>NC_067165.1:9310719-10795719 GCF_903995435.1 Acomys russatus
GGAAGGATGAATTTTGAACACAACAGTGAAGAGAAGTATAAATCAATTCTTGAGAGATTCATCATTTTTGTTTCCAAGTTCTGGTTCATTTCAGCCCCAGGAACAATGAGTTCTGAACATTAAGACCAAAGCCTGTAGCTTTTTGCAATTGTGTCTGTGGTTTTGTAATCAAGGTGACCTTCCTACGGTTTGTTTTAAAATAGAGCCAATGAACTTTAATAGGTATCTGTGGGCCGGATATTTATTACCCAGTTTGCTTCATGCTGATGTAGTTAAAGCTTTCTTTGCCCTTCTGAAGAAAAAAATCTAAAATATTATGAAGCTATGCTTAGATGATATAATTTTATGACAAATTCCTTTTTCTCCTGACCTAAACAAAAATATGAGGTTCACTGAATTTCAAATAAAAGTGGTAGACTAGCTGGTGGAAGGCAATCTTGATGTCTTGCTCAGACCAAGTTAAATGACAACCAAGACCTTCAATTATTGAATGACTCCCTCAAAGTAATAACAAAGGAGAGTTAAAATGCACTTATTAGAAATTAACTTTTCTTCAGTGCAGTTACTTCTACCAGTTCTCTTGAAGACAGCAAATGTTGCATGTTTGGGAACAGTAGACATTATTGAAAGGAGGTCTTCGTTTATTGGTATATTAAATTATTGCCTTAATTATCTACGTGGGAAGCATTTGTCCTTGTAAGACTCATGTAGGCCATGGAGTTTCTTAGTTTTCTCCATATATCTCCTCCAATTTCATACACATTTCAGTTATATCAGCCCTGCCAACACACTCCCATAACATGTCTCCCCTATGCCTTCCAACTAAATGTCTTTTAAAAATTTAAACACTAAGTCCAATTAGCATTGCCCATATGCACATGTGTGAAGGGTCATCTAGTGGGACATGGGCCACATAGAGGTGGCCTTCCCTTCCCAGACAAAAGTGACTCTCCCTCTCTCAGCAGCCATCAAATGCCATCAGCTGTTTTCTGGAAGATAGTCATTCTGACTAGGGTGAGATGAAATCTCAGTGTAGTTTTGATTTGCATTTTCCCTCATAAGTAAGACTATTAAACAATTTTCACATAGTAATTTGTCGTTTCACTTATTTTGAAGCTTAACAACAGATTTTTTATCTTTTAGTTATTAGGTTTATTTCTAGGTACTTTATTTGATTTTTTGGTAGCTACTTTGAGTAAGATTGTTTTCCTGATTACTTTCCTTTTTTATTAATTTTTCTCTTAATATGTAGGGTTTGTGTCCTGCTATTTTGCTAAAAGTGTTTATCTGACATACATGCCTTTTGGTGGAGTCTTAAGGGTCTTTTCAGTATGAGATAAACCGTCTGCAAATAAGGTTAATTTGATTTCTTTCTTATTAGTATTTGTTTCATGTCTTTTTCTTCCTTTATTTCTCTTGCTAGTTTTAAACTTTTTGACTAAGAGTGGTGAGTTTGAACTTCCTTCTACTCCCTGGTTTTTTAGTTTCTCCCATTAAATATAAAGTTGATCATAATTCTATCATACATAGCCTGTACTGTATTGCAATGCTATATTCTACTGGTTTCTTCTGACATACTCTATAGGTATGTTGGTTTTGTCAAAGATATGTTCCAAGTGCATTAAGAAGATCATGTGATTTATCTTGTTCTTGAGGCTACATATGCAAAATATTACTATATTACATTATTGATTTGTGTTTTTAAATCATTATTGCAATCTTAGTATGAAACCAGTATGACTACCATTTATTATCTTTGAGCAATTATCAATTCAGCTTTCAAAAATTGTATTAGCAGTTTGTCTGTGAATGTTAATCAAGGGAATCTTTTGTTTTAAGCTTCTATTTTTATTTTTAATTATAAATCTTTATGTGTTTGTGGATATATGCATATACATATTCAGTTGTCAACGAAAGCCAGAATAGGGTGTTGGAGTTGCATTCCGTTGTGAGCCATCTGATGTGATGGGAATCAAACTCCCTTCCTGGAAGGGTAGTAGGCACTCTTAGCCCCCCTGAGCCATCTATCTATCCCCTTAGGTCTTTATTAGGTTTCAGTGTCCTACTAATCCCAGCTTTATATAGTGAACTTAGAAATGTTCCTTACCTTTCAACTTTACATGAAATCAGGAACATTGCTGTTAGTCCCTGTTTACAGAGCTTTTAGAATAGAGCAAGACATCCATCCTTCTGGTACCAGGATTTTCCTTTCTGGGAGAATTGCTATTACTGTTTTAAGCTTGTTGCTCATTGATCTTCTTAAGTTGTTTATATCCTCTTGTCAGTTTTGGCACACATATATGTGATATGACTTTCTCACGTAATATGGTGCCTCACATTTGACCATGTCCCCTGGAGGGGGAGACCTAGTGGCACTCAGAGGAAGGACAGCAGGTAGCCAAGAAGAGACTTGATACCCTATGAGCATATACAGGGGGAGGTAATCCCCCTCAGGAACAGTCATAGGGGAGGGGAATAATGGGAAAATGGCGGAGGGGAGGAATGGGAGGATACAAGGGATGGGATAAACATTGAGATGTAACAAGAATAAATTAATAAAAAAAAAAGAAAAAAAAGCTCATGAAAAAAAAATAAAATTCCATCTAATTTTTTTCGAGAGGTTTTAAAAATTTATTAATTGGAGCATGTATTTTAAAAGTATTTTCTAGTGATTCTAAGGCTCCCAGTGATAACTGCCTTTTCACCCCCAAGCCCGTTTTATTTGTCTTTCTTTCTTTGGGATACTTTGGCATGGGTTTGTTGGTCTTATTTATCCTTTTCAGGATTCAACTAGCTATTTTATCAATCTTTTGTATTGTCTGTTTGGTTTCTATTTTATCAATTTTACCACTGATTTTTATTATTTGTTTTTTGCCAAATTTGGGTTTTCTCATTTTTCTAGGACCTTGAGGTCTATCATTATCTGATTTATTTAATTTTCTTTGGTAGTTTTATGTAGGTATTTATAAACTTCCTTTTTGAACTGGTTATACTGGATCTCAAACCTTCCAGTATTCTATATTTTGTTTTTATTTGGTTATAGAAACTTTTAATCCTCCTATCATTTGTATTACTCTGGTTTCTAAAGATCAAGAGAACCAATAGAATGTGGGTTTATTGGTGTATTTATCCCTTCTCTATGTACACGTGTGCATGCTCATGCATACCTGCTTGTGTGCACGTGGAATCCTCTCATTACTCACTTGGTAGGGTATATAAGTATGGCCCACCTGTCTTTATAATGGAATTCTGTGACTTGGCTTAGATATTTGGAGGCTGAGTTTTTCAATAATGGCTATTTACATGCTTGAGAAAAAGAGAACTTGGCAGATTCTTAGTTAGTACAAGAAGCCTTTGGAGGAAAAAAAAAAAAAAACAGCAGGTACACGGGTAGTCATGGGTGTGAGTCTTCAATGAAAGTCTGAAATTTCTGGAGGTGAATATTCTCATTAAGAGGAAAAAAAGACATTGAGAAGAATGCAATGTTCATAGGTCCACTGTGTGGCTTTATCTTTTTGTACTTTCATTTCATCTGGGCCACCAGCCTATTGAATAGTGTTATTCAAATTTAGGGCATCTCTGCCCTTTAGTTGCTTTTCCACACACCATCTTTGGAAATACCTTCAAAGACACCTTGGCAATAAAGTTTAACCATCAGAACTCTGTATTTATTCAATGATTTACTAATTATGCAAAAATATCCTTTTTAATGTTCACATGTTTGTACATTTTCATAGTTTCTAAGATGTTTGTAATCTTCTACCATTAGTATTTGATAATTTTAAAGATATTATTTAAATTTTCAATATTTGTTAAGGCTTGCTTTATGTTTTGCTAAAAATGACCCTATATTTTGATCTATAGTTGGAATATTCTATAGATGTCTCCAAATCCACTCCATCTATAGTGCCATTTAAATGTAATGTTGCTTTGCTCAACTTTTCTCTGAAAGACCAATCTATAGTGAAAGTAGAATATTGAAGTCACCCATCATGATTACATGATGTCTACTGCATCCAGTTAAAATATCAGTTGTTTTATAAAATCCAGTTTAATGGATATATAATTATAAGTGTATACATCTTATGGAGTGTTCGTTGTATTAATTAGAAGTCTTGTTTCCTCTAATTAATTTCTATATGAAGACTGCCTTATATACATGAGTGTATCTCCTTTAAAATATATCATATCTATATATTTTTGATATGTGAATATGCGTGTACATGTACATGACTAGCCACAGCATGTGGATAGTGGCCATAGGACAACTTTCAGAAATCTCTTTCCAACATCTGGATCCTGAGGATGTAATGCAGATACTCAGGTTTACCAGTAGTTTCTTTAACAGCCAAGCCATCTCAGTGTCCCAAGGATATATCTACTTTTGATAGTTATTCTTGATTGTTGAAGCTGTGATTAGATTGAAAAAAACCAGAAGTAAATCACAGCTCTGTGTATATCTGTAAAAGCATTCCCAGAAGGATTTAGACCATGAGGGCTCAGATTTAGTTAACTGATGAATTCAGAATGTGAACAAAGTATTGGGAAACGAACTGTGGAAAATCAGGCCTACTTGAGGGAGTTCTGTATGTTATTAGTTGCATGTGCCACTACCGCATGTACCATCCAAGCACATAGAACAAAGAATTATGAATGTACCAGAAACCTTCACTAAAACAAATCTTCCTTTTAACTTGTTTTCTCAGATATTTTAGTGACAGTGATGGCAAAACTGACTAAAATATACTATTACAGCTTCCATTTAACCTCCTTTTTAAAAGTAAACCCTTATTGATACCTTAAATCCCAGTCTGTCTTTGTTTTATGAATGAAATAAGTTTTCTACATCTAGCTAAGAGGTGTGTGTGTGTGTGTGTGTGTTTAATTGAGGCAACTACTATATGCCTTTTATTTGGACACTTAAGATAATTTAAATTCAGTTATTATTGAGCCATATAAAAGAATATGTATGGCCATTTTTTTGTTTTGTTGATATTTTTTGTTTAGATAAAACACATAACAAAATTAACTAATTTAAGTGAGCTTAACATTCACCTTATTTTGCCACCAGCACCCCTATTTAGTTCCAAAAAATTTTATCACACCAAAAATAAATATATATAACCTCAGTAACATAACTAAAATGGTATTCCCATTTCTCCATCTGGGCATGATTTCTTTTTTTTCTTTTAATTTTTCTATGTGATTTTTGGATTGTTCATACATTTAAGGTAAATATGTCTGCTGCTATTTATCTTTTTATTTTTTTTTTATTTTGTGATTTAATACACGAGTACTATATTTACATAATTTCTCTTTCTTTTCTCCCAGTTGTTTCCATGCCACCAACTCCCTCCCAAATTCATGACCGCGTTTTAAAGTATTATTGCTGTATATCTTCACAAATGCATATGTATCTAAAATCTACTGATTCTATTTTCTGTTGCTCACATGTACATATGTGTTTAGATAGAGCTGACCGCTTGGGGTTGAATAATCTATCAGGGGCCTAGTCCCTTGGGAAAAGCTGATTTCCGTCTCAGGAGTTATTAATTGCCTATAGGTTTTCAGCTAGCCGTGGGACCTTGTGACATTATCACTGTGCAGTTAGGAGGCCATATTGTTGAGATTTTAAGGGTTAAACTTCCCTATCTATTTAGAAGATACTATTTCTTAGCACACATCCTTGTCCTTTAACTCTTCCAATCTTTCTGTCCTCCATTCTACAATTTTTCCCAGAGCCATTGGTATATGGATTGCATTGTAGACATATCAGTAGGGTTGGATATCCCATGGTAACTTATTCTCTGGCTTTTGAACAGACGTGGATCTCCTTATGATCTTCGCTTCTTTGTAAGAAAAGTATCTTTTATGAGAGTGAAGAGCTACATTTTTCTGTAGGTATAAGGAAAGGATTTATAATGCAGTTATAAATGACATATGGAAGGTGTAATCGTACGTTCTTCTTCAGGGTGCACGGCCTCTTCAGCTAAGGGTACTTTGCTAGGCTTATAAGTATAGGGCATGATTTTCTTCCTGTTGAGGTGATCTTATGCTTAATTAGGGGTTGGTGAGCTCCCAGACAAAAAGTCACTATATTGCAACATTGTATCTATTTTGTAGGGCTCACTAGTGTTTTCTTTTCATCAGTAGATCAAATTCAGTGCCTGAGCTATAACTTGCATGTGTTCTACTACAGAGATCTATCCGTTTTGGTGCTTACTTTAAAAATATATAATTTCTTCTTCCTCAATCTACTAGTCACTTAATAAATTCAATAAAACCTAATTATTTTCTCCTCTTTTTTATTCTTCATTTGCATATTTCTTCCCAAACATTTGTTTCACTACTTAAAATATGTAAGTAATTTGTGGCAATATTAATCTAGTCTTCTCTTATAGTGGTATAAAGGTATCAAAGAGGAAAGAAATCTTTAGAAGTGAAACCAATTAGGAAACAGGATTTGATCAATTCCTTATTAATCCATGAAGCACTTGGAGAAAGTAAGACCTCATCTTTAAGGAAGACAAAGTTTTAAAAAAAATTTATTCATCTTACATCCAGATTGTTATCCCCTCGCTTGTATCTACCCATTCCCACCCTCCCTCCCTCACTTGCCCTATGCCCCTCCCCTAGACCTCTGATAGAGGTCTCTCCTTCCTCACCATATGACCACAGCCTATCAGAACTCATCTGGATAGCCTGCATCCCCTTCCTCTGGTGCCTGCAGGACCTCCCTGGAAATGGGACCACCAGAGTCCATGTCAGAGGCAGTCCCTGCTCCCCCTACAGCATTGGAGGATGATCTGTCCACTGGCTATACCTGAACCAGTGAGTCTAGATTCTCTGCATGCATTGTCCTTGGTTGATGCATCAGTTTGTGCAGGCCACTCTGGGTCCAGATTTGGGAGCCTCAATGGTCTCCCTGTGGGGCTCCCAGAGTCCAGCTGAAAGTCCCAGCATCTGCCCTGATCCCCCACTGTGTGGATTCTCCCAGAAGACATCTATGCATAGCTAATATCCACTTATCAGTGATTATGTGCTATGCATGTCTTTCTGGGTCTGGGTTAATTTCATATTTATTGCATGACTCCATGTGCTAAATGGCATGAGGCTTGCTAGACCTATTCTGGAGGTTAGATGTGATATTCAGATGGCCAGAACTCAACTGTATTTAAAGATAAATACATTTTCCACTAAACTTTCCTAGATATCACTAATGTTCTGTCAATATTTAATGCTTCTATTTACATATGTAACATTATCAGTCCTTAAATATTTCATCTGTTAGCATGTCAGCTATCTATTGCTATGAAATCACTTCAAATTTCAGTGGGTTAACTCAACAGCAGTCTCTCCACCAGTCATTTGATCTGGGCTCTGATAGACACTTCTGCTAGTCTCACACAGGATTCATTACTTGACAGTAGTCATCTGATGGTCAGTTTGGCCTGATGATAGAACATGTCCCACTTCCAATTCTTGGCTGTCATTTCAGGTAGCTCTGTTCCCCTTAATTTGACCTTCCATTCTTCCCATAGAGACATAATCATTCTGGCAACACCAAAGAGATGCAAGAATGTTTTATGCCCAGCTTCAGATGTCAGAATGTCTCTTCTGTTACTTTACTGTTATCTAAGCTAGTCATAAGACCCATCCAAACTCAAAGACTATGAAACAGGATTTATGAGAAGCCTGTAAATAAGGAATCATGAAAAATCATGGAGGTTTGATTCATTGGTTGCCTTTATTGTAGCAATTTATCAGACATAGAAACAAATTTTTTTCTGTCTCTGTGAAGGTCCAGGTATAATTATCCTTTCAAAAGTTCTCTGAGGTGAAAGAATGAAAGCAACAACCATAGTCACAATTTTGCTGCCAATAGATATCATACAGATTGGGAGTATGCTTTTGTATCCAGGTGTGTGGATTATATGACACTATTAATTAATGGACTTGATCAATTATCCATATTTCAGGTGATTTCTCTGATTCAGTCAAAGAACACTAGTTCTAACTGGATTTTGAATAAAAG
The DNA here is from genome assembly GCF_903995435.1 of Acomys russatus. Taxonomy (NCBI): domain Eukaryota; kingdom Metazoa; phylum Chordata; class Mammalia; order Rodentia; family Muridae; genus Acomys; species Acomys russatus. The sequence continues at coordinate 9,318,755 of NC_067165.1, forward strand.
CAAATGAACCTTTTAATTTTTTTTTTTTCTGATTGAATCTGTCTAGACGTGAACAACGCCGTAAAGTAATAGAGCAGAACCCTCATGTCCTCATGTTAGATGCTCAGGTGCTCATCTTTGTTTCTTTAATTACTATCCTTCTTAGGTGATTCATTTTCTTCCTTAAATACTAGTTTAAGAAATATGATCAATGATTCAGCATGCTTTTGTGGCCTCTAAATATCTCTCTTCTCGAGTACATCACTATATTCATAAGGCAGAAGTCTCTTTTCCTCTGTGCTTGCCTTCTGTAATATACAATATGTGTAGGATATATTAATATCACCCCTATGTTTTCCTATGGTAGCCTTGAAAATGTGCCTTTTAAATTATTTCTTCAGCCATGTGTCCTCTGCATGTTTCGTATACCTCAGTGGAAGACGTCCAGTCATTCTCATGAAGACAACCCAAATTCAACTCATTGGGTACCAAATTTTTAAAAGACATAAAATTAAGATGTAGACCTGTTGGGAAGAAGAAGGTGTACAGTAGAACTGGGAAGGGAAAACGGAAGCATTGGAGGGTATAAAAATCAAGGCATTATGTACGTGTATGAAATACCAAAAACAACATTTTGCTTATTTAAGAGAAAAGTGTTCTCTCTCTCTCTCTCTCTCTCTCTCTCTCTCTCTCTCTCTCTCTCTCTCTCTCTCTCTCTCTCTCTCACACACACACACACACACACACACACACACAGGCACACTTTTAAGAACTACTTAATCTTTTCCATTCAAAGATCTCTTTAGTATTCTATGCAGAGTTTAAGACTCTTTCCTCAGGATGCCCTCAACCTCCTGTGCAGAATTCAGATCATTTACTCACTATGCTATATACGAACCACAGTGGTTCTCCTTAACTCACTGCTATATCTCCAGTGTCTGCAACATAATAAATTCCACATAAGGGTTGGGTAAATAAATGTATATTGTCTTACTTAGTATCCCATAAACCCCTCAACAGCAAGGAGTAGTCTCTCTTATCATATAGTTTCATCTTTATGAGAAGAGAGGCCACATCTGAGTCGGCCTTGGTCACTATTGAAGCACCAGTAACCAGGACATCCACTGGAGCTGTGTGACCTGAATCTATATCTACAGCACCCAGTCCATAGCTGAAACACAGTGAATGCTCAGTGAATGTGGAATTAATGGGTCAAGACTTTATGAATTCTTAAACTGGTCCTGTCATTAAAGTAGATATAAAGAAACTTTGGATAAATTACAGTTGCCAAAATCTAATGAGTAAATGTTTGTTGGAAATAATGTTAGCATCATAATTTTATACATGACATAAAAATTACAAGGACCTTTAAAAAACTACTCAGCTTTGAAAATCAGAGAAATCATGAAATCTGCAGGCAAATGGATGGAAATAGAAGCAATCATCCTGAGTAAGGTATACAAGACCCAGAAAGACACACATGGTATATCCTCACTTATAAGTGGATATTAGCCATATAATACAGGATAACCACACTATAATCCACAGACATAAGGAAGCTAAATAACAACGAGGACCCTAGGGAGGATATTTAATTCTCATCCAGAAAGGCAACTAGAATAGACACTGGAAGGGCTTGAAGTGAAGGAACAGGGCAGAAGCCTACCACAGAGGCCCTCTGGAAGACTCCACCCAGCAGGGTATCAATGCAGATGCTAAGACTCACAGCCAAACTTTGGGGCAGAGCACAGAAAAACATAGGGAAGAGTTGGGGGATAGAAGGACCTGAAGGAGACAAGAACTTCACAAGGAGAAAAACAGAGCCAACAAATCTGCGCCCAGGGAGACCAACAGAGACTGATGCACCAAGCATGGACCATGCATGGAGAGGACCTAGACCCCAAGATCAGATGCGGCAGATAGGCAACACACTTCCTCTAAATGAGTCCCGTAATATTGGGAGTAGGGGCTGCCTATGCCATGGACCCTGTTGCTCACTCATTGATCACTTCCTCCTGGTGGGGTGGCCATGCTTGCCCACAGAGGAAGAGGATGCAGGCAGCCCGAATGAGACTTGATAGGCTGGGGTCAGATGGTAGGGAGGAGGGCTCTCCCTTTCTGAGGTCTAGGGGAAAGGAGTAGGACAAATGAAGGAGGAGTGGTGAGACTGTAAGAAGACAAGGGAGGGGGGTACATTAGGGATGTAAATTGAATAAACTAAAAATAAACTTATATGAAAACAAAAAACAAACCCAACCGACCACCCCTGCCCCCCCCCGAAAAAAACTATCAAGGTATTTTATATATATATATATATATATTAACCATGTTCTTTTTTATTTTAGAAATACATATATTTATTTCTGTTTCCATAATGTTATGAACATCAGGAAGGCAAAAATATACTTTAAAGAGGTATACATATGTCTTAAGTGAATTTGAATGGAATATACAATGTGCGTTCAAGTATTTGTTGTAATAATCTAATGAAAATGGTAACTTGAACAGTCGAATGACAAGAAAGAATGTAAAAAATTCACAAACTCAAAAGAGTTAGAGTAAAATTGGTAAGACAGATGAATTAATTATATATTGGGCATGGGCACTGTAAAATAAAGGAATGGGAGATGCCAGCAGCATTCCTCTGTTTTTGTTTGCCTTCCCCATAGGAACTGACTTCTTAAACAACAGCCCCATCTAATTTGTTCCTGGTGCCTCAAACTCTGGGCATGAGACATAGATATTCAGTGAAAACTTACTGAAATAATCATTGTCCAGCAGGCAGAGAATGGAAAGAGTAATATTCAGTAATCAATACCCACAGAGAAAGAGCAGTGGGTCCATAGCCACTGGGCTATAGTTTATGGAAAAGCCTAGCAGGGGTGAGGAAGCACTAGGCAGACTATTAAAGACTAAGATACAGATAAACAGCCAGACTTGGAATATAAAATAGCATTTCTGCCTTAGGAAGTAAACAGCTAAAGTAGTTACAAGTTAAGATAAAGACAATAAAATGGTTTTCGGTTCAGGCTTTGACCAGAAGACATTGGCTCTTATTCTGGCCCTTCCTCCATTCACTGTAGGACTTTATTTATTTACTTAACACCTTAAGATTTGTTGTTTCCTTATTTATTCTCCTGTATAAAAATGGTACAAATACTATTCAGAGATAATGATGGTTAAATGATATGATGCATAAAAGTTCTTAATGCTAATGCAAACTGTCTCAACCCTCAATAAAGATTAGTTTACCAACTTATTCTTAAGGTTCACGCAACAATCGTTTAGCATCTGGCATATAATCGACTCTTTACAGCCATTTTACGTATGGAGATCTTGAGGCTCAGAGAGGTTAAATAATTTGTAGATAGTAAGCACACAGTTCAAAGCGTTATCTGTCTTAACTTCAACTTCAGTGAAACTGTTAAATTGCTGGATTAGTCTCTGGGCAGCAGTCCTGGGCCTGACACTTCCCAGTGCTGAAGGTACTCCCCAGAAGATGGAGCTCAGCTGACCAGTGAAGGCACAGGAGGTTCACGAAGACAGTGCCTCAAAAATCCAACAAAACGTGATGCCCGGATGTAGGCACCCTATATCTACTCCACGGACCAGAACAGTATGAATCACATACGTGTGCTCTATAATTCATTCTGGGAGATGGAGAATTATGGGAGGGTGTCAGATTCCATAGTCGAATGGTAGGGAAATAAAAAAATGAATTATATATGAGAGCTGATATTTGTTTAGGCAATCATCTGTCTACTGTTAGAGGGTTTCGACTTTTTTTCAACACAACATAAATATTTTGGAAAACAACAAAGATATTGATTGGACATGATCAATGTAATAGAACTAAATGTCTGCCTTTTGTGAGTACCCTACCAGTCAGATAGTTGATCCCCACAGCCACTTGGAGAAAGCTGGGGAAAACACACTTTTAGGCTCCAAGCCCTCCTCCCAGGCAAGCAATATTATATTTTTCCTCATATTCCCCTCATTTGTATCTTCCCATTCCCCCTTCCTTTTTCACCCTATTCCCTTCCGCTAGACCTGTGACAGAAGGGGACCTCCTCCCCGACCACAGCTTATCAGGACTCATTTGGATAGCCTGCTTCCCCTTCCTCTGAGTGCCACCAGGCCTCCACACCAAGGTGAAGTGGTCAAATAGGGGGCACCAGAGTTCATGTCAGAGGCAGTCCCTGCTCTCTCCACAACTATGGAGAATGAACTGTCTGTTAGCTAGATCTGAATAGGGGGTCTAGATTTGCTGCATGCATTGTCCTTGGTTGGTGCAGCAGTTTGTGCAGGTCCCCCTGAATCCAGATCTGCCAGCCTTGATGGTCTTCTTGTGGGGCTCTTGGACCCACTGGGTCCATACCCCTCTCACCTGGAGTCCAATAGCTAGTACCAGCATCCATCCTAATCCAATTCTCTGCTGAGTGAAAACTTTCAGAGGACATCCATTTTGGGCTAATATCCACCTATAAGTAAGTATATACTATGTATGTTTTTCTGGGTCTGGGTTATCTCACTCAGGATGATCATTTCTAGTTCCATCCATTTGCCTGCAAATTTCAATATTTCCTTGTTTTTAGTAGCTGAGTAGTATTCCATAGTGTAAATGTACCACAGTTTCTTTATCCATTCTTCAGTTGAGGGACATCTAGGTTGTTTCCAAGTTCTGGCTATTACAAATAAGGCTACTCTGAACATAGTTGAGCAAATGTCCTTGTTTTGTGGTGGGGCATCTTTCAGGTATATACCAAGGAGTGGAATAGCTTGGTCTTGAAGTAGCCCTATTTCCAATTTCCCAAGAAAGCACCAGATTGGTTTCCAAAGTAGTTGTAGAAGTTTTCACTCCCATCAGCAATGAAGGAGTGTTCCCCTTTCTCCACATCCTCACCAGCATGTGCTGCCACTTGAGTTTTTGATCTTAGCCATTCTTATGGGTGTAAGATGGAATCTCAGAGTCATTTTGATTTGTATTTCTCTGATAACTAAGGACTTTGATCATTTCTTTAAGTGTTTTTGGGCCATTTGATATTCCTCTGTTGAGAATTCTCTGTTTAGCTGTGAATCAAATTTCATAACTGGGTTATTTTTTTTGTGGTGGTTAATTTCTTGAATTGTTTATATAGTTTGGATACTAACCCTTTGTCAGATGTAGGGTTAGTGAATATCTTTTCACAATCTGTAGACTGCTGTCATTTTGTTCTGTTGACCATGTCCTTTGCTCTACAGAATCTTTTCAGCTTTATGAAGTCCCATTTATTAATTGTTGACCTTAGAGCCTGGGCTGTTGGAGTTTGGTTCAGGAAGTTGTCTCCTGTACTGATGAGTTCAAGGCTCTTCTCCACTATTTTTCTAACAGATTTAGTGTCTCTGGTTTTATGTTAAGGTCTTTAATCTACTTGGACTTGAGATTTTTGTATGGTGATGAATATGGATCCACTTGCATTTTCCTTTTTTCTTTTTCTTTTATTTTTTTTAACTCATAAATTTATTTTATTACACAAGAATAAAACAAACTACATACAGCAGGGAGAACCATGAGACAATCATGAGTTACATAAATGTTACTTTCATAGTGATTTGGCTATTTGTATTTGTCAAACTTGAAGTAAACATCTTTCCTATCTTGTTGGGTCTAAATTTCTGTATGAAATTCAATATCTATCAGATCTCATCTCTATTAACTTAAATCCTTTATCTTGATCTAAAAAGATCTTATCCCCTAACCAACTAAACTTGATTGCAAAACTAAACTAACTTGTCTTCAACCTCAGCAGCATTTGTTGAAGATGCTATCCTTTTTCCATTGAATAGATTTGGCTTCTTTGTCAAAAATCAAGTGTCCATATGTGTGTGGATTTATTTCTGAGTCTTCAATTTGATTCCATTGATCATCAAGCCTATTTCAATGCCAGTACCATGCTGTTTTAATTATCCTTGCTCTATAGTACAGCTTGACCTCAGGGATGGAGATTCTACTGTAGGATATTTTATTGTACAGGATTGTTTTAGCTGTTCTGAGTTTTTTGTTTTTCCATATGAAGTTGAGAAGTGATATTTGAAGTTTTTTTTTTTTTTATGTAGGTATTTTTGATAGAGATCATGTTGAATCTGTAAATTGCTTTTGGTATGATGGCCATTTTTACTAAATTGATTCTCCCAATTCATGAACAGGGGAGATCGTTTCCTCTTATATTATCTTCAATTTCCTTCTTCAGAGACTTGAAGTTTTTTTTTTTCATACAAGTCTTTCTCTTGCTTGGTTAGGGTTACACCTAGATATTTTATATTATTTGTAGCTATCATGAATGATGCAGTTTCCCTAATTTCTTTCTCAGCACAATTGTTATTTGTATACAGGAGGCTACTGATTTTTTGAGTTGATTTTGTATCCAGCCACTTTGCTAGACGTGTTTATCAGCTATAGGAGTTCTCTTGTGGAAAATTGGGGGGTCACTTATGTACACTATCATATCTGAGAATAGAGATAATGTGACTTCCTCCTTTCTGATGTGGATCCCCTTCATCTCCTTTAACAGTCTTATTGCTCTATCTAGAACTTCAAGCATTATATTGAAGACATATGGGTAGAGTGGACAGCCTTGTCTAGTACCCAATTTTAGTGGAATTTCCTTGAGTTCCTCTCCATTTAATTTGATGTTTGCTGTTGCCTTTATTATGTTTAGGTATGCACCTTGTATCCTGATCTCTCCAAGACTTTTAACATGAATGGATGTTAGATTTTGTCAAATGCTTGTCTTCATCTGAGGAGATTATCATGTGTTTTTTTTTTTCTTTCAGTCTGTTTATATGGTGGATTACATTGATGGGTTTCTGTAATTTGAACTATCTCTGCATAATTTAATTTCTTTACAGCTGGATCCCAGCCCCATCCTTCCTCTCCTCCTAGGCCTTCCCTCATGTCTCCTCCCATATCCCCCTCTCCTTTTTCTCAGAGAAGGGGAAGCCCTTAAAGAGTATCAATTTTGTTACTATTCACGACCTCTTAATTTCTCTCTTCCTTTAAAATTTATCCTTTAAGAACCAAGGCCTTTAGAACCCTTCTTTTACTGCTTCATTTGACAGCTACATCCAAGACCAACCTGAGCCCACTTGGCACTTGAGCTGTGCCATCTAGAACTTACATGTCTACTGAAGCTTAAAAATCAAAAAATAAAAAATAAAATAAAATAAAAAGAACATTCAGTCAGAGGCACCAGCTCCTTCTTGGCCGTGGAAGCTTGAAGAGAGTCCAGCTATCTTTCTGAATCTGCTCCTTCATCTGTAATGTGAAAATATGAATGCTACTCAGAGCAGAAATCTCAGGGTTAAATGAAATAGCGCATTTAAAGTTGTAGTCTCAGGATACTTCTTTCAGAGCCTAGTGCTTACTGCTAAACTTGCTCAAGGGTTGCATGCCTTCTTGGGAGCAACCACTCATCTTCCTTTTTTTTTCAGAAAAACAACCAGGTTAGCTGCATTTTCTTCTCTTCTCTACGTTTCTACATACAAAATAAAACGGAGCCCCAGCCCTTATGAATGTCAACTTTTCCACTTTGTTTTAAAGTGTTATCTCAAGAAGCAGAGATGAGGTTTTTCACAGAGGATGAGAAATAACAGAAAACAAGAGAGAAGCAGAAGATGAGTACTATGGCTTTGGCTATAGGAAGCCAGAAAGCCATTATCACAATGTGTCTTGGAGCAGTAGCTCTTAGCAGCAGTGGTTGGCTCTTAATATCAAGTACCTTCTGGTGGCTGAAAACCAGACTGTTTACCCAAGTTGACTATATTAAACAGAGATGAGACTTTAAGAGTGGTGAAAAACATCTTAGAACATTGGACCAGCTCTCTTTACTGCCCACAAGTGCACCCTGCTCATCTGAAACTCCTGTAGTTTCCTCCTAACCAGACTTTCAGCTTCTATTTGGTTCCTACAACCCATGGTTGCAGAAGCATTGCCCCTAGAAACTAATTCTCATGAGACAGAGGCAAAAGATCAACTGAAATATGGTTGTTCACTCAAATAGATCCTAAAAGATAGCAACAAAAGACAATGGAAAATGTTCCTTTTGCCTGAAGGTTCCCCTACCACATTGCTTCTACAATAAAACTGTAAATTAAAATTCCCATTACACATGGTCTGCAAGCTAGAGTACTTTGCAGTTACCGCCATGCTAGTGCTAGACCCTCTGTGATAAGCTACACTGGTGAGTAATGGACAGAGGCATAATCTAGATCCAGACATCACTGCTCCACCACTGGCTGACAGTCTCGTCTTTTGTAGCTTCTCAGTCTCACTGGATGTTAGTGTCCTCATCTGTTTCAGACAGCACGTAATGTGCCTTGCCCTAGTAACTTGGTTGGAAATTTGACATGAAATAGTGGATGTGAAAGTGATTTGTAAACTGTGAAGCATTAGAAGATTGTTTTTATTCATTGTATCTCATCTTTTTAATGAGGCTATCAATCCCAGCGAGTGTCACCTGTTTGTTGTTCATCTTTTGATCCTTATCTCCTAGAGGAATAAAAAAGGGACCGTTGCTGGGGCTGCCCAATACCCGTCACTGTGCTAGGCACCTCACACACCTCGTGCAATTTTATTTAATTCTTCTAACAGCTCTGATCATTTTTTTTTCCTCTAGACCTGGCTGCTATCCAAGCAATGGCAGCTACTTGGCAACTACAAGACTGAAAGCTCCAGTTTCATAAGTTTATGGTTTGAATGACGGGCTTAGGGAAGAGAATCTTGTTAATGGGTCAAAATGGAAATAACCAGTAAAATCAGAAGATGAGGTTTCTAAGCATAATCCTGTCACCTATTTTACTAAAAAGAATCAAATTCCTACTCCCAAGATAGAGAATCATCGCACTAACTCAGGGACCCTCCCATCCATAGAGTAGTAATGTTTTAGTTTACTTATGTGCAGATTTTGAGAGAAAGTTCATTCAGTTAAGTGTCACCATTCAATTAGAAGGACCTCTGTTTGGATCCCTAGGGTTCATTTTAAAAGCTGGGCAAGATGCTTTATATTCTATCATCTCAGTGCTGGGTAGGTAGAGACAGTGGATCCTTGGGGCTCATTAGATATATAACAGCCAAATCAAGGAGCTCCAGGTTCAGAAAATAACGTAGAGTGCATTTATTCACAGAGGAATTCAACATCATCTTTGGCCTTTGCACACATGTGTACAAGCATGTATTTATCCATGTACGCATTTGTAAAGAGTCACATGGACATATACCAAACATAAACACATGCATACAAGCATTCACATTCAATACTAAGGATTACATAGGTATTTATAAATATCTCAGATAAAATTTTAAGGAGACTATATTTAGCTCAACATATATTTATGTAACACTGGCCTCATTAGCAATTTTATAGAATCAAAAAAATCTGCCTATTCCTAGTTCTGTTTGAGAGTCTTTTATTGTAACAACTGGCCAGGCCTTTCTCATTTCCCTCTACATCTTAGTATATAACCACAGTTAACACAGCAATTGGTCACTTCAGGTCCCACCAATGCACCATGCTGCTCATACCGAGGGTCCTGTGTTTTCTTTCTAATTAGTGTTTCTGTTTCTATTTGACCTCGCCCAGCCCATAACTCACAAAAGAGTTATTATTAATAGCCCAAACTGACCAAGCCTCTTGGCTATTAGAAGTTCCTTACCATCTATGTCATGGCATGTACAGTCATGAGCTCTACCAGCTCTCAGCCCTTTGTCCTGTTCCTCTCCTCATTCCCATCATGTCACCAAGCATTTCATTCTTATTGACTGCTGTGGTTTTTAAATTTTTGCTCTCATGCCTTCATGTTTTATACAAACTGATAAATATGTTTCTCCTTTGCTCTTAAATATCTTTTAGATTTTTTGACAGTAAAATGTTATTCGTTGGCTTCCTGCTCCAGAGCTCCCAAACCACCTTCTTTAGGGCTGACTCAGTTCTCAGAGCTCTGAAAACCACATCACAGCTCATGTAATATACCTTTATCTTTTGATAGGTATTGGCTATAATGACACTTCCAACATCATGAACATAGTTTAACAAGTTGATCTGCTTCATTATAGATGAATTAACTTAGACCCACCAAACAGAAGTGATACACTTAATTTCAGGGTCTTTTGACTTTGACCAAAATTTCAAACATCAGACATATACAAAAAATTAAACAAACCATCATTTACAATGTGCCAGATATAAAACTCTATGGAAATGTGCCATACTTTCCTGTATACTATGCTTAGCCACTTCGCTATTGTTGCTAAAATATAAGAAAGCTAGTTCCCACAAACCCAAAGTCTCAAAGTTAAGCAAGTACATAGCTGGGATAGCATACACTCAATGCTTCGCCTTCACTTGGCACAATTTGCCCTCACTAAAGCTACTCAGTGCTGTTCCAATGTTATAGGAAAAACAGTGGTAGAAAGAAGGAAAATAGTTATAATAAATACAGTATATATTAGCAAGAAAACTCTGCACTTAACACACAAAATCAGCATTTCTAATGGAGACTCAACAGAACTAGGAAAAATATCAGCTAGTCTACTGATGCAGATCAAATATGTTTGTAAAATCACAACTACCCTAGTTACAACAAGATTGCTACTAACCATCATGTTAATATGGCAAAATGTCTGTTCTGTACAAAGACAGATGCAATTGCTATATCTTTTAAGGTTGACTTTTGACCTTTTATAATATGCTTCTGTAAAATATCACATTTAAATGTCAGTATTTCAATAAAATTACTTCCTTTTTTTTTTTTTTTTTTTTTTACACAGCAGAGGATAAAAACAGGGGCTGCTACAAAGCCAGTCAGGGAAGCTTTGTCACTGTTGGCTTGTCAGGAACTAAGGGTGAAATAATCTGTGAGCCTCTGTGCCCTCGTTTGGAAGACGGAGACAGTGATAATGTCCTTTAAAGCTTCTGCGAGCTTTAAGAGTGGCGTTGGATGTTAAGAACAAGGACGCAAAGGGCTGTCTAGTGGGTACCTTCCTTTATCTCCTTTTGTTGATTATCTAATGTTGCTCTAAGTGCTTCGTCCTCACAAGAAACTTGATCAAGACAAGTTCTGTTTTCCCATTTTGTAGACACTCAGGAACTTTACACAATTTGTCTAGATGCAAACTGTTAATAAATGTTAATAACAATTATTAGTTCTTAACAGTAAACTGTCAATATCTGAGAGGCCTAGGACCTAAACCCAGGATTTCTAGTCCAGGTTTCTCTCTATTTGATTAATCAACAAATGCATAGCCACATGGTAGGCTCTGTAGACATGGTGGTACCGAGCAGATCTCTGTCTCATAGAAATTCTCCTCAGTGTAATAGGCGCTACAGAAAAGGGCACAGGAAATATCACAGGCAGCAGTGCTTGCTTGCCACAGATACCATGTATGTGCCAGTAATAAACAAAGCATCACCACTTGGTGTAAATTCCAAGGCTGCTAAAAGGAGGACCACTAAGCCTGGAGGGATGCTATTTGTCCAACATTAACAATATGTCACAAGGCTATACCAAAGCCTTCTTAGCCCTCAGAATAGGTGATGCTGCTACTTTAGGGATGTTTCAGTGTGTCTCTAGATCTATTTTAACATCTCTTAGTTATACCAATCAACACTTCAAAACAAGAGAAACTTGGACATATGTTCTTCCTGATCATGCCTCACATTGAACTAAAACAGTCTTAACACATCAAAAACACGAAGGAAGTTCTTGTTACTTCCCCCTCACACCTCCCTGCCTCCTGACCCAGTTTAGGGACTGATTTTACTTGGTTTATGCAACGTTCTTCCTTGTTCCCTCCATTCCCTAAAACTCTTTTTCCTAGTCACTACTCCTCCCTCAGGCATTGCAGCGTCTTCCCTTCAGTAAAGAATCACCACCAAATCAGCTCCAGGGGGTGTCATGTCTCTACCCCAGGGACTGCCCATGTGGCCAGTAGCTGCTGAAAATCAGCTATAGGCTCTCTAGTACTTATGCCTTATACATTACCTGTTATTTTGTAAGTTCTATACACAACCCATTCTTCTACCCAAGGCCTCAGCTTCCCTTTTTATTCATGATCCTTAAAGGGACTTAGAAGTAGCTAGTGTGTTAGTCATGGCTCGTCAACACCCTCTGTCTTCCCTATGCTTACATTTTTTTCATTCATGTAACTTCCTACCAGGAATATTCACAGTCTACTTTTTGCCTTCAGAATTCCCACTATGTTCATCATGTAATGTTAATTTCAATTTGTTTTATGCCATCATCTTCAAAACTAGGCAAATAAAGAAAGAAGCCCAGCTGCTGTGGTTTTATATAACCTTGTAATTGCCCCCACTTTCCTGACAAAAATCCACACTGTAATGGTTTTGTACCTCTCCTTGTAGTTGTGAAGTCCTTGGGCAACTTACTCTTCCTGAACCTCAGTTTCCTCATATGTACTTTGATAGTAATAATATTAAACCCTCACAATAGCAGTAATATTAGGCCTAGAAGATTCTAGAAGCTTCTTGAAGGACAAAGCATTTAAACTGAAACTGGTTAGAATTCAATATATAAAGATAATGAGGAAAACATTCTATGAAGAAATAATGTCATGCATACAGTAAATAAATGGAAAAACATGGGTGGAACTGCATGCTCAATTACACCCTGACCAAAGAAGAAATGAAAAAAAAGGATAGTCAAGACACATATTGCAATAATTTTTTTCTGAAGGTTAAAAGTATGTCACCGTATATATGTGTATGTGTGTGTGTGTGTGTGTGTGTATTTTAATAAACTTTATACAAGCTTTTAGCACCACCAGAAAATTTGGAAAATATAGATCCATGAAAATTTTCAGTAAGTAAACTTTGGATTTTGCCAACATTTATATGAGGTGTGAATAAAATTCAGAGGGTTTAGTACAAAGGAGAAGCTCAAAAGAACCCTCATTTCTCCTTTCTTCTTTCTTTCTTTCTTTCTTTCTTTCTTTCTTTCTTTCTCTTTGTTAAAACAATAGTCCTTGGGGATCTTTATTAGAAAATACTCATGCCAGCTGTCTCTTTTCTCTAACTCACATTGGCACAATATGCCTCACTCTTGTTTCTTTTCAGCAGTGCACTCAGATACTAATGAGTTCTCGGGAATAGAAAACCCAATGGAATATTAAAATTGGAAAGAGAAGATCGTTGAGTTAATTTTGCTGAACTGCATCACAACACACAGTGCTGCTGTAAGAATGAATAGTCAAATAGGAATTCAGTCATGGGAAAATTAATTAAGGAGATGTTATTGCATATATATATATGTATATATATATATACATATATATATATATACACAGTCAACTACTGGATTCAGTATAGACAATAACAAGTCAAACATTTATGAAAGTCAAATCTTCAAGATCTCTTGCTGGGTCAGTGTAAAAGATTTTTAATTATTTTTTAAGTTACAGAGAAAAATCTTCATGTCACTATTTTGCATGAAATTCATCAGTGAATCCAAAACATCTTTTAAAATTAAGTTAAAATCCTGAGGGACTTCAAAACTTATCACTTTGTGGTTTATGCATACTTCATCTCATTTCTACTTACATATCTCCAAATATGTTTCACTCTTGCATATCTCACTGTCTTTGCACATATTGTTCACTGTGTACAAAGTTTTTAATCCCTCCCATTAGCTTATCCTCATGTGGTAGATATGGCTCAACCTCAGTTCCTTTCTTTCACTCTGCTAGAAAAAGAGGCTCTCTTGGGTGTTCCCATAGCATACTAGATACACTACTAGTTACTAAGCATTGCATATCTTTGAAGTTGCATATCTGCATATCTCACTGTCATAATGTGTTTGCATAACTGTGTACATACCAGATTATACAATTACTGATTTATGAAAGGAATAATATATAACAGCATTGTTCTCTATAGTCGATTTTAATGGTAAATAAAAACATTTTCCTTTCATCAGATGTATTGTAGTGGTGTACTTGCGTTCATAAGTAATAATTTCTATTATCTATAGTGCCTAAATTATATTTGCATCAAAAAGAATGGAAAACTGGATGGATATAGTGTTTCATGTATAAAACTTGAGCAATCCAGGCATGGTGGTGCATACCATTAATGCCAGCACTCAGAGATGCATCACAGGTGGATCTCTGTGAGTTCGAGGCCAGCCTGGGCTACAAAGTGAATCCAAGACAGCTAAGGCTACACAGAGAAACCCTGTCTCAAAAAACCAAAACCAAACAAACAAAAACTTAAGAACAACTACAGAATCCAAGGAACAGACCACTAAGAAAACTGAGTTTAGAACCAAACTATTGATTCCCAGCGTCTGAAATTACAAATTCATGACTTTTCACAAGCATCTTGGTTTCACTAAATTTATCATTTTAATTACTAAAATACCAATGTAAGTTTAAAAGTAGCTCAGTTTTCACTCCTGTCTTCATACCCAAGGTGTACAGTCACAAAACACACAACACACGTGAGAAGAGTACCATGACAGTAGATCATGAAATTTAGAGCAACCTGTCAGTTGGCAGTGTTTTCTTTTCTTATTTCCTCTAAGGGCTAGAGAGATTAGATTGGCACCTGGTAAACCCAAACAGAATTGCTGCGAAGAAAGACTGGTTACTAACATGCATGTGACACATCACATAACTATATAAATCCAGAAGCAATGGTTTAAAGAGGCCAAGAAGCATGTGTGCCCCGGGATCAAGAGGTGGTTTCTTTTAGGCCAGCATCACAGAACCTAACCCTAAGTCTGAGGTTGTAGAGAGCTCCTAGGGTAAGCTAAGGGTGTAAAAGGCCTGCACAGTACTTGCTGAAATGCAGGCCTCCTATGATAATCCATAGCCCCTTTGCCTCTTTTGGGCTGCAGCACCAGGCTTTGTTCCTGGGACCACAGATGAGCCTTTTATTCTGTTGTCTAAACAGGAAAATTATGGTTCCCTGAGGAGGAAAGGCTTGGGTCTGAGCTTGACTTTTTATCAGCCATGTTAATTTGGAAATAAGCTATTGGTTTGACTTTGCATTCATCAGTGTCAAGAGTGGATTGTGTTCCTTCGGTCCCCTTTGTCCTTAATTAGCAGACATTGAATACCCACATTAATTAGTGGGGTTGAGAGATATTCTGCCTCACCCTTCACCATGGTAGATAATTAAAATCCCTATTAATAAAATAGCTTCATTCATAATTTCTATAACCCTATTATAAAAACAATAAACATGATTATAGGGTAGCTTTTTTCTTCTTCTTCCCGTTTCCCTTCATTGTTCTTGTCTATTCCCATAAAGGTCTTAGAATTATACAGGGAAGGGCAGACTTGCAAAAATTGCATGTACTAAGTGTAGATCTGATCACTTGGGGCATATAATTAGTAGGACAAGTCAGACAACAGTGATCTTGTGGGGAGAGAAAAAGTCCCACTCAAACCAGATCTGATGTGATTCTGCTGTGTTGCATCTCCTGCCAGTTTGGATTTTAATTTTAAGAAAAGCAAAACATTTTGTTCTCAACTGGATCAGAAATATCCATAAAGAGTTTCAAATAGTATGTTCTGACATTTGGGGATGAATTCAGGCTGCCAAATATTGTTAAGTATATATTGTGTACTAAGATAATGCTTGGGAGATTAGCAATGAATCCAAAAATAATGGCTGCCCTCAAGAATTTTGCTGTCTAGTGAAATGGGAAAAATCCCTTGAACAACCAGAACTTATCCAAAGGAAGACTTCTGTTTAAAGAGAAATAGTCTCTAGTTACAAACACTCTCTCCTACTTCCCGAGAGATTACACTGAGTAATTTTTCTTGTTTTGCCACTGTGACTGCTATACCACTTTGTATAGGTGCTCCTTAACATGTAATGAAGAAAAAAAATGTTATCATGAGAGCAACCAAGTCTATCTTAGATCAGATTCAGTGATGACATACTGTGGTAATTTAATAAATATCTGCTAAATGAAGAAAGGAAAGGGCATTTGAGAATTAGTTATCTATCTGCTTTTTATTCTGTATAATCTTTGTTATCAAATTCCTGCAGATTGTTCATTTTTTAAAAGTATAAATAATTTTAGCACAGTAATAGTTTAAGTACATAATAGCAAATAGAGGTTTATAGTAACAAGGAAAAAATTGTTCTCTTCAGCCCACATTTCATTACTCTGAGTTTTGCTCCTGAGTTGCAATCTTTTTCCACACATTTATTTTTTCATGTGTTCTTCATTATCTCCAAGTAATGTGCTTATTAAACCATTTCTTAATTACCTTGAGATATTTTCTATTAAATTCTGTTATGCTAAGATGCTTTTGCACCACAAGAATGACCAGCATGGCATGATAACACTAAAGGTGCATCAGTGACACACAGACCTTGATGGTAACCAACAGTTTTCTAATTGGACTTAACGCCACTCAACAAAAGTGAAACCATGCTTAATACTGGAAACCTGGCCAGTGGCTCAGGGTGAAGTCACGGATAGTAGAGGCAAATCTGGTACTGCCACAGTACTGAACCAGCATAGTCCCTAGTTACATTTTGAATATTTGTCCTTATACCCACAGATAAGTACAATCTTCACCCCTCATCAAATAAATTTATCTTTCTAATAGGTATTAGCTGTCTTAAATATTAGAAGCCAAGCTCTAAAAGGCACAGCTTTTCTCAAACATTTTACTCTTTATGCTTTTTCCTACTAATGGGAAAAATGAGATGCAAAAAAGCTAAATTGATGGGATTGCAATACCAACCAAAGTACCACATCCTAGTCTTGTCATGAGTCCATGTTTCGCCAAAGTCCATGGAGCACCAAAGGATTTGCTTGGGCTTCAGCCACAATATAACCTCCTCAGAATTCTCCCGTGAACTTCAATATTTAAAGGGTTGGCATTTCATATGCTAAAAATGAGGTAATTGTTCTTTGTTTTAAGTCTCTGAGCCCTTTCTGCCCAGAGACCCTTAAAAACTACATTTGGCTTCTATCCTCTATGCTCCAACATTTTTTGCTCTTCTGGACTCAAATAGCATTCATGACTGTTCAGCATAAAGCAACTCATGCCTTCTGGGTTAGTTATTTATTAAATCTATAAATCTACAAGGCATAATAAATCCCCATTTTCTTCGTAGAATGTTCCACATAGTATATATTGAGTATGTTTGAATTCCTTTACATTTGTAATATTTTTAAAATCACTAAGTATTCCTTCCATGTAGAAATTATACCTTCCCCTGAGTCTATGTTCAGTTTTTTCATCATTCATCTTCCTATTAAGCCATCACTATGGCTTCTAACACTGAAATTGTACTCACTGATTTCTCTAGATGGTCTATTTTAGGGGGTTATCAATGTTCTTGTTTTATTGGACTTTTCTACAGCATATATAGAAATAGTTGCAAAGTCTCTATTTGGAGAGTTTTAAAATATTCTCTTCAGAAGCTAAGGTTGCTTGGAAGTCTATTATTATGAATATGAGTATAGATTCCTGGATTTATTCTTGTGTCCGTATTTACCAAATTGCATACTTTAAACATATATAGTATATATTTGCTATGGTTTGAATGTTTGCATTCCCTTAGAATCATGTTGATATTCTAAATTCCAAAAAATAATGATATTTACTATGAGGTGAGGCCTTTAGGAATTGAATCTATTAAGATATTATTGTTCTTATAAAAGAGAACTGAGAGAGACTCATTGTTTCTTCTACCAGGGCAAGGCACAGAAAGAAGCGCCTGAGAAAGTGGCTTCGCCCCAGACAGTGCATCTGCTGGGTCATTCTCTCTGGCCTTTTCCCCCCTGAGATTACAATAACATGCATCAATGCTCCATTTCCTTTCTTCCCTCCAAACCCTCCTATGTTCTTCTCCCTTTGCTATTTCAAATTCATGATGTTTCTTAATTGTTATTACACGATATGTGTATGTGTTCAAGGTTGGCCACTTGGAATTGGGCAATTGTGTGGCCTTCCTTGGTTGAGATTTTCTCCCATTCTCGGCATTACTTAATTTCCTGTATTGCTTAGCCTTGTAGACTTTCCCTCCCACCTGGCCGTGTTGGCATGCCTATTGTTGTCTTTGTTCAGCTCATGTGTAGGCCTTTATTTACATTGATGTGCCTGTAAGTATTGTTTCTGACATTCCTAGGAGATGCAATCTCACTGCAAATTTCCTGATCCTCTGACTCTTAAGAACTTTATAACCCCTCTTCCACAGTGTTCCCTAAGCCTTGAGGTGGGAGTGTCTTTGTGGAATTCCTCTCCATCAGAACTGTGAAAAACCAAGGTTCTTTTGCCCATAAGTTGCTGCATTTATAGCATTTTGATACAACAGCAGATGTGGACTGAGACAATTATATATTAACTATGACTTTCTATGGTTTGAATGTTTATGTTGCATTTAAATTTCCATTGAAATTCAATTCCCCAACATAATATTAAATAAAGCCATTTGAAATTTGTTTAGGCTATGCGTGTTAGTGTTTTCATAAATGGACTTGAGATAAATGTTCACACTGTCTTCCTTCTATTATGTAAGGACATGGTGTTCATGTCTTTTCCCACATCAGGATGCAGCAACAAGAAACCTTATTTGAAACAAAGCCAGCCCTTCTTATGCTACCAATGTTTCAATGTCTTTGTTTTTGGGGCTCCCAGATTCTAGAATCCAGACAAGCATATTTATATTATTTATAAATTATCTGCTC
Source organism: Acomys russatus (assembly GCF_903995435.1). NCBI lineage: Eukaryota > Metazoa > Chordata > Mammalia > Rodentia > Muridae > Acomys > Acomys russatus. The sequence continues at coordinate 9,337,445 of NC_067165.1, forward strand.
TGGGGTATTTATTAAAGTAGCCTGCAGAGACTATGAAGAAAGAAAGAAAAAGAAAGAAAGAAAGAAAGAAAGAAAGGAAGAAAGAAAGGAAATAATGAAAGAAAGAAAAGGAATAATGAAAGAAAAGAAAGAAAGAAAGAAAAAGGGAGAGAGGGAGGAAGGAACTAAGGAAGGAACATAGGAAGGAAGGGAAAAATGAAGGAAGAAAAGAAAGAAGTGAAAAAAAAGATTTAATTTTTAGTTTTTGTTTGTCGGTTTTTAAGCTCTGATTTTCTCCCTTGTTAACTGATCATTTCTTGAAGCTCCCAGTCCTATCTCCAGGAGAAGGATGCAGTTCTTGGCAATCAGACTTGCCTGCTTGCTTTCTCCTACCATTTCCTACCATATAAGATGTTTGGGCTATCTACTCATTTCTAAAATGACAGTCAAACAAAAACTTGAGGATAAATATCATCTTGCTTGCTTGAGCTTGCGGTATATGTGTGAGTGTGGTTTATCTTACATGACACAGAAGAGAGTTATTGTGACATGTCAATATCATTAAAAGCATCTTGCCTTCTGCTTCCAGATTCTTTTCTTTGTCATACTTATTACTCTAGTAAAAAATGTATTAACAGTTTCTTGTATATCAAGAGATCTGTTAAATGTTCATCTCATTTGACTCTCACAACTATGAAAGGTTATAATGTGTATTTTACAGATGAAACTCATTCACTGAGAAGTCACAAAACCTTCCAAGAACTAAAATCAACAGGATTTAAAGTCAATATTCAAGCGATTTAATTTCGAAGATGAAATTTAAGTTACAACACTGTACAGAAGCAAGACCACTTTTCTGTCTCTGCTTCCCTTCTCCATGTAGAGTATTTGAAGATCACATATTAAGAGACTCTATGAAAAAGAGTGATGCTAGGTGTGCCAGGCACGTTCAAAGGAGAAAAGGCAAAAGGCACTTCTTTGGGTTGTTGTTTTTTTGTTTTTTTTTTTTTTGTTTTTTTTTTTTTTGTTTTTCGAGACAGGGTTTCTCTGTGTAGCCTTGGCCATCCTGGACTCACTTTGAAGACCAGGCTGGCCTCGAACTCATAGCGATCCACCTGCCTCTGCCTCCCGAGTGATGGGATTAAAGGCGTGCGCCACAACGCCCGGCTGGGTTGTTCTTTTAATAAAAACCTCTTCTACTTAGCATGTACAGCATTTCTAATAGCAGGAAGCTTGTTTGTGCCACATGTTCAGATAGTTTGTTGGTTTGAATGAGAATGACTCCAACAGGCTCATATGTTTGAATATTTGGCTCCTAGTTGGTAGACTATTGAGTAAGAGCCAGAAGGCAGGGCCTTATGGAAGGAAGTGTTTGCTGTGGCTGGCTTTGTGCTTTCAAAAGCCCACCTCATGCCACTCCAAGGTAGTGTGTTCTACCTCTTTGGCTCCTATTCACAGATAAGGATGTAAGTATGGCCCAGTGTCATACCTGCCTGCTGCCATACTTTCTATGCACCCTCATGATCATGGGCTAACCGTCTGAAACTGTAAGGAAGCTGCTAATCAAATGCTTTCTATTGTAAGTTACATTATGGTGTATCTTCACAGAAATAGAACAGTAACAAAGACAGACAGCTTTCCCTATTGTTAAGTGTTGAGGTTTGAATGCAAAATGTCCTCCACAGGTACACGTTTTCAAATTATTGGTCCCTAGATGAAGGCACTGATTAGAAAGATTGTGGAACCTTTAGGAGGTAGAGCCTTACTAGAGACAGTGAGTCAGTGGAGGAGGGCAGTGCTGTAGGTCTCCAAGTATGGCCCTACCATTGTCTATCCATGCTCTTGCTTTGTGACCCTCACCAGCCTCCTCTTCTCCTACTACTATGCCTTGTCCACCTGCTGCTGTGCCTTGCTTCTCTCCACAGACAGTAACTGTCAGCCAGGAGAAACTTTCTCCTTGAAAACTTTTATTTTTGTTCATTATTAGTGTGTCCATGTCTGTGTGTGTGTGTGTGTGTGTGTGTGTGTGTGTACTCACACTTGCATGCATGTGAATATTAGACAGTAATTTTCAGGAGTTGGTTTTGTCCTTCTTCAGTGGGTTCCAGGGATCAAAGTCAAGCTGTCAGACTTGCATGGCAAGGCCCTTTACCTGCTGAGCCATCTTACTGCCTCTTACACTGCTTTCATCAGGGTATTTATCTTAGCAACAGGAAAGCCATTTAGACACTGAGAATCTCTGATTTTGTTCACGTAGAAAATCAGAACTGGCTGTCTTACAATTCCATTCACTTATTTCTCTTCTCCAGAAACATTCCAAACATCTAGTCTCCTGTCATTGTGATGGGTTTTTTTTTTTTTTTTTTTTCAGATTCTCCTTGAGCCTTTTCTCCAGTTTAATGCTTCTTGCCTGGCTCTCATTTTATTTTTATTAAAAAATTTGAAAATTGTTGGTCTTTTTTAGATTGGGCCTCACTAGATTATTGTGAGGTTTGTGATTATTGTGATTGTGGGCCTCACCGTGTTTATTTGCATTCATTTCCAGTAGCCCAGTCACATTAGCACTTGCCTTGGTTCTGGTTTCCTACCCTGCTCTCTGCCTAATGTCCTGCTCCTTCTCAGAGCTACAGCCTTGATATCAGACAGATACTTGATACCAGGCAGAGATGCCAAACTGTTGTAAAGCTATTAAAGAACAACCATCCTGGAAGATTCTACGTGGAGTCTGAGGCTCCTGAGGACTCAGGACATTGTTGTTCTAGGTAAAGTCTCTGAAACAAGCTCAGTGGGGTGTTGCTATGCCCACCCTGTGTGCGCAGATACATATGTATGTGTGTGCATAGGCATGTGGAGGGCAGAAGTCAAACATGGATGTCATTCTTTAGGTATTACCCATTTTTTAAACCCAGTACATTAGGCTGGCTGGTCAATAAGCTCTGGGGATCCTGCTTTCTCCCTCACCCAGTACTAGCATTATAAGCCAAAGCCACTATATCTGGCTTTTCTAGATAGATTCTGGTGAGAGAACTCATATTCTATGGGTGTGCGACAGGCACTTTAACTCTGAGTACCTTCCCAGCCTTCTTCAGTTAATTTTTGTGTACATTATCTTTACAGGCTCTTGCCTCCACATTTCCTTGTTATTCTATGCTCCTCTCAGTCTCATGTCTCAAGTACTTTCTAAATATATTTCCTGAGACAACAGAAGCCCATGTTGCATGTAAAAGACAGATTCATCTCCATTTTGAGTTTTTTGAGCCTTTCTGTCCTCCAGATTTTCCCAACTGGAAGCCACACCTCTGAGCTCGTCCTGTTTTCCAACTTCACCTGAACTCACTGCTGTCCTCTTGCCTGCCAAACAATGTTCGCGTTTATTTCAAGCCCTTCTTGGTAACTTGTCTAATTGATGATGTAGAAATTTGCAAGTCGCTAATGTTAAAAGGGCCATAATGCCTGAAATGACAGTATTAGGATTTGTACCCTTGACATGTCAAAATGCTTGAGGTATTTTCCAAATCTGGCCTGTTCTGACTTGTTAACCTCCTTTTTCTCCGCAGTAAATAGAACTTACTGTAAGTTTGAAAATGTGCACAAGTATACAGAAGTGAAAAAAATCTGTGATAAGCAGATTTTTCAAAAATCAATTATTTCAAAGTGAGTCTTTAAAAAATAAAAGGCTGTTAATGAAGCAACTGTAGCTTTATCACCTAAGAAATTCATTTGAAATTTTAAATATAAAGTTGAATCTAATTTTATAACTGTTTAATTAAGTAATCCTCAGTGCTTCCCAGTGAGCATTCGCTTTCCTTCCTGCCTTCCCAAGAGGCTGGTTAGACTTGGTATATTTAATTTGATGACACTTCCCTGACTTTGTTTGTGTCCCTAGCCATAAAAGGGTTACATGTGTGTAGGAGGTAGGTGAGATAGGGGAAAAAACAAAGACTGAAACAAAATTCCTATGAGAAAATCTTCATTCCAACGTGAAGAAAAAAGCATGCCAACACCAAAAATCTATCAACAAAGTCTATCCACTTAGCAATCCTTAAATGTTGAAGAAAATGCTTGCTAATCCAAGCAGCAATGTTTATATAAACAAAGGAGCGTGGCCAAGAGCATTTTTATAGAAAATTCATTGCTAAGCTAGTAATTCAGATGGAGTATGTAATCTCATTTATTCCTTATTCTAGAAGTGTTATTATAAGATTATTTTCCTATGCAAACCCACTAAGTGTCTTAAAGATTGAAAAAATAAAAAGAACAAAGCTGGTGGCCTCTTCCTTATTAAGTTCAAAACATAATTTAGAACTGTAGTAATCAAAACAGTGTAGCTCTGGCATAAATACAGACATTAGAATAACAGGAAAAATGGAGAGGCAAATAATAAATCTTCACAAAGGCAGACAAATGGTTTTTAACTAGGGTTCTCAGACTACACCATGGAGAAAAGGCAGTCTCTTCAGCAATCAGTGTTTAGAAAACTGTATAAGTGCGTGCCTAAGAGTGAAAATGGACTTCTCTGCCATATATTAAGTAGGTCAAAAACCAAAAGCAAAACCCCAAGCTAGAAGATGCCTAAAATTCCCATCATACAAAACTCTATAGTATTGTGGGGAGCAAACTTTGTAGGTGTGACAGGAAAAGCACAGATGGTAAAAACAAAATGAGAAAGGTGAGACCGAACCAAACTCAAATCTTCTGCACAGAAAAAGAAACAATCAACAAGAGAAAAAGGCATCCCATAGAATGGGAAAAATATTTGCAAACAAACAGTATATTGGATAGGAAGTTAATACTGAGCATGTATAAGTAATTCCTAAAATTCAGTTGCAACAACAGTAAAAATAAAAAGTATTTTTAAATGGGCACAGGAATTGAATGGGAATTTCCTAAAAGAAAATACACACATGGCATAAGAGTATATGAAAAGATGTTTGCCATTGCTATTTGGGGGAAATGTGAGTCAAAATCACAATGAAGCACTAGTTCAAACCCATTAAATTTGCCACTATTTTAAAAATCCAGAAAAAATATTGGCCAGAAAGAGAAATTAGAAATGCTGTGCATTGTCAGTTGGATTACAACATAGTCTAACCTCCATGTACAGACTCCTCAAAAACTTAAAGTGAGAGCTGCTGTAGGAACCACTCATTTCCCTTGTGTTCATATAAGAATTAAAAAAGGTATCTCAAAAATAATTTGCCCATGCATATGCCTTCCATCATTATTCACAATAATCAAGACACAGAAGTCCCCCTCCCCCACAGAATGACTATCAATAGATGAGTGGATAAAGAAAATGTGGTACATACAAGTGATAGAATGTTACTTGGCCTTGAAAATTAAGTATGCTGTGTGCTACAACACCCATATGCTACAGGTGAATATGTGGGATATTGTGCTCAGTTAAATAAAACCATCATGGGCACACACAAAATACTAAATTACTTCACTTACCTGAGAAGAACTCTAAAGTAATTGAACTTACTGCAACACAAAGTATAATGGCAGTTGAAAGAAGTAGGTGGAAGTGGAAGTGAGGAATGGGAGACAGTGCAGTGGATAATGAGGTACACAAGGTAAAAAGATCTGAAAGAACAATTCATAACCATGTGTGTGCAGTAGCAGTGCTGGCTATAAACTTCTAGTATGTGAGGTTTCTTTCACAGTAGATTTTAAAAAGTCATCACTAGGACACAGCCATGAGTAAAATGAGTGAGGGGAAATGAGGAGAGACTAGACGAGAGTGGAGTGGACAATTTGAACACAGCGTGTTAAGAAGGTCACACACTAAGAACTTTTTACATAGTTGACACTGAGGGAACATAAGCCTGAGAACCAAATCTGTGGTAGCCGTGCTAGCATTGTTTACAGTGTGCTCTCCTTCTGTAGGTAACTGGGAACCAGTGGTCCATTTTAAACATGGTAGGATCATACTCAGATGTATGTTTTTAAAATATCATCTGGAAAGCAAAGTGTGAAGGGCAGTGGTTAGAACAGTGAAGCAAGTTTAGGACATGTTTATCCCTAGAGAAGAAATAGGGAGAGACCCAGTCTAGAACTGTAGAAGATTTGAATATATATCAGGTGTGCTTTTAGAAATCGAGAGAAAAAGGAAGGCTGTTAGGTTTTTTTTTTAATTGTTTTGGATAAACACCATGACCATAGTAACTTATAGAAAGAAGGGTTTATTTGGGGTTTACATTTTCAGAGCTTTAGAATCCATGAAAACAAAAAAAAGAGGTGGCGAGAGGGTGGAGGTCAAATCTCTTTCTACCAATATAAAGCACAGAGCACGCTGGGAATAAACCTTGAAGCACTTCTCAATGACACCCCGACAAGTGCTATTCAGTTATGAGCCCCATTAACCCTCAGATATTTGTGCCCTTCCTAATGGTATCATAGACTCAGAGTAGTGAAAGGATTTCACTAAGTCATGCAACTGGTGAGTGAAAGAGCCTTTCTCTCTTGGCCTGGCTCACATCACCATTTCCTTCTTCCTGGGTGCAAGCAGGAGTATTGTCTTGCTCTTTCTTCTGTACTCTGAGCACGGAGAATTTGGTATATAAAGGATAGCCAATTACATCTTCCCAAGGCTTCATATCTCATTAACCTACAGTTTAGATTGAATACTTCCTCTGAAACTCATTTCTTCTTCTTTTCCATCCACATGCCTTTAAAATTTTTTTTTACCAAAAAGACTCCTAACTATTCTCTTCTCAAGAGAATGGGTGGAGGCAACATATAATTTTTCCTCAATAAATAAGGCTGTTCCACCTTTTCTTTGTTCCCCATGTCCCTTTAACAACCTTCATCCACCTATATGTAGTTCCCATTGATTCGCCTTTAACTGTCTTGTTACTCCAGATTCTAAATGCATACAGCTCTTTAATATATATTTTTTTCTAAAGATGTCTGATCTCACATGTAAATGCTTGGCTGAGTATAGTGTAAACCTTGGATGATCCTGCCTTATGGTTAATCTCATTGGATGAGTGGTTCAGGAGTGAAAATGGAGAGCTAGTTTTCTAGTAGTGACTAGTTGTCAAAAGACTCTAACATTATCCCCAATGAAAGTGTGTCTTAATAGTGTCATCTTAGATCTGTTGCAGTTCTACCTTATTTCCAAAGGAAAGATACTGTAATAAATGACCCTAATCACACTTTTATGTCTGTTTTCATGTTATGATTTGTGTTACTTAAATGTCTAGTGAAAAATAAAATCATAAATATATTTAAGATTTTTCTTTGGAAAAATATTTTCTAAATCACATAGCACTACTGGATATAACCATTATTATGAGAAGATTATGACTTCATTACTGGATTCCAGACTAGGAAAGACTCCTCAGTTTCAGTCATTTCTCTCATGCTGTGACTTGGCTACAATGAAGCTATTCTACCTTGCGTTCATTGCACAGCTGTATGGTCTTCTCGAGCCCTCTACACCCTTAGGGCCACTCATTGCCTCAACTTATGCCCCAGGTTCCAAATTTGCACAGGCATGGGAGCAGGTGAAAGGGCGATGCAAACGGTGACACTGTGACCCGATTGCATATTGAGTTCTCAGTTGACATTGAAACACAAGAGCTGAAAGCAAGAGGGGAGTGTCAACCTAGACAAACAAAGACAGTTTATTCTGGAGGCCCATTGGCCACTGTGAAGAAAACGAAGGACAGCAAATGCTGGCTAAGCATGGTAGGAATGAAAGACTGTCACATCATGCTGGCTAGCATGGTAGGAATGAAGGACTGTCACACCATGCTGGCTAGCATGGTAGGAATGAAGGACTGTCACATCATGCTGGTGAGACAGGAATTAATCCAGCCACTATGGAAATCAAGATGAAAATTCCTCAGATAGATTAAAGTGAGATCTACAACATAGCCCAGCCATACCATGCCTGTATACATCAACAAACACTCCCAGGTCATCACATAGTTGCTCCACATTAACTGTTTCACTATCCACAATTGCTAAGACACGGAACTACCCTGGTTACTCATTAAATGTGAGTTGACAAGGAAAATGTGGTACATGTGGCACTCTTCTATCACTACATATTCTTATTGCATTCTCCATGGCCTGCTTGTCTTCATTGATTATTATTTCTATGTCTATATGTTAGGGTAGTTAAAGCATGCCTATCTTGACCTATCCCAAACACAAGCTTCTCTCCTTCCTTTATACACAGCCACCAGAGAACCTCAGAGCCATGTTGCAAAAACATCATCTCTCTGACCTGAAAGTCTGTGTTTTCAATGATAGTTTATGTCTCACAATTTAGGAGTGATGGTTTTTTATTCTCTTTGTAGGTGTTGTTACATCTTCAGTCAGCATGACCTTACCTTTGAGCAATACTCTCTCACTTCTGCCTACTATTGGAATAGCTTCTTTAGTGTGGCAGACCATTATACACACTTGAAGCCAAGAAGGTAGAAATTAGAGTCATTTAAAGTGCATTTTGTAGGGCTTAATAATAACTGCCCCTTTGTGAACATACACTGCTGTCCACGAAAGATACAATCTTGGTTATTTCCTAAATGAGAGGAGGGGATGGAAAAAGAATTTGGCATCATCCTAAAAGATCTTCCCTTTCTCATCCGATTTGGCCCACAGGCTACTGGTTTTATGAGTAACACAGAGATTTACTTTGAGCTATAAAAACAAAATTAATTCAAATCATTGTTCCAAAGAAACCTAGAACCCTGCCATATCTAATTTGGTTTGCAAGGAGAGGAACTCTTACTCGTGAAATGTCAAAACTTATGTCTGTTGAATCCACATATGTAGGCAGCACACACATGCACACAGGCACTCAAAACTCACATACCCCTCCCAAATGTAAAGCTATTTTCCAAGAAAGCCAGATGAAGAGTTTCTTCATTTTCAAAGAGTGAATCTGTTATGGGTAGAAACAACTAAGCAGGCAGATCCAGTAGGACAAAAGCCAGGGCATATAAAAAAAACCATTGAGTTCAGTTATGAATCCTTAACCAATTACCCTTGGCTCTAGAAACCATTTAGTCTAGTTGGTAACGATATATTACAGTAATTTGGAAATTCTCACTGATTTAATAGTTTTAATAACTCAAATAAGTATTTCTGATCAGGTTAGGAAATGTTATTTTTATCACTACAGGTAGGTAGCCTGTGATGTTGTGAAATATAGCTCAAACATATAGAATAATGCTGATTTTCTTTTAAAATATTGAGGGAAAATAAATGAAATAGAATCATATCAAACTAAGTTTTTATTATAAAAAACAATTTTGAAAGAAAAATAAGGTTGTGTTTTAAAGCCAAGGAGAAAAAGAATTATATCAATTAAGTGCTAATTTTCTATTGATCCAACATGAGTTTTCTTCTTGGACTATATTTTTGTTAGAGGAAATAATCTTTTCCCACATTGTTATCACTCTCTATTGGACCTCTGTCAACCTCAGGCAATGCTAACAGAGTCACAATGTGGATTACACAGTGCAGTGGGCAAAGGGTGTAGAAGCTTCTTCTCTATTCATTTGGCATCTTTTGTCAAAAACTATTGGAAGAGATATTTGACAGTGGGAATATTAATAGGAGAAGTGCCTTAGGAGAAGGGAAAATAACTACTCAGTCTGGTATGAGAAATTAAAAGAAATAACTCTTTCTATGATTCTGAGCATGACTGGAGAAGGTTAACCAGTAAGAACTATAAGGTAGGAAATAGTGTAAAGCAAAGTTGGTTGGCTAGGAGCCATTTATAAACAACTGCTATGTCTGATAATAGGAAATTAAATTCTAAGGGCAAAGGAAGGCATTGAGTTTTTCAAAAGGGATCAGCATAATTTTAAAATATGTTCTGGATAGTGGATAGCCTCCAGTAATAGTAAATACACATAGTAAAAGGGGAAGATTGAAAGTAAGGAAATATATTTATATAATACATTATATTAATATAATAACTTTTGTACCTATTTGGGAAAGATCTTTTAGTTGTGTTGGCTAGTGAAGGCTGGTAATGTGTCAGTACCAGGATAAAATAACATTGAGGAATAACCCACTTACCTAGTTATCACTGGGTGTACAATCTCTAAAGGTAACAGGGTATCTTAGTTAGGATAAAATGTTGTCCCAAGTGCCCGAGTATGTTAAAAAATTGTTAGGAAAATAGTAAGAATCAGGAGCATAAAATCAACTATATGAAAAAGATTCTGGTAGAACAGTTAATTAAGGGCAGTACATGAAAAGAAATTTTGACTCTGAAGTACGGGACTGTGTTAAAGCAGGTGTCAGAACTGTAGTGAAACAAGTTGAGATTTAGACTTGAGCACTAGTCTTATATAGTCCTCATAGTAAAGTAGACTGTGAGAATGAAAATGAGATGGAAATATAGTGGCTTTTGGCTCAGGAAGGCAAATTGTTCAATTCCATACCTCTTCTCATACTCAGGCACATTAGGAATTATGCATATAGCAGAAGAATAATTTTAAGCATCATCTGATGGTATTCTGATGCTAGAAATAACATTCTATTTATACAAAGATTAAAGTAAAATCTTTACCTGAAAGCCTGGTGGATGAGGAATAAGGGATAAAGACAGTATCAAATGTTGATTGTTGAAGTGTTTTCAAAAGTTCTCTAAAGCAATTCTCAGTCTTCTTCCTTTCAAGAAAAAAGAAATTGTTTGTTCTTGGTTGTCTGAAGTTATCAGAAAGAAATACAATCATTCACTGCCATTTGATATTTTAAGCATATATAAGCTGTTGTCATAGAAACCAAAAAGTAAAGGAGTTCATTTTCCTATACAAAACTTCCCTCATCTCCTTATATGTAGATTTTGAGTTTTTTGGTTTTGTTTTGTTCTGTTTTTTAAACTTGGGAGAGCCATAAGATATCTCTTAGAAATATTTCAGCATATACAAATCCTAACTGGGCAGATAAAACCAATCTTGCTCCATTTCTCATGTGCTTCTTGGGAACTTTGACTTATTTGCCTGACAGGTCAAATTTTCAGATTCAATTTTTATTGAATGGAGTAAAAAAAAAAAAAAACTTAACGTAAGAAGAAGGGTATTTAGGGCTACAAGCCACAAAAGGACAGCAGATCCAAATAAGTTCTTGTGGAAGCTGGAGAAAGATGTCACAGCTTTCAGGCATGGGTCTCAGAAGTAGTCTCTCTTTCTCCTGTGTGCTTTCTCTGAGTTTCTTCTCTTAACTTCACTCCAGCTGTCTTTATCTGAGCGATGTCCTCCTGTACTTCACTGAAGCGATCTTCTGACTTTCTTTCCTGTAGTCATTTTTGCTCTTTCTCTCTGCTTTCCTCAGCCACCTCCTCTCCTTACAAGTTCATTCACTGTTCAATTGGTAATGATTTTATTTAAAACATGAATATAAAAAAAATCAGACCACTCCTAATCAAATGTTAAGTAAGAAAATAGCAACATGTTTTAGCATTTGCATTTTCTCAGGCTCTATGCTAGATCCAATTTTGTACATTATTGTCCCAAATTTTCACAAAAATGCCTCATAATATATCCTTATCCATCACATATAGTAAGGAATATAAGTTTCATAAGACTTGTATCATATGCCCTAAGAGGAAATGATGCATAGTTAAAATCCAAGATACCTATGATATACAGGCAAATAATAATATTATTTTTTTGTCAGTACTGGTTCTAAACATAAAAGTGAATAAGATATATGGCCATGTACAAGTCTAAAGAGCTCACAATAAAGAGTAAAAATAAATTAAACAGTAACAATAAATTAAAATATAGTGTTGAAAATGCAAAGCTAAATTACTAAGTAAATATTTGAAATTAAAACTCTCCCCTTTACATTATTGTCATTCTTTGCAAGGATGAAAGCCTTTAATAGTTCAAAATTTCTCAGTGTTTCTTATCATGATTATTGCATTTATAAATTCAAAATGTATCCTATAGGAGCTATGTAGACAAATACTTCCCAAATATGATTCCAATATATCAAGAAATAAACATAAAATGGGATGATATGAAATTTAAAAGTTTCTCAATAGCAGAAGAAACAACATAGTGAAGAAACAGCCCACAGAATGGGAGAAAATCTTTTCCAACTATTTATAAGACAGGAAGTTAATATAATATAATATATATATAACCCAATAAATTAAATAACAAAAGAAGAAATAATCCAACCAGGAAATATAGCTCTCATGGCTTGTTCTGCCTGACTTTTTATAACACTCAGGACCATTAGCCCAATGGTGACACTCCCGTTGTTAGCTAAGCCCTCCCACATCAGTCATCAATCAAGAAAATAAAGCATGGAAATAAACATCTATCACCCAAGAAAGCAACCAAAATCCTAAGTTAGTATTGGTCTTATTTAGAGAGAAAACCAGGTTGGACTCAGGCATGTCTTTCTTTTCCTTTATCTTTCATTCTTTTTTTAAAAATATATTTTATTAATTTATTCATATTACTTATCTATCATTCTTAGGTTTGGAGATAGGCATTGAAAAGAAAGAAGGGAGAATACAGAAATATTTGGGGATTGTAGGGCAAAAAGTAGATTAGTGAATCTACTCCTCAACATAAAGCCTTAATTGTTATTCACAAGGTTACTATCAATTCACTGGTATAGAATTTTGTATATACATACAAAATAAGTTTAACTTTAGATATATTAGTATAGAATTCAAATTTAAGATTATTTTTCATGAGGGGCTCCAAGATGGTGGTGCTGACTATGCAAGGTATCTGAGGGGCAGGATGGAGCCTAGGGACTAGACTGGGAGCTATAGACCACAAAACCTGGAGAACCCTAGATGAGAGGGGCCACATGGTGCAGAGCACAGCTGGGTCTGGCCTCGAGCCATCCAACTTGTCCACAGAAGACAGGTGCTCAGTCCCCAGGTACTGGCTGCAGCCTCATGTGAGCTGCAGCCACACCCTATATTTCAGACTCTGTATCTGGGACTGAACTGTGGGTGGTGAAGTGCAAGCATCTTAATCTACTGGCTCAGGGGAAAATCCAGGAGAATAGGTGGATCTGACCTCAGACCACCCTGCCAGTCCACAGAAAGCCCCAAAGTCCTGTGGTCATGTGGGCAGGGTCTCAAAAGCCCAGCCCAGCCTATCGAGCTGTACCTGCACTCTCTTGGACTGATCTGTGAGTTACAGAGCACCAACATCAGTGTCTCCTGGCTCAGGGGGGGCGCCCAGAGTGTGTATCTTGGATAGATCTGACTTCAGATCACCCCACCAGTCTATGGAGGGACCCAGGGCTCACAAGGGGACCCAGGCGGCTGCAGACATGTTCTTGGATACATCTTGGTTTCCACACTCTCTGACAGACTCAACCTAGGTTCCATGACATGAAAAAGAATGGGTGGAAGCCTAGCCAATGGCTGCAAGCCAGTGCTCACAATCCAAACTCTCTGGCAGGCTGAATCTAGACCCAAGGGCCCCAGTGGCTGAGCGCAGGGTCTTCAAAGCCCAGCCAAAGGCAGATAGTACCTACACTATTTCATACTGAACCTTGGGCTGCAGAGCACCAGCACCAGCCACTGCTGGCCCAGTAGGGAGCACAGGGTGTAGAGAAAAGTCCCCGGGAACTGAAACCAGGTCTCCTGCCTGGCAGAGATTCTTGGTCTCCACATGTGATGGGTCTTAACTTATAGACATTCACCAATTAACTACTCTCAATGACCTGTGAAGGACACCAGAAACTACCTGCCAACATCAGAAACAGCAAGATAAATAAAAGCCAGCATAAAAACACAAACAACAAAAGCCAAAATAATCTGGCATCTCCAAAACCAAGTTATCCCGAAGAATTCAACCCTGGAAAGTCAAACACAACTGAAGCACAAGAAATAACCTCAAATTCTTAATAATGTGAATGAGAATGATAATGAGGGAAATTAATCAGTAAAGAAATACAGGAAGATGCAGCCAACAGATTGAGGACTGTAGAGAGGCCATGACAGAAGCCTATAGTGAGTAAATGAAGAAAGCACTGGAAGAAATTCAGAAAATGCAAACAGTCAGATAAAGGAAATCAATAAAAAGGTTCAAGATCTGAAGATGAAAGTGAAAAACAATGATAAAACATAAACAGAAGAAAGCCAGGAAGGAGAGAATTTAGACAAGAAAATAGGAAATGCAGAGGTAAGCTTCACTAACAGAATTCAAGAGATGGAGGAAAGAATCTGGGGTGTAGAAGATACAATAGAAGAATTTTATGCAACCATCAAAGAAAATGTTAAGTCTGAAAATTTCCTGACACAGAACATCCAAGAAATCAAGAACACCATTTAAAAAATGAAACCTAAGAATAATAGGAATTGAGAAAAAATAAGACGCCTGGCTCCAAGGCCCAGAAAATATTTTCAACAAAATCACAAAAGAAAATTTCCCTAACATAAAAAAGAGATGTATATGAACATACAAGAGGCCTACAGAACACCAAATAGAATAGACCAGAAAGGAAAATCCTCCCACAGCATAATAATCAAAACACAAAATATACAGAACAAAGAAAAAAGGCCAAGTAACATATAATGGCGTACCTATCAGAATTACACCAGACTTCTCAGCAGAGACCATAAAAGCTAGAAGGACCTGGGCAAAAGTCCTGCAAACCCTAAGAGACCACAGGTGCTAGTCTACACCACTATACCCAGCAAAACCTTCAATAATCATTGATGGAGAAAACAAGACATTCCATGACAAAAACTAATTCAAACAGTACCTAGCCACAAATCTGACCCTACAGAGGTTACTAGAAGGAAAACTCAAATCCAAAGGGATGAACTGACACCAAGATAACACAGGAAATAGATAACTTCATGGTAGCAAAACATAACCAGAACTCTACTGCAACCAACATCAAATGTTGCTCAACATCAATGGTCTCAGCTCTCCAATAAAATGACACAGACTAGCAAAATGTGTGCATAAACATGACCCAATATTCTTCTGCATTCAAGAAACATGCCTATGCCACAAAGATAGACATTACCTGAAAGTAAAGGGCTGGAAGAAGGGCTTCCAAGTAAACGGACACAAGAAGCAAGCTGGTATAGCCATTCTAATATCTAATAAAATAGACTTTCCACCAAAATTAATCAAAAGAGATAAGGAAGGACACTTCATGCTTATTAAAGGAAAATTCACCAAGATGACCTCACAATTCTGAACTTTCAAGCCCCCAATACAATGGTACCCACATTTGTAAAAGAAACATTAATAAAGCTTAAACCATGCATTGATACCCACACATTAAGAGTGGGAGACTTCAATACCCCACATTCACCAAAGGATTGGACAATGAAAAAGAAGTTAAATCAAAAAATAATGACACTAATCAATGTCATGAATGAAATGGATCTAATAGATATCTACAGAACTTTTTGCCAAAACAACAACAACAAAAAAGATTATACCTTCTTATCAGCACCTCACAGAACCTTCTCCAAAATTGACCATATAGTGGATCACAAAGCAAGCCATAAAAGATACAAGAAGATTGAAATAATACCTTGTATCATATCAGACCATCATGGACTAAAGCTGGACTTCAACATCAACAGAAATAACAAAAAGCCTACACACTCATGGAAACTGAACAACTCTACTCAATGACAACTGGGTCATGGAAAAAATAAAGAAAGAAATTAGAGTCTTCCTAAAATTTAATGAAAATGAAGGTACAATGTACCCAGATTTGTGGGACACATTCAAAGCAGTGCTAAGAGGAAAGATCATAGCACTAAGTTCCTTCATAAAGAAACAGAAACATGGGGCTGGAGAGGTGGCTCAGCGGTTAAGAGCACTGGCTGCTCTTCCAGAGTTCCTGAGTTCAATTCCCAGCAACCACTTGGTGGCTCACAACCTTCTATAATGTGATCTGATGCCCTCTTCTGGCCTGTAGGTGTACATGCAAATAGAGCACTGTATACATAATAATAAATAAATCTTAAAAAAAAAAAAGAAAAGAAAAGAAACATCTCATATAGGCAACTTAATGACACATCTGGAAGCTCTAGGGGAAAAAAGAAACAGAAACACACCCAAGAGGAGTAGACATCTGTAAATAATCAAACTCAGGGCTGAAATCAATAAATTAGCAAGAAAGAGAACAATTCAGAGAATCAACAAAACTAGGAGTTGATTCCTTGAGAAAAATCAACAAGATAGCCAAACTATTAGCCAAACTAAAAGGCAGAGGGACACTATCTGAATCAACAAAATCAGAAATGAAAAGGGAGACATAGGAACAGACATTGAAGAAATAAAAAGAATGATAAGAAACTACTTCAAAGGCACATATGCCACACAATTTGAAAATCTAAGGTAAATGTACAATTTTTTTTTATCAATTCTACTTGCTGAAATTGAATCAAGATCAGATAAGCAAGTTAAGCAGTCCTATTTCTCCTACATAAATAGAGGCAGTCATTAAAAGTCCCCCAACAAAAAACAGCCCAGGGTCAGATGGTTTCAGCACAGAATTATACCACACCTTCAAAGAAGAGCTAAACCCAATACTCTTCAAAGTACTGCACTAAGTACAGTCACATTGATACCTGAACCTCACAAAGACCCAACAAAGGAAGAGAATTTCAGGCCAATTTCTCTTGTAAACATTGATGTAAAGCTACCAGGACAAGACTTGATAGGCTGTGCTTGTGTGGAGAGGGTGAAGGTCCCCTTCTGTCACAGACCTAGGGGAGGGGAATAGGATAAAAAAGGGAGGGAGGTGGGACAGGAAGACACAAGTAAGGGGGTGACAGTTGAGGTGTAATCTGAATAAGTTACTTAAATAAAAAAAATACTCAATAAAAACTTGCAAACCCAATCCAAAAACACATCAAAGATATCATTCACCATGACCAAGTAGGCTTCATCCCATGCATGCAGGGGTGGTTCAATATATGGAAATCCATCAATGTAATCCACCATGTAAACAAACTGAAAGAAAAAAACACATGATCATTTCCTTAGATGCCAAAAAAAACCATTTGACAAACTCCAACACCCATTCATATTTAAAGTCTTAGAGACGTCAGGGATTTAAGGCACATAACTAAACAAAATAAAGGCTATATAAAGCAAGCCAATAACCAACATCAAATTAAACGAAGAGAAACTCAAACAAATTCCACTAAAACCAGGGACTAAACAAGACTGCCAACTCTTTCCGTCTCCTCAATATAATACTTGAAGATCTAGCTAGAGCAATGAGTCAATAAAGGGACATGAAGGGAATACAAATGGAAAAGGAGGAAGTCAAATTATCCCTACTTGCAGATGATATGACCCCTGAAATTCAACCAGAGAACTCCTACAGCTGATAAACACTTTCAGCAAAGTGCCTGGATACAAAAATCAACTCAAAAAAGACTGTAGCCCTCCTCTATACAAATGACAACTGTTCTGAGAAAGAAATTAGGGAAACTACACCCTTCACAATAGCCACAATTAATATAAAGTATCTAGGTATAACTGAAACCAAGCAAATGAAAGACTTGTATGAAAAAAAATTCAAGTCTCTGAAGAAGAAGATTGAAGAAGATATCAGAAGATGGAATGATCTCCCATGTTCATGGATTGGGAAGATTAACATAGAAAAATGGCTATCTTACAAAAAGCAATTTACAGATTCAATTCAATCCCTATCAAAATACCTATACATTTTTAAAAGGTATTGAAAAATTAATTCTCAACTTTATATGAAAAAAAAAAACAGAATAGCTAAAATAATCCTATATAATACTAGATCCTCCAGCAGAATCCGCATCCCTGATCTAAAGCTGTGCTATAGAACAAGAGTAATTAAAACAGCATGGTACTGGCATAGAACTAGGCTGGTTGACCGATGGAGTCAAATCAAATACCCATAAATAAATCCATACACCTTTGAACACTTGATATGTGCCAAAGAAGCAAAATCTATACAATGTAAAAAGGATAGCATCTTCAACAAATGGTGTTGGTCTACCTTGGTGTCTACATGTAGAAAAATGCAAGTAGATCCATAGTTATCACCATATTAAAAAAAAAAAAAAAAACTCAAGTCCAAGTGGATTAAGGACCTCAACATAAAACGAGAGATACTAAATCAGTTAGAAAAAAAAGTGGGGAAGAGCCTTCAACACATTGTCACAGGAGACAATTTCCCAAACAGAACACCAACAGCCTGAGCTCTAAGGTCAATAATTAATAAATTGGACCCCATGAGGCTGTGATGCTTCTGTAAGGCAGAAGACACTGTCAACAGAACAAAGCAACAGCCTACAGACTGGGAAAAGATCTTCACCAACCCTACATCTGACAAAGGGGTAATATCTAAAATATATAAAGAACTCAAGAAGTTAATCACCACCAAACCAAATAACCCAATTAAGAAGTGGGGTTCGGAGCAAAACAGAGAATTCTCAATAGAGGAATATTGAATGGCTGAGAAACACTTAAAGAAATGTTCAACATCCTTAGTCATCAGAGAAATGCAAATCAAAACAGCTCTGAGATTTTTATCTTATACCCATCAGAATGGCTAAGATCAAAAACTCAATAGCACATGCTGGTGAGGATGTAGAGAAAGGGGAACACTCCTTCATTACTGTTGGGAGTGTAAACTTGTACAACCACTTTGGAAATCAAAGAATGGATAAAGAATCTGTAGTACATTTATGTCATGGAATACTACTCAGCTAGTAAAAACAAGAAAATCTTGAAATTTGCAGGCAAATGGATGGAACTAGAAATGATCATCCTGAGTTAATCCAGATCCAGAAAGATACACATGATATATACTCACTTATAAATTGGATAGCCCAACATGGGTATCCTCTTAGACTCTCCACTCAGCAGGGGATTGGGACAGATGATGGGATTTGCTATTGAGACTCCAGGTGAGAGAGGTATGGGAGAATGGGGAACTAAAATTACAAGAGGGTCTTTGAACCCTACAGGAAGACCATCAAGGCTGGTGGATCTGGACCCAGGGGGCCCTGTACAAACTACTGTACTGACCAAGGACAATACATGCAGTAAACCTAGACCTCCTATTCAGATCTAGCCAGTGGACAGCACAGTCTCTACAGTTGTCTGGAGAGTGAGGACTGACTCTGACATGAACTCTAGTGCCCTCTATTTGGCCACTTCCTCTTGGTGTGGATGAAGGTAAGCAGGCTAACTGCATGAGCCCTGATATGCTGTGATCATATGGTGGGGGAGGAGGTCCC
This sequence comes from Acomys russatus, assembly GCF_903995435.1. Taxonomy (NCBI): domain Eukaryota; kingdom Metazoa; phylum Chordata; class Mammalia; order Rodentia; family Muridae; genus Acomys; species Acomys russatus. The sequence continues at coordinate 9,356,640 of NC_067165.1, forward strand.
CTTCCATCACAGACTTAGGGGTCAGAATAGGGTAAAGAGGGAGGGAGAGGGGAATGGGGAGATATAACTGAGAAGATAACAATTGAGGTATAATATGAATAAATTATTTTTAAAATTATTCTGTACATCTCAATTATGATTCAAGGTTTACTTCCAATACCTTGAAAGTGTTATTGCAGGCTGTTTATCATAAGTAAGCTACACAAGTTAATTGGTAGTTGATCAAATCATGATCATATCAATTACTATTCTATTTCATAACAAGAATCTACATCCTAGGCATAACAGATAGATAGGATTATATAAAAAGATAAAGTAAAACAGTTAGATAATATCTTCCAAAACCTCAGAGACATATAGAATATTTTATTTAAAGATGTATTAATCATTTTAAAGATTCACTGACAATGAGACAAGTTAACTCCTGGCAATATCCATCCTACCATAAAGAAGATGATGAGCATCAAAGAACATCTTTACAGAGATAACTTCAAATTTGGCAAACTTGCCACTGGGAAAAATGTCCTCATTTCTATCACAGACAGAATTATGCCTAAAACTGGGCAAGCTTGGATACAGGCAGAATCAACAGCCAAACTCTGCCAAGATGGGATAGCAAGTCCTCAATAATCCTGTCTCATAAAAATGTCTGTCAGATATGTTGGGTCAGAAGGCTGAAGATGATACTTTAATGTTATAGAGAGTTTTGGGTGACTGTTCAAATAGCAAACTGTCTCTGTCATCTTCTCATTTGGGAAGCTGCTAACCTGTACTCCCTGTATACTCAGGTAATCAAGTTTATTCCTTTTCATGTCTCTGATGGAGTTGAAGACCAGATAGTTTAGTTTTACAAATAAGCTTATTTGTTTAGCGGTTAAGATGTTTTTAGGTCTAAATAGATGTGTTAAATTGATAATGACTAGATATGATAGATATTAATTTACATTCAGAATTATGGACACACTACGATGGAAAGGATACTTTCTTCAAGGCTTCCAAACACAAATAGCCTAAACACTATGAATGTAACATTTATATAATTCTTGATTGTTTCATCATTCTTCTTGCTATAGGTAATTTGTTCTATATATGTGTAATGATATAAATATATGTGTAAAAAATAAAAATACGTATTTAATAAAAAAAAAAGAGAGGCATTGGTTACCACAAAAATTCAACATTAAAAGATTAATGTTTTGATGTATAACTTATTACGGGCCAATTTGGTGGGAACATTTTCTCAACTGAGGTTCCTCCTTGCCAAATGATTATTGCTAGTGTCAATTTGCCAAAAAACTAGCCATCATAGCCCCTATTGATAAAGGGAAGAATTAATAAAGGAATATACCAATTACAGCACATTTAGTTTCATAAAACAAAGCTGCTGGGCATATTCAGTTACTGCACTCCACCACAGTACTAATGGGTGACCACAGAACTGCACTTTCACCAATGCATCTTCAAAGCACAAATTCAATAACAAATCATCAGAAGCAATCTATACTATAGATCAAGGAATCTTACAGGCAGCTACAGAATTCTTTACCCAATGGCTGGAAAATATGGATTACTTTCTGCAGCCCATAGAACTTTCTCTAAAACAGATTCTTTTTTGGGGTATAAAGTGTATCTTAACAAATACTTTTAGTAAAACAATTTCCTATAAATTATTGGATCAACACTGGATGAACCTAGAAGCTAAGAGCAAAAGAAACTATGTTATATATGTATTTGCATGGACATTGAACAATATCCTTATTTATTAAATTTAATTTTTAATTAAAATATAATTGCATTATTTCTCACCTTCCTTTTTCTTCCTCCAGCCCCTTGCACACTCCCTACTATCTCTGTCAAATTCATGGCCTCTTTTTCTTTGATATTGTTAAATCTATCTGCATAAACATAAATTCAACTTTCCAGCCATGCAGTATTATTTTTATGTATATGATTTCAGGTCTGATAAATTGGTAGTGGGAAACCAACTATAGGATTTTTTCCTAGAAAAGATTTCTGCTGCTCTCAGCATCTCTTAGGTGATTCTAGTTATTTCTCAAGGAATGAGATCCCATGGGATTATCCCTTTTCATGTTAACACATTTCTGATACATTTTTCCTCTTATGTTCAAATGGCCACTTTGTTGAGGTATCATGGGTAAAGCTTCCTTGTCATTTCTAGGAGACACAATCTCAGAGCAGATTTCCTGGCCCTCAGGTTCTTACAATCTTTCTGCCTTCTCTTCCATTATGTTCCATGAGCCCTGGGTGCAGGAATTGTGTTATAGGTGTATCAGTTGGTGTTGGGACCTGTGGTCTCTGTATTTTGTTCTCTGTATTTTAGCTTTGTAGCATTGTAGCTTTCTGTAATAGTTTCCATCTGTTTTGCAACAATGAGTTTCTTTGATGAAGGATGAGACCTACACTTGTCTGTGGCCATATTTATAAATATTCAGAATGCAATTAGGGATTGTATTGGTATTAAAGTGGTTGTGGTAGGCTCTCCTCTAAGATGCAGGACCTCAGTAACCTGCATAGATAGCTAGGTTTCCAGTGCCAGGTATGTTTTTTCTCCTATGGAACAAGCCTTAAATACTACTAGACTGCTGCTAGTTACTCCCAAGATATGAGTGTCACAACTGCTCCCTTATGAATACTGCCATTCTGCTCACTTCTGGGGCTCATGGGCATTGTGGGTGGGTAGGGCTATGGATTGCTTTCCTCTCTCGGAAGCTTGCATAACACCTCTGGTACTATGAAACTAGTCCTCAGGAAGGAGGCTTGAGGTTAAATTCAGCTCAGATCTTTTGAGTCTCTCATCCAAAGTATATGGTGTCTTCACAAATAGGGAGTTAGCATCAAACTATGGAGAAACAAAGGGCAATTGGAATAGTGTTTATAGTTTAGGGAGCCTCTTGGAATCCTCTGCCCAACAGTTCAAAAGGATGTTCATATATTTGGTCACTGGGATTTTTGCTTGATAGTCTATGGCTCTTGGACGAAGCATCATCAGCCCAAACAGTATAACTTCATTTAAATCATGTGTGTGTGTGTATGTATATATGTATGTATGTATGTATGTACGCATGTATACATATACAGTTAGACATGCTATTATATGTAATTTATGTAAATTAAAAATAATATGATTCCTTATATCTTTTTCATGAGTCCTCTTGAATTATCAGTGAGTCATCTAAGAAATTGGGGCTGTAGTGGTTAATTTTGAACACCAATGTGATTATATTACATATGCACAGGAATATGCACAGAGAATTTGTACAGTATACATCTGGATATGTTCTTGAAGGTATTTATAAATGGAATTAACATATGAAAGAACAACTAAGATAAGTATGATCTAGTGTGTAGTTGATGAATTTCTTTGAAATGAAAAAGAAAAAAAAAAAAAAGATGCCCAATAGAAAACAGAAGGGATCGTACACGTCAGTTCATCAAGTTGTTGTTCAGATAAAGGGAGTCTTGGATGGAAACTATAATCAGATATCTGACCAGAACATCTGTGACATAGAGCAGAGTTTCTCACATATAAATATAATGCTGATTATTGCTATAGTCATTTGTTATATGATTTGTTTCCCTAGAAGGCTGCCTATTTTTCTAAAGCAAATACTTTGTTGCTATTCCAGCTTTTTAAATTTTAGCATGAGGCAATCTCGGGCAGAAAGGAGGAATTAATATAGCATAGGAGTTTCAAATAAATACACAAAGGCATGTTATCTACATGGCTATAGCTTTGCAGGTATCACCTAGCTTCTCTTGGTTCTTCCATTTCTTACTTGTGGGATCTTGCCCTATGAAGCAGAAACTTCTTCCACATTTTGCATTGTGACACTTAACCTCCACTGTCTACTGAAGAAATATTCAACAACATTATTATCACAGGCAGTAACAAAGTGAGTCACAGGGTACAGAATGAATCACCAAAGAGGAAGGTGGTGTGCAGTACTTCATGGTAGCCCATCATGTAGCCTGGCATTTCATTGGCTTGTTAGGTATGCCATTATAAATGTGTAGGCAACAATCTGTTGCCATATAGTTCTTGCACAACAGCCAGGAAGTTGAATGGTGGGTCTTTCTGACAACATAAAACTCTAGATGTGCACTACTTAACTGGCAGAACAGAAGGTCAATGTAACATGGCCCCTACCATGAAGGTACAAAAATCCTAATGAATAGAGTCATCTTTCTATGCAACTTTCAAGAATGTGGTTGGTGCTGAAGAAACTTCCTACTTGGGCCATTACTACCATCAAAAGGAAAGTATTTCTGAGAAATTCTGAGGAGGAGAAAAATTGGATTAACTGTCCTCATCCATACTAGTTTTCTGATGCTATTTTTTAGATTATAGCACTTTGCATTATATAGTAGACTGAACATTTGCATAACACTTATCAATTCTACTTCTGTCAATTCATAATGCTATCAGCAGGAAGCTAGAGGCTGATAGTTTAATATATTGGCCTAACTTAAATGTAGAGGTAGTACACTTGTATTTTATATTGATGATATTATTTAAGGAAGTGTGAAAATGGCAAAAGGGATTATTAGAGTTTGAGAAGTAGTTAGAGGGGAGAATTGATGAAGGGAAGTATATTTTACCAGCACATGCTATATGTGTTGAAGTAATGTAATGAATTTTAATTGTATATTAAGATGTATAGTTGACATATACTAGTAAAAATTAATTTTTAAAACAGAATTTTTGGAAAAATATTTGACAATCCTGTATACAAACAATAGGACAAAAGCCATTCAGAGCATCTGTTATAATAAAAAAACAGACTAAAAATGCAGTTTGTCATCATATAGGATTTGTATGTTAAGCTCTATTGTAAGAATTATTATTGGGCTTCTGAAAGATGCAAGAGTCTTCACAAAAATGAGGAGGTGTGGTGAGATAAAAGGCTAAGATATCCTACCTGGAGTCAGAATGTAGAATAATAACCAAGTAAGTGTGAGAAAGGAGAGTTAATATTCTTATTAAACAAAGGCTTAAAGCTTATTCTTTGAATCCCAACTTTCTGTTTTTCTCAAGAAGCACATCTCATTGAAGAAGATACAAACTAAGAGTAAATGAAGAGAAATCAACTGACCAAAACAAATGGAAGTGGTTTGTGAGCTGGCAGTTCACATATCTGATAATGTAGAATTTGAACAAAATAAGAAGCTCATTTTATGAATGGTTCATCAATAAAACTGGAATCATTTATGAAACTGATCATATTTTAGGTCACAAAATGAGCTTTAAAATGCAAAAGTTATAGCTTGTATTTTTTATATTTATGCTGGAATAACACAGTAAATAATCATCAACATAAATCAGAAACAAAATGAGAGGATTATTGGAGACAAAGAGATTTAGTAGGAAAAGGGAAGATAAGTGGGAAGTAAGAATGAGAACCAACCAAAATGAACTATTTATGGAAATTCTACATGGAAACCTGTTACTTTCTAAGATAATTCAAAAATAAAACATTGTTTATATTAACATTTATATAAACAAATACATACATATATATAATATATATGATATATAATATGCTTAAATGAAAAAAAAAAGTCATTAAAGCAACCAGGAAGGCAATTGAAAAGTTCCTTGAATGAAATGAAAACAAAGGTAAAACTCAGCAGAATCTCTGGAACAGATTGAAAGGTGTCTAAGAGGAGAGTTTACAGCTATATGTGCTTCCATTAAAAACTCAGAGATCTGTAACCTAACAATGCACCATAAATTTCTAGAACAACCAGATCAAGACAAAACTGAGATTAGGGATGAGCATGAGGAAAGAGAGATTAAAAGAAAGGCATGGAGTATCAATCAAAGTCTTGATTCTTTGAAAATATAAATAAGAATGACAAGCCCAACTAACAAAATGAAAGAGCACACTAAAATTAATACAATTATATCTGAAGGTATAGACTCAGATGAAATCCAGATATCATTAAGCAGTGCTTTGAAAAATGTGGAAAAAATCTGAAAAATGAATAAATTCATAAATGTATATGACCCATAAAAATCAAACCAAGAAAACATAAACAACTTTAACAGACCCATAGAAGGAAACCAATTTGAAGCAGTGATTAAGTCTACCCACAAAGAAAGGCCTGGGGTTGTTCAGATTAATGTTCCATTCTACCAAACTTTTAATGAAAATCTAACACCAAGATATTTTTCAAACTATTCCATAAAATAAAACAGAAAGTAATACCAAAAAAATCATCTTCCATATCCAATAGACCACTTTCCTTTATCAGTATACATGAAAAAATTTCAACAAAATACTGCCCACCAAATCCAAGAGCACATTAAGAACATCATGTACCACTGTCAAGCTGCTTCATTCTGAGGGTGGGTTCAATGTGGACAAACAAATGAATATAATACAGCACATAAAGAGACTAAAGTGCACAAATCATATTTCCTTAGTGAACACACTGAAAAACATTTGGAAAATACAAAAAAATAGTATTTATTTTATTTATATTTATTTATTTATGTGTGTGTATGTGTGTGGGGGGCACTGTGTGTGCACAAGTTGCTGAAGTTGGTTCTCTCTTTCTAGACTGTCAGACTTAGAACCAAGAACCCTTATTCACTGGGGAATCTTATCAGCCACAAATATTATATTAAATGAACAAGCAATGAAAGTATATTCTCTAAAATGTAGACAACTTCTATCATATGTAGTACTTGAAATATTAGAACAACAAGAGAAAGAAATAATAGAGCTACAAATTGGAAAGGATGAAGCCAAGCTCTTACTATTTGTAGAAGACTTAATCTTACAGCTAAAAGACACTAAGGGCTAAAGGAATAGTTGAAAATCTGATAAGTTCTTTCAGGAAAAACATCAAACTACAAAGCCAACATAAAAAAAAAAATTTAGTGTTTTTATATGTCATAATGAACTGAGACCAAAATTATAAAAAATTATTATTATCAATACTTTCAAAAGGCCTAGGGATAACCTATCCAAGGATGTTTAAAACTTCTACAGTAAGAACTACAACAGCAAAGAAAAAATGAGGAAAATACTGGAATATGGAATGATCACACCCCCCATGTTCATGAGTTGACAAAATTAATATTGTGGAAAAGCCTATATCACTCAAAGCAGTATACGAATTCAATGCAGTCCTTTTCAAAATCCCAATGATATATTTCACAGAACTAAAAAAAAAAATCCTAAAATTCACAGAGAAAGATATAACACCCCCAAAGTTAAAGCAGTTCTAAAGCAGAAAGAATACTACAGTAGTTATCATATACCTGGCCTCACAGTATGCAACAAATGATAGTGACGGTCTGCAGGGTGCTTTCTGATTCAAAACACATATGTAGAACAATGAAACAGACTAAATTCCTCAGGAATGGCCACCTAATTTTTGTAAAAAACTTACACTGAAAATACAATTTTCATTGACAAATAGGGTTACATGGAATTAGAAAGCTTCTGAATCTCAAACAATCAACGGAATAAAGACCTAGCTAACAGAATACAAAAAAACTTTAGTCATCAGTGCCTCAGACAGGGTTAATATTTAGAATATACAAATAAATGCAAAAATTCAGTACAAAAATAAAACAAGTTTTCTAGCCAACAAATGCGATAGTGAATTGAGTAGATAGTTCTCAAAAGAAGAAATATTAATGATTAAATAGTTTTAAAAGTCCCCAACATATAATCATTGGGGGGAATGCAAATTAAAAGCACATGTATATTTTCTCTCACTCCAGGTATAATGTCTCTCTTCTTGACAATAAATGATGAAAAAGGCATTTTAGAAGATGAATCCTTATATAATGCTAGTGAGCATATGGACTACAGAGGGCACTGGCCACTATGTAAACCAGTATGGAGGTTTCTTAAAATCTATAAGTAGAACTTTCATATGGCACGTATAGCACCACTTCATAGTATGCACCTAAACACTCTTATGTTCTCCTACAGAGATATTGTATGCCTGTGTTCATTGCTGCTCTGCTTACAATAGGTAGAAAATGGAACCAATCTAGATGTCCATCTACAAATGAATGGGTGAAAATGTGAAAAACATGTTCATGGAATTTTATTAAGAAATAAATGGAAGATGACATTTTTAGGAAACTGGTAGAAGTAGAAATCACTATGCTAAGTGAAATGACACTGCCTTACAAAGATAAAGACATTTTTATTTATTTGTATATTTGTAAGTGTAGGCTACTAGAAAGGTGATATTGAACAGAGAAGAAGGGAGAAAAAATAATCGACATATTCCATGAGAGTAGGATAAAGGCTGTTGGTGGTAGAGGACTGAGGCCAATAGGAGGAGCAGGCAATCATGCCAGAAAGGTAGGGGGAAGATCACTGAGGGCAAAGTATGTCTAAAAGTGCCACAATCAACTCACTACTATATATTGCTAATTTTAAGAAACAAAGCACAATTTCTGTTTTTAATGCAACTGTGAAATGATAGATTAATAGAACTATCCAGAGCCAGGTCCTAGTTTGCATGAAGGTGGAAATGAGAGTAATGACTTGAGAAGAGATATAAAGAAAATTAACAGGACTAAGGCCATGACTGATTGGTATTTATAAACTCATATACTTTGGGAACTTATACTAGGCACACCATTTTGTTTATCTTGTCTTCATCTTACATCATGAATAGGTTTCTACAGAGATAATAGATAAGCGCGTAATAACATATTAAGAGTTCTGGGTGATTTGGCTACAGTTTGGTGTTGAAAGTGGAAAAGCAAGTTAAAGTACAAAATTAGCTGATATGCTGGACTGCCTCACTTGCCTAGCATTCACATAACAAATTAAAGTTTTGATCATTGCAGACAGAGCAATATTCATTTGTTTAATTAAACAACCAGGTTGCTCTTTGTATAGGTTATTTTAAAGTGTTAAAAATAAAATTAAACACATAATTAAGCTGGCAAAAGATAAAAATGCTCCAAGTTGAGGCCTTTAATTTATATTAAGTTCAGTCCTGAAAGTCATTATGCTTTATTAAATTTAACAAGGCAGAGATGTGATAAAAATATTTTATGCCATTCTTTAAAAGATAAATTGTTCTGACACCATTAATGTCCACCAAAACCAGCCAATTAGGATGTCTTCTTAGTTTAGGCATTGTGAATTGTTAAAGGGGTTGATAACTTAAATCTGGGTCCCCTTTCCTTATTTTCTGTTACTGAAAATCTCCATACCTTTCCATTATTGGTCATATAACCAAAAAATTGAAGAGGGAATTAAGCCCAGAATTTTATTATTATTTATTAAGCATAGTGAGTTGAGAGGCCATTTGATCAGTGTACCAATCTTAACATGACCCAATTTATATTTTTCTTTCTTCCATTCCCCCCTCCTTTGTTTCCTTACCCCTCATTCTACCCCTCCGAAATATATTCCTTGACACCACTACCATAATGTATATTTCCAGCATGTAAAAATGTTAACATAAACCTTCCACTTTGAAGACCCTCCATAAAATGGGCATACCCTATCTTTTTTTTTTTTTTTTTTTTGGTTTTTTGAGACAGGGTTTCTCTGTGTAGCCTTGGCTGTCCTGGACTCACTTTGCAGACTAGGCTGGCCTCGAACTCACAGCGATCCGCCTGCCTCTGCCTCCCGAGTGCTGGGATTAAAGGTGTGCGCCACCACGCCCGGCCATACCCTATCTTCAAACTGCTATTTTTTACTATCTCTGTAAATTGCGTTTTATACTAGTCTTCAAACACCATGAGCCTTGCCCAACAGCTCTCAGCTTTGTGCTCTTCTTGGGCTGATGCCCAGACACGGAATGACTCCCGATCCTTCCCTATCAAGTCCTATCTGTAAGGCCAAATCCAAATTCTACCATCTCCATTACACTTTTTTGTTTTCCAATTCCATAGGTTCTTCCCTCTTTAGCCTCCTTTAAGATTTATTTTTCAGTTTTAATTTTAGACATTTATTCATTTATCTACAGAAATTTATAGGCAGTTGCGGTTGTTCGTTGTTGTTTGCCTGACCTCTTACAAGTCAACAAGTTTGAGAAGTCCTTACCACTGATGTATACAACCTAGTGAAGGAGATATAATACTTAAGCACACACACTAAAAATGTAACGTGTTAAACCTTAAAAATAGATATCTGCCAAACCCTTGAAAACAAAGGAGAGGGAGCCAAGTACCTTGCTTATTAGGAAGGTGAAAGCATCGATAATAGATTAGATTTCATTTGAACTCTGACTCAAGGATGAATAAAAGCTTTCTAGATTCACAGTATGATGGCTCAGCAAAGTACTTCTTGGCATATTATAAGATTGATAACCAAAGTGACTTATTTATCTCCTATTTTCTCTTATCCTACCTTACACATAGTTAGTTCTCAAATAAATATTTGTCAAATGAGTAAGTGGATGGATTGTGAAAGAATGCCCATTTTAAGAGTAACCTTGATCATGAGTCTCACACTAAAATAATTCAGAGGTGCCTCAAACTTACCTGCGGTCGATAAGCTACATTTAAAAATGCAGACATTTTAAAATATAGAGGTGTGTGCATAGTACGCGTGCGCGCCCACGTGTGTGTGTGTGTGTATGTGTGTGTCTGTGTGTGTGTGTGTGTGTGTGTGCTTATCAGCCTTGCCTCAGGGCTTGAGGAAGGTCCCAGGTGTGTACAATTTCTGGCTAGAAAGACCTATTACCAACTTGCCTCTCAAAATAGGGTGTTAGTTTTTAATCATACAAGGCCTAGTTAGAGTTATACCAATATACTTTATATTATTTGTGGCTATTGTGAAGGGTGTAGCTTCCCTAATTTCTTTCTCAGCCAATATGTCATTTGTAAAGAGGAGGGCTATTGACTTTTTAATTAGTCTTGCATCTGACTACTTTGCTGAAGGTTTTTATCAGCTATAGGAGTTCCTTGCTAGAATGTTTAGGTCACTTATGTATACTATCATATCATCCTAGAATAGTGATAATTTGACTTCTTCCTTTTCAATTTGTATCCCCTTAATCTCCTTCAGTTGTCTTATTGCTCTACCTAGGACTTCAAGTACTATGTTGAAGAGATATGGAGGGAGTGGACAGCTTTGTCTTGTTCCTGATTTAAGTTTCTCTCCATTTAGTTTGAAGTTGGTTATAGGCTTGCTTATATTGCCTTTACTGTGTTTAGGTGTGTGCCTTGTATCTCTGCTCTCTCCAAGACTTAACATGAATGAGTTTTAGATTTTTGTCAAATGCTTTTTCCACATCTAAGGAGATGATCATGTGGCTTTTAGCAGCTTTATTCATAATAGCCAGAATCTGGAAACAACCTGGATGTCCCTCAACTGAAGAATGGATAAAAAAAACCTGTGGTACATTTACACAATGGATTACTACTCAACTATTAAAAACAAACAAACAAACAAACCAAAAAAAAGGAAAAAAACAAAAAACAAAAAACAAGGAAATCTTGAAATTTGCAAGCAAATGGGTGGAAATAGAAAAGATCATACTGAGTGAGGTAACCCAGACCCAGAAAGACACACATGGTATAAACTCACTTATAAGCATATTTTAGCCCAACATAGATATCTCCTGAGAAACTCTACCCAGAAGGGGATAGGGACAGGTACTGGGACTCACATCTGGACTCTGGGAAAAGCTCTGGGGGTGGTATGGAAGAGATGGGGCATGGAAGCATAGTGTGTGTGTGTGGGGGGGGTGCTTGTCAGGAGCTCCACAAGGAGACTATTAAAGCTGGTGAATCTGGATCCGGAGGCAGGGCTCTACACAAACTGATGCACCAACGAAGGACATTACAATCAGAGAAACTATACCCCCTTTTCAGATGCAACCAATGGACAGCTCATTCTCCACATGGAGATGGAGTTGGAGGCACTGCTTCTGACAGCAACTCTGATGCCTGTGATTTGATCACTGACCCTTGGTGGAGAGGCCCTGTGGGAACACAGAGGAAATGGACACAGGCTATCCAGATGAGACTTGATAGGTTGTGGTCAGACAGTGGAGGAGGAGGACCCCACCTGTCAGAGGTCTAGGGAGGGAGAATAGGGAGGAAGAGGGAGGGAGGGAGGGAACTGGAAGGTAAGAGCTAGGAGATTATAATCCAGATGGAATGTGAAAAAAAAAACATAATAAAATAAAGAAAAAAAACATGGTGTTAAGAAAAACAACAAAGGAGCTTATAGTTCATTGTCCTGTTAAGTACCAGTTGCTATGTGATGAATTTTTATATTTATCATCTCACCAATCTCTTCAGTGATAATAAAGATGGTCACCTTCATTTTACAAATAACAAATACCAAATCCCTAAAATATTGTGGGACTTTATGAAGTAAAAGCCAGAGGCATGATGAAGAGTCATGTCAAACCTTTTGAAGCTCAAACTCTCTGTCAGCTATAAAACAGTTCCAGTGATTCACTTATTTCATTTGTTTTGTCTAAAATGGCAGATTTTCTTGGGTGTTTGTACAAGAATAACTTGAAGGAATCCTCCAGTTTAGTAAAATGATGATGGCTTTTTTTCTCACAGGCAAAAGAAATATCACCTTTGGTACATATTAAATATAGAGTGTCTATCATTTGTTCCCTTAACATTTCTTTACTATGACTATAGAGTCAAGTAACCAACATTTAATGACAACAGGTATATCTGACTTTGTGTTTGACATTGTGACATGATATTGTCATCTACAAAGTTCATGCCTGAGAACCATACAGATGAGTAACAAAACAGAACTGCAAAAAGATCTCATGTTTTGAGTCAGGTTATGACTTTTTTATTAGGCCAATGTATTCATAATGAACCTTGGCTGCATGTTGCCCTTAGGGCCACAGATTGCACATGCGAGTCTTACGATAAATACATGCAAATCTATGGTGTTCTTTTTAAGCTAACTTCAGAAATACAGGATAACTTATTTGGGGGCCAAATGTCAAATGCTGGATAGAGTAATTTTTTGCAACATTAGAGAAAATAGACATACTATAATAACGATGATGCTGATAATAAAACATATCATAATGTGAATTTATATATATCCAATGATTGCAATTTTATACTGTATTTTAATCCCAATGGCAAGTTTTTAATACATATTACCTTGATGTTCATAACCATCAGAGAAAGAAATCACTATCTTGTTGTCCTGGTGAGTCAAAGACAGCTCAAACAGGTTCAATAACTCCTTAAGCTCCAACAGGTCGAACATTACTCTTGTTGGTTTGCTAAGTAAAGTTATCCTCATTTGCAGATAGGGAATTAAATCTCAAGGAAGCAAAACTGAATTTTTCTAGTTCTCAGAGTTCTTAACTCTGAAAAGCAGGATTGAGCGGTGAGGCACATGTAGGGAGTTGCTATATGCTGGTTGGGGGTTCACCACTTAGAAACTATTGTTGAAGATGACAGTGTGTCTATTTCATCTTGTTAAAATGTCTAAATGGGCAGCTATTTCCCCCCACAGAAATGCCAGGTACATATGAAGGTGAGTAGGCACCATGCCATACCAGAATTGGTTCATCTGTGCTTTCAGGACTAGAGTGTTAAATAAATAAAACTACTTTCATAGTTAGGTAACAAGATGTTTCTTGTGACTCTGCAGCGTGGCAACATAATATTCAGATCATGAAAATCTCTTTTTCTCAGAGATATATTTCCCAGTATACCCCAGACTGGATTCCAGCATAGCTTCCTAAGTGTTGGGGTTACAGGTGTGCATCACAAAGCCTGGTTTAGTTCTGTGTCCTTGTCAGCAGCTGTGACAAGATAAGATAGATTAAGGACATCAAACATCTTGCATGACTCTGGCATGGCTTTAAAGGTCCACTGCTCTGTCTTTGTGGCAGTAAAAGAGAAGCCCTAATTTATCATCACACTGGGAAACCCAAGGTTTTATTTAGATATTTTCACCCTACTTCCATCATGGTATCATAGAGTTATCCAAAAGCAATTATTTAAAATTATTTGTCTTAGAAATGTCATATTTAGTTTTGAAAGTCTGTGTCATCATAAATATCCCTTTGAGGTTGCCTCCTTATTCTCACAGTACAACCTTAAATCCCTGTCTATCGGTGACTATAACACTGAGAAATAGGATACACCCATTTCCTAGGATATTGGAGACACTCACTAGTATTAGGAGAATCCAGAGGAAACATATTTGTTCCCAAACTGTTAAGTACAGAATCTTGTCCATTGTGACCACTGAGGCTTACATAGATGGGTTGTGTTGTCTATAGCAAACCTAAAAGGCCAGTCCTCTAACCCTAAAATGTGAACTAAGCTTATTCAATAACCAGTTTATCTAGACAAAATCTATTGTTTAATTATTTCTCTTTGTGAAGGACGTTTGGATATATGTTGAAAACCATCTCTCAGTTAAGCTTTAATGAGTGATTCTTACATTTGTTGTTGTTGTTGTTGTTGTTGTTGTTGTTTTCCATTTATGAAAACCACCCTTTCAAGTTATCTCCTAGTGATCCTCAACCTCAACTCCTGCATAATTTCCACTCACCTCATACCAAAGTGGTGTGTGATGGATAAAGTACAGCATTAGTGATTAATATTGCTTCTGAGACAGGGCATAAAAAGAACTGTGAACTCTCACACTTGGATTGTTTCTCCCTCCCCCCTGTGGAGCTAACTACTAAGAAGTTCTATGGTTCTCTGCAGAGTCCAGTGTGGTGAAAATGAACCTCTTGCCAACAGTCACAAGGATGAACATATATACATATATACATATATGTATATATGTATGTATATATAATGTATATATTATAATGTCCAGTTCCTAGGGCATTATAATTGTAGACACTCAATAATGTTACGAGAATCCAGCAGAAAGAAACCTATTTGTTTGCGCGCGCGCGCGTGTGTGTGTGTGTCTTCAGAGGCAATCTTAAATGAAAATTATTAACTTAAGCCACTCCAACATTCCTGATTTCAGACAAGAACAAATATAACAGTTACTATTCAAAGCCAGTAAGAATTGAAGTCATGTGTCATGCAGCCACCCATCGATAACACTGGCTGTCTTACGTCAGCATCTGAAATTGTGAATTACTTGTCTATTGTCTCTCTAGGACGATTAAATTGGTATAGGGAATCATTACCCTAATTTGTTGAGTTAAGGGAAAATTATGATCTAGAAGCCAGTGAGTAGGATGAAGTAAACATAGAGGATTCAAGTTTCTGGAGCCACAGAGATGAAAGACAAGTGTCAGAGGCCCCTGCATAGGGCCTGACACTTAGTAGAAACTCTATCAATATCTGCCACTCTATACCCTGTACATTGGGTTTCAGTCTACTTATCTATAAGCAGAGGAGCTTGCCTCTCTCTTCAAAGGGTATGTTTCCAGATTTAAACTGTAACAATTCTGCATTGTACTATGAGTGCTCATCAGGAGTAAGATAGCATGAACCTTGCATAATGCAAATATAGACACGGGATGATAATATGTACATCAAGGCAACCCAGGTACCAAGATGGGAAGTAATTTACCTTTCTAAATAATAACACTTTGTAATGTTTAGTCCATTAAATATATAAAATTCTTTCTTCTGGAGCTCTGACATTAAGGATGGTACTGGCAGGGGTCTGTGTAGTATAAGCAGAAAGTAAATAGAATATAACTAGAATCTAACAAAAAGAAAACCCCTGGAAGACTCTTTTGCTGGATGGGCAACTTTTAACAGATCATTCAGGAAAAAAATGATTGCAGCTAATCCCCAGATTGATGCAGAAATAGCCGTTGTTAACAGTGTCATAGAGTCCCATTTAGAAGTGAGAACACGGCCCCCTGGTGGTCTTTACTTCTCTGAATGGGCAGTGCCTTTAATAGAGGATCTGGAAGGCAGATCATATGAATTCCAGGCCCTGCTCCATCACTTTATGTCAGGAAAAGTTACCTCAACTCTAATGCCTATTTTTCTCCATTGCAGAATGAGATAACAATATGTCCATCTCAAGAGATCATTGTAATAATTAAATTAATTATGTGTGTAAATACCTTTAAACAGTACCTGACATATAGCAAATACTTAGTGCCTCCCGTGACTGTTTATGCTATGAGGCAGGGTAGGGCAAAGGTGGGGCTTCTGAGTTGGATGCCTGTTTTGGGTCTGCGACCTGGTAAGTTTATTCAACTCCTCTTTGGGTTGGAATTTTGTTTTCTGAAACAGGAAATATGTTAATACTCCAGAGGTTATTTTAATGATTAAATAATTCCATATACATAGATTTAGGCATAGACAAAACATACATTTCCCCTCTGTTTCTTTAGTCAGTTACTTGTGCTGATTATGAGTTGTCACATCCACCATCCTTAAAAAATGTGTATAAAGAAGAGTGCACTGTTGTAAGGAAAGAAGAGTGGTTCTGTATATAGCATCAGATGAGTGGAATATTTACATTCATGATAGGGTACTTTGGACTTTTCATAAAAATAAAACTTAACATAGAATTAAGAACTCAGCATTCAGAAAGGAAACAAGCACTGCTCTTTACTGTGAGGGCAATAAAACCTGAAAGAGAAAACAGTCAATATGTTGACTCAATTAAGTTTTCAACTGCAAATAACTAATTTCAATCCTCATGGCATTTCTAAGATCCAAAATATATTGCTTATTCTTCTTAAAATATTAATATTGCCTGAATTATTTATGGAGCCAAGAAGCACTGTACTCTTTTAACGTGGAAGAGAATGGAAGGTTATTTCATGTCAGCAACATGGAAGACAATAATAAATTTGAAATGTAAATAATGCCTCTGAGAATAAAACCTGGTTAAAGGCCAAAGCACACGATTTCCAGAGATTTTCTTTGTGATATACATATTGGAAAGGCAATGGAAATACTATCCTAGGCTTTTGATACTTTTGGGGTTGTCAGCACCTTGTGACTATTGAAATTATTTGAGAAATGTTAGTAATTAATAACAATCTACATGTAACTAAAAGAACCAATAACAGCATTAATAAGAGCTCTCATTTATTGATATTTTATGTCATGCCTAATTTATTAAGTATCTATAGTCCTAACAGATGCTGTCTGAATAAATGAATGAAAAATTCAGAGGAATTAAATGTTTACATGCCTGTCCTCTGACTCCTGAGCTCTTTGCATGATATAATGATGTTTTATTCATCAATAAACATCATTAATTCTTTTCATTAATTCATCTAACACCAAGATACCTCTGTTTCTATTGCATCTAAGTGGCTAATTTTTAGCCTTCTAATGATCTTATCTTAATACAAGTTTGATTTTATTCTTTGAGAATTTCATATACATATACAGTACATATTAATAATATCCAACTCCTACTTCCTACGCATTTGTTGATGTTGGTAGTCTTCACTGTGTTAAGGAGAACAAAGTCTGAAGGTAAACAGACATGGCTTGCTTTCCAAACCTCTCCTTACTAGCAATATTATCTTGAATTATTTAATGCTCAGAACAAATCTAAGCTGAAAACCATTATTGTTTGTTTCATTACTGAGACATCTAAGCTTTGGGCGCATAATTTATCAACATCCTACTGTAATTATGTATAGATTTTGAATTTGAACTTAGGTCTGTCAAAGACGTGCACATTCCATGCTTTTAGGGATTTGTTAATTACAGGATTGTAAGTATTCATAATTAAATTTGATGGTTTGGGAGATGGTCTAGAAATCCCTTCATTTTGCTGATGTGGAACTAGATGCCTGTAAAACATTTGGACTGCATTATACTCACTTGAGAGATAAGTAGGTGAGGAAAAAGGACATGACACTCCTATATTCTGCTCTTTTCCAGTCTACTTAGTGGACTGACATGTTCCTCCTGATTGGGGCGTTGTGTGCCTCTCTTTCCGGAAGTCTGTTAGACGGTGAATAAAGGGCTCTCTAGAAGAGTAATGCACTTGAAGACATTCTCAGTGTTTGGTGTCATTGGAATGACTTTATTTATTGTGACCTTGGCTTTCTTTCCATCATTAAGAGGCATATTTTGTGTGTTTAAATACTGCATTATTAATAATATTTGCCTGGGCACAATGTCATGATCAATTTTTCATGTGCATCCTTTCTTATGCAGCTCCAGTTGAATTACAAACAGAACTTTACCTCTCTTCTCTCCTATCCTCCCTATCCTGCCCTTTCCCTTTGCTCTCAGTCTCCTTCTTTTTTCTCCTCTCCTTCAGACTTTTATGAGACCAATGGCAGGCCTGCGCCTCCGTACCTGTGGGACAGATCAGAACTATTTCCCTAGGTCTACCTGGGCAGCTATAAGAAAACAGTTGATTACCTGTTCAAACCTGAAGCTTGGACCAGAGGACCCAAGAATCCGATCCCTGAACCTGTTTAACCTTCTGTTACTCTGCTGTCTTACCCAGGGCTTGTCCCTTCATGGCTTTACTTCTCCCTTCTTCCATTTTCCTTCTTCAAGCATTTGGTTAGCATCTGTAATGCACCTAGCACTGCACCTAGGTCCAAGGATAAGGGCAGGAAAGAAGAAAAGTTCCTAGATCTCAGTAAATCTCCATGCTAGTTATGAAACATGCACAGAACACTTTGATTGGCAATATGACAATACAATTCTGGGATTTTCTTTTATCTGTGTAAGTGTCTGTTCATTTATAAATAAAGTTCAAGTTTCCATCTTCCCTGAATTATGTTTACTTTTTCACTTCCCTGTAAGTAACTTTTTCTACCTATTTCTGGTTCTTCTACTATTGTTAACCTTCCATAAGTCCAGGGAATATTCAAGTTGGAGAACTTCTGCTTACCCTAAATTCTATCATTCTAATTGGAAAAAGATTTTTAAAATATGAAATTGTCAACCTCTTCTGTGCTACTAAATGTGTCATATCAGCTATGGTTGATTGAGAAGCATCTCTTAATGGGGTTTTCACCTTAAATCAGCAGCCATTTGGAAGCTCTTGATCTATAGGATCTCTCTCTCTCTCTTTCTCTCTCTCTCTCTCTCTCTCTCTCTCTCTCTCTCTCTCTCTCTCTCTCTCTCTCTCTCTCATATAATTTTAAACCTGTCCCAGAGACGAGAAGCAGATTGACTTGTGGTAAACATGGAAAGCTGTTTGAGAAAAGAGGTCTTTTCTGATTCATCTCTGAAACCTTAGGATCTACAGATGATAGACACAAAGTAAACACTCAGGATGTTTGAAAGAGTCACCAAAAACAAAGAAGAAAAGAGAAGTCAAAGTAAGGAAGATAGGGTGACAAATAGGGGGCAGTGTGACCATCTCAGTGTCTGTTCTCCCACAGAAAGGAGGGTTTGTGTTATTCTGGGTGGTAGTATAGTGTTAAGAGGAAGATTCTGAACTAAGACGTGGTTCTTCTATTGTATTTAATTCCATATAATAAAGTGGGAACTGTTGTTATAAGGAATGAAAATCCCAGACATTTGATTTTTACTAATGAAGACTCAGGAGCCAGATGCTAGCTCAGAGAGGCAAAGAAAGCACATAGCCGAGCTTCCTACTCAGCTCACACATGAAGGAAAAAGCCAAAGCCCAAGTCCAAAAGCTTGCTAGCTCAGTTAACAGGCCAGGAGGAAAAAGCCAGTTCTTACTGCCGGACATGGATAGTCACAGGTACCAGAGAGGGAATCAGAACATTTCAGGTTAGGTAATGAGACACACCCAGAACTTAGATCATGATGTCTTGCTTAGGGATGCATAGCTAGTCCAGGTAATAGATAGATACTTAAATATATTTCAGATACCCAAAGTTTGAAGCTAGAGACAAAGGCTATAGTGTTGGCAAAGGTTATTGTATAATTCAAATGTTGGCTTCTGTACTCCCCATAGTTGGTTGTAAGCCCTGTCCGGACCATCTCCTGTCTCAATGTTGTGTAAACACTGCTCCCCAATTGTCCTATGATATGTCAATAAAGCAGTTTACAGCCAATCCCTGAGCAGGGGAGAGACTAGGGCTGGACTTCCTGTCAGCTAAGGGAAGAAGAATGAGAAGAAGAAGTAGAAGATTCACCACAGGCAGAGGTGCAGGAGAGATGAAGAAGATTCAACTGGAGCAAAGAAAGAACTGAAAAACAAGTAACTTGAGGATTTTGGCAAAGATGGAGTCAAGATAACATAGGGGTTAAGAATAGACAAACTGTTTAAGATTGTGTTGTAAAGTTTTATAAACAAATATAAAAGACTCTCAATTATTTGTATGATAGCTCGGTTAAGAAATAAGCTAAGAGAAAACCACACTGTTTTATAAAAATAACTGTAACACTATAGTACCTACTAGTAGAGTCAGAAGGCATTACTGAAACTAGTACAGAAATCTCTGACTCAGTGGACAAGTCTGAAAGAAATGTTCCCCACCTCCCGCTCAGAAGATACTCACAATAGGCAGGTAAGGTGCTGTGTGGGAGCTGAGTGCATTCACTTCAGAAAGGTGAATGCAGTTTCCACCATTGTTAAAGAAAAGTTATGTCCCTACAACAGATATAACTGGATTCTGCAAACAGCCATCTAAACATTCATGACATTATTTTTACTTTACAAGTAATAAATACTAGAAGTATCAATTAAAGTAACAAGAGCAATTGTAACAAGAACAGTAAGTATAACAGTTGAAGCCTACTGAGCACCTGCTCTATTAGAAGAACATTGTGTGAATGTTACCTTTAATTCTCCTATTGTCTTGCAAAAGAGTTGTGATCTCCATAGGTAGTATAAACAAAAGAAGACTCAAAGAAGTCATTTTCTACCCAGATCATTCCACTGATGAGTGATAGCCAGGACCCCTGATTTTGTGATAGTCCAGGTTACCTGCATTGAATATTACCTATTCTAAGACAGTCTGCATATACCCTCTGAGGGTGCAGAAAGATAGCCTTGATAGAATACAAGCTAAGAGCAGCAGTACATACATAGTGGAGTGTTGGAGGTAGCTGGTGGGCTGGGATTCCTCTCATCCAGCCTAAGTCATGGCCAATGTACTTTGTCTCTCCCCTATTTTTCTGCTTGAAGAATAACTATACTTTTAAAAAATATTTATTTTTATTTTGTGTGCATTGGTGTTTGTCTGCATGTATGTCTTTTGAGGGTGTCATATCCCCTGGAACACGAGTTAAAGACAGCTTTGAGCTACCATGCAGGTGCTGGGAATTAAACCCAGGTCCTCTAGAAGAGCCATCAGTGCTCTTAACCGCTGAGCCATCTCTCCAGCCCTGAATATTCTATTCTTTAAGCCTATAGGCTCTTCATTTTCCCTAACAATCTGTTGGTTATTTTTCTAATTGCATTTGAACATCAGCAGTTCATTCTCAGTGAGCTATAATTAGGCTGCTTCTCCCTTAAATAAACAGGCATGTGAGGCCTCCTAAAGGTTGACCTTCAGGCTGTTGGCTGGCCCTAAAGGTACAGTCTTCACTGGTATCTGGAGGCCAGGACTTCTCACATGAGCTTCTATGGAGAGTCATAGGCCCAGATGCTAACCATGTGACCCTGACTAGATTAATGTTCTCTAGGCCAAGTTTTCTGTTATAGGAAATGGTATCAAAAATAGAAAACTGGCGTTGATGAAATACAATGAAATTATTAACCCCATCTCTTGTTCAAACTGATGTTTTGAAGCTGCCTCAGATCAGATACATGCCCTCATGTGATCATGGTTCAGTGTAGATGAAAAATAATACCAGGTATGGAATCACAGTGCTCTCAGCAAAATCCTGAATTTCTGTTTATATCTATCTTTATGTTAGAGGAAAGTCATTTAAACTTCCTGATGATACAGACACATTTCTCTCCCACCAAGCATCTCCAGGATATGTATTTTGATGCCATTCTGCAGGATAGTTAGGACAAACAAGCATGTTTGTGATGTCACACCTAGCAGATGTCTGAAGGCAGAAAGGCCATATTCTCCTCTGCCACTCATGTCTTCTGCTTCACTGAGGCTGTCTCCTTGCCCTTGTGGCTTCTCCGTCAGGTCAGAAACATCAGCTTTGTGTTCTTTGTGTTGCCCTCACCACTGAGCATGTCGAAGCTAATGGGTTGCGACTACCTCTGTTCCCAGTTTCCTTACTTTTAGCTTGGAAGCGCTAGGTTCCCCAGCTGCTCATTGCTGCTGTCGGCATCTTAAATTAACTGTTGTGATAATGGGTAAGGTAGGAAAAAAAGATAAACTGCTCTCTGTAGCCCAGTTATAGGACAGTGTAGGGAAACTGCTATGGTCTCCCAAGCACCATCATGATTCCTGGAACCCCTGTGGGTCCTTTCTTGGTATTTTATTCATGGTTTCTAGACAGTGGTGCCCCTTGTCAAACATACGCAATGGACTGTGACACTCATCACCACCACATCCCACTTCATAAATGGCAATTCTGTAGCCTCATGGGTAGGAGGATTCACCTCTGAGCCTGGTTCTTTTTTTTCCATGGTATTTGTTTATTTGCTTACACAGTCACTTATTAAATAAGACTCTCAGCTCCCCCTTTTCAGTTGACAGAGCTTTGAAATGATAATGAGAACATTCACTTTGTGACCCCCATGCAGTGTCAGGTATTTAAACAGATTAGCTCACCCTCACTCATTGTTAGGACCACAGGCTCTTCTGGTAAAGTCTTTACCTCCAAATCCTGAATCTTCTATTAAATCTGTGTAACCTGAAGCCAAAATATTTTTGTAGTTTTGTTTTTAATTAAAATATTATATTTCCCTTCTCTCTTCAACCTCTTCTTTATTCCCTTTAAATCTCTGGCCTCTTTTCCTTTAATATACAAATAAATATATAAATATAGTTTACTATTGGTTGAATATATATACATATATGTATATATACATATACAAAGAAATCGGTGCACATCCCCAGGGAAAACAAACTCACTTTTTCTCAGCAATCGGTATTTGTTAATAGCTCATCAACACTGGCATATCTACTGGTGTATTGGTGCTGTCATTGTGCAGGCCTTCCTTAGACAGCCACATTGCTGAGATTTCATGGGCACAGCTTTCCTGCCATATATAGAAACCACAGTCTCACAACAGACTCCTTGGTCATCTGACTCTTGAAACCTTCACCACCACCCCCTTCCACGATGTTTCTTGAGCCTCAGATGTAGGAGTTCTGTTATATGTGTACTAAATGAGGCTGGGCATCACACAATCAGCCGTTCTCTGCTGCTGCTGCTTTTTTTTTTTTTTTTTTTTTTTACTAGTTCTGGCTTTTTGTATTGGTCTCTTTCTGCCACTTAAAGAAGGGAAGCCAAATTCTTTATCTTTCTTTACTTATGAAATAGGAACACAAGTGCTACTTATAGTATAAAAATATTTGCTTAAGACATGAGATAACACACACAAAATTACTAAGATTTGGCCTTAAATGCAGTGAATGTCCCAGGAAACTAGCTCTCATAACTAAAATACAAAATAATTCTATAGACACTATTATTACTCCTATTGGTGAATAAAAACCCTGAGGCTAAGAAAGGCTTTGGATTTTTTTTTAATTCAAAGAAATGACAAAGAGTGTCACTGGGATTTAAAACAGGCAATTTTCCATGGTCTTTAATTTATTAATCAGAGACGTTAGATAGTGCAGGGCATCAAGACTGATGGGGAGAAGATAGTATATGATTACACAAAAGCAAAAGCAAACAATCCCATTCAGTTAACAAACCTACAAGGGAGAAAGTTGAAGGAGAGAAAAGAGGAAGAAGAAGAAGAAGAAGAAGAAGAAGAAGAAGAAGAAGAAGAAGAAGAAGAAGAAGAAGAAGCAGAAAGAAACAGAAAGAAGAAGAAGAAGAAGAAGAAGAAGAAGAAGAAGAAGAAGAAGAAGAAGAAACAGAAAGAAGAAGAAGAAGAAGAAGAAGAAGAAGAAGAAGAAGAAGAAGAAGAAGCTACCTGTCAGTATTAGTTTTCTAAAGAAGCAAAACTAATTATATATATATATATATATTATATATATACATATATATGTTAAAAAGGAATGTATTACATTGCCTTACAAGATGTGGTCTATTGATGTAGTCCATCAATGACTCTTATACTGGAAAGGCTGAGGATCTGGTAGTCGTTCAGGCCACTGGTCTGGATGTCTGAACAGTTCCCATGTGGCATTGAAGGCCCAGAACTTTCCTAGAAAGAGGAAAGCTGTCAGTCTAGGTGTGAGTCTCAAAGAAGCTGGGTTATAACACCAGTGAAGGTATCCTCCAGAATCTGGATAGATGAAATTTCCATGGAGAATAAGAGCATACAGACAAAAGACAAAAGCTCTTTTTCCATATCCTGTTATGTGGGCTGCTATCTGAAGATGCCACCCAGTGCTATGGTGGCTCTTGTTGCTTCAAATAATCAGATCAAGAAAAATCCCTCACAGGGGTGTTCATCTGCAGCCTAGACAATAGCCATCACGTCTGACTGTGTCAGATACCTAGTCACACGGTATATATACACGTACGCATTTTTTCTGATATAAGCACGGAACCTAGTATCTCTTATGTGTTAGACAAATGCTATATCACTGAACCTTATCCTAGACGTTATTTTACTTTTCATTTGAAACAGTCTCTCACAAAGTTGCCCAGGGTAGCCATGAACTCACTCTGTAAACCAGGCAGGCCCTGATGGTGTAATCATCCAGTCTCATCCTCCTAGATAGTTTAGAGTCCAACCCTGAACCCTGAACCAGGCATTTTTCTCCTTTATTTAAAGTTATTCTTTCCTGTGCTGCTCCGCTAATGATTCTTATAACTGTGTGATGATTTTACAACATGGCTTTGTAAAGGAACCCTTCTTCCCAACTCCCTGGTCCTCACTTCTGTTTTCCATACCCTGGGATACCAATTATAGCCACTTCACGTAACTGAGCTGACACAAGTCTATCTTGTCCTAGACGCCTTCTCTGCTGCCTTCTCTGTTCATTTGTGGCATGGTCTCTTTGGAGCCTCTCAATCCTGGCCAGTTCTTTCACTGTAGCCATCAGCCCCACATTCAGCCTTTTTTCCAGTCTGTCTGGAAAACTCTTCCTCTTCTCTTAACACACCCAACTGCTCTCTGGGCTGATACATATTTCACAGTTCTGCAGGAAGTTAGTAGATCACTGATCACTGCCCACTGCCCAAATGTTTTGCCTTTGAACTCCTTTCTCAATAACATGTATCATTAAGTTGTTATTGTCTATTGTATTATAAGTTGTATTGTCAGTCTATGTCAGCTTAGGCTTTGAAGTCAAATTTTATGTATCATTTGTATGTGGGATTCTATCACTTTCATTTTAAATTTTATTATAGTTTATTCAGACTACGTTCCAATTGTTATCCCTTTGCTTATATCTTCCCATCCCCACCCTCCCTCCCTCTTCCTCATTACCCCTCCCTTAGACTTCTGACAGAAGGGGACCTCCTCCCCCACCATATGAGCACATCCTATCAGGTCTCATCTGGATAGCCTGCCTCCCCTTCTACTGTGTGCCCACTGGGCCTCCCCACCAAGGGGAAAGTGATCTAACTTGGGGCACCGGTGTTCATGTCTTCATGTCAGAGGCAGTCACTGCTCTCCCCACAACTGTGGAGAATGAGCTGTCTATTGACTTTACCTGAAGTGAGGGGGGGGGTGTCTTGGTTTACTGCATGCATTTTCCTTGATTGGTTCAATAGTTTGTGCAAGCCTCCATGGGTCTAGATCTGTCGGAGTCTAGCATCAAGTCCCAGAATCTTTCCCAAATCCCTTCTGGGTGGAGAGGACATCTAGGTTGGGCTAATATGAACTTGTAAGTGAGTATGTATATACTGTGCTTGTCTTTCTGGGTCAGTGTTATCTCACTCAAAATGTTCGTTTCTAGTTCCATCCATTTGCCTGAAAATTTCAGGAGTTTTAATAGCTGAGTAGTATTCCACTGTGTAAATGTACCACAGTTTCTTTATCCATTCTTTGATTGTGGGACATCTAGGTTGTTTCCAGATTCTGGCTACTACAAATAAAGCTGCAATGAACATAGTTGAGCAAATGTCCTTGTTGTATGGTGGAGCATCTTTCAGGTATATACCTAGTTGTGGTATGGCTGAGTCTTGCAGTAGCACTATTCTCAAATTTCAAGTGAAAGATTTGTATCAAAAAAAAAAAAACTTCCGGTCTCTGAAGAAAGAAATTGAAGAAGATATGAGAAGATGAAAGATCTTCCATGCTCATGGATCGGGAGGATCAACATAGTAAAAATGGCCATCCTACCAAAAAGCAATCTACAGATTCAATGCAATCCCTATCAAAATACCAACACAATTCTTTACAGACCTTGAAAGATCAATTCTTAACTTCATATGGAAAAAGAAAAGATCCAGAATAGCTAAAATAATCATGTACAATAAAAGCTCTTCTTTGAGGAATCTCGATACCTGATCTCAAGCTGTATTATAGAGCAACAGTAAAAAAAATGGCATAGGACTGGCATAGAAATAGGTCAGTTCATCAACGAAATTGAATCAAAGACCCAGAAATAAACCCACACAACTATGGACATTTGATTTTTGACAAAAAAGCCAAAATTATGCAATGGAAAAAAATAACATCTTCAACAAATGGTGCTGGTCTAACTGGATGTCCACATGTAGAAAATTGCAAACAGATCCATATTTATCACCCTGCACAAAACTAAAGTCCAAGTAGATTAAAGACTTCAACATAAAACCAGAGACACTAAATTTGTTAGAAAAAAGTGGAGAAGAGCTTTGAATTCATTGGTACAGGAGACAGCTTCCTGAAAAGAACACCAATAGCTCAGACTCTAAGAGCAACAATTAATAAATGGACCTAATGAAACTGAAAAACTTCTGTAAGACAAAGGACACTGTCAACAGAACAAAATGACAGCCTATGGACTGGGAGAAGATCGTCACTAACCCTACATTGGACAAAGGGTTAATATCCAAACTATATAAAGAACTCAAGAGATTAAATACCACCAAACAGAATAATCTAATTAAAAAATGGGGTACAGGGCTAAACAGAAAATTCTCAACAGAGGAACATCCAATGGCTGAGAAACACTTAAGGAAATGCTCAACATCATTAGTTATCAGGGAAATACAAATCAGAATGACTCTGCAATACCAGAATAGCTAAGATAAAAAATTCAAGTGGGAGTACATTCTGGCAAGGTTCTGGAGAAAGGGGAACACTCTTTCTTTTCTGGTGGGGGTGCAAACTTGTACAACCACTTTAGAAATCAATCTGGTGCCTTCTCAGAAGATTCTTTCACTTTCATATCCCATTGATCTGAGAGAATAGTGGCATGTTTGTATGCATGCGTGTGTGTGTGTGTGTGTGTGTGTATGCCACATGTGTGCACATATGGATGCACATTATGAGTGTGTGCATGCATGCTAACTGAATAGAAAGTCCCTGAAGTGATCTAGGCCTTTGATTGTGACTAAGAAATATTAGCAGAAGACAGTAAGATCCTAATTGTCATTAAAACTAATGTTAGATCCAGGCTGTTTTTAAACAGGGGTGCCTGGACCTAGACTGCTGCTCCGCTCGCTATCCCAGCTTCCTTCCTTTCTTGTCCTACTTTCTTTGTGTCTTCCTTTCTACCTCCTTCATGCCTGTTCACTGTTTGGTTTTTGAAATACAAAAATGCAATCCTAATTTCTTATGCCTTACTGTACTTTACAGTGCATCTTCAATGATTGGCTCAAATCACTGAAATGGTTCCCTCCTCCAAAGCCCTCTAAAATAACCTCTTAGTACATTCTTTCAGAGTTCTATTACAGCTTCTGGTGCCTGTGCACAGGCACCAGGAGCCAATAACATATTGTTTAAACCTCCCCCATCCTTGATAATCTTCCCATAGGTTCTAACCAAGGCAAGATAGGAGTATTCAGAGCATTTTCTCATTGTTTGCATCATATCATGACCAGCCTTGCTGGTATGGGAGGTAAAGTAGGCTACACTCTGTACCTTACAGGTATGGAAATAACTCAGAGAAAGTATGAGCATATTCGCTGTTCAGATGTCTGCATGGACCTACAAAAATGCCTTTCACCTTGGATTATCTCCCCGTCTTTGTCAGCAAAACCATTTTCAATAGCATTAAGGCTATTTTCCACTAGAGAGCCAGCTCAGGTTGGGCTGACAAACGATATATGGAGATAAAATGGTGAGAGAGTTGCTGCTGGGAAAATAGCATGTTAAGGGTTGTGTCCTAAGGAGTGGTAATTTCAGTAATTGCTGACTTCTCTATCTTTGTTTTTGTTTTTCTACTTTTCTCCCTATGACTTAATGTATGTGGATGATTTGGACTGCTTCCTTCCTGAGGAAATCTTTTAGTCTTCTTGTTATATGGAGGCTTCTGTATTTGGCCCTAGAGTATTCTAGAGCAATTAATTCATTCACCATATAATCAAGTATTCCCTGTGCAACTGCTCCATGTCAGGGCCTGTATAGGCACTGAGGGGATGCAAAGATTACTGCATGCCCTCTCCTTGTAGAGCATGTGCTCAGTGCACTGATAAGTATAACTGCACCAAATACAGCTGAAATAGAAACCGATTACTCTATCAAACGACAGACAAAAATCTCCTGTTGGAAGGTTATGCTTTTGCATGCAAGGTAAGGGGTAACATTTTACATGCAGCGTGGAGAAATACTTCAAGCTTAATAGTTCTTGGGTTGAATCTTGAGAAGATCGTGACGCAGTACTGCCTGAGTGAGCAACATGGAGGATGTCACAGGCAAAGTCAGAGTTTGTGCTCAAAAGTAACAACACAGTGTGTTCTAGGAACAGCAAGCAATAGGCTCTCTATTGCTACCCCTTAAACTAGCTAATGGGACATGGAGAGAGACAAGGCTGGATGCACAGTGGGAGGCAGGAGGGAGGAATACATCACCAAGTAGTCATCCTGAGGACCACAGAAGGGGACAGGGAGCAATGTCGTCCTCATTTACTGCATATGTCTTCTGTCTTGTAGGGATGGAGTGGTATGAAAACCGGTAACTGAACTGGAAGGCTTGGGTTCTGGGGGTTTTTCCTACACTGATAGATTTAGTGAATGTGCCTGTGGCTTGGAACATGTCCAAGCCTATTTCTCCACCTAGAAATTGGATAATATCTGACCTAGTCATTGCATAACAGTATTTTGAGACAAAAGTGAACACCATCGTATGAATAAATTGTTGAATTATAAAAATTTGCTCATTATAATTTATAATATTTTATTATTGCATGTATGCCCAACAAGCATTTAGGTGTTCTACAGATAATAAAACAAGCAACTTTAATAAAAAAAAAGTTGTATGATCACTGACTATTATTCCATGTTAAATTTAATGGAACTAACATTATTGTCTGCATAAAGTAATTGAAGAGAAAGGAAAGAAAATGGTGTTTATTGAGCATTTTTGGGGCTAATGCCACAGTATGTTCTTTGCTTATATTTAAGTCATTTTGTTTGGGTATAACTCTTTCCTCCCAGCCAAACCTGACCATTATTATCCTGGAGCAGAGATTTCAGGGCTGACCTACAGAATAACCTTGGCCCTAGTAGTCATGGCAACAAAGAAAGCCAAACAATATCATGAAAGCTAGGCTATGGTAATTGTAACACTCTCCCTAGAAAATTGAGAGGGGAAAAGGTCCTCCTCTCTAGCTTCTCAGCTACAGGTGACGTTAGGACATCAGGAGGTGCTAGGATACATAGGTAATGGGAACTTAGCCAAAGTACACAGCTTTCATAAAATTGTTACCCATGATGGGGTGGGTGATAAAGGTGTTATAAGTCACCAGTTCTTTTGTAGGTAATTTTTCACATATATATTCATTCATTTAATCATTTTACAGCCTGATCTCAAGCCCCTCCCCCCTCTCTTCCCAGTGATACCCTCTACCCTCCTCCCTCTATTCTTCCCTCTACTTCTTTTCAGGCAAAGGGAGGACTCCAAGAGGTACTAAGGTACCCTGGCACCTAAAATCACACCACAACTAACCACATCCTCTCTCCCTGAGGCCAGACAAGGCAGCCAAGCTAGGGGAAAGGAATGCAATGGCTGGCAACAGAGTCAGAGACAGCCTCTACTCCTGTTGTTAGGGGACCCATATGATGACAAGGACCAAACTGCACATTTGCTACCTATGTGTAGGGAGGTCTAGGTGCAGTGCATATTGGAAATATAGTCTGTGTGAATCTCCATGGGCCCAGCTTACTTCACCCGGAGGGTCTTCTTGGAGGTGGCCTTGACCCCTCCAGCTCCCTCACTCCTTCCTCCTATTCTTCCATAAAACTCCCCGAGCTCAGCCTATTGTTTGCCTGTAGGTCTGTGCATCTGTTTCCACCATCCGCTAGATGAAGAATGTAACTATTTACAATAAACTCATTGGACTTGGATGGAATGTTTTCATTGCTCTTTTTTTTAGTATCCTGTTCTAGTTGAGTAAACATTTGTTCTTATGTCCCTAGAAAAAGTAGTACAATGCATTCTATTAATACTTACATAAAGGCATAAGCTCTTACTTCACTTTGTAAATGTATAAACAAGGCTTGAATTGTTCTAACAATTCATGCAAGGTCTCAAAACTAATTACTGGTAAAGCAAGAATTATAACTGAATTATGTATTAGTCAAAATCTTATTTTTGTCTCTAAACATTGAGATTGTTGGTATGTTGGTCTGCCTCCTGTTTCTCTAATGAAATACCCTAGACAAAAATCACTTTATAAAAAAGGAGGATTATTCAGGTTCCTAATTCTGGAGACTGAAAGTTAAAGATTAGACCGCAACACCGATTTAGCCTCTGGTGGGGACCAAATGGCATCATGACACGAGCATCTGCTGAGAGTGAGAGAGCCAATCACCATACATGAAGCCACACAGAGACATCTAAATGAGATCAAGGAGATACAAATAGGAAAGGAAAAAGTCAAACTATCATTATTGTTGGGTGACATGATAGTATACATAAATGAACCTAGAAATTCTACCAAGGAACTCTTGCAGCTGATAAAGACCTTCAGCAGAGTGCCTGAATAGAAAATGAACTTTAAAAAAAAGGGGGTAGCCCTCCTGTATACACATTACAAACTGGCTGAGAAAGAAATTAGGGAAACTACGCCCTTTACAGTATCCACAAGTAATATAAAGTATCTTGCTGTAATTCTAACCAAGCAAGTGAAAGACTTGTATGAAAAAAAAAAAAAAAAAAAACTTCAAGTCTCTAAAGAAAAAAATTGAAGAAGATATCAGAAGATGGAAAGATCTCTCATGGATCAGGAGAATCAACATAATAAAAATGGGTATCTAAAAACAACAGTGTAGAGATTCAATGCAATTCCCATCAAAATATCACTAAACTTCTTGACCAAAATTTTCTTTCTTTTTCTTGTCTTCAATTATTAAATATGGCCATTAAGGTTCATTCTTTCATGACACTATTAGCTGTTCCTTTGTCTACTTGTGACATTTAAATTAGTTATGATCTGTAAGATTCTGTATAATTTGATCTTAGCTTGTTTGTTCAGTTTCTTTTCTTTTCTTTCTTTTTTTTTTTTTTTTTTTTTTTTTTTTTTTTTTTTTTTGCATTCTATTTCTGAGTAAACTCCAGCCTCGCTAGGCAACTCAGTAACCTCAAATGTCTACACTCATTCCCAATGACAGGGTTCTCATTAGAAATCTAATGAGAATTTAATAAAGGATCAGTTAGAAAGTGGCAGGATGCAGGGAAAGCACAAGGCACAGCACAGTACTTGGTGCTAGTGATACTTGGGTATTGCCAGTCCAGACCTGCAGAGGCAAGCAGAAGGAACAACTCTTCACCAAAGCTGAAAACAAGTGAGTTCTGTTGAGAGGAACCTCAGATGCGAGATGAGGAAGCCACACAAAAAAGAAAATAACTAGGCTAATGTGACTCCACAGGGGACCCAATATAGCTGAGAATTAAAATGTTCTCTTTTCTCTCATTGTCTAGCCCCAACCTGGAAACTCAAGATCATGGGAACTTCTATTTAGTGAAGGGATCAATCACCAACATCAAATGCATAGCGCTTAACATAGTACACCCAAGTGAACAGTCCTCAGTGAAGGGCAGAGCTGAGGGGGCTTGGAAGAGCTGGAGAAGCAAACAGAACACAGCCAGCAGTCTGTCTGTTCAGAGTAAACTTTTGATGAGCTTCAGGTGATTTTCTACTCATTTTGCCTGAGCTCCAGTGTTACCTTTCCATGGTACCTCCTTGACTACCCATGAGCCCAGGTGCCAGCATCAATATAAAACCATTATGATAGCTTTCATTCAGAATCTTTATCATTGTCCAAACTTGTCAAGCTTTGTTGCTTAAAAGGTGAATTTGTTTCTCTCCAAAAAAGAATATAAGCTTGATGGGAGCAAGAGTCTCATCAGAATGATTCATTTATGTATTGCTTGCACAGAACAAAGTGCCTGATGCATAGCTGATGTTCAGTAATACTTTATTATATGAGCAAATTCATTGACCTCCCATAGCATCATCACAGTCTGAACAGTATCATTGCTGTTTAAATATCTTTTTGCTCTGAGGTTCTGGAGAATAGTTACATCAATATTGGGATTTTGTGTTGTTTGTTTTTGTTACTGCCGTTCTCGTTTTATCTCCAACATATGTGAAAGGGTTTTGATTGCATAGCTGTTAGAGAGCGGCAGGACTTTGAATACTAATCTCAGGGCCAGAGTACTCCATCTAATCTAAAGACTACAACAAAACACTCTCATCTTACTACCTGCCTTTTGATTTCCAGGGCCCTGTCTCCTCCCATTCTACAAGGATTAGCATCTTTCCTCTTGGATCTTCCATATTGTCATCTTCTCACTTCTTGTTTACTGACTCCTGTTTTAGGGTTATTTCTGCTTAACATGAATTTCCGGTTATAGAGTAATCAATAAAATACAAAAAGAAAGAGTCCGTGATTGTGAATAGAGTAATAATCACATTTGGAAGTACCCAGACAGCTGGCAGCAAAAACAAAGACAGAGACAGCTTGAATTCCAAGCCCATGACCCTGTAGACTCTATTCCAATATAGTAATCATTTCTCAAGCATCCACATAAGGACTCGGTGCATGAAAGCAATAATGAGTGGAAATATCAGCAAAAGCATATTAAGTAGCACATACCCAACTTACACCTAGACTTTGGTTCCAGAGCCTATGGTCAATAAAAATTTTTAGTTAATGAAAAAATAAAATAATTAATTAATTAAATGTGTTTTCTGCCAGTTTCCTGTTCATATTACTTCACAATAGGATGTTATTTATAGTTAAGAAAAATGCAACAAGCATTGTACTTGTAATAATTGTTAAACTAAATATCACTGAATTTAAATGGAATAAGATCAACAATACCTTCCCTTTTTAATACTCCTCTCTTTTAACATTGGATCTCATCCATGTTGTGTTTAAACATGAATTCCATTAAGTCTGTGTTTCCTCATTGATTTTATATGTCAACGATTACAATTTTCTTTACTTTAGGAAACGACACAACCTTTAAAAGCCTCTAGAAGTACAAATATTTAGTCTTAGATTTAAATGACGGCAACCTTCCTTCCACACAGCACCAATGCATTTCTAGTACTTGCAGAGTTGTGCCATTCATATGCCTTCAAAAATTGCCCAAGAAAAATAATTGAATTTTAAACCTATTTTTGACATGAAAAGATCTCTGTGTATTTAATGCAAAAAGATACGTTACTATGGCAGCTCCTACAAATTCTAGTTTGATAATAGTGCACATAGGCCAATGGGCACATCCAAGAAGGCTTTGTCCTAATAGCTTGAGCATCACAGTTGGGATTTTTTTCAGATTCTTTATACACTGGCTCTGTTCTCCACCAGTCATGTCCCTGCAGCATTGACAGCTTTTGTAGATGACAAAATATCTCTATTTGGTAATATATGAAAGCTGAAAGCCTATCTTCTGTAGATGTCTATGGACAGCTCTCCGGAAGAGCACAATGTATCTTGCCTGGACACAGCCTGACAGAGAAGGCTGTGAGAAAGAAGGTGAAGGAGCCAGAGGTGTTAAGCTTAAAGAAGAGCCTGGCTGTTGAATTTGCTAGGTCTATGCCCCTGGGAAATTCTGTATGTCTAGAACACTGAAGATACAGGTTTTCTCATTCATAATTTGTGCTTTAAGTGTTGTTCCTTCAGTACAAGAAAATTATGGTAATGTATCAGGTAAATGATCAAGTCCTAAATAACTATCATTTTATTACCTCTAAATTGCTTATGTAGCTAAACACTTGATCATAAAGTCACTGTATTATAAAGAGTTCGATGGTCTCAGTGTCAATTCTAGTTCTGTACCTCATTGCTGGGTGACTTTGAGCTATTCTCTTAGTCTTCTCGAATTTAACATTCTAATCTATAAAGTTAAACTTGTAAATTACCAAGAAACACAAATTAAAACTTTTTAAAATAAACCTGGTAGTATGTGAAGATGAAAAATAGAGTTGCTTATATCTTGTGAAAGAGATAGTGAGTAAAAACAGACAGGGCTATAATATAACTAAGCGCTGTGTCTCTGCAGAGAGGCGGATCCAACACCTCCTTCTCAGTCCTCATTTCCAAACATGATGTGAGATAAAAACTCTAAAGCTATATCTCCAAAGACTTTTTATATCATAATCTCATTCCACCCATACACGAGGGGTAGGATGAGAATATCCTCATTTTCACCCATCCAGTTATTAATTTAACACATGCACTGAGTATGAGTTATTACATATAAAGTGCCACAATTCCTGTCTGGTTATAAATATAATAATACAATATTGTAAGTATAATAATAAGTACAATTTCCATACATGCTTCTTGTTCATACACACACACACACACACACACACACACAAAAAAATCTGAAAAGGTAATGACTGGGTATCCCTTACACAACAGTATAGGAAAATGTCCTTGAGACTGTAAACTGGTACATTGCATGATCCTATTAAATACTGAGAAGAAGGATGAAAGGATGGAAGCATGGATGCTTGGATGGATGGACAGATGGATGGATGAGTTATCCTAGTTCACTTTGTAGAGATGTTTTGAGTCCCAGGAAAAATAAGAAGTTATGAGCCTTGAACTCTAGATTTGCATGAACTACTAAATGTGTAAGACATCTTCCTATTAATGGCAAACTAGTATAGCTGTGCTGTGCCGTCATCTTCATCACATGCAGCCACAGTTTACCTCTGGAAAGAAAGTACTATAATCTTGCTGCAGCCTAGCTTGCTGGAGTAATTACAGAAAACTTTGATTTAGAACAGATTACCCTCATTCATATGTTGATAAAAGATTACACATTTTCAAAATGAATGCCAATTAAAAAACATTATTTAAATTGAGACAAGAAATGATGGTCATTTGAGCTCAGGGCATTAGTAGTGGGCTGTGTGTTTAATGTATAGAACATATTAAAGGACTGCTACAGTGAAAGGTGGAAAGGATTCGAGGGTAGGATGGCTCTGTCCTCAACTTACATAATAAAGACTCCGTGGAAGAGGACCAGGAGGATTAACTTCAGTTTGGAGTGTGCCAGACTTGAGATGTTCAAAAGACTCCAAGCAGAAGCATAGAGGCAACAGTTGAATGTGAGTTTTCACATGAGATGTATTTGAGCTAGAAACAAAAAATTGGTAAAAAAAAGACACAAAATAACCATGATAGATTTAAATATGCTTTTTAATGGCATCTCTGAACTTCTTTGGAAGAAGAGAATTGAATCTCTTATATATACTTTTATTTCTATTAAATCAGTATAATTTCTCTTTGTTGGTTTTTAAAAGAGAGAGATACACACAAATCAAGGAGGAATAAGACAGCCTTGACACCAAGAGGTCACAGGTAATATAGATTGAGTTCATCAATGTGATGGAGAGATAAGAAATATAGTAGTGGGCTGAGAAATGCATTGGCACCAAACAAGTCTCAAGTATTTTGGTAGTGAAGAGGAAGTCACGAGAGGGAGAGGCTGAGGGAAGAGAGTCTGTGTTTTCTCTAGGCTAAGAATGTGAGTGTAAACCACTCCAGTCCTCTTTATATAATCCCTTTTTCCAATAGTTCCTGCAAAGTGCATATCCACGCGTTCTTTCCTTCCGCCACCCTACTCTGTACTTTGGACTTTGATCACCCATCTGGCACTGAACTCTATAAAAACCTACCTTGGCATTCAGGATTCCCCAAGATTGGTTTCAGGTATATCGGGGCACACACGCCACCCACACTCTCTCACTATGCCTGAGCTCCTACCACTCAAGCTCTTCTCCAGCCTGGAGCTTCTTCCTTCCAGCTTCTCTGGCTTTAAGCATGTTCTTCACGTTGCACAAGAGCCCCACATGCTCCCTTCCTCCCGTGTGTAACTCTTCCTTCCTCCTTCCTTCAAGTGTCATTTCTTTCAACAGCTTTAGCTCAAAAAATTGGAGCATGTCGTCTATGTTTCCATGGCTTTATTACTTTCAACTTGTTCAAAAGTTAAAGAAGTTTTGTAGGCGTTGATGTAAAAGTCAAGGTCTCATCAGGATAGCCTGCATCCCCTTCATCTGTGTGCCCACAAGGCCACTCCACCAAAGGGAAGTGATCAAATCATGGGCACCCTTTAAATGTGTCCCCTTTAGTAAATCCTCGTGGTACTTCTGCACCAGCATCTTAGTCTTTGCCTTTGACCTCATTTTATATATAAACTTCTGTCATTGTATTTGTTCAATATCCTGTCATATATTTAACCTCAGCAAGGGATTAATGTCACATTAGTAGTATGGGACTTAGAGTCGGGTAGGTCTGGATTCAAATTCTCATTTCTGCTTTTTAGCTACTCAGCATTTGCTAAAATTATTTCACTATACAGTGTTAGCTAAGAAATGAGGGAATTATTAGAAGAAATGAGATGAAAATGTGAGCCATTCAGCAGATTACTGGGTACATATGAAGGCTTTCGAAAACACAGTGTGAATTCAGTTTGAGCTGATGCAGTTCTCAAGTATTCCCTTTGCTTTAAACGCCATGAACTAGTGGAAAAAGGAAAATAAAAATAGATAATTGATTTTTATTGTTTGCATTAAGTGAAAAGGGTTGTAGTTTTAGCATCCTGTGGACCTCAGTAGTGTACTGATTGTCTGAAAGACTAGCATGGTTTGTATTTAAACAGAAAAAATTGAATTAGGACATGAACAACAGTAGGAATTCCTGTGCATTAGTATTTTTCAACATAAGCCATTATCCTTGCCAGCCATATGTATAAATACAGCAATGCTTCTATGTTTATATTTTTCATTAAAAACAAAATGATTAATCCCAGAAGCTAATTTATTGTATTCATCACAACAGCCAAATCCATATTAAATATTTCAGTGCTTGGAGATATTAAAGGCTAGTTTACTGAAAAAAGAGTTTGCAACTTGATGCCATTTCCTAGTAAGAGCCTATATTTGTTCTGTTTTCCAGCAGCAAATCTAACAGTTGTATGTCAGCAATTTTTTCTCATCATTATTTTTGAAATTTCAGATTGGACTTTGGTTAGATTCAGGAATCTAAGTATCTAATGTACCAAGGAAGAGGCAGTGTGTAGTAGACAAGATGAACTTTGATAGTTGGAAAGGTCTCTGAGCTCTGGCTTTAAGCCCTGGGAGTACATTATTTACCTGTAAGATGGAGTTAATGAGATGTAGTTCCATGGCAACTGTTAGACATGTCTGATGCCTCCTATTTTAATCTGTTTTCTTCTATTATGAAAGAATACTGTAGACTGGGAACCTATGAAGAACAAACATTTAAGTTTGTCTCATGGTAGCTTCACGGTAGCACAGTCCAAACCATGGTGTGAAATTCTGGAGGATTCCTTTATGTTAAACAGAAGAGAAATGAGTGCATGAGACCAAAAGAAGGATTCACCTGACCTCACCCATTTTTTCCAATAACTACTTCCATAAAACAATATTAACCCTTTCAAGGGGCATTTATTACCTAAATATCTTTTAAAATACTTTGCATTGATATTGGCACAATCACATTTGAATTTTAGCGTGAAATCTGAGGTGGGCATCCAGACTATAGCATTTAATAAATGGTCCTTTAAATTTTTGCTGTTTCTCAGTAGGATAGGAATTCCTTACTTAGATAGCTTGTGATTACCATTGTGCTTTCTGTGTTTACCTTTTACATAGTCATTACACTCTACTGGGAGGGCCTTTGTAACTTAAATTTAGGATCTTTTTAAAACCATAATTTTAGCTTTTTAAAAATGAAATTCCTTTATTTGTAAGTGTGTGTTGTGTGTGTGTGAGTGTGTGTCTCTGTGTGTTCCATAGCTCACACATATAGAGAAAAAAAGACAATTTATAAGAGTCAGTTCTTCTCTTCTCACATGTGGGACCCAGTGCAAGCTCACATCGTCAGGTTTTGTGACAGTACCTTGACCTAATGAGTCACTACCAGCTCTATACTTGTAATCCTGCTTTTAATCATTTTAGAATAAAATATTTCTTTGTACTTTTGCTATGTCATTTTTCATAAGTACTCTTTGTTCAGTTCCAACAGTAGTAAAGGTTCATGGCAGAACATTTAGGAAACACAGAAAAGTTCAATGAAGAAACAAACAAAGAAAATCACTTGTTTCACAACCCAGTGACTTACAACCGAGGACTCTGTATTCCTCTTATTTTGTATGCATTCATACAGTGCATACATGCATATTTTATGTGTCTACATCATTTTATAAAGTTTAAATAAAAGTAACCTGATTTTTGCTGTTTGTAAATAATTTTACATAAAGTAATATGTCATAAACCTTTTATCTATCACTGTACTTGTGAAAATGTAATTTTAGTGGTAGCAGAGTATTTCAGCATATATGTAATTTATTTACAAGAATTATTTGTTATATTTTAAGTACTTGTTCTCATCATCTCAGCAGTGGACATTTTTGCATGTGAAATGCTGTACAGTTATATTTCCTTAGGACTGATACATTGAGAAGTTCATATATGCATACAATCATACATCATCAAATTCACCCCATTTCCTTTCTCCACCTCCTTCCCTGTCCTTCTACTGTATTTCCCTTCAAGCTGCTTGTGCTCTTTTTTTTTTTTTTTTTAAACCTATTGATTTCGTAGCTTGAGCACCTGCTCAAACTATGGCACTAGCCAAGGACAATACATGCAGTAAACTTCGAACCCCTACCCAGATCTAGCCGATGGACAGGACATTCTCCATAGTTGAGCGGAGAGTAGGGACTGACTTTCACACGAACTCTGGTGCCCCATATTTGATCACGTCCCCTGGATGGGGAGGCCTGGTGGCACTCAGAGGAAGGATAACAGGCTACCAAGAAGAGACTTGATACCGTATGAGCATATACAGGGGGAGGAGGACCCCCTCAGTCACAGTCATAG
Source organism: Acomys russatus (assembly GCF_903995435.1). NCBI lineage: Eukaryota > Metazoa > Chordata > Mammalia > Rodentia > Muridae > Acomys > Acomys russatus. Next base: position 9,396,006 of record NC_067165.1, read on the forward strand.
GGGAGGGGAGTAAGGGGAAAATGGGAGGGAGGGAGGAATGGGAGGATACAAGGGATGGGATAACAATTTAGATGTATTATGAATAAATTAATAAAATATAAAAAACTACTGATTTCACTTGCTGCTGTCAGCTTGTGCGTGGGTAACTTATCAGGTGCTGCATTTCTCAAGGAAACTGACTCCCTTGCTCAGCAGCCATCAGCTGCCAATTCATGATCTCATCCTCAATCTATACTGAGGTTTATAAGGTCTTGAGCTTAGACAGGTTTTATACATGGGAGCCCATTGTGTATTTGCATTTTCCTGTCCTAAAAACACTGCTTCCCAACAATCTTTCACTAGTTCTGGCTCTTCTCATCTTCCTGTATCACCTTCCTAGGGTATTTCCTGAACTTTGAGGGAGGGGATAGGATATAGATGTCCCATTTAAGGCTTCGCAGTCCACAGTCTTCCTGCACATTGGCCAGTTTTGAGTCTCTATATAAACCACCATCTTCTGCAAAAAAAAGTAGCTTCTCTGATGAGAGATGAAAGAGGTGCTGATCTACAGGCATAAAGATAAGTACTCAGGGGACTATTTAAGTAGTAGTAGCAGCAGTGGTAGTAAGGTTATGGCCCACCCAGTCACGGGTTCTTTGTCCAGTTTACAGTACCAGGGTTGACCCATCTTGTGGAGCAGCCCTTAAATCCAGTCAAAAAGTAAGTAATTAATCTATTACATTCATGCCACTATTGCATCTTGGGCATATCTTGTCAGGCCAGTAATTATTGTAGCTCACAGGGTTCGCAGCTGTGTATGACCATTGATAACTTTACTCCACAAGTAATATTTATAAAGCCTTTCAGCACTATGAACGTTAATCAGTACAGATGAAGCTTCCAGGTCAAGACCAGCTTGATTTCAGCTTGATTTCTTCATATATGTGTGTATGTGTGATTATATATATGTAAATGTATGTATACACACATATATATTCATAAAATATGTATATGTGAATCCTAAAGTATGTGTTATTTATCTGTATTCTTCAACTCAGCGAAATTCTTACAGATATTTATAATTTATTTAAATGTGAAGTATTAATTTCATTTTTTAGTATACTGTAATTTATTTTGGCTATATTTTAGATTTTATTTTAGTTTACGTACATGAATGTTTTGGCTATATGTATATATGTGTATCAAGTGCCTACCTGTTGCAGGTAGAGATCAGAAGAGAGCACCAGATCTCCTGGAACTGGAGTTATGGATGGTTGTGAGCTAACATGTGGGTGCTGGGACTTAAACATTGGTCCTTTATTACCTGCAAGGGCAACCAGTGTTCTTAACACTGAGTCCTCTCAGCCTCTCAGAGTGCTTACTCTTTACTACTGTAATGTAATACATTCCCCATCATCTTCAATAACTGAAAAAAATTTGTGTTTTAATAGTCACAACCTAAATATTTATTGTCAGTTCAAAATTACTGTTGTTGGCGTATTTGTGTGAGTAAGCATATAACCGGTTATTTGGTATAAATTACACTTTCTCAGATTTAAAGAAACTACCAACTATAAGATTTACCACTACTTTATGCACTACCAAAAATTGTTAATTAAACTATCCTGAATTGCTTTCTTACAATATCAGAATTTCATTTTATATCATTTGAAAGACTTTTTAAGCTTAGATGTTTTTAATAGCTCTCTCTTGAGCTCAAAACAAAATCCTCTATTAAAGTAGTTTAAAATCAGGTAGAATCCAGTTGTTTGGAATTGCTTTCACTTGACTACATTCTCCATGCAGTAGCATCATCTACCTTCAAGAGCATAGTGATGCCTTCTTTAGAGTTTCCACTGAAACAGTAATGTGTTTTGATATGTGTTTTCAGGACATAACAATGGGTCATGACTTTCAGAGCCTCAGAAATGTGCTTGGATTTTGAAGATATTTTAATAAGGAAAAATGTTTGCCATAATACTGACAATTAACTTTATCAGATATATTCTTTACTTTGCTGAAAATCATCTTAAATCATCACCACTGGAAGATTCTTGTTGAAAGACTCATTTGTAGTAGCACAATATGGCAAATATCCAACTTATTTGCTGAGAAAGTTAGAATAGGGAATAGCTTTGGAATGTACTCTCAGGTTTCTAGAATATGCCTGTTATGGTAACAGTGCTTTTTTAGTTCCTGAAGCCATGCAATACAATTTTATAATATCCTTCTTTTTTAGAAATATAGAGAAAAAAAGTCCACCTTAATTACAGCCTTCGTGGTAATATTTTGTGTGGCAGTAAGCAATTTCCCAGGAACACTTTAAATTCAAATAAGATCTATTCCTTAATGATATCATTGACAGTGATGTACATTATAAGGCAACCATGTGCTTTATGATAAACCAGTTTACTTAATTTCCAAAAAAAGAAAAAACAAAACAAACATCTATTTCTGTACCTATATTATACTCCAGAAATCAGAACCTTAAATATTAACCAATTATCTAAAGTATTGACTTTTAAAGATAAATTTTGGGATACCAACTTTCTCTTAATTTACTGAAATTCTGAGCTCTCTATATTATTATGCATTTTGTGTACTTTAGAACCCTTAAAACATTAACGAGGAAGAACCTAGAAAGAGCTAGGCAGATGTTAGAATTGTAAAACTGGTATATTATGTTGTTTGAAATGTCAAACTAAAAGACTGCATCTCAGTTTATTTCAAACACCTTTCCCCAAGGAATCTATTTCTTTTTGTCTTTCTGAATGCTAGAGAAATAAAGATAAACCAGAGCAGTCTCTCTTCTTAGGAAACTCATGGTTTAGTTGGGTGTCATTCAAAATGTAGTTTCTGTAGTCCTAGAATAATTGCTTGGATCTGCAAATGAAGGCAGTAATGAAAGTTTGTTCTGTATTCTGGCTTGGCCAACTGTTAAAATATGTTACCATAGGTTATACTGATGAACTTAAAAGAACAACAAATATGGGGTGCATAGAAAAATAAGAAGTTTTGTTTTGAAAATATTAAGATTTAGGTATTTATAAGATGTCTAAAGTAAAGTGGACTTTTAGATATATAAGCCTACCTTTCAAAGGAAAGTTTGAGCTAAAGGCATTTATTTAAGATTATCAACATATAACTAAAATGTAAAATGCCTATAGCGTTTCTTGGCATGTATGAGAATCGAACCCCCGACCTTGGCATTATTAGCACCATGCTCTAACTAACTGAGCTAATGAACAGCTCAGTCTCTATAATGTCAATAATTAATAAATGGGACCTCATAAAACTGAAAACTTTCTGTAAGCCAAAGTACACTCTCAACAGAACAAAGCAACAGCCTACAGACTGGGAAAAAACCTTTACCAGCCCTACATTCAACAAAGGGCTAATATACAAAATATACAAAGAACTCAAGAAACTAAACACCACCAAACCAAATAACCCAATTAAGAAATGGGATTCAGAGCTAAACAGAGAGTTCTAAACAGAGGAATATCGAATAGCTGAGAAACACTTAAAAGAAATGCTCAGTGTTCTTAGTCACTAGGGAAATGCAAATCAAAATGACTCTGAGATTCCATCTTATACCTGCCAGGATGGCTAAGATAAAAAAATTTCAAGTGACAGCACATGCACGTGCTGGTGAGGATGTGGAGAAAGGGGAACACTCCTCCATTGCTGGTGGGAGTGCTAACCTGCACAACCACTTTGGAAATTAATCTGGCGTTTTCTCAGAAAATTGGGAATAGTGCTACTACATCCAGACTCAGCTATACTGCTTCTGGGCATATAACTGAAAGATGTTCTACCACACAGCAAGGACATTTGCTCAAATATGTTCATAGTAGCCTTATTCATAATAAGAATCTTGAAACAACTTAGATGCTCCCTTAACCAAAGAGTGGATAAATTGGCATACTTACACAATAGAATACTATTCAGCTATTAAAAACAAAGAAATCCCAGTTTCCTGGTAAGTGAAGGCTTTCGTGGGACATGCCCCTTGGGCTAGTATGCAGATATAAGTGAGTATATACCCTTTGAGTCTTTCATCCTATTGGGACTCTAGATGAGAGAAGCATGGGAGAATAGCAAAGTAGAAGGATCCAGAGGGTCCTAGAAACCTACAAGTAGAACATTATGATAGGCAGATTTGGGCCCAGGGGTCCCATTCAAACTAAGGCACCAGCCAAGGACAATACAGGCAGTAAACTTTAAACCACTACCCAGATCTAGCCAATGGTCAGAACATTCTCCACAGTTGAGTGGAGAGTGGGATATGACTTTCTCACATACCCTCGTGCCTCACATTTGACCATGTCCCCTGGAGGGGGAGACCTGGTGGCACTCAGAGGAAGGACAGCAGGTTACCAAGAAGAGACTTGATACCCTATGAGCATATACAGGGGGAGGTAATCCCCCTCAGGAACAGTCATAGGGGAGGGGAATAAGGGGAAAATGGGAGGAAGGGAAGAATGGGAGGATACAAGGGATGGGATAAACATTGAGATATAACAAGAATAAATTAATAAAAATAAATAAATAAATAAAAAACAAAAACAAAGAAATCATGAAATTTAAAGACAAATGGATAGAACTAGAAATGATCATCCTGAGCGAGATATTCCAGACCCAGAAAGACACACATGGTATATACTTACTTATAAATGGATATTAGCCCAATATGGGTGTCCTCTAGGAGTGTCCACTTAGTGGAGGATTGGGACAGATGCTGGAACTCAATGCTGGACTTCCAAGTATGGAAGAATGTGGAAATAGAAGGACCTAGAGGGTCCCACAAGAAGACCATCAAGGCTGGTGGATCTGGACCCATGGGGCCTGCACAAACCTCTATACCAACCAAGGACATTGCATGCAGTAAACCTAGACCCTCCATTCAGATCTAACCAGTAAACATCTCATTCTCCACTGTTGTGGGAGGTACAGGGACTGCCTTTGACATGAACTCTGGTGCCCCCAATTTGACCACTTCCCCTTGGTGGGGAGGCCCAGTGGCACTCAGAGGAAGGGGAAGAAGGCTCTCTAGATGAAACCAAATAGGCTGTGGTCATATGGTGGGGGAGGAGGTCCCCTTCTGTCAGAGGTTTAGGGAAGGGGAATAGGGCAAAAAAGGGAGGAAGGGAGTAAAGGGAAGATACAATCAGGATGTAATCTGGATAAATTATTTTAAAATGTTAAAAAAAAGACTGAGGTTTTAAAATGCCTATAGTGGGTCAGAAAACCAAAGAAGAAAAATGAATCAAACTTGAATAATAGAGGATCAAAACAGGTGCTGAGATTCACAGCCAAACATTATGCGGGGCATGGAAGCCTCATAGAAGAGTCAGGGGAAGGATAGAAGGACACAGATGGGACAAGAAATTCACAAGAAGACCAACATAGTCAACTAACCTAGGCCCATGGAGGCTCACAGAGACTGAAGCACCAGCCAAAGAGCACGCATGGTCTGGACCTAGGCACCCTACACATAGAAAACTCGTGGACAGCTTGGTCTTTATGTGGGTCCCCTTGCAAATGGAGTGAGACTGTCTTTGGCATGGACTCAGTTGTCTGCTTTTGGATCACTTCCCCATAGTGTAGCTGCCTTGCCTGGCCTCAGTGAAAGAGGATGCACTCAGTCCTGATGTGACTTGATGTTCTGGGCTGGGTAGGTGCAGGGGCAGAGGTGAGGGGGGTGACTCCTTTTCTGAGAAGAAGGGGATGGGGAAAGGGGGGAAGGTGGAGCAGGTAGGAGAGGAGGGGGGCTGCATTTGGGATGTTAAGTGAATAAAACAAGCAAACCAACTCCGCCCCCAAAAAGAAGAATATTAAGTGATATAAGATCAAGAAGGGCAAACAGGAGTAAAATGAAACACTATGGAAGAGTAAGTACACCAAATAGCTGGTGGGGGAGGGGTGGTTCTAGTTACTTGGGGCTTGGATAAATTAGGTAGAAGGGTTCATTCTGAGCTTCTGTTGTGCCACCTGAGGCGGGAGAATGATGCCAAAGGAAGAAACAGTTTTTGAGAAGAAATAATTATAGCGTTGGATACAAAAAAGAAGGAAAATACATGAAGAACTCTGATAAATATAAAAAATAGGATAAATGCATTTTGACTGAAAATTATTATAGTGTAAGTGAATCTGTAAATTAATCTGAGAGTTTCAGTTGGGGATTGTAGAGAGTTGAGACTGTAGATTTAACAACGTGTGTGAGAAGGAGGGGAGTGTAAAGAAAGTACTGGGATGAAGTGAAGACAAGACTATGGAAGGCTCTCAGATTTCATCATCTATCCCCAAGCAATTTATCACAGAATATTTTATAATAAGTCAGTTCCCTTTCTCAAGAAGTGGTGTTCAGCATTAAAATAGTGCATGAAGTGGGACGAAAATGGAATGAAATAATGATGATATTGACTATATCTTGAAGTCTTTTGCAGCATTTAAAGAAGCACTGAGAACAAATTCTTTGGAACCCCCACAAGCATTCCTTGGTGGTGGTGGGAGGGACTTCCTGACTTTGGAGCTCTGTTTCAGGAAGGACCATGTTGACTACCAAAGGCTATATATGTGCTCTTGAGTGCTGGAGTCATTTCCAAAGGACATGAAACCACTGGGATTCGGCATCCACCTACATAGTATCTTCCATGCTGCTTCTTTTAGGACTACATTTTATAACCGTATTCTTTATTAATTCAGAGTTTCTCATTATGGTTATGATAACAAATGTGCCCTAACTTTTGGGGTACCAAATTTAATAATGTGTTCCCAGGACAGCCTGGATTGACCGCTGGTAACTGAAATGTGAGCACATGTGAGGAATGTCTGAGTGAATGTGACCTAAGCAAAATGATAAAAACCTTTCTTGAATAAAGACAGTGCCCAGAGACAGTCACATAGGCATCCATTTGTGCCTATTGCAGGTACCTCTGAAGTGCTGTGCAGTTGTCTGCTCCTTCACAGTTGCTTTGAGAGGTGCTACCAACACAGAACGACTAAAGGAAGATCATTGAACCTAATGTAGTTTGGAAGACCGAAGCTCTAAATAAGGCAGTGAGACATATTGTTAAGTCATGGTAACTCATCCCACTTACAAAGTCATACTGCATCTTCCTTTCATTTTAAAATAATTTTTGCATTTGATTGCCCTTCTGTACAAAAGAGAGATAACCAGAGCCTCTGTTTTTATATTTAGAGAAGTTCACTAGATGAGAGACAAAGAAATATAGCAGCAGCAGGATTATCTTCACCCAAAATGAGCATTTATTAAAAACTTACTGTTATAGAGAGTGTGATAAAAATGATTCCATGTTTAACATTTATCCATGCAGATATATTATGCATTAAGTGTCCATACAAAAGTACATACTCTTACTTTGTTTTACAAATTTGAAAATTGAAGATTTGAGAGGCCAAGTACCCTTTCATGTCACAGAGGTGCTGTTAGAGCTAGCATGCAGGCAGAGCCCACTTACTTCAAAGTTTATAGTCATTATTCTAAGGTTAAAATGCACCATCTTCTTCTTTTAAATATAATATAAAGTGGGTGATATTGGAACCAATCCATCAGAGTTTCAACTAAACTTCCTAGCTTTCTACCAGAGAGATCACTAAGATGTCCTCCAGCAGCAAGCTCTCAGAGGTCTCATACCAACCCTCTGTGGAGTCTTTGTCCATAAACAGCAAACTTAAGAAAGGTCCCTGGGACTGTTTCTTGAGACTATTGCTCCATGATTTTACAGCACTGTTCTGTATACAAGCATACAAGGTTGTACCAAGGCCATTCCTTCTCGCCACCTGGAAGAACTTGTCTACATCAAACCCCTTAGTACATGGTACCTAGCTATACTTTTACTGTCCGTGTCTGAAATAAGCAAACGAATAAATACATAATGTCTGCTCTGGGCCGTATAAAAGCACATCCATTTAAAATGAAAAATGCACATCAGCAAAATATTTAATACTACTTTGGGGAAGAAGATCTGGGCTGGAGATTGAAATTCAGAATGTTGGCAGACAGCCCACTTTCCATAAAAGAAATGTGATATGATCCCACAGCTCCAGGCATATTTTTTACATGAAAGAAAAGAATTAGTAAGCAGGGCAGTCTATGTAACTTATGGAAAGAACATTTTCAGCCATATTTGGATGTGTCTATTTGATCATTCCAAGACTGTAAAAGCAGAAAGTTCTAATACCTGGGTTGCCTTCAATAGTATACATAGACGCAGAGTGACCTACCAGAAGGAAGCACGTTTGTAGTTTCCTAGAGTGTTCTTATTGTTGTTTGAGGAGAGTGTTGGAATAGGTGACAATGGAAGCTCAGCAGAAAGAACCCTTGAACTTATTTTTTTTTTTTTTTTTTTTTTTTTTATTTTTTTTTTTTTTTAGGTATTTTTTTTTTCCTTTTTTTTTTTTTATTAATTTATTCTTGTTACATCTCAATGTTTATCCCATCCCTTGTATCCTCCCATTCCTCCCCCCCCCATTTTCCCATTATTCCCCTCCCCTATGACTGTTCCTGAGGGGGATTACGTCCCCCTATATATTCTCATAGGGTATCAAGTCTCTTCTTGGCTACTTGCTGTCCTTCCTCTGAGTGCCACCAGGTCTCCCCCTCCAGGGGACATGGTCAAATGTGAGGCACCAGAGTATGTGAGAAAGTCATATCACACTCTCCACTCAACTGTGGAGAATATTCTGACCATTGGCTAGATCTGGGAAGGGGTTTAAAGTTTACCTCCTGTATTGTCCTTGGCTGGTGCCTTAGTTTGAGCGGGACCCCTGGGCCCAAATCTGCCTATCATATTGTTCTACTTGTAGATTTCTAGGACCCTCTGGATCCTTTTATTTTGCTGTTCTCCCATGCGTCTCTCATTTAGAGTCCCAGAACTTAAATTGAGAGGATTGTTTGTGGAATCCCAGCTTTGCCATAGCTAAACCCACAGGTCCTGAGCAGGTCCTCTACTTTCTCTGTTTCCCATTCTACTGCTATGGCAAGACCAAGATTCAAGTAGGATGTTCCAGAACAAAGTGGAGAGAGTTAGAGTCAGCATGGGTATCTTCTACATCCTCATGTCTTTTCCGGCTTTATTCTCGGAGGGTATCATGTGTTCACTTCTTTTATACACATGAGTGATATGTTTCCCCCAGGTAGACTATCAATAGTGAGATTTAAATGTGCTCTTCAATATTTGAGATATGACATAAGATCCAGGCGTAGGGTGGTATGGAGATTCAAAGGAATGAATATTGAATTCTGTCATAAGGATTCAGCAAGTGCCCCAGAGAGGAACAATTACTTGAACTTAGGTTGAAAGATAGAAATTACTTAACACCTAAAGTTGCACCCAACCTTAAAGCAGAGAAGTTAAGGGGAACAGGATGATCATAAGCATGGAAGTGGACTGTGAAGCTTGTGTAACCCCATTTCTGAAAAGGCAACTCCATTTTTAAGGGAATGTGGAGTCTGACTAACTCCATTCTGTTAAAAGGCTAGCAGACACCATTGTATCACAAAAGACCTCCAACTTTAGCCCAGAAAGAACTCCCTGGATGAGGCCAAGTTGACTAGGAGCCAATTTTTATCTTCTAAGGAAAAAATGTTTATTCCTCCAGGTCTGGGTAAAAATCACTGCATCAGGTTACTTCAATCACAAATGAACCTGACCTTACATTCTTAGGTGCTTACCTAGCAACAGGCAATCAGCTCACTTTGGGAAAGCACCCAGAGTCCAAATATACTTTCTGCTGGTCAAACTAAACTCAAATGGTATGACATATAGCAAAAGCCAATCAGAGACAGACACATCTGTCTGTTCAAATGTCATGCAATCATATACTGTAAAACCCATTTCTTTGCCTAAAACCTATATACACCCACACATTTTCTAAACTCGGGGCTCTCATTCCCAATTCACTGTGGCAGTGAGGGATGGAGTCCCTGTCAGGGATTGAATAAACAATCTTCATGCACTTGCATCAGAAGTGGCTCCTGAGTGGTCTTTGGGGATCTCAAGATCTGGCATAACTACCGATGTATCATATGTCCATAGCATGGCAAGAAGCTCTTAGGAGGCTGAGCATGAGTCAGTGGAAGGATGGGTTGAGCCTAGCTTGCCCAATAGTATTAGGGGATTTGAATCTCCATTTCATACTTCGTGTTCTCACCCATAGTGTCAAACTGGTTTTGTTTTATGAAAAGGGCACTACAATGAACTCGTGTCATGCATCCATACATAGTGGAGATTTGGAGTTCTGGAGCTTGGTAGTCAGCTTGTTACTTGGTGTCTGTGGACAGGTACATAAACTCTCAAGCCCACATTTCCCTAGACTATGTAATAGAGATACATAGAAAGTGTAGAACCTACTCAATTAAACAAATGGTGATTAATGACTCCACAATTGATAAAATTCTGCTTCAGTCTGCCTACCTATGATGTCATCACTTACCTGCCATGGGGGCGTGGCCCTGCCCAAGGCCATATAAAAGACAGACCCTCCATGTGCTCTCTCTCTCTCCCCTTCTCTTACCTTTCTCCCTCCTCTACCTACTCTACCCTCTTACTTTCTCTCTCTCCTTCTCTTCTCTCTCTCTGGGGCACCCCTCCCCCTTTTTTCTCCCCCCCCCCATGCTCACTTAATAAACCTCATATAATATAATATCTGTTGCCTGGCATCTTATTATCTTATCATCTTATTTTCTTTTTATTAATTATAACAACAATGATTAGTAGATGGGTATTCTGATAGAAAAAAATTCTGCGAATCAAATGGTATATACTCACTTATATCTGCATACTAGCCCAAGGGGCATGTCCCACGAAAGCCTTCACTTACCAGGAAACTGGGACAGAGGGGAAGGCATCCTATTGGGACTCTAAATGAGAGACGCATGGGAGAACAGCAAAATAAAAGGATCCAGAGGGTCCTAGAAATCTACAAGTAGAACAATATGATAGGCAGATTTGGGCCCAGGGGTCCCGCTCAAACTAAGGCACCAGCCAAGGGCAATACAGGAGGTATACTTTAAACCCCTTCCCAGATCTAGCCAATGGTCAGAATATTCGCCACAGTTGAGTGGAGAGTGTGATACGACTTTCTCACGTACTCTGGTGCCTCACATTTGACCATGTCCCCTGGAGGGGGAGACCTGGTGGCACTCAGAGGAAGGACAGCAAGTAGGCAAGAAGAGACTTGATACCCTATGAGAATATATAGGGGGACGTAATCCCCCTCAGGAACAGTCATAGGGGAGGGGAATAATGGGAAAATGGGGGGGGGGAGGAATGGGAGGATACAAGGGATGGGATAAACATTGAGATGTAACAAGAATAAATTAATAAAAAAAAAAAAAAAGAAAAAAATTCTGCTAAAACATATAAGACTGAGGAGAGACTGAGTCAGAATCCTGTAAGTTCTTTGAAGGCAAAGCTAGAATATGTTAGGTTATATGACCTTGGGCAAGTGTTATGTACATTTGCAGCTGTACTGTGTAGCTACACAGTTAAGCCAGGTAATTTTTTAAATTCACTCTGTCAGCTTTAACACTCTAAGTTTTTTGTTTGTTTGTTTGTTTTGTTTTGTTTCTGTCAAAACTTTTCCAAGTCTTTATTTAAAAGTAACATGTTCAAAATATAACCTTCAACATAGGCTTCAATCTCACCTTTTACCTATTTGAAACTGTTTGGTTTTATCTGTGCATGAGTCACTCCAGACAGCCAGGGGTGAATGATCTCTCTCTGCTTTGCAAAGAATATTGCTTAGAGGTAAAAAAAAATACAGAAGCCGTAAGCTTCTAGCATTGGATCGCATTCCTGCAATCTCAATATGGGACACCAAAGGCAGAAGCCCATGGATAAGCACTAACAGGGCCTAAAATTGTGAATTGTGTAAACAAGAAGCCAGTGCCATGAGGTAGCTGGTACGTTATTATTCTGATTCATGTAGAAAGTTATGTTACACATGGAATGAGAATTGCCAACCACAGATGCCTCGTGCCAAGCAGGAGACTAAGGCCAGAGTGGACCATAGAAACCTGAAAAGTCCTTCATCGTCCTAAAGTTGACTGAAAATTGAAGTGGAACAAGTCAAAGTAGAAACAGTTGTAGTTAGGAGACCTGAGTTTAAACTATGATGCAACCACAAGTTATTTGTGGGTTTCAACAACTTAGTTGACCTGTATGAGCTTTGACTTCTCATTTGTGTAACGCGTATTATATTAATGCATCCTTCTTACAGGTGCTGTAAACCTCACCTTTTGGGGCTTGTACTTGTTTACTCATTAGATTGATTTATCAAATAATATATGTTGATAGATGTATTCTCAATACATTAAATAGTGAATGAGACCTCTTATTAAATCATAGAATATAGAATATAAATTTGGAATGTAGAATCTTAATCAAGTGTTAACATTTTATATTTGTGTGGTGGATCCAAAAATTTTGTTCACACTACACAAATGTAGAATAGTATCTTCCTTTCTGCAAAATGGCTCTGGACTTGCTCAGAGAGTATGTTGAATTCATGTCCCTGTCTTCCATACTTGGCTGGGAATCTTTTTTTATTATTACACATTTTTATTAATAATGTACAAATGAACTTAATTAAAACTGAATTTTACATAAGTTACAATCTCACAAATTTATTCCCGTTTGAGAGCTGGAGTGGAAATGTGCTGGAGCTTTACTACAAAGAGACTCCCTGTTGCTTTAAAACATTTTCCTCCCCACCCTTGGTTATTTTGCCACCTCTCACTCAAATCTCTCTAATCTCATAGGCCCAAGTGTTTACACCTTCTGTTTTGCTGCTACTCAGGCATTAGCATCTACATGCTGTCCTTGGGTTCCTCTGAGCTTTAGAGAAGCATCATGGTGACAGGGCATGACACTTTAAAGATTTAAATGAGAAGCTGGAGAGAGAGCTCAACCAGAGTTGACTGTACAAGCCTGAAAACCCAAGACCCAAGGCTAATCCTCAGGTCTTTTTATTTGGCTGGGAATCTTAATTCTTGTTCACAGCCCTCCCCCCCCCCCCCCAGGGAAAAAAACTAGCTTATACTGGACACAATTCTAAACTCTGTTCTTTTTATACTTTTCTTAGTGTTCCTAAAATAGATCTCTAATATACATATAGCAGAGAAGGAGAGGGAGAGGGCAGGGGCCAGAGTGACTACTCCTTCCACTTCTTACTGTTGTTTCCTAGACCTCTCTTATCTATTGTCTTTAAATATATGTCTTTGTACACCAGAAGCAGTTGAAGGGAATGAGCAGATCAAGAGCCTACCATAGAGGTCCTCTGAAAGATTCTATCCAGTGGGAGATCGAAGTAGATGCTGAGACTCACAGCTAAACTTTGGGGTGGAGTGCAAGGAGTCTTCTGGAAGAGTTGGGGGATAGAAGGACTGGAGGGGACAAGAGCTCCACAAGGATACTAATGGAGCCAACAAATCCAAGTAGTGGATGGGTTGCTGCAGAGTCTGATGCACCAACCAAGGACCATGCATAGTGCAAACCTAGACCCCCTGCTCAGATGTAGTTGATAGGCAGCACAGTCTCCTTGTGGGTCCTATAATATGGGGAGTAGGGGCTACTTCTAACATGGACTCTGGTGTCCACTCATTGATCACTTCTCCTGGTGGGGTGACCTTGTCAGGCCACAGAGGAAGAGGATGCATGCAGTCCAGATGAGACTTGATAGGCTGTGGTCAGATGATAGGGAGGAAGGCTCCTCCTTTCTGAGACTAGGGAAGGGGAGGAGAGGGGATAAGGGAGGGAAGGTGGGACCAGGAAGAGAATAGGACTACAATCAGGATGTAAAGTGACTAAATTAGCTACTACTACTATAATTAATAATAATAACAATAACAATAATTCATTAGGTCATGAGGACTCTTCCTTCAAGAATAAATTGATGTCATTATTAAGAAAGTAGTTACTAATAAAAAGAATGAATTTGGCCTTTAAAAACAGTCTTTGTAAGTAATCCCTACCTGTCCGAGAAAATCTAGCCTGAGTCCCTGAATTTGAATCTTTGCTAGTTTGAGAACATGATCTCAAGCCTAACCCTGCAGCCTCTAGGACCTGGGGCTCCCTGAACAACTGATGCCCTATCACGTATTATGTTCTCCTCTACTTTTCCAGTCTTCTTAAAAAGGCCATTTCCCTCTAGAACTGTCCCAGGATACAGCAAATTTAGTCATAAATTCTCATCACCACCACTTACTTTGTCACTTCCAGCTTTTCCTCTTGCTTCTCACCAGCATTTGCCCTTACACACACTGATAATTTTTTATTTTATAATTTGTTTCATAGAAAACCTGACCAAGGCAAACTTCCCTCAAGTTGTACCTCATTCCAACATTATTAGTATTGACCTTAAGTGACAGGCCCTGCACCGTTCCTCTTCATACTAGTGACAGAGAAAGACAAGGGAATGCATTAATGAAACTGACTGAGCTTTTCTGCTGTGGTATCAAAAATATCAAAGGTAGTTAATTTTTAGTGTCAACTTGATTGGATTAAGAAACACCTGCAGAATTAATAAGGTACACTTTTGTGTGTGCCTGTGAGGACGCTGTCAGGGAACCGTAGCTGAGAAGAGAAGACCCATTCAGAGTGTGGGTGACATCATCCGATGGCCAGGGAGCCCTAGAATGAATGGAAAATGGAAAAGGTGAGCAAAAAAATGGAATAGGAGAAACCCAGCTGAAGGCCAGCATTTCTTTCTTTATGCTTCTTGTACTGTAGAGATTTGAAAAGACAAGGAGTCCTAGCTGAATGTTCGCCCACCATGGGGCTGACTGTGGGGTGCTTTCTCCGCCAGACAGACTGCATTCTTCAAACCACAATTCAAAATAAGCCTTCATTAACTGGCTTCTTACCGTGTATTTGCTAACAGCGGTGAGAAGAAGCTCATGCAGCCGTCTCATCTCTTTGCTGCTAGGTGGGTTTTGGTGAAGTATAATATCTCTTAGACTGTAATCTCGCACTGCCTTTCCATGTTATTTTCTCAACTTTATTTTCACAAGTCCTTGACTCTAAGTACTGACAGGTAAATAAGATAATTTTTTTTTTTTTTTTTTTACCTCAACATGTCACAATTTAGAGTAAAGGGTCAGCACTGAACAAATTGTGGATCATAAGTATAATAGGAAATGCTGTTAATACTTCAAGGGAACTTGAGTTGTAGTGTTTCCCTCACAGAAGTATTCTGATAGTAAAAAAGAAAGCACTTGGGGGCAGAGAAGACAGTTGCTAACTCAGATTATCTTGTTTTGAAATTGCTGACACAGTGAGGGGCTGCTGTAAGGTCCCATTGATAATTAGTTAGCTCAGTCTAGAACCACTCCTCCGAATGTACACACTGACTTTTTTTTAATTAAATATTTTTTACATATACATTTATATTTTCACACATATATACAATACACCACCTACAGCAAGAAGAGCCATGGAACAGTCAGGAATTATATAAATGTTACATTCATAGTATTAATATTTTAGCTATTTGTATTTGGTGACCTTGAAGAAAACATCTTTCCTATTTTGGTGCATCTAAAATTCTGAATGTAAATCAATACTGATCATATCTTGTCATTATCAGCTTAAAACATGTATCTAGGCCTAAAAACATCCTAACCCTTAAACAACTAAGATTAATTGTAAAACTAAACTATCTGGCCTTCAGTTGCATCAGAGACTTGAGAAGGAATAAAATTAATGACCTAAGTATACAGGGAATGCAGGTTAGCAACTTCCCAGATGAGAAGATGACAGAGACAGTTTGCTGCCTGGACAGTCACCCAAAACTCTCTATAAGGCTGGAGCATCATCTTCAGCCTCCTGGCCCTTCATACACATTATACACATTTCTGCTCTAATATGAGGAACTGTACCCACACAACTCAATTATAACACGTGCTTTACTTCCAATACTTTGAAAGCGCTATTGCAGGCTGTTTAGGATAAGTAAGTAACACCAGTTAATTGTTAGTTGATCAAATCATGGTCATGTCAATTACTAGTCCTTTTTCAACACAAGAATACACACATTGACTTTTTGTACTTTTGCTTTAAGGTGGTGTTAGGACCCAT
The DNA here is from genome assembly GCF_903995435.1 of Acomys russatus. Classification (NCBI taxonomy): domain Eukaryota; kingdom Metazoa; phylum Chordata; class Mammalia; order Rodentia; family Muridae; genus Acomys; species Acomys russatus. The sequence continues at coordinate 9,412,091 of NC_067165.1, forward strand.
ATGTTAGGATTATTTCTAGACCTAGACCTTTGAGAAACTTGCTGCCTCTTTAAAATTCACATGTATCACGTACCTGGTTTCAGGCTGTGCTTTGCAAGTCGCTGTATTCTTGTTTAAGATGAACCTGGAAATTGGGCATTGTTTCTACTCCCATACTCCATCCCCCTTTCACATTTAATGGGATGTAGGAAAGCACTGAACCGCAGCAGTGACATTTTAATAAAAAGAGTGCATTGTGTCCTTTGTAAGGAAAAGCATGTAGCTCTAAGCCATACTGAGTTTTCACTTGCCTTCCTCTGGGAGCTTGGCCCCCACCAGAGGGAGCTGCCTTTCATACCCATGCTGGAAATTATATTCTGTAATTAAAATCAATAGCAAAACAGACACACAGCAGAAAGGTCACAGAACACAACAGAAAAACATTAGGTAGCATATTGCCAGGTATCAAAATAGATTTTTGAACTTCTGTTTAATCTGCAAATGCCTAAAGCCATCTGTGCAAGAAAGGCAGTGTGCCCTCAGTCCCTAGCTCACCAGGGGAGGGCTAACACTCTTCATGGCCCAGCTTCTCCAGAGCAGCATGGCCTCTTTAAGTTCTGAGCATGCTCATATCATTAAGTCAGGGACAGGTTAGAGCAAACTCCTAGCCTTGGAAAGCTACTAGCAGCCTGAGTCCCAGAGCCCTTGTCATGGCCTTCCAATGCTTACACACTTCTTAAGGTCCTGGTTTCCTCATCCACTCCTGAGTCTACACACTTTCCGCCATACGATAGAATATATGGTGTTACCTTCTGGCTTTCCAGTTCTTGGATAGCATCTGTTTTCCAAGCTCAGGCTGCTGCAGCCCCCTCCTGCACTAGTACGGGCTTATTTCTGCCTCTAGAATGATTCCCAGGTAACCTCTTTTACCTTTGCTCAATTATCATCCACCTTATGCTCTCTTGTACAGATCAGGCACTGAGCAGAGCTGGGGTATTCCTATTTAATTCTGTAGACACTCTTCTCACAGGTGAGTGGAGTGATTTGCTAGACTGCAGCAGGCCAGTGGCTGAGCTACTTACTGCCACACCTCCTGAAGCCTCATGCTCAGTCCCTTTCAATACACCTATCACTGCCTTGAAGACACAGTGTTATGGCTCTAGTATAACCTGACATGGGGTGCTTTGCCCATGGGAACGGCAGCGTGCCAAGTACTTCTGGGTAAGATGGTGTCCTAGTTAAGGTGGCCATTGCCATGATAAGATGCCACGAATAAAAGCAATTTGGAAAGATGTTATTTCATCTCAATTGAGGTACCCTCTTGCAAAATGATTCTAGCTGATGTCCAAGTATACATAAAGCTAGTCAGCACAGATGGAATATAAGAAGCTGCCTCTGTGTGACACAGAGATATAGTTAGGGTCCAAAACAAAAGAGTATTCTTATGAGAGAAAAGAGCTGAATAAAAATAAAAAAGAAAGAAGCTGAAGTAAGATCTGCAAACCCTCTGGAGAGGAACATCTCCCTATTAGTGTCTGCCCCACCACATTACACACATATACCACTGCTTTCATTGTGTCAGGGTCAGAGATAGCTGCCAAAAAGACGTTGTCTCCTACTGGACATTTCAGATGCAGAAAGACTAACACAGCTACAGAACCCTGACTGGAGAGAAAGTGCAGCATGGGAGCCTGAAGCAGAGCGTCTCCAAACACGCCACCAGATTGACCAATCTGCTCAACTGAACAATTGCCACACCGGCTGCTGCCTGGCCAAGCAAGAAAATGGGAGTCAGGGAAATGTGCTGATCTTGTCTTAGTCCCATATGTAGGTGTGAGTATTCTCAGGCAAGAATTATGGAACATGATCAAAAGAAAAGACAAGAAAACTTAACAGAATGTCAATAGCCAGGATCAGAGTAGGAGACCACCCAGTGGCAAGGGTACCGTTAACTCAGACACGCATTTCACACCTGTTAGAATCTCAATCACAGAAAGACCCACATGAAAAGTGTGAGCATCCACAACACAACAGAGAACGTACGACTAGTGAGAGAAGGGATGGTATCTCATCCTAGAAATTCAAGCTCAAAGAAAAATTCTACATAGAAACCCCTCATAGCAGGAAGGACACACCCACACCTTGTGTGAATCACCAAGGATACAGCTCTTCCTCCTTGTTCTGTAGAGCTTCTATGGAAATATACAAAGGAGTGGGAGAAGCCACACTCAACCCTGCTAAGAACAAATACTGACTGATCTCATCATATCTTCTATTTTGTACTATTTTTTTATTTCTTATCTATTTCTTTCATTTATACTTTTGCTCTTCATTAAAAAAAAATTTTTTTTGCTTGTATCTGCATGAATAGGCTTTTATTTTTATCACACCTATTATGCTCTTAGCCTGTGTCCTGGCAGCTCTAATGCATTCATCCCAGGAGATGTGCAAAACACAAGGAAACCTAAGAAGTCAACATGGCACCCACAAGCTCACAACCCTTCAATACCAGAACCAAGTAGTGAGAGAGCTGACATTCCAGAAAATATTTCAGAGTTCTACTTTGAAAGAGATCAGTGACCATACAGTAGACTTGAATAAACAGATGGATTAAGTAAGGAAATTAATTCAAGATTTAGATAAGAAAGTTAGGAAAGTGAAAGGAAAGGTCAGGGATTTAGAAGAGAAATTCAAAATCACAAAGGAAAAATAAAATCTCACTCTGACAAAGAACCAAGCAGAAATCCTAGAAGTAAACACTCAATCAGATAAGGTCAATGGAAATCTTCAGCAGACTACAAGAAGGAGTTTTGGGGATGGAGAACAAAGTCAAACGATAATATATTCAACTGTGCATAACAAAAAAAAAATTAATGAATGTGACCAAATTGTCAGGAACTGGGATCCCCTGGGTAGAGGGAGCCAAGATAAAGTCTAAAGGCATAGATAATTTATTCAATGGAAGATTACAACAGAAAGTTTCTTGGAACTAGGAAGGAAATAGGCATGTTTAAACATAGTTACTTACACTTTTATTATAGCATTGCTTATACTGCAATGTTATGACATATCTATTTACTGTATTTTGCACACATCTTCAATATCTGTACAGGCAAGGATCTCATGTATTTATTGTTGTCTTTTCAGAGCTTGGCAGAGAAAATTACATATGGTAGGTGTACAATGAATGAATGAATCTCATTTCTGTCAACAGGATTAATGTGAGGAAATAGGAAGATATTACCAGTGAAAGCATTTTTCATATTTCGGAACATTTTGAGGAGGCAGTGTGTTGTCTCAGATCAGTGGTCTAGGCAGTAAGTCTCTAAGGAAGTCACTGAAGCACAATGAATCACTTCCATCAGTATAAGATTTCAGGTAGGACCTGACTGACATCTGTCTCATCGGGGACTCATGTTGAGCGTGGCATGCCCTCCACAGGACACTAACTTTGACTTCCTGAAATTCAGCCCTAATTACTGGTGAAAATTACTTGTAGTTTAAGGTCTTTGGGGGCAATTTGCTGTGGTGAAAATTGTATCTATTCTAGTTAGGAATTCCTGTTCTTCCCTTTGATGTCTTATCCATTACCCCTTCGTGTAAAGCAAGAGTGTGTTTAGGAAATGTGCACCTAGCTGTGCACTCTCATAATCCCTGAATTCTTAAGGCTAAGACAGAAAGATTAAAGATCAAAAGAGTATCTGTCACATAGTGAATATAGTAAGGCCAGACTAGGCAATATAGTGAAAGTCTCTCTTACACACACACAAACAAACAAAGCCTAAATATTTTTAAATTGCAAACACTTTTAGAGGAATAAACATGCCTGAATAGGACCAAACCCTATGGGCACCTTTACAAAGGACCTCCTTAGCAGAGTTTCTCTCTAGAGTAAGACTCCAGCGCTGTTCAGAAGGGTGTAGTCAGTAGAATCTGGCACTGTCCAGAAAAGGAGAAAAGCCACTCATTCATAAAGTTTTAAACTTTTTATCTGTACTGAGCTGCTAATTTCTAAGAAGGTAGGAGTGACTTCATGGCATTTAGCTTGCTCATTGTAGTCTAATAGAAAAGACTGGCATCCAAAGGTAGTTTGTTGATGACTACAGAGATAAGCAAGAGTAATGCAGATTACAGAAAGCACCACTTATGGTAGAGTCCAAGAATACAGACTTTGCATCCAACCCTTATAATAACTGTGACTATCTAAGTTCTTGTCAGATGAAGAAAATGAGGCTGAAGGAGGTAGGAAACAGTCAGACAAGTTCATTTAGGTTGCTTGGATCCCCAAGCCTAGGGCACAAAAGTATTTATGGTAAAGACCGATCTGCATTGGGCAAAAAACTACCTCATAAATTTAAGAAAATCAGCACAACTGCCCCGTTTTGGATTTGCCTCCTAAGCCTTTCTCTGTGTTCTGTGTATTCATTTTGGCGATCACTGTGTTTTCCCTAAGACCCTCTCTATAGTAACACTTCCAAGAGAAAAGACCCAATAGAGTGCATAGGTAAATAACTGTTACAGAAAGTAGATTAGACAACTGTAGAGACCATGAGGCCTCGTGATCTGCCCTCTACCAGGAATTCCCAGGGTGTCAGTCACCAAAGTCCAGAGGTCTAAAATCAAGGAGTTGATATTTTAAGTCCCAGTCTGCTTCCAAGGAGAGTAACCAGGAAATCTGAGCCCCCACAGAAGCAGGTGTTCTAGCTCCAGTGTAAGCAGCGCTTTGCCTTTCCTAGCTTTTTTTTTTTGTTGTTGTTCTTTTCAGGCCCTCAGTGAATTAGGTACTGTTCATGTACACTGATAGGGGCATTGATGATCTTCTTCTAGTGTGTTCAGTCAGATCCCTTCTGGAAACAAACTCACAGACATGCCCAGTCATCCATTCATATAAGCATTGTCAGGTCCTTGGGAACCCAACACTCCAGGAAAGTTAACTCATATTAGCCATCACATTATGAAATGTGAAGTAAGTATCGGTTCAGCATCCTCTACCAAATTGCTTTAGTTCAAGAGTGTTTCACATTTTTGGTGGTTTGGGATTTCTTAAAGCTTTGCCAGTTATTCTGAAAATTCATATCACTTCAGATGTTGGATTTTTATAGTAAGGGTATTTAAGCTGGAAAGGAAAAGAATTTACAATTTAGAATTAAAAAAGGACAAAATTACTTCACATCTACTACTTAGTAGCTGGAGCCAAAGTCCAAGACAACCAAGGATTTGGAAACTTCTAATCTGAATTTTTCTGTAAACTGTCTACTGTCATTTAATCTAAAGAATAGTATAAGCATAGTATGGAGAAAGACTAATATGAATAGAGTATGGAGGAAGAACACACACATACACACACACACACACACACACACACACACACACAGAGAGAGAGAGAGAGAGAGAGAGAGAATATCATTGCAGGACACATACTCTATTGCCTTGAAAAACCCATCATTAGTCCAAATTTACTAAATGAACTGCAGATGTAAAGCCTGAAGCCAAGCACCCATCTTTCTTCTGTACTAATTTAGTAAAACGTGTCATGGCACAAGCTTGACAACCTTTTCTCCTACACATGTATTTACCCAAGGGATTGTCAGCCTTAACTACCACCCACCCCCGACACACACACACACACACACACACACACACACACACACACACACACGTAGATTCCTTGGTATGCACAGGGTTTTCCATCACCTCATTGTATTTATTTCTGTTGAACGCAACTTTGACTTTATCCTCATTAGTAGGGGTCTCCATAGCTCTCCTTAGAAACAGACTCTGATTTTAATCTTATGGTTGGCTAACCTGTTAAAACTAAAATGATACCTATCCTTTGCCCTAATTCCAACCTTGTCTTTTACTGCCAACTTCCTTGGGAAAAGACTACTCCAAGCATGTAGATCCAATGCCAAAGATCATTCATTGCCCTTCACAGGTGTTTAAGTATTCTATCTCCAGTTCTTCCACTTCTGTCCTCGAGGACAACAGAACTTGAGTGTAGTTTCCGTATTACTTGAGGTCTGAGAAACTTTTGACCTTTTTCTTTACTTTGCCAAGACTTGGAAGAAAACACTTTAAATACAGGCAGCTTTGGCTTGGCAAGAATGATGAGTTGGAGCCAATCAGAAATGGTATGAGGACTCTTCTTCAAGCTAGTTTCAGGCTGTGGGTGTAGGGGATGAAAATGCTGACATTCCCATAGTTTACCCATTTAAAAGACAAAGAGACCAAAGCTCAGAGCTCAGAGGCTCTGAGAGTCTCTGCAGACACACAGGTCAGTGAACTGAAGAGGTTCTCCCAGTTTCAGAACCCATGTGCTTTCCTGCTTTTCCAGCTGTGTGATCTGTTTTTATGCCATTTAGCCACTCCAGGTTAGAAAGACTATACCTGAATGTTTCGAAAGCAAAACTTCTTTTGTTGTTTAAATGATCTGTTTATTTTCTATTCCCTTGAGTTTGCGCATGGTGTGTAGTTAATGAAAGAATTAAATAATTGATTAAACCCATTTTTCCATTAACATTGTAGCAGCACTTCCATTAATATGAAAATATGAATGTGTTTCAGACAAGTTTCCATTGACATTATAATGGCTATATTAAAGTTTCAAATATAATGGAATTCTAATTGTCTTAGAGGAACAATTAAAAGGGGCTATATATAAAGGCTCTGAAGAGCTATGAGCGGCGCTCATGAAGTACACAAAAGGAATTTTTAGAAATGCTAATATATAAAACCCAACAATTTTCATTAAATTGGACTGTGATTGTAAAGTAATAATCACTTAAGCAGAATCTTTTGTTTTAAGCATTGTACCAAACAAAACATGATTTAGACAAAGAACTGCGATCTGAATTGAGGGTTCTTTAAAGCCTCCTGTGACCTTGTTTAAGTGCATATGCAGGATGTATTTTACTCCGCTCCTGTTCCTTACTGTACAAGCCTCTGCACCATCTGTCTCTCACTCCCTCCTCAGGCTGACAAGTGTGTATCACATCCACAGACTCCCTTGACCAACAGTTCAACTAACCAGGAGTACCACTGAAGGTCAGAGGAAGGAAAAGAGGGTTGCAGTATTTATTTCTCAATTTCCCTCCTTGAAGGATGATATGGGCTACCTGTGTCCTTTGATTAGAAGTCAGTTTTGCAAGCTAGCCCTCAACATGATCTCTCAGCTTCTAAGGTCTGATAGGCACTCCCTCCCCTTTCTCTTTCTTCCTGGAGGTGGGATCTAGCCTCTGTGTACAATAAATACTATCTGTTCTAGGTTCGCCTACACTCCTTTACCTCTTCGGAAACAACCATGCTTTAAACTTTCCTGGCCCATGAGCTGGATTGAGTCTAATTGCTTGTAGGGACCCTGAGTGTTAGTCTTTATCCCATGCTTTATTTGTTGTATGATTTTCATCTAATCATAGGGTTACCTCAGTTTGGTGACTAAGATTTAGACAAGTTTTTTTTATTTTTTCTAGGTTGAATTTGAGATGATGATTTCCACTTTGTTATGAGTATTAAATAAACTAAATGGAGGAAAGCATTTAGCAAATGATATGGTAGATGATAGAAATATTAGTCTCATCTTTCTTTCGCTTTTTGAACTGCTTAGCACTGCATCTGTAAAAGGAGAATATGATATTTGAGGAAGTCGATGGGGCAGATGACACTAGCAAATACAGCAGTCTGCTTTCAGAGACTGGAGAATTTTAAGTTCTGAGTCAATGCTACTTGGCAAAGTTACAGAGTAGGAAGGCATAAAGTCTCCTCCCAGCAGCCATTAGTTGCCTGTAGTTACTCATGTAGGAGTGGGACCTATGAAAATTTGCTCTTTCATGTCAACATTTTCATGTAATAATCACTTCACTTGATATTGCCATTGCTCTGGGCTTGTTAATGCAGCCATTTCTAGGAGGGAGAAATTGTTTGACAGCAGACTTGCTAGTATTTGCTTTTACAATTTTCCTGTCCTCTTTGCAAAAATGTATCCTGAGCCATAGACACAATAAGCTCTAATGTAGTTCCATCCATTGGGACTAGACTCCCCACAATCCATTGGTTTTTGCATTGGGTTTGTCATTGATGATTGTTATTTTCTGCCAGGAGGCTTCTTTGATGAGGGATATTAGTTACACTGTTGCGGGCATGGTCCATGGGTGTTGCAGAGGGGTAGAACTGTTTTAATTGCTTCCTACTCTTGGCAGCTTGCGTAGTATTTTTTGGAACACAGAATTTAGACTGCTCAAATAATTCATCTGAGTCTTGTGTCCTAAGTAAGAAACTTATTCAACAATGAGGACTCACCTTCCACCTATGAGAGGCAAACAAGGGCTGCATTTATATTCTATGGCTTTTCATTTGATTTTGTTTGTTTTTTAACTCTCCTTACCAACTATTAGAAAAGCAGTTTCTGGTGCCTGGTACTGGAGGCTTGTTAGTTTATGGTTTTTGTGAGGCACATTGTCAGGACAAGTGGCTTAACCTCCATTAAACTATGTATGTAAGTGTACATACACCTACTTATGGACTGTGCATAGTTCTAGGTAAATATAAAATGATCTGATTCTTAGAGTCTTTATCAAACAACTTTGGTGTTACTGTCCCTTGTCTCCCCTCCTTCTTCTGTATTGACATCTCTCTCCTCTCCAGTCATAGCCACTCCCTGTTTTTCCATTTCCAACCAACAGTCTTATACTCAATTTCTCCCAAGTATGATCACTTTCTGGTTTCTGTGATTATTGATTTCTATGGTTACTCCATATTTTTAAATGTTCATCAACAGATGGATATATAATAAAAGCGTGGCACATATACACAATTGGAATACTATTCAGCTGTACAAAAAAATCATGGAAATTTCCAGTAAATGGATGGACGTAGGAAAGATTATATTGAGGGATGGTACCCAGATGCAGAAAGACAAACACTAGCTCAAAATCCTCAGATGTGATTACATAAGATGGTTGGCTTTTAAATGTCAATTTGCCACAACTTGCATTCACCCGAGGAAGAAGGAAATTGAGGAATTTTCATGATTGCCTTAAATGATGGGGGCAGACCCACCCCCAAATGTTTGTGGCACCTTCTAGTAGCAACTCAGAAGTAAAGGGGGAGATTATTCATCTTTCATTGCCTTATCCCTCCCTCTCCTGTGGGGTGAATTTACCTTGTAGTTGCTGCTACTGAGTCCTTTGTTAATAAGAGAACATACTTTTCTGGGGTTTTGCCATGAAGGAAAGACCAGTGGGTCTCCAAGAATGCTCAGGCTTCCTATGACAGATCGTGACTGCTGAGATATCAGTTTTACATACTCAGCAGATACTGAGGATTCTGCCTCTTGGGGGTAAGATAGCTGTTGTTAGACTATTTTGATCATATTTTATAAGCCAATTAATAAATTATTTAATATGCATATGTGTATTCATTTTGTCAGATTGTCCCTTTAGAGCACTTTAAAACACCTTATAAACTTGATTTGACTTTCTCCCATCATATCTCATTGTACTACACTGCTATTTGGTAACCATGTTTATTTTAATTTAATGATTTTTTTCTTTTTAAAAAACATGTTAAACTATACAGACCTTACCAAAGTAGTACCTAATAAGCTATTTATTCAATGCTTCTATATCCTGAGCATACAATTAAAGAAGATACATTAAATTCTTCATCTCATGAACCTTTAATTCTGATAAGTAAGGCACAGAACAAAAGAAATATATTCTCAGGAATTGATAAGGACATGAAGACAAAGCAGATAAGGGAGAGACAGATGTACAGAGGAAGGGGTGGCACTTAAATAGCATATTGTACAAAACTGAACTGAAGTAATGGAATAAGGTATAGAGGAGAGCTTCCTAAGAAGATGGGACAGCTTGGAAGAGGACCGAGACGTGAGACTGTGAAGAAGGCCAGTGTTATGCTCAGAGGAAGCGCGTGATGACTGAGAACTTGGGTCAGATGGATAAATATGTGAGCCACGGTAAGGACTTCAGGTTTTACTTAAATTTTAAAGGGATAGTCACTTGGTTTTCAATAAGAAAACTATAAATCTTCACTTATGTGTTCAGAACACCCCTTTGCCTACTGGTTACAGAAGAGACCAATAGATCCAGTGTAGGGAAGTGCAGGACTGAAGACAGGGAAGGCAACACATAAGTGAGGCAGAGAAATGATAGGATTGGCTTCAGACAGGAAGGCTATGGGAAGCAACCATAATGCCCACCGAAAGGAGAAGGATGACTTGAGGGAGGCCAATTAGTATGTGTTGCCAGGGGTCCGGGAATCGCATAAGGGAGCCAGGGCCAAGGTACTAAAGGCACTCAGGATACATTCTGAAGTAATTCCAACACAAAGTTGCTTTCAGACTTAATATAGAATATGAGTAAAGGTAAGGAACCCATGATGACTCAGGGTTTGGAGGCTGATTAAGTGGTTGGTACCAAGGGTGAAAGAAACATCGATCAAGAATCTTTTGTTTTGTTTTGTTTTGTTTTTTCAAGATATGGTTTCTCAGTGTAGCCTTTGCTGTCCCCGAACTTTCTCTGTGGACCAGGTTGGCCTGAAACTCACAGAGATCTACCTGCCTCTGCCCCCCAAGTACTGGGAATACAGGCGTGTGCCACCACCACCCACCTAAGAAGTCTATCTGAGAAAGGCTTCAGTAAAGAAACTAGATATAAGAATATCTAATGAAAAAATAAATATATGTCTAAGCTTCAGGGGGAAGGTAGGGCAGGAGATTAAATTGGGAGATGGCAGGCTAAGTTGGAATCCAAAAACCCGAGATAGAACAGGAGGTATGACCTGGGCATGGTGTCACAGCCTGTAATCCCAGCATTTGGGAGGCAGAGGCAGGTGGATCTCTATGAGTTTGAGGCCAGCCTGGTGTACAAAGTGAGTCCAGGATAGCCAAAGCTACCCAGAGAAACCCTGTCTCAGGGCTGGGGGAAAGGAGGCAGGGCACATCCTGGATCTAATACCCCTATTTTCCTCCTCTACTCTCTGAGATTCTGTTGAAAGGCAACATTTTATTATGCTAAGGATATGCTGTGTCCTTACCATATGACACAGAATGTTGGTCAAAAATAAATATACTATAGTAATCACCTGAACTCAGGTTTGCAAATAGACACATCAGCTTTTTTCAATCCATCCTTAATCAAATGTATAATAGTAATTTTTTTCAAAATTGGTTTTTCTCATTCTTAAGGGAGATCTGTGTAATAGTGGTTAATGGAATATAATAATGACTGGTACATAAAAGAAGTTAATAAATACTATTAGTAGTAAGATAATAGTCTTCTTCTTCTTCTTCTTCTTCTTCTTCTTCTTCTTCTTCTTCTTCTTCTTCTTCTTTTTAGTGTTTTATGGTGAATTATTTTGGAAAGTTTGGAAGGTTGCTTCTGTACATACATGTATGCATGTGTGCACAAATGTGTACACGTGTGCATGCACACTCCCCCCACCACCACCACCACCACACACACACAGTTGCCCTTCTAGGACCCACCCACCAGCAGTAAAAATAATGACACAGGGACTTATAACTATTTTAAATCTTTGGCCTTTTTCTGGGCAAACTCTAAGCTAGCTCATCTAGCTCATCCTGACAACTGTACCCCACAGACTACCACATGCTCTGCTCTACTTCTCTGCTCCTCTTCACATGGGTCCACCACTATTTCCCGCTGGCGAATCTCCCAAGTCTGTCTGTTTCTTCCTCACAGAGTTCTTCTCTCTCCTGAAAGTTCTGCCCTCCTCTTCCTGCACAGCTATTGTCTGTCAGACCTTTATTAAAGTCGATCAGATACAATTCTAGATTGCCTTAGGCAGTTGAGGAAGGAACATATATTTACAAAATATGTAAAAGGTGATGGGCCATAGCTCTCTGTTGGCACAGAATCAACAATTGAATAGACAGAGACACAACTTTACACAATGTCCCCCAACACATGCATTTACTGAAGAGTTGTGGATGTTGTGATAAAAATCTCTTTAGGGAACTGTGAGATCATGCATTAACGGTTAAAAATTAAGGCCCAGCTATGGATATAATGAGGTTCATTCCCTCTAGCTTCCAGCCTCTCTGTAATTGGTTCTGGCCGGGAGTGCACTGTGTGAGAGCACTGACACTCATTGACCGCGAGCAGAGAGGTGCTTGTCAGTGACTGGGAACGAGAACACTTATTTCTTAGCATTGTCTGGAATGGCATCAACAGGGACCTGGAGCACTGTGGGGACCTTTTAAATATTTAGCCTTGGCCAAGCTTCAGTTGAGATGTTTGTGTACTTAGCTTGATGGAGAATGAATTATATATAGAAGCCTCTCCCTATCATTTGCTGTACATGTGTTGGCAAATATCCTATCATTCTCTAGGAAAAACATACCACAGGGACTGCTGCAGAGCTGCGGACACAATTTGCATTCCAGGTTTTCCTTCCCTGTGCTGCTTGTTTTTCATTGCAGCTACTTATTTATTTATTAAAACACAATCACTCAACAGGAAACTTTTCCACTCTCTTAAAATGGCACTTCAGAGTTCAGGTTGAATGTATTTTTTTTTTCTGAATTTATAGTCATTCCAAGATTTTATCTTTTTGAAGAGTAATAAACTACTTGAACATCTTAATGCAATAATCAATGATTACACTGAAAATTCAATTTCAACATAAAAAGAAAATGCATTGGATTGTTCAAATTTAAAGTAAAAAATAATAATTGTACACCAATTGTCAGAGATACTATGTATTTTTCCATGAATTATTTTGGTTGTATTCATATGATATTTTTTGGCTTGGCTATTTTTCTTTTTTTTATATTCATTTTTTAATTTATTTTATTATTAATTTATTCTTGTTACATCTCAATGGTTATCCCATCCCTTGTATCCTTCCATTCTTCCCTCCCTCCCATTTTCACCTTATTCCCCTCCCCTATGACTGTTCCTGAGGGGGATTACCTCTCCCTGTATATGCTCATAGGGTATCAAGTCTCTTCTTGGTAACCTGCTGTCCTTCCTCTGAGTGCCACCAGGTCTCCCTATTTTTCTAGCCATACCATTTTTTTGTTTTCTTAATTCTTTAAAAATAAAATCACATCAAATCTATCATTCAGCTTATTAATTATACGAATATAATTAATATTGATTAATCATGCAATACCACTTGGACATTTTAGAAGTCTGATACAGAGTAGACACTCCAAGTCTTTTCTCTCTTGTTGGAAGTGACCTAGTTGTAATGACATTCGCGACAGCCTACTCATGGAGGCACAGTGCATCCTCGCACCCGTTAGATAATCTGAGGGCTGCAAGGTTGAAATATCCTGGTGCCACATAGAATTGCATTTGTAGAATTTAAACTGGAGGTAGCCAGACAGCATGAGACCTTCACAGGCAGGGCTATATAACTGCTTTTGAGGCTGCATTTATAGGCTGTTGTGTATTTAAAGACTTTTGATCAACTAAGACCTTGATATTCCTATTGATACAACACTGGGATGAGTACATTGTGACTAACACACACACACATACGTATACACCCACATACAGAGAGAGACAGAGACAGAGAGAGAGAGAGAGAGAGAGAGATGACAGAGACAAAGGGGAATCAAGGGGGACGGAGGGGGGAGAGTAGAGAGAGTGAGAGAGAGAGGGGGGAGGGAGGGAGGGAAGGAGGGAGGGAGGGAGGGAGGATAAGCCAGAAAGATCAAAAGTTGCTATGTCTTTCTACTACCTTTCTCCCAAATACACTCACAATCTATCTTCAGTAAGCTGGAGGCCTTGGGGACTGTGGCTCATTTTTGAGAAATATTGCATTCTATAAGGTCTCAGCCCAAAAGGACAGAAACTACAGCTGAATTTATTCTCCAAGTCACTGCCGCCTCTGGATCTGATGCAAGTCATGCTCTCTAATAAATCTCCTGCTAAGGCCTTTCTCCTTCCATTGGCATTTTGATCCTATCACCTTTGTCTTCACTTCTTGCGATTTATTTTTTCCACCTCTGCATTTTCCTCTCATTGCTGTGAAACTTGTCAGTTTGCTCAACACTCATTCTATTTTAACCCAGAAGAACAGTTTAGGGCTAAATGCCTGACCATCCTCACCATATATCATAGCTTGCCTCTTTTCACACTTAACACTTCTTCGTCACATTTCACACTTGGTAGAGAATTCCTCCTGAAGCTATCCCAGAACAATCATGCTGATGGTAGGATCTTCTGATAAGAAACTAACCACTGTTCAGTATTTTTGATTGGAATAGAATGTTTGTTCTGCTTTAACTAATGCTTTTTTAATGTGTTTTATTTTAAAGATTTTCTTTGAGTTTTAATAGCTTGTATATGGGGTGAGGTGTGTATACTATGAGGGAAAGTGTCTGTGGGAGCCAGAAGAGAGTGTCAGATCCCTGAAGATAGTTTAAGGTGCTTGATGTGGGTACTGGGAACTGATCTCAAGTCCTCTGCAAAGCAATATACACACTTAAACAGCAGGCTATCTCTCCAGCTCCAAGCTTTTGGAAAGTCCATAATGGAGTTTCCAAAAGTCCATTATGGGGATATTGAAAGCACTATCTGAATCTACTCCTTTGCTACTATTTTAGGTAAAGGATGAAGATACGATGCAGAAATACATGTGTTGGGGCATACGTAAGGCACGTTTTTGCTTGATGGTGTTCATTAGTCTGACTTTTGGATCCCATCTCTTTCTCTACAACTTAGTACAACTTTGGTCTTAGGCTCTTCCCCAGTTATTCATATATGTAGCCTGTGCTTTAGCTCCAGGTCTCAGTTGCTTTGAACACATTGTGTACTCTCACCATTGCTCAATTGCAATAGTACTGTAATATAGGAAGAGCCTTTCCTCCCTTCGAATAAAACAGAATTTTGTCCTACAGTCCATGTCATTTTGAAGCCACCCCCTTCAGAGATTCTTCTCTGACACTCCCTTCCAACTCTCTCTCCTCTGAAATCCCACACTCATCTGTATGTCTGTGGAGCCAGGATAATATTTAAGTGTTAGCTCCAACAGTTGAAGTCCTGGTGAAATATACTGCCATTGAGGATGTTACCTTCAATGATGCACCATAGCCCATGTCCTACTTCTTATTCAGTGTAGAAAGAGTTGGGTGTGTGAGTTAGTCTTGCATAAAGGTGAAAATAAGTAAATGCCTACGTGAGTCATTTGAGAGCAACATGATTTTTTTCTTACCGGTCCTACTAATAACATACAAAATGAAAGTACTGAAATCTAACTTTACTAACTTTGAAACCTTAGAAGGACAATTCTAGAGGGACCTTTCACTATCAGCTAATTTATTTATTTCTCACATTGCGATGGATAATTCTAGTTATTAACATGATACACTGGGGAAATGAGCCACACTCAAAGCATTGATCCGATCATATTGGCCTGTTAGCTTGTGTATTGGGCATTTTCTTGATTGCTAGTTTATGTAGAAGATTCCAGCCCACTGTGAGAAGAACCTTCCCTAGGCAGACAGGCCTGAACTTTGTTAGAAAGGTCTGGAGAGCTGGCTTATTAGTTAAGAGCACTCTTTACTCTTGCAGAGGACCTGGGTTTAATAAACAGTACTCATACTGTGACTCACAACCATCTGTAACTCCAGTCGGAGGGGATCCACAACCTCTTCTGGCTTCCATGGGCACTAGGCACACACCTGGTACACTAGATACTTGCAGGCAAAACATTATGTTCATATAAAATAATAAATAAGTATTTTTATGTAGTTGAAGGTGAGTCTGGGAACAAACCTGTTAGCAACTTCCCTCTACTAGGCTTCTTCAAGCTCCCTTGCCTTGACTTCTTGCCCCAGACCCCCTTTATAATAGACTCTAGCCCATAAATCCTTTACTCTGTGAGTTATATTTGGTCATGGTGTTTATCACAGCAACAGAAAGGAAACTTGAACACATATACTTATATTTTACCATTGGAAAAATTACTTCTTAGGAATGCAAATGAGTGCAATATATATTGAATTAAACTGTTTCTATATAAATATTTATAGATATTAAATTAAATATCTGTTGGTACTTTCTTTAATCAAGTTAAATTGGTGACATGTAAGTATATATAAAATTCAGTTTGTTTAATTGTTAAGAATAGGAACTTATTCTGCATTAATGAGGCAGAGGGAAATGTAATTATAGCATATTAAGGGATCATAGAATAAAATGGGAAGCAAAGAACCAGATTTGTGAGTGAGAAGGAAGCAGAGTTTTAGCACCAGAGAGAAGAGGTCATACAAGTGCTCTTTAAGAACAAACAGGAATATCAAAGATTCCATTACTTGTTGTCTGC
Organism: Acomys russatus; assembly: GCF_903995435.1. NCBI lineage: Eukaryota > Metazoa > Chordata > Mammalia > Rodentia > Muridae > Acomys > Acomys russatus. The sequence goes on from NC_067165.1 coordinate 9,428,387, forward strand.
TAAAAATGGACTGAGTCCATATAGGGAATATCTGATGGTCTTAGACAGGAACATGGGCTTTGTCTAGAGACATCAAAGCTTTTCCTGTAGCCCCAAAGGAGTACACCTAATTAGGAAGGAGTAATTTATATGCATTATTAATTTGATTTAGAAGAGGAAGTATATACTAATGAGTCAAAATTTATTAATACCCTATAGCAGAAAATTCCCTTATTTCTTTGAAGGGATGTAAACAAGGCTAATAACTTCTAACCATAGCCCATGGTATATATCAGGAGCTTTGCCTGTATTTTACCACTGGAAACATTAAAAAAATAAAAATAAAAATTACTGTGATTCCTATTTTACCAATCAGAAGATGGAAGTAAAAGAACATATGAGTTGCTCAAGGCTGCATACTTAAATGCCAGATCTCTTTTCTTCTATTTTCTTATGAATGCTGTGAAGCTTCATATATAGGGGAGTCTAAGGCAGTTTTCCCAAGAGCGTTCTAGCTCTAGCTAGAAATGGAAGCAGCAGAGAAACATCAATGGCACTTGCTGTTTACTTTGCCTACAGCAGTCTCTATCAGAAGTCCTCTGGGGTCACTCTCTTTAATTAAAATGTTACTAAAGCTGTACTGTAGAGCAGACCCACATCCTTATATTTCTTCTCTTAGAACATCTTTTACAAGATTTATTTTTGTTATTTTTATTCATGTGCAGGTGTATGTGTCTGCATGTAAATATGTACCCATGACTGCAGGTGTACAGACGGTTATAATGAAGGTGCTGAGAACCTAATGCAGGTCCTTTGGAAGAGCAAGTGTTCTTCAATACTGAGCCATCTCTCTGGTCCTCTGTCTTTTTGTTTTGGCTTAATTACTTTTATTTCTGTTTATCTATTGGTTTTGTTGTTGTTGTTTGTTTTTGTTTTGCAATACTTCTTGCTAATTCCATTTACTTTTTGTTTGTTTGTTTTGGAGATACTGTGTTTTCTTTCTAGATTTCTTCTTTAAAAATTCTTTTGTAGATAGAAAATGTTGAAAGGCTGTAATGCAAGTTTTAGTTTTTTTGTAAACTCAGTTATATTACGTAAATTTGTTTTTGTTTTAAACCTAAGTGTGGGATTTTAGTTTGGACTTTAGTTTGTCCACAGCTGATAATTGCCTCCTGCAAGGTGTGGTCTTTGCTAGCTGATAATGGCCTAGCCTGTGCTGTGTGGAGAGGGATGTGGTCTAGGACTCTGAGGGAAATAAATAGGAATGCCCAAAGAGATAACGCACGGTGTGCAGTGGTAGCGTATGGTGTTGTAGTAGTTTGGAGAGACCAGAGATGGATGGTGTGACAGCCTGGAGGTAGATGGAGAGAAACGTTTCCATGCAGCATATTGGAGAAGATTGCTTGCTGCATTTTCTGTTGACAAAGGTTGGTATTGCCCCCCAACAATCCAACCCGAGACAGGAGAAATACAAGGGTCTATGCCCCCTCTCCCCACTAACATTCTTTCTCATACCCAGAGCTAAGGGGTTGGTGGAAGAGAGGTAGAGGCTTCAATACCCCAAATAAAGTAGTTTAAAAATAAACACCAAGGGAAGAGAGACCCTTATGACTCACATAGTGAGAATCTTTTTAGTTATATAGGTGAATATATGGATATGTGTAGATTATAAAGGGTTAATATACTCCAAAATATGTTTTGAGAGAAGGTATCAGATGGTCAGTGTCATAGAAATGTGGTCAGGGGATTCAATGAGAGTGTATGAATGAAAGAATAAGAGGGTGAAAGGAGAAAGGCATGGCCAAAGGTAAGACTGAGGAAGAACAGTCTTCCAAAGAACAATTGTGCATTTCTTACTAGGAAAAAGGTTTTTCATCTCTTATATTTCTAATTTCCAAATTTCAGAAATCTGGTGGATGACTTGCAAGTTCATTTACTCATTTTAATTACAGAAAGCTCTTTACTGAGTCCATTTTATTATTTTAATTAACATAATAACCCTGGAAAATGGGAGGTTGTAGAATATGTGAATTCAGAGTGTCTGAGATTAATAAGTCTACTACTGAAGTATAAATGTAGTTTTTAACCATGCCAGAATCAGCGGTGTAGAAAGAAAGCTGTACTATTTATAGATGAATGGTGGGCACTGAGAAATTGATTTAGAGACTGTCCTTTGTGTGATGACGGCCAAAATGCCAGAGCTGACTCCTTCGTGTCAACATTTCTACCAGTTACTCTTTGAGAAAGGACTAAGGAGTGTTTCATCAGTGCTTCCTTTGGGTGCCCACGGTCTCTGTGTCTAGCAAGTTTCACAGAGTTTGCTCAACATCCATTATTGACTCCTTGGTTACTTTGGAGTCTTTATAGCATGGCCTATATGTGCTATCTGCTCTTTCATCCACATTCTTCTTCGGCCTTATCTTTGGGAATGTCTTTCCCCTTTTACTCTCTTATTCATTCGCTCATTATTATCAAATCTCCCCTGCCACATTGCTCTGACACTTGCTACTGAATACAATCTGCTGAGATCTTAGCAGCTGTCTATAATAATTATTCAGACATCGTTAGGTGAGATTTCCTTTCTGTGTATCAGATATTCCCACCATTGTGCCATATCTGTGCTTTTCACTCACTTGATGCTTTTCTTCCCCGGCCTGAACTTCATTCCCAATAGTCTATCATTCCTGAGATTCTTGGGTCATCAAAGATTAACATTTGTCACATAAAACAATGGACAACACTTTGTTTCCTCACATGGTACCTGAAGACTGACACCTAGAGGATATTTTCCCATGACTCCCATGTCAGTCTCTCATTCCTGATAGGGTACAGTGCATTCTTAAATTTCTATCATGGTCAGAAAACAATTTTGACATGGTGTGCCCTATACCTCGTATATACCACATCTCTGCGAAGGAACCCTACTTTCCACCTTACTTATTTTTAAAATGCTTTCATCCACTTGAGACTGCAAGTGCACATCTCCCTCTGGAGAGTGGAACATCTCCTACTACCCATGCTTCTGTGTCTTCTAACTTTTATCCTTGGTGATCAAATCTCTTAGCTATTACCAACATAGACTTAGCTGCAGCCTCATTCTCACTCAATCCCATTTCCTATCCTCACCCCACATCCGTGGGCATTTTTATTATTATTCATTTTTCACATTGAATTTTTAGTTAGCTCCTTAGAGGTGGTAAGCTGGAATTCAGACAACTTGCTGGCTTCTTGGACTTCATGTCCCTTGGGTCTGTTTATGATATATCCCTCAGACTTTCCATTGGGAACTAAGTTTAGTTCACTTTGTGAACATGCAGTCCTTACTCTGGGATTAGTGAGCTGGAATGGGGATAGGGGTACAAGGATATGATAAATCAGATGGAAGTTGCAAATGATTCTGTTTCCCAATATTTCTCTGTCTGCTATTCACTGAGCTCTGTCAACTTTGGTAATGCCTAGCCTGTAATAACTCTGCCCAGGGAGCACAAAGGGACAGTTGGTAGCCATTCTGTGTTGGCAGGTGCGGTGATGAGATCATGACCTTCTCTATAACAGCCTTTCTCTTCTTGACAAACCAGGCAGATCTCATAAGTGTACTGGATAAAAGATCCTACAGTGATTCCTTATGTGGAGTAGGGTTCATTGACAATGAATCTCTTTGCTTAAGAGTTACTATCTCAGTCGGCTGGGAAGGGAAACAAGAAGAATCCAGAAACAAACCAGTGCATATTGTTATATGGGTCACTGTCACTATACAGAGACTAAAAGGTACTTTCTCTGGGTGACTACTGTCTTTATCAATTCTATGAGAACTACTATGTAAAACTTAGGGGGAAAACTAACTCTTGAAATAGCCTAGAACCCTTCCCCCCCATCTCATAGCCTCTCCAATTTTTAAAATTTATTTTTCATATTGCCTTTTTTTACTTAGCTCCTTAGATTTGGTAACTTGGAATTTAGGCAAAATGCTGGATTATTTGACTTCAGGTACTCTGGGAACCCTTAAGCCTATCACGGACCTACCAAGCCAGTTGCCAGCCTTCTTCTTTCTCTGACACTGTTCTGACACAATGCTATAGTATTGACTTCATTCAGTAAACACTGTAAAGTCCTGAGGCAGATGCTACATTATTCACCGCCAATCTAAACATGGGAATTGTTCCTAGTCACAAAGAGAGTATGGACTAGTTGCAAATGCAACTATATATAAACAGGCACAATGAATATATAATTATAAGTCTCAGCAATGTTTTGTAAGAAAGAACATAATTGCTATGAGAAAGAACAAGTTCTAATTTAGGTGGAATAGGGAAGGTAACATTTGAACTAAAAGAAAAGAGAAAAGTTCAGTCTCCAGTACTTTAAAAAATGGGCTGTGGCAGCACATGCCTATATTCTCAGCACTTGGAAGGCAAGAGACAGAAGCAGGGGAATGGCTGCTAGCCTGGTGTATATAACAAGTCCTTGACCAATATACATAGGGAGAGACACTGTCTCAAAAATTAAACCAAACAAAACCAAAAGCCTAGAGCAGTGAGGCAACACTTGTTTGTAGAAAACAAAGCAGCAACCAGAAGTCTTTGGAGGCACAGGAATGAACTATGAACCCAATTTGTCTAAAGAAGTAAAAAGCAATAGTTTGGATTTCATTCCAGCATAATTGGAGATTGTGAAAGATGTTTAATCCAGAAAGTGACAAGATCCAATTAAAATTTAAAAAGACTATGTAGAGAAAGGAATGGGGATGGGGTGGGAAAAAGAAGCAGGGTTGTGTGGGGACTTTCTCAGCATATTAATAAAAGCATGGAAATACAGACAACTAAACAGATTGGAGATAGCTTTTGGAGATAGATAAATTTAAATCTTCTGGAGAATTTAAATACCTCAGTGAGATATAAAATTTTCAGTAAAAGATATCAAGACAAAAAATAGTATGGTGATTGATTTCAAGCCCACTTTCACATTTCCTATCTATTCCACCAACAACTTTCAAAGTTGTTCCTAGTCCTAGAACTTATCTTCTTCGCAGCTTCAGCTTTTCTCCAGCCCATCACTGCCTCTCACCTGGACAACTGCAGCAGCTCCTTAACCGTCCTCCCTTCCACTTCCCCCATCCACCCTGTTTAGTTGCAGCCTCCTTTCTACTCTCTAACTCAGTTCAGCCAGTCCCCACCTCACCGATTCCTATTCATTCACACTGGTTTTTATTATTTTTCAGATGTTCCCCCAAAGCTTGTTCCTTTTGTTTGACCTTTGTGGTTGTTATTTCTTTTCTTTTCTTTTCTTTTCTTTTTTTGGTTAATAGCTGTACAGATGGCATCTTTCCATATTCATTCAATTTCTATTATAGGGTTACTTGTGTGAGCATTTTCCTGCATTATTACACTTGCAACTCTAATTTCATTTTTACAATCACTACATTTACTGACTTAACATTCATATACTGATTTTGTTTGTTTATCATTCTTTCCCATTACAAGTTCCGTTCTGTTAAAGCAAGGTACTGATTTTCTTTAAAATTACTGTTTCCTAAATTCTAGAAAGACTCAGCATTGGAAGATATAAAGCAATATTTATTCTTCCATTTACATTTTTTAAATCAGCAAAACAGGACATTTTTACTCAAGGAAAGAAAGAAGAAATTAAGGTCAACTCATATTTTTTATTTATGTAATTGGGCACATGAAAATGGGAGCTTCTGACTGTGGTGGAAGTACTTTCCAAACCCCAAGTTTAGGAGTTTAGGGGATGACAGGAGATCAATTTTAATTAGGTTGAATTTGAGATCACTTTCAGACATGCAAGAGGAGGAATCTAGCTGGCAGATGGATAGGAAGACCATGTAATTTATTATCACAACTCAAAGTGAATGAGAGAATTAAACTTAAAATTTTAAATAATTTAAAAATAGCTGTTAGGAATACAAACTGCTTATTACATTGGTGCTTTTACAAAACAATTATTTTAAAATTTTTGCATGTGTGTGTTTGTCTTTTAATGTTAATCAGTTATAAAATTATACATTTCCATTTTGATATATATGTATATATATTTATGCAATTACAGTTTATATTTTGAAGGTAGAAAATGGAAGGGTAGTCAGATTCAGTTATAAACTGTGTAGATACCTCAAACCATATAAGAGTACATTTGTGCCTTGTAGGTTTTCTGATTTAAGATGAACACTGTTTTCTTACTCACAGTAACCCAACAAAATAAACATCTTTAGTGACTTCTTATTGAAGCAGCTGCATTGTTACAACTAAGGAAGCATTCAACTTTCCACAGGAAGTTTTTCCAAAAATCTTCCATGAACTGGGTAAAATGATGGAATTACACTGAAAATTGGATTAAATGTTACTATCTTAGACATCTGACTAACACTGATATGAAGCTCTGGGTTTATTTGGTTCTTCCACCTATCTGCAAAAGAGAGCACATCAGGCACCATTTTGTACAAGAAAAGCTTGGAGTTGGGAATGGTCCAGATTATTTTAGAACAGGTATGCTCTCCGAAGAACATGCCGTACTACATAACTTCTGAAGTGAGCCTTTTTACCAAGAGTATGAAACTATTCTAAAATAAGCCCAGTAATTTGTCTTTTATGCTTTGCTTTTGTTTGTGCAAATTGTATTTAGGGCATAGCTTATAAAATTTGTCTTCTGTTATAGAAGACACAGAGATGTTTTCTCAGATTTGTAACTTCTCTCCTGCAATAGATCAGATGTACTTGTTAGACACTATACAGGTAATACTCATGATTGTTTTTTACAAAAAAAAAATGGAAATATAGTCATTGACTTTTCTAATGCTTATATTTTAATGCATTACTGCTAAAATAATGCTAAATACTTTAACATGTAATCAAAGAAAGAGATTGTAATTTTAGGTTTATACACAACTATTTCAAGAATATTGCGTTATCCTGATACAGGACTGTGCTTTTCCTATAGATTTTAGAGATGAGGAAGCTCAGGCTCAGTGCTGTATGGCTGATAAGTAATGGAAGTGCATTAGAGCCTAAGTCACCATTCTTCCTACTAAAGAAGGATTGCATTTCTAAAAGGTATATGGAGCCAGCATTGAATGGAGCTGTTGGTTGGCTGTGTCAAAATCCCACTCATCCCATGACTTCACCACCTGAACCCTCACCATTGTTACACTCACAATGAAAGAAAAAGAAAACAAACTCAATATACATTTTCATTGTAAGCCTGAATCACTGAGGCTATGGCCTGCTACTCCATATTAAGTAGAAAGCATTATGTTCCTGCCTCATTTGTTGTTCCAGACCCAGCAAATAACAGGTCTGAAAATACAGTCTACTTCACCTAAGAGTTTCACAATAACCTTGCTATTGATCATAGGAACTATGTAGAGACCATATTTATGCAGAAAGCCTAAGTAGGCAAGAATACAAGAGATTGGACTCAAACCAACTCTAGGATCACTGTCTGGATCACCTTCTTCCTGTTTCTCAGAATTAGAGGAGAGGAGACAGAGTTCATTGCTCAGAGCCTCTTCTGGCATGGTCCCTAAAGTTTCTACATGGGTGGCGTTTTTTTCAGCAGCCAGCCACAGGTAGAAATATTGTTGCTGTCTATGACCATGGAAATAATAAGTCTCAGCTTTTCTCTGGCTCTTAACCAGCCCAAATAATTAGCTTTAATTGTAATTTTTAATGGCTTAGAATTAATAGAAGCAGCTGCTGCCACAGTGTGTGGGTGTCCTTCTCCAGAAGGCAGTGACAAAATAAAAACAAAACAAAAAAAATCTCACTGTTATAAAATAAATTGACAAATAAAGAATACAGTATATAGGACAAAAAGGTTAATTCAAGAAAGGAGCAGTATCTTTTTGTTATCAAAAATTCAACTGGCAATATGTAACACCGCCTCTCTCCTTCCACCTACAGTGTCCATTAGCTGATAAAATGGTAATCTGAGTAGATATGGGGGTGGGAAAATGTGTTGCCTGTGTCTGATCACTGTTCTATGCTCTTTATCTCTATCCCAGTGACATGGGGGAGATTAGCTATCACAAAGTGCAAAGAGAAGAGTAGATGTGCTGGTGACAGGGACATTATAATTTGAGGGGCTAGTATTAGAGTTTGGAGGAGTGCATTTCATTTGTCTAGAGAAAGGAGATTTATAATATGAATATTTATGGCAAGTGGGTAGCTTTACCAGACATGTGAAATGACAAGAAAGAGGCCAACTGGCCCAATCATTCCAGTCAAACACAGATGAAAGGTCATGTGCAGCATAGTCTAAGCATGATGTAGTCTACGCCCTCATAGAAGGAAAAAGAATTATCTAAGTTTCAAATGTACCAAATTGCTCTGTAACCTGGGATAATTGAACTAGGGGAAGCAGAAGACTAGAGCCAAAATTGTGTGAATGTAAGGTAGCACAGTCTGGCTGTGGCTATACACACACACACACACACACACACACACACACACACACACACACACACACACACTTACTATTTAGAGAGTAGTGCCCAACACATAGCACAATGTTATATACAGGATGTGCTTTATATGTGGTACTATGAGAGAATTTGAACGGTTTTGTAATGTTGTGTTGAATGCCTCTGTCAGGACTTACAGCATGATGATCTCAATCATTCCAGCCAAACACAGATGAATGGCCATGTGTGACTTAGATGAAGCATTAAACTGCTTCTTCCCTACTTCCTGTTCTGTTGGTTTGAAATGAAAATTGCCTGTTTTCCTGCTATCAAGAAAGACTCTGAGCTAGAACTTGCATATTCAAGCTGACACTTTCGGCTTCATTGGAGAGGAAATTAGAAATCCTGTATTTCAGGATCCTGAAGAAAAGTTGATAATGCATATTTAGAGATCTTTATATACTTGGGCCTTGGGTGTCTCAGTTTCCCTGTGTCTTAGTAACGTCTAAGAATGCTTTGAATATTTAGTCAATGGAATTCAAGAGAATTCAAGAGGGTAGTAAACGGGAAGGCAACTGTTGTCATCCATTTCTTTCATTCAGTATTAAATTGTAAATTTACTCATTTAGTGAGCATGTATTGATTTTTCTAGGGTCAGGCACTGTTTTAGCAATCGTAAATTTTGAGATAAATCAAAAAAGTAACAGTGTCTACACATAGTACATTTAGTGCTTATTACATTTGTGGAGTTGCTGACAAAGAGTCAAAAAGAATGTATCTTTTGACCTGAACTTGACCTCTCTATAATCGGGAGACAGTATATTATAGGCCTTTATGAGAAAGTCAATTACAATTAGAAGGAATACATTATAAAGGTGATAATATGTATCATCTATTTAGGACATGGCCCTAAGTTTCACATTGAGAAGGAACAATGTACTTATGTTAGGGAGGTTGAAATTATTTATTAATAAATATATTCATTTATTCAATGTGTCAGTTGTCTTTACCACTTTATCTATTTAAAATTCTGCACTGTACTGGAGTAGCAACAGTGAGGACTGCATGGACCCTTCCTCAAGGGAGTTCAGTCTAACAGTGAAGAAAACTAGATAAAATGAGACACTGACTATAATTGAGCAGTACAGAATATGTTTGCAGGAAACGTGTGTGTGTGTGTGTGTGTGTGTGTGTGCATATGAACAGTTCCTTTCTGCACACACTAGTGAGTCTTTGAATGATAGCTACATACTTCCCTTATATGTAGGATGGCTACTTCCATCATCTAGATGGATTTCAAACGATGGCTTGTTCTGAGAATTGATAAACATCTTTTCTCAGTCTTAAGAGCATGCGTACTGTATTTGGACTTCTCCTGGGTCTCTAGCAGAGCAAGATCTTGAATCATTTCATTCCTGTGTTCTCCTGGAGAGTTTCAGATAGCCTGTTTTCTTTTAAAAGTTTCATTTATATCATCACTTAGAGTTAGGAAGGGTAAGTTCAGAATATTTTACTGTGTTAAGGAGGTTGTGTGGTATACAAGGTTAAGACTGGCCTGGCAGATGGTCAGTGCTGTATACTCACACAGGAAATCATGCTGTAATAATGTTATCTTTTTTTCCCTTGTGTTATCTCAAATTGTTTTCAGCAAATTAAGAGTCCCTCACTAACAGGTATAGCCACATTCTTTCAGACTCAGAAACTATATTTTGTCTAAATTCCCCCATTAAAGTTCCTCTGCTTTCTCGTCTCTGAAATGTTATAAAATCCCTATTTCCCACTGAAATAAAATCAGCTTTCTTGATGCCTGCATCTTATCTGTGGCACAGATCTTCTTTGCACTGTTATAGCATTTGCTTTGCTTTGAAATAAATAAGTGTTAGAGAGCTCCACGTGTTATCACCAGTGGAAAACAGAAGGAAGAAGTGACTTGTTTCCATTCTAAAGGCACTTAAATGTTCTTTGAAGAAACATCTATTTATGCTAGTCTCCTGTCTGCAAGTATGGCAAAGTATTGTTAACAGTGTCAGGGGTTGTCTCTCTCCCATGGTGTGGGTTTCAAGTAGGGCCATTCATTGTTTGGCCCTTCTCTCAATCTCTGCTCCATATTTATACATGAATACCTTGTTGGCAGGGGAAATTTTGTGTCAAAGGTTTTGTGGGTAGGTTGGTGTCCTACTCCCTCCACTGGAAGTACTGCCTGGGCATAGGAGGTGGCCACCTCAGTCTCCATATGCCCCACTGCTAGGAGTCTCCGCTTGAGTCACCCCCATATCACCCCCAGAGCCTACACTATAGCAGATTTCCAGCTTGTCCCAGAGATGCCCCCATTGGTTTCCCTTCTCTCTCCCAGACCTCTCACCTACCACCCCTGTTTTCCCCCAACCTGATCCCCACCCTCTCTCCCCTTTCCACCCCTCTCCCACCCACTTTTCTCTCATTATCCACTTCTATTGCTGCTATTAAAGCACTCTGAGAAAAGCAACTTAAGGGACAAAAGATTTATATATATTTATAATTCAATGTCATGGTCCAATGTGGCATGGAAGTTAAGACATAAGTAGTAGCTTTTCACATTACATCTACAGTCAAAAGATAATGCATGCAATCTGTTTCCACTCTTAAGCAGTCCAAAATCCCTGGCCTAGAGGATGGTGCCACCCACAATGATTGAGCATTTTCCACATTGATTAATGTACTCAAGATAATTCCTTCTAGAGATTCCCAGAGGCCCAACTCCCCTCAAGGTATTCTAACTTCTTTCTTTCTTTCCTTCTTTCTTTCTCTTTCTTTCTTTCTTTCTTTCTTTCTTTCTTTCTTTCTTTCTTTCTTTTTTTTCCAGCAAGGACTCCTTTTATTCATCCAGGTGTGGTTTTTTGAAATGCATTGTAACTTTATAATGTCAAGTGTGCCAGTAAAGCAAGCTAGCTAGGTGCAGAGTAATGCAAGAAGCTTGCTGGAACCTTCTAGTCCAATGGGGGCCCTTGACACAAGCAGCCAAAGCTGCTGGCCAAGAGATGTCAAATAGATCTCAGAATGAGATAGGAGTGTCTGCTCCATCCAAAGCTCAGGTCTATCCATCTGTCCTTGTCATATACAGCAATGTGCAAATCAAAATCCTTGAAAATATGTTCATACTGGATCACAGAGCAGGCTCTGCTTGCTGTGGCTCTTGGCGCGAGAAACAACATAGCTGTGGATGAAGGGTCAGGCAGTTTCCATCCTTCCAAATGTCAGGGCATTGCCATCTGACTCTGGTCTCTCCACTACACCTCGAGGACCTGCCAGCCAGGCTTTCACACAGGAGTCTCCTCTACCTCCTTTTTTAAGAGTCCAGCAGCCAGCGAGGAATGGTGGGGGTCCTCGGAGCCATCTGCTTCCCGAATCTTCAGGCTGACTTTCTGATTCGTCTTCCTCCACTCTGAGTACAGCTGGCAATGGTATCGGAAAGAGACCAGTGTCCAGAGCACATAGATGGTGAAGAGGGCGATGAGCCCCACAGCCTCCAGCCGGCTGTGCAGACGGAGGTGGTCCTGGGCCCCTCACAGGCACAGCCAACCTGAGATGGCAGCCAGCGGTGTGATGAACACAAAGCATGCCATGTCACACACAGCACAGTGTCTGCTTCTCAGTGCAGGGCCCTGGGTCCTTCAGCCATTCTGTGAGTGGTCGGGGCCGCTTTTCCACTGCAAACTCAGTGTGACACAGCTCACGGTAGCTGGTGTTGGAGGAAGACAGCCATTTCTCCTGACAGCTCTTGTGCACAGCTCCCAGTGTACCAGTGCAGCCACATGGGAGGACAGCAAGGTCTCCCCATTCGCTCCCCCATGGCAGATTCGTCAGAAGGGACAGTCGCTTGATGTGTCCAAAGCCCGGATGACAATTGAGGACAGCCGGCCATCCCTTGAAGTCACCTGTGCTACATACTGGGGTGGCCCAAACCCTGTGGCTTCCACAACCTTGGAGAAGCCAGGGATACCAGAGCAGTCACGTAGTGTTCCAGGGAGGTGGCAGCAGTCACCTGTCGTCATGGCCACAGGGAGCCTCCTGTCCTCAGAGCCTGAGGCCCATGGTCCCAGGAGCCTGCTCAGCAGCAGGGCCGGGCAGCCGCTCAGGCCCCTCGCTTCTCCCTGGCTTGGGCCCCGGCCAGGCCCGACCCAGCCCGTCAGCAGCGGCTTCCTCGGGGTCCTCAAAGTTCTTTCAAGTTAACATTTTAACACGAATGACGACAATGCTTGTGGATCTGTGTCATTCAGCAAATTTCCAGGCTGTTCTGCATAGAGGCAGCAGCATTCTTGATTTTCTGACTTTTATCTCCTACACTTTCCTCCTCTTGTTTATGCTCTTTTCCCCTCGGTTTTTCTACTAAATGTCAAGCTATGGGAGGCAGGTTTTATATTCTTCACCTAGGGTAGGTGTTCTCTAGAAGTATCCTTTGTTCTTATCCTTCTAGATCAATCTAGAAACATAATAATAATAATATAGCAATCAATAAAAGAGCAAGATCAACTGTAAAATGTGTAAATTGAGTTGGCCTAGAGTTGCCAGTGCAAAATAATAGAAGAGGTGCAGTTTTATCTGACTCTTGTATAAGTAGGAAGGAAAGAAATGAGAGGCATTATCTGCAGGGCAAGAACATAGACACTTTGGCTCCAAAGCTCTGTGGAGTGGATGGCGTAATGTTGTAAGGCTATGACTGAAACATTGTTCTTTATGGGTGTCTCTCCTGGTGCTCCTTAACAGAGAGTGAGCATTGTGTTTTAGAGAGACTACTCAGACAGCACACTTTGAATCAGTATTTCCCAAAATGCTTCCATGGAAAATAAAATTTATGATTAGTGTAACCCTGAGACTTCAGTAGAGAGCTTCTTCGTGCAATGGACAGAAATTAACACAGCAACTTACAATGGGCCAATATGTAGAAAGGAAGTGTCTATGGTGTTATAATCCATAAATGGAAGATCTATATCAAACCTTCCTCATGACTCAGAGAACATAGCAAAACAGAAGGCAAAAAAACAAAAACAAAAACAAAAACAAACAAACAAAAAAAAACCTCTAAGACCTAGAAGTTGGGAAGACCAAGGTGAAACAGAGTCTTCTGGACATGGTAGAACCACCACACTCATAAAACCCAACAGCTCTTGTTGCCTACACAAGATCTGTACTATTCAAGCTAATCAACATTCCTGCATGGAACATGGAGGATTTTCTTAGCCCCACCCCTATCTGAGAAGCTATTGGCTGTAATGGCTGCTAGAAAAGGGTCCATTTTATTTAGTTTAATTCCTGATTAGTTGACTGTACTCCATCAGATTCCCCTGTACCTCCTTGTACATGAGCAAAACTAATTTGACCAAATGGGATATTAAAATCAAGAACATAAAGTTGGGAAAAGCTGGGAGGTAGAAGTAGACCCAGGAGGAGTTGGAGGGGCATAAGTGCTTAATATGATCACAACATATTATAATCACATATGAAAAGCCCCAATATTTGATAAAGTATTAAATTAAAAATTAGTCCTACATAATGCTCTGTAGAAAATAATATTAATAATGTAGAGTAATGCTGAATATATATATATATATATTTTTGTTTTGTTTTGTTTTGTTTTGTTTTCGAGAAAGGGTTTCTCTGTGTAGCCTTGGCCATCCTGGACTCACTTTGTAGACCAGGCTGGCCTCGAACTCACAGCAATCCGCCTGCCTCTGCCTCCCGAGTGCTGGGATTAAAGGCGTGCGCCACCACGCCCGGCTATGCCGAATATTTTATTCCCTTCTCTTTTTACTTTAAAAACTGTGACTTAGTCTTACAAAAGGAAACAAATCCTGACTTCCTGAGAAAAATACGCCTCTATTCATTGATGTCTCTCACATAACAAACTTCATTTTTCTTAAAGACCTAGAAGAGGAGCTGGGAGCTTACATCCTGATCTACAAATACAAAGCAGGAAAAGAACTAACTGGGGATGGCATGGGCTTTCAAAACCTCAAATCCCACCCCCAATGACACAACTTCTCCAACATCTCCACACCTCCTAATTTTTCCCAAACTGTTCCACCAACAGGGAGGGAACCAAGCATTTAAAAATATGAGCTTATGAAGGTCATTCTTATCCTTATCAAACCAACAGACCTTTTATAACTATATTGTTTATTTTTTTAATTGATTAAATTACTCGTTTTGCATCCCTATCCCCTCCCTTCTCTTTTCTCAGTACCTCCCTCTTACCTCATGTTCCTGCCATCCTTATGTCCTACCTTTCTCCTCAGAAAAAGGTCAGAAAAAGAAAGGCCTCCCGTGATATCAACCTCCCTTGACATATCAAGTTGTAGTAGGACTAGGCATATCTTCTCCAGTTGTGGCTAGAAAAGGCAGCCCACTTCGGGGAAAGGGATCCCACAGTAGGAACAGAGCTTCTGCTCCTGTTCTTTGAAGTTCCACATGAAGGCCAAGCTGCACAGCTGTTACATATGTGCAAAGTGCCCAAGTCTGTGCCAAGTATGCTCTTCTGTTTAGTGGTTCAGTCTATGTGAGTCCCGTAGGCCCAGGAATAGTTGTTCCTGTATGTTTTCTTGTGGTGCCCTTGACCTCTCTGGCTCCCTCAATCCTTCATTGCCCCTCTTCATGGAATTCCCCAAGCTCTGCCTAATATATTGGTTGCTGCATCTATTTCCATCAGTTGCTGGGTGAAGACTCTGAGATAACAGTTATTCTAGGTACCTGTCTGGAAGTATTGAAGAATATCTTTAATAGTGTCAAGGATGGGGTGGCTCCTTCTCGCCCTCCCCCTCTCTCAGCATAGGTCTCAATCTATTTCCTCAATTTCCGCTGCATCTTTATCCATATACATCTTGTTGGCAGGAGAAATTCTAAGGCTTTGTAGCTGGGTTGGTATCCCAGTCACACCGTTGGAAGGCTTCTCTGGTCACAGGAGATGACTATTTCAGGAACCGTATCTCCCATTGCTAGGAGTCTTAGCTAGAGTCATACTCAGATTTCCTGGGAGTTTCCAATTTCCTAGGATTCTAGCTCTTACCAGAGTATCCTTCCCATGCCAATTCTAGTTCTTTCTCCCAGTACTCTCTCCCTCCATCCTCCCCAACTTGACCCCTCCTGGTGTACTGACCACCCGCCTCCACAGATCTCCTTCATGCATCTACCCTCCCCATGTCTATTCTGTTTTCCCTTTTAGGAAGATTCAAGTGTCTCCTTACTTTGACCCTCGCTGTTACTTCTTTGGTCTGTGGATTGTAGCATAGTATTCCTGTACTTTACGGCTACTATCCACTGATACATGACTATGTACCATGTTTATCTTTCTGTGTCTGGGTTACCTTGCTCAGGATAGTCTTTTCTAGTTCCATTCATTTTCCTGCAGATTTCATGTGTCATTGTTTTAATAGCAGAGTAATATTCCATTGTATATATATGTGCCACATTTTCTTTTTCCATTTTTTAGTTGAGGGGCATCAAGTTTATTTCCACTTTTTTGGCTATTATAAATAAAGCTGGGTTTTGATCTGATTCCATTGATCTGATTCCATTGTCTGTTTCTATGCCAGTAACATGCAGTTTTCATTACTATTGCTCTGTAGTACTGCTTGAGATCAGGGATGGAGATACCTCCAGAAGATCTTGTTTTCTAAAGGATTGACTTAACTAATAAGTTTTTTTTCCCATATGAACTTGAGAATTGTTCTTTCAAGGTCTGTAAAGAATTGTGTTGCCATTTTAATGGGAATTGCATTGAATCTGTAGATTGTTTTTGATAGATGGCCATTTTTACTATGTTAATCCTACCTATCCATGGGTATGGGAGATCTTTTCACCTTCTGATATCTTCTTTTTTATATATATTTACATAGTTTTATTCAAACTTCCAAAATATATTTATTTGAATTTTTTTTCTTGGAAGTTCAGGATGGTGCTCCTGTTACTGTTTTTTTTTTTGTTGTTGTTGTTGTGGTGGTGGTGGTGGTAGTGGTGGTGGCTTTTTTTTTGTTTGTTTTTTTTTAATTACATTTTTTATTAATTTATTCATATTACATCTTGATTGTTAGCCCTTCCCCTGTTTCCTCCCCTTCTTTCCTCCCTCCCACGTCCCCCTTCTCCCCTCCTCTATGTCTGTGATTGAGGGAGACCTCCTCCCCCTATATATGCTCTTAGAATATCGAGTCTCTTCTTGGTAACTTGCTATCCTTCCTCTGAGTGCCGCCAGGCCTCCCCATCCAGGGGACATGGTCAGAAAAGGGGCACCAGAGTTTGTGTGAGAGTCAGATCTCACTCTCCACTCAACAGTGAATAATATCCTGTTCGTCGCCTAGGTCCTGGTAGGGGTTTGAAGTTTAATGCCTATATTCTCCTTGGCTGGTGCCTAAGTTTGAGCAGGAACCCAGGACCCAGATCTGCCGGTCATAAAGTTCTTCTTGTAGGATTCCAGGACCCTGTGGATCCTACTATTTCCCCATTCTTCCATGCTACTTTCGCCTAAAGTCTCAATAGGATGTCCTCTCCTCTTACCCACTTTCTTGGTAAGTAAAGTTTTTCATGGTACGTATCCCTTGGACTAGTGTTTTGATATAAGTGAGTATATACTGTTTGTCTCTTTTTGCTTCTGGGTGAACTCACTTCATTATGATAATTTCTAGATCAATCCATTCTCCACAAATTTCGGGAATTCCTTGTTTATAATAGCTGAGTAGTATTCCATAGTGTAAATGTACCACAGTTTCTTAGTCCATTCTTCTACTGAGGGACACTTAGGCTGTTTCCATGTTCTGGCTATTATGTATAAAGCAGCTATGAACATGGTTGAGCATATGTCCCTGTTGTGTGATAGGGCATTTTCTAGGTATATTCCAAGGAGTGGAATAGCTGGGTGTTGAGGAAGCCCTATTCCCATTTTTCTGAGAAAGTACCAGATAGCTTTCCAAAGTGGTTGTACTAGTTTGCATTCCCACCAGCAATGAAGGAGTGTTCCTCTCTCTCCACATCCTTGCCAACATGTGGTGTCATTTGAGTTTTTGATCTTAGCCATTCTGATGGGTGTAAGATGGAATCTCAGTGTCATTTTGATTTGCATTTCTCTGATGACTAACGAGGACGAGCATTTCTTTAAGTGTTTCTTGGCCATTTGATATTCCTCTGCTGAGAATTCTCTGTTAAGTTCCAAGCCCCATTTCGCAATTGGGTTGTTTGGTTTTGTGGTGTTTAATTTCTTGAGTTCTTTATATATTTTGGATATTAAACCTTTGTCAGATGAAAGGTTGGTGAAGATCTTTTCCCAGGCTGTAGGCTGTCGCTTAGTTCTACTGACAGTGTCTCCTGCCTTACAGAAGCTTCTCAGCCTCATGAGGTCCCATTTATTAATTGCTGACATTAAGGCCTGGGCTATTGGTGTACTGTTCAGGAAGTTGTTTCCTGTGCCTATGTGTCCCAGGCTCTTCCCCACTTTTTCTTCTAACTGAATTAATGTCTCTGGTTTTAAGTTGGGGTCTTTAATCCACTTGGATTTGAGTTTTGTGCATGGTGACAAATAAGGGTCTAATTGCATTTTTCTACACGTAGACATCCAGTTAGACCAGCACCATTTGTTGAAGATGCTATCCTTTTTCCATTGAATAGATTTGGCTTCTTTGTCAAAAATCAAGTGAGCAAATGTGTGTGGATTCATCTCTGGGTCTTCAATTCGATTCCATTGATCCACCAGTCTATTGCTTTGCCAGTACCATGCTGTTTTAATTACTGTTGCTCTGTAGTACAGCTTGAGATCAGGTATGGAGATTCCTCTGGAGGATCTTTTATTGTATAGGATTGTTTTTGCTATTCTGGGTTTTTTATTTCTCCATATGAATTTGAGAATTGATCTTTCAATATCTTCAAAATATTTTGTGGGTATTTTGATGGGATTGTGTTGAATCTGTAAATTGCTTTTGGTAAGATGGCCATTTTTACTATGTTGATTCTCCCAATCCACGAACAAGGTAAATCCCTCCATCTTCTGATGTCATCTTCAATTGCTTTCTTTAGAGGTTTGAAGTTTTTTTTTAATAAGCCCTTCACTTGCTTGGTTAGAGTTACTCCTAGATATTTTATATTGTTTGTGGCTATCGTGAAGGGAGGAGCTTTCCTAATTTCTTCCTCTGCCTGTTTGTCAATTGTATACAGGAAAGCTAGTGACTTTTTTGAGTTTATTTTGTATCCTGCCAATTTGCTGAAGGTGTTTATCAGGTGTAGGAGTTCTCTGGTGGAATTTTGCTGGTCACTTATATACACTATCATATCATCTGCAAATAGGGATAATTTGACTTCTTCCTTTCCCATTTGGATCCCCTTGATTTCCTTTTGATGTCTTATTGCTCTGGCTAGAACTTCAAGAACTATATTGAAGAGATATGGGGACAGAAGGCAGCCTTGTCTGGTTCCCGATTTTAGAGGGATTTCCTTGAGTATCTCTCCATTTAATTTAATGTTGGCTGTTGGTTTGCTGTATATACCCTTTATTATGTTTAGATAAGTGCCTTGTATTCCCAATCACTCCAGAACTTTAAACATAAATGGGTGTTGGATTTTGTCAAATGATTTTCTGCATCTAAAGAGATGATCATGTGATTTTTCTCTTTCAGTTTGTTTATATGATAGATTACATTGATGGATTTCCGTATGTTAAACCATCCCTGCATGCCTGGCATGAATCCTACCTGGTCATGGTGAATGATGTCTTTGATATGCTGTTGTATTCGCTTTGCGAGTATTTTGTTGAGTATTTTTGCATCGATATTCATAAGAGAAGTTGTTCTGAAATTCTCTTTTTTTGTTGGGTCTTTGTGAGGTTTAGGTATCAATGTGACTGTGGCCTCATAGAAGGAATTTGGTAATATTCCGTCCATTTCTATCTTTTGGAATAGCTTGAATAGTATCGGTATTCACTCCTCTTTGAAGGACTGGTAGAATTCTGTGCTGAAACCATCTGGCCCTGGGCTGTTTTTGGTTGGGAGACTATCAATGGTTGCTTCTATTTCTATAGGCAAAATAGGGCTATTTAATTTGTTTATCTGGTCTTGGTTCAATTTTGGCAAATGGAATCGGTCAAGAAATTTGTCCATTTCCCTTAAATTTTTGAATTTTCTGGCATAAATGCCTTTAAAGTAGGTTCTTATGATTCTTTGTATTTCTTCGGTGTCTGTTGTTATGTCTCCCTTTTCATTTCTGATTTTGTTAATTTGGATAGTGTTTCTCTGTCTTTTAGTTAGATTGGCTAACGGCTTGTCTATCTTGTTAATTTTCTCAAAGAACCAGCTCTTGGTTTTGTTGATTCTTTGGATTGTTCTCTTTGTTTCTAATTTATTGATTTCAGTCATGAATTTGATTATTTCTAGGCGTCTGCTCCTCTTGGGTGTTTCTCCTTCTTTTTTTTCTAGAGCATCCAGATGTGTTGTTAAGTTGTTTATGTGGGATGATTCCATTTTCTTTTTAAAGGCACTTAGTGCTATGAATTTTTCCTCTTAGCACTGCTTTCAATGTGTCCCACAAATTTCGGTATGTTGTTCCATCATTTACATTGAATTTCAGGAAGTCTTTTATTTCTTCCTTTATTTCTTCCATGACCCACGTGTCATTAAGTAGAAAGTTGTTTAGTTTCCATGTGTGAGTAGGCTTTTTGTTATTTCTGTTGTTGTTGAAGTCCAGCCTTAGACCATGGTGATCTGATAAGATACAGGTATTATTTCAATCTTCTTGTATCTGTTGAGGTTTGCTTCGTGACCAACTATGTGATCAATTTTAGAGAATGTTCCATGGGGTGCTGAGAAAAAGGTATAATCCTTTGCGTTTGGGTGGAAAGTTCTGTAGATATCTGTTATATCCATTTGATTCATGACATTGGTTAATGAGGTTATTTCCCGGCTTAGTTTTTGAATCAAAGACCTATCCTTGAGTGAAAGTGGGGTGTTTAAGTCTCCCACTATTAATGTGTGGGTATCGATGAGTGGGGCAAGCTTTGTTAATAACTCTTTTACAAATGTGGGAGCCCTTGTATTCGGAGCATAGATGTTCAAAATCGTGATGTGTTCTCGGTTGACTTTACCTTTGACGAGTACGAAGTGTCCATCCTGATTCCTTTTGATTAATTTTGGTTGAAAGTCTGTTTTATTAGATATTAGAATGGCTACCCCAGCTTGTTTCTTGTGACCATTTGCTTGGAATATTTTTCCCCAACCTTTTACTCTGAGGCAATGTCTGTCCTTGTGGTTGAGGTGTGTTTCTTGAATGCAGAAGGATGTTGGGTCATGTTTATGCATCCACTCCGTTAGTCTGTGTCTTTTTATTGGAGAATTGAGACTGTTGACGTTGAGAGATATTAATGACCAGTGATTGGTAAGTCCCTTCATTTTTGGTATTTGTAACAGTCGAGATTTTGTGAGGTTGTGATTTTGCAATGGTATATTTATCTATTTCCTATGTAGTTTTGGTTGTAGTTTGACCAGTTGGGGTGGAGTTTTCCTTGTAATAGTTTCTGTAAAGCCGGATTTGTGGCTAGGTACTGTTTGAATTTGTTTTTGTCATGGAATATCTTGCCTTCTCTGTCAATGGTTATTGATAATTTTGCTGGATATAGTAGTCTTGCCTGGTATCTGTGTTCTCTTAGGGTTTGCAGAACCTCTGTCCAGGCCCTTCTGGCTTTCATGGTCTCTGTTGAGAAGTCAGGAGTAATTCTGATAGGTTTGCCTTCATATGTTACTCGACCTTTTTCTCTTGCCGCTTTTAATATTTTTTCCTTGTTCTGTATATTTTGTGTTGTTATTATGATGTGGCAGGAAGATTTTCTTTTCAGGTCTATTCTATTTGGTGTTCTGTAGGCATCTTGTATGCTCGTATGCATCTCCTTTTTCAAATTGGGGAAATTTTCTTCTATTATTCTATTAAAGATATTTTCTGGGCTGTGGAGTCGGTTGCCTTCTTCAATCCCTATTATTCTCAAGTTTCGTCTTCCACATGCTGGCGAGGATGTGGGGAGAGAGGAACACTCCTTCATTGCTGGTGGGAATGCAAACTAGTACAGCCACTTTGGAAATCTATCTGGTGCTATTTCATGTTGTCTTTTAATTCTTGAATGCTCTGTGTCACGAATTTTTCAGATTTAGTATTTCCCTGGATGGTTGTTTCCAGTTCTGCGATTGTATCTTCAAGTCCCGATATTCGTTCTTCCATTTCTTGCAATCTGTTAGATACAGCCACCTCTGAGATGCTTGCTTTCTTCTCTGATGCCTCTTGATCACGTTTTTCTTCTGTGTGTTCCTGTATCATAGCTTCCATTTTTATCTTCAGGTCTTGGACTGTTTTAATGATTTCCTTCATCTGGTTATTTATATTTTTCTGAAATTCTTCCAGTGCCTCTTTATATGACTCTTTTAACTCTTCAGCCCTCTTGTTTGCCTCCTCCTGCATTTGTTTACAGATTTTATTTGTTTCTTCCATTATCATCTTCTTTACTAAGGACTTGAGGTCATTTTCTTGACTATTCATTGCTGTTAGTTTCTCCAGGTTGTTTTCATTGGGAATGCTGGGATCTGGAGATGGCAAACTGTTTTGGTTTTTTTAGCATTCTTTCGCTGTCCTCTTGTCATTTTGATGGCTCTGATGTTGGAAGGTATTTTGTAGTGACCTTCGCTGGTTGAGAGTAGTTAATTGATGACTGATTATAGGTCAGGTGCTCTTGCCTGTGGGGATCAGGGAGTAATTCTGTGGAACAGGTAGGTGATCCAGTTTCACTCCTGGTGATTTTCCTCTGCACCGTGGGCTCTAGGCTGAGTCAGCCAAAGTTAATTTCTGTTTGGACTTTACTGCTGTAATTCAGATCAACAGTTTTGGGACCTAGAATAAGGTCCGCACACAAACGTTCTGACTGTGTAGGTTGATCCCATCTGCTTTCCTTCCTGTGGCTTTGTAGTCAAGACCCCAGGTAGATCAGATCTTCTGGGGGTGTAGCTGTCTTTTATCTCTGTCTTTATACCCTGTAGAGGTGTCCAACCTCTCCCAGAACTATATGCCTGGAGGGACCAAGGTTGCTCTTGGTCAGCAATTAGACACTGCAAGCAAGACCCACGTTTCATCTCCTGATAATGTGAGAGCGCCTGCCTTGCTTGGGCCAGGAGCCCCAACTAGGTTCTCTCGTTCGGGGAGTGCAGGGCTAGTGCCTTGCGGCTGGGAGGCTAGGAACAATAGGGTTGCAGAGCTCTGGCGGTCGCCCGTGGAAGCAGATCTTCCCGCCGGGCTATGATGCTCCACTAATGCTCTAGGTTAGCAATTAGACACTGCAAACATGACCCACCCATGTCTCGTCTCCCGATAATGTGAGAGTGCCTGCCTTGCTTGGGCCAGGAGCCCCAGCTAGGCTCTCTTGTTCGGGGAGTGCAGGGCCAGTGCCTTGTGGCTGGGAGGCTAGGGACAATAGGGTTGCAGAGCTCTGGCGGTCGCCTGCGGAACCAGGTCTTCCCACAGGGCTATGATGTTCAGCTATCGCTCTAGGCAAGACCCACGTCTCCCAATAGGTCTGTGGAAGCAGTCCAAGCTGATTTCTCACTGCCGCTGTTTGCAGGCTCAGTCTGCTGTGATCGGTATTAGGTTGGGCCCCGGATGGCCAGCGAGCTGCAGTTCCACTTTAGCTGTCTCTGTTGGGTCCCATCGCCTGTGTTTCCACTTAGCCTAGGCGGGCGACCTCCGCACTTTGGGGTGGTGTGGAAGGAGGAATCCTAGGGCAGAGTCACCCTCTTCACTGAGACTCCTCTGGCTGGGGACTCTGGAAAATCCCCTCCCCAAACAGCGAGTCTGTGCTTTATATGCTGTCTACAGTTTGCATATGGATTCCCTTCCAGAGTTTGGGGAGTGCGTTTAGCACCCCCAGGATGTTGCTTGTCCCAGAGGTGTAGGCCACCTGTTTGGTCTGCGGCCTTTGGGGCCCCACTCACCTACAGTTCTCAAAGCTCAGCAATCTGTGGGTTCACTTATGTCCCTGGTCTCCTCGGAGTAGATCAGATACGTGGTTTATTGGTCGGCGCCATCTTGGAATCCCTCCTGATATCTTCTTTAATTCTTCAAAGATTTGAGATTTTTGTCATACAGGTATTTTACTTGCTAGGTTATACCAAGATATTTTATATTATTTGTGGCTATTATGAAGTGTCTTGTTAAAAGCTACACTCATAACAAAAATGTATTGCCTAGTTTTAAGTTTATTGTCTGCGTTCCTATTAGAATCTATACTCCATAAGGACCATGGCTTCAGTTGTCATATGTACTCTTGTATCTCCCAGCCCTAGCGTAATGCCTAGGCATATAGTAAATGGTCAAAATAAGGATTAAAAAATGAACAAAATTGGGTTGTATCTGTTAACTTTGCATTTTCCAAATGATTGAGAAAGCAGAGAACCAGCCTTTAACAAAGTGCTGCCTTTTTCCCATGTGTTTTTGACCCCGTGGAGTTTCGTAATTCTCCTGTTGCCATGACACTGTTTTCCTTGACATTTTCCTAGGTATTCATTCTTACCTGTTACCATTTAGGTCTTGAATTACCGTGTTTGTATCTTCTAGGCAAAGACTGCCACCAAAAAATGTCTACTACTATCGCTGCCCAGACCACAGGAAGAATTATGTGATGTCCTTTGCATTCTGTTTTGACCGAGAAGATGATATTTACCAGTTCGCCTACTGTTACCCATACACATACACTCGCTTCCAGCATTACCTTGACAGCCTACAAAAGAGAAATATGGACTACTTCTTCCGAGAGCAGCTTGGACAGAGTGTGGTAAGGCAAGCATCTTTCTTGGGGTTGACCATTTTGAAAAAGGCAACAATAAAGTGGGAACTTGGCAATGGAGTTTTCTAGAATACAAATTATGAAAAATAGTGTTCTGTAAACTATATGCTCTAGAGGGTTTACAAATTTTAAAATAGTAAATAGAAATAAAGTTTAAATAGTTATTCTGTACCTAGTAATAATCATGTAAGGGTTATTTTGACTACTGTTTTTGAATTTGTAATTCATTGCTCTGAGGGCATAAGACAGTAAGAGAATTAAATTTGAGGCATAAGGTCACTATGAAAGAATCTTAAAAAGCTCTCTTCAAAAAGTTCTGGTGAATTCTAAAATCACTGAAAGAAAAGCAGGTGTTTATTAGGTGCTACAAAAGACATAAAAGCATTTCATGATGGCAAACTTCTGAATGGGGAATAAATTTGCTTTTACTGAGTCCAGCTTGCCTTGAATACAGGTTAGTAACTGGTATACTGACCAAATGTGCTTTCTATCTCTGTCCTCAGTCACTTCTCAAACTTACTTTCATGAGTGTAGGTTCCTGGTCTAAAGATTTTAACAATAGATTACATATTGGTTAACTGCTGAAGTGAAAAAATACTTCCAAAATTACTTCAAACTAGGTGGTTTAAACCAAGAATTATTGTTTTGTAATTCTGAAATTTCAAAATCCAAAGTAGATCTCACTGCACTAAAGTGATGATACTAGCAGATCTCTGTTCTATTCGAGGATCCAGAAGAGAGTACATTGTCATGCTATTCTCATCACCAAGACGCTGTTTGCATTCCGTGCTTTGTGGTCCCCTTCCATTTTGAAGCCAGCAAAGGCCAGCTCAATCTCACGGATTCTCATTTGCCTCCTTCCCTCTTTCACTTGTAAGGATTGTTAAGACTGAACAGAGCTCACCAAAGTAATCTATCTCATCTTCTTAAGATAGTTAACCTGATCTTACCTGTATATTGCCATTGCCATTAAAAGTAACATATTCCCAAATTCTGGAATTAGGATGTGGATGGACATCTTAGGATGAGGTTGCATTTTTCTTTTTTGTTTCACTCTTTTTCTCCTGCCAAAATCAGAATTTGAAGTTTTTCTGTTCATTAAATATATGGTATTTCCTCGCTATGTTGATTGGTAAAAAAGGAACATGTAAATAATAATTTGGTTTCACTGTCCATTTTAAGTCTATATTGTGGCCTAAAGCAGACATATTGAACAGTCACTGAAGGCTCCAAGTACATATACTAAGGGATCTGGAAGGCAAAACTCTGGCTCCTGTCATGCCATGTAGGTGAAATGGACTTTGTTTAGTGCTTGTGGATTTCACCTGTAAGTCCCACTTCTTAATTTAAACTTCTTAATTTCTCTCAAAAAAGGAGAGAAGTAAGGGAGGGGTATGCATCATAAATGCTTGATGGCCAGATTTGATCATGATGACATTCTTTTTCTCTGAGCTTCTTTTTCTTCTAAGAGTTTGCTAAATATCTCTCCAGTGGTGCTTCTGGTAGATTCCATTTGTATCTTAGTATCTGTATTTTGGGCTAAAAAGAATGGAGCAAATATATATGAATTGGTAGATAATTGAAGAAAAGTAAACCTCCCTTTAATAGGTTTGCACCCAAGAAGATAAGTCAGCATGCTAACAGGAAGCAAATGGAAGAGTCAAATCAGGATATATTAAGAAAGGTTTTATTTTAAAGGCTATCTAGACAGTATATAGGGAAATCATGAGATACAGTGATTTTTTTTTAGGGGCAATAACAGATCAAAGGTCACAAAAGTAGAAAATGGTTTTCTAAATCAAACCATAGAGTCATTTAGTGGGCCACTTGGGGAAGAGTGACCTTATTTAAGGCATACAGTTAACCAGAGAAGCCATTTCAGGAAAGAAATTGATACAATAAATATAATCATAGATTTCTTAGTTGCAAGAATATGTTCTGAGAAATATTATCTTAGATAGTTTTGTGAGAGCTACAAAAAGTATACTTGCACGATCTAAAGAAGGTATCTATTACTAGGTGATATAATCTTTTGGGACCACCAGTGACTGTGTGTCTGCCATTAAGCACAATGTTGTGTATAGTATGACTTGATGTAGTTTTAATTCTCTGACTTCTGTCTGATATCCCACTAAAGCTCCCTATTGAGCAACCCAACCATGATGTAAGAAAGTCCATTGATGTGCCCCATGCAGGTCATACTTCCCAGGACAACAAAGGAGGAGGAGGGTAGAGGCTGGATGTGGCGTAAAGTGAATGTATTAGACATATTTAATCTTATCAGCGATATGTGACTATAGACTGAGATTGTTCAAAATGGAACTAAGTCTAAGACACACGTTCTGCCTTTTTGATCACTTTCCCCAGGTGGGGCTTCCTTGCTAGGTCATCACAGTAGAGCATGCTATCAGTCCTGATGTGACTTTACCTGCTGGGATAAGTAGATGGGGGTGTTCCCCTTTACTGAAGGGTAAGGGTGGGGCACACAGGGAAGAGGGAGGAGGGTGGGACTGGGAAGAGAGGAGGAAGGGAGCTGTTATGATTGGGATGGAGATGGGAAAAGAAAGAAATTAATAAAAAGATAAATGTTTGTTATATATATGAGTGGGTAGATAATTGAAGAAAAATTAACTTCCCTTTAATAGGTTTGCACCTAGGAAGAGAACCTGTTTACTTCGCTCATGGTTGTATTAATGACATAATGAATTGAGATGCATATCTAAGGGTGTTATTAAGAGCTGCAAACAGTGGGCCATTGCTAAGAAGGACAATAGGATAAGCTTCTAATAATAACAAAATAATAGCAAAAAACGGCTTCTTAAACAAAATATAAGTGAATTTCTTTTTTTTCTATTTTATTATTATTTTATATACTTTTATCACTGTTTATTTTTTCTATGTAAGTCTGAATGTCAGCTATCTACAGCTGACTATATCTCTGCTCCTTGAAAGCCTCCAGGAGCCATATTCATTCAGCTTTCTGTCCCTGCTGTCCATGCGAAGTGACTTTCACCCTCATTATCAGATATGGAATTTCACATTGCATCTGTGTTCTAGGCATAAGAATACAAGGAATGAGTAAAGGAAAAAAATAGCTATAAGGCATGTAATTTAGTAGAATCCCTACCCATATTTAAGTAAAATAAGGGTTTGAAATAAAGCCTTTGTGCTAAGTGGCCATGTTCTGTCTAACAATTGGTTATGACGGATAATTGATATTGAGGGACATTTAAGGTCTCTGCCATGGGAAGCCTCAATTCTGCTTCCACTTAACATCACACTGCTTGTGTGCTATTTCTCCTTTCTTTGGGTGATTTTTTCATTCTTATTATAAAGTGAAAAAATTGAATTGAATAGAGAGCCTCAAATTATTCTTTAAGTTTATCAGAGATAGAAACGAATGTGTCTTGTATGCCTTAAGAGGCATGGTAGGGACATAGAATGTTTGACAACCCTCAGTATGTTTCCAGAAATAAATGTATTCTGTACCAGAGAAAATATACATGCCCAAATATATTTTAAAGCATATAATTAAAGGTATGAATTATTTAAAGAGTTTGTGTTCAGAACACTAAACAGCATGCAGAATATTAGCTTTAATATGTATACCGAGAGATAAGTAAGTTTACTGAATACAAACCTGAGAATAAGGTTACCCAGAAAACAGAGGGCTAGAGTCATTATGCAGTGATATTTAGTTAGACATCTGGCTTGTTTGGGATAGAAAATTCCTGGAGATTAAGGTAGACAGGAAGATTGGAGTCAACTTCTTGCAAAACCTTCGCTGTCATATTGGCTATAGTCTGCTTTCAAATATTGGATTATTTTCTCTATATGAACAATCCTAATTATTTCTCACAGTAGCTCATGGAGTAGGAAAATTTCCCCAGGGATTAAATAAAGCTTTTAAAAAAATAAGTTATTGAGACTTTAGGCGAGAGTAGCATGGAAGAATAAGGAAATAGTAGGACTCACAGGGTCCTGGAAACCTACAAGAAGAACTTTATGACAGGCAGATCTGGGTCCTGGGGTCCTCCTCAAACTAAGGCACCAGCCAAGGAGAATATAGGCAGTAAACTTCGAACCCCTACCAAGACCTAGCCAATGAACAGGATATTCTCCACCATTGAGTGGAGAGTGAGATCTGACTCTCACACGAACTCTGGTGCCCCTTTTCTGACCACGTCCCCTGGATGGGGAGGCTTGGCGGCACTCAGAGGAAGGATAGCAAGTTCCAAGAAGAGACTCGATATTCTAAGAGCATACATAGGGGGAGGAGGTCTCCCTCAATCACAGACATAGGGGAAGGGAGAAGGGGGGAAGTGGGAGGGAGGGAGGAATAGAAAGATACAAGGGAAGGGCTAACAATTGAGATGTAATATGAATAAAATAATAAAATGGAAAAAAAAGTAAGTTATTTTGCTAAGTTCACATGTATGAGGGTCAAGATTTAAACTAAGCCTTTAATTCCAATACTCTTTCATGGCTCCTGTGATAGGCACATTGAGACTTATCTTAAGAAAGGAAATGTTAGGAATGTTCAAGGTCAACCTGTGCCATATGAAACAACTCAGGGAACTCTGTCAGTTGATTCAGTCCCTCCCCCGTGTTGAATCTCATAGCAGATGCTATGGTTTTGTGGGCTTTCTGGCATACTTTTGCAGGCAGAACAACTGTTGGTTTGGGTTACAGGGTGTATTTGATATGGCTTGTGTCAGAGGCACCACTATAATTAGTTAATCCTTATCTCAATTTGGAGGCAGGATAATTACAAGTGGGAAGACTAAATATGCCAACATGGAGTCTGAGAGCACAAGCAAGAAGAGACACTTAGATTTTAGTGCCAGAACTATTCTGTATCATGGTCATAGCTGCCACCAGTGCTGTGAAGTCATGACAAATGACAGTTTACTTTGTAACTCATCAGTAATACAACCAAGGAAAACAACTTTGAACATAAAGATATCCTGGGAAAGCTCTTACTTATGTATTTCCTTTTCCCCATGCATAATTTGCATATAAAACCTACCCATTGTAAAGATGCAGCCATATGATTTTGAGAGAATTTGCAGGGGTAAACATTTCTATTGCCTCAGAAAGATCTCTTGATAGTCTCTACTCTTGGGTATAGTAGACACTATAAACTCATTATTTCTAAGAATTTCTTTCTTCTTATAATATTTCTCTTAGCATTGCATATATGTTGAAGCACATATTTGTAACTGATAATTTTAGTGCTGAATAGTCTATTGAAAGTGTCATATCTTGTGTTACATTCTTTTTTCAGCTATCAGAGTCTAGAAAGGCTTCACTCTGGGGCTGCTATGAATTATACTGCTCCACACATTTCTGGATCTATCTTTAGTGCACATATAAGTACATTTTTCCTTAGAATATGTCTTACTTTTTTCTGTTGCTGTAATAAAATACCCTGATAAAAAGCAACTTAAGGGAGAAGGCCTTATTTTGGGTTCCAGTTCAAGAAAGGTGCAGTCATCATGGCTGAGGACTTTCATACAGCAGGAGTAGAGTTGATTATATCACGCCCAGGATCAGAAAAGAGAGTGGAATGTGTGCAGGGACACTTCCCTTTCTTTGTTTATAGTCTTCAAGATCCCAGTTCTGCTACCCAGAGTAGTCAAGTATTTCCACCTGTGTTAACATAATCAAGACAGTCCCTCAACACACTTGGCCCGTGAGACTCTAGACCTCATCAAGTTGACAACTGAGATTAACCAAGTAGATTCATAAAAAATGGAATCACTGGTTACAAAATCAGTTTATGTTCAAGTTCAAAAGTAGAAAGCCATCTAGCTGTGGCATTTCATAGTCTTATAAGCAATGTAGGTGAGTATAAAGACTTCCTAGAACTTGGAATTATCTATATATTACTATAGCCATTTTAGTCTTTGTGTCTGGTCATACCTCAATGTGCTTTTAATATGTATTTAATATGTACCCTAATAGGTATATTGCTTTTATGCCATTAATAATCTTCATGAATTTCATTTATAAAAATAATTTTATTTTTCATTAAAATATTCTTTTGAAAATATCAATTGGAAAAACCAAATTATTATCTATAATTAAAACCTCTTCATATATTACATAGATGTGAGTCCTTGACTACATATTTTTAACAAATATTTCCTCCCAATCTATTCCTGCTTTTTAATTTATTATGTTAGCAAAATCGCTTAATGAATGCAACATTAAAGCTTTAAATTTGAAAGTCCAATTTATCATTTTTCCTTTTAGTATTGTGTCTAATAACTGTTTTAATCTGAAGGCTACAAAGATTTTCCTGTATTTTTCTCCCCCAAATTCTATAGTTACAGCTTATATTTTAGTCTGTCAACCATTTTGATATAATTTTTTGCACCCTTGATTACAGAGGATTAATCTGATCATAAGCTTTACACATTAATTGTCAAAGTACCATTTTCTGATGCTTTTGCTCATTTATTTTTTTATAAATATTTTCCCAGAGCAGCTTCAGTTTACAGTGAAGTGAGAACGAAGTAGGAAAAGACTGCGACACACTCCCTGTTCTCACATATGCACACCTTTCTCCCTTAGTCAATATCCTCCAACCCCTATGAATGGGTATGTTTCTTTCAACTGACAGCCCTACCTTAACACTTGAATATCATCAGGCATACTTTATTTATAATGGAGTACACTGTTATTGTACAGTTTATGGATTTGAAGAAAAATATAACGAAATGTATCCACCATTTTAGCATATAAAGATTAGAGTACTGCCCTAAAAATGTCCTCAGTGCTTCACTGGTTCATTCTTCTCTCAACTAACCTGTACCAACACACCTAGTCTTGTTTTGTTTCCATGGTTTCTCTTTTTCTGGAATGTCATGTACTAGGAATTTATAGAAAATTTTCTGCAGACTTCGTTCACTTAGTGATATATATTTAACTATCCTCCCTATATGTCCATGGCTTTATATCTCTTTTAACTGCTTATTAATATTCTATTTTCTATACAGAACATATTTTATGTGTCTGCTTAAGGAAATAGAAGTTGTTTCAAAGTTTCAGTAGTGTAAACAGCCATATACAATCCATCCTGGTTAGTTTTTGTTAACTTGACAAAGCTAGAGTTATCGGATGAGAAGGACCCACAACTGAGCACAAAATCCCATCAGGCTGGCATGTAGAGAAGCCTGTGGGGAATTTTCTTGACTGATGATTGGTGTGGAAGGGCATATCTCACTGTGGGTTAGGATAGCCCTGGGAAGGTGGTCCTGGGATACATGAAGCAAGCCAGGAAGGACATGCCAGGAAGCAGTTTCCCTCCATGGCTTCTGGTTCTGTTCCTGGCTCTAGGTTACTGCTTTGAATTCCTCCCCTGGCTTCCTTCACTGAAAGACTGTTACCTGAAAGAGTAAGGTGGAACAAACCATTACCTCCACAAGTTGGTTTTGGTCAGTGTTTTATCACAGCAACAGAAAGCAAACCAAGCCACCCAGGTACAAGTACTGCTATAACTCCGGTTCCTCTGACTCTAGGACCTTGAGAGTGTCCCCAGCCATTAAGTTTCTTATATTAGTTGCTGGCCCTGGCAATATCTTAGGGTCATAGTATTAAGTTCTGTCGTTAAGCTCTTTCATGATTTTATGGATCTTCTAGGCTTCTAATCAGACTATTTTTAGCCTTCCAATCTTGTCCCAATGTGGGCTAAAGCCCTTCTCTATGCAAAAAATAAGATCAAGGAGAGCCAAAAAAAAAAAAAAAAAAAAAAAAAAAAAAAAAAAAAAGACCTTTTCTCCTATTTATGTAAGTCTCTGGTCATCCTAAATTCTCCAGTCTAATGCAATAACACTTTTATTATGACCCATGGATCAATGACGTGGTTTAATGTATCAGGGTTTATTTACAGTGTACTAAACTGTAGTACTTATTGCACTGGATTTTACCTTGTAGCTCAGAGAGGTTCATAAGCTTATTTGATCTATACTTGGTTATTTATATTATAGAATCTTTTATGCTTATTAGGAAAGTTAAATTAATAATTAACAAAAAGCCAAACACAGTACTCCACAAATACAGAAAAGAATGACAGCACATACATTACAGGTATGTTAATCAGAATTAGATGTGAAATGTGTCTTCAATAGGTTCTCCCATTTAGACTTGCTTATTGTTCAAGAGAGCTAATCTACAGTGGTAGAACTGAAGAAGAAAGCAGAGACTGAGGAAGGCACCCTACGATTTTAACAAGACATGAGAAACAACTCGTATTTATCACTAGCTGACGGCAGTCCTGGATTTAAGTCTCCCCAATTAACCAGAGAGGACCAAATACATCGAAATTTATGTCTCAGTTCCAAAAAGAAGCTGCTGTATTCAGATTGCTTGCTTCCCTTTGCAAATAAATGTCATTTTAGGAACTGGAACATACATTTTCTACTCCTTTTTCTTGGTTCAGATTAATTCATTAAATGCTAGACTTCTCCTTCTAAATTATTTAATTCCATCTTTCAATATCATTGCATTTTCCGGCTTATTTACCGTAGTATGGTATTAAAACATAATTGTTTTGTTAACAAGAGAATAGAGGTTTTCATTATCTCTCATATACTAAAGAAGATAATAACAAAATGATAATATGCACCACAACCATTGAATCAGCCTCCTGATTTTCACTCTGCAATATTCATACATATTTAAAAGTTTCCTTTGGTTAACCGGGTGAGAAGAACATTGTGCAGCCTTGATATTGTTTGTCCAAGCTGCCATTCCATAAAGGTGCAGGGAGAGAGATGGCTGAGAGTCTTCAGCACACTCTCCCATTCATGATCCTTAAACTACAGACAGCAGAAGTCATTAAGTTTAGACTATGGCAAAAAAAAAAAAAAAAAAAAAAAAAAAAAAAAAAAAAAAAAAAAAAAAAAAAAAAACTGAAATATGAAACTTCTAGCAGTAAGTTCCCAGTCTAGCTGAAAAAGGCAAGAACTAAGGACATGGGTGGGTGAGCTGCAGGAGCAGGACCTTGGTCAATGATTGGGCCTCTCTGTGCTCTACACTGAAACAAAGGGACAGACTTAGTCACACTGTATACTCTGTTCTTTTATATTACTATGATGGCATATCATAGTCCAAGTGACTCATAAAATATAGAAATTCATTTCCTGCCATTCTAGAGAACGGAAGTCTCTAAGACCAAGATGCTAGCCTGACCAAGTTCTATTAAAAGTCTTCTTCCAGATTGTAAATTGCTAATTTCTTTTTTATGGGGTTCAAGTTGTTTAAACTCGTGTCTTCTAAGAACTAGAGCAAGAATTTGTACCCTATTCTGTCTGACTTTCTCTCTCTCTCTCTCTCTCTCTCTCTCTGTCTCTACTACCCAAGTCCCTTCTTTTTTCTTTTTTCTTATTAAATTGTTTTATTTTTACATATCCATTTATATTATTACCCATATGTACAATAAACAACCTACAGCAAGAAGAACCATGAATGAAGCAATCAGCATTTATATAAATGTTGCATTCTTAGTGTTTTGGCTATTTATATTTGGCTGTCTTGAAGGGAACATCTTTCTGATCTTGGTGCATCTAAAATTTGGAATATAAAACAATATTGATTATATCTCCTCATTAGAGGGAGAGGGGATGAGGGAGGGAGGACGATCAGGAGGGGATGAGGGAGGGGGATATGGTCTGCTGTGAGGGTCTCAGAGGGTTATAGAAGCATTCACTGTTGGGAAGAGGTGTGTCGGCATGAGTTAGCAGGGTGGAGTGATGCTGCCATAAGGACTCTATTTTGTTTCTCCTCTCAGCTCTTCCAGCCTGCCTCCCTCTTCTCTATGTTCATTCCTTACTGTATTGGGCATCTTGGCATTAACAAAATCAAAAAAGCCTGATTCAGACTTTTTATGTACTCTTTTATACCTTTGCTTCACGAAACAAGGCTGTAGGCCATTTTCTATTTGAGAACCTTCTCTTGCTCCCTATAGTTGTAGAACTACCCCATAAAGTAAGAGATGATTATATGAGGAAAGACACGACAGTTCTCCAGGTCCTCTTGAAGTTAGTCTTTATTGTGGGCTCCTGTAACTCCTCAGTTGACTCAAAACTAGGTGAAGCTTATCTGTCTGCACTTACTTCTGGCCCATGCTTAGGTCTAGGAAGTATTCCTCTTCTAGGAAGCCACTTCCGCATAGGCTGAGTAGTTGAATTTGTTCAGAAGAGTGAAGGGTGTGGTTTATTTACTGAGCTTTCCCTCAGCATGGGAGCTAGACCACTGCTTCCCCTAGCACTGTCTGGCCAGGGATAATCTCTTTTTCTGGTCATTTTTCCCCAAAGCAGATATGGTCTCGCTTAGACAGGTAATCACATGTTTACAGTGCCAGCAAAATGGCTCCTACCTTGAAATGGAGATGCTGGCTGATGTTGCGTGGAATCCATTGCACACCTAAGAACTGATAAATCTATATAACCAGGTCTGCATTTTATTAGAAGACCTAAAATGCCATATCCAATGAGAAGGCATTTTTATTAGTGTAATTGGTAATTATAATGTTGACAGCAGCAGGCACAATCATATGGGTAACTTAACAATTCCCAGAATTGAGGTTTTAGAATTGGGTTGATCAACCTTTGAATCTCACCCAAATTGTTAACAGTAGTACATGGAACCATTCATTGTTACACTTAGCAAATTACTGCATACTGCTTATTCTGTTTCTTCATCTGGGCTTAGGTAAAGTAAACCTTCCTTTTCTGAGCATATCCAGGAGTAATAAAAAAAAAAATCAAAAGTAAAATCCTTAGAGCACATTTGTGCAACTTGCATTCTACTAGCTAAGCTGATAGTTTATACCATCAGACATAACTGTCATGACAACTTTTGAAGTCTAGCTTTTTACTCTGGATTAAACAATTTATCTGAGAGGTCCAAATCTAATTAGTGACAGGGATTGTATTTTGAATATAGGCCTAAACAATTTATCTCAAAAGCCTGTGATTATTTTTTAAAGTAAAAATGAATTATTTTATTGCCTACCAAACAGTACTTTCTCAATGGGTATCTACAATTTTTATGTTTTATTTATAAAGATTTATACAAATGAGAAGTATTGGGGTTTTGTTACCTTTTCCTTCATCAATTTGTAACAATGCTGAGAAAGCTGTGTTTCTCAGAAAGGGCCATGAGAGTTAGTATTTACCTGGTTATCTTGATCGAGATAGACAGCAGGACTCCTGCTGGCTCCTGTTGATTTATTTTTAGCAGACTGAAATTATTCACATAAAATATCTATACTAATTATATTAACCAAAGAAATAAATGCCCAAACAGCTTTTCACTTTTGAGGTGGGGGATGTTGTTGTTATTTTATTTATTTGCTTAATCAATTTACATGCTGGTTGTAGTTCCACCCCTTCTCCTCCCCCTCCTCTCCCTTCCCTATTTCTCAGAAAAGGGGAGTCCCCTCTTCCCATCCATCCTAGATCATCAAGTGGCATCAGGACTGAGTATGTCCTTTTCCCTTGATGTCTGGCAAGGCAATCCTGCCAGAGGGAAATGATATAAAAGCTGGCCACAGAGTCCATGTCAGAGATAGCTCCTGTTCCTATTATTAGAGGACCCACATGAAGTCTGGCCTAGCCATTGGCTACATCTTTGTTGGGGACCTAAGTCCAGTCCATGCATGGTCCTTGATTATCAACAAGCCCCTCTGGGTCATGGTCAGTTGGCTCTGTTTGTATTCTTGAGGCGTGCCTGTCATCTCCAGGTCCTTCTCTCTTTCCTCTCACTTTTCTACAGGACTCCTTCTGTATCACCCAATTTCAGGCTTCCCCCTTTTGCTGGCTGTGAGTCAGCCTGGTCTCAGAAGAGAAACAGCTTTTCTTGAAGTCAGCACTCCTCATACAGATGTCCATAGGAGAAGACTGAAGAAGCAGGAAGGTCCCATTGTCCCAAGATGCTTGCTTTCCTACGCCCATGGAAATCTATTTAGAAAGGAATTTTCTCCCATACGGCATATAACTAATCCTTATCTAACAGCGGTGCTTTTCCATAGCATCCAAGTGAGCAGTTATCCTGGCTCCTTCCACCACTGAGGAGGACTGACTGTTGCCACAGCAGCCAATTCCAATGGGGTCAGCTTGAGCTTCCCATTCTTTTTATTGAGCCAGGAAGGGAGTCACTATTGACAGGCTTTATTTTTAAATTAAAATATAATTTCATTGTTTCTCTTCTTTCCTTTTCCTACCAGCCTTTCTTATGTCTCAGTGTGTTCCCTTAATGGCCTCATTTGCTGCTTATTGTTATGTGTGTGTATGTGTGTGTGCATCCACGCATGTGTGCACGCATGTGTGTATGTGTGTTTGCATTTAATGTACATACATAATATGTATATATATGAACATATCAATACAAATTACTGGATTCATATATGTGTACAGATATATGATTTAATTCCTGACTACTTGGTAGTGGATAGTCAGTTAAGAGGTTTATCCCTAAACACTTTCAGCAAAATGGCTGGATACAAAATTAACTCAATAAATCAGTGGCCTGCCTATATACAAATGACAATTGTGCAGAGGAAGAAATTAGGGAAACTACACCCTTCATGGTAGCCACAAGCAACATAAAGTATCTAGGAGTAACTCAAACCAAACAAGTGGAGGATTTGTTTGAAAAAACATCAAATCTCTGAAGAAAGAGGTTGAAGATGACATCAGAAGATGGAAAGATCCCCCTTGTTTGTGGATCAAAAGAGTTAACATAATAAAAATGGTCATCTTACCAAAAGCATCAAAATGAGTAGAAGTGGGATCAAAAAGGATATATTCAATTCAGTTAGAAATATTTTGGTATCGAGAAATGTCTGAGAAAATTATGTTCATTCTTAAAGGGGTTCAGTTACATTAAAAATAATTTTTTTAGTAGTGACCTATTGCTTCTCCCCCTTTCATCCATCACTCATATCCAGGTTTTTTGTATAATTCAATTTGGGCCGAAATTAACTCATTAGGTTCTGGAAGAGAAAGTGCCTCATTTTGCATGTAAATAAAGATAATGTAAGGAATAACCGTGAGTTCTCATCAGGTGTGCAAACCAGGAGATTCCAGCTGCACAGGGATGAAGACCATCTGTACTTCCTGCTTCCTGAGGACTGGCTCAGAAACTAAGCACACTACCATGCCAAGTGTAAGCAACAGGATCTCCAGACTCAGATCTGGAATGGTAACTTTTATACCATGCTGCTGTCCAGCTGGGTGCCTTTATCCTAGGTCTTTTATTTAGAGGGTTTGGCATTGTTGCTACTGCAGCTCCACAGGCTGCTATGTGGAAAAAGGAGTGTGGCATTATTAAAAATGAATCAAACAGTGAGCAATGCAGAACACTAGAGCTTCATCTAGATTTTTCTCAGAGTCCTCAATTTCTAAATCCATTCCCCCTAGAACTCTGAAACTCTTAGGGCCTGTGGCTGAAGCACTATATGAAGCTACTTCAGGGTTAAACTTACATTCTTTTTGCCTTCCTACACAGTGGGGATTGCTGGATATATACCTAGTTCATTCATTTGTATTTTTATTTCATTCATTCAGCATGTATTGGACATATAACCTGTGCTGGTTACTATCCTAATAAATAACAATTACAACAAAGTGAAACATGACTTCTGCCCTCTTGAACACTAACATCTAAAGTTCAGCTGTAAATTAAAAATCCAGGATGAGTGGCTCAATGCTGAAGGAATCCATGAGAGTTCTTCTGGCAGCCTGGAGGTCAGGCAAGTGTCCTGAGAACTAACATTCATTGGGCATGTGCCAGGTGCACCAAATGGCTTATGTGCACCATCCAACTAAAGCTCTCAACAACTCCATAATGTAATAGTCGTCTTCATTAAAATGGGATTCTGAGCTTCAAAACAGTTAAATGATTGTTTCTCAGTATTATGTAGTTGCTGACTATTGATGTAATGTGGACTCATTAAACACTAAGTTTAGGCATTGATTGGTATAACACTACTAAAAACCATTCAAGATAGTACAAGTCCTGGGCTGACTATGATTTCTATGACTTTCAACCAAGGTTTTTCCACCTGAGATTCAAAAATATCTTTAAAGGGAAGGCACAGCTCTCTAATACTGGATGTCAAAGGGAGTTTATTGTAGGCAAGTGTGGTCATTTTTCAGGAAGAGGATTCTTGGCTTCTATCAGGTTATTGTGGTATCTATGGCCTCATATAGATTAAAATTTACTAATTTATAGCCAATTTTGAGCTTTCCCCTTTTTTTCTATTCCCAAACCTTGGATATCTTTTTGTCATTGAAGGGATGTGTAATATTTTTCAAAGTCTTTGGAACTGTGAGGCAGCACCTCTTGACACCATCACTTAGCTTGCCACTCACTTCAAGTATGGGCTTCACAAAAACTCTTTTTCTCACTAAGCTGTGCCTGCCTAGACTCTAAGTAAATATGTAGTCTTCAGACAGTGTCTGTCACCTGGGCCACAGAGCACATGGCAGGTATAAGGCCCTTGGTGGGCTCCAAGTGGCAGTGAACAGAATGATGGGCACAGAGACTGCTATGGGCAGCCAGGAGGCAGAGTGCTGCTGTCAATATTCAGAAAGAGCCTGTTTGCTCGGCCACTGTGTGTCATGAATAATTCTCTCAGATCCTGAATCTCTAGATGGACAGCCTTGAAGGTCAAGTCCTCTGACATTCCAGTCAGAAGATAGGCCTCTTGATTCTGAGTCCTGTCACCTGTGTCTTTAACATGAGTCTGTCCCCAACTAGAATGTGCTTTCTCTCTCTTGCAATGTCAAGATGCCTGAGCTTTCCACTGAATCAGTACTAAATATTTAATGCACAAAGCCTGCCTTCTCGGGGCCTTTGATCTTAAACTTCTTAAAGACATCTTAAAAGCCCTTCAGAAACTGGTTAGTATTTCATTACAGTCACTTAAAATAGATTTATTTTATCAAAACATCCTGCCAGAAACCCTGATGGTGAGATGAGTAAACCCAAGCAATTTTGACAGGACTGCCTTCCTCCATTAGGCACCCAGTGTCTCTGGGCAGCCCCACCCACTTGCTAAGGGCACAGCTGTCATAGGCATGCCCATGGTGTATTTAGAGCTATGAGGAAAAGAGGCAGCAAGACTTGTCAATGTCTGGCGAAGCTGCATCCGTAATAGCCCTGTGAGAAGAGTGAAGAGATACTGTGTCACAAGTCAGGACCTTACTTTGGTGTTTCATTTCTTGAGTCTTGTGCAATGTTCATAGCAGCCCCATGAAGAATGTGCTAGTGTCTCTTGTGCCCACCAGGAAACTGAGGCTTGGAGGCATATGTGACCCACTCAAGGTCACAGGATAGAATTAAGATGGAGAACCACTTCTAATTCCTAGCTTGGGAGGTTTTTTGTTTGTTTGTTTGTTTGTTTGTCTTTCCCCTCAAATTTTATATTGGCCATTTCACTAACGTTGGTCATCCCAAGTGGTCATCCCTAAACACATATGCACAGTGAGAAACACTAGTGAGACCAAGTAGTGTGTGTGTGATAACAATAAGAAAGAACAAGAGGCCTTCCTCCAATTTTATGCTAGTCAGGAAGTGATTTACATGTTATCTTCTAGAAATAGACCGCCCTTGTGGCAGGATTTCTTTCCATTCCATTATTTTAAGTCAGTTTATCTCTGTGCTATGTGCATGAAGACATATAAAAATTATGGAGTGGCATAAAATAAGGAAAAACACTTCATCCTAAAAAAATCTCAATATAATAGAGGATGACAAGACTTTTTAACACAATATTATCTGAATGTGTGAGATCAATAAAAAGTCAATATAATACAGAAAATGATGAGACAGGATGGCCACGACACTCAGAGGTAGTTTACTGGAGTCGTTAGTGTGTAAGCTTAAACTCAAAAGACAATAGAGTAATCAACTTTTTAAAATAATGAGATGTTTGAAAACCATAGAGCTCCGAACTGCAAAACAGCATCAGAAGGAAGGAGGGACTTGCTCCGAGCTTCCAGCTTAGGACATGGCA
The DNA here is from genome assembly GCF_903995435.1 of Acomys russatus. Lineage (NCBI taxonomy): Eukaryota > Metazoa > Chordata > Mammalia > Rodentia > Muridae > Acomys > Acomys russatus. The sequence goes on from NC_067165.1 coordinate 9,468,632, forward strand.
GGACCCACGTCATGCCTCTCAGCCTCAGACTCTCTGCTGCTTTCCTGTGTAAGCAATTGGGGCATTTGCTAGAAGAACTTCACTTTGGATGTGGGACTCAGGAACAGCAAGTAGAAAATAGAAACAGGTAGAGAGCAACATATGTTATAAACAGGGCATGGAGGAAATGCAGAAATGCCTTCTTTGGCAAGAGACATGAAATCTGTGACCTTTTGAAATTAGAGGATTGTCTGGTACTACAAAACCACCTTCCTTTCAACTTTGTAGAATAAAGGGTTCCTCCAAGAGTGTTTGTTTTGCTATTATTCTCCAGGTCATAAAGACCCTCAGTGCCCTTTACAAAAGCTTTGTTTCTACAGTGACCAGTTTCTCATTAGAATTCCTGGGCATCATCCAGTGTTGCTAAGTGCTCTTCAATAAACACATGAGAGTAAAGAAGAGAACAGGCTTGGTACAGCTACATTCTAAGAGAGTTTCTTGGATACTTCTAGGATACCAAAAGGAAGTCATGTTTTCAGAAGCATCTCGGCTACAAATAATTACCTTCCTGCTTCTTTGCTGCCATATGCTCTCCCTCTAACTCAGCCAAAGAGAATTCTGAGCTGTTTACTAAAATGCTTATCTTGAAATGAGAACAGTGCCAACACTGGAAAGATCAGATGGAGCAGTTAAATTTAAAGTATAGGTCGGATGGTCCCTGCTCCTAGGTAACATGGCAATGGAAACTACTAGAGTTTTGTGGATTGTCCTCTAGGAATAAGCCTGTTTTCCAGACTAAGCAGTTTAAATCCTCCTATAAAATTAAGTTAGAACATGCATGTCTCTATTTTCCCAGTTTTTCAGGGACTGCATGTCCTAAGTGTTGTGTCTTACACATACTGTTTATTCTTTCTATGTCTCTCTCTACCTGTACATCTCCATCTGTCTCTTCCTATTTCTCTGTCTCTGTCTTCATCTGTCTCCATCGCTCTTTCTCAGACACACACACACACACACACACACACACACACACACACACACACATACACACACAGAGGCATCTAGAATAGTTTTGTTTGTTTGTTTGTTTGTTTGTTTCTCTTCTCCCTTTCTCAGTTTGCATCTCTTTCTTTGTATGTGCCTGGCTTTTTCCCCTGCAGTCAGTGTTTCTGGCAACTGGATTTAGATTGGCCTACTATTGTTTCTGTCATTTTTTCTTTTTGGCGAAAAAAGAGTTCTGCGGTCTCTCCACTGATAGAGAGCATTATGATCCCATCCCCTTTAGTCAACCTAACTTTATACCATTTTTATTGAAAGCCACCTTTCTGACTTGAAATTCAGTTTCAGAATCACAAATCAATTGGCTTTCAGTATTGTGTTTTTGATGCATGCTTTACAACTATCAACAGATGAATGGTATGGTTTTCGTATTATGGATGGCTCTTTTTTTAGACACTGCTCATCATGTTAAACAGGTTCAAAAGTATGTGACACTGGTTCAGTATTTGGCTTCACCTCCTTGCATTTCCACTTCCCACAATATTACCATCACAGGTAATTTCGGCTACAACATTAAAGACAATATTCATGAAATGTCTTGCTCCAAACACTACTCTTGTTTTTCCTCATCCCTGTGAGGCATGGGCATATAATATTCCATTCAGAAGAATCTATTCACTGAGCCTCAAGGACTCCAGATGTGTATATATATGTATATATATATATATGTATATATATGTGTGTGTATATATATATATTATTGTGTGTGTGTGTGTGTGTGTGTGTGTGTGTGTGTGTGTGTGTGTGCATCTCTCATCTGTCTTTTCTTGGGTGAAATAAACTTATGAATTTTTATTCATCAGATGGGACTCATAGTAGAGGGAGGGGAACACCAACAAACCCACAAAAACTTCAACCCAAAAATTTCCCTCCCTATATTATGTGAAGGGATAAAGAAAGTGCAGAGGCTGAGGGAATGCCCGACTCATGCCTGGCTATACCATAACAAGAGAGCCAACCCTTGACACTATTAATGACATTCTGTTATGCTTGCAGACAAAAGCCTAGCATAGCTGTGCCTCACCCAGCAATGGCTCAAAACAGATGCTCAGATTCTCAGCCAAACAATGGGCAGAGTACAGAGAAGCCTTGTAGAGAGTTAGGGAAAGGATAGAAAGACCTGAAAGGAATAAGAGTTCCACAAGAAGACCAACAGAGCCAACTAACCTGTGCCCAGGGTGGCTTGCAGATCCTGAAACACCAACCAAGGACCATGTATGGACTGGACCTAGGCCCTCTACACATATGTACCCAATGGGCAGATTGGTCTCTTTGAGACAATATATTATACTTACTGAGTTGTGTCCATTATTGTAGGCCAAAACTATATGAAATGACTTGTTAAAGATCATGCCTCATTCAGCTGGCCTGGACCAGTTCTCTGGGTGACGATTTTTATCCATAATTTCTCTTGATTTAACCTACTCAGTTTGATGCTCTAAAACATCATTCCTCTCATCTGTTTATCTTATTTGTGGAGTTAAAGAGAACTCTCGGTCAGGGCTCCTGTCTCTCTACCTTTTATGTTCTCATTCCATGTCTGGGAGTGCCACATGTCCAACACTGGAAATCTTCGGCCAGTTAGATTTGTTAAGGTCATATTGAAAATGAAAAAAATCCAGACACTGAACAATAAGAGCCCTTCAAACAGGCTATCATTTCTTTCAAAGGATACCACATAAGAATGTGGACATCATGCTGAATAAGAAAAGCGAGATTAAGTGGTGCCCAGCCTCAGAGAGCGATGCTAAACTTTTGAATAGGTGCCAATTAGTACACATTTTTAATTCACAGAAAAAGGAATTTATTAGATAATTCAGCAACTCTGGAATTTCATGAAATTCAGAGAAAAGCCAGAATCCCTGAAGAGAAGCTAAGAGATGGATGTTTGCCCACATCTGATTCCAAGGGCTCTGTAGCAAACTTGGTGATAGATCCTGTTTGGGCTGTGTTACTAAAAGGATTGATGGACTAGAGATATTAAAAAAAAAAAACAGTAAAGAGGCAACTATTTTAACAAAACTTAAATGCTGTATTAGCCAAATATGGCTCCTGTTCTCGGGGGGAATGAACTGGTTAACATAATAGGTGTATTTCCTCTCAAAGCACCCAGTCCAGAGTGGGAGGCAAGACTCATACGTGGGGAACTGTGACAAGAGAGCCACACTGTAAAAGAGGCAATGTGTGAGCTATGGGAGTTCAAGGAGGAAAAGCCCCTCCTGCTATGCCAACATAGCATAGACAATGCCACACAAAGGTTCCTAGTGGAAGTTTAGTTCATGGTAGGAGGACAGTAAGTATGAATTCCTTCATAGTTTCTTTTTGCCCCTGCTTTTCCTTTTTTTGTTGCTTCTGTTGTCTGTTTACTTCCTTCATCATTTTCTTTTGGAGGTGAGGTTTCAGTATGTGCTCATGCTGGCCTCAACTTGAAGTCCTCCTGTTTCAACTTCCTGCTAGGATTTAGAGGCATATGCCACCCCATCTTGCAGAACTTTGATTCATTAGTTCTTTAATCCTTTTCTTCATTCTTTTCTATATCACAGGATAGTAGATATGCCTTTGTGGTAGTGAAATAAACAGAAACTAGTCATGCTTAGTCCATGATGGATTTGGGCCAAGGCTGTACAGAGGAGAAAGACTCTAATCCAACCAAGTCTTTGCTTACCTGCTTTATGCACAAACTCCACGAGACATCTTCTATGCACCTATACATGCATATTACAAAAGCCTATTTTTATTTCTGAAATCCTGCTTCCTGACTAGAGTGGGAGTTAAACTTTATATTTCTTCAATGTTCAATACTAAATGGCTTATCGGAGCCCTGGCAGAGTGGTTTCAAATAAGCATTTTAATGTAGAATAAAGGTCAACGTGCTAGAATTTGAAACCATTAATCCTTTTGCTCTTAAGGAAGACTATACTTTAACAGAATAAATAACAGATTAAATAATAAGAGTTCATGAAATTCCAACAAGAAAAAAAATTACACATTACATTGTTGAGAGTTGAAACCAAGGAGACCTTAATGTTCTCGCCCTCATTTTCCTATTTTAGATTGCCAAGATTTAGATGGTAAAGAGAAATTGTTCTTTTAATTTTCTTTTGTTTTGCAAGTAGAGAGAATGTTTAAGTCTTTGAAGGTTGAGAGATCAACTGTATTCAGAAATAAGCCCTTAGTTTATAGGTAGAAGAAACATGTCACTGCAGCCTATAGATTAGAAGCCCCATGCTAGCGACTGCAGCTTTCAACTAGTAAAGCCCATAAGGGACAGAAAATATCTATCAAAACAGACCAACTAATGGCCTAAGGTAACTGCAGGTGAGCATCAAAATCCAAATCAAATGTTACGTGCACTGAGCAGGTTCATGTTACTCCCAGTCAATGCCAATGGTACCACTACCTCTGAAGTTACATAAAATGCTGCTTACATATCTATTTCTCATAGTCCATCCCTTGCTGGTTACCAAATCAGTCTTCTTTTTGCACAATTTTAAATAGGACTTAAGGTTTAGTAATAAAAAAGAAGTAATGTTTATTGCATTCTGTCTGCGTTCCAGAAATTACACTAAGCACATTAAACATAGTAACCAATGTAACCTATACCACAACCCTACACAGAGATGTTTATCTGATAATAAACAGAATAAAAGAGCCAGCTAAACTACACCAGATCACAGTGGCAAGATAGTGGTAAAGCTGAATTTCAAACCTCTGTCTATGGAGGGCATATTATAAGGATTTTTACAAATCACACACCAGAGGCTGGAATTCATCTTTAAGATAAGGGCATCATGTATTTTGAATAAAGAGAGGTACATGCAAACTTAAATTTAAGGAACTTCTCTGTGTCAGGAGAGCCTGATATTGGAAGACAGATGAAGAGACTGTTGTTGACCTGACTAAATGCTTACAGAGCACCAAAATGCTAAGTAGTGAGAAATTCAGTAGACTTTAAGAGCTAGCACTGACCAGACTTCAGGTCTAGTAGATTATGAAGATAACTAAATTTGAAGTCACAACAGGCTGCTTTGTGGTTTGGGAGCCTGGGTAGAATATGGTACCATGTACAGTGACAGAAACATGTAGTGCCTTGAAAAGATGGTCTCTGGGAAGGCCTTCTGGCCCAATACCTAGAGAATAGGTATTCCCATGCAGTTCCTGAATGTTCAGAGCTTCCTGCTTCCCATTTTGTAGATGGGAAGACTGAAAAACAGCAGACATGGTCTTGTTCACATTCTTTTATGGAATGTGATGTGTGATAAAAGTTAAACAAATATTTGCTGATTATCATGTTATGAGTCATGCATGACTTCTATTATACCTCTTGACCTCTGGAAGTGTAGTAGAGCAAAATACAAAAGACTGGAGGCCTATGGCTACTGAAGCTTTCTTAAAGAAAATAGAGCTGCAAATTCTGGAAATCAAGCATAACCCTTGAAAGAGAAAGCAGCATCTATGCATAATACTTCCAATTTAATCCAGTTCAGAATCTGAATTTACCAATCTGCTGAGTTACTCTAAAATATACATTTGGAAGCCTTAAAGAGCCCAGCATCAAACTCTTGGTTTTGTTCTCTGTGTCTTCATCTCATTGTAGTTATCATCTGTTACTATTAAGTTCCCTCAGTTTCTTACCAGACAAAAATACTACTCATACCTGAGAGTCTGGGGTTCATTCCTTATTCTTAATGGACTGTATAGTTAGGGCCTGGCACCAGGCCAGACACAGAAATAAGAAACATTGATTAAGAAAACCCAGGCCAAATTTTCCATAACCCCACATTATGCATTGGCTGTATGCAAGCATAAGGACCTAGAATGCTCTTGAACTGAGTCTGTCAATGCCAGCTAGCCAAGTATTCTATTACAAGAGGAGCAGCTAAGATTCAATTAGTTTAAATGAATAACACTGTGAAAGTTTTCATTTTTATATCCAGGCATCAAAACTCTGAACTTTTTCTTATTTATGAAACAATCAAAACACTAGAGCCTTGAGATCAACTTTCTTGAACCATAGGTGTCACTCAGTGGTAGATGCTATGCTCACCAAACATGAGATTCTGGATTTGATCATCAGCATGAAAGAAAGGGAGTAGAGAGAGAGAGAGAGAGAGAGAGAGAGAGAGAGAGAGAGAGAGAGAGAGAGAGAGAGAGAGAGAGAGAGAGAGAGAGAGAGAGAGAGAGAGAGAGAGAGAGAAGAAAGGGAAAGAGGGAAAGGAAAATGGAGGGAAGAGAGAAAGAAGGAATGGGAAAATGATAAAGCCAATATAAACTACATAAAATACAACTCACATAACAAGTTAATATAGATATATAGCAAATTTCATATAGATATATAACAAGTTCATATGGATATATAACAAGTTCATCTAGATATATAACAAGTCGTATATATTGATTCAATAAAAATCATTTACTGAGTTTCCACTGCATAGTGGAGCTTTCAAACACAGCAATGAACAGAAACTAGCCGGTTAGGGGATATCACATATTTTGTAACCACAGAGTAATCTGTGCCCCATAAACTATATGCAGGAGGAACATGACCTGGTCATAGAGGGTATTTCTTTTTGAGGAATTAATACATCAAGTTAGCATGGGAGTTAAGAGGAAGAACTCTGCTATTAGATTCCTTCCACTAGCATTTTCTTGCTGTGTTACCTTGGAAAAGTCATGGAACTTCTCTGAGCTTTAGTGTCCAATTTGTTAAGTAAGAATAAAAATAGTTACTAGAACTAGAACTTAAGGAAGGTCAAATTAGGTAATATTTAGAAAGCACTTAGTATTCAGCACATATTAAAAACCACTTAAGGGATTTTCTCAAATAAAGCTGTAAAGAAGATGTGGTCGAAATGGCAACTAGACAAATGACAAAGGAAAAGAATACCTCAATCAGACAGACCATGTACAAAGCCCCAGGAAAGAAGCCAAGGATCGTCAGATAGAAAATACCCTGTTGGTTTTGGAAAGAAGCATGCAAGATCTTGAGAATGAAGTCCAAAGTGGATGAAAATCATTACATTTTATCCAAATATATGAGGATCCATGAAAGGATTTAAAACAGTTACTCCTGATCACACTTGTGGTTTTGGAAGTCCCTGAGATTGTGAGATTTGAATTGCTTACAGTGACCAAGGAATTAAAAATTAATTAGTCAAGACCAAAACAGGGCACGGGCTTCCTGTCTTCCCAGTCAGGGGCTTTCTCATTCTGCACAGCATTTTTCTAATGTTCTTTGATGGAGGCATGTCATGGTAACTGCTTTCTCTTCACTTCTGGATGTTTGCAGTGCTAACCCTTTGAGCTGCGTCGTCTTCATTAAGTGAATGTCCTGTTCCCCTGACCAAGAATGCAATTACTGAAGGGGAGATCAGATTAAAATTGAGTTTCTGTAATGGGCCATTTGTTTGGAAGGCAGCCTGAAGGTATTTCTGAGAACTTTCATCAAGGGGGTGGTGGTGGTGGAGAATAGAACTTCTGTGATGATGATGATTATTAGGGCAATTGAACTCCAGGCACAGCCAGCTCCCACATCAGTGAGTCATCCCTTGCTTTTCTGAGGTTCTTAATTGGATGAGATTTGTTTTCCTCTGTAGTCTAGACTCTCAAATGGAAGGGACGTTAAAGGTCATATAGCCTTACCAAATCTCAGTCCCTGTCTATGGAACTCTTTTCAGTAGGTCATCCAGTTTTTACTAACATGCCTGTATGACAAGGAACTCATTGCCCTTAAAGACATCCCTTGCTTCAGTAAAAGACTCTGAATGGAGTTTCTCCCATTTATGGAAGTGAACTCTGTCTCTCAGTCTAGCGCATGATGCATCTTCTCTGCTTTTGTTGTTGTGAGGCTGTGGGATTCACCTGCCCCTGGTGCTATTTAGAAATTCTTAGCATCACTGTCCTGTGCCTCCTTTCCTACGATGTTGTACACATACATTACAAATAGCCAAGGAAACTGAACAGAACAGTGACTTAAGGAACAATGAAGTCTTTTCCCTTCTTACAAAATGGTTCTGAACTGAGTAATCTCCCTGCTTCCTACAGCCATCTATGTTTCCCACAGTTGTTAGCAACCCGTGCTCTTTCCAATGCCTTGAATCACCTTCAACTAGGGTATTGTATCACCTGCAGAGTCAAATTTAGACCCTGTCAAGGCCTGATTGGTTGTAAGAAGAGAGAGAGGATGGAGAAAGTAAGCCTATTGATTTAAAGCTTGGATCCCAGGTGCGGTACATGTCAAATTCAGTAGTGTTCCACCAGCCAGAACATGGTGACATGATTAGACCTCACTGAAGTGAGAATGAGTGCTCAGAGGAAAGCGGTCTAGCCATATGCCTAGAAAGAGAGGAAGAAGAGTTAGGGTGCCTGTCAGCCTAAATTATGCCCTGCGAGGTCAGGTGGTAAGCTAAAGCTCAGAAGACTGACTTATTTCTACTGGCAATCTTATTGTCTTGGCTTTTCTTGTGACACGTGGCAAAAACTGAACATAGTGAAAGGCACTGATCATTTGTATGCAGACCTCTCAACTCCACACATATAAGCTCTTATACAACTCGTTCCACTTCTTTAAGGCATTTATACAATCAGCAAAAATTCAGTCCATGAATTCTGGTGAAGTTCAAAAGGGATAATTGTGTCAGTTAATGCAATTTCAGTTTTTTTTTTCAATGTCAGTAAATAGTTGAAAATAAATGAAATAAATAAATCAAATAGTTTGGACTCAGTTTCAACCTTTTATCTTCAGGACTTATGAGCCTACCAGACTCCCTAGCTAAAAGTTTACTGCTCATTTGGAATACCAAAAGCAACTATTCTCTGACATTCCGAAGGGAAACCTACTGGAAAAGATGATAAAACAGAGTCTTCTACCTTATACGCATTTGCAATCTATATGGGAAAACAATCCAAAGAGTTTGAGGGGAGCCAGCACTGGCAGAAGTAGCAGCAAGGACACCAACATGTATCACTGGTGGCAGCATGCATTTCCCAAGGCCCTCCTTGCCATGCTCTGGGCTGAGTGCCTTACATATGGCACAGGATTGATTTCTATAGTATTCCTCTAGGGTAAGCACCTCGCCCTGTTTACCTACGAGTCTCTGTGTTCAGTGGATTTAAGCCATTTGATCAGGGATACGACTGGAAACTGGCAGGCCTAGGATTTTAGTTTAAAACTCGTACGTCCACAGCTCTCTCCTGAATTGGGAAGATCTTGTGCAATTCCGTGTAGACAGCTTACTCAGCAAACATGTACAGACTGCTTATTAAATGCTAAGAACTATAATTCCTTTTTTTTTTTTTTTAAGTTTTTATTTTCCTCAACATAATACTTTAATTGTTTGGTAATTTCACACAATGCACCCAGATCACACTCTATATAATAATAACCCCAAACTTCAGCAGTCTCTTTGAACATATCCTCACAAGCTATTTTTCTGCTTGACTACAGATGTGTTCTTATCCTTCCCCAGGCAATGGCCTGTACTTTAGACCCCATTTAATCTTAGTACAACTGTTCACGTTTGTCCTACATATTAAATGTATTATTATCTAGAATTACCTGTAAACAAGCAAATACATTCCATATTACTCTTTGTAATGTAGAGAGGAAGATGGAGAGAGACTCTAATTACATTTTCCTCTGGCTAGATCTCATTTCCCTGCTTTATTTCATAGCGTAACTTCTCCAGTGGGTTCTCAATACCTCTTCTTTCCACGTGTAGTTTGATTTCACTCTTCTCAATCAGCTTATGTTAGGCTGTGTTCTCCAACATCCCTCTCAAACAGCCTTGATTAATATCATTCTAGACACTAAGGCAATGTCCTGCCAATTGTAACTAATGGTTATTTCTCTGTGTTTGTGTTACTAAATTTGTTAGCAGCCCTTAACTAGATTAAATTATAAGCCACCTTTAAGTATCTTCTTCTTTAGACTTTCAAACTACCACACTCCCTTCATCTTCCTCCTCTGTGGAACCTTTTGCAAGATCTTTTGATGGATCTTCTACATGACATTTAATTTTATTATTACTTTTTACTATTTAGGTTATTTTGCCTGCATGTATGCTTTCATACTGCATGTGTGCAGGGTGCCTGTGGAGGCCATATGAGGGCACCAGATCGCCTGTGACTGGAATTGAAAACAGTTATAAGTGCCCACATTGGCACTGAAAATTGAACCTAGTTCCTTAGCAGGAGTTGCCAGTGCTCTTAACAACCGAGCCGTCTCTCCAGTCCCTTTACCGTATTTTAAATTGTGGATGACTCTAGTCACTTTTCCTTCTTTTCTCCACCTACATACTAATCTGGAAATCTAATCTGTTCCATAGCTTTAAATGTCAGCTATATGCTAATGAGTTCCATATCTACATTTTCAACCTTAGCTTCTCAACTGCAGACTAGTTTGATAAAATTGCTGACACAGCATCTTCATCCAGATATCTAATGGGCATGTCAAAATGAATACATCTGAAACAGAAATTCAAGTCTTTTCCATTACAGTAAATAGCCTCAGGTAAAAAACCTGGAGGGAATCATTAATTCCTCTTTCTCTCACATCTCATATCTAGTCTATTAATGGATCTCACTATGTCTGTTTCTAATACATATTCCCAATCAGATTACTGCCTCCTATATCCATAATTCAAGTCCAAGTTATTATAATATTTTGGACAATTCAAACAACCCTTGACTTTCTCACTACTTCTTGCTGCACAGAGTCCACTCTGTTTTCTGGAAACACAAAAGCCTGCTAGTATTGCTCTCTGCTGATAAAATTGAAGTGACCTTTACTCCAAATTAAAGCAAACCATAGATGAAGTATAGGGGTCAGAAAGAAGAGACATGGTAAAGTTCAGGGTTGGTACATGGAAAACACGAGAAAACTATGAAACATAAACATTTGTATGCTGTCTAAAACATTAATTATAAATAACCTCAGTAGAAAACTTATTGCTATCTCTAGTAAAGCCTGTAGGAGCTAGTCTGCACCCAATGTTCTGGTCTTTGCCCGACTTCTTCCTAGCTCTACTTAGTTTTCATTATATAGTTAGTCTAATATTTTTCCTGTCATTCAAAGACTACATACAAAGCTTATTCCTTTCTGATGCTCTTCTTCAAATTATATCATTCAGAACTCAATAAAATCATATTCCTCAATGAATGTTTCCAAACATTCTAGATAAAATACATTACATCTCCCTAGTCACTCTCACATCATGCCATTTGATTTTATTCATGCCATTTATCGGTAACTAGAGTCATCTCATTTATGTTATTAACTGGCTTGAGACCATCTTTTTCTTAAGAAATGTAAGTTGCTTTGGATAAACCATTTCTTCATTCATTTCTATATCCCCAGCACTATGAATAATGCCCATGAGTTAGTAAAACATTTTATAAGTGTATCTAGACTGACCAATTGCATCCCTGCTTGAAGGTCTTTAGTTAAAATGAAAGTAAACTGTGTGGGCAGCGATCACACAGGATTTGTGCTTTATCAGAGAGAACCTCGGGGCCTTTGAAAGTCAAAAAATATCACCTGACTTATTGAAGTAAAACTAGAGCTAATGTTAGAAGGTTTTTTAAAAATCATTTTCTTTTTCTATTTTGCTGTTTAGATAGATATCATATAGCTCATGCTAAACTTGAACTCTTGATTGTCCTGCCTATGCCTCCCAGTAGAATTAACAGGGAAGTACCAGCATACTCAGGTGAAAATGCAAAGTTTGGAGCTTAAAGTTTGATCTGCTTTTAATAAATGACAAGTAGAGAAAATAAAAAGTAGGAGAGAGAATAGGACTATCTGGTGGACAGCTCATCAGGACTGAAGAATGCAGACAGGTGCACAGCAGCAGATTATAAATGAGCTCAGAAATTAGCTTTACATAGCCATCCATGTAAGCAGCCAGGTGAACAAGCCTCATTATTTATTGTTTGTGACTCAAATTACGAATTTGGTATTTTCTTTTACCTTTATATATCAAGGTAATTTCCTTATTTGCATGAGGAGTTTTCCCTAGTGATGGTACAAAACATAGATTATATAAATTTGTACTTGACATTATTTTGAATATGAAATCTATCACATAATACAGAACTAATTGACTGGCTTTCTGTAGTAAATTCATCATTTTCTATTAGTATCTGAATGAATCATTATATAAATTCTACATTGAAAACTTATGATTCATAAAGTGTTTTAGATAAATAAGCCATATGATACCTCCAAGCAGTATAATCCGCCTGTGGATGTATATGCATTAATATACATATAAGCATAGCAATTGTTGATAATGTAAGAAACTGCTAAGATAGACACATGTGAGATGTTCGTGGTCCTTGGTACCATGGCACTGAGAACTGAGTACATGGCACATGGTTACTGAGAGGAAGTAATTCTGTCTTGGTAGATCTTGGAAAACTACAAAGAAGTAAAAGCATCTTAATGTGGCTTTGAGGGAAGAGTGGGGATTTTCCAGACAATTAACAATATGGAATGCCATTTAGGAAATATAAATAACACAAGGGCAAAGAGCTGTGAAAGTACATGTAGTATTCCAGGAATCATGGCATGATGTGCCCTGTGCCTGGAATAGAGTCCTGAAGTGGGCAGAAAAAAGGGATGGAAAAGTGAATTAGGATAAGACTGAGACTGACAGGTCTTGAAAGGCAACTCATGGACTTAACAGGCAGTCATCAATAGCTTCCAAAAATTTTGCAGACTTTCTAATGACAAAAGAGAGCTGCTAGGGCCCTGAACGATGCTCTGCCTCTGAGTCAAAAGCTCTTTGGTTTCTACATCATCACCTGTCAAAGAGTTGAGCAGGGTGATTTCTAAAAGGTCATTTTCACAGATGCAAATTTCATAGGCTAAATAAGTAGCCCCTTCTTTCTGAGGACTGGAAATGAGAGGAGTGAGTCTGTCAACAAGCTGAAAGGCAGAATCACTGTTCTCAAGCTACGTTTCCTGTGGGATGCTCATTACTGTGCTGGCCTCTCAGTGCAATGATGCCAGCAATAATAAGATATGGGTGTTTCCACCTCCCCATCTGCCCAGTACAATGCCTGGAAGTGTATCTGTGAAGAGTTATGTAGTCTTTTAAATTGAATTCCTTTCTTTCTTTATCTGGACCTTCATTGAGATGCTAGAGATCTCTTACCTTTCAAGAAAAAGTGCATGCTACATCATTTGTCCCAGCCAGTATTGCCCAGTGGTTGGTAGCAAAGGTGAAATATTGCCTCTGAAGATGGATGGCTTATGCTAGCCTCGTGGTCTTTGAAATGTTCTCTTGCCAAAGCAGTGAACTGACTCTCCCTAGTCTTTTTATACTTGAGATCCACACAGGTGCATAAAGGACTTCCTTTGTGTCAGACATGGTATTAAACGGCGAATCTATAGAGAAGTTATACAATATCCACCAGCAAAAATTCCCAGTTTGGTGAAGATAACAGAAACATAGGCATTAGCTTTTGCCTACCAGAGTGGACAAAATATTCGTTCCTTTATCTACTAAACTTCATAATGAATAAGAAGTCCCTAACCTCAAGTAGCTCAGAAACCACTTTTGTTTCATATTTTTAAATAGAGAGACTCAAATTTAGGTATATGCCTATAGCTTTCATATGTGGAAGTTTTATCTTCTGGGTCCCAGAAAGCTTTGTAGAAAAGGTGGTAGTTTAGAGGCATCATGATTTCACAGTGAACTAATCCTTTGTCATCACAGAGTCATCTTTATCCTTTACCCTATTCTGTGCCCTGAGTCTATGAAATATAAATTAGTATAAACATCCCAAATTATTCACTAAGCATCTTAAAATGACATGTCTTTCCCACACCTTCACTTTTACAGCATTTGTGTCTGTATGTGTTAAGGGCATTTGTTATAGCTAACATATTTTATAGCCTTGCTTTTTAAACTGATCCAGATCTCAATACTTTTTTGTTTTTGGTTTTGTTTTGTTTTATTCTTTATTTTTTGAGACAGGGTTTCTCTGGTAGCCTTGGCTGTCCTAGATTCACTTTGTAGACCAGGCTGGCTTTGAACTCACAGTGATTTGTCTGCCTCTGCCTCCTGAGTACTGGTATTAAAGGCCAAGATATCTCTATTTTTTATTACAGTATTCACACTGGTAACATTTAATATAATTATTGATTTCATTAAATTTAAATATATCACTTTGGTCTTTGTTTTTCATTTGCTTTGGTTGGTCTCTTTCTTGTTTGTTTGTCTTGAGACAGGGTCTCACTAAATAAGATAGGCTGACCTCAACTGCCAATCCTCACGCCCCAGCCTCCTGAATTCTGTGATCTCAGGCATGGACTACCACATGCAGTCTAAAATTGTTTTTCATTTAATTTAATGTTTATATTTTTGTTCCTTTTGTTAGTTGATTAGATACAACTCATCATAGTATTGTTCTGGAGCAAATTTGCGGTATAAATTATGATTCTATATTACAATCTATTTTCAGACGGTGTTATAGTACCTCATGCACAGTATATGACCCCCACAGTAATGCACTTCCTATAGTCCCTTCCTAACCTTTATGCTATTGTTGTTATAAATTGAACTTTCATGTGTTTTATAAATCCTATACTACATTGTTATTTTCTGTTTGAGTACAATAAGATCTCTGAAGGCTATTTAAACAATAAGACATATTCTTATATTTTTCTATATAATTAAAGAACAATAATCTTGAGTTTTCTGATGCCCTTTATTTTGATGTGGTAGATTCATATCTCTACCATCCCACCTAGTGTGCTTTCTTCTACCTAAAGGTCTGTGAGTAATGACTTTAAAAAATTTAGTCTGAAAAATGAATGAGAGAATGGGGGAAAAGAAGGAGCCAGAGGGCCCTAGAAACCTACAACAAGAATATCGTGATGGGCGGATCTGGGCCCAGGAGTTCAGCTCAAACTACTGCTCCAACCAAGGGCAATACTTGCAGTAAACATTAAACCCCTTCTCAGATCTAGCCAATGGACAGGACATTCTCTGCAGTTGATTGGAGAGTGAGGACTGTCTCGGACATGAACTCTGGTGCCGCATATTTGACCACCTCTCCATAGTGGGGAGGCCTGGTGGCACCCTGAGAAAGAATAAGCAGGCTACTGAGACTTGATAGCCTTTGACCATATAGTGAGGGAGGAGGTCCCCCTCGGTCACCGACATAGGGGAGGGGAATATAGTGAAAGCGGGAGGGAGGGAGGAACAGGAGGATACAAGGTATGGGATAACAATTGAGATGTAATCGGAAGAAATTAATTAAACAAAATTTTAAAAATTTTTAAATAATTTGTCTAGAAAAAATTTGATTATGACGTGCATTAGCATAGTTGTCTTTGTGTTTCCATGCATAACATCTATTGAATTTCTTGGATGAGCAAGTTTAAGTTTTTCCTCCAAATGAAAAAAAATTACACCTTGTTTTTCTTTGGGCATTGTTTTCTTGCCAGCCCCAACTTCCTTTTAGAGACTCCAGTTCCAAATAGATCATGATCATTCTATTTGTCTTGTGGCCCATTATTTCATTGTAGGTTGAGAGAATAGGCTTTCTTCTCTGTATTTCTTTCCAAATAATATTTATGGCCACATTACTGTGTTTTCAATTGTACTGGTGTTTTCATCTGTAATGTCATTTTCATTCAATATTTGTGTTAATATAATATATTCTAGTGTTCTCTCAAAGTTTGACTATGTTTTATATATGTTTAATATAGTGCATATCATACCATTAATTATTTATAGTATTAATTATTATTTGTTAATTCTTGATTTATGATAATTAAAATGGGTGTTAATGAAATTAATATTTCATACATATTTATATTAATTGATGGTTATATTGGTTAATAGATTATATGTGATACATTATTAATGTATAATTTGCTTATAATTATATTATATTATCTACTATATACATATTAGAGCCTGTTTGCATTTTTAAAATACAAGGAATCAAGATATAACTGTTTAAAGTCAGTTTCTGATAATTTTGACATCTGTGCAAGTATAAGTCTTGTTTCAAAAAGAATGTTTTCTTTGTGAAGAGAATGTTTTCTTGCTTCTTTGCACGGCATGGTATTTCTCTAGTACATGCAATTACTGATTGGTGGTTGGACTCTATATTGTTGGGTGATAGGCATTTTTTACTCACTATGGTCTTAAACTTTGTTCTACGGTACAGTTATGTGACCTGAAAACAGTTTCAGCCTTTCACATTCTGCATTTAAATTTATTGGATGAGACAACAATATTTTCCCAGACTGAGCTTTCACCTCTAGTGAGGCAAGAAGTCTCTTCTAAGTGCTTCTACCTGTGAACTGAGGGGTTTCCAGTCTAGCTATAGGAATCAGGACTTCTTACTAAGCCCTTGTCCTCTGAAATTCAAGCAGGGATCACTGAAGCCTGGGCAGTTTTCTCACATGAGAACTGATTGATGCTCTGCTTAACTTTCAGTGGCACTTATTGGCAAATGGTTCATTTTTTTTTTCACTTGCTCTGTCCTCCCCAGTTCTATAAGCTGCAGATGTTAGTTGGGTGTCTGTCTACACTCTCAGCTCATCTCAACTTAGTGTACTAGCTCCTGTTTTTGTTTCTCTACTTACGCTCCACCCTGGAAACTACCCTCACACTGGCTAAGGAACTCTTAGCACTCAAGCTATTAGTTTATGTCTTATAGTATTCACTAACCTCCACTGTCTTATATCTTATAATATTTCATAAAACAGTTTTTATTCATTTATTATTTTGTTGTTGTTCTTTGTTTTGTTGGGGGGCTTGTTGTTGTTTTATATGAAAGGATGAGTCTAAACTCCCCTATGCTGTCTCAGCCAAAAGTAGAAGACTTCCAAATTTCTTTATCAAATGCATTATAAACCCATCCAACTGGAAACTTTCAATTATGTCTTTGTCTTTATCTCCTTCTATCCCCTGATACTCACTTTCTGTTCTGGAACACTGCATTCACCATTATGTCTCGCATTTCTGTGGCCTTCTTCCACAGAGCTCATGAACAATCATTATCACCCTCTGACTGGCTCTTACTCAGTCTTCAACATCAGATACCTTTTCTTATTCATCCTTCTACTCCTAAGATGGACAATTAGTTTTATATCTCAATATCAGGATGATTTCTTCATTCTCCAAGCTGTATTTAATGGAATCCTGGCTATGCACTATAATATGTTATGGAACTATTTGGAAATGTCAGCCTAAGCAATATTAAGCAAGTAGGTTATACTTTTTTAAGGTGCAGGTGCATCATGAATCTCTAAGGAAGGCTATGGTAGTGGTGAGAAAACTGAGCCTTAATGTAGATTATTTTTAAGACAAGGTATCTGTATGTAGCCTTGGCTTCCACTGAGCTTATGGTTCTCCGTCAGCTTTACAGACTTCCCTTTGTAAGATAAGAACACACTAAACATACCAACTGTGGCTTGCTGTGAAGTGGGTAGACTAAAAGTTGCTAGAGACCGTTCTTGTTGAGACCTCCATGAGAGGACAGAATCAGTACGTCAAATGGAAAGCTGTGTTTGCAGCCCAAGGCTTTCCTTTCCTTCATTTTGTGGCCTTGTTGAAACAATTTTTCAAGTCTAAATCTTTAACACATCCAAATCGTTTAGATGTTAATCTCATAAAACTCAGTTTGGCTTTCAGTCTCCTCATCTACTGCCTACCATGACTACACCACCCTTCCTTAAGATCTTTCTTAAAGGATTCATACAGCCTCCCAGAACATATTTTACCACTGTCTCGATTTATGTTCTTTCTCAGATGTAAGAGTCCCCATCGGTTTTAGATGGTCTCATCTACTGGCTTGCCTGGCCAGTCTTTAATCCTTCTTTCCTGTGATGCTTGGTTTTTGTAATTGGCTTTAGATGATAACTGGGTTATTTCCTTACCCTCTTCTTCCACACTCCTCACTTGTGTGGTTAGCACCATTAGTTCTGCTTGCTTCTACCCATTTAATATCTTTTCAACATACTTCTTTGGCTGTCCTGGACCTGCTTTGTATACCAAGCTGGCCTCGTAGATACCTGCCTCTTCCTCCCCAAGTGTTGGGATTACAGACATGGGCTACTATGCCTTGCTTCAATCAGACTTCTTTTTCTCTACTTCTAAAATTATAGGTGTTATTATTATTCATTTACTTATAATAATTAAAAATTAGAGCAAATAAACTGATTTATCTTTAATAATATACTTATTGAATAACTAATAAATGGCCTACATTCTACTGTGCTTATTTTCTTATTTCTAATTGAATGAATGCACTTATAAAATTACTATGTGCTTCCTACACTTCCACTATTTTTTACTTGACAGAAACATAGCATGCCTCAGCCATAATTTTGCTTTGTTTCATGGCACAATAATTTTGTTTAAGTAAAAAGTAAGCAAAGTCCAGATGTCCCCCATGGGATGCCTGTCAGTAAAATCGTACCAGTGTCTTTGCACATGCTGAGTAGCCCCCAGAACCTGCTTGTCCTTCTTTCCCTTGGAGCAGCTGTAAACCTGGAAGCCCCTGCCAAGCCAAAGTCTGAGGGAACAGACTGTTCTCAGACTCCTCTCCCAAGTCCTCTAGGAGGCTGCTATTTGCATCATCTTTTATGCATAATTGGGATAATTTATCTAGATGACAACAGAAATGGTACTGTGGATATTTTTAACTATTGAAATTATTTGGCCTTTGTAGGAATATGAAGGAGAACACTTAAAGTTTGTTATTACATTAAGAGTTATTTCAGTCTCAGGGATTTCTCATTGGGTATATAACTAAAAGAATGTCTGTATAACTGACCATATTTATTTAAAAAAAAACACTATACACAACAAGAGCAGTAACAACAGAAGTTATTTGCTTTTTTGTTTGTCACCCTCTTGTAAAGCTTTTTACTAATTCCTTACTTTGTGCCATGGTTGTCTGGCTCCGGTTCAACTCTCCAATTTTATTCTGTTGTCCCTCTCTGTATTGTGCCTTCCAGTCCAAGTGTACCACTCATCAGCTCTTAAATATACCATTCTCAGATTGCTAGGTCTTCTATGTGGGATGTCCCTTGCTACTTACTTACTGATGAACTTTTAGTCATTATTCAAAGCCACAATCAGGTGTCAGCGCTTCTACAATATTCCATGGCTTCCATCTTTACTCTAAAGTAAGATTGGCTGTTGGCCTGCACACACTTTGTCATCATATCTATTGGCATTGTTGTACTTTTTGGACTTCATTGTGTCACTTGCATTGTCAGAGTAAGGCCAGTTCTGGCTAGGTACTTGTCGTTCCAGAAATATTTGTTGCTGAACTCTGCTTCTAATGAGCATTGCTAGAGCTCTGTGAATTTCATGACAAGAACTGAAGGACATATGGAGGGGTTGCTGAGGAGACTACGAACCAGAAGGAACAGTTCCTCAATGTTATAGTATACATTGCCTGGCATTTCTCCATTGTTAAGTTCTTGTCCTTGACAAATAAGACATTCATTTTGCAGGATTTTGTAAAGTGCTTTTATGTACCCTCTTCTAATGTACAGGTTAGGAACATGAACTCTTGAGCCAGGTGTTCTGACTTTGCATTCCACTCAATACCCACACTGTTCACTGTTGAGAAACCTATACATGTCACATTGTACATTTCTTGTTTCTCTCCACTATATGATAATGATAATGATAGAACCTATCTTGTGGGGTTATTGTGAGGAATGAATAAGTTATATTTGTATAGTCCCTGGGATGTTTATAAAATGCATAAAATATATTGAAAAAATGCCTTATAATATGCTGAATGAGGACAGAAGGATTCAAGCTTATTCAGATTTCTAATGAGAAAGAATGTCTGGAAAGCTTTAGAAGGAAGTTAGGAATGAAATCTCATAAGGTATTGCAGTGACGATCTCTCTCTCTCTCTCTCTCTCTCTCTCTCTCTCTCTCTCTCTCTCTCTCTCTCTCTGTCTCTCTCTCTCTCTCTCTGTGTGTGTGTGTGTGTGTGTGTGTGTGTGTGCATACCATGTCATGTGTGTGGAAGTCAGAGGACCACTTCCTGATGTCAGTGATCTCATTCCACCATCTGGGTCCCAGTTACAAAGCTTGACAGCAAGCTCTATATCTGCTGAGCGATCTTGACAGCCCTGCACTTGTGTTCCTGACTGGATTCTAATGCTGCTGAATCCATAGCTAAAAGAAACCGAAGAAAACTTAAAGGAGCTGGAGAGAGCCTATCTTAATCTTGTTATTCCATGTGTATTCACAGCAATGACAGTAGAAGTAGGGCCAAAATGTAGACATGATTAGGGGTCATATTTCCTCTCAAGCAAGATAATCTTTGAACATCTGTAGTTGTGTAAATATTAAACAGTCTTCCCAGGGAGGTAATGAGCTCCCATCACTCTATGCATTCAAATAGAATATTAGCAGCCACTTGGGAGCTCAGATGCCTATAGCAAGTTGAAATATAGAGAGGCTACTTGAAGCAGATGTGCTTTGGATGCTTTAATATATGATGCAAAAGGCTGAGAAGAGGCATAGGAAAATTAGGGCTGGGGTCCTATATAATATTTCTATATATATATAGTACATATATGAATATGTATGCATGTATGTGTGCATTATGTATGTATAATTCCCCCCCCCCCTTTCCCTGCCTCTTGCTACCCTCTAGACTGGTTTTGTTAAATTGCTGTGGTTTCTGTCTCTGCTTTACTGGCTTCATTTGTTACCTTGGTCTCTGTGACGCTTTACTTTCTGTTTTAGAACCCTGCCATGCGGGTTGGGGATGCCACAGTCTACTATGACATGATTTTAACTCCTTATATCTACAATAATGCTGTTTCTAAATAAGGCATATTCTGGACTGTCAGTAGTTAGGGATTCTAGTGTGCAGGCGAAATATCCAGTCCACCTTCACTTGCTTTTCTTTTCTTGGTTTCACACCTTAGCTTTGATGTGCTAAAA
This sequence comes from Acomys russatus, assembly GCF_903995435.1. Classification (NCBI taxonomy): domain Eukaryota; kingdom Metazoa; phylum Chordata; class Mammalia; order Rodentia; family Muridae; genus Acomys; species Acomys russatus. The sequence goes on from NC_067165.1 coordinate 9,489,622, forward strand.
CATTCAGAAATGCTGGAAATAAGTTTAGACTACAGGTGAAGGTGAAGAATTACATCAGAACTGAGTGTGCATGCCTGTAATCTCAGCGTGGAGGAGCTTGAGGTAGGAGAAGGTAACTGCCAGTTTTAGCGCTGTTCGTCTCCGTAGTCTACCACTCATATCTGATTGTGACTTTATATTTTCTTATATAGGATTAAAAGTTGACCCTCCAAGCCATTCTCTGTTGTAATTACCTTTTCTTAAGATGACACTTACTATGTACCCCTAGAACTCACACTTCTCCTGTCTCTCTATTTTAAAACTGTGCTTTATTTTACAGTTTAGTCTCCATGTTTATATTAACCTGTGCCTTTGGGATGCAGGGGTTAAATGATCCATCCAGTGGATTATGTCTGGCAGCAGTCTGGGTGGCCTTTGCATGACAATGGCTTGGGGACCCATTGGAAGATTCTCCATATTGAGCATCAAGGCAATTTAAAAAGTGATTTCTGAGAAAGGCATCCATTTAGAACCTTTACTAAATGCTCTCACAGCTCCTCTCTGCGGCTATATTTTTAGCTCCTATAGCCATTTAAGTTGAACATAATTAGAGGAAAACAATAGCTGAAGCAAAAAACACCATCTCAGCATTTTTGCAACAAATGGATGGGGCTGGAGAGAAACAGCTGCCCACTGCTGCATTTATATTTAGAATCTACCTGGGGACAGTCTGGTAGACAGAGCTAAGTTCAGCCCAGTTAAGATGGAAATATATATATATATATTATCTGCTTCATAACCAATAATCTGTAAATTACACACATATTTTAGGAATAACTTCACTATATGTAAAATTCATGATAAGGACTCTATTGTATACCAAACTTGCAGTTACCATAAAAATGTATAATTTTCATTTGAAGCTTTATGGCTAAAAGTAATTATTTTATTCCTTGAATCCATGTTGTCTTTGAATCCATTGTCTTTCTTTACCTTGTATATCCCGTCTGAACAAATTTTATAGAATTAAAACTTCTTAGTGAATCGAATACACATTTGATCATTGACATTTTACCAGAACTTAAGCATGTGAATGACTTCCTGCTCTTGCATTAGACCTTTGGGGCTTTTCTACTTTCTCCTTTCTCACCTTTAGACAAACTTTTGTGCTGGGCTCTCATTTACTTTATAATTCTGTCACACCGTATCATTGTTGAATCTTTAAATTACATGATTTTATTAATGTCCATCTTCCCAAACAGCACACGCTGAGAGCAGAGAAACTCCTGCATGCATGCTTCTTGTACTCCTTCTGCGTCACCAGTTCTTAGCACAATGCGCAGTAGCTAAACAACATGCATTTGTTAAAATGAGGAATATATAAATTAATAACAGGTTTTATAGTATTCTGTAATACTAGTTTTAAAAATAACAGAATTTTTGTAAGATACCAATAGGTGGTTAAAGGAACACAGAGATGTGGTTTACACACACATATAAAGGGCACTCTACAGGTGCAACTATAATGAAGCAGTTGAATTTGGGATGGGCCAGGGTATGTTTAAAGAAGGGTGTGGGAGAGAGTATTTTTTTATTATACATATTTTTCAAGTAACAGTATAACATTTTGATAGTGTACTAAATAATCCTACAACAATAATCCTCATTTGTATAAGTCCCAGATTTTCACCTTTTCTCTGACAAATATTCGTCTTTGATTTGAGAACAAGGGTTTCTTTGGTTTTTCACTCCTTATTCTCAAAGCTAGAACAAATGTTTTAAAAATATTGAAGGTATTAATTAATGCACCTAAACATTCTCCACTGACCTTGGAGATCCTGTTAGCAAGGGCATGTTTTCTGGCCACCGAGGCTCATTAAGAAAAACCAAATTTCACTAAGTATTGCAATGGAGATTTAATATGGAAATTGTAATAAGGTGGAAGTCTAAAAGAGAAAAGGGAGATCACTTAAGTAGCCAGAAATAACAATCACATGAAGCTGCTCTCACAGGTAGGATTATGATTCAGTGGAGCAGTTGAGCTTGTGTAAGGCTAAGGACATGAGTATTTCATCCAGACCTCTGAAGAGTGTTTCTTGAGTGTCTGTGGCTAGCACAGTGAACATGCATACATGCAAGCAAATGTCAAACACATTGTGATAAATAGTATGTCAACTTGACACAAGTTAAAATCATCTGAAAGGAGGGAATCTCAATTAAGAAAATGCCTCCATAAGGTGAGGTTGTAAGCAAGCCTGTAGGGCATTTTTTTTTAATCAGTGACTCATGTGGGGTGTTACCACCTACTGTGGGTGGGGCCATCCCTGGGATGGCAGTCCTGGTGTTATAAAAAAGGAAGCTAAGCAGGCTACATGAAGCAAACCAGTAAGTACCACCTTCCATAGCCTCTTCATAAGCTCCTGCCTTCAGGTTACTGCCCTGCTTGGATTCCTGTCCTGACTTGCTTCAATGATGAACAGTAATATGGAAATGTAAGTCAAATAGCCTCCTACGTATATTGCTCGTGTCATGGTGTTTTATCACAGCAATACTAACAACCAAACCACATTTTAAATAAAAATAAATGAATATTTTGTGTAAAAGGAATATTATGATGTGTGTTGCTATAGCAGATCTTGAAGGCATGACTGCTTTCAGTGAAGTACTCCTGCAGTATCCTTTCTCAAAACACTGTCACCTCGTTTTTAGTTTACCCTATCTTCTTACAGAACAATTTGGGGAACTGACTCTTTAATCAGTGAAAGCTAGAGTCTCATTCATAAGTGACGTATGACGAAATGGCAATAATCAGATGCCAAGAGTTGGCATTCCCTATAACAGAAGTGTCCTGAGGATGAAGAGTCAAAGAAAATCGTTCATTCCAGTCCTCGGGGCTTTTGGTATCACATGTAGTTGCCCATTTTGTTAGAGGAGAAAGGTGGGCGGAAGTGCATGTCTTCTCAGAGTTAAAGCCTAATTGTCAGCACTTTGACTGAGCAGGAATTACATATTTTTAAGGAAAAGGTATTAGGATAGAATCTTACCATCATGGGCAAAGTGTGTATGTATTTCTTTCTGTAAGTATACTAACCACAAAGCACCTCCCACAGAGGATGCTTCCAATAATCTCCTTTAGGTATCAGTCCATCTCCTTCGGTGTATATCTAAGTACTTCCTTGATATTCATTAGGCAAAGAGGCCATAGCATCAGAGGGAGAGGCTATTCACGATCTCTACATGGGATTTACAGGATACTCTAGTCTTCCAGAAGTAGAGGTGGCCATGACTCTCTGATACAGCATCACTCCTATTCAGCCACTTGGAGGCTATTTGATTACAATAGACCCCTTCTATAACAAAAGACCAATAATTTATACTTACTAGAATGCACACTTGTTATGGATTTGAATTTGCTTTTTTACAATAATGCTTCTGTCAACACCATTGCTCATAGGTTTGTAGAACCTATTAGGTTCCTTTTGATATCGCTTATGGCATTTAACCTGATAAAAAGAAACCCACTTTTTAAATGATATGGCAATAAGGGAATTACATATGTAGTACACACTGGTCTTAATGCATACCTCTCTTTGAAAAAGCATCTGGCCTGGAAGATTGTGGACTCTGCAGCCTAAGGTTCAGTTCCACTGCTGACTGGGAAGTCAGATATGGCATTCTCTTGGAAGATGTCATGTGTGCTTTGAAATAGTGGTGAATATATGGTGCTATTTCCAGTATGGCTAGGATAGAGACATCCAAGAAATCAAGGGTTGAACTGACATTGATTTTTCCTTTATTAAACTGAATAAACACAGAAATCTATTTCTTGGCTTTACACCTTTGGCCTCTGTTGGCTTAGCTGGTCTTAGTTACTATAGGACATTAAATATAGTAATAAAAGCTGAGGCAAAACTGCTGGCTACTTAGGGCTTTTCATGCTACAAACTGAATAAGCAACAAACCATGCTGCTGTGTTGGTTATAATGAATTATTCCATTTACCAACTAAAATTTGTATTATGGCACAATGGGAACAAGATGTACCATCGGAATGCCACAGGAGTCTCCAGAATCCCTTTTGGTACTTCTGTTATTGACAATAAAAGTGAATGAGAGAGTGCCGTAGCCCATGTAAGGCATGCGGGATGCATCCTGTGGGACTCTGATGGGTTAAAGTCTGGCTTCTCTGGAGGACTTGTCTGTGCTCAGTCTATGAAGGCGGACTCCCTTTTCTCAGTGGGATTCTCATTGCTCCTGACCTGGTAACGTCAGATTTTGTAAGGGGTGTCATGTATCCCTCAAGGAGGATTACAGGCCTGACCCTTTCCTGATAAGGAAATTCTTCAACAAGCACAGGGAATTCCTAGAAGTACCCCACCCTATGCTGAGGAGATCCTAGCCTCTAGCAAACGACCTCTAATTGTACTGTTCTCTCCTTCTGGTGATAGGACCTCCTTATTATTGCATCACTATATGTAGATTAAGTACCCTGGCACCCTTAGCCCATATTCACCCTCAAAACCCCTCCCGACTGCCCAAGGTTTATAAGTAAAGGCTGGCTGGCTTGCTGGGGAGCTCTCTAGCTTACCATTCCTCCACCATGACCCTCTAAGACTCCATTTATTCCAGGGGTAACTGCCACTGGATGCCTCCATGGTCAGGCAGCAATGGTCGAACTACCTTTGCAGCTGCTGGCACCTGCTCCATCACTGCCAATGGCTGAGTGCTGACTCCCAGTGAAGGGCCACCAGGCCTGAGTCTCACTGCTATACTTTGCACAGCAGCTCAAACAAGGAGGTTTAACACTTTGGTATCATCATGGGCTTGTGGGGATCCCTAGTCTCCACTACCATCTGAGACCCCCCCTCGCTCTAAATGAGCTTAAATTGTAACACCATCTGGAAAACTCACTTTTCACCTCCCCTGGAGAGACTGGGAATCTGGCCTAGTACCCTGGCCAGTAGCCTCACCCTAAATCACTCTAACTACCCCCAAGTGAGAAATGGGGCCTTGGGACCATTGAGCTCAATATCCATCCATTCTCTTCCGGAAGCAAGTAAGGAACCCGAGCCATGAAACTCCGTCTTATCCCTCGACTCTTTGCCCTGTCCTCAAGTTCACCCTACTTACTAGAAAACTCACAAACTTCTAGGAAAATAACCAGCCTAGGCCTGATCAGGGGCAGTGGGAAAGTACATGATGCCCCCAGATATTATCAATAGATTGCTCAAGCTTTTATAACCAGGCTTGATCAATCCCATTGCACCAACCCATTCTTGCTAAAATTCTCATTCCTTGTTGTAGTCACAATAAAAAACAAAAACAAAAACAAAAAAGCCCTGCCTAAGAAGAGTTCAAGGCTCCTGCTACTGATCTTCTTCTGCTACTTCTGATACACTAGTTTGGGCAATAAAGGCTCCGTGCTTTTGCACACAACTTCAGATTCCTGGTAGTCTTTGTGAATTGCACAATCTGGACACAAAACAAGCAGCACCTGGAGAGACCCACCAGGACATGGAACCCAGATCACCCTGCCAAACGCCGAAGGACACGTTCTATTTAGGAATAAAAGTTTGAGTCATACCAGTGGGTAAGATCATCAAAAAGCTAAGGCATTCACTCAGGCCAAAGGGGAAAGAGAATGTGTGAGAGAAAAACAGAAGTTACAATTTTACCGCTGTGAGCAGTTCAGAAATACACACTACAGAACATATACACCTCTTCTGCCTTGACTTTAGGAAACATACGTGTATAAGTTCATTGCTTCTCTCTTTTACCGTAATACTCTATTACATAAAGTTCCTTGTTGGGGGTCACCTTTATAGGGAACGTCGATAACGAGCCTTTGCACACACATTTGAGTGGGGCAGTTGGTAAAGAACATCAGTCGCGTAGAGCAAGTGACTTGACTTCACCTAATACAGTGGCCATTGGAATCGTTTTTCGGAACTTGATGCCTCCCAACTTTAAAGCATCTTCTCTACAGTTCTGATGGTTTTACTGGTGCTTTCCTTGGACTTTATATGGCATCCTTATTTATCTTAGTTGCATTTATTTTATGAGGCACAAGTGCCAGAAAACTTGCCTTGTAGTTTGGACCTCTCCTTCTGCAGGCTCCACCTAAAACTGGCAGTACTACATTTTGCTTTATAATGAACCGAAGCAATACAGCCAAACATATGCTACCTTCCAAAACCCATTGTACTACTTATTTTTGCTTAGAATAAAATGTAGCAACTTCTTTTTCTTTCTTTCTTTCTTTCTTTCTTTCTTTCTTTCTTTCTTTCTTTCTTTCTTTTTTAAACAAAGTTTCTCTTTGTAGCCCTGCCTGTCTAAGGCCAGGCTGCCCTTAGACTCATAGAGATCCTCTTTCCCTTTCATCACAAGTACTAGGATTGAGGGCATGAAGAACTCAGCTTATTTCTCACTCTTAAGGGCATATTCTAATATAGCCCAGAGCTCAAAACATCTTGAATTTCACTGAAATACTAGATTCCTAGGTTTTGATTATGTCTGCCTCTCACCTACTGTCACTTTCTATGTCTTTTTTTTTTTTCAAAGATATATTTATTTATTATTATGCATACATTGCTTTACCTGCATGTACATCTGTGGGCCAGAAGAGGGCATCAGATCACATTATAGATGGTTGTGCACCACCATGTGGTTGCTGGGAATTGAACTCAGGACCTCTGAAGGAGCAGTCAGTGCCCCTAACCTCTGAGCCATCTCTCCAGCCCCACTTTCTATGTCTTATAAGACATTCATGGCACTTGTGACTTCTTCATGATCTACTCACCACTCACCAATGTACGTATTATTGAAATGATCTATGGACAGAATGTTAAAATGATTAAGATCTCTGGAGACTAGAATCTGATGAAAATAATCGTACAACAATACAGGGATGGCATATCATTGCCCCTGTCAAGTGAAAGGTAGCATTTGCCAGAATAATAGCTTATACAAGGTACCATGAACTGTGCTGACACTGGCCAGTAAATATGTCATATCTGGGACACTGGCTGCAATTGTTTCTTTTCAGTTAAATTTATAACATTTTATAGTCTTCCAAGATACATCCACTTATTTCACTAGCCAAATAGATGAGCTAAATGTGGAAGTGACTTGGTCTGGCTTCAGTACACAACTCTCTCTTTTATTAAACCTTTTTAAAGATAGAATCTATAGGTTCTAACTAGATGTGCTGACTGATGTAAGATGAGGTATTTCCTATCTCTGTTTTTTCATCTGTTCCTCAGGCCTATAACAGGAAGCTGAATGGGGTAATTCTACCAGTCACATTCTTAGTTTGACAGCTACCGGAGTGCTCCTTATGCAAGAAGTGTGGTTGGCTGAGGATTCCAACTATGTGTTGAAATCTCCTGTTTGCCTTTTGAGGCCCCACTTACAGATTTCTCTGAGAACAAACTGACCTCAGTTTGCCTATTAAGGCTCTCTTGTCTCTGGTTAATGGAATTCTCCTTAAACAGACAAAATGGCTCAAGGACTCTCTGATGTCAGTGTCCTTAGAACTGCACTGTAGCCAAAGATCTTTCTACCTAGGCATCCTTTCCCCTCCCCTCTTGATCTTTCATGCAATCCACACAGCAATACCAGCTTATTACAGCTCCGTTCCTCTTTTCTTTTACATGTATTTCTCCTAGTGGACTTATTGATCGTACATATTTTTTAGGTCAGAACCTCAACACATAGAGTAATACATCCAGGCTTATATACTAAAATAAAATTTTCTCTAACCTAAGTAAATATATTTTCAGGGCACATTAGACAGGCACACACAAAACCATAGCTATTATCTGTAACAGACACTGCTACTAGGTTTCTTATGATTGTGTGGATGCCTGTGTGTATTATTTAATAAGTGAACTGGTAGCTCATGGGACTCAATATACTGTTATTCTTGATTTATTGGCTTGATGTGGAGTCCATGGGTAAGCATTGTAAGGTGTGTTTGAGGACAAAGGCTGCTGCCGAGGGGTCAAGGAAAGAAGTGTTCTGACTGCCTCAAATAGCAATGCTCATAAAGTAGAGGAATAGCTGCCAGGCTGCTGCTGTTGTAGACCATGAATAAATTTCAGAGACAGTGGTCCAGAGATGAAATGTTCTTTTCCTGACTGTCTTGTTTCTGGAAGCAAAGCACAAGTAGACTGCTAACTGCTTTCTTTTTAAACTGTATTTCTTTCATCTTGCAATCAGTTCTGTAGAGCAAACCTAGAACCTCATGTATGCTTGACAAATACTCTTCCACTGAGATAAGTTTTAGACCCAGTAACTGCTCTCTTTAATTCAACTTTGGAAATGTTAGCACTTATAGAAATTGTAGATTGCCATTGTAATTGTGACTCTGGTAAGATACCAATGTATTTTTTCACATCTCTTGTGTTTTATTAGAAAATATAAAAAGGCTGCTATAGAAAAATTTAGTATAAAAATTAACATTTTTACAGTTGTTTGTCTAAATAAAATTCATTATGAATAAATCAAAACATAAACATTGTATAATCACTTACAAGGTTGAAGAAGTAGGATTGCAAATTTGAAGCCAGCCTATGCTGTATTGTGAGGCCCTATTTAAAACAAGCAAAAGAAAAGAAAAATAAACAATAATTCATAAATATTTTATTTTCTATGCAATATTACAAATAAAAAGCTTGATGTTTTATATTAAAACTGTAAATATTTCAAGACTATATCATAACTTAATGAATATTTTATTCTCCTTTGTATCAATTTTAAAAGAAAAATTATTTCTTTCAGTTCTCAATAACTTTTATTCTGTTATAATTTAATTAACCCCATAACACACACACACACACACACACCATGGTGTAAAGATAAGATTGAGTTTTCAAGTGACTATGATAGCTTTCACAGCTCTGAGCTACATAATTGGTCTACATGAGACATGTAATCCCTACATGAAATGTTTTAATGCTAAATGGCATGGCCATCTAGATATTTCTGTAATAGTCTATTTTATAAATATTTACTATAATATATTTTATCGATTCTTTGAAAATGCCATGCTATGTATCTTGACCATATTCACTCCCCATTCCTCCCTCTAAGTTCTTCCAGATCACTACTCTCCAAAACCTTCACAACTTTATGGCCTCTTAAAAACAAAATAAAACACAACAAACAAAGAAAACAAACAGAAAAACCCAAAATCTACCATGTCCAGTCTGTGCTGCCCATAATCCATGGTTATGAGGCCATGGTGAAATTGGTTTAATTACCAAAGGCCACATCCTTAGGAAAACAAAACAAAAACAACAACACTAACACTTCCTTTTCCAGAGGTCATCAACTGTCAATAATTCCTCCTGTGGGTGGAGGCTTGTGAGCCCCTACTCCAACAGGTGCTAGAATGTTGACTGTCTTGATCTTGGGTTAGTGTTGTTCAGTCAACCCTATCTATTGTGAGTTCATGAGTGCAGTGGTCTTGTCATGTGTAGAAGATACTAGGCCTCTCTAACCTCTGATCTTTATAACCTCTCTGTGTTCTCTTCCATTATGTTCTCTGAACCTTGTGGATTACATGGGAAGGGCTGTTGTTGAAATAGACTTTCCATCTGTGGCTGAACACTCCACTAACATTTATTCTCTAGACTTTGACCAGCTGTTTCTTCATTAACCACCATTCATTCCACACTCTCTTGTGAGGACGAGAGCTAAACTTATCTATGGCTATAAAGATACAAATTTTGAGCGCAGTTCAATACTGTGCCCATTTATCAAAGTACAAATACTAGGTTAACCCCTGCATTTGTGAGCTCCCTAGCCAAGTATTCTCAGCCAGAGTTACAGTACCAAGTATACATTTCCTGAAGCATGCCTTAAATCCAACCACAAAGCGGTTGGTTACTCAACCATTGCACACATGGACATTGTGCCACACTGGGCATCATTGTAGTTCACAGGATGCATAGCTGGGTAAGACCACAGATGACTCTTCTCCCAGCCCTCTAGTGTCCTGTATAACACCTTCCAGTTCTGTGAAATCTAGACAGCACCAACTTGAGTTCTCCATGCCCTGTGACCAAAGTATGTTGTCTTTGGCATTAGGGCCTTATCATAAGGTTCTGGTGTTGGTCTCTTACTGCAGAGCAGATACTAAATGCGCCAATCCAGACATTATTTCTTTTTTCTTTCCAATCTAAAGGAATTTTAATTCACAACACTTCTTCATAAAAAGTAGTGTCTGCCTAAAAATAAACAATTAATTTTTACCCTGTCTTATAATTATCACTAATTTTAGCCACAGCCTAAGTATCCCATAAATGTGGCTTCAGGCTAAGCCTTGATCTGTGGACTAACTTTAGACCAACGCTGTATAAAACTCTAATTTATAAATCAAATTATAGATATTCTATGGGAATGTCTTATAACTATAACTTCGGGCAAATCATTTAACTTTATTTACAAAATCAAATATGATTCCTATCCCCACAGAATTGTGGTAGGAATGAGATGGGAAAACAGTTATAGGAGGTACTCAGTGACATGTGGATGCATGAGCATATAAAAATAAAAAGATAGGAAGACATGATTCAGCCCTGATCCTAGCGAGAGGCTGAGACATTAACTGGGATTATCTGAGTCCTTGGGGTATTATTTTACACTAGCTGATTAATTTGTTATTTTTCTTCTGATGACCATATGAGATTTTATGTATGGAGTGAATCCATACATCTTGTCTGTACTGTTCCTTACATATTATCTATCTTACCTAGCCCATCTTTCTCTAATTAAATCAACAAAATGTAGGGGCTTGTCAGAAAAATAATCACCTTGGTCCAAAATGAAAGATTAGAGCAAGAAAGGAGCATAGAGATTATTATAGCCAAACTAATTATTTGAAAATTTATCATTGTCAAAGAAAGGGGTTAATGGACTCAAGATCATGCAATATGCAAGCACAAACACAAGGCTTAGTCATTTTCTCAGTGCAGAGGTCTTCCTCAACATCAGAAGTCTACCAAAGATCTGGGACTATAGCTCAGCGGTGGAGAATACTTGCCTAGGATACATAAGGCCCTAGGTTCAATCCATAGTCCTGCCAAAAAACAAAGCCAAAGAAGACAAAATATGAAGAAGAAGAATATGAAAAATAATAATTAGTTGTCCTGCCTACAGCAAAAACCTCAAGCAGAGAAGGATGCTGACCCTGACCTATAGCCAGTGTTTGCTACTTTGTGGATTCATTTTTCCTCTCTTCTACTCTTCTTCTCCCTTATTAATCCCTTACAGAACCCCACCCAATACTAGGTAGCAGAGAGAGAGAGAGAGAGAGAGAGAGAGAGAGAGAGAGAGAGAGAGAGAGAGAGAGAGAATATAAAGGGGAAAAGGGCCATTGTTATCATTAGACTACTTCCTTGTGATTAGGAGTATTAAGTCCCTTAGAGCAAGTTTGATCTTTGCTGTCAAGATATTCAAATTCTTCTCATTTCTTTGCACTTGACCACTTAACAAACTATAACAAATCACAACAGCAGCAACCAGGAATCATCAGCAGCAGTGGGAGCAGAAGCCATTACTCTCAGGGATCTAACATTTATATAACTTCTCAAGAGGAAACTCAATGGACTAAATGCTTTTTAAGATCAGTGGCCAACATAAGCAAACCTATATCCCCAATGCAAGACTTCTGCAAGTTTTCATTCCAATGTTAACATACCCTTATAGTATATAAGTTGATTTAATTCCAGTTTTTTGTTTTGTTTTTATAACCTGGTGACTTTCAGCTGTTCTTGTCTGAAATGGATCATACTTTTTGCTGCAGGGCCTTAAACCTGGATCCCAAATCCATTTCCTGAAAGCATGAAATTGCCTCAGATATCTGTCTTGGATCTAGACCCACTGGTCCTATGGTATCCCTTGCCATGACACCTGCACACCCTGGGAAGCCTGAGCATACTTTCTGTTCGATATTTAGAAAAACAATTGCTCCTAGAAAAGGAACAGTCACTTTTCTGGTGGAGAGTACTGTATTTCTCACAGTTAACACAAGGGGCATTTTGATATCTAAGACCTTTAGCACCTTTGTCACAGTCTCTTTGTAAATGACCAGATTTCTCACAATTTGTACCAGCCATTTTGATATCTGAGACTCTTAGCAGTAGCTTGTCCTATGATATTAGCATGGTACTCATGTGGGGCATGTTTCTTATCCACTCATCCATTGAGGCTGCCCATGCCTTTAACAATCTAATAACTCTTTTATACTCTGTATTTCCAGTCTCAAATTCAAGGGTCTCTATCACCACTTGCCTCACATAAGGCTCTGTTTGTTCAGGGCTTTGTTCACAGCTGAGACCAATCTTTAGTAAAAAAAAAAAAAAAAAAAAAACAAGAGTGAAAGATTCTCCAGAGCCTTGTATAATCTGAGGTGGACCCTTTCCCTTGTTCAACTTTGTCCTAAGCTCTTAAAGCCACTAAGTGACATTGTTTTATAGTTTTATCATCAAATTGAATCTGTTCTTGTAGCCCTTCACTCGGAAACTGATCTTTGACAATATTCATTCCCCTTGCTCTATTTTGCTGTTCAATATTTGGTGCTTTTTCCCCACATTAACCACAGTAACTGCTGAATGGCCTCTGGCAAAGTTGTTAGCAGCTGCTCCCCCCCCCCCAGTCTTAGGGAATAATTCTATTTTGAATAACACAATTACTTAGAACTTGTTTTATATAAGGTGAATGCACAGCATAAGAAATCATGACCTCTTTAAAACGTCTTAAATCTATCATTTCTACAGTGCACCAGCCTATTTTGCCATAATCACAATCCATACCATTAGCAGGCATGTGTTGTACAATTACCCAGAAAACCAATGGCGATTTTTTTTAATCCTAGGTTACCCCTTCTCTGTTTGGTTTGATTAACCCTTTCTTTCAAACAGGCTGTTTCAGCTTGTCTTTGACCCTATTGCCTCGAAAAGCCGCCGCCTCCTCCAGCCTGCTTACCTGGTTCCTCACTCAGCCCACGGGGATGTGGGGACTAGAAACTGAAATTTCACAGCACCACACAGGGCTGTCATCTGCCTTCCGCCACAGCTTGTTTCCTTCCTTCCTCCTTCGGGAAACTCCTGCTCTCTTTCTTAGTCACTAGGTCTAAACCTTTTATCTCTCACTTTTCTTGTGCTACTCACTTTCCAAGCACTTCTGCCTCTACCTGCAAATTTTCCAGTCACACAGCCAGCTCTGCAACCCTTTTAGAAATGAGACAGTAATGTGACCCTTTTGGTTTTTCCATTTCAGGCATTTCTGTTTTGTTTTTCAGGTCCCTCGATTTCTATCCACAATTTCCCAACTGCTCAGCCATTCTCTCAAGCTTTTTTGAGGAAGAGGAAAAAGGAAAAACAAAAAATTCCCCTCTGCGAGAAAAATGGGGGAGGGGGAGTAACCCAGCAGAAGCAGCCAGAGTAAATTTTATCTGAAATATTGGAGGATTCAGGAGAGAATACTGGAGGACTGGAGGAATGCTGGAAGGAATGGAAGAATACCCATTCCTTCTTTCTCTGCAGCTTCCTCTATAGCATATGAAATCAGATTTTTCATTCTTCCTAGCCCCATAATGGGTGCCACTTGTAGCTGATATTTTGGCTGCACTGACTCATAGGTTTCCATAGCTGACATACATTGCCCAAGCCTTAGACACATCAGAGGAAACTGCACAATAAGACTCTACTTACAATGAAGATTTTATACTTAAGCAATAATTGCATGGGTCCATAACCTGAACTGTGTGCTGGACACATTTGCTTTATTTGGTGAAGTAAGGGTTATGAGTGTAATACACTGAACTTAAGCACTTGACTCACTAAATGTTTATACTACTCACACATGTGTGGCCATCCTAGACAATATCTAGAACACTTTTTCATGGGTTTAGAAAGCTCCCTAGCTGCACTTTCTATTTATTCCTCCTTATGCTCCTTCCCGATTCTGCTGCCACCTCTTACTGCAGAAGAACCATTCCTAATCTCGCAGCATCTTTTGTACCTGAGTCCTTTCAGTCAACTCAGTATTGTCATACGTGTCAATAATTCTTCTGGGTTTTGTTTGTTTCTAAATACAACATGGTGTACGCACAGTGGAATCTCCAACAGGGCTCTATCCGTAATCTAGCATCTGTTAGGTGACTTTGCATGAGGTATTTCATCATTTTAAGCTTCATTTTCCTTATCTATAATATATGGATGACATGCTTGCCTCTTTGGTTAGATATATACCAAATAGAGTTGTGCTTAAGACCTAATAAGTGCTCAGTCAGGCAGCAGAATACACGTAGTATCTGTACACTTATTGCTATAGATGTCAGTGGTTTACAGATAAGGACCTAGAGGCCGCAGACTGTTCTGCTTGAGGTAACATTCATGGCCTCTCTGTGCCTGGGCTGTGCTTGTTCCATGCCTCCAGATATGCACTGCAGAAAGGCTTCTAGACCACCCCAGTGTGCACTGCAAAGCGCTTTCCTTTGGAAGACTGTCAAAATACCCTCCCGATGAAAAACTAAATAAATAGTTTTCTGAAACCTTTCAGATTTTTTAATAAGTCAAAATACACTTTTCTGACAGCATAATTGCTTTTCATAGTGGGGCCTTAAATCTGCACTATAAAAGAATAATGCAACAGTAGATCATTTGTGAAAACTTAATGAAAACGGAGTTAGGGAACCTCAGAGTCACTAGACCTTGAAATTCACTCTCAGAAACTAATTTGCAGTAAATGCATGAGAAACATATTTAGACATGATAAACTTCCAGGCTGGTGCCAGGCAGGTGTGGAAGTTTATCTTGATTAACTCCTTTGTTTTAATTAATGCCAAAGAGCAAAGTGTGAGGATCTGGCATTCTGTCAGCAGCAGCCATTTTGAAAAGGCTCATCAGGCATTCCAGCACTCTAGATAAACTCAGCAGGACCTTACTCCGGAGGGTTCTGGAAGCCCTTCCAAATCACAGCATTTGCTTCTCTCCTTTCTAGTGCTGGATTCATTAACAATTAAGTCTACTGCTTATTTAAAAGTGGCTTGCTACTGGGGCTCCATGTATGGCTATGGAGTCAAACAACCTGGCTCAAACCCCAATTCTGTCATTTTTCATGCTAGATGGTCTCAGGAAAATGATTTAACCTTTGTGTGTTTCAGTCTCCATATTTATAAAATGAGGTCAGTCATTGTCCTCAAAGGCTTATCTTGAAGAGCCAATGAGTTCTTGTAAGCAACATGTTTAGAATCTGCCTAGCCCATAGTGAGTTCCCAATGAGTGGACTGTTATTTTACCCATCAATATGTGCCAGAAATGAGTCAAAGAACCTAAGTTATATGTTTTCCTTGAGCCATAATTTCTTCCACTTTAGAGATAAGAGTAAGAAGAAATAAACATCAATTCGTTTAAGAGAACAGAAGAAAACTGTCCTGTGCCCTTGGGCTGATTTGAGAGCTGTCTAGAGATAAGTATATAACTCTTAGAAAGGTGCACAAGTTCTTGAAACATGTGTGTGTACATGCACATGTGCACACCCATGTGTGTGTGTGTGTTTGTGTGTGTGTGTTTGTGTCTGGCTGAGCATGCACATATGCACATATATGCACACCCCCCAGGTGGGTATGTGTGGAGACCAGAGGTTGATGTGGGAGTGTCTTTTCTTGATCACCTTTCCACCTTATTTTGGGGGTAAGGGTCTCACGGACCCGGAAACTTTCCATCTTGTTTTGTCTGGACTGGCTGCTTGGAGAAACCCCAGCATCCTCCCATCTCTGCTCCCAACCCAAAGTGCTGAGCCTGCAGACCAATGCAGTGTGCCCTGCTTTTCGCTGGATCCTCGAGGTCTAAAGCCGGGCGGGCCCTCATGCTTGTGCAATGTGGGTCTCCTCATCAACCCAGGCTCCCAATCTGGAGGGTTGCATTTAAAAAAAAATAAACAAACAAACAAAAAACCCCAAAACCCTGAGAGTTGGTCCACCCATAGCAGTAAAATTATTACTCTCTTAGACACTGTTAAGTGTCAAGGTCATTTCTGTTTCCTTTCATTCCCATAAACTCCACACACTTAAAATCTCAGCTGTTGGTGAGAAGGACAGAGGCTATTTTCTATTCTTCACATGCAGGAACAGTTTTTCAAATAGTGAGCTCTTTTTTCCTTTTATTTTTTTCTTTTGAAATCAGAGAAAATAAATTCAATGAATAGTCACCCATTTACTAACTCAAAGTATATTTAAGGAATTTGTTGGAGCCCCAGATCCAAAGGCTTTTCCTCATGAGGCACAACTTTTTGAATCCTGTTCGTGTGCCTAGATTTGGAACTTGCCAGGGCTTCAGGATATGTGATAAGAAAAGCGAACCCCAGTGAGCAAGATTGTTCTGAAAATGAGATGTTTCTGGAAAGCTAGTTTATTAGCTCCCATGGTGTAAAGAAAGACTTGCAGGAGGTAGCCAGGCAGGGGTAATACCCAAGGAGTGGCTAACCCTGGCTTCACAAGCGCCTTCAGCTGGCTTGGGAGGTGCGAGCTACAGTTAATTTGTGCTAAGTCCTTTTCTTCTCTGCACTTTAGCTTCTATGTCTCTAAAATGAGACCTCTGAACTGCATCGGTTTTTCATTAGTGAAGAAACCCCTTTGTCAGATAAGACCTCATGTAAACATGAATCTGATCAAAGCCTAGCTGTCTCTCAACTGAAATGGAAGGCAGGAGACCTGGAACTTGTCTGTGAAACAGGTACTAAAATTGGCTTAGAACTGGAATATTTTTGTTGTTGTAATTTAATGGAGTTGGGTGTATATGTTTGCTGACGAAGGATGTTCATTGGCAAGGAAACAAGGAGAGCTAACCTCCCTGCTAAAGGGGCTATTTTCTAGTTGTCATTCCTTCATCATTGGGAAGCTAATGCTTAGTGTTTGTCAATCGCATTTTTATGCTTTGAGGCATTTTGCCTCCCAAATAAAGGAAGGAGAAGTTTATCTGAGAGCTTAAGTGTTAAAGGAAACAAAGAAAATTAATGCTGAAATTTAAACACTCTTTTTTTCAAATAACTTAAACTTTAATCTCTTTGAATCAAGCAAAATGTTATAAACCTAAAGAAATTAAGGAGTAATGAATAAAGAAAATGTGTTAAATATGCACAATGGAATTTTATTCACCCATAACATGTGTGTGTGTGTGTGTGTGTGTGTGTGTGTGTGTGTATTGTTTGCAAGAAAATAGATGAAATATATTTTCTTTAATATATGGAATCTGGGGTGTGAAAGGTATAAAGATAAAAATTATAGATTTGGGATTATTGATATGGAATAATAAAAAGGGGGTGTGGAAGAGGATAAGAAAATGTAACAGAGAGGTGTATACGATCATGAGATGCCATAGACATGTATGAAACTAATTACTTTTTACAAATATATGTTAATAAAGAGAAACTGACAATTTCATAGTTTGTTTTCTCTCTCTTTTTTACTTGAAATTGAGCCAGTTAAATGACATAAAAATGTGGAATAGCAGTTGATGAAGGAGACTATAAAAATTATTTCAGATGAATATAGTGCATTAGGTAAACATTATGGGTCTTAGAGAGCTAAGCATGTAAAATGTAACTAGGAAACAAGGAATTCTCACTGTGTTTTGGTTACCAGTATACCTGTTGCCCCATACACATGTGAATACTTTCTAATTTGGCAAAAGGGAAAGTTTGAAAAGAATAAAAACAAAATAAAGAAGGAGAGAAGGAGAAAGGGACCACAAGTTGAGCCTGGTGCTTATTCAATTTTATGCAACAAGATTCTATATTTTCTGGAAAACCAACAAGACACATGTTTGAATTTAGCTTTTTAAATTGCAAAGTTAAGTACATGTTATTTTGAGTTCTGAGTCCAAACATTTGCTTGGTATTTTCCACACATCTTCACTCCAATTGGAGCACATCAGAGTCCTGGTTTCTATGATGCTGGGCAGGCTTTCTGTAAATGCCGTCTGGTTTTCTTAAAATGCCACTGTGAGTATGGTAGTGCAGGCTTAGGCAAAACAACAGAATTGACTTGGGCTGGAAGGAAGTTATAGAAAACCTGAGGGGCCAAGAAAAAAAAACAGCGTACCTGGATCCCAGATCCTGAATCCTTCTCCCCCACAGGCCCCAGCTTGTACAAAATGAAGAGTTTAAGAAATTGAGGAGTGGAATAAAATGGAGGAGGGGCAATTAAGTAACGATACTCAAAGATGTGCTAACATCTCGTCTCCTCCAACTTCTCAGGCCCCATCGCTTCCAGTCTGTGAAGATGCTTCCAGCAAATCTTTTTCTTTGGCTCCCTTGAGTCCATGCCCCCACACAGCCTCTCCTTTTAAAATGAGAGTCAGCTCATTTCAGTTCTCCATTGCAACCTTTCAGTGGCTTGATATACATCTAGTAAAAAAAAACATATTTAGTGAAATAATTCAAGAAGCTTCATAGGATCTGGCTACTAAACTTCTCTCAGAGGACTGCTGCCGCTCTCCTCCATCTGCTCCAGCACCTTGGTCCTCCTCCTCTTCCTGTGACCTGAAGGCCATTTTTTTTTTCTAATGAAACTTTCCCTCTAATGGGGAGATGTCAGTCTCAGGTTTTCATGTTCAGTTGATTAGTGTGCAATTTACTGGTCTGACAAAGAATGCAAAGCTCTCAAATTCTGAAGTAGCGTCTCAAGATCAGTGGCTACACTGTTGTTTTATTTTGTTTTCCCAGTACCTGAGATTCAACACAAGGAAAGCCAAACATTAGGCTCAGCAAATTAATCAATGCCCTTAGGCTTTGTCCTTCAAGTAGATCCACTATGTTCTACCGTGTGAGTGACTGCACTACACTGCTTTATCGTTGTCCGTTCTATTCCTTCTGCCTCTCCTGTCCATTTACTACTGAAAATGCCATTTACCCATCACAACTCAAAAAAACGCCACCTGGCTTGGGAGGCTCTCTCAGCTCCTCTGCACGTTCTTCTGCTGCTCCTGAATCTGAATCTAGTACAAAGTAAAGCACCTGTGTGGCTCTTAAGTTCCTTGCTTTGAAAGTAGCAGATCATGAAGTAATAATGACAACTACATTCTTAGCGCTTGATGCACTGCCCAACAAATCGTTTTTGGTTTGAACTACTAATACTTAAACAGGTGCAGGAGAGAATGGCGAGTGGGTAATGAAAGTTACTAATAGTAAATACTCGGAAGGTCTTGATAACTTCATATTTCCAGACAGCAGAGTGAAACGGAACAGGGAAGAGTGCTTCAGCTAAGCAGGATACATAAGAAGAATTAAAGACTAGGAAAAGCAGAGAAAGACAATAGGTTTTAAAAACCACTTCTCAGTGAATTTTCTATCTCTTAGAGCATTCTTTTTCTTAGAAGATGGTGCCTACAAGAGTGTGCATGCAGTAAAGAAAAGCTGGCTGAGAAATTACCTTGCTTGCTTATACTTTGTTAATAAGTAACAAGTTGCTTAGGTACAAATGTATGTGGGTTCTTGGAAATAACTTGCTATTCATGTTTTTTTCTCACCCGTAATATGTAAAACATTTGATCATGTTGAAGGTATTGGGGAGCACGATTTTCTTACCTATACCCATTGTAATCCTTTTTTTATGGAGAAACAGAATATAAACACATTGTGACTTTTGTACTGCTTGAAAGATTTTGTTGGGGTATAAACTGTGAGAAGAAGGATAAGAGTAAGGATGAAAATAAGAAGATGATAATAAAAAAGAGAAGAAGCAGCTTGTGGAACCATAAAAAAAAGAGTGTGCATGTATGTGTGTGCGTGTGTGTGGATGTGTGCATGTGTGTGGGTGTGTTCATATGCCTGTGTGTATGTGTCCAAATGCTGTAACTTGGCTCCCTTAAGGCTGGCCTTTTGATGGACTTGTCAGAATAAAATGTAGTGTTCTGCCAAGAAGACCTTCCCTTTAGTTCATGTGGACTTAATTGTACTTGGTAAAAATAAACAGGACATGCAGAGTGTAGTTTTTATAAATTTTTTCTGCCTGTTTTAAAGCAGGGTAATAAAATACATGCTGTTGTGTAAGATGCCTTTAAACATTCAGCATCCAGAGATGAGTAATGATCACATCTCCTTCTATTCCTAGCTGACTCCTCGTAGGGGAAAAACGTTTCTTGCAGCCTTTACCCAATGTCACTTATTACTGCCATTATAAATTGAAAACATTTTCTGCCATAAAATTCCCTGTGATGAATTGTACCATAGGCATTAGAGTTTGTTTTTTTTTTTTTTTTTTTTTTCATCGTTTTCTTCTTGATGAGCTAGCAAAATAAAGAGAATAAAACGGGTATATTCTTTTCTTTTGAGGAAATCCAATCTTCGCAAATGACCCCCTTAAGACTCTCAATGACTGTTTGTATGGATTCTGATCTTAAAAAACTCACCCGACTTGGGGGCTTGGGGTGTGTATTATCATGTGGTTATGTTATTATTGAGCAATAGTCTTCCTGAAAGTGACTTTGAGGATGACTTCATTAGCTCAACGATAGAAAGCAGCCCATAAATGATTTGATCATGGAAATTGAAAGAAAATTTAGGACTTTTACTCAAAACAATGCCGCCCTGGGTCCCTTTTCCAATGCATCATGCCTTCTTCCCGTTGTATGCTACATCACTGACGTTCTGTCTTCTCTTTGAATTAATCCCACATTTGAAATAGAGGAATGCGTGGCCTGGTGTCCATCCCAAGTACCAAGTCATAGGAACTGTACAAGGTGTCTTGCTCATGTCTCAATCCAGATAACAATTTTGTAGGAAACATGCTTACCTTGCAGGTGAAGTAAGTGGGCACTGAAACATGTGAAAAACTTGGCTGAGGCAAGATAGAGTTACAAACTGGTTTGTAGTTTGTTTTCTCCTAAAAGCATTAATCATTCTTCTATCGGGCTTCCTGCAGTGTGCAACACAATGCCAGAAGCCAAAATGTGGGAGCTAATAGGATCGCTTCAGTGTCATTAAGTGATTATTCTTTTTCAAGTTTATTTTAACTCTGCCATGGCAAGGTGGCCTAGTCATTTGTAGGCTCTCAAAATGAAGGTGAGTAGTCTGAGTTCAGTTGTTTATACTTTAAGGCCCACAGTGAAAGATGCAGAAGACGCCCTGCCCTGAACCTACTAACCCTGCCTTTGCCTCTAAACTCTACTGCCTTCATCCAGTGTAACAAAGATGAAACAGAGCCTAAAGCACTGTGAGGTTGTCTCTTCACATGTCTCCTGTTAGACAGTGAGCCCACTGAGGGAAGGGGTCTGCTCTGGTTGATTTCTGTACACCTATATATTTTAAAATACGGTTTTTCTAAGTAGCTCTGGAACTTACTATGTAGACCATGCTGGTCTTGAGTTTATAGATATCCCCCTGCCTCTGTCTCCTGGATACTAGAACTAATGTGTATGTCACCACACCCAGCTTTTCATTGTTATTGATCTTTGTTGGACCTATTCTGCTTGTCTGGATGGATGGATGGATGGATGGATGGATGGATGGATGGATGGATTGGTGGATGGGTGGGTGAGTACATGGGTGGGTGGATGGATGTGTTGGTGGATGGGTGGGTGGGTAGAAGAATGGATGGAAAACTTTCAGGTTGAAAGAGTGAGGTTTCAAGGCTATCAGAATTTACAGAAGCATCCAAGGAAAATGAGAACAAGCACTTAGAAGGGATGAGGACCAGTATCTTTGACGCCAACAGTGGGGGCAGTTTTAAGAAGAAGCTGTTTAAAGGTTCCAAAGTCTCCAATATTCTTAAATAAATAAAATGAGAATTAAGCCTAGAGAAGTCACAGTCATAGATACTTTTGTGCATTAATTTGTGTGAAATAAAAGGACAAGATGCTCTATTCACTTGGGGAAAGTATAAAAAGGAAATTATAAGCAGTTGTGAGATTTAAGCATATCTGTGAACTCATAGAAAAAAAACAAAGGTTAAGGTGAAAGGTGGAAAACACAAACCTTCACCCTGCCAGCTGTTAAGCTTCATTGGTTCTTTGCTGATCTCCATGTTTACTTACGATGACAATCCTGCCAACTGTGTATCTGAGCTGTGGTCATAGCCGATAGTCAAAAGCTTGAGATTTACACAGCCTGTGAGAGATAAGGCTTTTGGACACTTCAAAGGGAGTATAACTATGACCTCTGTCCCTGAACTTCAACAAACAACAAAATCCTCTCAACAAGAAAAGCAAAGTCAGTGTCTGCATATACATACTATTAACACTAATTGCATACACACATGCATGTGTGCACATACATATAATAATATGTCACTAATAATTAAAGAGGAAATCTTCAGTTTTAAAAGGAATAAGGGAGACATAGGGAAGAGTTAGAGGGAGGATGTGGAAATATTTTAAATACAGTATATATGTGTGAAATTCTCAAAATGAATAAAATTTTTAAATTAAAAAAGGCAGTGTTTGCTGTAACACTGCTTTCGCTGGTCTCTCTTATGATCAAGATAAGAACTGACTGACAAAGGCTTTTCAGACATGTAGGCAAATGTTTCTCTTTTAAGTTTAAAACAAAAGACAGGTAAACAAGTGTGTGGGGGTGGAATTCAATTATTTCAGTAGTCACTTTAGTCACTAGTCTGAAAGCTCTACTCCAGCTTATTTATATAACCCTATGTTGTTAGGAGCTGGGAACTGTTTTAGCGAAGATGAAAAGCAGCATATGAACAGATGGTCCAAGAGATCTGACTGAAACTAGAGCCACCTCAGTGGTGAAATCTGCCCTTACAACTTCTCCCCTTGTGAGTTTCATATTAAATGTTTGCTTCCAAGCCTGGAGAACAGGTGGCACTACATTTGTAATTTTATGCATGCATGTATGTATGTATGTATGTATGTATGTATGTATGTATGTATGTACGTATGTATGTATTTGCTCACATATATATGAAATATCTGTGGAGTTTTCGCTTTCCAGAATCAATTTGATACATAAGAAAAGGCAATATAAAGATGGTGATGATGATGATGCTGATGATGGTGATGATGGTGATGATGCTGATGATGATAATGCATTAGCAGCAGAGAAACTACTACTTACTACAGATCTGATCTCGGAAAAGGCACTGAACTTCTGCAACCTCTGTACCATTTTTTTCTGGAAAAAAAATAATGAAAATGAACATTTTCATGAAGGGGCTGATGCCTACTACATAGAAGGCATTCTTTATACCACTGACATTATTTTTCCATGAATCTCATTTAAGACTCATAATAATTCTGTGAGAATCAAGCAGTAGAAGTTGCTATGTCTATTTAGCCAAAAGTTTGTAAGTAAACTTATGGGCTGCCAACCTCACATTGAAAATTCTTAATTTCTCAGGGTCAGTCAGAATGGGACATGTAGGCATAGACAAGCAGATATTCTTCACAGAGCAGGCCTAGGAGCCCGTATCTGAGAATACCAGGGTCTGGCTCAAGGTTGGTGTAGAACCAGAAGTTAAAAGCCCTAAGATAGAGGTCCCTGGTATGCACTCTTTGTTACCTCCTAGTTAAAGTTGTCAGTCTCTTGTTAGTGTGCTTTCCACCACAAACTCCAATCTGCTCCTTGTTTACTCTTTCACCTGCCTTCCACTACTGAGGTCTTTTTTTTTTTTTTTTTTTTTGAGTCCTATCTGAACTTGCATGTACTACTCAGTATTTAAACATGGTGTTTAGTTCACTGGCTCATAGTGGATGAATGAATACAACACACGCTATACATAGTGTGAAATGCTGTTTGTAAGCATGCAGTTATCAGCAGGGGTGATTGTAAAGTCAACCAGTGTGCTCCCTGGACTTTAGTCTGTTGCTTAAGCCTTAATAGTAAGCATTCTGGTTGCAATTTGGCCATGCGCTGAACCACAGCGACACAGTCTGATTAAGAAAGGACAGTGTAAGGTCACTTGTTTCCCCTTCTCTGAAAAACTCTTTTAAAGATCCCATCTTTCACGACACCTGAAACCCCTGTGAGAATTCCCAGGAATATAATACAGCATACTGGCCCCACCTGGGAGCCATTATCCTACGTGAGATGACAGTCTGAAAAAAAGACATGATTAGTATACCTTCCCAGCTGTCACCAAAACTGCTGCCTTAATGGATTAATTAGATCTCTTTGTTTTGGTGCTTGAATTATTGGCTGGGCTACCCAGATAATCATAGGCTTCCATAAGCATTTAAAGATGATAAAATAATAATAAATAACAAGTAATATTAATCAATAGTCTAGCATGTCAGATAGCACGCCTTTAAATGGCTTGTTTATTCTCAAAGCAGCTTCTAAAAGTGTGTATTATTATTTTTACTTTTGAATGCAAACAAACAATGGTGATAGCAAGGCATGGAGCTGGAATACTCTACTCTAGAGTCTGAGCTGACATTTATTCACATTCCCAGCATATAAGTGAAGAATCAGGTCCAGGTATTTATTTAATGGTTTGTACACAATTGATTGAATTCCATGGAACATAAATCTATCTCACTCTGGCCTGTGCCTGTGCACAAAGCCAGGCCTTGATACAGTCAAGCAGGAGTGTGTGTACAAGTAGCTAACAAGGCCTGAGAAATTAGAAAGTCGTGCCTTCTTGGAGCAAGGCAAAGCCCCAGGACTAAGGTGGCTGGGTCCTGGCTGAGTCTCGTTTGTGCAAATAAACCGTGTTTTTAATCGTGCTGGATATGTGAACAGAAGCTGTAGGGTGCGTGGACACTGCTTCCTCTGATCAACCACCACGAGTCACTCACTGTAAACATCGTTTGTCCACTTAGCTCCCTCTCCCCACACAAGCCCTTCCCCTTTCCAACTCACTAAGAAAAAAAGCCCAGAGAAATGTGTAATTATTAAATGCTTACTATTTTAAAGCGCTTCTAGCATTTAACTTATGGTGATCTTCTAAACAAGTGCAAAATAGTGAGAATTATTACCTCTGTTTTAAATAAAGGTTTAAAAAAATTATCCCCAAATCAGAAAACCTTTAAGTTTTGGGGTTGTAATTTTCAACCCAGATCTACAGCACTTAGCAACACTACCAAACACTTGTTGAATCAATGACATAACAATGTCAGGATCTTTCAAGCACACCAAATTCCATTTTAGCATTTGTTTTAGGCTGTTTCTTGCCATTGGTAGTACACTGGCATATTTACAGAGTTACGAAAACACAAAACAAACAAACAAACAAAAAAAACCCTTCAAGTTGTCCTCCTTTCCCTCCACTGAGTCAGCATCTATGTCCAGACTGGTATTTCTAACAGTATGCCAGGTTATTCTCGTCTGTAGCTGGTGTAGAGGATCACTGCTCCTCAAAAGATAAGAATCTCTTTCTCTCTGCCTCATTGGAGCAGGTACGCAGACCTTATCAGTGCTGTCAAGTGACACCAATCCCTAGGCTAAGCAGGCTGTGAGGCAGGATCCAGATGTCCTAAGCCTCTGGAAAAGTTTGTTCTGTTTGATTGTTATTTCCAGGCCTCTCTTGTGAACCCAGAAGAATGGTATAGCATGTTTGCCTGCCTTGCCCTCTGACTCCTGCTAGAGCCTAATCCAGAACCTTCCACTACAAATTCTTCTAGATGGATGGTGGCTTGCTGGGATGGGTGCTATCATTCCCTATGCTCTGTTTCCCACCCCTTGAAGCCCAAGCTCTGAGCTAGCTGTCCCCACACAGTCTACTTCTGCCAATAAATACCTCGCCCTTGCTCTCCTTTGCTCCGTCTTGGAGAGTGTAAGAGTCTGTGTTTCGACTTCATTGTCTCCTGTCTGTGACAAAGAAGGATACTGTGAAAAATCAATTGCTTGGGTCAAGGAGAAAGTATTGATTCAGATAACCGAGATGATGCTCTAAGTGAGTCGGAAGGTGAGGGTGATAAAAATGACTGGCATTTCAGGGGTTGACTCTGACACTTCCGTGATTTGTGCACCAGAAACAAGCTCCAGAGATTCCTTTTTTCCTGTTGAATTTGTGTGGCCCTTTGGGGATGCCATCATGCCTCCACTTCCTTTCTCTCACTGCAGTGCTCTGGAATTTCCTCAGGAAATCATACACATTTTGTATTAATTACATTTCTCATCATTGTCATAGAATGCCTAAAAGAAACAACATAGAGAAGCAAGGGTTCATTTTGCCTCATGCTTTGAGAAGTCCCTCATGGTAAGGAAAGCACGTTGGTGTCGGGTGGCACTACATCTGTGCAAGCAGAAGCACAGGGCTGTTTGCTTTATCTGGAGGGATTAAGAAGCAGAGAGATTGCTTAGGAAGTGGGACCTGGCTATAAAACCAAAAGGCCTGAGCCCCAGAGAGCCACTTTTTTTTTTTTTTTTTTTTTTTTTTTTTTTTTACAGATAAGTTACACCTCCTCAAGGTTCAACAAATATCCTTCCACTGCCATATGCAGACAGATCTGCACAGGGGCAAAGAACAGTAGTTCATTGAGCTGTCTCAGTGGGTCCTCATTTCCCAGACCAGGTCCTGGTACAGAAGTGGCATCAGTGGGTATATATATATATATATATATATGAGACACTAAAGCATTGACCGAAGGCTTCAACAGTTATTTTATATATGACCCATAGTGACTAAACAGATAGAATAATACTGATTTTAAAATGACTTGTAAATACTTCAGTACCCCAGGCCCTGAGTGTGTGATTAAAAGCTATAATACACTGGAAGAAATCCTTTCCCTCAAAAAATTTATAATCTTATAGAAGAAACAAAAATATAAAGCAATGAGTATGATATGTGCAGTTGGTCAGTGTTATAGAATAGCACTGGACCATAGAAGAATAGCCTCACTCAGCCCTGGAGAACATGAAGGACATTATAGAGAAACTCAATGATAGGACAAGGTTTATTGCAGTACAGAGGGTTGAGTATTTGAAACTATATGGAAATGGTACCCAAGATGGCTATGAGAAATCCTAGCTTCTTAATAATCTTTAAAACATCAATAACTTAATTCAAGAAAAGTTTGTTTCTCAATTAATCCCTTGTTGGTGATATGCCCATTCAAAGGGCAGTTTCCCTGTATTTAGTGACTTGGGTAGTACTTGAGGACCCTGGAGGAATTTTTGAAAGGGCTTTTTTCCATATAAACAAGTTGATTTTTTAAATATTATAGACTAATTATGATAGTTATCACATAAAATTTATAATGTTATTGAGAGATGAAGTGATGGTATATTCTTTATTTCTAGTCATTCATGTGGAGATTCTTCACAATGTCTAGATACTATTTCTTCATGTGAATCATCAGGAAACAGTTTTTCTGTGTGTGTGTGTGTGTGTGTGTGTGTGTGTGTGTGTTTGTAAAACATGTGGCTCTTTCCTAAATCTGTATTTCCACTACAAGGAAATAAAGCAACATTATTATAATTTATAATGTCAGAATTCTTCAGGAACTGTTATAAATTAAAGCGTTGCCTATCTTTGTACACCTTCAGTTCCATAATCCCAATTATTCAGGGCTCCTTAAATCACTACCAATTTTTGGCCTTGTCTCCCATGAATGGTCTTACAAGGATCTCTCAAATGTTGATATTGTGTGCTGCTAACTCCAGCCAGAAATTCAAGTCTTTACAATCAACTCATTTCAAATCATGGTAAATTTACTCATACACTTTATTGGATATAGAGCAAAACATTTTTCAGTCCTTCTCTTGGGCTCTTTAGACCTCAGTCATTGTATAAATAGAGTGTGAATTCATCCAGTGCTGAGGACGTCTCTGACTTTGACAATACAACACCAAGTAGGAAATACGTGTGAAGTATGATGGTAATTTCATCAATGAAAGGATTGACCATCCCAATCTGAAAGTAGCCTAGGAACAGACAGCCACAGAGAGAGGTCCAGTTGACATTATGAAGGTCTTAAAAACTCTCAGAGAACTGCACGATTGACAGTGATACAGAGCCTAACATCATAGGATAAAATGAGAGCTAAAAAGGAGCCCATATTGCTGCAACATCATACCATGCAGACAGGCCTAGTAGTGGACAGTACAGCCTGTACCCCACACCTTTGAACTTGCTCTGCATCAATACCAGTCCCATACAGGAATCATGTATGCCCTCAAAGAAGAATTTCAGCCAATGGAAACAGTCCTCACAAGGTTGTCCTTCTGGGTGACTCTCAATAAGAATCTTTTCCCTTGGGCATTTAGTATATCCTACATGTGGCATAGGAGATGGACTAGCCTTATAATTTTTGAGACCTAGGACTAAAGAAAAATAAAAATACGGATTTTTATTTAAATGGTTATTAAGAACTCCGAGATAGTAACAGCAGAATATTGAACCAAACATAGAAGTTGTTATGGTGGCCTTAGGCTGTAATCCTAACACTTCTGAAGCTGAGGTAGGAGGTTCTGAATTTTAGTACACAGGGACACCTTTCGAGAGAAAGGAAGAAAGGAAGGAAGAGAGAGAGAAAGGGAAGTGATCAAACCATGACCAAAGCATTTGAGGAGGAAAGAGATTACTCAGACTTTGCTTATAAATTACAGTTCATCATTAATGGAAGTCAGGACAGGAACTCAAGCAGGGCAGGAACCCAGAATCAGGAGCTGATGCAGAGGCCATGGATGGTGGGGTGCTGTTTAATGGCTTGCTCCTTATGGTTGCTCATGCTTCTTTCTTGTAGAACCTAAACCCCCAGCCCCAGTATGGCACCACCCACAATGGGCTTGGCCTTCCCCCATTAATCACTAATAAGAAAATGTCTTGCAGGCCTGCCTACAACCCTATCTAATGAAAGAATTTTTTAAATTGGGGTTCCCTCCTCTCGATGACTTTAGCTTGTGTCAAGTTGACATAAATCTATCCAGCACAGTAGGGTAGGGAGTAGAGGCTCTAATATTTGAGAATGCATTGTAGGGCAGCTTTTAAATAGAGTATATCACTACATCACGACTGCACATTTTTCATTGACTGTAACCTATTCAAATGATTACTTGTAATTGTTATGGGGTCTGGGGAATTCAGTCTTTGCTTTAAAAGATACTTTTCAATGACAGCTCTGTGATGTTGGTGGCAGAAAAGGGAATAACATTTGTTAGATACTTTGGCTTTCTCCAGTAGAATCCTAGTGTAGAAATCCATTTGCAAGTAAATGAACAGTATAAGCAAAAACCCCTCAGCTACTGGGACACAAAGAACTAAGAATGCAGTGAGGAAAGCAAGAGTGCAAATGTCATTAGGGGTCAGGTTGTAGAGACTGGCCATCAAGTCAAGGAGCCTAAAGTCTATCTGGCACCAAAATATGGAATAGTTGAAGGGCTTTGAACAAGAGAGAGTGGTGTAGTCATGGTTGTTTTGGAAAGATCTCAGATCTCAGGCTGTGATGAATTAGCAGCAATGGTTTGATCAGTGAGTTCATGAACTGGAAAGCAATTCAAGTGACCCTGGTATGTGAGGAAAGACTATGTTACTTACACATCATAGAATAGAGGGAATATTGTTCGTATTATAAATACAACATTTGGAGAGGTCTAGGAGTATGAGACATGGAAATAACTCTGGCCCAGTCTCACTGGATATGCACAGTAAAACGTGATAGTGAAGACAAAAAGCAGTGAGAAGTCATTTACTGGCACTAAAAGTAACATAAATCACTACACCCTCTCTATAAAGCAAAATAGTCTTCAACCCCACTAGCTACCTATTCCGTTTCTCGAGAATACGTGTGGATGGTAGAGTTTTTCTTCTCACATTTTCAGAATGTGAGCATAGATGCAGTTGGCAAAATCACACATGTGCCACCGTTTGTAAAAGTTGAAACATGATTAGAGCTGCAGCTGTCAAGATGGTGAAGTTCCAAAAGTGGACTATAGAGGGAGAAAGCATGTTTTAGGTTGAGACATACAATATAGTGTCATTTATACACACTTTAAAAGCTTAAGTCTTCTCTGTTGCTTATAGCTACAGGAATGTATTAGTAACAACAACAAAATTCATAGTTTTCAGGACAGGTATGGAAGGAAGTAATGGATTTAAACCATGGAGGTTTAACTCTTATCTATTTTGTTTTATTAAGGTAAAACACATGAAGCAAGGCTACCAAAATGGCACAGTGGGTAAAAGTGTTTGCAGCCACGCTGATGATCTGAGAGGTCAATCACTGGAATCTAGTGGGGGAGAGATAACTAACCTAAAGGTTGTCCTCTACACATATGCTATGACATTCATGTACCTGCACACATGCACACACACACACACACACACACACACACACACCCTACATATATACATACATTACACTCATGAACAGTAATAATAGTAATAATAGTTATTTTAAATGTAGTGTATGGTAAAATATTTGAAATTTATAGAGTAATGTACTGTTCATTATGTTAGTCTTTGTTTATATGTATTTGAACTTTTTAATTAAATATTTAAAATTATAATAAGTTTGGTGACATAACTATGTGGTGTCTTGAGCAATATTCTTGCCATCACGTTGTGGAAGGTAACCAATAGTACTGGTAATACCCTTAAGTTTGGGGGGGGGTCTATAGGACTTCTTTGGCAAACAACCTAAAAATATAACTCAATTCTGGTATTGGGCATTTTAATTAACAGTATATGGTGTCTAGTTTGGGTATTGTCTCACCCATTAGATTGTAATTCTACTTAAACTCTTAAATATGTTAAATATTTTAGGAAGTATCTTCAGTAGTGGGTTTCTGCATGCCTTTAAAAAAGGTCTTTAATGTTAGTTACTGCCCCCCCTCGTATTCCCTCTTCTTCCCTGATCTCCCATCCCCTTCTCCCATTTAAACCTCCTGTTATAATTTCTACTTTATCCCATTATAGCAGTATACTGTATTTCCTCTTGGTTGTAACTGCAAGCTTCATCCCCTACTGACCAGCATTGATGTTGAAAGGTACTATACATGTTGCTGCTGGAGAAAAGTAATAATCTCACCAAGCTTACAAATTGTACGATAGTGACCTTCCTGAAAGATATGTCAACTGGTACAATAGCAAAATAAATGTTCTGGGAGTAGCCAATCACTTTTTGATCAAATTTAAAGCCTGATCCATGAGATACTACCATACACTGTTTAAGAGGCTGAACCGGAGATGAGATACATCACGGACCCTAGTAGAAAACCAATTACTGTTAATCTGCTAAGTGAACGTAGCAATAAAATGACTCCTTATGACACATTGCTATACCCGTAGATCAGTGCATAGAGGAGCTTCTTCTTGCAGTAGATGGTAATTAACATGGAGACCCACAACTGCACACTGTGTAGAGAGTGAGAGACGTTGGAGCACTTGGCCCTAAATGGGATGTCTTCATCGTACCCTTCTCCTCAAGGCTCAGAGACCTATGAAGAAGAAAGATTTTAAGAGCCGGAAGTGTGGTAGATAACTCATAAAAACAGCATATATATTCACAGAAATTAAGAAAGCATACATGAGGACTGGAGAGATGGCTCAGAGGTCAAGAGCTCTCTCTGGCTGTTCTTCCAAAGGTCCCAGGTTCAATTCCCAGTTCCCACATGGTAGTTCACACCTGTCTGTAACTCTAGTTCCAGGACTTCTGGTGCCCTCACAGAAATATACATTCAGGCAAATATAGATGTACATAAAATGTTAAAAAAGGAAGAAAGCATACACAAGACCTCTATAACTCCAAACCAGGCAAAATGCTAGCATGGAAAAGGGAAAGTGGATACAGTGTCTCATCCCTAGCCAAGAAGTTCTTTGCAATGTTAGCTGCTGGGAGAAGGAAAAGCAGTTTTCATCAATGGACAAATTTATCACTGAATATAACACTGAATATATCCGCCACACTCCAGGCAAGCCTCGTGCTCAGTAGCTGGCCAAGGCAAATTGGACTGTGTGTGTGTGTGTGTGTGTGTGTGTGTGTGTGTGTGTGTGTGCGTGCGCGCGCGCGCGCGCACTTGCTTTTTGTTTTGGTGTAATTTAAAAGTATGCATTTACTCATATGTATGGTTGTTTAGTATGCATATTTATGTGCCACATGCATTTCTGGTGCCCATGGCGGCTAGAAGCAGGCATTAGATCCCCTACGACTGCAATTTCAGGCAGTTGTGAGCCACCATGTGGGTGCGAAAAATCGAGCCTGAGTCCTCTGGAAGAGCAGCCAGTCCTCCTAGCCTCTGAGCTATATCTCCAGCACTAGTTTTGTGTATTTTTAAGAGAGAGAAAAAACATGAAGTTGGGTGGCAATGAGCCAGGAAAGATTTGAGAGGAGTTAGTGGAGGGGAAAGAATTCAATCAAAATATATTCTATAAAGTTCTTTAGAAATAAAAAACATAAGTATATAAGTAAATTCATCTCATCTAGTGACCTCCTACCAGCCACTGGTGAATAGTTACTGTGTCACACTGTTGAGTTTGTCTCTCCCAGACCTGCTACACGTATCAAGTGAGCTATTTGAAGATATGGACTAGTTCTTCTTCATGTCTGCACCTGTAGCCTATAACCAATCCTAAACCAGAGGAAATTGTGTGTGCTTATGAATGATTGAGCAAAGAAGTAAGTCTAATTTTGTGGACATTACGAAAAGTCTTCCCCCACCCCTTTCCTTGGCTTCTCCTTTTATCTTGTGAGTGTTTCCCAGGCTATCTGCTCCCTAAGCAGCTGTGGGTTTTTATTGCTGGTGCTGTGGTTGTTAGTGGCACTTTACTGTTGTTGGATGAGGCCCCACCCTGGGTTGAGGCTGGACTGAAACAACAATCCTCCTGCTTCAGCCTCCTGAGTGCTCAGATTACAAGTGTGGGTCATCGTGCCCAGCTGTTATTTTTTTTTAAACTGGGAATTTTTTGTTAAAGATAAGAAGTGCCTTTTAGTATTTCTATAAGAACATTAGAAGGTTAATGGAAAGCCATTAACTGATTATAACATAACGTAAAATGCAGTGGTTACCTGAAGCAAAGCAATTTTTGTATTGCTATTAGCACTGGAGTTTGATTACACTTGGATTTATGGGCTTGCCTGTCTTCCTAAGAAAGGAAGTTATATGATCTTAACAATTAAATAAAAAGCTAGTGTGCCTAGGTAATGGAAAGGTGCCATCTGTAGGGGTGCACCTCACCCTAAATCCAAGCGGAATTCTACACTGCTGTGCTCTGCACTCTTTCAAGCAATTCTTGGAAGCTAGATCTTAGCAGAAAGAAAATGGCAGGGACTCCCCTGTGAAGAGAGGTGTGAAATGAGCGATACAATAGGGATAAAGTCTGTGGCTGATTTTCCCTCCCTTTGCAGGAATCAAGGAAAGGTCAGCTCCAATTAAAGAGCCAGGGTCAGGTCAGACATCCACCAGTGAGGGCACAATCTGGCAAGGTAGTAATAATAGTTAGTGATTAATGACTCCCAGCTACTATTACTGAGGACAAACTCTTTGGCTGTGCTGTGCTGTTTGCTGGGTCTTTGCACCTGTTATATTCCTCTCAGCATTTGCTCCATTTCACTGATGAAGAATCACACTCAAGGAGGTTAAACTTCTTCCAAGGGTCACTTAGCCAGAGGCATAGCTGAATTTTAAATCTGGTCCTGCCTAGCTTGCTTAAGTTACAGTTAAACAAAGAACTATACAAAGCTGTTGAATACGAAAGAGCCTCTGAGGAAGAGCTAATGAAGAAAAGGAACAAAGGGGAGAAATTCTCTACTGGATCCTAGGCTTCAGCCTTCATTTGTCTGTCCATCTATCTTACCATTACGCTGGGAATGAAGTCAACAGAAGCATAAAGCAAAGATTTGGGTCCAATAAGCAGACACACCACCATCCATACAGGGTGCCCACTTTGCAAAACCAAGGATATCTACATATCCTTGATATCCTTCAGAGCTCAGGGCCACCGCAAGGGCCAGGCAGCGGAGCTCTGGGAGGCTTCAAAGTGGAGGGTGTGCACTAATTTTGAAGAGTATGTGAATCTCTGTACACACGGTGCAGTGGGGGAAATATGGGCCAATTTTGGATCCTCACTCCCCTCCTTAATAGTTCTATGCCCCTATCCACTCCGCTCAGCATCACTTAATCTTCTTTTCCTTGTTTTTTAAATGAAAAGAATAGCAGCATATAATACATATACATAGAGGTATATGTAATTTGTGTTTATATTATGCATTCTTGCTGATTCCTCAAGGCTGGACCTATTTTACCCCCTAAAATTCTGGGTCTAAGTTGTACTAATATTTAGGACAACATGGTTCACCCTATCTGGGAGAAATGTATTTGAGAGAGGGAGGTAGTCAAATGGACAGTGTCACAGTACATTCCACATGATACTTCCAGAAATGTGTGATGCCACTCTATTATTCACATTTTTTAACAGCAGATCCAAACTTCAACTGCACGTTTCTCTATATATGATGACTGACTATGCAGCAAAAATATGAGCAGGGTTAATAAAACTGTTTCTCTTCGCTATCCTTCCAAACTCAGGCAGATGGTTAGAGGAGCCACCTATTACAAATGCAGTGATAATGACTTCGTGGTTTAATGCAGTAGCACTTTTCCACATGGTATCTCATTGGGTCTCGACAAAATATCTAATTTCTGGTGGAACACAGAATGTGCCTGTGTGTCTTGGTCACGCCACTTCCTCACCAAGGCTCAGCACACTGCCTGACACTGTAAAAGACTAACAACATTCAATAAAAATGTGATTAATGACATTAACGTACACAAAAATGCTATTAGAGTTAAACTTGATCATGTGTAGAGCAGTGTCCTTACATTTTATTCTCTGAATTATAGTATAAAATAAGCTTATGTGCAGGCTGTGATGTACTTGGCCTCCAGAGTAGTTTTGCTAATATCTTGACTGGCTTCCAAGTGTTGAAGAGTGTAAGATTAGCCTCTTCTTCCAAAGGGAGAGGAAACAGAAGTGCAAATCAAGAAAATGAGGCAGGAGCCCAGTTCTGGATCTGAGTACAGAAAGAGAAGGAAGAACATAGCACAGTGGACACAAATGTCTGGAGCCACACATAAGGATGCTGCTTAGGCATGGGGACAGAGTGTTGTTCCTGTGACTGATCCACTCAAGACCCTCCATCTATCCTTCTGTGTGTTTCCAAAGCTAGCAATTAAGTTGGAGCCCAGCTCTCCTCTTACCTCATTTAATCAGGCTATCCACCTTTGAGCAAGGCTGGATTTAGGCAAATGCCAAGCACGTTGTTCCTGCTCTGAGCCAACTCCTAGGCAGCAGCCTGTCTCTCTAGAAGGTGTCTACAGCGCAGGCTAAATTTATGATTCCTCTCTGGGAGTCTTAAATAGTACATGGTGGCCTTTTTGTCTACCCATATAGCATTATTAATACCTCCTCGGAGCTTAGGATCAGATGCATGGAAGTCTGTGCAGCTGAAAGCAGAAAAGAAACTCACCTTCACAGAGCATCTGCTAGGCTGCAAGCACTGAAAGTCTGTGCACAGTGTCTTCCGTCCTAGCATGTGTTTACCATGTCTGGCTGCCCGGTCTCTTTTAAACGCTTTTATTCATGAGTCCTTCGGTCGTAAGGTAAAATTTGGAAAACTCACTTCCCCAGCTTCCCAGTGCACACAGATGTTATCTAAACTCCACCAGCCAGACATAATCCACACAGGAAGTTTATTCTGACTCAGGCAAATGTGAGGCCTAGGCAGTGTAGGCAGCTTTTAGTCCTGGGTAGATATGCCATTAATGCTGCAGGCACAATAGTCACTATAAAGTTGGACTGATGGCATTAAGGTGGCCAGTGTGAACTTCGGTATTGAATGCTTAGTGGTAAGGCAGGTATACTTTTCTTTTCTTTTTCCAAGACAGGGTTTTTCTTTGTAGTCTTGCCTGTCCTGGACTTGGTTTGTAGACCAGGCTGGCATAGAACTCACAGAGGTCTTCCTGCCTCTGCCTCCCTGAGTGCTGGGATTAAAGGCATGTACTATCACACCTGGCAGCTGAACTTTTCTTATCAGAAGTTCTGAAGCATGATTTCAGATATGAGGATTGCCCCAAATCTTATTTGAACCTTCAACTCATTGCATGAACTACCAAGATTCAGTTCACAAATTCTCTTCAAGCTTAATCATCTAGCCTGATTCTATCACTGGCATCTAAGAAATGATTCTTCATCTGTTTTCCAGGCAGTCTTCACACATCCTAGTCAGGATGAGAGTCTATACATATTTCCACACATTAAAATGTCTCAGAACCTAAAGAACTCACCCAACTTTTCACAACCTGGTGTTCACACAACTCCAAAGCCCACCATTCTCCATTTTTAAGAGATTCCTCTGCCTTAGAGCTCTCTAGAAGACAGCTACAGGAATGAGAGGACAATTACTCCATACCTACTGCATTGTTCTTGCATGTTTTACCGTAAGGTGAGCATTTATTCCTTCATTCATCCTCTTACCCTTAAACCATGATTCCAGCATATATGGGGATTTCAGTGACCACTCTATTTACCTGGATTTTCTTACTTTCTATTACATCACTCTATTCCCTTTAAACTTAAATTATTATCTGATATTACCCTGCCCTTTCTCTTTAGTGAATGGTTATTGTCTACTTCTTAGTAAAATGCAAGTTCCATAAGACAACCCTTATTTTGCCCAAACTTGTATCTCTAGTGTCTATCTTGGTTCCTGGCATTTAGTAGATCCTCAAAGTATATTTACTAAGTGAATGAATAAACAAATGAAAAGGAGGATGAATGTAATTGGTATCTACTCAAAGCCATTCTCTACGCTTAATGTGCCCTTGTCTCAGTAATGGTATTATTGATTTCTTAATTTTTACCCAACAAAATTATCCTTAGTAATGGCCTTTTGAATCAATTTTCAAGCTATAAAGCTTTGGAATTAGATAAGACTTAGCTTCATTCTAGATTCTCCAATTTACTCTTACATGACCCTAGAAAATTCACTAGATTTTCTTTTATGATCTTTAACATTAGAGATAATAATTGTTTCCTCATAAGGCCATTAGCAGGATGAACACAATAAAATGTTCCTTCTCAGTCCTACTCATTAGGTTATCCTACTTATTCAACAAATATATTTTAAAAAATGAGAAGCACAGTTGAAGTAATGTTTTTGTATATTAAAAACTAAGTCTTCTATGACAAAGTACCATTGGATGATTAATGTATACAAAGCATAAATGTGAGGAGACCATTATGGAAGCTGAAAATCTTATACCAGGTGCTAGTGTGGCTAGGCAATGCTAAGAGCACATTACTCAGTTGTGGATTGCCATCTAATATTCATGTGGCCAAAAGTGAGTGAGAAAGCTCTCTGAGGTCTCTTCTACAGGGAACTATTCCATCCATGAGTATTCTACACCCATAAGCTAATTAATTGCTCCCCAAAGGCCTGCTTTCTAATACATTACATCAAGGATAAGATTTCAACACATACATTTTGGGGAATACAAACATCTACTATATTTTCCTACAATGTATTTTTCTATAAGTGTATTTGAAACACAGCAGCTTCTCCTCCAACTTTCATTACATGTGGTTGATGTAATTAACTTTTCATAACACCCCCGTCAAATCTCACCACAGAAGCTATGCTGCCCAGACAACAAGTCACGTCAAGATACACAGCAGCCCTGCCTCCCTGTGCTTTGTTCACCATGCCAGTCCATAAGGGCTGTTCTTTCTGTGAACTAATAAGAGCTAGACTTGAATCTAGTTAGTCACAGTTCTTAAACTGACATCTGTGTTCTTTTGCTCTGTTTGCTTCTATTTATTTCTCTCCAAGTCTGAATTAGAGACACACACATACACATAGACACAAACAGAGATGCACACACACACACGTACACACACACACACACACACAGAGAGAGAGAAAGAGAGAGAGAGAGAGAGACAGAGACAGAGACAGAGATACACATAGAGAGATACATATACATCCACCTTATATAATTTGTATTGCCTGGAAATTCCATCTGGATTTTTTAGATTCATAAGAAAATGACATTATGAGTAATTATGAGTACCAAGTATAATTTTAAGTATTATATGGTAGGGTAGACATGCTACAGAAATAGGCTGAAGTAAGTAAGGCAGAGGACAGTGAAAGAGGTATCCTCCTCTCAAGACAATCCAAAAGCAGCCAGAGGGAAAATTATAAGGTGTGACCAAGAGGCACAGTCTGTTAGGTAGTAGTCCTCGAATCACCCTAATCAGGAAACACAGCCTTAATCCATTAACTACAATATAGCCATGGTATGTAATATCCATTATATCCTGGCCAGGAGACCAGAAGAGGGAGCTGAAATTTCTTAGATGGGTCCTAATGAATCCTTGCTGATGTCATTAACACTGCATTCTGAAAGAAGACCTTGGGCAATGTTTGTGTAGTTTCTGCAGAACCCTGAAGATACGTCTAAGGATCAACTATATTACCACTCACAGGACGTTCATACTGTTGACACAGTACTTAAGCTTGTCTAGTTGCTGACCCTGGGCAAACTACTTAATCTACTTGTGTCTCAGGTTCCTCATTTATTAAAATAGAAACAACTACATTGCTTTTCTCAAGGGTTAAATGTGTTACTTTGTTTGTAGCCAATAACACATTGGTATGACGTTTAGACTCAGAGCCTGAATGTTCATAAAAACCAGCTTTGTTTTTTGTCTCCCACCAGTACTTCAGGCCTACTCAGAGTCAATATCTTACACTAGATAAATTTTTTTTCTGTAATAGAAAACCCTTAAATCATCTTCATTAACAAAACAACCTCAATTTGATAATTAAAAGTGTCTAATTCCAGACTACTGTCAGCATCCACGACTTGGTTTCTTGAATTTTCCATAGTCCAACCTGTCTGAACAGGCCTGTTTCTATATGGGAGCTTGCACAGCTATAGTTAGAACACTTGCCATCTTTGTTTCGCATCCCTAGCTGGGGATGACCTGGCAAAGAAGACAAGAGAACACCAGACAGCACTTGCTGGCACACTCCAGTTCTGGCTCTGGCAACTCTGTGCCTGTAGGAAGTTCACAGCTGACCTTTAAACCAATTCCTTTAAGACTTTTAGAGAACACTTAGTAGTATCAATGACTTGGGAATGTGTTGCATTTCTCTTACTGTCAATGCTCCTCTTCTATCTTTGCTGGTAATTCTTTCTCTACAGACTCTTCATGGGAGTTGAAATAGTATATATTCTACCCACTGTGCTTTCCACATGTGTTCAGCATCTATGGCCTTCCCAAGTACCAGGATCCCAGCCAGTCTATTTCACTACCCACGGTCTCACTAGATTTCCTAACGAGTACTAATTTGACTCATGGTGTCTGCCTTCCCCACCTTGGAAACAAAGGATGCACCTGCCCCCACCCATACACACACACACACACACACACACACACACACACACACACACACACACACTCACACACACACACACTCACACACACACACACACACACACACACACACATACACACACACACACACACACTCACACACACTCTCTTTTAGAAGATGTGACATGTAAGAACTCCAGGTAGCAATGCTCCGTCTCTAGACCTAAATGTAGATGTGGATAAAGATATAGACATAGTGTTAACAAATATAGTAATAGATGTTAACATATATATGTGTGTGTGTGTGTGTGTGTGTGTGTGTGTGTGTGTGTGTTAACACATTTGGCAATATATTAATGATATATATCACTAACAATATATATTGTTGATGTCCATCCATCTTTTCATCTTTTCACTTAGATCCTTTGAACAAAGTATTCCAAGAATCTCACCATTGATTTCCAATTACAAAGTTGGATATTCTGTATAATCTGACATTTCTTCAGAATACAGATTCTTTCTTTCTTGTCCCCTTGAATGAAATGGATGCTGTAGCACCCTGTACCACAGAAGGTTGCTCAGCTCTTATCACTGCCCTTACTCCAGGCTCCCACTCTCACCACAAGCAGGCACCCTTTCATTTTTTGTCTTTCATGTCTATATTCCTTTCTATCAGTTACCGGGGATGAAGCAGTGTCTTCCACTTCCTTAACTCTCCTTCCTTTCCTTTGCAGTGTTTTGTACATGTTCACTGTCAGAAAACTATCAGTAAACTAAGTGCCACTTATATGAAGGTGTGAATAATATCACCAAGATTCCTCAGAAAGAGCACTTGTTTCCTCACCTTTTCTCTTTGAGACACTTAATTCTCTGAAACTGGTAGATCAAAACATTTATGAAAGTTGAGGCTGAGAGATGGCTCAGTGGTTAAGAGCACTGATTGCTCTTCTCTAGGACCCAGAGTTAGTTCCCAGGACCACATGACATCTCACAACTACCTCTATAACCCCAGTTCCAGAGGGATCTGATCCCCTTTTTTGGCATCTTCTAGCCTCTGTTAGTACTCCATGAAGGTAATGCTCAAATATTCAGGTAAAAACACACATACACATAAAATAGAAAAAAGTAAAATCTCTAAAATTGTTTTTAATTTAAGAACATGCAAAACAGAGGGTTCAGCTTTCAGAAAATACTGGCCTGGAGATGAAGGCTAAATTAAAGCAGGTGTTTGTGGGCCCTGTTAACATGAAGGGAGGGCATGACACAGCTCAGGGAATAGCAGAAATGCTGATATTTCCTAAAGAAATCTGAAAGCAGATGGCACTAAGATGAATCAGTGGAAGGAAGCAGAGCCATCTACAGAATGGCCATGCTCAGCAAGGGCAGCTGGGGCAAGCAGGCTGTCACTGAGCCTCCAGGAAAGAAAGGCCCAGCTCACCAAGAGCAAAAGGAGGGCAGCCAGATTGAACGTAAAACTGCTGATGGGCAAAGAGCTAGAGAACTGTCCAGTGTGGAGAAGAGAGGGGAGCCTGTCCCATCTCACTCACATTACTATATTACTTATAGTTGTTTGCCTTAACCAAGCCATTCACCATCTCTAGCCTTCTATTTATACACCTATAAGTGAAAGGAGATGATCTAGTCTCTAGGGACCTGATTTTACACCTATGTGAAAAGACAAAGATAGCCGTGTTTTGTAGAGTAGTGCTCACAAAGATACTTTCCATTTTTATCTCAATATGTTTCTAGTATCCTGTTGACCTGGATTTAGGAGCAGAGTGAAAGCAAGGAGGAGAGAAAGAGGGAAAGGGGGAGGGAGGGATGGAAGGAGGGAGAGAGGGAGCAAGGGAGCAAGGAAGCAAGGAAGAGATGGGGAAGGAAAGATAGAGAAAAAATGAGAGAAAACTTAAAGTACCATTTTTAATTTATACTTTAATGTGAGATAATTATTCAATACTTTTTTTCTTATAACCCTCCTCTGGAAACAGTGGGCAGGGTCTGACATACCTAGTAAGTGTTTATGGGCAGCTGAAATCTTTTGAGAAGTGGTAGAGGATTTGGCGAGTAAATGCAGTGAGAAACTTAAGGGAGTGTTCATTTAGTCTTTAATTTTATGAACTTGTTTTGAGCACTGAAGTTCTAAGGGTTCAGCTGAGGTTAGAAAGAGAGAGGACTGATGGCCAAGAGGCATTAAAAGGCGTAAACAAACCTCAGAACTGTTGTGGATTCTAATGTAATGGATGGAGGAAATGGTGGAAGCTGCTTTATCTTTACAGCTATAATTGTTCATTCTGCACACATTTATTATGATTCTGCATAGTACAGAAATGATTTTCTACTGGAAATAAAACAGTGCACAAGAGTACTTGCCCTCTGTGAAGCCCTCATCCCATCAAGAGCGCAAGCATGAAGCCATGGAGCACACCATAAATTATTTTTAGATGTGATGAAACAGAATAGTAAGTGTCAAGAGACCCAACATAACCTGAAGCATCAGGAAAAGCTTTTCACAGGAAATGGCTTGTAAATGAAAAGCCCTAATAAAGAATGAAAAGTAATTGGGTGGAGTGCAGGAAGAAAGGAGTTGACGGCAGGGAAGGTGCTGGCAGGAGAGTCGTTTCTTCCAGGGTGAGGAGAGGGATCCTGAGCAGTGAGCGGGAAAAAAAATGAGAAGAGGCCAGAGGCAACAATACTCTATGGAAAGGGACACACCCCGCTATTCAAGTGCCTCAGGTGTGCCCTGGGGCTCTAGTACAGACCTGTGCTTCCTCCCTGATCCACTGTAGACCAAGCTTCGTTTGTCCTGCAGGCTGCCCTCAGCCCTGAAGCTGTAAGGCCCTTCCTTCCTCCACTGTTTCCCATTAACCATCATATTATGAGTCTGTGTTCTCTACTCTCCTGTGATTGCTTATAGGCAGAGAATGGATGCCATTTGTTTTTGAGTCTCCAAAGACTGGCACAGAGTCTGATGGCTAGTGCTGACCGAAGAAGATGAATGAATTGTGGACATTTAGCATTCTGATATAAAACCTAGAGTTAGAGGGGATCCATGGCTTTATGTTGTTCAGCCACCTCATCTTGCTAATTATAAAACAAGGTGGGGAAGTGCAGACAGATTGCTCAAGGACCTGTTCCTGAAGTGGCAAAGCCAAATTTGGATGACACGTAATCCATGTCCCAGTCAGTTGCTCTCCTCCTCTGTCCTAGTTTCTTGATCAAGCTGAGTAATGTGAGCATCTATAATGTTCATGCACAAATCATTGTAGAAGTATGTTTGTTAATCTAGCTAGAAGAAATGACTTTTGAGATATGGCAGGATGGAAAAGGGTAAGACAAAGCTAGATCTTAGGCTGCATAGGAGGGGCTCCATTTCAGTAAGGAAAATGAGACTCTTCCTTATGGGGAGGAGAGCATGGTTTCAAAAGCTCACAAGAATGTTTATTCACACACTAATTTATTTAACACATACTGTTTGTCGGGTACCATTCTAAGAATTTTATGTATTTCTTTTTTTACTCTGTACATATGAATAAACAAAGTCTCCAGAAGCAGTGTGTCTTTCTGAGGTTACAGAGTTGGTGATAAGGAGGTAGCGGGTGTTGAATGAGGAAGACCAGCTCCAGACCCTTAGTTCACAACACATTCCAGTCTTGACTCTTGTGTCGCCTCTGCCCAGTGAATGAAACTCCATGTGGTTCATAGGAGGGACATATAGCAATACAGAAGTGAGTGT
This sequence comes from Acomys russatus, assembly GCF_903995435.1. NCBI lineage: Eukaryota > Metazoa > Chordata > Mammalia > Rodentia > Muridae > Acomys > Acomys russatus. Next base: position 9,532,622 of record NC_067165.1, read on the forward strand.
CAGGTTTACTAAAGAAAGTTGTTGGGATTTTGTTTTCCCATATTGACTGTGTATTTACCAGGACAAGAACAGAGCAAAGCACTCTCAAATAATATCTCACTTGTTCATATTTAATACTTCCAAACTTGTGAAATAAGTAATGCTTTCAATTCTGTGATATGGGCTTAAAGTCAATACTAAGTCTATAGAATTCTGGAGGTTCACTGATGCATCCATGCCTATCTTAGGTTTTTGGATACATTTATACAATAACATGTATGAATGTCCAAAAAAACACTTTGAGCAAGAGTATAGTCTGTGATGCTGACTATCCCACTTTGGGGCTGCTGTTATTTAATTCTGGAATCATATTGAAACTTGAATATAATTATTCTGAGAAATGGGACCTACAAGAAGTCAGCAGATCACTAAGAGCAATTAATACCTTCCTCAAAGAATTGGATTAGTTACCTTCAGCATAGATTGATATAGAGTAAGGATGCTCCTCATGGTTGGCTTCTTCTGCATTCACATAGTTGCCCACCTACTTTCCACTATGACATAGTACAAGGGCCTGATTGTGTGCTTCCAACTTTCAGCACTATAACCTAGATAAATAGCATTGCTTCATAAATGATTTAGCCTCAGATAGTCTGTTGTATCAGCATAAAAACGCACTAAGAAAGGAATACAAAATTGGGATCACATTCCAGCACTGCTGATTCTTGAGTAGGTCTCTCTTGAAGCCTCTCTCTCTTCACGTATAAAATAGAAATAATGATTTCTGCATTGTCCAGGTTATTGTAAGGAGAATAGGATGTGCATGTGGGATGGATAGATGATTGATAGATAGAAAGATACATAGATAGATAGATACATAGATGGACAGGAGAGCAGACAAATATTCAGACAGATAGTGTTTGTTGTATTTATACACATAAATATATGAAATCCTGTATTAGCTTCTTTTCAAGTTAAGAACACACCTAAGGTAATCAAGTTGTCACAGTTTTAGAGGTTTTGATTTAATTTTTCACCTGTGACAAAGTAGATCATTGTGGTGGGGGTGCATGGTAAACAAAAGCAACCACCCATGGCTGAGAACAAAAAAATAAGAAAAAGTAAGGGTCTAGGATTCCCAGAAACTTTTGAAGGCACATCCCCATTGCTCTCAAGAACTCTGCTACTGTATGATTCCATTTTCTATGTCCACCTCAGGCCAAGGATTGAGTCTTTAACAAGTTGCCCTTTGGGAGACATCTCAAATACAAACTTTAACAAACATCTAACTTAGTTATTGAACTAGAGGTTCAGGTCTGCCTTCATTATTACTAGAGTTCTGACTATGAACGTCAAAGAATATTTCTCCTGAACCCATTATGACATAGTCACATCAGAGGATATGTACAGTGACTCCTCACTCTCATGAATGAGAGAGGGTAAAGAGGAGCACCCTAATGCACTGTTGGCATGTTCCCTCTTCCCATTTGGTATAAAGAGTTAGACTGTGTAGTATAAAGACATCAACTGAATTGTGCGTGAGTTACTGTAATATGAGCCTTCTTCCTCTCCCTACTTTCCCTATGGTAACAATGATGCTTGTGTTTGGTTATGAAATTCTCTTTTTTAAAATTTATTCAGATTACATCTGAATACTTATTCCATAATTTGTATCATCCTGTTCCCCCCTCCCTCCTGCTTTCACCATAATCCTCTCCCCTAGATCTATGACCAAGGGGTACCTGCTCCCCCACTATATGGTCATAGGCTTTCAAGTCTCATCTTAGTAGACTGGTTATTCTTTCTTTGAGTGCCACCAGGCCTCCCCACAAAGGGAAAATGGTCAAATATGGGGCATCCGAGTTCATGTCAGACTCAGTACCTGGTCTCCACATAACTGTGGAGAATGTCCTGTCCATTGGCTAGATCAGAGTAGGGGTTCAATGTTTACTATTGTATTGTCTTTGGTTAGTGCAGTAGTTTGAGCAGAACCCCTTGGGCCCCGATCCACCTATCACGATGCTCTTCTTGTAGGTTTCTAGGACTTTCTGGAACCTTCTATTTCCCTATTCTCCCATATTTCTTTTACCTAAAGTCCCAGAGGATGTCCTCACATCTATCTCAATCTCCTGGTAAGTGAAGACTTTCCTGGGACATGTCTTTTGGGCTAGTGCCCAATTATAAGTGAGTATATAACATGTGAGTCTTTCTGCTTCTGGGTTAACTCACTCAATATGGTCATTTCTAGTTCCATCCATTTGTCCAGAAATTTCGGGATTTCCTTGATTTTAATAGATGAGTAGTATTTCATAATGTAAATGCACCACAGTTTCTCTATCCATTCTTCAACTAAGGGACATGAAGGCTGTTTCCAGGTCCTGGCTAGTATGAATAAGGCTGCTATGAACATTGGTTGAGCATATGTCCCTGTTGTGTGGTGGAGCATTTTTTTTGGGGGGGGGGTATATTCCAAGGAGTGGAATAGCTGGGTCTTGAGGAATCCCTATTCTCAGTTTTCTGAGAAAGCACCAGATAGATTTCCAAAGTGGTTTTACAAGTTTGCATTCCTACCAGCAATGAAGGACTGTTCTTCCTTCTCCACATCCTTGCCAACATGTGGTGTCACTTGAATGCTTTCCTAGCCATTCTGATCGGTGTAAGATGGAATCTCAGAGTCATTTTGATTTGCATTTCTCCGATGACTAAAGATGTTGAGCATTTCTTTAAGTGTTTCTCAGCCATTTGATATTCCTCTGTTGAGAATTCTTTGTTTAGTTCCAAGCCCCATTTCTCAATTGGGTTATTTGGTTTGGTGGTATTTAATTTCTTGAGTTCTTTATATACTTTAGATATTAGACCTTTGTCAGATGTAGGGTTGGTGAAGATCTTTTCCCAGTCCGTAGGCTGTCACTTTGTTTTGTTGACAGTGTCCCATGCCTTACAGAAGATTCTCAGCCTGATGAGGTCCCATTTATTAATTGTTGACATTAAGGCCTGGGCTGTTGGTGTTCTGTTCAGGAAGTTGTCTCCTGTGCCACTGTGTTCCAGGCTCTTCCCCACTTTTTCTTCTAACCGATTTAGTGTGTCTGGTTTTATGTTGAGGTCTTTAATCCACTTGGATTTGAGTTTGTGCATGGTGACAAATATGGGTCTAATTGCATTTTTCTGCAGGTAGACATCTAGTTAGACCAGCACCATTTGTTGAAGATGCTATACTTTTTCCATTGAATGGATTTGGCTTCTTTGTCAAAACTCAAGTGACCATATATGTGTGGATTCATTTCTGGGTCTTCAATTTGATTCCATTGATCAACCAGCTTTTTGTTGTGCCAGTATCATGCTGTTTTAATTACTGTTGCTCTATAGTACAGCTTGAGATCAGGTATGGAGATTCCTCTGGAGGATCTTTTATTGTATAGGATTGTTTTAGCTGTTCTAGGTTTTTTTGTTTTTCCATATGATATTGAGAATTGATCTTTCAATGTCTTTAAAATATTGTGTATTTTGATAGGAATTTTATTGAATCTGTAAATTGCTTTTGGTAAAATGAACATTTTTACTATATTAATTCTCCTGATCCACGAACAAGGGAGCTCCTTCCATCTTCTGATATCATCTTCAATCTCTTTCTTCAGAGATTTGAAGTTTTTTTTCAAACAAGTCCTACATTTGTTTGGTTAGAGTTACTGCTAGATATTTTATATTGCTTGTGGCTATCATCAAGGCTGTAGTTTCCCTCATTTCTTCCTCTGATGATTGTCATTTGTATATAAGAAGGCTACTGAATTTTTTGAGTTACTTTTGTTTCCAGCCAGTTTGCTGAAGGTGTTTATCACCTGTAGGAGTACTCTGGTGGAATTTTGGGGGTCACTATTATACTTGATCATATCATCTACAAATAGGGATAATTTGACTTCCTCCTTTCCCATTTGGATCCCCTTGTTCTACTTTCATTGTCTTATTGCTCTGGCTAGAACTATATTGAAGAGATATGGAGAAAGTGGGCAGCCTTGTCTGGTCCCTGATTTTAGAGGAACTTCCTTGAGCAGCTTTCCATTTAATTTGATGCTGGCTATTGGCTTGATATATATAACCTTTATTATGTTTAGGTATGTGCCTTATATCCCCAATCTCCCCAAAACTGTAAACATGAATGCTTTTTCTGCATGTAAATAGATGGTCATGTGGTTTTTTTCTTTCAGTTTTTTATATAGTGGATTACATTGATGTATTTCTGTATATGAAACCATCCCTGTATGCCTGGAAGGAAGCCTACCTGGTGAATGATATCTTTGATATATTCTTTATTCTGTTTGCAAGTATTTTATTGCATATTTTTGCATCAATGTTCATGAGATAAATTGGTTTGAAACTCTCTTTTTTGTTGAGTCTTAGTGGGGTGTAGATATCAACGTGACTGTAGCCTCATAGAATGAATCTGATAATGTTCTATCCATTTCTATCTTTTGGAGTTGTTTGAAGAGTATCAGTATTAGCTTTTCTTTGAATGTCTGGTAGAAATCTGTGCTGAAACCATTTTGCCCTGGATATTTTTTGGTTGGGAGACTATCGATGATTGCTTCTATTTCTATAGGAGAAATAGGACTGTTTAGTTTGTTTATCTGACCTTGATTCAATTTTGGCAAGTGGAATCAATCAAGAAAATTATACATTTCCCTTAAATTTTCAAATTTTGTGGTACATATGCCTTTAAAGTAGGATCTTATGATTCTTTGTATTTCTTCAGTGTCTGTTGTTATGTCTCCCTTTTCATTTCTGAATTTGTTAATTTGATAGTGTCTCTCTGCTTTTTAGTTAGTTTGGCTAACTGTTTGTCTATCTTGTTGATTTTCTCACAACACCAGCTCTGGTTTTGTTGATTCTGTGAATTGTTCTCTTTGTTTCTAATTTATTGATTTCAGTCCTGAGTTTGATTATTTCCAGACATCTACTCCTCTTGGGTGTTTCTGCTTCCTTTTTTTTCCAGGACTTCCAGATGTGTCATTAAGTTGCTTATATGGGATGCTTCCAATTTCTTTATAAAGGCACTTAGTGCTATGAATCTTCCTCTTAGCACCACTTTCAGTGTGTCCCACAGATTTACATGTGTTGTTCCTTCATTGTCATTGAATTTCAGGAAGTCCTTAATTTCTTTCTTTATTTCTTCCCTGTCCCAGGTGTCATTAAGTAGAGAGTTGTTTTGTTTCTATGTATGTCTAGGCTTTTTGTTATTTCTGTTGTTGTTGAAGTGCAGCCTAAGACCATGGTGATCTGATAGGATCTGATAGGATACAAGGTATTATTTCAATTCTCTTGTATCTGTTGAGGCCTGCTTTGTAACCTACTATAGGATCAGTTTTGGAGAAGGTTCCATGGGGTGCCTAGAAGAAGGTATAATCCTTTGTGTTTGGGTGAAAAGTTCTGTAGCTATCTGTTAGATCCATTTGATTCATGACGTTGGTGAGTGTCCTTGTTTCTCGGCTTAGTTTCTGTGTCACTGACTTATCCTTTGGTGAAAGTAGGGTGTTGAAGTCTCCCACTATTAATGTGAGGGGATCAATGTGTGGTTTAAGCTTTTTTAATAGTTCTTTTACAAATATGTGTGTCCTTGTATTGGGAGCGTAGATGTTTAGAATTTTAATGTCCTCTTGGTTGACTTTACCTTTGAGCATAAAGTGACCATCTTCATCTCTTTTGGTTGGAAGTCTATTTTATTAGATATTAAAATGGCTATACCAGCTTGCTTCTTGTGTCCATTTGCTTAGAATACATTTTTCCAGCCTTTTACCCAGAGGTAATGTCTATCTTTGTGATTGAGATGCATTTCTTGAATGCAGAAGAATGTTGGGTCTTGTTTATGTATCCATTCAGGTGTTCTGTAGGCCTTTTGTATGTTTATATGCATCTCCTTGAAATTGGGGAAATTTTCTTCTATGATTTTGTTGAAGATATTTTCTGAGCCTTGAAGTAGGGCATCTTCTCTTTTCTCAACACCTATTATCCTCAGGTTTTGTCTTTTCATTATGTCCTTCATTTCTTGAATGTTTTGTGTCAGAAATTTTTAGATTCAGCATTTTCTTTGATGGCTGCTTTGAGTTCTATGATTGTATCCTCTAGTCCTGAAATTCATGCCTCCATTTCTTGGATTCTGTTAGAGAACCTCACCTCTATGTTGTGTGCTTTCTTCTCTAAGGTCTCTAGTTCCCATTTTTCTTCTGTCTGTACCTTTATCATTGTTTCCATTTTCATCTTCAGATCTTGAACTGTTTTATTGTTTATATTTTCCTGAATTTCTTACATTGCCTCTCTATAGGCCTTTTTTATGTCTTCAACCTGTTTTGTTGCATTTTCCTGTATTTGTTTATGGGTTTTATTTCTTTCTTCCATTATCATCGTCATTACTAAGGATTTGAGGTCATTTTCTTGTATTTTGATTGTGTTTGAGTTATCAGGGTTGCTTCCTTTGGGGTTGCTGGGATCTGAGGATGCTGATCTGTTTTGGTTTTTGTTGTTTGCTTTCTTATGCTGTTCTTTAGTCATCTTGCTATCTCTGATGTTGGGTGGTAGCTTCTGGTATCCTTCACTGATTGTTGAGAGTGGATAGTTGGTGAGTGATTATCCCACCAAAGTCATGTGCCCTTGCCTTTGGGGGTCAGGGAGTTCGTTCCTAGAGTAGGCAGGTGACCTAGTTTCTGCTCCAAGAGACTTTGTTCTACATCTTAAGCTCCCGAGTGGGTCAGCAGGGGTAGGCTTCTGTCTGATCCCGTTCAAGCTACTGAGGAGATTTAGACCAGCTGTGTTGGGGGCCACTGTTTAATTTTCTGTCCTGACCCCTCAGGGCAGTCCAGCCTCTCCCAAGCATGTGGGAGATTCACATGCCAGTTTTTATCTGCCCAATTGTGCAGGCATGGACTGCTGTGGCAGATAGATAGGTTCTTCCAGGACCTGCTTAAACAGCAAAACTGTGGTGTTCTGCCCCACTGAATTGTGGCCAGAGTTCAGACCCAGTCCAGACACACACCCCCCCAGTCCAGCTTCTCCCAATAGTGTGGGAGACCTTGCCAGGCCATGGGGACTGGCTGGCCTGGGTTTTATCTTCCCAATTGTCCAGGCCCAGACCACTGTGGCCCACAGGCAGGTTCTGCCTGGACCACAGTTCAGACCCCTCAGGGCTGTCCAACTTCTTCCAAGAGCTTGGGAGACCCTGCTGGGCCATGGAGATTGGCCAGGCCAGGCTTTATCTGCCTAATTTTGCAGGCTTGGTCTGCTGAGGCCAGCTGCCAGGCTCAGGTCTGGATCCATTCAGACCACATGTATACTGTGCCTGGGCACTATGTTCACCGCCACCTGGGCTACCCTGTGGCCTCTGGGCTCTCTTTTGACTGGTGTAGGGCAGGGTGGGGTGTCCAAGGACAGAGTCACCTGTTTCCATGAGACTTTCCCAGATCAGGAGTTCCAGTGATCCACTGTCCCACACACTGCATTCAGGCTATAGAGGTCAGCTGCAGTCTGCAGGTGGGTTTTATCCAAAGTCTGGGGAGTGGATTCAGGACCTCCCTGGGCTATTGGTTGACCTGGGATCAGACCCGCCTGTGGTCTGCACTATGCAGGACCCCACTCACCTAGTGTTCTCCAGTTCTTGCAGTCTGTGGCTCCCAGTCTGGTTCCTGGTGTCTGTGTGGTGGATCAGATAAAGTGTGTGATAGGTGCCACCATCTTGGAACTCCCCAGTTAAGAATTTCTTAACCTTCTGCAAGAACCTGTTTTGCTAACCAGAAAGGGGAAGATTAGAGAGTTAAAAATCCCCAGGGGACAAGAAATAAGAAACCCATGAAAATAAGTCAAGTCTAGGAAAAAGTAGTGTGTTCTAGTGAAACAAGGCCTGGGGTTTGCATACCAGGTTTGAAGCTGTCTCGATTAGTTCATACTCTAGTGATTTGGTATAAATGGATCCCCTTCTCTTGGGCTGTTCCCACACTTGGAAAATTGTGACATATTTTCTGGCTGTGTTGTCCATGAGAACTAAAAGTTCATGATGCTCAAGCAAACTCTAAAGATTACACAATTTTACTTTAACACTGCTGTGCTCATGCCTGAGTACGGGAAGCCCTCATGTGGTTTATAAATGGGCGGATAAAATTAAAGGAGGAAGAAAAGGCAATAGAGAAAGCAATGTACAAGAGGAGAGAAAACAGAAAGGAATGGGAGGAAGGGGAGGAAGTCTCAACTCAAGTCCCTGTACACCATAAGCTTTAGGGAGAATTATATGCCCTTCTCCCCTGATTCCTAATTGTCTCTCCTCTCTGTCCTTAAAGCATTAATTACCTAGAAGCATCAGGTTCTCTGAGAAATTCTGAAAAGGAAAGTTAACTTGAGTGATCATGACCATCAAAGCCTCTGATACGATGATCCACATACCAAACCTACTGGTATCTACCACTTCCAGACTGCAGGGAGCTGACCTGCAGATTGAATCTTACATTCTCAAAGTCCCCCCTTTTTCGTCCTATAAAACCCCAAGACCCCCATGGCAAATGTGCCATATCGTTTATGTGGAGAGACTGTGGCCCTTCTGTTGTTCTGATTGATTAAAAGAATAATTCTGCTTCTGAATATGTTTGTTTGCTTTTTTCCCCACATTGCCTATGTCAGTCGATATCTAACAAACAAGGTTACCACCTACATTGACTGACCTGGTTGGTTTTTGTTTTTGTTTTGTTTTGTTTTTTTTGTTTTTTTGTTTTTGTTTTGTTTTGTTTTTGTTTTTGTTTTTGTTTTTTTTGTTTTTTTTTTTTTTTTTCAGCTTGACAAAGTTAAGGATATCTGTGGAAAGGGAGCCTCAGTTGAGAAAAAAAATCTATCAGGTTGGCCCATAGGCAAGTCTGTGGGGCTTTTTATTGATTAACAGTTGGTATAGGAGGGCCCATCTTACTGTGAGTGCTACCATCTGTAGGCAGCTTGTTCTGAGATGTATAAAAAGCCAGCTGAGTGAGCCATCAGGAGCAAGCCAGTAAGCAGTGTTTCTCTATCACCTCTGATTCAGTTCATAAATGTAGCCTCCTGCTAGAGTTGCTGCCCTGGATTTCCTTCATAATGGACTGTAAGCTATAAGATAGAGTAAACCCTTTCCTCCCCAAGTGGGCTTTAGTTGATATTTTATGCCAGCAACAGAAAGCACTAGATCACTAACATTAGTCATGCTATTTCCTTGACTGCTTTTCTGCCATACTGAGGCAATCTGGTACCTGATTCACCTGTGTCTACCCATGACTGCTATTTGTGGGGTGACAGTTGGAAGATACTTCTTTCAGGCCTAAGTAAGCCTGACACCATCTAATCTGTCCAGCCCTGGCATGCTGCTGTGCCACTGATATGTGTTTCTGGACCAGTTTGACCCCAAGATGCAGCCTCTGATCCTCAGGCTGCAGTCCATCTCAGGCAGGGCTGTCCACATACAGGCATCCTACCATGACCACAGACTCCTGAGCACCTTTGATTCCACTCTATCTATAACTATGCTTAGCTGCCTGTTTGTCTCTAGCTTTGTCTCTTCTCCTGGACTGTGGGTTGCAGGAAGTCATATAAGAGTGGGGATCATGCTTTAGTCATCTTCATAGCTTTGTCATATGGCACAGTGCCTGGAACATTGCTAGGAAAATATTACTAAGTGTGATCTGGCACATGCCTCGGTGGCAGTGTTTGTGGGAGTATAAGGAACTAAATAATCGACTGCTTTTTGGTGAAACTAAAAATACCTTTTAGCAGCCCCCAGGTCTTCAGAGGTCTCTACCATTATTGCATATACGTCTTTCAAAGTATCTCTTTGTCATGATGGAAACCACTTCCAGACTTCATGAAGAAAGGTGTTGTTCTACCATTTCTTCCTTGCACCTCCTCCAAAGTTTAAGTTCTATGAGAACATTGCCATTGACTCTTAACCCTGCACAGAGTGGGGCATATAGTGTGCAGCTATGTACACAATACAAAGATGAAGGCTCAGAGTTGCATGAAGCACAGTGATAATAGTTTACATCTTTCTACATTTTTCCATAGATCATTTGTTAGAAATCAAAGAGCCTAGGTGAAATCTCCAGTTGGAATATTCATAGCTAAAACCATCTAATTTACTAGGTATGTAGTATGTGGGTACTTTATGTGTATAACATCCTATCCTTACAAAAGCCATGAAAATTAGTATTCTCCCCATTTCCCCCACATGGAAATGAATGCTTAAAGATGGAACGTAATTTACTCAAATTGCACAACAATGAGAAGGTGATAGCCATGAGATTCAGCCTTGAGTTGATTATGAAATATTTTCTTCCTTGATGCTCCTCTTTTAGCTCTCCTTCAAACTCTCATTTGTAGAGTACTCAATAAGTGTTGGACTTTTAAGTATTTATTTATTTACTCTGTGTGTGTGTGTGTGTGTGTGTGTGTGTGTGTGTGCGCGCGCACACACGTACTCCAAAAGCGCATTTCTGGTGGTGGTGGGTACCACATTCACACAGGTGCTCAGTGAGACCAGAAGAGAGCATTATGTCCTCTGTAACTGGAGTTTCATGTAGCTGTGAGGCACTATTGTGAGTGCTGATATGCTGGTTTACTGTTGATCATCTGTCCAGCCCTTCTACCACGTTTTAAGATCTATGAATACAGTATTGAATTGGAATGAAAGAGAAGGCTTAAAAATGTGGAAGTCAGAGATCCAAGATGGCGGCGAGCAGTGTGGACCGTGTTTGGAAGCTCCAGTGAACAATTCAGGGAATTACACAGATTTCTGAACCAGGAACACCAAGGTCCCCACACCACGGCAGCAGGAGTGCTCCATGGTTCGGAGGGACCAGGGTGCAGAGGACCTGCATGTCCCTGCACGCGGGAGGAGCACAGATTTTCTCGGATTGGAGCAGCAGCAGCAGAGGCAGCAGCAGAAGCAGCGGCACCAGCGGCACCAGCGGCACCAGCGGCAGCAGCGGCAGTGGCTGAGGTTTGCAGCTCAGAGCCTTCCGGTGGAGGAGATTGGTGTGGTGGCTGGTGGGAATTGCTGTGGGAGAGGGGACTCTGGGCAGGATTTGGGTCTCGTGGTGCCTTGAGACCCAAACTGGACTCGGTGGACAGTTCAGCCCCAGAATCCTGGGTTCAGCTCAGTGCCCAGTGATGTGGAGATGCTAGCTCAGCTCAGCAAGCAATTCTGCCCGAGGCACTAGCTCAGTGCAGCCACAGCTCCCCTGGTGTGATGCAGGCTGGGCAGAGTGCTCAGTTCCACCCTAAACACCAGCTCAGCACAGCCACAGTTCTCCTACTGTGACACAGGCTGGGCGGAGCACTCAGTTCTGCCCTAGGCACCAGCTCAGCAAAGCCACAGCTCCCCTGCTGTGACGCAGCTGGGCAGAGCGCTCAGTTCCACTGGAGGGGCTAGCTCAGCATAGCCGCAGTTCTTCTGCTATGACACAGGCTGGGCAGAGCACTCAGTTCCACCTGAGGCACTCGCATAACTCAGCAAGCAGTTCTGCCCAAGACACTAGCTCAGCTCAACCGGCAGTTCTGGGGTGCTGACGCAGGCTGAGGTTAGCATGCAGATTCATCGCAGAGGCCCTAGCTGGACTTGCTGGGCAGATTGGGCCCAGAGACTCTATTTGAGCTCAGGGCATAGGCTCAGCAGCCGTAAGAGCCTGGCTGGACTATCCACGCAGTTTAGGCCCAGAGTCCCAGGATGAACTCAGCGTGCAGTGTGAGTCCAGAGTCCCTGGCTGAGCTCGGTGCACAATTCCGCCCCGAGACTCGAGTGGAGCTCGGCGTGCTGTTTGGGGCCAGAGTCCCTAACTGTGCTTAGCAGACAGATTGGGCCCAGTGACTCTAGCTGAGCTTTTGGCACAGTCCCGGCTTTAAGACTGGTTGGACACAGTGTGCAGTTTGAATCCAGAATTCCTGGCTGAGCTTGGTGGACAGTTCGGGCCCTGAGTCAATAACTGACCACAGCACACACTTTGGACCAAAAGCTCCTAGCTGAGCTTGATGCGCAGTCGCAGCCCAAAAATTCTGGCTGGACCATGTGTGCATTTTAGGCCCAGAATCCCTATCTGATCTTGGCAGACGGTTCAGGCCCTGAGAATCTAACTGAGCTCGGTGCGTGGTCCGGGCCCACTGTCCCTGGCTTGACTTGGCATGGGACACAGAAGGCTGTGGATACCTTGGCCTGACCCAACACTCATTCAGAGACCCAGAACAATTGCAGGACCCACAGCACAGGGGAGCTGAGGATCACTGGCTGTGAGAGTCCAGAGCGACAGGGCTAACCTCCTGCCATTCACACCAGTGAAGCATCAGAGCTTCCAGCCTATGGAAATCATGAGAAAACAAGTGAATCTTTCATCAGACTCCCTCCATCCAACTCTGGAAGCTACCCAACAAAAACAAAGTCAGCAAGATGTCTAAAGGACAGCATAAAAGCATACGCAAAAAAAATAATAATAATAATAAAAATAAAAAATAATGTGGTGTCTCCAGTTTCCAAGTATCCCAAAGAAAACAACCCAGACAACCCAGAGAACTCAAATACAATGGAAATACAAGAGAATGACCTCAAATCCTTAGTAATGAGGATGATAATGGAGGAAACAAGTAAAATTCATACTCAAATACAGGAAGACACAGCCAAACAGGTGAGAGACATAAAAGAAGCACATAGAGTGGAACTGGAAAATTTTCAGGAAAATGCAAACAACCAGATGAAAGAGATAAATAAAATGGTTCAAGCTCTGAAGACCTATAAAGAGGCAATGGAAGAAACTCAGGAATATACAAACAATCAGATGAAAGAAATCAAAAAATCAGTTCAAGATCTGAAAATGAAAATGGATTCAATGAGAAACACAGAGACAGAAGAAAAACAAGAACGTGAAACCTCAGAGAAGAGGGTGGGCAACACAGAGGTGAGCTTTTCTAACAGAATCCAAGGTATGGAAGAATGAATCTCAGGTCTAGAAGATACAATCACAGATCTTGAAGCAACCATTAAAGAAAATGCCAAATCTGGAAAACTCCTGACACAAAACATCCAAGAAATTAAGGACACCATGAAAAGAAGAAATCTGAGGATAATAGGCTTTGAAGAAAGAGAAGATATCAGACTCCAAGGCCCAGAAACTATTCTCAACAAAATGATAAAAGAAAATTTCCCCAATATAAAGAAAGAGATGCCTATAAACATACAAGAGGCCTACAGAACACCAAATAGAATTGACCAGAAAAGAAAAACTGCCCGTCACATAATAATCAAAACACAAAACGTACAAAACAAAGAAAAAATATTAAAAGCTGCAAGGGAAAAGGGCCAAATAACATTTAATGGCAAACCTATCAGAATTACACCCGACTTCTCAGCAGAGACCATAAAAGCCAGAAAGGCCTGGACAGAGATCCTGCAAACCCTAAGAGGCAACAGATGCCAGGACAGACTACTTTACCCAGCAATTTTATCAATAACCATTGATGGAGAAAACAAAATATTCCATGACTAAAACAAATTCAAACTGTACCTATCCACAAATCCAGCTTTACAGTAGGTACTAGAAGGAAAACTCCATCCCAAAGGGTCAAGCTACAACCAAAACTACTCAGGAAATAGAAACTATACCATGGCAAAAACACAACTACACAAACGCTCGACTGGAAACAACATCAAAATTAAGACTCTTAACAGTCACTGGTCATTAATATCACTCAACATCAATTGTCTCAATTCTCCAATAAAAAGACACAGACTAACTGAAAGGGTACATAAACAAGATCCAACATTCTTCTGCATTCAAGAAACACATCTCACCCATAACGATAGGCATTACCTCAGGGTAAAAGGTTGGAAAAAATATTCCAAGCAAATGGTCACAAGAAGCAAGCAGGCATAGCCATTTTAGTATCGAACAAAATAGACTTTCAACCAAAATTAATCAAAAGGGATGAGGAAGGACACTTCATACTCATCAAAGGTAAAGTCAACCAAGATGACATCATAATTCTGAACATCTTTGCTCCCAATGCAAGGGCACCCACATTTGTAAAAGGTCTGCTAAAAAAGCTTAAACCACACATCGGCCCCACACAATAATAGTTGGGAGACTTCAGCACCCCACTCTCACTGAAGGATAAGTCATTGAAACAGAAATTAAGCCAAGAAATAACATCATTAAGCAATGCCATAGGTCAAATGGATCTAACAGATATCTATAGAACCTTTCACCCAAACAAGGAAGAATATACCTCCTTCTCTGCACCCCATGGAACCTTCTCAAAAATTGATCACATCGTAGGTCACAAAGCAAGCCTCAACAGATACAAGAGGATTGAAATAATACCTTGTATCCTATCAGATCACCATGCTCTTAGGCTGCAATTCAACAATACCAGAAATAACAAAAAGCCTACGCGTACGTGGAAACTAAACAACTCTCTGCTAAATGACACCTGGGTCAGGGAAGAAATAAAGAAAGAAAGCAAGGAGTTTCTGAAATTCAATGAAAATGAAGGAACAACATACCCAAATTTGTGGGATACATTGAAAGCAGTGCTAAGAGGAAAATTCATAGCACTAAGTGCCTTTAAAAAGAAATTGGAAACATCGCACATAAGCATCTTAACGACACAACTAAAAGCCCTAGAAAAAAAAGCAGAGACACCCAAAAGGAGTAGACATCTGGAAACAATCAAACTCAGAGCTGAAATTAACAAATTAGAAACTAAGAAAACAGTCCAAGGAATCAACAAAACCAAGAGCTGGTTCTTTGAGAAAATCAACAAGATAGACAGATCATTAGTCAAACTAACTAAAAGGGCAGTATTGAAATTAACAAAATCAGAAATGAAAAGGGAGACATAACAACAGACACTGAAGAAATACAAAGAATCATAAGATCCTACTTTGAAGCCATATATGCCACAAAATTTGAAAATCTAAGGGAAATGGATGATTTTCTTGATCAAGTTCACTTGCCATATTTTGAGTGAAGAACAGATAAACAAGCTAAATAGTCCCATTTCCCCTACAGAAATAGAAGCAATCATTGATAGTCTCCCAAAAAAAAAAAAAAAAAAAAAAAAAGCCCAGGGCCAGATGGTTTCAGTGCAGAATTCTACCAGACCTTCAAGGGCGAGCTAATACCGATACCCTTCAAGCTACTCCAAAAGATAGAAATGGATGGAACATTACCAAATTCATTCTATGAGGCCATAGTCACATCGATACCTTAACCTCACAAAGACTCAACAAAGAAAGAGAATTTCAGACCAACTTCTCTTATGAACATAGATGCAAAAATACTAAATTAAATACTTGCAAAACGAATACAAGAACACATCAAAGATATAATTCATCATGACCAAGTAGGCTTCATTCCAGGCATGCAGGGATGGTTTAATATACGGAAATCCATCAATGTAATCCACCATATAAACAAACAAGAGAAAAAAAACCACATGATCATCTCTTTAGATGCAGAGAAAGCATTTGATAAAATCCAACGCCCATTCATGTTTAAAGTTTTAGAGAGATCGGGGATACAAGGCACTTTCCTCAACATAATAAAGGCTATATACAGCAAGCCAATAGCCAAAATCAAAGTAAATGGTGAGATACTCAAGGAAATTCCTCTACAATCGGGAACAAGGCAAGGCTGCCCACTCTCTCCATATCTCTTCAATATAGTACTCGAAGTTCTAGCCACAGCAATAAGACAACAAACGGAAATCAACGGTATCCAAATGAGAAAGGAGGAAGTCAAATTATCCCTATTTGCAGATGATATGATAGTGTACATAAGTGACCCTCAAAATTCCACCAGAGAACTCCTAAAGCTGATAAACACCTTCAGCAAATTGGCTGGATACAAAATTAACTCAAAAAAGTCTGTAGCCTTCCTATACACAAATGACAAGATTGCAGAGGAAGAAATTAGGAAAACCACATCCTTCACATTAGCCACAAGCAATATAAAATATCTAGGAGTTACTCTAACTAAGCAAGTGAAGGACTTGTTTGAAAAAAATTTCAAAACTCTGAAGAAAGAGATTGAAGATGACATGAAAAGATGGAATGAACTTCCTTGCTCATGGATCAGGAGAATTAACATAGTAAAAATGGCCATCCTACCAAAAGCAACCTACAGATTCAATGCAATCCCTATCAAAATACCTACACAATTTTTTAAAGACATTGAAAGTTCAATTCTGAACTTCATATGGAAAAACAAAAAACCCAGAATAGCTAAAACAATCTTGTACAATAAAAGGTGGTCCGGAGGAATCTCCATACCTGATCTCAAACTGTACTATAAAGCAATAGTAATTTAAACAGCTTGGTAATGGCACAGCAACAGGCTGGTTGATCAGTGGAATCGAGTCGAAGACCCAGATATGAATCCACACACATGTGGTCACTTGGTTTTCGACAAAGAAGCCAAATCCATCCAATGGAAAAAGGATAGCATCTTCAACAAATGATGCTGGTCTAACTGGAGGTCTATGTGTAAAAAAATTTAACTGGACCCATATTTTTCACCATGCACAAAACTCAAATCCAAGTGGATTAAAGACCTCAACATAAAACCAGAGACACTAAGTCACTTAGAAGAAAAATGGAGAAGAGCCTGGAACATATTGGCACAGGAGACAACTTCCTGAACAGAACACCAACAGCCCACACCTTAATGTCAACAATTAATAAATGAGACCTCAACAGGTTGAGAAGCTTCTGTAAGGCAGGAGACACTGTCAAGAGAATAAAGCGACAGCCTACAGACTGGGAAAAGATCTTCACCAACCCTACATCTGACAAAGGTCTAATATCCAAAATATATAAAGAACTCAAAAAATTAAACAACACCAAACCAAATAACCCAATTGAGAAATGGGGCTTAGAACTAAAAAGAGATTTTTCAACAGAGGAATATCAAATGGCTGAGAAACACTTAAAGAAATGCTCAACCTCCTTAGTCATCAGGGAAATGCAAATCAAACAACTCTGAGATTCCATCTTACACCCATCAGAATGGCTAAGATCAAAAATTCAAGAGACATCATATGCTGGCGAGGATGTGGGGAGCGAGGAGCACTCTTTCATTGCTGGTGGCAATGCAAACTAGTACAGCCACTTTGGAAATCTATCTGGTGCTATCTCAGAAAAATGGAAATAGGGCTTCCTCAAGTCCCAGCTATTCCACTCCTTGGAATATACCCAGAAGATGCTCCAGCACACAACAAGAAAATTTGCTCAACCATGTTCATAGCAGCCTTATTCATAATAGCCAGAACATGGAAACAGCCTAAGTGTCCATCAGTAGAAGAATGGATAAAGAAACTGTGGTACATATACACTATGGAATACTACTCAGCTATTAAAAACAAGAAATTCCCGAAATTTGTGGATAAATGGATTGAGCTAGAAATGATCATAATGAGTAAGTTAACCCAGAAGCAGAAAGAATCAAATGGTATATACTCACTTATATCTGCATACTAGCCCAAGGGGCATGTCCCACGAAAGCCTTCACTTACCAGGAAACTGGGACAGAGGGGAGGACATCCTGTTGGGACTCTAGATGAGAGAAGCATGGGAGAATAGCAAAGTAGAAGGATAGAGAGGGTCCTAGAAACCTACAAGTAGAACATTTTGATAGGCAGATTTGGGCCCAGGGGTCCCGCTCAAACTAAGGCACCAGCCAAGGACAGTACAGGTGGTAAACGTTAAATCCCTACCCCAGATCTAGCCAATGGTCAGAACATTCTCCACAGTTGAGTGGAGAGTGGGATATGACTTTCTCATGTACTCTGGTGCCTCACATTTGGCCATGTCCCCTGGAGGGGGAGACCTGGTGGCACTCAGAGGAAGGACAGCAGGTTACCAAGAAGAGACTTGATACCTTATGAGCATATACAGGGGGAGGAAATCCCCCTCAGGAACAGTCATAGGGGAGGGGAATTAATGGAAAATGGTAAGGAGGGAGGAATGGGAGGATACAAGGGATGGGATAACCATTGAGCTATAACAAGGATAAATTAGTAAAAAAAATAAAACAAACAAAATTTTAAAAAACAGTAGGAATTTTAAAAATGTGAAAGTCAAGACGGTGTATTTGTGCATCTATGTCTATGTAGACACTACTATCAATCATTTGCCAAAATTATATGTCCTTTATTTATTTTTTCTGTTTATTTTTATTTTTATATATACATTTATATTATTACACATATATACAATAAACTACCTACAGAAGAAGAACCACAAAACAATCAGGAATTACATAAATGTTACATTCATAGTGTTTTGGCCATTTGTATTTGGCAGCCTTGAAGAGAACATCTTTCCTATCTTGGTGCATCTAAAATTCTGAATGTAAATCAATACCTATCATATCTCATTTTTATCAATTTAAAATGCCTAGCTACACCTAAAAACATTTTAACTCTTAAACAACTAAGCTTAATGGTAAAACTGAACTCTCTGGTCTTCCATCCCATCAGAGACTTGAGAAGGAATAAAATTAATTATCTGAGTAGACAGGAAGTGCAGGTAAGCAGCTTCCACAATGAGACAATGACAGGAACAGTTTGATGCCTGAATAGTCACCCAAATCTCTCTGTAACATTGGAGCATCATCTTCAGCCTTCTGCGCCAATATACATGATGGACATATTTGTGAAGCAGGAACTATTGACGATTTGCTTACCTTTCTTGGCAGAGTTTGGTCATCGACTCTGCCTGCATGCCCATTTTTAGGCAGAGTTCTGTCTGTGGTAGAAATGAGGACATTTTTTCCAGTGGCAAGTTTGCCACATTTGAAGCCATCTCCACAAAGGGAGGTCCATTGATGCTCATCATCTTCATTCAGGTAGGCTGGATGTTTCCAGGAGTTAGCCTGTCTCGTTGTCAAAGAATCTTTAAACTAATGAAAGCATCTTTAAATGCCACATTCTGTAGGTCTCTGAGGTTTTTAAAGACTTTATCTAACTATTTTACCTTATCTATAGAATCATATTTATCTGTTAAACCTAGGATATATATTCTTGTGATAGAAATAGACTAGTAATTGACATAACCATGATTTGGTTACTAACAATTAACTTCTATTACTTAATTATCCTAAGCATCCTGCAATAACAATTCCAAATTATTAGGAGTAAGTCTTGTATAATAGTTGAGTTAATATGAGTATAATATTTCATATTAGAGTAGAAGGAAAGTAGAAATATATGTATATATATGTATATGCTGTATGTGAGGAATAACCTTAAATTTGAATTCTATACCAATGTATCAAAATTAAACTTATTTTGCAACAATATACAAAGTTCTATAAAGGTTAACTAAATATAACTTTTAATCATCACAGCCATACTTAGTTTTTCTTGTTATTCCATTAAGCAGAGGAGGAAACTGAGAATTTGGGAGACTAAGTCACATGCCTGAGTTACTAAACTGAGAAAACTTGGATTCAGATCTTAAATCTACGCCAATCTAGATCTAAAACCATGTTTTTCCACCATGGCCCCATCAGAGTCAGTTCATTATTTGTCTCTAAATATATCATAAGGGAATGAAAATATTCTTTTGCTGATGGGAAGATATGTACATATATGTTACCTTCATTTTGAAACAGACTTTTGTTAGCTTCAATCTCTACTTATACCTTCAGGGAGGAGAGATTCAGGCTCTTCTGGTGGCTCTCATTTTCCTTGTGGCTCTTTGACATTGGAGACTAGTAAAACTTGTTCTTCAGACTGACAGAACCCACTTCTAATTCAGCTCTGCTGCTCCAAAGTGCACAGCTCCGAATCAGCGACTTGATTTCTTTGAGTTACATTTTGAAAAGAGGCAGAATGAAACAACCTTGCATATTGTTTCAAAGATGAGATCAGATAACAGGAATGCATGGGTTTTAACATGGTTAATGGAACTAAAGGCTGTTAGGTGCCTTTCTGAATGCCAGTGCCCTTACCTGTCCAGCAGGAAATCTACCATAGTTCTTTATAATGCTTCTCTTCCTCATAGAGTTGCAGTGATCTCAAGTACTCTCAATGTTTGTATAGGCCTTCTGGTTTTCACTTCCTGTAATACAAGCTAGCTGGAACTTCATAAATCTAGGCCTCGGTATGCCTTGGAACTGCTTCTAGGTAGGGACTTTATTCCCGTGAGTGCAACATTGCTATTCTCATCAGAGCTGGAAACCTTTGACCCATTCAAGTGAAAATGAAGCACCAAGTCTACATCCTGGCACAGAAAACTCACCTACAACAGGACACCCCCTGAAGTGTCATCTTTGTGATCTTGCTTCAAGAGCATCACACAGCAAACACCTTGAACTCCAAAGTAAAATGGAACTTAGTGACCCATCTCTTTTGATTCATACACAGAGCCTTAACACTGGCTATTTTAAGAGACAGAATTGCCTTCTGATGTTCAGCATCTATGGAAACTGTCTTGCTAGAATTTCTTTCATTTTGCACAAATTCTCTTGAAGCTTCTATGGATCTTCTGCAGAAACTTCTATCACTTTCCCTACCTTCATTCTCTCTTTTTTTTTATAGCCCTACCATTCCTGCCTCAATTCGCAAAATACGTCTATGTATTTGACCTGAGTATTTGTGCTTTAAATATTGATTTTGAGTTTTGCATACCACTAACTTCTGTAGCACTTTGATTTTAGTTATCCTTTCTTAGTTTCTAAGACAGAAAGGACAATTTAATTCCAGAAATGAATACCCAGTGAGTATGAACCAAGTGATCTTTTCACTGCCTTCTACTCAGAAGCATGGCTCATTGCCGGTCATTGAGTGTAACAACTAGAGATGGGGAGGAGAAACTTTCCCACTCCACTAATCACAGACAATTTTTCACTATGTCAGAGATTCCAACCATGTGAGTTAGGAGATTGAGTACTCTGATCAGTGTCTGGCCTCTAGGGACATGAAAGATGGTCACATACCTGTGAACCTTTCAAACACTGCTTAAAACATCTATAAGATGTTCTTTACTCTTCCAAATTGGCCAGAGGCAGTCAAAAGATCTTGCTATGTTGACTTAACCACTACTTACCTATGTCATACCTTGAGAAATTTCCTCAACTCTTAGATGGGTTTCAATAGTTTCCATACTATTTACCTTGTAGAGGCATCATAATTATCAAGGAGGATGCTAGAATTTTGTACAGGAAAATGAGAATCAGGGTTTTTGCAGACCTAACCCCACTGGCCTTTGGGGTCAGATAAATCTGGGTAGCCAACACTGATTTGTGCAGTGTAGGATGCTTTGCAGCTTGATGGTCTCTCACTTGATGCAAGTAATACCCTTCCTCTAGAGCTAACAACTAAAAATATTTTCAGATACTGTCATATCTCCTTGGAATGAAAATATGCCCTGGTAGAGAAGCACTGGACTAGGAGATTATGTTATTGTTGAACTCACATTCAAAGCAAAACAGCCCCTTTGACAAATGAGAACCAATGTGAAGGGCAGATGGAACAACCATTTGCCAATGTGGAAAGGGACAAGACAGACCCAGAAGGTGAAGAAGCTGATTTGTCTGCACTTGGCTTATCACTGTGGTTTTAAATTCTGTTTGGTTTGGTTTTGTTTTTCTTTCTTGATAGCAAGATGCTTAAAGAACAGACATGTCCATCTCTCAAAGAATAGATGAACACATAGCCCAATCCATGCAGAGGCCCTGTGTTCCCTCCCTTCCAGAGGCCTCATTGTTGAGCTTTTAATTTGTTTTCACAGTGGTTTGAACAAATTGAATTTGTTAATTAAAGTGGTAAAATGAAATGCTGAGCATTATTGACTAGATGCTAATGCCATTAACAGGACTGAAGGCAAGGGATGCAGGCTGTCAATCGCAGCACAAATCAGATCAGCAGAGGCCACAGTACAGGCTGTGCCTGAAGGCTGAAAGGACAGACTTCTTTACATGTTTTGTGATTTTTCCCTACAGCAGTCAGGGTCTGTAATGGCCAAAACATTCTTTTAACAATAGTGAACTCTTCTGTGCCAAAGATTCTTCTGGGTGCTAAGGAAATACTAACGGATCACTCTGAAGCCTCATTGACAAGGATCTCTGGGTCTAGAGTAGTACTTTATCATAAGAGAAAGACTTAAGATTTGGGGTTCTGAGGAGAAAATGCATATAGTTCCAATCCAGACTCAGTGTCAGGGAGCCAAGGAGTGCAACCAAACTTTCAGCTTTATTTTCTGTAAAATAAGAATGATAATATTGTCCCCATCTCATAACATTTGCACAAAAGGAAAATGCAATGATTCTGATCAAACGTTTGAAATAGGTCAAGATACAGACCCACTATTGTGCACTAACTGTCATACATTGTTCCAAAGTTAAACACAAACATTTGTCACAGCCCTAGACAAGAGAGAAGGTCTGCTTTGGGAACATGGAGTATTTGAGAGGTCGATATTCTGAAGGAGAAATAGGAGAGAGGCTTTCGAGAAAGACTTTTTGAAGAAGGAATATGAAGTCCTATTATTTGAGGAATGGTAAAAGAAGTCTGTGTGGAAATAGTCAGAGGGTTTAGAAGGTGCCTAGTCTCCTCCCTTTGTTGCTGATGAGTCCCCTACTAGGAAAAGTATTTCACCCTTTTTCATCACTGATGTCTCAATTTTAGCTGAAAATCCCATCCTCAGAGCAGCCATCTCCAGCTACCTATTCCAAAGTGGGCCAGCCTTTTCTCTAGTAGAATCCTGATTTCCCCCATTTGGATCACTTATTATAATTAAAGCCTTTATTGTTTTCCTATCCGTTGAGTCTTAAGATGCTGAAAGTCTATGACAGACAACACATTGGGTTTTTTGGTGTTGTTTGTTTCATGTTGGGTGATCAGTATGCAGTATACCATAGGACAATAGGTCCACAAGGCACATATGACTTAGTTCATGTAAAGACCCTTGCTTTGGTTAGTAGCATATACACCCTGATCATAGTTTAGGAATAGGAAAAGAAACTAAGAATCTAATCCTGGCTGAGCAGTGTGCCTTCAAGTGCTTTATTTCTAATCCTTCTAGGAACCTAGAAGGTGGATCATCCCAATTTTAAATATAAGGAAACTGAGAATTAAAGAAATTAGGTAGTTCCACTTTAGTGTTCTATATAGAAAGTTCATAGTTTCTTAAGGTAGGGCTTGATTTTATTCACTTTTTAATTTCCATTAAATTTATCAAAAGCTATTTATTGATTAAAAATAAATAGAAATCTCAAAAATCAAATGTTTGCAAGCGACTTAACAAACACTGGGCTCTGGAGTATCAGTTAGTAAATGACAGCATATACTTGAAATCCAAGGTTAGAACCAGAGGTTGCTATGTGCTCTCTTGCTTAAAGCCATTCCACACAACAAAACCAGTAGCATAACATGGTTTGGGGCACTCTAAAATCAAATATTACTAATAATCCCCAAACATCAAAGACCTAAGTTTATGATAGCTAGAAAGATAACTTTAACTCATCATGCACTTCAAAGTTAATTTTAAGGCCTCCATTGTTCAGCTGCAACACCTGGAATAATATGATCCATCGTTCCAGGATGATGTACTTACCTGTGTCTTCTGAAAGTAACTCTAACAGAAAAACCCTAGCCAGGGAATTGGAGACTCAGTTAAAATCTGGTCTTTTCTCTATCAGACTAACTTAGAGACTTTTTAAAAAAAAAAACACATTTATCTATTTGTCACAGTGGTAGGTGGACAGTATGTATGTTAGGTTCCCTTGTGTTTATGATATATCATGTTTCCACAAGTGCAGAAAACTGTTCAGTTATTCTGTTCCCAGAGATTTCCAGTGTCCCTATGATTCTAATTCTAAGGGGCCCTCCCCAGCAATTTTCAGAATCTCAGCAGTCACTAAGATAAGGCCATGTCCCTTCATCTGAAATCAGATCATTCTGTGCACTTACCGTGACTTTCTGAGAACATAAGATGAAGAAATGATGAAGCTCTTTGCAAACAATTTCTAAAACACCTTTTTCACTATTATTTATAAATGTGACAAGGGTGATTCACTTTCCCTTGTGTAGTCAAGCAAGAGTCAGAGCCAGAGTGGGGGAGGCTCTTTCATACTAGCAAATGCTCGGGTTCTGCCTGCTGGAGAGCTCAAAGCCACTTTGATATTAGAATCAAGTGTTAGTCCACAGCTCTCTTGGCCAATGTGTGGCTGAGGAGACTGGAAGTTCTGTTGGCCCTGCCTCTCAGAGAGCAAGCCTAAAGCAAACTAGCTTTTACATCTGCATCCCTGAATAAGATCACCATGAAGGCTAGTTTTTGTGTGTATGTGTGTGTTTTGTGTTTTTGTTTTGTTTTGTTTTGTTTGTCATTGTTGTTTTTGGTTTTTGGTTTGTGTGTTTTGTTTTGTGTGTTTTGTCTTTTAGTAGAAAGTGACTTCCCAAAAGACAGCATTAAGTAGAGGATTTAAACAGCTCTAGAAAAGTAATTGCTCACACCTTACAAAATGGAAGACATAGACGTTGTATAAGACCAGAGGACCTGAAGGAAGTCCTGGGTGAGGAGGCTTGAGGAACACAATAACTCACACCATTGCTCCTTGTGCAAGATCAGATATGACTGACAGATGGAGTCAAGTAAATCACAGCTCAGGAAAGCTGGAACATGATTGAGGTGGGTGACAGCATATACTGATAATCATTACCCCATCCCAGCACAGAGAACAAAACTACGGCTGTGCTTTCCATAGGCAAACTCACTCCAGAAAGATGGGGAGCACAGGTGGGCAGAAAACTGCTCCTTGTCCATTGGCACAGGCTAAGCCATTCTTGCTCCCAAAGGAGATCCAAGAATGGCAGGTGGGGAGGAGTGAGCAGTTATTCAGGAAAGATTTTTTTCACACCGAAAAAGCCAATGGAGAGGCACCAGTGTGTTGTAGGCAGGGCAATAGTATGATTTATATTTTAGAAACCACACTCTAGAATATCAGGATAAAACAGATTTGACTCAAAATTAAATGGGTCCTATTTACAAGTGTTTGGCTTTGTAACCAATCACCAAGAAGGCAGTAATCAAAACTGATTAACTCCATGGCAATGACTCCTTTGAATTCTTTTTTAAAAATATTTTTGTTATGTTTCTTTTTTCACATATACATGTATATTATCACACATGGGTAAAATAAACTACATATAGCAGGAAGAACCAAGAGACAATCAGGAATTATATAAATGTTACATTCATAATGAGTTGGCTATTTGTATTTGGCAAACTTGAAGTAAACATCTTTCCTATCTTGTTGGGTCTAATTTCTGAATGGAGATTAATATCTATCATATCTCATCTCTATTAACTTAAAACATCTATCTTGATCTATTAACATCCTAACCCCTAACCTGCTAAGCTTAATTGAAAGACTAAACTTGGTCTTCAAACCTATCAAAGCCTTGAGAAGGGATAAAACTTAAGTGCCTGAGTGAACCCAGAGTGCAGGTTAGCAGGTTCCAAAACGAAAAAATGACTGAGACAGTTCACTGCCTGACCAGTCACCCAACACTCTCTATAATGTTAAAGCATCATCTTCAGCCTTCTTGCTCAATATATCTGACAGAAATATTTGTGAGACAGGAACTATTGAGGACTTGCTTACCTTGTCTTGGCAGAGTTTGACTGTCAACTCTGCTGGCATCTAAAGTTGCCCATTGTTACTAATAAGGTTATTTTTAAATTCAATGGTATTGAATTTTGTATACAGATGCAAATCATGACCATGTCAAATACTAGTCTAATTTTATCACAAGAATATATACTCTAGGTCTAACAGATATGATTCTATAGCTATATGAGGTAGAATAGTTAAGTAATGTCTTTAAAAACATCAGAGACCTACAGAATATGACATTTAAAGATGTTTTTTATTATTCTAAAGATTCTCTGACAACAAGACAAGTTAACTCCTGGCAACACCCAGCCTGCTTCAAAGAAGAAGATGAGCATCAAAGAATCTTCTTATGGAGTTGGCTTCAAATGTAACAAACCAGCCACTGGGCAAAATGTCCTCATTTCTACCACAGACCCATTTGAATTCTAATAACACCATATAGCCACTGTGTTTTTCAAATGAATTAGTGAGCAATTAAAAGCATGAAATCAAGGTTGCCTTCTAAAGCAGAGTGCAGGACTCAGTGATTCAGATATACACATCAGAAGCATAATCACAAGAAATGAAACTTGGAGAGGTTGGTAATATAACAGAGGACAGAGTTCAAATCATAAAACATGGGGCCAGGGACTGAATAGAACAAAGTTGAGGCTGTAGGAGCAGAAGGCTGCTTTCAAGACAAATGTTGGGGATAAGAGTCATGAATGTGTCTCAGAAGACTCCCAGATTTGTGGATTACAGAACCAGGTGAAAGGTGACAGCATCCCTGGGATGGGGAGTGTTGCCAGAAGAGGAGATGAAGGAAGGTGCCTTAGTTGTGTATTCAATTTGAAGCTCCAAATTCCCCACAATGTGTCCCTCCTGTGTCTCAGATAAGTATAGAATTTATCTTTCACTCTTCTCTCTTTTGAGCATGAAGGCTCAATAATTATCCTGGGAAAACAGATGCATTCTGGATCATCAATCTCACCTTGCTGTGCTCATCGCCAACTACTCTGGCTTGTACATGCTATCCTAATCTCAGCTCCTAGGATGCCTCCTGATTTGGGCCCCCAACCTGGCAGGATGCTGTATGTCTTCACATACACCCTTCAGAATGCTTTGCCTAGCAGCCATCTCCTAGGCACATATATTACTGAATCATTCAGCCTAAGGTCTCTAGAGATTTCAAACCTATTCTCAATTCCTTACCATTAGATAAACATTAGGGAAAAGAAAGGGAATTAAACCTTTCTGCAGCTCCCCTGGGGCACTTACCAAAATAGGGTACCTCATCAAAACAGCACTTAAGTAAATGGGTGAGCAACATTGAGGAGAGGAAACATGGAGAAAAGCGAAGACTCAGTCTGAAAAAGCAGCAAGAGGAACCGGTAAATATAGACCAGTTTCTTGGCCTTGGGACTACAGATGGCAGAGCTGAAGCAGTAAAAGGCCATGCTTCTCCATTTTGCCCCAAGCAGAGCCAGGCTCTTCTGCTCCAGCCAAAGTAAAGTGAGGAAGACTGCGAGGACATTATGATAGTCATGCTGTGTGATGCTTCAGTTCCAAAATAGTTTCCTGTTTGTCATTTCATTTTGATCTTTAGCAGAAGTCTTGACAAGGAAGTGGAAAGACTTACTATCCCCATTTAATATACTGAAAACTAAAAGGTAGAGCTGTGAAGTTACTTGTCCATCATCACACAGGGCTGCCTCACTAAGACATGGAGTGATGCTTCAGTGGAAAAGCAGCGCATGTGTTCCATGCCCTCACAGGGTCTGATGGATAGCACCACAGGGAGCAGATCTAACATTCCAAAAATTAGTCCATTGTCTAAGTAAGGGCTAAGACAACTAAGTAAGGTAGTGAGCTCCTTATCACTAGGTGAGTTTAAGGAAAATTTAGATGCAATTATATTTTAGAAAGAATTCTTCACTAAATAGAAAACTGAACTTTGTAATCTTTAAAGTTTTCTGTTTTTTAGTTACTATTGAATATCTGACAAGTGCTAAATGCCATATATATGAAAATATGACTCACATATATCTATATTCATATACATGCACATATATGCATGTATACTGAATTACTATTGTTAATTAACAACATAATTAATATCTTAATGATATGTTAATGTCTATAATTATGAAAGGAGAAACAATAATTAACCCAATAGGAGAGGAAGGCAATTCTCAGTGATAGTGATATACTTAAAACAACTTGAAAATAATTCAGTTCTTTGAAGCAAACCACATACAGAATTTGTGTGAAATATTTAAGAGAAGAAAATTTCCTCCTTCTTTCTGAGCTATAAAATTAGCGTTTTCTATGTGTGTTTACATGTCTCTCTAAACCACAATCAAACATACTTGTTTGTTATCTCTGTATTTTTTTTTTCTCATTCTCTTTTATTTTCTATTTTGGCAAGGGAGTTGTGGGAACACTTAAAAAATTACCTAAGCTCTTTGATTTCTAGAAAACACTCATTAAAATGGTTCTCAACAGAAAGCACCTAAAAGGTGGCCGTGGGTGTCGTTCCCTGCACACTTAAGGAATCCTTGTAGTACCACAAGGATCACTGGGTGTCATGATTGGCCTAGACTCTTTGAAATAATGTTTCACAATTTATAAGATGCTTCGTTTTTTAACCAGTGCTTAGGCTAAGTTCTGTACAGTTTCCCTGGCAACCGTGTAATTACAGGAAACAATGTCTCTCTCCTGGGCCTCATCTGCTGCAAGTACACAACAGGAAAATCTTTTTGTCCTCATAACATTAAAAGAACATCAGTAATCTGAAGACATCTGAAGAGATGTTCAGAAATATCAACTCCACTGTCATTAATTCACTAATAGGGCCTTCCCTCTTCTGGTTATTTCCCTTTCATTAATTTTGTGACTCATTTACATAGATAATCAAAATTAAATTGAAATAATACACTATTTTTCTTTTCTTCTATTTTATTAATTTATTCATACATCTCAATGGTTATCCAATCCCTTGTATCCTCCCATTCCTCCCTCCCTCCCTCCCATTTTCCCCTTACTCCCCTTCCCTATGACTGTGACTGAGGTGGACCTCCTTCCCCTGTATATGTTCATAGGATATCAAATCTCTTCTTGGTAGTCTGCTATCCTTCCTCTGAGTGCCACCAGGTCTCCCAATCCAGGGGACGTGGTCAAATATGGGGCACCAGAGTTCCTGTGAAAGTCAGACCCCACTCTCCACTCAACTGTGGGGAGTGTCCTGTCCAGTGGCTAGATCTGGGTAGGGATTTGAAGTTTAAAACATGTATTGTCCTTGGCTGGTGCTTTAGTTTGAGCAGGACCCCTAGGCGGAGATCTGCCCATGATAGTGTTCTTCTTGTAGGTTTCTAGGACCCTCTAGATCCTTCTATTTTGCCATTCTTCCATGCTTCTTTCACTTAGAGTCTCAATGGGATGTCCTTTCCCCTGTCCCACTTTCATGGTAAGTGAAGACTTTCACGGGACATGCCCCTGGACTAGTGTCCATATATAAGTGAGTATATACCATTTGGCTTTTTCTATTTTGGGGTTAACTCACTCATTATGATCAATTCTAGTTCAATCCATTTGTCCACAAATTTCAGGAATTCCTTGTTTTTAATAGCTGAGTAGTATTCCATAGTGTAAATGTACCACAGTTTCTTTATCCATTCGTCTACTGATGGACATTTAGGCTGTTTCCATGATCTGGCTATTATGAATAAGGGTGCTATGAACATGGTTGAGGAAATCTTGTTGTGTGCTGGAGCATCTTCTGGGTATATTCCAAGGAGTAGAATAGCTAGGTCTTGAGGAAGCCCTGTTCCCAGTTTTTTGATATAGTGCCAGATAGATTTCCAAAGCAGCTGTACTAGTTTGCATTCCCACCAGCAATGAAGGAGTGTTCCTCTCTCTCCACATGCTCGCCAGCCTGTGGTGTTGCTTGAATTTTTGATCTTAGCCATTCTAATGAGTGTAAGATGGAATCTCAGAGTTGTTTTGACTTGCATTTCCCTGATGACTAAGAAGGTTGAGCATTTCTTTTAGTGTTTCTCAGCCATTCAATATTCCTCTGTTGAGAATTCTCTGTTTACTTCTGAGCCCCATTTCTCAATTGGGTTATTTGTTTTGGTAGTGTTTAATTTCTTGAGTTCTTTATATATTTTGGATATTAGACCTTTCTCAGATGTAGGGTTAATTAAGATCTTTCCAAGTCTGTAGGCTGTTCCTTTGTTCTGTTGGCAGTGTTTCCTACCTTACAGAACCTTCTCAGCCTGATGAGGTCCCATTTATTAATTGTTCACCTTAAGACCTGGCCTGTTGGTGTTCTGTTCAGGAAGTTGTCTCCTGTGTCAATGTGTTCCAGGCTCTTCCCCACTTTTTCTTTTGACCAATTTATTGTCTCTGGTTTTATGTTGAGGTCTTTGATTCACATGGACTTGAGTTTTGTGCATGCTGACAAATATGGGTCTAATTGCATTTTACTGCATGTAGACATCCATTTGTTGAAGATGCTATCCTTTTTCCATTGAATAGATTTGGTGTCTTTGTCAAAAATCAAGTGACCATATGTATGTGGGTTCATTTCTGGGTCTTCAATTTGATTCCACTGATCAACCAGCCTATTGCCGTGCCACTACCATTCTGTTTTAATTACTGTTGCTTTATAGTACAACTTGAGATCAGGTATAGAGATTCCTTTCGAAGATCTTTTATTGTAAAAGATTGTTTTAGCTTTTCTGGGTTTTTTGTTTTTCCATATTAAGTTGAGAATTGAACTTTCAATGTCTTTAAAAAGTTTTGTAGGTATTTTGATAGGGATTGCATTGAATCTGTAAATTGATTTTGGTAAGATAGCCATTTTTACTATGTTAATTCTCCCAATCTATGAGCAAGGAAGATCATTCCATCTTCTCATGTCATCTTCAATCTCCTTCTTCAGAGTTTTGAAATTTTTTTCAAATAAGTGCCTCAGGGTACAAGTGCCTCTCTATAGGCCTCTTTTATGTCTTTCACCTGTTTGGCTGCATCTTCCTGCATTTGATTACAAATTTTATTTGTTTCTTCCATTATCATCCTCATTATGAAGGATTTGAGGTCATTTTCTTGTACTTCCATTGTGTTTGAGTTCTCTGGATTGTTTTCTTTGGGATAGCTGGGATCTGGAGACACCATATTCTTTGGGGGGTTATGTATGATTTTACACTGTCCTTCAGTCATCTTGCCATCTCTGTTTTTGTCAGGTAGCTTCCAGAGTTGGGTGGAGAGAGTCTGAGGATAGGTTCCCCTGTTTTCTCATGATTTCTCTAAGCTGGAAGCTCTGATGCTTCACTGGTCTGGATGGCAGGAGGCTAGCCCTGTAGTTTTGGACTCTCAAAGCCAGTGATCCCCAGCTCCCCTGTACTGTGGGTGCTGGGTCTCTGGGTCTCTGAATGTGCATTGGGTCAGGACAAAGTGTCTACAGCCTTCTGAGTCCCTTTGTAGCACCAGAGCTCTTCAGAGACTGAAGCAGATCTGGCAGAGGTGGTCTAATGGCCACTCTACTCCCTGTCTCCCTGAGAATTCCTTAGTCCTGGAGCTTTGATGCTCTGGTTGTCTGTGGTTCCCAGTAGCGTTTTAGGATCCAGACCACTTGCAGAGTCCAGTTTAGTGTCACAGGGCCAAACCACCCACACACTGAGTCCAGTTCACATCTCTGGACCCAAACAGGACTCGGGGCCTAATCCACACACTTAGTCTAGTTAGCACTGAGTCCAACCAGGGTCTCGAGTCCAAACTGCATACTTAGCTCACCGAGTTCTCAGGGCCCAAACTTCCTGCCGATTCCAGCCAGAGTCTCAGGGCTGGGACTACCCACCAAGTCCAACCAGGATCTCTGGGCCCAAACTGCATGCAGAATCCAGCCATAGTTTCAGGGCCAGGACTGTGTGCCAAGCTCAGCTAGGGACTCTGTGCCCAAAGCACACACTGAGCTCAGCTATAGTCTCAGGACCCGAACCACCCACCGAGCTTAGCCAGGGACTCTGGGCCCAAACTGCCCGTTGAGTCCAGCCAGAGTCTCAGGGCCGGGACTGCACACAAAGCTTAGCTAGAGTCTCTGGACCCAACCTGCCGGCCAAGCTCAGTTAGGGACTCTGGGCTCAAACCACATGCCGAGCTCAGCCAGAGTCTCAGGGCCAGAACTGTGCACCAAGCTCAGCCAGGGACTCTTAGCCTAATCCATGTGCCCAGCTCAGCCAGGGACTCTGGGCCCAAACTGCACACAGAGTCCAGCCAGAGGGTCAGGGCTGAGACAGCATGCAAAGCTCAGCTAGAGTCTCTGAGCCAAACTGCCTGCCAAACTTAGTAGGGACTCTGGGCCGAAACTGTGCCCCAAGCTCAGCTAGAGTCTCAGGGGCCAAACTGTGTGCTAAGCTTGCGCTTGGGTCTCAGGAGCCGAACCACGCACAGGGTCCAGTTTGGGTCTCAGGGCATGAGCCGTGCACCAAGTTGAGCTTGGGTCACAGGGCCCAAACTGCACGATGTGGCCCAAATTCTGCCCAGAGTCCCCTCTCCCACAGCAACTCCCATCGGCCACCATACCAATCGCATCCGCTGGAGGGCTTCCAGCTGCACACCCCAGCTGCCGCTGCTGTTGCTCCAGTCAGAGAAAATCCTTGCTCCTCCCATGTGCAGGGGCACGCAGGTCCTCTGCACCCTAGTCCCTTCGAACTGTGGAGGACTCTTGCTGCAGTGATGTGGAGACCTCAGTGTTCCTGGTTCAGAATTCCACACAATTCCCTGAATCATTTACTGGAGCTTCTACACTGCTCGCCGCCATCTTGGATTCCAAATAATGCACTTTTAAAAGGTAAGCAAAGCTCCAGGAATGCCAGCTCCCTTTCCAGTTCAGCCCTGTGGTCTGTGAAATGCCCACAGTTTAATTGAACTTGCAAAGGCTCTTCTTCCCAGGATGGCAGATTCTATTGTCTTCAGCCTTCATGTTCACGTTTTAGGGCAACCAAGAAGCAGTCAGTCAGAACCAAGGCAGGAAGCCTGCTATAATGTGCATAGAGTTCTTGTGAATGGTGATCAGATTGAGGAAAAGACTCCTTGAATTGATACAGGAAGAGACTCTGAAGTGAAGTTTCTCCTTGGAGTCAGGAAGGAAGCCTTGGTTTTCTCTGGACTGACTTTCATACTCTTGCCTAAGCAGCAAGGCTGATTTTATGTGCAGGGAGAAAACATAAGAATGGGAACCAGGAAGAGTGCAAGGCACACACCTTTGTGCAGTCAGATAGTCAGTAAATGATTATGTCAGATAGTCTGAAAAATGCAGTCAATAGGAAGAAGTATGAGGCTCCTGTACACAGGAGGTAGAGGTAGGTCTCTTTTTTCTAAATACATTTTATTAATTCATTCATATTACATCTCAATTTTTATCCCATCCCTTGTATCCTTCCATTCCTCCCTCCCTCCCATTTTCCCCTTACTCCCCTCCCCATGACTGTGACTGAGGGGGACTTCCTTCCCCTGTATATGCTCATAGGTTATCAGGTCTCTTCTTGGTAGCCTGCTATCCTTCCTCTGAGTGCCACCAGGCCTCCCCATCCAGGGGATGTGGTCAAATATGGGGCACCAGAGTTCATGGGAAAGTCAGATCTCACTCTCCACTCAACTGTGGAGAAGGTCCTGTCCATTGGCTAGATCTGGGCAGGGGTTCGAAGTTTACTGCATGTATTGTCCTTGGTTGGTGCCATAGTTTGAGCAGAACCCATGGGCCCAGATCTGGCCATCATAGTGTTCTTCTTGTAGGTTTCTAGGACCCCCTGGATCCTTCTATTTCCCCATTCTCCCTTGCTTCTCTCACCTAGAGTCCCAATAGAATGTCCTCCCCTCTGTCCCATTTTCTTGGTAAGTGAAGACTTTCATTGGACATGCCCCTTGGACTAGTGTCCATATATAAGTGAGTATATACCATTTGGCTTTTTCTGTTTCTGGGTTAACTCACTCATTATGATCATTTCTAATTCAATTTATTTGTCCACAAATTTCACAAAATCCTTGTTTTTAATAGCTGAGTAGTAGACTCTAAGAAGGTAACATTTGGACTGAGATCTGAGTGATGTCAGTGAGTGAGAGGATGCATGGAAAAAGCATGTCTGTACTCCCGGTAATCTGATCTGCATAATAGTCTCACAAAGGAAGGATGATTATTCTTGATTTTATGAATTAAGAATCTGGTTCCCAAGCCTACCTTGCTATTTATTGCCTAGTGATTTTAGAAATGGTTAACCATGACATTTAACTGTCTCTGTGTTGGAGTTATTTCTTAAATTTCTTTAGAAAACTCATGTCCAAGATTATTTCTAGCTCAACATTTATTGGCCTCTGTATCTCAATAGCATCTTCCAGTTCCCAACACAACTCTTTAAAAAAGACTTGCATAAGTTTCCTAAGCCTTGATTTGCACATCATAAAAGTAAATTGCACCTAATGTTGTCATATCATAGAGTCACTGTAAATAGTATCCTATGTAAATAAAATAATTAGTAAAGTCTAGCTTTAAAGTGGATTCTCTGCAATATAGCTATTGTTACTATTGGTATTTAAATCTGCTATAAAGCTTCCATGTACCCCTGGACAAATTGCTTAACTCTGCATCAGTATACATTATAGTATACTGCATCTTCATACAGTATAATAGACATTTAAGAATTATTATACAATAAATTATTATAAGAGTAAACAGTTGTCTTAAATCCCATGGTCTTAAGTTTCCATTTTGTAAAGTGGGGCCATTTAATCCAAAATGGTAATGACCAAGTACTTGTTGTGTATCATTAATGTAACTCTTTTTACATGGGCAGGCATTTTAATCACTATAAGAGCAGTGTGTCACTTGCTCATCTAGATCCTAATTCTACAGATGAAGAACTAGAGCGTGGATATAACACAAGTCCTAATGCTATCATTCTTTACCCTCAAGTAACTGTCAGCATGAATGCTGGTGCTCATATCCAGATTTAATGTGACCTAGAAGGCTGTCAGGAAGTTCCGGGTAGCAAATCATGTGTATGTTAACACAAGCTAAAAATGTAGGAGTCTCCGTCACTTAATGGCAACAGTTCTGCCATGCACCATGCGAAAAACAGTTCTTTCTGTGCTAGTGCAAGAGAAGGAGAAGAGAGGCATTGATTGGAATGACACTAGAAAAGAAAGAAATAGGAGCTTTCTCCAGATGGCTGTGTGCCAAGCAAAAGCCTGGCTTGTGAATTAAAGAGAGCCTGAACTAAGCCCTTTATCCCTTACACGTGTCTGATCTTTTCAAGTTTACAAAGCTTCCTCCTGTGCGTGATCATATTTGGATGCCAGTGCAGCAAGCAAGATAAAAGGGGGCTAATGAGGGGGTTGAAGGGGAACTCAAGAGAGACCAGCCAGGCATCCAGGTCTAGTGTTATGAGAGCTTCATAGTTCCAAACCTCCAGGGTAGTTCAATAGATTCAAGTTGAATAGACAACAGCTCTGACCACTGAGTTATGCATATATCTTGAGAGTGCTTGCCATGAGACCTGTGTCTATGCCAGGAGGACCAAGAATCTATTTGATGATTTCCTTTCCTTATGGTCATAAAAAGGTCAGAGAAAAGCTTTCAGTGGCAAAATAAGAAGTGATGCTGGTTACTAAGTCCAACTGCTAGAAAGAGGAAAATTAGCCATGAAATTAAAAGTGAATCTATTCTCTTCTGAGGTTAGATTCTAACCCATAATGAGGTAAGAAGCTGGTGGGGACTGCTAAAAGTTAATATTAGAAGTAGTCCAAGGCAAGCAGTTCCAGGACACTACAAAGGACTAGCAGTGTTAGTGTGTTACCTCT
This sequence comes from Acomys russatus, assembly GCF_903995435.1. Classification (NCBI taxonomy): domain Eukaryota; kingdom Metazoa; phylum Chordata; class Mammalia; order Rodentia; family Muridae; genus Acomys; species Acomys russatus. The sequence continues at coordinate 9,568,093 of NC_067165.1, forward strand.
CAACACTAACAGCTCTGTATTTGCCCAATACTAAGAATACAGCGAGGAAAAAAAAAAAACATATTTATCCTCTTGGGGTTTACAGCTAAGACAGGAATTTAACAATTATATAGGTTTAAAACATGGACATTGTTACATAGAACATATTAGAAAATGTGATGTGATTTTTCAGATTCAAGGGTGACACCTGTAAGAATGTGACTTTTAAACTGATTTATGAAAGACAAGTTGATTTAAAAGGGGGAATGGGAACCAGATAGGGTGGCACACTCTGCTCATACCCACACCCTGGAAGCAGATGTAGGCTATGTGATCAGGCCAGCTTGGTTTATATAGTGAGATCCACATTGGCCATGTCTATAGAATGCCATCTTGTCTCAAAAGAATAGGAATTAGCAGAGCATACATGGGTAGAAAAAAAAGTATTGTAGAGTTCGAGGACAATAGGGTCAAAGGCTAGACAACAGAAGGTTCTATGGCATGGTTTTAACTAAAAAGACATGAGTGTGGCCAAAGCCAGCATAAGAAGATAAGGTTTGAAAAGTAGGTAAACTCAAAGGATGCTGGGTCTTCTTGGCCATGATACACAATTGAGACATTTGAGTCTTTTACCTCACAGCATTGAGAAGTCATTGTGTGAAAAGTGAGACTCATATTTGTATTGCCAAAAGGTATCTATGTTGTATCCAGAATAGACTTGAGATATGCTGAGCAAAATCAATCTGAAATCAGGATTCAGAGCTATATTCTCTCATTAAATCCACCGTTGAGGGTTGACCTGGTCTGAGTTACAAACTAACATGTTACCTAGAATAACTTGTTAGAACTTGACATAGAAACTCTCATAACAGAGGAAATGTCTGGGTTTTATCAGTCTCATAAAACAGAAGAAATGTCAGTTATGTCATTTAAATTCACATAGGCACTATTTGAGTCAGAGGTAGACTATGTGTGTGTGTGTGTGTGTGTGTGTGTGTGTGTGTGTGTGTGTGTGTTGTACAGGTGAGAAAAATAAGGCTTATAGATCTACTAGATAAAGTCAGATTTTTATAACATGAATTAGACTCTTATGCTCAATGCTTCTGCACTGTACCATCATCTCATGAAATGGCATCAAATTCAAGAAAAACCACAAGCCAAGGGAAAGAGAGACCCATGAAGACAGCTGATGCTGAAATTTAACTGAATTGCTATGGAATTCCAACAGAACTTTATTACATTTTTATGCCAAGGGTCTAAATTGATCTCTAAGTCCATCTGACCCAGATATCTCCTTCCAGGAATGCATATTAAAATTGGGGTGAGAGCCCAGAACCATCAGATCCTGTCTCAAGGCACCTGTGCCAAAATTCTAGTTGGAAATTTTAATTGAGTTCAAACCCCTGTAAACAGGGATGCACTAATCTGAATGTTGATTAAGTTTTCATTCTAGCTGCAGAGTGTAGCTCTTATCCTGAGCTCCAGTGATAGGACTGACTCTTACTTCTGGCATTGGGCTGGCTTCCTCCTTCCACCAGTGAAAGTTCCTTGTAGAAGGTGAGAAGAAGGGAAAGAGAGTAGATGGAATTCTTAGTTGGATTCCTAAAGCACCTAGCTGAGAATAATTTATGGTTTTAAAGGCATCATTGGGTTCACTATGCACTTTACAAACTTTTGAATAAATAAAATGCATACATCTAAGTATTGCCATGATGACTAATTACCTATCCAGGGCAACATTCTGACTCTAACATGTGGAGATACACACAGTATACACTGCAATGTTTAAAGAGTAGACACAGCAGTATCTAGAAAGAGAACATGGATTTTTGGAAAGGATTTATGGACTTTGGGCAATGTATTAGCTATTTTTCTGTTGCTTCAACGAGACACTGACCAAAATCAAGTTGGGGAGAAAAGGATTTGTTTGGATTATATTTCTAGGTCAAAAATTGATCAGTGTGAGAATTCAGGGTAAGAACATAAGAAGGCACTTGAAACAACCCATGGAGGAGTGCTACTTGCTGCCTCACTCTCTGCCTTGCTCACAGGCTCATACATAGCTAGACATTTTATGTATTACAAGGCCATCTGCATAAGGATGGTGTCATCCACAGTGGGCTAGGGTCTCATACATCAATTAATAATCACAACAATCACTTACATTCATGCCACAGACCAACTTAATAAAGATAATTACTCAAGACTCCTTTCTCAGGTGATTCTGAGCTAATTTTAGTTGACAATTAATTTAAACTAGGACAGGATTGAGCTTGAGTCTTTTTTTAATTAATTTATTTATTCATTTTTACATCCTAATTGCAGCCCTCTCCCTTCCTCTCCTCCTGATCCCACCCTTCTTCCTCTTCCCCAACTCTCTCCCCTATATCCTCCCAGAACCTTGCCCTGTCCTATGTCTACAGCTGGTCACAGAGATGCCTCCACCCACAGTTTCTCTTCTCTCTGGATGCCCTCGGTACTCCCATCCCCCTCTCCCCAGGTCTGATCTCCATCCTCATTTCTCTCTGTGTTCCTTTGTTCCCTCTCTTCAACCACTTCAACTGTCTATTCTATTTTCCCATTCCTGTGTCAGTTTCAAGGAAAATGAGCCCATAGACTTCGGAACACATTTGCCAAGAGTTCATTAGCTTCTTCTTTCAACCCATTCAGCAAGAATGCTCTCCTTCTTCTGTGACCTTTAATATCTTCATTGATTGTGCCTGTCATTTGTTTTCTTGATCCTTCATCCCCATTCCATATTGCAAGACCTGGCTGGCAAACAAAGAACACTTCTCCAGGATTCTGTTACTTGTGGCCCCTTCAATGTAAACCTGTCTCTACCTGAGGGTGCCTGCATGTTACCCCATGATGGGCCAGTAGATGATGAGGAAAACAAAAGCAAGAAATAAGCTAAAGGGTAAAACAAAAGATCTAGAACCCCCTGAGCTCTCACAGCCATGACCCCTGCTTTGGAACCCAAGTCTCCATCTCTGCTGTGTTGCTATGACACTTGCCACAGCCAGTGCTACTCCTAACATGCATCACAAATACTACTGCAGCTGTTCATCACCATCCCTTCCTATTCTACTGAACAATATACAAATCTGTTTTTCTACTCTCTTCTTACCACTCTACTAACAAATATTACTACTTACTAACAATAGCTGTGTGTCTTAATACAGCTAGCTGGCTATAAGCTGTATGTACAGGCACAGTTCCATAAGTATACTTCTTTTTTTTATTAATTTATTCTTGTTACATCTCAATGTTTATCCCATCCCTTGTATCCTCCCATTCCTCCTCCCCCCTCCCATTTTCCCATTATTCCCCTCCCCTATGACTGTTCCTGAGGGGGATTACGTCCCCCTGTATATTCTCATAGGGTATCAAGTCTCTTGTTGGCTACCAGCTGTCCTTCCTCTGAGTGCCACCAGGTCTCCCCCTCCAGGGGACATGGTCAAATGTGAGGCACCAGAGTACGTGAGAAAGTCGTATCACACTCTCCACTCAACTGTGGAGAATATTCTGACCATTGGCTAGATCTGGGAAGGGGTTTACTTCATGTAAAAAATGCTTAATAACCCACATATTAGTTCTATAATTTAGGAACTATTACCTTCTCTTTTTTTGTGGAATGATGTGCCAGTGTGTCATACAGTGTGTTGTGCAATGGGATGCATGCAGAGATCAGAGGAAGACTTGCCAGAGTAACATCTCTCCTTCCATCATGTGGGTCCCAAAGATGGAACTCAGGTTGTCAAGTTTGGCAGAACCCACCTTTTTTTTTGTTTTAACTTATTTTTTTAATTAATTTATTCTTGTTACATCTCAATGGTTATCCCATTCCTTGTATCCTCCCATTTTTCCCTCCCTCCCATTTTCCCATTATTCCCCTCCCCTATGACTGTTCCTGAGGGGGATTACCTCCCCCTGTATATGCTCATAGGGTATCAAGTCTTTTCTTGGTAACCTGCTGTCCTTCCTCTGAGTGCCACCAGGTCTCTGCCTCTAGGGGACATGATCAAATGTGAGGCACTAGAGTATGTGAGAAAGTCATATCCCACTCTCCACTCAACTGTGGAGATTGTTCTGACCATTGGCTAGATCTGGGGTAGGGGTTTAAAGTTTACCACCTGTATTGTCCTTGGCTGGTGCCTTAGTTTTAGCGGAACCCCTGGGCCCAAATCTGCCTATCATAATGTTCTACTTGTAGGTTTCTAGGACCCTCTGGATCCTTCTACTTTGCTATTCTCCCATGCTTCTCTCGTCTAGAGTCCCAACAGGATGTCCTCCCCTCTGTCCCAGTTTCCTGGTAAGTGAAGGCTTTCGTGGGACATGCCCCTTGGGCTAGTATGCAGATATAAGTGAGTATATACCATTTGAGTCTTTCTGCTTCTGGGTTAACTCACTCATTATGATCATTTCTAGCTCAATCCATTTATCCACAAATTTCAGGAATTCCTTGTTTTTGATAGCTGAGTAGTATTCCATAGTGTATATGTACCACAGTTTCTTTATCCATTCTTCTACTGAAGGACACTTAGGCTGTTTCCATGTTCTGGCTATTATGAATAAGGCTGCTATGAACATGGTTGAGCAAATTTTCTTGTTGTGTGCTGGAGCATCTTCTGGGTATATTCCAAGGAGTGGAATAGCTGGGACTTGAGGAAGCCCTATTTCCATTTTTCTGAGATAGCACCAGATAGATTTCCAAAGTGGCTGTACTAGTTTGCATTTCCACCAGCAATGAAAGAGTGTTTCTCTCTCTCCACATCCTCGCCAGCATGTGGTATCGTTTGAACTTTTGATCTTAGCCATTCTGATGGGTGTAAGATGGAATCTCAGAGTTGTTTTGATTTGCATTTCCCTGAAGACTAAAGCGGTTGAACATTTCTTTAAGTGTTTCTCAGCCATTTGATATTCCTCTGTTGAGAATTCTCTTTTTAGTTCTAAGTCCCATTTCTCAATTGGGTTATTTGGTTTGGTGGTGTTTAATTTCTTGAGTTCTTTATATATTTTGGATATGAGACCTTTGTCAGATGTAGGGTTGGTGAAGATCTTTTTCCAGTCTGTAGGCTGTCACTTTGAAGGAGACACTGTCAAGAGAACAAAGCGACAGAACCCATCTTTTTCTGCTGAACCATCTCACCATCTCTCATCCCTGTTCCATACATGAAAGAACTACAGTTTTCTTCAGAGACGCAGCACTAAATAGGCTCCCCAATGCTTTAGCAGTAGACCCTATACCATGCACATTCCAACAGCAGCAATTGGACTTAGAGGGACTGCATAAGATTACAGGAGAGCTCTGGTGAGGGAGACCTGGAAGGAGTTGGAGAATAGAGACTAAAAAGTTGATTCAGTTTTTAACATTCATGAAAGTCTCAAGTTTAAAAACGGAAGGAAGGAAGGAAGGAAGGAAGGAAGGAAGGAAGGAAGGAGGGAAGGAACTCACTGAAGATCACACAATGAGAAATAGCAGAATAGAAATGTAAACAGACAGTTTGACCCCACAGTCTGTGACTACTATGCTATATGCAGTCTCAGATAACAAACCACTCCACTCTTTTACCCTCAGCTCGAGACTCTTTCCAACTTGGCCTACCTTCTTCCAAAGAATCTGCAGTGACTCCTTATCAGTAAATAAATCTTAACAGGCTACTTTTGCTAAAACACAGAATGCAGTTATGGTCTTCACTTGCTTCCCTCCCTGCTTTGTCTTATCCCTCTGGGCATGCTCCTAGTTTAGTGGTGAGCCTCCATACACAAGAGGTCATATTTGGCTCACATCTGGGTCTCCAGTTCCTGATGCGATCCTTGCCTTCCTAGGTGCTGAGTGAATGAATCTTGAAAGAATAAAAAACTGACATTTAGGCAATCAAAGCTTTCTAGTAATTGACAGGGATGCCTGAAAAGGCAGTGAGCTCCCTACTACCAAAGAATTTCCAAAGGCCTCCAGAGTCTCTGAGGACATTGAACTACATGACTTGTGAAAGTCCTTCTGCATTTAAGATATTGTAATTCCTTGAGAGACACAGGTGGGTGCTGAATACCCTTTTCCCTGTGCATACTAAATGTCTTATCTTTGAACTGCTTATGAAATAAAGGGAAGTTAGTACATTGTGTCAGGTCAGAGGCATCTGGCTGGGCCTTAAGAGCCTGCCAATCATCTGCACCATTTGATAGAGAAGAGGACTGAGCCTTGCCATTTATAGGAAGAGCAGAAATGAGAGTGCGTCTATCCTAAAAGCAACCTGAGCACTCCATTCAAACCACTTGTCAGCAAAGTTTTTTTTTCCATCAGAACTCAAACTGACTTCGGGAGGAGATTTATACCACCAGTCTCTTATCTCTGGGTAACAAAACAATTCAGATACCAAAAACAGGTCAAACCAATGATGAGTTGCTACCACATCCTGATCATGTAAAGTGCTCCCAAAACTTCTCTCAGTTTTCTCACTACTGCCGAGCATTACCGATCCTGCTATCACTGCTCTCTTCTGCATGTAGTGTTTCAAGTCTGATGAAATATTAAGAAAGAACTACAGCCTCCTCCTTTGAAAATCAACATTTTGGCAGCCCCTTGCTGTTCCGTTTTTGAAGGTGCTCAAGTCTGCTGTCCTCATTCATCTAACTGCAGGAGATCATTATCCAGTGACAGAGTTCTATTCCACTATCATTATCTCATAATGAGAATGCCTCCTTGGATGGAGAACGGCAGAGATGGGGGTTGGAAGGGGTGGGTGGAGGCCACGGATCCTGTAGATCTCAGAAAACCACCGCTCTGCAGTTCCCAGTTCCCAGTAGATTATACTTCTAATATCTTTTATCTATTTTTTGGAAATGTATTATGTATATAGATGTATATGCAAATTTCAAAATATGCTAAATAATATTCATTTTATTCTACAGTACCCATTTCTTATTCTGAGAATAACACCCAGATCTTACTTGGCAGATCACTTCTAAACATGCAGTTTAGAGGAGCATCACCCTTGGAGACAGGAATGGGATATATGACTCCCTCACATTTAATTACTTTATTATACTATATTCTCATATACTGTAGTTTCATAAGTATAGCAACTATAATTTTTTGCTAGCTACCTGTGTCCAAGGTAATTTTAGTAAACTTTATTGGCTTTGTCTTTTGACTTTATCCTTTGTATTGATCTTATAAAATATCCAGTCTAAAATGAGAAATACAAAGCCTTCCAAGTTGATTCACATGAATTCATGATTCTCCAAGTGCAAACTATTACCACATGCACTAGAAATACAGGAATGAAAAATATATGGTTCTCAGCTTAGTGTTTTCCTCACAAGACCTCCAAGATACATTGGGAGACTAGCGAAGTTGTAAAGCTATCTTGAACATTTCCAAGTAAGAGGGCAAATAGAGGTCCATAAAGAAAGTCAAGGCTAAATATTCAAAAGATATAAATATGTTTAACAAAGTGTTAAGTGTATAGATATCCTATGTTCCTATGTTTTAAATGTTCCTTCTATGATTATTCGATAGAAAAGTGCTCATACATATACAGGTGGAGGAAGTCCCCCTCAGTCACCGTCATAGGTGAGGGGAGTAAGGGGAAAACGGGAGGGAGGGAGGAATGGGAGGATACAAGGGATGGGCTAACAATTGAGATGTAATATGAATAAATTAATAAAATATATTTTAAAAATAAAAAATAATAAAATAAAACAAAAAAAAAAGAAAAGTGCTCATAAAATAATAGTTTTTTATTACTGCAAGGTGACAAAATGTTAGAAATGTCATAATTAAAATATATAATTATATTTATTTTGTAATAAAATTACCAATAATTAATATAATTATTTGTATTATAATATATAACTAATATAAAATAAATATAATTATATAAATAATAAATGTAAAATATATCTTATAAAATTATTCTTATTCTTATTATTATTATTATTATTACTACTACTATTATTAGGAAGATATCCTAAGGAGGGTCATGTCAGAAAATCTTGGGGCTCAGGCTAAGTTCCTTCTAGGCCAGGTCTTAGTAGTAGTATAATAATTAGTCTGTATCTAATTTTCTCCATATGCCATTGTTTACTGAAAATTAAGACAATAAACCTATAGAAGACAGGAAACGTGTAATCTTCATCACGATGATAGAATAATTGGGAGAATAAATTAAAGGGAATGAATATTTATTTGGGTTCACTATTTCAGAAGTTTCCATGCATAGACCTTGCTTTCCTTGATTCTGTGTTTAAGAGAAGGCAGAATGTCACAGCAGGTGGTAATGTGGCAGAGGACCTTTACTTACTTCATGGGGGACAGGAAGTGAGATGGGGGTGGCAAGACAAAAGACACACTCTCAGTGACTTATGTTCTCCAGCCAGGCCTCATTTTATACAGTTTCCAGAACCTCCAAAAAATATTGCTACCAGCTGGACAAAGTATCCAACACATAAGACTGTGGGAGCATTTCATTTCAAATCATAGTAAAATGTCAGTTTGGGGGAAATCTCTTATACATGCACATGTATAAGCATAAATGTACAATTGCAAAGTCATTAAGTGGTTCAATGATATTCAAAATAAATTGGGCACAAGTATGTATACTGAATCACAGATGCTGATGACATAATGTAGTGATTAAAATATTCAAGTATTTTAAAAATATAAATATTAAAATCAGCTCAATGCTGGGTTCATATGCTCTAAATCTATGTGAAAACATTAGATACATACCCAGTCTTACACTGCTCTAATTCAAATACTGCAAGTCTGGAATGTGGCAATGCAAACAGTCAAGGTTATTTTTACAGCAATATGCATTTTTTCCAAGTTCATGACTAATTTGGATTCCAGAAACCCATGTCTAGATCATTCTTGGACACACTTTTGACTTCTGTACTCTTCCAGAATGTTGAGAACAGCAATTCTGCCAGATCCTTTGAGACCTTCTTGTCAGATTAACAAGGTCTCAATTTGAAATCAAGTGGCATGGGTTTAAGTTATGCCTTAGTTATCTGAGGGCTGATATGCCTCGGGAAAGTTTATTTAATCTCTCAGAGCCTCTATTTATCCATCTATAAAATTCAAAAATTGGAAAGTCACTGTGTTCTGTGCCAAGAATAGTTGGTGCATATGTCTAGTGTTGTACTTAACATTTTGTCTATTGTATATGTATTTCTCTGTTTAATTTAAGATATGTGTCAAAAAAAGATATGTGTCATTGTACATAGAAAAATTATCAAAAGATTACCCTTATTGCCATCCCAAAGATAACTATTGTTAAAACAGTAAATATTTTCTAATTTCTGCATTTATGTTTTTAGTTGTTAACCTATTTTGTTATGTTAGCTGTATGTCACTTACATATAAATATCATTAGCGTTATACTTAGGCATTTTCTTATGTTCCTTTAAATGACTTAATAATATTTCTTTGAGCCAAGCACAGAGGTGCATAACTCTTGTCTCATCTGCTCAGGAGGCTGAGGCAGGATTACTTGAACCCAAGGAGTTCAGGACCAGCCTGAGCAGCATATATTCTAATCATGTGTAATATCATGTTAACTACTGTAGTATTTGTAGTTTACATCTTTTCCTAGTTAGCTTCAGCTATCAACTTGACAGAATTATCTAAGGGAATTCCAATAAGGGGACCACCTCAATTAAGTTGGCCTGTGGGCATGACTATGAATATTTTCATGACTGCTAATTGATGCTGGAGGTCTCAGCCTGTTATGGGCAGTACCATCTATGGGAAGGGAATCCAGGGTTACATAATAAAACGAGCTCAGCAGAAGCTAGACAGTAAGCAGGTTTCTTCCATGTTTCTGCTTCATTTCCTGCTTGAGTTGCTGCCTCGTCTTCCTTCAGTGATGGACCATGACCTAGAAGTGTAAGATAAAATAAACACTTTTATCCATGCCCCAAATTGCTTTTGGTCATAGTGTAATACAGCAACATAATACACAGTAGAGCATATGGTTCTAAAGTACCAATGTTTTAAATGACATAAAATGAATGGTCATAATATGTTATAAATATGGAAGTATCACTCCTCTCAAAAATTAAGAAATTCTAAGTGCAATACCTGGCTACCTAAGGTAAAACAAGGACTCCAAAAGTCTGAGTAAAATAATGAGTGAGCAGATAAACAGAGAGAATGCCACTGTGTGTCCTCTTCTCCATGCCATTGCTTTTTCAAAACAGGGTATAGGAATTCTGTTCTTCGCCCAAGCCAGACAGAGATGGAGTGGTAATGAGATTCTCTTCCAAGGCCGTATCCTCCTGTCATCTTCACCCTCCACTTCTGTCAGTCCAGTTTCTTCCCAGAAACCCAAGGACCAATGCATCTTTTTATTGAAATACACTCATGAAAGCTATCATTGACTTTGATCATATTTGTCTTTTCCATGACAGCTTTACTGTGTAAGCCAAGTGAGAAAGACCATAACAAATAAATTGATAATTATTTAATTAAAAGAAATATACTGTGACACTAAGATAGAGAGCAGAGCAGAAACTTTGGTTTCATCAAAGAATTATAATCACCCAGATGCTAGAGAAGACTTTCTTGAAGTAGGCAAGGCAAATCTTTGTTCACAGAGATATTCGCTGAATGTGTTAATCCTAAAATAGTAAATATGTGTCCTTTGTATTTGTAAACTTTCTGATTATAATGACCTATAGTAAGAAAAATATTTCATCTACTTTATTTATAAGGAAGTTTAGTCACTGCAAAGTGAAATAGCAATTGGAATATGATTGAATACAACTGACATAGTTATACTCTGTAGCATTGAGTAGCTGTGTGTTTAGAACCAAGCCAATCTGTGTCTGACTATGTGTTTTGGTTACTTTTCTCATTACTGTAACAAAGTACATGCCACAAACAACTGAAAGGTAAAGATGTAACCATTTATTTTGTCTCACTGCCCATGTTTGCTTGGCCCCATTCACTTAGGCAAGACATCATGGTTGTGGAAGTATGTGTCAGAGTAAGTTCTTTTCCTCATATCAAAAGCAGGCAATGAGGAAGGAATTACTGATCAAGTATAAAGTGACCCCAGTAATGGACTTCATCCAAATAGACGCCACCTCCAGAAGTCTTTAGAATCTCCCCAAAGTAGCACCTCCAATCAGGGGCCAACTATCCAGATACACATGACCATAGAGAGTATGTTTCATATTCAAACCATAACACTATAGGGAAAACTGTTTACTTTTTAAAAATATTTTTGTTTACCTAAAAGTAGGGAAAATAATAGCACCAAATTTCTAGGCTTGTGCTAAGGATTAAAGATACGTATCTCTTATGTATTACCTGGCACATAACAAATATGTTTCATACTATACGATACACTATATATATACTGTAATCCCCTACTGGTCCTGGGGTACACATTACAAGGTTCTATTGGACCCCTGATACCCTCACTAATGGGGAGCAGTATGTATAGCGCACTTTGATTCATGCATATATAACCTAAGGTAAAATTCCATGTGTAAATTAGTCACAATAAGAGATTAACAACCATAACTAAATAACAAAACAGAACAATTATGGCAATATGCTATACAAATTCACTGTGCTTGTGTTTGAGAGCCATTATTTAGTAACATAAGGTAAAGTGGACACCAGCAATATGTTATCACAACAGTTGATCTTGATAACCAAGATAAGAACTAGGTGACAAAATGGTAAATTGGTGGTGTCTTAGAGTCTTGTTACTGTAACAAAATACCCAAGTAAAGCACATCAAGAGAGAAAGGGTTTATTTGACTAACAGTTCCAGGTTACAATTCATCAGTACACGGAAGGCAATGCAGCAAAAGCTGAAAGCTGTTGCTCACACCACATCAGAGAGGAATGAATTAATAGATTCATTAATTCAGTTCTTCTTTACTGAATTAAATAATTAGGAATACATGCCCACCGTCCAACCTGACTAGACAGTCTCTCATTGAGATTCTCTTCCCAGGTGATTCTTGGTTATGTCAATTTTACAATTAAAACTACCACTTGTAGCTGACATGCTCAAGTAGGTAAATGGACAATGGGATGATTCACACTTCATGTTAGAAGGACAAGGCAATGGCATACATCACCACACTGCCCCAAAACAGGGTACAACTTAAACTTTATTTATTTCTAGTATTTTTCATTTAATGTTTTCAGATTATAATTAATGAGTAGTAACTGAAACTGCTACATCTGTATTAAATGTTTACTGTGTTGATACTTGCTTTTGATTGTTGTTGTGACTGCAACATTATTATCCTTTGGTGACTATGATGATGGCGCCCTTCTCTGGACTAGGATAGTGAGCATTCAAAAGTATATAAGACAAAATGAGTGATCTTTGGGAGCTTCCAGCCTGATTTAGTCTACAACCCTATGTCTAGTGAATAAAGAAACTGGGCTCAGAACTGTGCTTGGCAAATTTTAAAACACCTTTCTCTTACCTACTGTGTCCCTGTGTGTGATGTCATTGTCATCAATTGTTTTTATCTGTCTTCACCACTAAACTGAATTCCTCAAGACTGAATTTCTTAAAATTTTCTTTTATTTCCTCAGTTCTCTAAGCAGCCCCTGACTCATTATCCTGGGTGGGTTTGCTATTTTGAACAAAAACAGCATTGGGCCATGTGTCTCCTGCTTCTGCACACCCCAGTCAGAGCCACTATCTCAGTGCTTTCATCCCTTTTTCTGTGCTCCGTTTCCCCTCCCCCTCTCTCCATTACAATTCTGTAGTGAGTGATTCCCTCTGTCATCTCACCGTAAATTGATGACTCGAGCCTGCTGATGCACTGAGCCACATGGCTAATACATCAGCTAAATGGATGCCGAAAACACCACCTGCTCCTTCAGGCAAATGGCACTTTGGAAAATGGAATGTGTAATCAATAGAATTAAGCCTTAAGCAGTGTCCATACCCATGTCCCAGTACAGAGCCTTGGCAGACAAGCAGTGGGAAGATTTTTCTTTTGTTTTTTTTCCAACCCTTTTCAAAGTATATGACTTGGGACTCATCCAACCTGTTCCATTGCCACTACCACAGTCAACATCCTCAGCAAAGCTGTTTCTTCCCTTCCCACTAACTCAGATGTCTCTACCACTTGGTCTTTATATAGCCTATCGCAGAATCTTAGAGACAGTTTTCAAAATGCTTAGTGAAGGCCAGGCGTCTGTCTTCGCCCCACACTACAAGCAGTCTGAAATCAGGCAGGACATAAGTGACCTTGGGGAAGACAGTCTTTCTGAACACCAATCTCCTTATCCATGAAGTAATAGTAATTATTCTCACCTCATGGGGTTCTTTTTGAAGAGTGTGTATGTGAATACATGAGGGTAGTTTACAAATGACAAATCTACATATGACTACCAGAATCCATCATCATCATTATTATAAGAATTAAAAAGATTCCCTTTGGACTCTACCTGAGATGTAGAGTTTCAGATGTGGAACACAAGGCCTAAGATACCTGGCCTGACTTGGCTTGACTTTTTCTAAGGTTGTCACAAAAACAAAGTTTTAAAAACAGAATCTTGAGAACTAGAAGGAATGTAAATATCCCTAGTAAAAACCAGAATCTCTGCTCTTTATTCTTGTTACAAATTTAAAAGGCAAAGATCAGTAGGGAGAATGATTTTGCCCTCACTCTAATTAGCACCTGTGAGGAATGGTGCGCATGGTCCTATTGTGATGTAGGAGATTCTTTGTATAGCTTCTGGCCAGCAGCTGTTTAGGACAGCGTAGGATGGAAAGCAATGGCATGTGCCTGTCGGGGTCAAGAGTCTTCTCCTTCTGCATCCCCACTGTGCTCAGCTCACATCATCATGTTAAATAGTTCTTTCCCATAGCCATATTCTCACCTCATGCTCTGTCTGGGAAGCGAAAGTTTCCCCAACTGCAGTGGTTGCTTAGAGTGCAAAGAAGCCCTTCCTAATATTCTCATAACGTGTCTCTTCTCCACTTACTGGACTTTAAGTTTTCACAGCCTGGTAGTACCCCTTACATTATTTTCTTGTGTTAACTAGCCCAGTAGCTCTCAACTGGAGGTAAATACTGTCCTCCTCTCACTACCTCAGGGAGTGTTTATCAATGTCTGAAGGTATCTTTGACTGCTAAGGTTTACGGGGGTTATTACTTGGCATTTAGTGGGTAGATGTCATACACAGTATTGAATCTAGTATTGCCATTGCTGGGAATGCTAACCTAATTCATTTTCAGAGGTATGATTTCCTATCTTTCACCTCCACCCAACAGTCTATGAGCTCTGTGGACTTCAGTGATTCCTTGCTGCTAATTCCTTTTTTAAAAAGTCCACATAATGCATTCTTGGTAAATATTTCTCAGTTGAGGAAGAGATCGTTTGCATACACAGATAATGTACATTAAGGGAAAGATCACTGGGCTAAAGACAGAAGACTCAATTCAGTCAAAACTTCAAGAGTTGGGTTAAATTTGCAATCTATAAAGCCTTAGCATCCATTCTGATTGCAATTTTTCTTTGTAACAAAAGGATCTGTGGTTTAAAAAGCTTGTAGGCTACTGACATACTTCATCTCTAAAAACAGTTTTATATCAAAATCCCCTCTGAAGATCCCTCAGAAAAGTAATTAGGAGAGAGAAAAAGAGAGAGAAAGACTGAGACTGTTTTCTCCATCCCTGAGGTGAGCACCCTCCCCTGCAAGGCTTTCCTCTAATGTGGAAATTGCCCAGCTCTTTGGCCTGCTTGTGTTGATGTAGGTCTGAATATTCAGAAAAATAGTCTGGGAGCGATTCTTGCTCCTCCAACCTCAGACAGCCTTCTCTGGTAACCCAGAAGAGGCCAAGGAAAGTGTCAACAGGAACCAGCCTTGTTTTTTGCTACATCTAAGCCATGGCAGCAACCCACTCATTCTCCAGCTGTGACCTGACTCAATGAGACCTATGGCATCTTCTGGGAGGGTTGCATGCTACACACTGATGAAGTAAAACACAGGGGCCCCAACTGCAGGTACTGAGAAGAAACAGAAAGTGAAGATTGTGTTGCATGCTATTCCTGAGGAACACCAGGCTTCTGATCTGGAAACAGTAGAAAGGGGAGTTTCTAAGGATAACAGGAGCACTAAGCATCCCTTGCAAACAGAAAACAAGTTAAAATTTTCAGGAGAATGCAGAGGAAGAGGCCAGGATCTTTTGTTCCTATCTTGCTAGTGACTTTAGAGGATGCTTACTCTAAGTCTTAGTTTACACATGTGGAAAATGAAGTTGCTAACACTTTCTCTGCTCAGTTAACAGAAAAACTGCTTGACTGGTATTTGTCTCCTAGCAAGTAAATTTATTATTAAAATTGTCATTACTTTCATTGCAAATGGTCAAGTTTGCAGAAGCAGGGAAAAGGAGTCAGTGCTTGCTAGAACTTTTGCTGTCATTTTAGCTACTTGTTTGGTAGGCTGTATGTCACAAAACGCCCTTTACCTCAGTCACTCCCCTGTTCATGTGGCGAATTTAAAAAGAACAGATCCAGACAGAAACAGCACCATGCATGTAGCCAGTGACTATCAAGTTCAAAGGCACTGGTGCTAATGCCCAGGTAAAGACTCTGAGTTGTTGTCTTAATTTGGTCTATACCACAGGAAAACACCATAGACTGAGTGACATATGAATAACAGAAATGTATTTCTCACAAACATAGAGGCTGAGTTTTTAAGATCTGATGCCACTATGGTCAGACCATGGTCCAAATCGTAGAATATGGTTAGTCAATCATCTTATTTCCTTGTGTGCCTCACTAGCTCCATGGGGCCTTTTAACTAAATCTAACACTCTCTTTTGAGGGGACTTTACCTTTGTGAACCAATTACCTCTCTAAAGCTTTAGTTCCTAATTCCATCCCATTGGGGTAGGAATTTTAATATGTGAATTTTGGGGAAATCAAACAGGCATTCATTCCATTACAGCAAACACTCCAGTTGGATCTCGGGCAGCGTATCCTTTATCTGTGGCATTGTGTCCTCAGTGGAGGAAGGTTATTGACACTGTTTTACAAATCCAAACATTATCATAGGAGAATGAAGATAAAAACACACAGGAACAAATGAATAGCAAACAAGGGGATAAGCTAGTTGTAGATTTTATTCCAAGTAGCTGGACATGTGCAGAGGCAGAAATGAGTTCCCTACCCTGCAGTAGGCCTGCTTAACTCTAGCCACTGTCAGCACGACCAGCAATCCAATAAGGCAGTGTTCCGGCTGCGCCATTAGCTCATTAGGTGGAGGCGAATGTCCACATTGATCTGTTTATCTCCCAGGCCCTGCTGCTGGAGAAAGGCCAGCTGTTCCTGAGAGCTGCCTCTCCCCTTGGCTCATCAGAAAACATCAGGGGAGTCAGCTCCTTTGTCCCTTTCAACTTCAAGGTCACTTCAGTGCAAATCAGGTGATGGGCCATAGCAGTGCTTTCTGAGGGCTTTAGTCGCTACATTCTCTTCTCTCTCCCCTGTCAACCCGCCCTTGAAAAGACCCTCATGGAAATGAAAAGGACTGCCATTGGAAATGCCAGAATTTACAAGTGGACAAATATCCATTTGAAGCAGGTGTCCCTTCTTGCCTGTTAGGTATTATGGCCTTGGGGAAGTCACTTCCCTTTTCTGAGCCCTAATTTTCCCCTTTCAAGCCCACTAAAAGCACCTGTATCTTAAAGTCATTGTAAGGCTTCAATGAAATGTGTCTGAGAAAGGGCAGGAGCATCTTCCAGTCTAGCTTTCCTCTGTGTGCCAACTCTCAGGCAAGCTGTTCTCTTAGGGAGAAGGACTCAAATATTTATTGGGACTTGGATAGGGGGCTTTTATAAGATTTGTGTTCAAACACCCTGGATAACATAAGCATTGTATAAACAATGTGTTTTGTGGGTGGTTCATTAAGAATAGACATTACCAAGAATGTGGAATTTTTTTTTTTACCCTGAAACTCTGTAAGCAGCCTATCTCTTATCCCATATGTGGCCTTTACTATTGGAAACTAGAATGCCTAAGGGTGTACAAGTTGATTTGATTTAATTCTTTAAAAATAATAAATATTACTAAAATGCCAATCATGTATCCTTTTGGTCAACAATGCCCACCTGACCTGGGTTCTACCAGGTATTATTACCAAAATGCACCTTCCAGAACTGCTAGAATTGCAACCTTCCTGTTCAATTATGTATCTCAAAATTAACTATTTTTATCTTCTGAGAGTTTCTTTCTTCTGTATGACTGATGAAATTTTACCTCAATATTATGTTTTATATACTCTATAAAATTTATAAAAGTAGAGTAATTTATATTTTCACTGCTGCTAATCTAACAAATGAACATCACTTACTGTTTTTATTAAACTCTTCTTCCTTGTATCACTATACATTTTCAGTAAAATGGGTGCTGTACTGTATTATTTACCATGACCAATTTCCCTGTGTTATTAGATAGTCTCCAAAAGTGTGTATTTAAGAGTTGCACAGTATTCCATAGTCTGGATGTGAATATATATGTTATCATTCCATCTTATTCAACATTTACATAATTTCTTATTTTTATAACTATGGTTTAAGGAACACACATCTGTTTGAATCTCTGATGATTTCCTTCGGATAGCACTCATTCAATCCTTTTCAGAAGCACTGATAATTTACTATTTATCTTTAAAAAGCCCCACTACCCCCTAAGTCCTGGGTTTCATGCTGTTTTAGAGGCTGGGATACCCCCTGGTGGAGGTAACAGAACATGGCCCCAAGCTGTTACAAACACCCTGATATAGGAATTTAGAGTCTAAGCACACAGGCTTCCAAAAGTGACATCTGCGAGGCTAGTCTGTCATCACTCCAGATTTCTTATGGACAGGAGAACATCAAAGACAAAAATAAAATGTGCCTGTGTGTATACATGAACACACAAACACAGATACAGACACAGACAAGCGCGCGCACACACACACACACACACACACACACACACACACACACACACACACATGAAATTTGAATGGAAAAACCAAGCTGAGAAAGTTCAGGCTTAACAGTGAGTTTCAAAGAAAAGAAGTGAGCTGGGGATGGAGTGTGCCAGCTGCCCCCTCTCCCATGTACCCCTATCCCTGAATCAAAACTGTCAGGGTTAGAGGACGTTTCTTCTGTGGCTAGAGATGTCTTATAGCAGAAACCTGCCCATCAGGACACTAGATGGAGCCAGATGGGAAAGTTTTATGTTCTAGTTGCAGTAGAACCATTTTTTTTTTTTTTTTTTTTTTTTGCACTTTACTTTTCCAGGAACAATTGCATATAGCTGATCTTGCAGAAAATCTATTTCTCTGACATTCTTCAACTGAGCTGCCCTCAATCAATCATTCATCAAACATTCACAGAGCTCTTGCCCTGGGCCAGACACTTACCTGAATCAAACGCAGTCCCTACTATAAAGGAGTTTTGGGATGGTGAGAGATAAATTCATTTCCCTTTGCTTTTCTTCACTCTTTCTAGACTGCAGGCAACAGGGCCCAGCAGACTGCCTGGCCACCCACATGAGTTTGCTGTCTCCTTGCCCTTGTTCTTGCATCTTCCTCTCTCAAGAAAACCATTTTCTTTTATTTCTTGTCATTGACGTCTTCTTACCTCTATCAAGCCCAGTCCAATAAGTTCATCTTCTGATAGGCCTTTCACACTTTGAAATCCTCTTTCATTTCTTTAACCCTTTGTGTGGGAGTTCTCAAACTTCTGCCTGGACCAGAACTGCTTAGAAGGCTGGAAGCCTCTCTCAGTATTTCAATCCTCATAGGTCTAGGATCTAGTTTGTATTTTTAGGAAGTTTCTGAGTCATGCTGATTCAGTTGGTTTAAAGAACACACTATGTGAACCTGTTTTAATGGTGATTGATCCAAGCGTCATGCTTCATAATATTATAGTAACCAGGATAGTCCCTGCACTCAATACTTGCACATCCTAGAGATAGGAGACAAAACAGAAGAAACTTGTTCACTGTTCCAAAAGAGTGTAACAATATTCCAGAAGAAGAATTAAAGATGTAACTACTAATTCTAAAGAGTCTGTATATTTTTTATTTGTTCCTTTTCTGTGGCTATGATAAAATACCTTGGCAGAAGCCAACTTAAAGAAACAGATTATATATTAATTTGTGGTCCCAGATGTATTGAGAATTGGTCTCTCTAGCAATCCTGGTAGAGAAGGCAACAGATAGCAGCAAGAGCCAGAAGCCCCTACTCATCCATAGGAAGCAAAGATAGCAAGAAGTGGGGCAAGAATATAAACCTCCAGAGCCCACCTTTGTGGTGTATTCCTCCAGCAATGTTCTACCTCTTAAAGGTCCCATAACTTTACCAAACTGCACCATAACCTGGGAGCCAGATGTTCAAATATATGAGCTTATGGGAGGTTTTTATCATTCAAACCCCCAATGTCAAGAAGACCGAAACTTACCAAGGCAGTGACATTTTAGCTGACAGTGAAAAATGACTAGGATGCCACCTGGAGTAGAAAGGGTCAACAGTAGTATCTCCAAATTGTGAGATTTGGGGTAGTATTTCAAAATTGTAAGGGATGAGCCATTGGAGCATGAGGCATATCCTGAGAAATGCTCGGTCGCATACTATGAATGACACTGCAGTAGTAGAGAGGTAAAGCAGAAACATAACAAGTTAAACAGCTCTGTAGAGAAAAATTAGTCTAATGACACTATGGAGTTTGAGCTGCTAATGTCAAGACTGGAAGGGTAAAGCCCCCATGGATGCAGCAATTGTCTAGGCAGAAAATGAGACAGAGGCACAGATTTGGGGGCTGGATGGGCTTGTGCACAGGTCTGTCTCACTACTGGTACCTGCAAGGATCTTTAGAACCAAGCTCAGCTTTGCCATGCCTCCCATTCCTTTTCTGAATCCCCATCTTTGTTTTTTTCCTATTTTCTGTACCTGGATCCTCAGACTTCTCTACATCAAACCCAATTGCCTCCCAGCAATATAGTCCAATAAGACTATTTCTTAATCATATCTGTGTTCAAGTCTGCTGCCTCACACTGACTTGACTACTTGCTGTCTGCTTTTCACATCTATTGAGTGTCAGGTCAGTTTTACTATTGTTGTCTTGTAGATCAAGCCCCGTAGCTAACTGAACAAGCTTCGATTGTATTCACTCAACAGGTATGTACAGCCGAAGAATCCAGATGTGTTCCTGTTGCCACGGAGCTTCAGCTCCACTTAACAGTCACTTCCAACGGTGAATAACTCTTGTCTTGATGAAACTAGTCCTTCAATTTTAACATTATTCTTTGATTTAATGTAATGAAAGTCAAGTTGAGCAGTAGAATGTTTTCAAAAGTAACTCAAAAGTCATTGCCAATATAGGAGAGGTTTACAGAGTTTGAAAACCCATGTGGCTATTTGATCATTCATTGTATGTTTCGCAAAGCAGTACTATTAACTTTGTGTTATGTCAGTAACCAGTGTGCATACTCTAGTGAAGCTTGAATTTTACTGGAGATAAAATATGTAAATATATTAAGTATGATATTGGAATGCAATACTTACTGTTTTTAAAAAAGGAAAATAGCTAAGGTGCTCACTCCTCCTTTGCCATGGTGTGCATCGTTTGTTGTGGTGATGGGTTATATGACTTTCTGCTGTGATTCCCATATTTTTATGTATGTATTCATTTAACAAAATATATTGGTAATATCTTATGTGCTACAGACACCATGTGACACATATAAGACAATACAAAGATGAAAAGTCTGGAGTTTGATTGCTTGTTACCTTAAATGAATTGTGTGGTACCTCAGAGTCTCCATTTAGCTATTAAGTGGATGCTGTGATGTCCTTACAGTGTTGTAAGCGGTGGATGACTTTATTGGGATAACACCTACATATCTCCTGGCACATTGTTACAAATATTAATACAAGTATTAACTAATACAAGTATTAATTTTCCTTCTTTTTTCCATTCGTTCAACAAGCACAGTATGTCTAGCACCTAATAAACATCAAGAACAACACTGCCCTATAGTCTTGGAGCTTAGCACACAGCTGGGTCAATTCTCTTACTTGGGAAGAACCTGGAGATAAGCAGAAGAATGACAGGCCAACACTTAAGGGTAACTGGGAGTCGATAGAGAAAGATCTGAGGAAGAATGCCTCAGGCAGGCTCAAGGCCTCAGAAGAAAGCATGAGGTATAGCAGAAAGCAGAGATATTCTGCATGGCTGGGGCACTGTAGGGAGGTGATAACACCAGTAAGAGTAGATGCTGCTGGGCGTAAACCCGAAGGCCAGCCCCTGAAAATGAGGGTCACTGAAAAAGTTTTGGCAGGAAAGAGATAAGATGAGTTTTACAGCTTAAAAAGATACTACAAACATCAGTGTGGAGACTCCTGGAGAGAGGCAGCTATGAAGGAAGTTGTAGCAATCAGCTTTCAACATAAGACATTATGTAATCTTTCTTTATAAACAGTTAAGAAGATGGACAAGTGGACATCTTTTCTGTGTGTGTGTGTGTGTGTGTGTGTGTTTGTGTGTGTGTGCACCTACTTTCTGTGTATGCCTGTGTGTTCACATTCATATGTTCATGTGTTTGATATGTTTGTAGACACACATGTCACAGGGTACCTATGGAAGTCAGAGGGCAACATTGGGTATTGGTCCTCCCTTTCCACCATTTTTGAAATAGGGTTCATAGCTATGTTTCCCAGGCTAGCTGGCCCACAAACTTCTAGGAATTCTCCCATCTTACACCTTCCATCTTACACAGGTTACAGGCATTGTACTGTCATTTCAGTTTTACATGGACTCAGGAATTTCAAATCCAGATTCTCATGCTGGGTGGCTAGGACTTCACAAGTGGACATCTTAATATCCTACAACTGCCCAGCCATCTGTCTATGCAAGGGCTGAATAGCAGGAGGAACCAAGAGCAACACAGAGTCCTGGACTGAATACCTGACGAGATAGCGATGCTGGACTTTGAGCTAGAGTTCACTCACCAGAGCAAGCAGGTTATGGTGAGAAGCTCACGAGCACAGGTTAAGAAATGGGAATACTGGGGTGCCTGTAAGTCATGCCCTCAGGCTAGTTTATGCACAGGCAAGGAATAACTGCTTTTCTTTTATTCTTCATCCACTTTTCTTACCAAACATGCCTTAGAATTAGACACTGAGTAAAATGTGGCCAGGATGTGCCCTGGAGAAAGAAAGGCAGTTAGTACCAATGCAGGATTTATGAGAGCAGTTCATCCAGAATCCGGCCTCATAATCAACCACGAAACAGCTTAATAAAGGTCAGAACATGCAAGGTTTGGGTATTAAATATTTTGAACTAACAACCAGCCAGGATGTGGTATCATAAAAAGCTTTTGTTCATCTATCAATTTACATGAAAAGCATAGTAGAAATTTTAAAAATTATATCAACACTACTTATACATATAACAAATTCCCCTTAATGAGGAAGAGTAAGATTGCATCCACCCATTCATTCTACCTACATTTACTGAGCAGAGAAACAGGTTTATGGCATTAACTCTACCACAGGGATTCACTCAGCTTTGAACAAATTCAATTATTAAAATTTAATAATTTTCTCTCTTGTATCATAAAATTAGGGAGAAAAACTTTGAGTCATATATTTTGATCATTAAGGGAGATCTGACAGCTTTGGTGGTCATCAGCAATGCTCTCCACTTCCCAACGCTGATCCTCAGAAAAAATGACCCCCAGGATACCACTTGCTCCTGGAATTGACACAACATAAAAAGGGGAAAGAGGAAGAAAAATTGGACATTTTTAGTGCATGAAATATTAGTTTCCATATGACAGAAGTCAGTAAAAACCATATAATGACATCACTGTTGCTATCACCATGTGAGTGTCTGTCTCTGCCTAATATGTGGGTTTCAGGAATATAAAGTCATTGTATCGGGATATGCAGCAGGAGGATACAGTGAATGGCATTTGAGGTCAGGCATTGTTGGGTCCTTGTGCCCTTGAGAAGTTGCTTCTTCTAGTGAAGATTTGGCTCCTTAATTTGCAAAGCAAATATTTGTGGAATATAAAATGTCCCTCCGAGGACTGTTTGGGATGAAATAATATTTGGAAAGCCTAGTGTAATGCTTATGTTTTCTTTAATGTTCATGGCCATAAACTGATGCATAATATGTCCACATTTGGCCAAATAACTCCAACTTGCATTCATCTTTTCTGACTTTGTGTATTTTATTGTAGCACTCACTGGCTCAACGCATTCACTTACTACTTGTAAAACATTGAAATTTTTAGGACTTTGCTATCATAAATAACAGGTCAGAATATGTTAACTGAGAGACACAGAATAAATTGTTGCTTTGGTTATCCGGCCAGTTGCCATCTTTTGGATAACAAATTCCTATTAAGTGAGAATAGAAGATGCTAAATTTTACCTGCTTGATCCCCAGAATTCTGTAATGTGTGTTTGTGGTATAATAGCAATTGTGTGATTCATTCATTTTTCTGAGCAGAGAGCTGGGGCACACTTGGACACTGATAAATATGCAGAAACTCAAGAAAATTAAAGGCAATAGTCCTTGACCTAGCTATGTTTTAGTTATCTGGAAAGGCAGGAACACTCCATCCTTTGGTCTTATTTAATCCAGCACTCAAGAGGCAGAGAACGTGGATCTCTGTGAGTTCGAGAGCAGCCTCTACAAAGCAACTCCAAGACAGCAAGGACTGTTATACATAGAAACCCTGTATCAAATTACTACTATTAATATAAATTGTAGTTAGCATACAAAGAAACATCTTTCACTGTGTAATGTTTGAATTATAATTGTCTCCCATTAAGCTCAGGAATTTGAACACTTGGTGGGTGTCACTGTTTAAGGAGGAGGAGGAGGAGTGGCCTTGCTGGATGAAGTACATCACTAAGGGAAGGCATTTAAGGTCCACGGCTTCACTCCACTTTCATTCCATTCTCTCCTTCATATTTGTGGATGAAGATGTGCTCTCTCAGGCTCCTGCTGTGGCTGTCTGCTGCCATGCCTCACTTGCTATAGGCTCTATCCCTCTGGAGACGGGGTGCCAGAATAAACATTTTATTTTTACTTTTTATTGATTCTTTATGAATTTTATATCATTCACTCCAACCCCACTCATTTACCTGTCCCTCCGTATTTCCCTCTATTTTTGTAATGCCCCCAAAGCGAAACAAAACAAAATTATCTCACCTTGGAAGCTGCAGTATGTCACACAGTATACCCTTTTGCCCAAACAGCCTTGCCTGCAAATGTTCATTGCAATGAGTCATTGGTCTGGTTCAAGGTCTCTGACTTTTGTTACACTATCAATACTGGATCCTCACTGAGCTTCCTCTTGCCCTATGTCATGGAGACCCTACAGCTTTGGTTCTGCAAGACCAGCCCCTTCTTATACTCCAGCAGTTCATAGATATGGTAGATGTTGGGGTGGGCCAATCCAAAGCCCAGCATCTGAGCCTTGATGGTAGCTGAGTTGGTGAGCCCTTCAGCTCTCATGCACTAGGACCAGCTCTCCCGCTTTGCCCAGGCAAGGGGCAGCACTAGCTCTACTGCAGCCATGCCACCAGGGTCTCCCAAGTGTTGCAACCAACGAGGGGTGGGGCCAGCTCACCCAGTTTTACACCTTCAAGGCCCAGCTGGCATCCAAGACCAGGGACGTGTGAATGGCCATTGGTGGTTATCATAGGTCACTGACCCAGACAGCGCCTTCAGGGGCAGAATGGGCCAGGACATCATCAGGGCCTCAGGCGGCAGTCCAGCCTACTCACATTAGGCTGTTCCTTACCATGCTTGAGTCTCCAGTTCTGTCTCTCTTCATAGTGCTCAAACCACTCTGCTTCTCTTTCTCTCCCATCTCTCCACCACATGCTTGCTCATCATAGTGGCACCAGCCTGCCTGTACCCTGTAGCAGTAAACTCTACCTTAAGTTGCCTTGATCATGGTATTTTACCACAGTAACATAGATGTAACCAATGCACACTGACGTTTCCATGTTTCATTATATTTGTTATTTAACACCCCATGCCTCCCCTTTCCCATGCCTCCTCATTTATACTGGTATCCATCCTTTCACCCAAATAATCCCTTTCACTCTAATATCCCATAATCCATTACTGCTCTTGTTCCCTCCACCCTCTCTCTTTACAGCTTCTCCTCCTGCTTATAATCCATGCTCTACATATATATACACACATACATGTGTGTGTGTGTGTGTGTGTGTGTGTGTGTGTGTGTACACAAAGATTTAAATGCAGGTTCCATATAAGAGAAAATGTGATATTTGTCCTTCTGAGTGGCTTATATCGCGTAGCATGGTGTTCTCCAGTCACATTCATTCTCCAACAAATATCATGATTTGATTTTTTTATAGCCAAATAATATCTCATTTAGTATATACACCATTTTGTCTGTGCCTCTGTTGATAGACATCTTAGCTGTTACGAGTAGTGTAGCAATAAACATAACTGTGCAGGCATCTCTGTGACACACGGACTTTGAGTCATTTGGGTACATACCCAGGACCGTGGTAGAGCCGCATCACAGAGATCTATTTTTCCAGTTTTCTAAAAAGAGCTTCCATACTTATTCCCATTGTGGTTCAATCATGTTAGGTCCTCCCTTGCAGCGTAAGGGCTTCTTTTCCTACATCGTCACCAACATTTGTTGTGATTCATTTTCTTTCTTTTTTATGTGTGATTTGTTTTCCTAATGATAGTCATTCTAACTTGGTAAGCTAGGATCTCAACATACTTTTAATTCACAATTATCTGGTGGATAAAATTACTGAGTGCTTCTTCAAAGATTTATTGGCCACTTAAATTTCTTCTCTGGGGAACTGTCTATCCAGTTAATTAATGCCTTTACTGATTGAATGACACAATTGTCTAGTTACTGTATGTTTTAACATTTTATGTACTGTATATATTAATCTCTGTCTAATTTGTGTCTGGGAAATATTTTTTGTCTATTTGTTGGCTGCCTCTTCATTCTGATTAGTTCCTTTGCTTTTCAGGAGCTTTTTAATTTTATGTAATCCTATTTGTGAGTTATTAAATGAGTTTCTCTTGTTGCTAATATCCTTTTCAGAAAGCCCTTACCTATATCTATATTTTGAAACATTTTCTTCTAGAAATTTGAGAAGCTTAGGTCTTACGTGAAGGGTGTATGCCCATTTTTAACTGTGCAGATTGGGAGATCTGGGCCTACTTTCATTTTTTAATCTAGATATCCAATTTTCTAGAAGGATTTATTGAATAGGTTCCCTCACCCATAAAATTTGAGACTTTTGTGGAAGCTTAGGTGTCTGTAGCTGGGTGGTTTCATTCCTGAGTCCTCCGTTTTATTCTGTTTTCCTAGTGTGCCTGCTTTTCCTGGTACTATGTAGGTCTTGTCGTGGTTCTGTAATGAAGAATGAGATGGGGTCTTTGTGACACATCCAGCACTGCTTTCTCTGCTTAGAGCGGTTTCAATTCTTCCTGGATGGTTGTGCTTATGTGTGAATTTTAGGAGCATTTTGTCTAATTCTATGAAGAATGTCACTAGAATTTTGATGAATATGGTCCTGAATCTCCAGATTTCTTTGGGCAATACAGCCATTTTCACAATATTGATTCTGCCAACTATGAAAATGGCACTTTCTGTCATCTAGTGTTCCCTCAATATCTTCTCTTAGTAAGTTGAAATTTTCATTGCAGAGAGGTCTTTTATATTCTTGGTTAAGTTTATAATTAGGGAGTTTTAAACTATTTTTTCTCATTTCTTATTTGTTAAATGCATTATTAGTATATAGAAACTCAGTTTATTTTTTGTTTATTTTGTGTTCTGTTACTGTACTGACAGTGTTTATCAACACTAAGAGTTTCTGGGACAACTTTTACTCTCTTTTCAATATAAGATCATGTCATCTGAAAAATAGAGAGAATTTGGCTTTACTTTTCCTATGCATATTTTATTTCTTTTATCCTATAGATTCAGCTAAGACATTGCACATTATGTTGAATAAGAACAGAGAGTGTAGGTATGCATCCTTGTTTCATCCCTTTAAAAAATGCTTTTACTTCTATTCATTTAATAAAATGTTGAGTATATTTTGTAATATATAGATTTTATTATATGAAATATGCTCCTTATGGTGAGTGACTGAGTGTGAAATACTCCCATAATCTCAGGCATTTGAAAAGTCTGAACCCAGTTGTTAGTGATGTTTGGGGAGGTTAGGCGGCCCAGCCTGGAGGAATTGTATCACTAGGGGTGAGCTTCTAGATTGTGAGCTGTGCATCACTTCCAGTTCTTTCTCTCTGCTTAGTGCTGATATTTGAGAATGTGAGCTCACAGCCTACTGCTTTGAACACCATGCCTGCCGCTTCCTGCCAGGCTTTCCTTCCATGATGAAATCTTACCCCTCTGGAACCATAAACCCAAATACATTCGCCCTCATTTAAGTTACTTTTGGATATGTTTTATCATAGCCACAAATAGATAATAGCTTCTATTTCTGGTTTCTTGGAGCCTTTATCTTAAAATCATACTGCACTTTGTCAAAGGTTTTCTTCTGCATCTACTGAGCTGATCATATTATTTTCAGTCTTTAAGTTTGTTTACATATTTTGTCATCCTAGTATCCATGAGTGAAAGCACCTTGGTCATGGTCTATATTTTTTGTCTTAATTTATCTTAAATTCAGTTTGCAGAAAGTTTATAGAAAAAATTTTTTATCTCTGCAGGCTTTTATTTCATTCTTTGCTTTTTTACGTATATATTTATATTATTACACATATATACAATAACATACATGAAGAAGGATGATGAAACAATCAGGACTTACATAAATGTTACATTCATACTGTTTTGGCTATTTGTATTTGGCAATCATGAAGAAAACGTCTTTTGTATCTTGGTGAGTGTAAAATTCTGAAAATTTCTATAGGCCACTTTGAGTAACTCATTGATCTCACTTTGTTGACACATACCTAATAGGTCACTTTGTCTATTATTTTCATAGGCTAGCCAGTCTGTTTATCCATCTCCACTATCAAATATGACACCAATAACCAAGATATGCATTTCTTGTCTTATTGATGTAATAGTGACACAGGTGCTATGATAGTAACCAACCAATTTTTTTATTGCATTTAAAGGCCTAATTTGCAAGATGGGACTCATGCCTGGTGCCATTGACTGGACCATAGCTCACAGACAGCTATGTGTTATGCCTGACAGGAATACCTAATACTATTCTACTAAATGGATATAGTAATAAATTGCCCTTTATTTTCTTATAATTAAACATATAAATTTCATCATTCTGTGTGTGTGTGTGTGTGTGTGTGTGTGTGTGTGTGTGTGTGTGTGTGTGTACCATATTAGGAAAGTATCTTTCTGCAATAGATAACAAGAATATAAGGACCCTCAGCTAATCAATATGCAGAGAGTAGGAGACTGCAGAATGCTCATCTCTAAATAGGGAATCTATATCATCCCCCACCCCAAAGTTCATGGATCTTATTGGAAGAGAGAGTAGAAGGAGATTAATAGCTAGAGGTTGAAAACATATGTAGTGACACATTATAAGACCATTGTACACATAAACTCATACCTAGGACGGCATGTACAAGATCTAGCCAGGCAAAATGTCAGTACGGATAAGGAAAAGGACCATGAAGTCCCAATGTGAGTGGAGGAGCTTTGGCACTGATGGCATCTTGGGAAGGGAGGAGGTTCAGTTTTCTTCAGAGACGTGGCCTTTAAAAGGTTGCCCATGCTCTAGTAGATGGTAATATACCCATGCACGTGCAAGTGGCATGAGATTATCTCAGTGGGGTTTTTTAAGAGCATGTGAATTTGGGAGTCAAAAATAGTGGTAGGGATAGAGAAGAAAGTATAGGAGAAGGACTGGGGTGGGTTTGCTAAGACACATTCACACGTGTGCACAAAATTTTCCGTGCTGTAAAGACGCTGGAGAAGACCATATAGTGGTCAAGTAGCTCAGCTGGGCCTCCACCCTGCTGTCTGATATATGGCAGGAACCCATAAATGTTCACCGACTTAAAAGAAAAAGGGAGAGGAGAAATTCCTCTAACTTAACAAAATTAGAAAAGTTGTCTCAGAAAATATATCATTCAACCCCACCCTTAATGATAATATTATGATAGCAACTAGTTCATATGCTTATAATGTGCTAGGTGCCTTATCTATCACATCCCGCTTTTTCTTTTAATAATCTGAAAGTTTAATCTTGGACATTGGTCAGTTGGTAAGGTACTTGCTATGCAAGTATAAGAACCTGCACACACACACACACACACACACACACACACACACACACACACGGAATTATGTACCTGTAACCCTAATGGTGGGCAATGAGGAGACAAGAGGGTCTCTAGTGCTTGCTGGTGAGCCAGAATAGCTGAATCAGAAAGTTCCAGGCTTAGTGAAATACCTTGTCTTTAAAAAGCAAGTGAAGTGAGCAATAACTGAAAACTCTGACATTGACCTCTGGGCTCCACATACATACCCACATATGTGCCCACGCACTCACACAGACACACAAATACATGTGCACACACAAAATAAATAAATAAACAAACATAACCCTAGAGGTAGTCTTTATTATCTTCAATTTACAGAGAAGGAAACAGAAGGGTAACAATCTTAAGCTAGTCTGCCTAACTAGCCGTTAGAGGAAGTGGAACTCTTCAAAGATCGGAGCTATGCCCCGCTTTTCTTTTTAAAAATAATTTTCTCACTTATTTGCTCTCTCTCTCTCTCTCTCTCTCTCTCTCTCTCTCTCTCTCTCTCTCTCTCTCTCTCTCTCTCTCTCTCTCTTTCTGTGTGTGTGTGTGTGTGCATGTGCATGCATGTGTGTATGTCTGTGCGTGCATGTATGTGCATGCGTGCATGCTTATGTGTGTGTGTGTGTGTGTGTGTGCGTGCGCGCGCATGCGCGCATGTGTGCGTGCGTGCATGTCATGGCCATGTGAGGCGAATGTATGACAATCAGTTATTTCCTTTCGCCATGTAAGTCCTGGGCATCAGACCCAGGTCATTATGTCTACAAGCACCTTAACTATTGAGCCATCATGCTGTCTCTTTTCCTTCTTTTAATTCAGTGGTTCTCAACCTGTGAGTGAGTTGTGATCCCTTTCAGGGTCACATGTCACATATACCACATATCAGATATTTATTTTCATTACAATGCATAATAGTGGCAAAATTATAGGTAAGAAATATCAATGAGGTCTTTCCTCTCATGCGCACTTGGCCATGGCAGAACCCCGGCAGAAGGTGGTCGTTGTCAATGATTCCTGGCCTGTGGAGGAACCATGCGGGCGGCCTGTGAGCTGCTGGCCCAGCTAAGGGCTGACGTGGTGGAGTGTGTGAGCCTGGTGGAGCTGACGTCGCTGAAGGGCAGGGAGAAGATAGAGCCCGTCCCGTTCTTCTCTCTCCTGCAGTACGAGTGACTGGGGAGCTAGAACGGTTACTGCACCCCTGTTCCACTGCGCCCCTGTTCCACTGCACCCCTGTTCCCAGCACCAGGAGCTGGACAGTGGCTCAGCCCTGGGCACCTAAGTGACCTTTGTGATCTACCAGCTGTCCTTCTATGGCTTTGTTCATTTTGTTGGGCAGCTGTTTGCCGTGCCTGGGCACCACCTGGGGCCTTGCATCTTATACATGTACCAAGCTCTGGAGTGGGGCCTGAGCTGTGCTATGGAGGCCAGGAGAAAGCCAATCAACAAACAGCTTTAACACGGGGTGTGGGGGGGGAGAAATATCAATGAAATAATTTTATGATTAGGGTTTACCACAACATAAAGAACTGTATTAAAGGGTCACAGCAGTAGAAAGGTTGAAAATCACTGTTTTAATACTTGTTCATAGCACAGTGTTTATCACTGATAGGGAAATCATCAGTAGTTATCAAATAAAGCAAGAAGTATGGGGGAAAACTTTTAGGATGTTTAAAACCAAAATGAATGAGATTTTTAAGGTCAGCTTTAAGTTCTGTTCTTTTTTAATTGATCTCATAAAGCTGATGAAAGAAAGAAAGAAAGAAAGAAAGAAAGAAGAAAGAAAGAAAGAGAGAGAGAAAGAGAGAAAGAAAGAAAGAAAAAAGAAAATAAATAAGCAAATAAATAAATGTGGCCTAAAGCAAAAGGAAGGTTGAGAAGAGTCCAAACCCTGAAAATCTTACCTTGAGACCAGCAGGAGTAAGGACTGCTCCCTCCCACTTCTGGGTCTGTATGCCCCGGTGCACATAGTCCTGCAAGTCCCATTTCTGCCACCTTGAGGTAGTCATGTGACTTGGTGGCCAGGTTTGAGGTTAAAACGTCCTATTTTCTTATAAGGACATGTCCAGCTAGCACCTGAAATTCTCTACATATAAATGAAGCATTCCCAGCACTTCAGCCCCAGCCAATGGTGTACACCCACACTGAAACCCCTACCCACTTCCCCAAGGTTTATATAGCTTTTATTCCCGCCCCCCCCCCCCATAAAAGAGAGCTGTTTTGCTGAAAACCATCTTGGACGAGGGTGTTTCTCCCCCAAGCTCACCACCAACCAAGTTCCTCCATAACTCACCGCCTGGTTAAGTTTCATTCCCTTCAGTTCAGCCTGGTGTGCAATGGTGTCTGGATGCCCTGAGGGCAGAAGTGGCCCTGGGATGGTAAGAAAGAAGAAAGAAAGGAAGGAGGAAGGGAGGGGGGACGATGAAGGGATGGAGGGAAGGAAGGAAAAGAAAACAGTTCTGTCCAGAAGTATTCTAAGGATCCCGTTTGATGTTAACTAACAAAGCCACAAGCATAACTGTTGGCTTGGGCATCTCTTTTATGTAGCAGCTCTGTCTCCTGGAAATGAATGAAGCAAATTCTACACCTGGTGAGGAATGCTTTCTCTGATGAGGTATAGATTAGCTTTGGTGGTGAAGGTTGAAAGAGTACAACCCAACAACAGAAAAGAACTGCCATCCAAACACTCCCATTTTGTAAAACTATTTCCGTGAAGAACACCAAGTATACTACTTCTGTTTCCCCTGAGTGCATTCCCCTCAGTGGTGCCCTACATTGAAGCCAACTGGTCAGGGCACTCAGTAGCTGTGTATTGATGGAAGAAAGGCCTGTCAGAATTGTCATTTTCTTTCACCTGCAACCCAATGACTTGTTTGTGTAATTCCTAAATTTGCTTGGGAGCTGACTGTTTTGACAGTCTGTCTTAATGAATGCCTTCTTAAGCTCTAGGAGGTCTGCATATTTTTCTGCATCTGGATGATGTAGAAGGACTTTCTTCTTTTAAGGAGTTAGGGGGCATCTCAAAAGTGTTTCTTAAGGAAATTGTCACTCTCCGAGTTTTCTGTGAAAACACTAGGATACTATAGCTGAAAAAGTAACTTCTTTTTCGTGAGCCTCAACCAAGGAAATAATCCTGGTCAATAATAAAGTCCAGTCAAAGTCATTGTTCTTATCCATTATGACTCATTTGTATTCACTTCAAATAAAATCAGCGTTATTTATGGAGCACCCAATCTGCTTTATATAGTCAGGTTACTTCCCCCAAATGAAATCTAGAAACCTGAAGACCTCTTAGAAGGTGTCACAAAGTCCTTATTTATCATGCCACACATTGAGATCAAATTATGAAACTTCATTATGGAAATTCTTCTTAGTTAGGCTTACTTCCCTGGCCCCAGTCTGGGAACTAAAATCTGACAGCAATAATTAGACACATCCCATTAAAGTCTAAATCTCTATCACAATTATCAGATGAATCTCAAACTCAGGATTTGAAGAAAAGGTGTCTTAATGAGGAGGAATGTGCCACACGGAATGGCAGCTCTATGCAGGGGGCTCTGCAAGCGAGATATGCAGCGGAGCTCCAGCATTGGTCCTCACTTTCTTCTCAGGAACAGCCTGGTGGATATTGGCAGCTGTGTGTAGCTGAATGGTAAATATTCTCCGTAGTCTAGATTCCTCTTTCTTCTGCGCTCTATGAGTTTTACCATTTCTGTCTCCCCTGGATGCCGATTGTCTCTATCTCAAGCAAGGTGATTACTTCACTAGTAATAAGGCTTTCATTAGGTGAGGAAAAAAACTTTTAGCCTTTGCTTCTTGACTTGCTCCAAGTTGTCTTTGTTGATAAGGTTTCCACAGGGATGCCCTGGGGGAAGATCGGCTTCTTCTAGTCTGCTCTGCCAGCTGTGTCCTGCTGGAGAATAGCTTTAGTAGAAACGCTTTTTTCTACATATGTGTCTGAGGCCAGCATTTTTCCACCTTTAATATGAGTACACTATGTCCAGTGGCTTCAAAATCCTACCAGAGTCATGTGGATGGAAACAATGTTTGCTTTTGATCTGTTTGATGTGGAACGCAAATTGCTTATTGGGTCACAAAATGAAAGCTGACAGAACTATAGCCATCATAACATGTCCTATGTTCTGCTAACTATGGTGGCACTGCTACTACAGCGTACACAGTAAACTTACATTTTCCACATAATCCAGACTTCCCAGCTATCAACTAATATAAATCACTTTGTTTTGTGCATATTTAAATAAGCAGTACACTTCTATTTATCAGTTTGAAACATGTAATAGGAAGCAAAGGTAAAGAAGTTGGGAAGGTCTTCAATAGTCAAGCACTAATAGCACTAGAACGGTGGAAAGGCTGCCATCACTTAAAAGCTAATCAAAGAACAGACATAATGATGAGAGTGTTGCTAGAACAGACGCAGAGTTCTTCAAAAACATGAAAGCAAGGTAAATTTATGACCAGCATTGACTACATAGTGCATAAAGTGAGATGTGATAGCCTAAGAAGACAATGTTCAAGTTACATCAAACTAGTAAGAAAGCTATGGAGTCAACTAAATTGTCTGGAAACTGTATACATGTGGAAAAACTGAGGCCCTGAGCTGGGATCAGCTCTGTAGTTGTGGGCCTGGGTTTAATTCCCAGGCTTCTCTTTTCTAGTTGTAGATGGTGAAATCTACTTTTCTGAGTTTGGATTTTCTCAGTGCAATATACAAATTGGGGAAAAACACTTCTTATTCACAGGGCAATGTGAGAATTAAATGAGGAAACACAGAGTCTCCAGCTCAGTGCTTGGCACATGGCTGATGCTCAGTGTACCAAAATATTCTCGCTCCCATAAACCCCTAGACACTTTGGAATACAGACATGCATGTACCTAAAAATGCCATTGCAAGAAAGCCATAAGCTCCCTTATAGGGAATTTATTTTATTTTCAGCAAGATCACAACTTGTCTGTAAAATTAGAAACTTGGCATTAGACAGCACGAAGAAGAGGGGAAGGAAATGCTGCATTGGTTGAACATGATGCTTTTCCCAGACCTCTGAAAAAGGCAGCTTTACTAACCACCTTGGAATCTTGATCTTGAAGAGGTTTGCTGGCCCATGAATTGGGGTACCCCTAGGAGAACTGACCTGCTGTGAAGTTACCCGATCATGGTCACATGGTAGCATCTGAACCTGGTAGAGGGAATCACAACTTGTCTGAAAGCTGCTTTCTTACAAGGTCAGAACCAAATTGCTGCCTTCCCTGGATAGGGAGCCGTAGGAAAAATAGTTGCAGGAGAAAAGGACCTTGTGGATGTCACAAAAATGTTTGAAAGTGGACTTTCTCCCCCCAGCTCCTACCTGAGATCACACTCATATTCCACAGCTCTGTGGCAGACCAGATCCCACAGTTCTTTAGACTTAGCTCAACACTGTAGACAGCTTTTCCCTGGCCACAGAGGCTTATCTCCTTCCACTGTCTGGTGCAGAGTGTACATATTTATTTATAGCTTGCACGATCCTTTATGCATTTAAAAAGATCTCATATTGTCATAAGCTGCCTAATGACACAGGACAATTAAGCCATGTCATTTGATTACTTTTTGTGACAAGAAATAAGCAAGTTGGTTATATTTTTACCTCCCCTTACCTTCCTTAGCAATCTGCTCCAGCTCCTCACACCCCATCTGCTGGTAATGTCATCACCTCCCTCTGTTTCTCAGGTCTGTGCTTCTGAAGATGCTGTTCCATTTGTTTTTCCAACCTGTGGGCCCATCTTGGCTCCAAGGTCTGCCTTCTCCATTCCCAACCCTTATCCACTGTTGCGTAATCATTTCTTCTATAGAATTGTTTGTTTCTCCTTTAAATCTTACTGCTCTCATTCTTACAACTCATCTATCTCTCAAATTATTCTTCTCAGTAACCAAAGTCTACTAAAGATAGAAACTATTTTACCTCCACGTTTTGGAGTGCTTATCATGATTGAAGATACATACTCAGGATCAGTATCCAGTTTTTCACTCACCAAACCAAAAGGCTTTAATTTTCTGAGTAACATATTTATTTTATTTATTTTTGGGGTAAACAAAAAGATTAAGGTTATTACTTAGTAATAACCTATATAACATCTCCATGATTTCTCTCTTCATTTAAGTTTTTAATCTTTTATTATTATTTCCAGTAAGGCCTCCCTGTTTTCCCAGTATAAACTATTATTCTGTCCTCAAAATATCCATTGCTTCCCCGTGGCCCTTATCACTATTTTAAAGTACTATATATCTTACTTTTATGTGTTCTCTATAGATTTCATTAGAAGTAAAAGCTATGAGGACAGAAGGTCTGGCAAATTTTGTTTATCACTCTGTCATTCATACCTGAAGGATTCCTGTCACTTAGTAACTGGTCAGCTAGTGTTTTTAAAGTGAATTAATGATACTAGGTGTTGTCAGAGAGTGAAGACCTGGGCATCTTATTTCCTTTTTAATTACTGTGACAAAGCATCATGACCAAGGCAACTTATAAGGAAAGATTTGAAGTTTAGAGTTCACAATTCCAGCATCTTAGAGTTTGTTGATAATCATGGCAGCCGTCCAGCAGGCATAGTGCTGGAACAGTAACTAACTGAAAACTTACATCTCAATCCCCGAGCACCACAAGCATGTGGCAAGCACACATGCACACACACATACACACACACACACACAAACACACACACACACACACACACATACACACACACGAGAGAGAGAAAAAGAGAGAGAGAGAGAGAGAGAGAGAGAGAGAGAGAGAGAGAGAGAGAGAGAGAGAGAGAATTGGTAATGCTGTGGGCTTTTTGAAATCTCAAAGCCCACCCCAGTGATACTTCCTTCATTAAAGCACATTTTCTAATCCTTCTCAAAAAGTTCCACCAGCTGGGGATGAAATAATCAAACATATGAGTCTGTGGGGTCCATTTCCATTCAGACCACCACACTGAATAATTGCTACTGTTATGAAATTGCCATGCCTGACTGGGGGTTAATATTTTTCCCAGCATATTTCCCATTCACAGGACGGAGGAATTATGTGAGCCTGAAGTTTACGCAGGCAAAGGACTTACTAATTGTACAAACTACCTAATACTTCTGTGTGTTAGTTTACCCATTGGGTAGCCTTTAAGCTCATGAACTCACATCCACCGTGATTTTGTGTGCAAGACCTGTACAAGATGAAGCCACTCAGAGTAGAAATGGTTTATGAGCCCGTGAACTTAATTGAGGAAAGATTTACAATTGATGGCTTCTGGGGAATGGGAGGTGCTGGGTTTCTTTAAAAATATAGCTTCTGATAGGTTCAGCACACTCCTCACATATGTCCATGTACTCAGAAGTATAGGGGCAACACAAACTGGAGTCAATGGGTTATTAAAGAAAAATAAATAAAAATGAGAACATGAGGTTGAAGGGTAGGGAGGTTGAGGTATATCATGGAGAAATTGAAGAGAAGAATTAGAAGTAAATAACATCCAAGTGCATTGTTTGAAATTCCCCAAGAATAATCATTTAAAGGTTATTGAGATGAAAATGGTTGCATGAGGTTTTCATATAAATGATAGCAGTTATTTCTCTTGGCTCTAGAAACTGTCCATATAAGATACATTGATTCTACATCTTCTTTTTTCTTTTTATGTTAGGTGTGGTTTTAACTCCAAATTAGCATTTTATCTCAATAATGTATGCTCAATAATATACAAAATAATTTGTACATTATTTTGGTTGGCTAGTTTTAAAGACATTGCTGCATAGTAAATTTGTAACCAAGCATTATTACCGTATTCCTGTCCCTCAGTTTGTTTCT
The DNA here is from genome assembly GCF_903995435.1 of Acomys russatus. Taxonomy (NCBI): domain Eukaryota; kingdom Metazoa; phylum Chordata; class Mammalia; order Rodentia; family Muridae; genus Acomys; species Acomys russatus. Next base: position 9,605,222 of record NC_067165.1, read on the forward strand.
TAAGTGGTAACTATGAAACAGAAGGCCTGTGAGCATGGGAGTGGGATTCTTAATAGACACTGATTTCCACTCCCCTCTTGCTGTGAGTAACTGATTGTATGAGAGAGTCTAAAAGTTGAGAACCCTTGTTAAAGACAGTTTCCCAGTAAATGAGTAACCCACAATTCATAGTTCTCCTTCCTAAAGATTCCTTGTTAGTTACCTAGACTCATGATTGCCTATTCTCTTCTGCATCAGCCCTCTGGGTAGATTGAAGGGTCTAATTAAATTAAGCCATTGAATTGTAATTATAATTTTGAAATAGAAAATCCTCTAGGGAGTGTGATCACATTTATTATTGGAAAGAGTCATGTGCCTGGCAAGTGTAGGCTGGATACAGTTCTCCCCCTTATGACAGCAGGGAGAAGTACAAATCCAAGGTGGCAATGGTACCTGAATATTGGATTGGTAAAACTAACTGTACTCAAGTTTTTTTTTATCTTTGAATTTACACATTTTTTTCTTTGGGAAATTTGAGCCAGCCCTGGGTCTTTGTGGATAATAACAGCTGTCAGTACTCACTGATCCTTACCTCATGCTCGTATTTATTAACTTAACAATTCTCACAGTTACCCTGTGAGGTAGGTAGGTTTGTGGGGTTTTGTTTGCTGGTCAGTAGTTGGTTAGTTGATTGGTTGGTTGGCTTTAATTATATTCATGTTTTACAAGCAAGGTCATGAAGACCAAAAAAGGGCAGATGTGTCTGTGTTTACACAAGGAACTCTTTGACTTACTCTGTGAGTACTGGAAGAATGCCCTAAACTTTACTTTCATCTTTTCATTAAACTGCTTCCCTGGAGGTGTGGGGTATGCATCTCAGAAACTTCCTCTCCCCAAAACATTCAAGAGCACCTTTTTCATGCTGTTCATGATCCATTCTATTCACAGAGTTTCAAGTTAAAACATTCTACTTGTAACAATGATGGAAACAGTGGTCATGCACATTTCCCATACCACAGTCGCTTATTTTTTAGAGAAGTTAATCAGTCAAGAAATAATTGAGGATCCCAAGATGGCGGCGAGCAGTGTGGACCGCGTTTGGAGGCTCCAGTGAACAATTCAGGGAATTGCACAGATTTCTGAGCCAGGAACACCGAGGTCCGAACATCACGGCAGCGGGAGTGCTCCACGGTTCGGAGGGACCAGGGTGCGGAGGACCTGCGTGCCCCTGCACACGGGAGGAGCGCGGTTTTTCTCTGATCGGAGTGGCAGCGGTAGAGGCGGCAGCACCAGCGGCACCAGCAGCGGCGGCTGAGGTTTGCAGCTCATAGCCTTCCGGTGGAGGCGATTGGTGTGGTGGCTGGTGGGAATTGCTGCGGGAGAGGGGACTCGGGGCAGGATTTGGGTCGGGTGGAGCCTTTGGACCCAGATTGGACTCGGCGGACAGTTCGGCCCCAGAGTCCCGGGTATTGGCCCGGCCCAGCAAACAGTTCTGCCTGAGGCACTAGCTCAGCGTGGCCATAGCTCCCCTGCTGTGGCGCAGGCTTAGTTGAGCACGCTGCTCCACACTAGGCACCACCTCAGCTCAGCGGCAGCTCCCCTGCGGGGACACAGTCTGGGAGGAGCACTTGGTTTCACCACAGGCACTAACTCAGAGCAGCCGCAGTTCTCCTGCTGTGGCGCAGGCTTGGTGACGTGCTCGGTTCCATCCTAGGCACCACCTCAGCTCAGCGGCAGCTCCCCTGCGGGGACACAGTCCGGGCGGAGCACTTGTTCCACCACTGGCGCACTAACTCAGAGCAGCCGCAGTTCTCCTGCTGTGGCGCAGGCTTGGTGACGTGCTCGGTTCCATCCTAGGCACCACCTCAGCTCAGCGGCAGCTCCCCTGCGGGGACACAGTCCGGGCGGAGCACTTGTTCCACCACTGGCGCTAACTCAGAGCAGCCACAGTTCTCCTGCTGTGGCGCAGGCTTGGTGACGTGCTCGGTTCCATCCTAGGCACCACCTCAGCTCAGCGGCAGCTCCCCTGCAGGGACACAGTCCGGGCGGAGCACTTGTCCCACCACTGGCGCTAGCTCAGAGCAGCCGCAGTTCTCCTGCTGTGGCGCAGGCTTGGTGACGTGCTCGGTTCCATCCTAGGCACCACCTCAGCTCAGCGGCAGCTCCCCTGCGGGGACACAGTGCGGGCGGAGCACTTGTTCCACCACTGGCGCTAACTCAGAGCAGCCGCAGTTCTCCTGCTGTGGCACAGGCTGGACAGAGCTCTCGGTTCCACCAGCTCTAAGACTCTGGTTGGACACAGTGTACAGTTTGAATCCAGAATTCCTGGCTGAGATTGGTGGTCAGTTCGGGCCCTGAGTCAATAACTGACCACAGCACGCACTTTGGGCCAAAAGGCCCTAGTGGAGCTTGGTGCGTAGTCCCAGCCCAAAAATTCTGGCTGGGCCCTGTGTGCATTTTGGGCCCAAAATCCCTAGCTGAGCTTGGCAGACGGTTCTGGCCCTGAGAATCTAGCTGAGTTCTGCCCGTGGTTCGGTCCCAGTGCTCCTGGCTGGACTTGGCAGGGAACACAGAAGGCTGTGGATACCTTGGCCTGACCCAACGCTCATTCAGAGACCCAGAACAATTGCAGGATCCACAGCAGAGAGGGACTGAGGATCACTGGCTGTGAGAGACCAGAACAACAGGGCTAACCTCCTAACATCCACACCAGTGAAGCTTTGAGCTCGCAGCCTAGGGAAATCGTAAGAAAACAAGTGAATCTATCATCAGACACCCTCCATTCAACTCTGGAAGCTACCCAACAAAAACAAAGACGGCAAGATGTCTAAAGGACAACGAAAAAGCATACGCAAAAAACCCCAAAACAACATGGCGTCTCCAGTTTCCAGCTATCCCAAAGAAAACCACCCAGAGAACTCAAATACAACGGAAATACAAGAAAATGACCTCAAATCCTTAGTAATGAGGATGATAATGGAGGAAACAAATAAAATTCGTAATCAAATGCAGGAAGACGCAGACAAACAGGTGAGAGACATAAAAGAAGCACATAGAGTGGAACTGGAAAAATTGCAGGAAAATGCAAACAACCAGATGGAAGAAATAACTAAAACGGTTCAAGCTCTGAAGACCTATAAAGAGGCAATGGAAGAAACTCAGGAATATACAAAAAATCAGATGAAAGAAATCAAAAAATCAGTTCAAGATCTGAAAATGAAAATGGATTCAATGATAAACACACAGACAGAAGAAAAACGAGAACGTGAGACCTCAGAGAAGAAGGCGAGCAACACAGAGGTGAGCTTTTCTAACAGAATCCAAGAGATGGAAGAACGAATCTCAGGGCTAGAAGATACAATCACAGATATTGAATCAACCATTAAAGAAAATGCCAAATCTGGAAAACTCCTGACACAAAACATCCAAGAAATTAAGGACACCATGAAAAGAAGAAATCTGAGGATAATAGGCATTGAAGAAAGAGAAGACATCAGACTCCAGGGCCCAGAAACTATTCTCAACAAAATCATAGAAGAAAATTTCCCCAATCTAAAGAAAGAGATGCCTATAAACATACAAGAGGCCTACAGAACACCAAATAGAATTGACCAGAAAAGAAAAACTGCCCGCCACATAATAATCAAAACACAAAACATGCAGAACAAAGAAAAAATATTAAAAGCTGCAAGGGAAAAGGGCCAAATAACATTTAATGGTAAACCTATCAGAATTACACCTGACTTCTCAGCAGAGACCATAAAAGCCAGAAGGGCCTGGACAGAGATCCTGCAAACCCTAAGAGAACACAGATGCCAGGCCAGACTACTTTACCCAGCAAAATTATCAATAACCATTGATGGAGAAAACAAAATATTCCATGACAAAAACAAATTCAAACAGTACCTATCCACAAACCCAGCTTTACAGAAGGTACTAGAAGGAAAACTCCATCCCAAAGGGTCAAGCTACAACCAAAACTACCCAGGAAATAGATAACTATCCCATGGCAAAAACACAACTACACAAACGCTCGACTGGAAACAACATCAAAATTAAGACTCTTAACAGTCACTGGTCATTAATATCTCTCAACATCAATGGCCTCAATTCTCCAATAAAAAGACACAGACTAACCGAATGGGTACATAAACAAGACCCAACATTCTTCTGCATCCAAGAAACACATCTCACCCATAATGAAAGGCATTACCTCAGGGTAAAAGGTTGGAAAAAAATATTCCAAGCAAATGGTCACAAGAAGCAAGCAGGTGTAGCCATTTTAGTATCGAACAAAATAGACTTTCAACCAAAATTAATCAAAAGGGATGAGGAAGGACACTTCATACTCATCAAAGGTAAAGTCAACCAAGATGACATCACAATTCTGAACATCTATGCTCCCAATACAAGGGCACCCACATATGTAAAAGATCTCCTAAAAAAGCTTAAACCACACATCGATCCCCACACAATAATAGTGGGAGACTTCAACACCCCACTCTCACTGAAGGATAAGTCATTGAAACAGAAACTAAGCCGAGAAATAACATCATTAACCAATGCCATGGGTCAAATGGATCTAACAGATATCTATAGAACCTTTCACCCAAACAAGAAAGAATACACCTTCTTCTCTGCACCCCATGGAACCTTCTCCAAAATTGATCACATCGTAGGTCACAAAGCAAGCCTCAACAGATACAAGAGGATTGAAATAATACCTTGTATCCTATCAGATCACCATGCTCTTAGGCTGCAATTCAACAACAACAGAAATAACAAAAAGCCTACACGTTTGTGGAAACTAAACAACTCTCTGCTAAATGACACCTGGGTCAGGGAAGAAATAAAGAAAGAAATCAAGGAGTTTCTGAAATTCAATGAAAATGAAGAAACAACATACCCAAATTTGTGGGATACATTGAAAGCAGTGCTAAGAGGAAAATTCATAGCACTAAGTGCCTTTAAAAAGAAATTGGAAACATCGCACATAAGCATCTTAACAACACAACTGGAAGCCCTAGAAAAAAAAGAAGCAGAAACACCCAAGAGGAGTAGACGCCTGGAAATTATCAAACTCAGGGCTGAAATTAACAAATTAGAAACTAAGAAAACAGTCCAAAGAATCAACAAAACCAAAAGTTGGTTCTTTGAGAAAATCAACAAGATAGACAGACCATTAGCCAAACTAACTAAAAGGCAGAGAGACAGTATTGAAATGAACAAAATCAGAAATGAAAAGGGAGACATAACAACAGACACTGAAGAAATTCAAAGAATCATAAGATCCTACTTTGGAGGCATATACGCCACAAAATTTGAAAATCTAAGGGAAATGGACGATTTTCTTGATCAAGTTCACTTGCCAAAGTTGAGTGAAGAACAGATAAACAAGTTAAATAGTCCCATTTCCCCTACAGAAATAGAAGCAATCATCGATGGTCTCCCAACCAAAAAAAGCCCAGGGCCAGATGGTTTCAGTGCAGAATTCTACCAGACCTTTAAGGGCGAGCTAATACCGATACTCTTCAAGCTACTCCAAAAGATAGAAATGGATGGAAAATTACCAAATTCATTCTATGAGGCCATAGTCTCATTGATACCTAAACCTCACAAAGACTCAACAAAGAAAGAGAATTTCAGACCAATTTCTCTTATGAACATAGATGCAAAAATACTAAATAAAATACTTGCAAAACGAATACAGGAGCACATCAAAGATATCATTCATCATGACCAAGTAGGCTTCATTCCAGGCATGCAGGGATGGTTTAATATACGGAAATCCATCAATGTAATCCATCATATAAACAAACTGAAAATAAAAAACCACATGATTATCTCCTTGGATGCAGAGAAAGCATTTGATAAAATTCAACACCCATTCATGTTTAAAGTTTTAGAGAGATCGGGGATACAAGGCACTTTCCTCAACATAATAAAGGCTATATACAGCAAGCCAATAGCCAAAATCAAAGTAAATGGTGAGATACTCAAGGAAATTCCTCTCAAATCGGGAACAAGGCAAGGCTGCCCACTCTCTCCATATCTCTTCAATATAGTACTCGAAGTTCTAGCCAGAGCAATAAGACAACAAAAGGAGATCAAGGGTATCCAAATGGGAAAGGAGGAAGTCAAATTATCCCTCTTTGCAGATGATATGATAGTGTACATAAGTGACCCTCAAAACTCCACCAGAGAACTCCTAAAGCTGATAAACACCTTCAGCAAATTGGCTGGATACAAAATTAACTCAAAAAAGTCTGTAGCCTTCCTATACACAAATGACAAGCTTACAGAGGAAGAAATTAGGAAAACCACACCCTTCACATTAGCCACAAGCAATATAAAATATCTAGGAGTTACCCTAACTAAGCAAGTGAAGGACTTGTATGAAAAAAATTTCAAAACTCTGAAGAAAGAGATTGAAGATGACCTGAGAAGATGGCGTGATCTTCCTTGCTCATGGATCGGGAGAATTAACATAGTAAAAATGGCCATCCTACCAAAAGCAATCTACAGATTCAATGCAATCCCTATCAAAATAACTACACAATTTTTTAAAGACATTGAAAGTTCAATTCTGAACTTCATATGGAAAAACAAAAAACCCAGAATAGCTAAAACAATCTTGTACAATAAAAGATGCTCCGGAGGAATCTCCATACCTGATCTCAAACTGTACTATAAAGCAATAGTACTTAAAACAGCATGGTACTGGCACAGCAACAGGCTGGTTGATCAGTGGAATCGAATCGAAGACCCAGATATGAATCCACACACATATGGTCACTTGATTTTTGACAAAGAAGCCAAATCCATTCAATGGAAAAAGGATAGCATCTTCAACAAATGGTGCTGGTCTAACTGGAGGTCTATGTGTAAAAAAATGAAACTGGACCCATATTTGTCACCTTGCACAAAACTCAAATCCAAGTGGATTAAAGATCTCAACATAAAACCAGAGACACTAACTCACTTAGAAGAAAAAGTGGGAAAGAGCCTGGAACATATTGGCACAGGAGACAACTTCCTGAACAGAACACCAACGGCCCAGGCCTTAATGTCAACCATTAATAAATGGGACCTCATGAGGCTGAGAAGCTTCTGTAAGGCAGGAGACACTGTCAAGAGAACAAAGCGACAGCCTACAGACTGGGAAAAAATCTTCACCAACCCTACATCTGACAAAGGTCTAATATCCAAAATATATAAAGAACTCAAGAAATTAAACACCACCAAACCGAATAACCCAATTGAGAAATGGGGCTTGGAACTAAACAGAGAATTCTCAACAGAGGAGTATCAAATGGCTGAGAAACACTTAAAGAAATGCTCAACCTCCTTAGTCATCAGGGAAATGCAAATCAAAACAACTCTGAGATTCCATCTTACACCCATCAGAATGGCTAAGATCAAAAATTCAAGCGACACCACATGCTGGCGAGGATGTGGGGAGAGAGGAACACTCCTTCATTGCTGGTGGGAATGCAAACTAGTACAGCCACTTTGGAAATCTATCTGGTGCTATCTCAGAAAAATGGGAATAGGGCTTCCTCAAGACCCAGCTATTCCACTCCTTGGAATATACCCAGAAGATGCTCCAGCACACAACAAGAAAATTTGCTCAACCATGTTCATAGCAGCCTTATTCATAATAGCCAGAACATGGAAACAGCCTAAGTGTCCCTCAGTAGAAGAGTGGATAAAGAAACTGTGGTACATATACACTATGGAATACTACTCAGCTATTAAAAACAAGGAATTCCCGAAATTTGTGGATAAATGGATTGAGCTAGAAATGATCATAATGAGTGAGTTAACCCAGAAGCAGAAAGAATCAAATGGTATATACTCACTTATATCTGCATACTAGCCCAAGGGGCATGTCCCACGAAAGCCTTCACTTACCAGGAAACTGGGACAGAGGGGAAGGCATCCTATTGGGACTCTAAATGAGAGACGCATGGGAGAACAGCAAAATAAAAGGATCCAGAGGGTCCTAGAAATCTACAAGTAGAACAATATGATAGGCAGATTTGGGCCCAGGGGTCCCGCTCAAACTAAGGCACCAGCCAAGGACAATACAGGAGGTAAACTTTAAACCCCTTCCCAGATCTAGCCAATGGTCAGAATATTCTCCACAGTTGAGTGGAGAGTGTGATACGACTTTCTCACATACTCTGGTGCCTCACATTTGACCATGTCCCCTGGAGGGGGAGGCCTGGTGGCACTCAGAGGAAGGACAGCAAGTAGCCAAGAAGAGACTTGATACCCTATGAGAATATATAGGGGGACGTAATCCCCCTCAGGAACAGTCATAGGGGAGGGGAATAATGGGAAAATGGGGGGGGGAGGAATGGGAGGATACAAGGGATGGGATAAACATTGAGATGTAACAAGAATAAATTAATAAAAAAAAAAAAAAAAAAAAAAGAAATAATTGAGACAATTTTATCCATGTTGCATATTTTGTTTCAAATGTTTAGCTACTTATCATCCATAATTACCTCCCTTCACTTCCCTGTCACTCACTTCATTCTAATCTTGAAAGCATGAAATCATAAAGAAAAAAAAAAACACTTCTTTAAACATCATTTTACAGATGAGGAAACTAAGAATCAGGGAATGGGAGCAACTTGCTTAGTGTCATGTCTGGAGTCCCTGAGGTCAGAGAATGTATCTCATCTGTCTTCATCTCTTCATTGTCATGCACAGGTAGGATAACTGAGACAGCATGTGAAGAAGGGAATAACTATATAGTAAGACAGGCATGAAAAAGCAGATGTCCAAAACATGTCTGCAGAGGGCTGACAACCACCGAGCAAAAGAACTAGCCCTGCTGACACACTAGAGCCATCACGTGGTGTCTGAAGCCTGTGAGTGACCTAAGGAGATCTTTAATAGATGAGTGGAGCCCAGGTACTGCAGAGTCAGAAAAGTCAGCAAGTAAATAGCTCTCAGAGATGCACAAAAGGCTGGAAGAGCATTTGGGAGACACAGAATCCAGTCTTGGACAATAGATGATGCTTCTGGAAGTCAGTTAAAGTCAGTGGATCAACTTACATACAGGAAAAGAGGGGGGAATATTCAAAGAAGCTACAAGAATTCAGTATATCTGACCAAGTCAAGGTATTGGTATGGTGTGCTAGATGGCTACAGAAGATAAGAGGAGCATTGACTTCATCCCGAGAGCAAAAGGGGTTTGTGGGAAGAAATGTAACAGGAAAACAAATCTGTCACACATGTCTTGTAGGAAGGTTAAAATGTTCTCTAGTGTGAAATACTAAATCCAGAAGCTAAAACTGAATGTGGGAAATAAAAGAAAAAACCCATTACAAAAATGCAGGTGAGCGGCATTTAGTCTAGGAGGAGGAGATAGAGGTGAATGATACAGGAAGGGCTGTTCTTTAGAATTTTAAAAGCACAGATTAAAAAATCTTAGGGCGTTCAAGTCGCTTGTATAAAGTGGGTTGCTTGCACATAACCTGTACATCCAATGACTACAACTCAAGTACTATGTAAATCGTATGGTTTAGGGGATGTTGGCAAGAAGGAATTCTCTATGGATTCAGTACAGACTCCCCTTTTTAGTATTTTCAGTATGCTGTTGTTTGAACTTGAGGATTTGGAGGCCTGGCTGTGACATCACTGGCTAGGATAGAATAGTCAATCCAAACCTCTACATGTTGTCTTTCGACCCCTGTTCATCACCATTCCTCTCTTCTTCATTCACTCCCTTCCATCCACAATCCTTTCTTTTTCAATTCCCAAGTTTGTACTTTTCACAAGATCCACCCCCTTGGTCTTTCTAAACTATCTCCATTTGTCTCCTGGATTTCTATTTACCCACTCTAAATGTAACTGTGTCTTCCCTTTAACTATCTCCATGTGCTGGCTCTTGTACTTTATAGTCAACCTTCAGACACTGAGATTGATTATTTTGAGATTCAACCACATTGCTGTGTATATCGTTTCATTCCTTTATATTGGTGAAGTGTTCTATTGCATAAATATAATCCTCTGTAAGTTCTCCTGTTGGTAAACATTTGAATTTTATCTAGGTTTTTGATCATTATAAAACAAGGCTTCCTTAAACTTCCAACTGCAACTTTTTTCAAGGACATGTGCTTATATTTCTCTTGGAGAGCCTACAAATGAACTGGCTGAGTCAAATGATAGGTTTATGTTTTCAGTAACAGAAGATGAAAATTCCGTACACACTTTGCACTAACATGATATGAGCAGTCTCATTTTTGTTTTTCTTTCTTTATTTATTTAATCCCTTACATCCCTATCTAAGCCCCCTACCTCCTTTCCTCCAGTCCCACACCCACATCCCCTCCTACCATTTCCCCTTCTCCTTCCTACCAGAGAAGGGAAGGCCCCCATTTGGTAACAGTCTTCTCTGGTATCTTAAATCCCTGCAGGATAAAGCACAACCTCTCCCACCAGGGAGTGACAAGGAAGCCCAGCTAAGGGAAAATGACCCCACAGTAGGTAGCAGATTGAGAGACAGTCCCTATTCCTATAGTTAGGGGACCCACATGATGACCAAGCTGCACATTTGCTACATTGTATACGTAGGTATAGACATAGGAGATCTAAGTTCTATTTATGCAAGCTCTTCTGTTGGTGATTCAGTCTCTGTGTGTCCCCATGGGCCCAAGTTAGATTACTCTGTAAGTCTTCTTATGGTGTTCTTGACCCCTCTAACTCCTTCTATCCTTCCTTCCACTCTTCCACAACATTCTCTGAGCTCTTCCCATTGCTTGGCCTTGAGTCTCTGCATCTGTCTCTGTCAGCTCCCAGACTAAGCCTCTCAGAAGACAGCTATGCTAGACTCCTGTCTGCAAGCATAACAGAGTATCATGAATAGTGACAGGGGTTTTCTTTTTCCCATGGAGGTGATTCTCAAGCTGGGCCATTCATTGGTATGCAATTCTCCCAATCTCTGTTCCATTTTTTGCCCCTACACTTTTTATAGACATGACACATTTTGGGTCGAAGGCTTTATGTGTGGGTTGGTGTCCCCTCCCTCTGCTGGGAGTCCCATCTGGCTACAAGAGGTGGTGACTTTATGCTCCTTAATATACCTGTTACTTGGAGTCTCAGTTATGGTCATCCCCATAGACTTCCAAGAGCTCCCCTGTCGCAGAGATGACCCATGATGGATTTCCATTTTCTCTCCTAGTTCTTGCCCTCACCCACCCTCCTCCTCTCTCTACACACCCAATTCTCACCCTGATTATCCTCCCCACACCATCTCCCACCCAGTTCTCTCCCTCCATCTACTTCAGATGTCTACTGTATTTTCTGTTCTCAGTGAGATTCAAGCTTCTTCCCTTGGACTCTCCTTGACTTTTTTGTGTCTGTAGATTGTAGTATGATTATCCTCTACTTTATGACAAAGATCCATTTAAAAGTGAATACATACCAAGTGTGTCTTTCTGAGTATGGCTTACGTCACTCAGAATGATCTTTTCTAGTTCCATACATCTGCCTGCAAATCTCATAATGTCCTTGTTTTTAATAGCTAAGCAGTATTCCAGTATTGTGTAAATGTGCCATATTTTCTTAATTCATTTTTCAGTTGAGGGCATCTAGGTTGTTTCCAGTTCCTGCTAATTATAAATAAGTCTGCAATGAACATAGTTGACCAAGTGCCCTTGTTGTATGGCAGAGCATCTTTTGGGTATATGCCTAGGAGGGGTATAGCTGGGTCTTGAACTAGATCTATTTTTAATTTTCTGAGGAACCTGCAGATTGACTTGCCCAGTGGTTGTACAAGTATGCACTCCCAGTAGCTACGGAGGAGTGTTTCCCTTGCTCCACATCCTTGGCATTATGCACTGTTACTTAAAATTTTTATCCTAGCTACTCTAATGGGTTTAAAGGTAATCTCAGAGTCATTTTTATTTGCATTTCCTTTATGACTAAGGATGTTGAGCATTTCTTTAAGTGCTTCTCAGCCATTCAAGATTTCGCTGTTGAGAATTCTCTGTTCAGCTCTGTACTCCATTTTATTCTTTGGGTTATTTGGTTTGTTGGTGTTTAATTTCTTGTGTTCTTTATAGTTTTTGGTTATTAGCCCTCTGTGAAATGTGGAATTGGTAAAGATCTTTTCCCAAACTTAGGTTGTTGTATTGTTGCATTGTAAGTGGGTTGTTTCATTACAGAAGCCTTTCAGTTTCATGAGATCCCATTTATTAATTGTTAATCTTAAAGCCTAAGCTGTTGGTATTCTTTCTGCTCAGGAAGTTGTCTCCTTTGCCAATGAGTTCAAAGCTCTTCTCACGTTTTTCTTCTAATAGATTTAGTATAAAACATAAAAACATCTGGTTTTATGTTGAGTTATTTGATCCACTTGAATTTGAGTTTTGTGTAGGGTGAAAATATGGATCTATTTGCATTTTACTGCATGTAAACATCTAGTTAGGCCAGCCCGTTTTGTTGAAAATGCTATATTTTCCCGTTGTTTGCTTTTGGCTTCTTTGTCAAAAATCAAGTGTTTATTGGTATATGGGTTTATTTCTGGGTCTCTGGTTTTATTCCACTGACCAACCATTCTATTTCTATGCCAATAGCATGCATTTTTTATTACTGATATTATGTAATACATCTTGAAATCAGGGATGGCGATACTTCCTAAAGTTCTTTTATCATATAGGATTTTTTTTACCTACCCTGGGTTTTTTGTTTTGCCATATGAAATTGAAAATTGTTCTTTCAGGGATTGTAAAGAATTGTGTTGCATTGAATCTATAGATTGCTTTTTGTAAGATGGCCATTTTTACTATCTATATTAATCCTACAGTTTCATGAGTGTGAGAGATCTTTCAATTTCTGATATCTTCTTCGATTTCTTTCGTCAGAGACATGAAATTTTTTGTCAAACAGGTCTTTCACTTGCTTGGTTAGAGTTATACCAATATACTTTATATTATTTGTGGCTATTGTCAAGGGTGTTGTTTCCCTAATTTCTTTCTCTGCCTGTTAGTCTTTTATATACAGTAGGGCAACTGATTTTTTAATAGTTAATCTTGTATCCAGCCACTTTGCTGAAGGTGTTAATCAGCTGTAGTTCTTTGGTGGAATTTTTGGTGTCATTTATATATACTATCACATTATCTGTGAATATCAATACTTTGACTTCTTCCATTCCAATTTGTATCCCCTTGATCTCTTCTAGCTGTTTTATTGCTATAGCTAGAACTTCAGGTACTGTGTTGAATAGATATGGAGAGAGCAGGTAACCTTGTCTTGTGCCTGGTTTTAGTGAAAATGGTTTAAGTTTCTCTTCTTTAATCAGGTGTTGGCTATTGGTTTGCTGTATGTTGCCTTATTGTGTTTAAGTATGTGCCTTGTATCCATGCTATCTCCAAGACCTTAAACATGAAGGGATATTGGATTTTTGAAGACCTTTGTCTTCAATTAGCTGTCTACACATGTGTTGGTCTACTCATAGACTCTGTTCTCTTCTATGGATATCGTTATGCCAAAGCACACTGTCTTGATTACGGTGGGTTTATAGTAACTCTTGAAATCAGGTAGTACTAGTACTGCAACTTTGTTCTTCAAAGTTATTTTGGATATTCTAATTTTTTACATTTTCATATGAATTCCAGAAGTGATATGACATTTTAATAACAAAATCTAATAAATTTTAAGTGATTTTTGTAATACAATCTCAACATGCTCATCCCACATGAAAACTTCCTGGTTACCCAGATTGTGTTACCTGATTAAATGTTCTGTGTGCTTCAGTCCCTTTATGCCTTCAGAGCATCTTCTTTCTCTGCCAACATCTCTATTCTGCAGACCCTCTGGTCTCCTTGGCTGTGATGAGTCCTTGAACCCAGAGATGCTCCATGCATACCAGCCCTCCTCTGTTCACTTGCCTTCGGCCTTCTTAAATTCACATGCTTTTCTGCACCAGTGACTTCTCACAGATGCTTTTCTGGATGCGCTTTCCTGAAACTACATCAGTTCCTCCTGGTGAATATGCCCTAGCTGCCAAAGTGTGTCTTCATGATGCCTACTAAAATATCAAATTATGTATGTGAATGTTTGGTTCTTTTAAAAGTCATTCTTCTCCCAGTAGAATATAAATGCTATATAGGGACAGGATCTGTTTTACATTTTTGTACTTTAGCAAAATATCTCTGTGCCGAAGAAGGGCTTGATAAATAATGTCAAATGATCAAATTAATGAAGTAGAATTTTTTGAATGCTCATACCTTTGGTTTATGACAAGGTGGGTTCGTAACTTAAATCAGGTCTTATTTTGAGGACAAGGAAACTAGGAAAGACAAAGTTCTGACAAGTGAAACCATATACAAGTTTCTTAACTCTGTCCCTGGCTCAGCAGTCACCCGCTGTGGGGTGTGGTCTTGAGGAAACCATCTTTAAATAACACAGTTGTTTGCAACAGTTCATGCATTTCCATTTGGTTTCTGTTCATTGCCTTGAAATAGAGCTAAGGGAGACACTGAACAGAAAGAAAAGAATCCATTAAGTCATTGTTAGAAAAATTTGTCTTCCTGCTTTTATTCAAGCACTTCTTTTTTCATAGCTGAATCTCCCTTTGCTTCACTTCATTTCCCACTAAGTTAAAGTGAGGCAAAAGAAGTTAGAGGGGCCAACGATGACATGTGGCCCTATAATCATATTAGAAAATAAGCTTAAATTTTATAAGTTTTGAACTAGGCAGAAAAGAAGCATTGCTGCAGGCAGCCTCAGGTAGCTATGTTTGCTTCTCTCCCCCTCTGCCTCTGATCTCTCTCTCTCTCTCTCTCTCTCTCTCTCTCTCTCTCTCTCTCTCTCTCATCTCTCTCTTTCTCTCTTTCTCTCTCTCTCATCTCTCATCTCTCTCTTTCTCTCTCTCTCTCTCTCTCATCTCTCATCTCTCTCTTTCTCTCTCTCTCTCTCTCTCATCTCTCATCTCTCATCTCTCTCTCTCATCTCTCTCTCTCATCTCTCTCTCTCTCTCTCTCTCTCTCTCTCTCTCTCTCTCTCTCTCTCTCTCTCTCTCCCCCCTCTTCCTCTACTCCTCCTTTTTCTTTCTGCAGCCCCTAGGAACCAAAAGGCCAAGTGAAATCTCTGCATTTTAGCTGGGACATTTGTATAAGTGAAGTCTTTACCTCTCTGGGTTCTTCCTGCTTCATGTATTTCTTTGAGGCTGAAGAAGATGATTCAGTCTCATCAGTTGTTTGCTGTGTAAGCATGGGGACCTCAATTCGGATGACCCAAAAGACAGCAATGATGGTGCAGCAGAGACAGACAGACTCCTGAAGTTCTTTGGCCAGCTGGCTTAGCCAATCAATGAGCTTCAGGTCCAATGATCAACCCTGTCTCAAAATAAAGTTTGAGCATGGTTAGGAGCTCAAGTTAACAGCTGATCTACATACACACACACACACACACACACACACACACACACACACACACAGTAATAAGTATCTCTATCACAACACACACAGATACACACACAGACACATACACACACACACACAGAGAGAGAGAGAGAGAGAGAGAGAGAGAGAGAGAGAGAGAGAGAGAGAGAGAGAGAGATTGAGAGAGATTCATTTTCTACTTATTTAATAACAAAATATAAACTATATAGAGCAAATGTAGTGTGCCAAATGCGATGCTTATTGCACTTATGGTGTGAAGTCTAGTAATCACACCAGCCTTCTCTTGCATTGGTTTTCTCATTGCATGAATTACCAAACAAGCTCAGAGAAGCAAAGTTCTCTAAATTCTCAAAACTGGGAGGTCTCTTGAATACCTGGCTTAGAACCAGTCTCCATCTCACAGACAGTGTGTAAACGATTAAACGGGGGAAAGACAAGGTCATTCCAAGATTTTGAAAATATCTTGCTGGCACTGCCGTGTGATGTACGAAGGGAAGGACCTGTGGGCCCAGAAAAATGGGAAGAGCTGAATAATAATAAGGATGCCTCACTATTTTGGAAGCACTTTTATATCCTTTCATTATTTGACTCTTATAAGAACTGCGCCAGGTAAGGAAGAAGACATTATTAACAGCATGATTATTGCCAGATTTGAATATGTGATCTCCAGCCTAAAATAGCATAAATTCTTTGATCTGTTCTTCACAGCTTGAGATAGCCAAACATGGTCCCAGACCTAGCACTCTGGGTTTTTAGTGTCCACTTTTTTCATAGCTTCCCTTAGTGATTTGCTATTGGACAACTGGGTTGCATTGCTCCTCACCCTCATCAGCCTGCCAGATTAAGATGGGTAAAGTCTCTCACGTCTCGTCACCTTACCTTCCTAATTTACCCAAGTTGCATGGAGTCTTCATGGGCACCTACTGTCTGAGTACCTTGCAGGGAAGTAAGGGAGAAAGACATGAGCTCCTCTTGGTGAAGTGAACCAGATGGCTTAGTTACAAAAGGTTAAAATCAACTTGCTTGATTAATTGTGAATTTTAAGCAGTTTTTCTTCAGTGCAATCAGCTCTTTCCCATCTTCATCACTCATTAGGGAAAGATTTCCATTCCAGCAGTGATTGGCTTCTCAGCCTTTGCATTTTTGCATTCTACACACTAAGCACCTTTCTGTCGGAGTTATGAGCTGCCTCTCTTCGCCTGGCCCCTACCACTCACTCCCTGCTGGCCTTGTGTCTCTTGCTAGGATAGTGAGAAGTGACCCTTGAGAAGAGTGCAGAAAGGTCATGGCTATATTGACCACTGGCTGGTCCATGCCTGACGGTCAGCTAGCCGGCCTCTGACAGGATGATGGAAGGGGCTGCCTTGTAGCCTCTTTCTCTCCTCCTCTAATTGGCCTTTATGAATATTTAATGAAATCAGGATGGAATTCAATCAGAAGCTTTACCTGCTGCATCTTTAGGAAAGGGAGAAGAAAAAGAAGCAGTGGGATATTATTACATTCTTCCAGCCACAGTGTAGAGACATAGTGCCCCGAAATCTTTCAATATTTAGGTGCCAGGGCAACATGTGCTGCCCAGGTAACCCTGCTGTGTCGGAGGAAATTAACCCTTTTAGCCAATGAAATGCCACCAACTTCCAGGTACTGTGTAGATGGCTGCTTTGTCAGGAGAGGAAAGGCTAATGTGCCAAAGCACAAGCCCTGTCAACGATGCTCCCTTGGCCTTTTTCCTTTCAGGAAATCTTTTCTTTCCCACTATAGATCTCTTTTTTACTAAAACAAATCATTTTGTCAGTCTATTTTTCTTTCAGAAAATGTATAGATATAGAAAATCAAAATTAAAACTTGCTCACAATCTCACTTTGCAGAGATAAAGAATGTTAACAGTTCATATTTATTTATCTAACTGCTCTAAGTAGTCACTTACTCTCATAATCACAAAATAAGTGGTGCTTTGTAACCAGTCTTTTATTGTACACTGCTATCTGCTGTATTCATCTGTAACACAGTGTGATGGCTTTTTGTATTTTGCTCCATTAATATACCTGATATATTCAGATGATTCTCAGTCCTTGGGTCTCCATGTCGGATCCTGAAGTCATTTATGGTAACACAGAAGGACAGCATAAGAGGCTAGGCCTGGAATCAAATAGATGTGCAGTTCAACTCAAATTCTTCAACCTTAACTGTGTGTTCTTGGGAAAATTAATTAATCCCAAGTATCCAGGCTTTTATCTTAAAAAAAAAGAAAGAGAGAAAGGAAGGAAGGAAGGAAGGAAGGAAGGAAGCTTGTTTTGAGGATTGATTATCTGTGAAAACACCCAGTACAGTGTCTGATACAAACTAAAATGTTCAGTTTGTGATAACCACTAATACTGCCATTGATAATGATGCTTTGATAAATTTTCTTTTAGCTAAACTGTAATCACTTCATTTCCCAACAGTAGAATTACTGGGTCAGAGAATTTTCACGTTTGGGTCAATGCAAGTGTTTTAAAGCTCCTGGAGTGTTTCTTTCTCAGAACAGCTTCTGAGTCTTGGCTAATAGTTAGGGTTCTCTCATGGGTAACACATTGTGAAACTTTGAACATGTTTCTTCCTCTTTGTCCTAAATGTTCATAAATTGTGGAGGATGTCTTAGGCATTTGTTATTGCTATAACTGTAACAGAATACCATAGACTGGGCAGTTAATGAACAGCAGACATTTACTTACTACTGTTGTAGGAGTAAAAGTCTCAGATCACAGTGCCAGCGTAGCTGAGTTCCAGTGAGCACATCTCTGTGTTACAAATGACTGCTGTCCCATTGTACGCTAATACAATCGAAAGAAAAGTGGTTAACTCTGTGGGGCTTTTTTCTTTTTTTCTTTCTTTCCTTTTTCTTTCTTTCTTCTTTTGTTCTTTCTTTCCTTCCTTCTTTCTTTCTTTTTTTGGTTTATTTAAGACAGGGTTTTTCTCTGTGTGTAGTCCTGTCTTTCCTGGAACTTGCTTTGTAGACCAGTCTAGCCTCAGACTTACAGAGATCTGCCTGAGCATCCCAAGTGCTGGAATTAAAGGTGTCCATCATCACACTGAGCTTTTTAAAAATTATTTATTTTATGTGCATTGATGTTTTTGCCTACATGATGTCTATGTGAGGGTGGTGTATCCCGTGGAACTAGAGTTACAGAGAGTTGTGAGTTGCCAGGTGGGTGCTAGGACTTGAACCCAGGACCTCTGGAAGAGCAGCCAGTGCTCTTAACCACTGAGCCCTTTTCCGGGTCCTGGAGCCCTTTTCTCATGAGCATTTTGGTTCACTCCTCATGAGCACTGATCCCACCTCTGAAGGTCCCACTATGACCCACTCAATTACTTCCCCCAAGGTTCCTGTTTTGAATGCCTTCGCATTGTACAGTCAGATTTCAGCATCCTAATGGGAGGGGGAACAAATATTCTATCCCCAGCAGTACTTCACCACACACATGCTAGGTTAACATATTCTTCCCCTTTTCTTCCTGTGACTCTTTCCTGAGTCTCAGCTACTCACTGGAACAGGTAGAGCCATAGCCAGATGAGCAGCTCCAGCGATGAGGAAAACAGGCACTCTACGTTTAGGCTTCGTTTTTCCTAGTATTGTTCTCAGAAATGTTTAGCAGCAATTCCAGATGCCAAACAAAACCCAAAAGTCTTCCTATTTTGGTGTGTGTATGAGTGTGTGTGTGTGTGTGTGTGTGTGTGTGTGTGTGTGTGTTGAAGGTGTACATTGTCAGTTGAAATCTAGCCTTCCAGGTGACATGTAGAAGACCTAGCCCTGGGGCCTTTGAGGGTACTTATTAACAAACATAATATCTGCAAGATATTTATAAATCTATCTAAGATGTGATCACACTGAGTTAGGGTAGACATCCATTCAACAACTGGTGTCCCTATAGGAAGACCATGTAAAGACACAGGACACATAGACACCTACTAAGAGCTAATATAGAAAAGGGGTGGATATGTGGTAATGCTTCCATAAACAAGGGAACTCTAAAAAACTGTGGTAAAACTTAAAAGAGAGGATTTTTTCTACAACCATCAAAGTGAGCATGACCTTGCTGACACCTTGCTTTTAGATGTCCAAATTCCAAGAACCCTGAAAAATGCTTTTCTATTGTTATAAGTCACCCATTTAATAATAACTTGTTTGATTGCCATAGGGAACAAATATAATTTTCATCTTTGTTCTTCCTGCATTAGATCATAAACTGTTAATTCCTTTGGGTTATTTCTTAAGACAGTGTGGTTTAATGAGACAATTTTAGGGTTATGGGTCTGACTGTACTAGCTAAATGCCTACATCTGCCACTTAACTGTTATGTGAGACCACAGGGAAAGCTTCAAGCCAAGCTGGGAGTAAATGATATTTATAGTACCTCTACTAGAAAATTCTTTCTTGCAGCCACCAAATTCCCTATTTCAACAGAAAGTCCCTTCCACTCTACTGGACAAATCAGTAAACTGGGTCTCGGGCATTACTGTGGCTGCTGAGTGTCTGTTTTTCAAAGATCTCACCCTTTCACATGGTAGCAAGGCATTAACAGAGCTAATAACCCTCTCTGATGGCTCACCATTGGTCAGGGTTAGTTGTCTGTGGTAACACAACCATTGCTGTCCTCGTATGTGGATCCTACTGCCATGCACTACACAGCCTGTCACTCTACCAGCCCATAGTCCTATGTCACACCAACCTAAACTCACCCTGGAATGTTGCTGCAGATTGGGCTTCAGATAATAGGTTCACCAGCTTTCACCCCATCCTTCAATGGCCAGCACCCTACATCTTGACCTAAGTCATCTTCTTTTCTCCCTTTTTTCTTTTCAGTGAAGCTTGACCCTCATAAAACACAAGAAGACCATTGCTTCCCAGCAGTTTCTTATTTCCTGCCTCCAATAAGCCTTACAAAAACAGCTACTAGGTTAGCTATTATGTGGAGCAGGAGATGAAGGGGGAAGTGCAAAATTATATGCATAATGTCTTCAATAAATTATTTGTCTATACTTGTTCCTTTAAAGCAATATATTATTTAATCAACACAGTTCTACAAAGTTAAATAAAAACCTTTGCATGTGTGAAAACTGAGACTCAGATAAAAATTTTTAGTGGTAGAAGGGATTCTGGAAGTTAGTGTGACTGAAGCTGGGAGACTTAACCACTTCACCACCACCTGAATTCTGAGTGTGAGGAGAGGGAGCTACCTGCTCACCTTGAAGGATGAACTCATGAGCTGATGTGGCAGAGGTGAGAAACACTGTAGGCAGGAAATCATGCATGAACTTGATTCTCCCTGTAGTCTTGTGGCCCAGCAGTTATACATGCACATGTGCACCAAGCCTACACCCCTTGTGCCCATACTCAAATACGACCAGACCATGATCTTTAAGCAGAATCACAATGTCAAGATCACTAAGAGATTTTCTGTTTCCTTTCATAAAATTCTCAGCGTTTCTCTTGGTTCTACTATAAGGTTAAGGGAATTTCCTCATATTCCAAGACATGAGGAAAGACCCCTGTTGCACTGGCTTTACTAAGAACTGGCTACTATGGTGTATGGGTTGGGAGACCTAGACTTGAGCCCTTGCTCTCCAGGCATTTCCCCTCTTTTATAAAATGAAGGAGTTCAATTCATTGACTCACAAGACCTTTCAAAGTCCTATACGGATTTATTAAATATTGGTCTGGGCTCCTAATATGGCATAGTTCATAATTTCCTATTAACTTCCTTCTGTTGTGAGGAGCAAACAGTGTAATGAGACAGAAAGGCTGTAAGCCTCATAAGACATACTTGGGCTTATATATTTTATAGTCTCACAGCTTAGGGACAGTTTATTTTCTTCACATTAAACAAAATATAGTTTCTAATATTTTCCAATAAGCTCAAGCCTATCTTTCTCACACAGTTTATTGCTATCAAAAAGAAAGTCCCCTCCTACCTGTACCCCTCCTTTTCTACCCTTCTTCTTTACTCCTGCTGGCAATAATTATAAGTTGTGAAGCCCACAAAAAAGAGGATATTAAATAGACTGCATATGATTAGAGATAATGTCACAGGCGTGTGTCCGAAACCTGCCGTCTGGCTAATGTGTGTTTTCCTCTCTATGACACTGAACACAGTCATTATGCCTTGAAGGGGGCAGGGCTGTGTAATGATGTTAGCGATATTTACATTTTTAAAACGTTTTCCTTTGTGCTGTGGCAGTGTCCTAAGCCTTAACCTTCTTGCTACGAGCCTGGGGGTGATGTATCACATTTCTGAAATTTCTGATGGCATGAACTTTACAAATGTGTTTTTCTCTTTGGCTGTTTTATTCCCCCAAGTCGTCTTTGTTGGAATGTGAGGAATTAAGAATGTCTGGAAATAAACTAGGCTCCTAGTTCGTGTCACAAACGTCGCCCTTAATCAGAGACCAAATTCTAGTCCTCCATGAAGAAAGCCAACAGGGCCAGCCCTGCTTCTGCTCCTATAGACGCACATTTAGTTCACTCCTCCTGCTTATTGAGTGGGACACTGTTTCCTTATGCTGAAGGATAAAGAAAATATAAAGCAAATTACCTCAAAGGACTCAGAGTCTACAGGAAGGATGCACTCATAAAAAAAATCAAGTGAAACATTTATTGTGGTATGTGATGAGGTAAATGACGATTATTTCACTTAACATCCAAACCAGGACACATCTGAGGCTGAAAGAAAAGCCTGCAAATAAATGGATTGGATAAAACCGTAGTAACCAGAACAACGGTTATACTGAAGTGCTAGGATGAAGTAAGCCAATTAAGAGGAAGAAGGGGTGTGGGTAGGAAATAAGCAGGGAGTGTGGGGAAAGGAGCAAACTGGAATTCTAAATAGAAGTATCAGGAAAGCATCTCTGTGGAAGAAGTAAGAAGGATGTGGCTATGGGGGGGGGGAGCAAACATCAGAATAAGTCATGCTGATGTTTTACAGGAGCAGAAGTGGGTGGCTGATGTAAGATGATGCAGAGGGAAAACAGTAGGAGATGAAGAGATAGTGGGGTAAGGGTGCAGCATTATCACAAGGGTCTTACAAATGTTATATGGGCTTTGGCTTTCCGTGTTCTCAGATTAGAGCCATCTTTATGTATTCAGGCAGATATAGTAGAATACAGTGGACTGAGAAGGCTATAAACAATAAAAAGTCAAAGTTCTGAAGTCTGAGGAAGTCCAAGATGAAGGGATCAGTAATTTTGTAAGTGATAATGGCCTGTTTCCTTCATAAATTATCATCTTTTCTCCACATCTTATCATGGCCGATGAAGCTTTCCAGCTCTCTTTTGGTCTCTTCTATAAAGATACACTTCCAAATATGAAGCTCTGCCCTAATGATACAGTTACCTCCTAAAGGTCCTGGTTCCTAATGCTACCATCTTTGAGTCTGTGTCTTCGGAAAACCCAAGTATTCAAAACACAATGGGAGCCATTAGAGGCTTTGATGTTCTCTTGGGTCATTTGATTTAGCTTTACCTATGGTGCTGAAAATAATATTAAGATGGCAGTCTGTAGCAAGGGCTGAAACAGAGACATTAAGAGGCTATTGTGATAAATCAGGTGAGTGAGTGATGATGAAAATAGGGATTATATTGGAGAAAGTGGTAAGTGATTAGAATTTGGATAAATTCTGAAGACGAATGAATCTAATCTTGAATAAAAGAATATTATCAAAGATAACTTCCAGACTTCTGTTGGTAAAACTCTTGTTGTGTAAGCATAAAGACCAGATTTTTAATTCCTAATCATGACCACATCATTGTTGAGTGTGTATGGCAACCTGCCCACCATTCCGGTGCTTGGAAGACAGAGACAAGGGATCCCCGGAGAAATCTGGCTAGCTAGACTAGATATATGTATGAGCCCTTGGCTCAACTAAGAGAACCTGCTTCAACAAATAAAATGGAGAGCAATGAGGGACAATTCTGGGCATTGGCTTCTGGCCTCCACATGCATATTTGTGTGTATGTGTATCCACACATATGTGTGTAAGTCCTCACACATGGCTCCCAAACAAACTCATGAAGAAAAAAATATCTTTTAGCATTTGGACCTGAGCTATATAGATGAAAGAAATAATTTATTTATCTGACAAAGAAGATACTTTACTTAAAACTGATTTAGAGAGAAATAAGAATTTGATTTTAGAATGCTAAGCATCAGAAGCCGCCAGGTATGGTAGCATATCCTTGTAATCACATCACTTGGGAAGCTGAGACAGGAAGATCACAAGCTCAAGTCCAGCCTGAGCTATATAGTAAATCTCAAAATAGCCTGGACTGTAATATTTCATCTCAGAAATGTGTGTGTGCGTGTGTGTGTGTGTTCTATTAGTTATTTTCTGACAGTTATCTGTCTTAAGGAAATAAGAGAAATAGTGTGACAATATGAAAGGGAGGGAAATACAGTTTTCCTAATAGAAGAATTAACACATTTTTTGCTGGCAAGTATAATTTTTATCAAAGTGAAAATTTAGAAGATGCACAAGCTAAGCCAGGTATTACTAGAGTGGCATCTTTGAGTGGGTATTACCAGGGAACATTGTCCTGTGAAAACAATGAAAAATGGCAGAATGTCTGAATACAGGTACAAACACATGGGTTAATGTTAGTGAGACCAAACATTTGTCAGACAGTTCTCAAGATTCACTGTTTAGAGGAGGGTCCTGCCCATATGCCAGTGGTATCTCTATTGAAGCAAGTTTTGGGAAGTGAAGAACGACATACCTTTTTTGTCACAAATTTACCAAGCACTTATTCAACCAGGCTCTGTGCTTAGAGCTGACACTGGAAACACTAGACATGGCCACACAGAACCCAACATGACATGAACAGGTTTATATACAGAAAATAGGAATGACGACTTCAGTCTGAGAAAGTCCAGGAATAATTCAAAGAGAAATTTTCTAGCTAAATCTTAAATGTTAAGAATGGATAAAAGAATAAAAGACTCAGAACTCAGAAAGTCCACTAGAGAAAGGGTTCATAAGAATGAAAAACTTCCTCAGAATGTTGGGAACATGACAATCTTATCTGACAAACAGGGCTCATCTTTGAAAAGCACCTTATGCCACTCTAGGAAGACCTGTGCATCCCAGGTAAGTGTTTGGACAGCATAGATGTTAAATTTAGACACCAGGTTAAGACATTTGGACATTGAGACCCTTAAAGATCTTAAGTGGAGACATATGTCTAACCAAACACAGGTTTTGTGAAGTTGAGGTCAGATGAGGTAGTCCTTGCCAGAGAGACTGTGCAGAGGAGAGGATTGTAGGGGCAAAGTTTCTGTTGTGGGCAATACCGTGGGTTTTACAGATGAAGGAGTCACAGTGAAAGATGCTCAGCAATCTGCCTTGGTCATCTGAGGACACTTTTCTCCCTGGGTTGGGAAGTAGCTTCACATTGCCATGCAGAAAGCACTGCCATTTTAGTGCTTTTAATAAAAATGGAAAATATGTGTTCGTGTGATGCTTTTAATCATTTTGGAATTGTAAAGAGCTCTGGGCTTTGGAGGCCAGGATGGTCCTGGTGTGAACATAAATTAGCCTAACTGAGTAGCTTGTGCTGTTTATGGGCACTATATGCTGTAAATTTGGTTCTGATGCTGGAACTATGTGTCATCCTTGCATCCTTGCATCCTTCATCCTTCTTAAAACTGTGAGGGTTGCTTTTGCCTTTGGCTTCTAGTTTAGAGGGGGCATGGACTCTGGAAGTCATTAGTAAGATCCTGCCCTAGTCATTCTTTCTTCAGAGGGTCTGATACCTTAGTCTGTGCCATCCACTTAGAACACAGAGAACACACAGGCCTTCAAGCAGTCCACAGTTTCCTGTGCTGGCAATCTCAACAAAAGTAGGCAGTGCTAGTCTAGTTGGAGCCATGGTAAAAGTTATGGTCACTTCTACCTGGAGGTTCAGGAAGAATTATTTAACATGTCTTATTCTCCCTGGAGATCCAGTGGCTCCTGTGTACTTGCTTGAAAAGTTTGACCCAAAGTCTGAGACATGGGGCAAGATGCTGCCTCTTCCTCCTGGATTTTGGGTGTTCCTCAGAAAGATTACTGTCTCCTCTGAATACCTACTAAACTGGCTAGTAATATTGCCCCACAGAGTGTTGCCCATAGGTGTATGAAGCACATAACAGGCCATCCTACAAATGTCTACTCCATCTCATCTTTTCTGTGCCTGCCTCTTTAGTGGAGATAGGATGCACTGAGCCATTCTTCCTCTCTATAGTCAACTTTTCATGGACCAGTACACCTATTAGTAATGTCTCTCCTTCCCTAAACTCTTGGTGATGTCAAGTTGCCTCAAGAATGTGAGGTAGACTCTTAAATAGGGGGGAAAAGACTCTTATGCTCTTAAGCAGAACTATCTCCCATCCAACACCTTATCCTCAACCATCCAGTCAGCCTAGAATACTATCTCTCCACAGGTACACATCCACTCCCCTACCTCTAAGCTATTGCTCACAAAGAAGTCTTTATAAGAACCACTAAGGTCCCCTTTCTTCTTTTCTATCTATAGTAATCCTGCTTAATATGTAATAAATAGTGTAGAGGCATCTGTTTTAGGAAGCTTTTTATGATGCCCTCAGTTAAATTTACTACTTTCATTTCTAAGATATCACATCTTCTAGTATTTCACACTTGTTTACTGGCTTTACTATCTTAAAAAGGCTCTAAACATCCTGAAACCAAGAAGTAAAACTGGAAGCTGATATGTTGATGCCTATAAGAATCTTTGGCTGTCTGAGCTCTTTGAAGATATTCCTAGAGAAGTGTGAGGCTGTCAACAAGCTTTAGAACATTGCCATTCTGTTATTACATAGGAATCCTTAAGATGATATATACTGACAATGAAGAAACAGTGGTCCTGAGTCAGGAAGTAGTAGTAGGGAGAGGCATCCAGGTTCTCTTCTAGCATATACTGTGCCTAATCTAACACGTTTGTTGGGCTAGGGAGATACTTTAGTGATCATCTAGGTTAAGATCAGCAAATCTCAGCCTCCTGGTTAAGTTTTATCTGTTATTTATTTCTGAATCTCCTAGTTAAATGTAGGTGCTAGTTTTTAAACTCTATTTTATTGATGTTCCTTATTGCCTCTACCTCCCTTCCAACCCCCTGACTGTAGGTAGGAGAGAAAGAAAGTTAGAAAGGACAGGAGATGTGGACCTCTTTAGTTCCAGGTGGTTAGGATCATCATGTTATTTGGGAAAATGCCAATCTCAGTCATCAGAATATCTTGCAGTCCAGCAGAACCAGCAGCCTTCTTCTTTCTCCACCCATTTCCTCAAAGCCTCCTTCCTCTCTCTAGGCTCTGATATTTATACCCTTTCAGCATCCTCAGAATTAAACTAACTGCATCTGGCAAAGACCACATCCCTTTCTGAGCCACAGAACAAGTAAAAAGCAACTACAAACCCCACATTTGGAATTAAAACAGAAACCTGTTTACATTGCATAACTAAGTTTTTAAAGAAACCAAAACTTCCACTTTTTTAACACCTATTAAACAAATAGAAAATAATGTAATTCAGGAACACATGACTCATATTCAGAAAGAACATGCCCTTGGGATTCAATGCACAATGGTGTCTGTCTAAAACTTTTAGAAACTTATCTTTGTGTTCACATTTTTAGAAGAAAAGTGTAATGAAACAGTAAAACAAAACTCCTGAACTCTTGGCTCATGTGTAGATCCACCTCTTAGTGCCTCCAGATCTCCTTAGATAGGGTTGTTAGCCATATGCTCCTTCACTTCCTCGTGTCCCCATCCCCTCTGCCACACACATAAGATTGCAGTGCTCAGCAGGTAACCTGGTCAGGGAAGCTACAGAAATCTTGCTGGGCCAGTGATGACAGAAGCCCTTGGAGCAGAGACAAAGAAGTTCTAATGCAGTGCTACAGTTGCAGAGAAAATATCATTTTTATATTTTGGGATATAATAGCCAGATAAAGAAACACTCATTCATCCTCTGTTCTCTTCTCCTTCTATATCTGTAGACATGGTTTTTCAAGTGTGCTTTTGAACAGGATACAAATGTGATATTCAGTAAAGCAGTGGACAATTGTCACCATCTGCCATCTGCCCACACACAGGAGCTGGCTAAGGGAAGAAAGGTTTGATTCAAAGAAATTACAATGTTTTGAAAGAAGAATGCAAATAATTTTATTATGTTCTTCTTGAGCACATACTGAGTGTTATAGAAAAGAGACCATCAGAAGCATAGAAATGTGACATAGGAAAAAAACATTGTATCCTGGAGCTAATCAGAATGGTCTTTGAACCCTGGGATGAAATAGGCTATGCTTCTTAGGAAAAAAAAAATGACAGTTGGATTTCCCCTTCCTCATATATATGTAAATAATCATGTTTATCATTCAAATTTGTTAGTAAAAACAGATTCAAATAAAATCAAGGTACATAATCTGTACAATGTGTGCTATCCCAATGAAACTCAATTTTTTGTACAATTAATACACCTTAATACAACAGGGAAAACAATATGTTACAAAGAACAAAACCTTGCACTTTAGAAGGGCAACAATCAATATTAGAAGCAGGAGATAGATATAGAGCACAAAGTTGAGAGCCCGGCCAGCAGTAGTCAATTCACTCGGTGGAAGCTTCTAGAAAGCTGCAGTTAGATGAAAGCTTGCCAGCTAAGTTCCTGCTCCCTCCTGGGCTCAGTGCTGGTAGAGTAGGCAGCCTAGAACAGGAGGGCCCCCTGGGGGACTGTAGCTAAGAAAGCAAAGACCTGATCAACTGCAACTAATGGCTTCCATTTCTTTTATTGGCAGTCAGACCCTTTCCTGGTTTAATCCACTGGTTATCTAACAAGTGCTGAACAGAAAGCCATAGCAACTCTAACTAACCAGAACAAAGAAAAGATTTAAGCCCCCTTCCCCTCAGATCCCCAGCTGTGTGCACATCTGTAGTGGTTTCTGATTCTGTTCACTTATTAATTTCTCAAGGAATCTCTTGGGAATGTATTCTGTGTTTTACTCTATGATTAGATGCTGTGACCATAGTAAGAGGGGGACACAGTTATAACTTTCAAGGAGCTCAGTCAAGAGAGCCTAAAAACAACAACAGGCAATTACAGGAGGATAGCAAAAGTACTAGGAGGGATAGCAGAGACATCCGTCCAGGGCTCAGGAAACGCTGACAGATGAAGAGAGCCTTGCATTACCTCACAATCCTGGCACCTCATAATCTCTTCAGTCTATAGATGATGCTAACCACGAACATGTGCTATTTGAACGTGAGCAGGAAGATGCCAGCTGAAGAAGGAGTGCGGCTGGATGCTTCAGACTAAGGGACCAGCAGGTGCAAAGACACAGAGACCCAGAGGGATCCACTCATGCCTCACCCGTTAGAATGGCTGGTAGAGGGGGAAATTTAACAACTAAACAGAACAAACCTTGACCACTGTTGCTGGGAATATAAGTCAGCACAGCCATCATGGAACACAGTACGAATGTTCCTTTAAAACGTTAAAATTAGCACAAGATGGCAACAAAACAAAACCATCCTTGTGATCATCTATCCACGGAAACATCATTTAACAAACTTCCCACATACCAAGGGAGCCAACAGAGAGCTCTTGGTCCCTGCTTTTAGCATAATAATAAGAGAAGAAAAAAAAAACACACACACAATGAAGAAAGGAAAAAGTGACCTGACCTCCTATTCTTCCTCACATCCTAAGTAGGATGATGTAGAGAGATAGTTTGCACTTGTGGAAGGAAGGGGCAAGTAAGTCTAAACTTTGCAAGCCCCGTGTTCAGCAGATTCCCACCACCCCCATTCCTAGACTTGTGCCTGCAGTCAAGGGACTGCCTCCTCTAGTCCTTTCCCCTCCTTGAGGAGCACAGCAGGGAGATATACTATAGTCTTGACAAAGTAAGACATAGAAGTAAGTACAAGATGTCTCTTGGAGCACAGTGCTGACCGGTTGAAATCCAGGCCCAATGGCTCATGCCCTAACATCAGTGCCCAACTTTACTACCATGTAGAGCCTGGCAGCCCATTCTTACTTTTCTCCTGGTCAGTATCATCAACAGCTGCTGTGATCTTATCCCACAAGTCCACCACAGCAGCAGTAAGCCCAGTGGAGTGCGGTGCTTGGTCCCAATCCTATGCTGTGCTATTCAGGCTGGATTCTAAACTCTGGGTGCAACCCAGCATTGAGATGTTGGTGACCATAGGGCTGCTTGCTTATCTTCTCTCTTACCACAGGCCAGGCAACATGGAGAGAGCTGTTGTCCAACTGGAGAAGAAAAAAGACAGTACCAAATCAGTGCATAAGAACCTAGGGCTGGTACTTCACAATCTACAATACCTCCTCATGCCACGCCGAACCTCTAAGTGCCTGATTGTGGGGTATAGATGAGGTCTGTGGGCCTTCCTGGGTCCCAAGTGGAGGCTTGCTGGGACAGAATAGCCTTTTTATAATTTAAATTTTAATTTATTCACTTTTCATCCCAACTATAGGCCCCTCCCTCACCTCCTCCTGATCCCACTCTCCCTCCTTCATCCCCCTCCCCCCAACCCCTAGTCTTCAGAAAGGGGGAGCCCTCCACCTATATCATCTGACCCCAGCCTATCAAGTCTTATCTGGACTGCCTGTATCCTCTTCCTCTGTGGCCTGGCAAGGCTGCCCACCATGGGGAAGTGATCAATGAGCACCAGAATCTAGGTCAGAGGTATCCCCTACTCCCCATATTGGGGGACCCACAAGGAGACTGTGCTGCCTATCAACTACACCTGAGCACGAGGTCTAAGTCCACACTACAATCCACAGACCTAAAGAAGCTAAATAACAAGGAGGACCCTAGGGAGGATGCTTCATTCTCATTCAGAAGGGCAATAGAATAGACCCTGGAAGCAGTTGAAGAGAAAGAATAGGAAGCGAGTCTACTCTAGAGGTCCCAGCAAAGCATTGAAACAAATACTGAGACTCACAGCCAAACTTTGGGGCAGATTGCAGGGAGTCTTATGGAAGAGTTAGGGGATAGAAGGACCTGGCAGGGACAGGAACTTCACAAGGAGACCAATGTAGCCAACAAATCTGGGCAGAATGGTGGGGGCACTGCAGAGACTCACGCACCAACCAAGGACCATGCATGGTGAGGACCTAGACTCCCTGCTCAGAATAGCCTTTTGAGGCAACTCCCTATTCCATAACAGCACACCAGTTGTGGCTAGGACACAAACTTGGAACTGTGGAGCCCTCTAGTGCTAAAATAGTGACAACATACAAGCCAGAACTCACAGCAAACTTAGGCTTAGCCCACCACCTAGTGCTAACATAGTGGCAGAAACCTGGTTTACCATTTCTGGAAAGAAAAACAACGCAGAGCCAGATTCAAGAGTCTGAGTATTTACTGTCACTTGCCAACAATCTGCAAGAACTTTCAGGGATATGAAGATAATTGTTTTGTAGTTTTGTTTCTGTCATGAATGTTTATGGTTTTGGTGGTGAATATGTCCATAAAATGTATTCAATACTGAAAGTGTAAATTTAAACATGACATTGGACAGCTTCCATAATCCCTCTGACTTGTACAGACTTTGCCTGTAGTTAATTTGGACATATGATCTTGATGCTTTTATTTGCTGCAATTTTATTTAAGAATTTATTAAATTTTTTAAAAAAATCTTTGGATGAGTAATAAGGACACCTAGGAAGAAAATAAAATGCCAGAAGCTGGCCATGTAGCAACTGATATGTGCAACTTGAATTAAAAATGTCTACTTTCAAGAGACATAATGAACACCTTAATGACAAAAAGATGAAATTCAGTAGTTTTTCAAAGAAATTGAAGTAATTTTGTAATCAAACAGATATTTGCAATGAAAAGCACAGGAAACAAAATTTAAAATGCAGTAGAAGGCACAACTAACAAAACAGAACAAGTAGAAGACTCGGTGAGCTTGGAAAATGGGCTATTTGAAAATACACATGGGAATAAGTGTCAGTGAGTGCTCAGCCACAAATAGGACACTCATTTTATACTGCCTCCCCATAAGGCTCAAGGACTGTTTCAGAATACAGGGTTGGGGCCTTGTAGAAGCCAGGGGTCAGGAGGACAGGTCCAGAAGAGCATCTCCTGGATTTCACAGGACTGCTGCACTCATGAACTCCGAGCAGCTGGAGCTGGCTGCACAAGATCAACCCAGTAAACACTTTGCATGGGGAAAGGGAAAATGGGAAAAAAATAACCCCTTAGTTGATGGCTTCTAGGAGATGGGCAGTCAGTTTTCTTTGAAGTTATGACCCCTGGTATGGGGACCACCCTCCACTGGATAACTTCACACCCTACACTAATTGGACTCAGCAGTGGGGAGATGGCACAGAGTTGGAAGGGAGCAGGTAGGGAGGTGGTGGATGGACCTGGGAGGAGTTAAGTGAAGAGGTGTGGAATTACTATGATCAAGATTTATATGTGTGTGAAATTCTCAGTAAAATACATAGTCTAAAAGAAAAGGCTAAATGAAAGAAAATACACCTAGAAGAAATAAAAAGAGCAAAGTAGAACTAAGAAAGCTATATGGGAATTTTGCAATGTATTACAAAAGAAAACATTCAGATTGTTGGTATTCAGGAAAGACTTTAGAATGCCAAAGGGATGCAAAGTAGAAATGACAAGATTCTTCAAAATGACAAGAACAAGTCGTACATCCAGAGACATATATAAACACCTAGGTGCTGTAAAGTTAAAGAACAGTGGCTAGTTTCAAAATTTACTGAATTTTATCCCCTGAGAGAGGATCTCAAAGCTACAAGAATAAAGTTCATCACACACACACGCGCACACACACACACACACACACACACACACACACACACGAACTGTACTTATTCGCTTACCATAGACTCTTGTGGGAAATTTCTTAAGCTAGTCGCAAGGACACAAAGGACTGCTGTAGCCTTTCAGAGAAGCTAGGTGACATGAAAGACACGTCTTGGCAAGCCTGGTGGAGCTCCCCTCCTACAGCCTCTAAGGGTTACAGGTTTCTACCCTCCAGCCAGATCAACTGAGCTGAAGAATCACAGAAGGAGGAGGACAACCCATCCAACCCAGCTGCCAAGCAGTTCCTCCGTTTTTTTCTGTTCTCCCCTCCCTGACCATTCTAACATTTCCAAGACACTTTGAACACTCTTACTCCTCCTGGGCTGGTGCAGACCCAGGGTGGGGAGGTCTTGCCTTTAATGGCACCCTACTACCTACCTGACCCTTCCTCATCCCATTCTGCCAACTTCTAACTGCAGTGGTGAGTCTGTGCTTTTTCTGTTCAGTTCTAAGTGTAAAAGAAATGCTGTAGGAGCAACACCCCTGCAACAGCTGGTTCCCTCGCTATTCCTTTTGTCTTGGCCCCATTGGTGGAAACAGAACCAATGAAGGACTTCCCATATAATAGCAATGAAATAAGGTGTTCTAAAGGACAAAGAACGTTCTGCAGGAAAGGACCTGTGTCAGTGCGCAAATCGAATCTTGCCATTTTTTTTTTTAAGTTGAAAACATACTGAGTATCTTTTCTGACCAAAGTTCAGTAAAGCTAGAAAAAAATAAGAGAACCTTTAAATTTACACAAATACATGCAAATAAAATACCATACTCCTAAGCAGTCATTAGGTCAAGGAAGAAATTTGGAAGGAAATTAAAACATTCCTTGAAATTAATCAAAATGGAAACAATGTACTAAAATCAAAAACACTACTATCAATGGAGTTTCAGCTAATCAGAACCTTCATGTGAGAAAAAAAAAAAGATCTAAATAAACAGGTTATCATTGCAACCTATGGAACTATACAAAAAATATATCAGAAAAGATCAAATTCCCCAGGATTTTTGGCAATGGTAGGGATCAAACCCAGATACCACATTACCAGATTACCACATAATAGGTAAGCGATCTTCCACCAAGATACATCTCCAGCTCCCAAACCAAAATTGATACACAAATATTAAGACAGTACATGAAATAGATGTAAAAAACACAAATTCAAAGTATCAATGAAACAAAGAATTGATTTCTCAGGAAAACAAAATAGACAAACTTCTTGCCAGAGTAACTAAAAAAGTTTTTTTTTAAATAACAGAAGACGAGTCACTTAAAATCCACAATCCTCTGTCTAAATTTATATCAAAAGGAAATTAAATTAGTATGTCAAAGAGATGTCTGCTCCCCTGTTCTAAATGCAACATTCTACATCATAGTCAAGATATGGAATTTTTAAAAAGATATGGAATCAGCCCAAGTTTCCACTAACATATAAGTGGATAAAGAAAAAATGTCATATATACAAAATAGAATGCTGTTCAGCCTTTAAAAATAAAGATGTTTGTCATTTGTGAAAATAGATTAACCTGAAAGCCGTTATGTTGAGATAAGGTAAGCAAAATTGACACATACTGTCATGATCTCATTTACATGGGGAATATAAAATCTGAACTCAGAAGCTGGATAAAATGGTGATTACCAAAGGCTGAGGATAGAGGCCAGGAAGAGGGCATGAGGGTAAGTGAGATAGTCTCCCTAAGACAAGAGGAAGACATTCTGGAGACATATGCACATCATGGTGTTAATGTTGTATTGAAATTTAGCAATTCAGTACATCTTCAGTGTTCTTACCACAAAAACAAAAATATGTGATGGATATGTGTCCCAGTTAGTTTTTTATTGTCAACGTGGCACAACCTAAAGTCACCTAAAAAGGAGGAATTGCCATTTGAAGAACCATCCAAATCAGCTTGGCTTATGGCCCTGTCTAAAATTAAATCATCTTGATTGATGATTGATGAGAGAAGGCCCAGCCCACTGTAGGCAGCACATCCCTAGGTAGATGAGCTGGGTTTATATGAGAAAGCTAACTGATCATGACCAGATAGCAAGCTAGTAAGTGGCCTCCTTCCATGGTTTCTACTTGAGTCCCTGCTTGAGTTCCTGCCCCGAATTCCCTCAATGAAGGATTTTGACCTGCAATTGTAGGCCAAATAAAGCCTTTCTTCTGCAACTTGCTTTCAGTCATGATGTTTATCAGAGCAACGGAAATCAAATTAGAACAATATTACATCCCAATGCATACAGGCTTCAAAATGTCACAGTGTACATTGTAAATATGTATAATTATATTGGTAAATTCCCCAAGTAGATGAGGCTTTGAAACCACTCTGTTCTGCTACATCTTGTAAATAGGAATCTAGGGGAATCATATGAGGTACAGTGAGTGTTATACACCATGGCAAATCAGTGCCCTCTTCATGCAGAGCTCTACTTGCTTTGTGGGAAGTGAAAGCATCAATGCCCGTAGGGTAATTAAAGGACAGGAAAAAAATCAGAGCATCCTTAATCCACAGTGGACCATTTTAACAATATCTAAATGTGTCTCCAAGTTTCACTGAGTTCCATTCTTGGAAACATTTATTTTTAAAGTTTCTTTTGGTGACAAATCAAGCCTAAGTGGGTATTATCACTGTCATCAAAAATGATGAGCTGAAAACAAGAGCAATTGGTAACCTCTGAGTCTAGAATCCAAACAGATCTGAAGCCTGCTGTCCAACAGAGAAGTGTGAAAGTAGGCTTTCCCTGCAGGAAACAGCATGGATGAGCGAGATAAGTAGACGTTTCCATTCTATTAAAGTATGTTTTAAAAAGAGAAAGGAACTAATACAAGAGTCATGTACTATATTGTACTCATTATATCACATAAAAATATTTTCAAAGTTGTAAGCCTCATACTGGCAAGTTTGTAGTGAAGTCTTTATCTTGTACACTGTTCGTGGGCTTATAAATTAGGACGATTCTATTGGAAAGCAATGTGGCAATGTGTGCCTAGCAGTGACAGGCTGCATAACTTCTCACTCAGTAATTTCACTCCTGGGTATTCATTTCAAAGAAATAATCTAATCCAAATGAAGAAAGAAATTGCATTCAGGGAGATTTTTATTGTAATGTTATTTATAATAACAAAATAATAATAGTCTAAATGTCCTATATTTAAGTAAAGTATGCATTTTCACTAAATGGAACATTGTGAACTCATTATCATAACACTTACAAAGACTACTTAATAGTTTTGGAAAACTTTTATGATATAATGTGGCCTAAAAATAACAGAATACAGAAAGTAATAACATCATATTTATGCCATGATTACATCTTTATTTTTAATACATAATTATTGGCTATATAGTACAAACATGGGCACTTAAGAACTAGAATATCTACTTGGATACTGAGATTATTGGCTTTTTAAAATATCATTGCCATTATTTAATAATATTATACAAAACTTAAGTGGTATTTTTTTAATGCAGTTGGTTTATTTTTATGTGTAAGTGTTTTACTACATGTATGTATGTGCACCAGTTGTGGTGCCCATGGAGGTCAGAAGAAGTGGCTGAATCCTGTAGAATAGGAGGTTGTGAGCTGCCATGTATGTGCTGGAACTGAATCTGGATCCTCTCAACAGCAACAAGTAATCATAACCACTGAGCCATTTCTCCAGCCCTTTAGATAGTATTTTGAAGAACATGGGGTCACAGTCAGGAGCTTTGTTTAAATCTTCAGTCCATTGTTCACTACCTAAATCGGGGAACTTGATTAATTTTTCTAAGATTTGGGTTTTTGCATCTCTAAAGGGGAGCTGATTACCTGCCTAGTAACAAGGTAACTCAGGCTCAGAAAGACGAATGTAGTATGCTCTCTTTCATATGGAAATCCTATTTTCTAACTACTAAAGATGTCTGTGTAGGTGAGAGTAAATGTGAGTAAAGGCCAGGAAAGTAGAAAGGAGCCCATGAGAGAGAAGAAAGGAAAGAAACATTAAAAGAAGAGGTGGGAAAGAAAAGAAGCCCACCGGTAATATCAAAGTGGAAATGGAACTACTGAGGACACAAAGGTTTAGCAGGAGGAAAGAGTAGGCTGAGTCAGAGAGACAGAGAAAAGAGCAAGTGAAGGCTCAAAAGCGTCCAAAACAGAATATGTTTGGAAGTCTCATAAGGCAGCCTGTTAATTTGTAACCTAATAAAGTAAGTAAATAAATTAATAAATGGCTATTTAACTCCTAGAAAAATGAATAAACATAAATAAAGCACGCACTACATAGTAAATGTTTATTAACATGTTCGTACTTGACTATTTTCTGTAAAGGATTTTGCCACTTTATAAATATACATGTACAGAGATAGTTATAGTTTAAAGGCAATTTAAGAAAAGTAGTCAAGAAAGAATAAGGGTAACTCAATAAATGTTAATTCTCCCCATTTTCCAAGTTTTTGTCTTTGAAAAATGAAACATCATTTAAGAATATTCTGGCAGTATTGTTAAGAACTCAAGATGAATGACAGTTGTTTCTCAAAACTTCTTTTTCATTAGCAAAATATGAAAAATAAAGATATAAGTATCTCCACACACTGAGACAAAGAAAGAGGTACATAAGTATACGTGCTTATACATCCTTAGAGTTTCAAATAACATTTGCTTCTTTATTATGGTGAACTATTCCCACATAGCAAAAGGTATCATTTTGCTGTTAATTATGGATTGCTATTGTATGTTTCTTTTATTTGGCAAAGATGTTTGTTTCGGGAAAATTAATTTAGACGGTTCCATTTTTCAAACAACAATACCTTCTGTTCTGGGCTTCCCGAGAACAATTAGATCTGGATTCTTTCCCCATAATCAAATTAGCACTTTCTTATGGGAAAAAAAGTCATGGCTGATCACCATGGAATCTAGCTTCCATGGGTGCCAGTTAGATGCAGAAAACACTTTTATGGCCAGACACTTTTGCTTCCCGCCATATATAAAACTGACATCATGAAAGGTGTTACCATGGCTGAGCAGGAATACAGATTAATGCTGCCTTGCTTTCAGTGTCAGAGTTTTATTCCGCACATCATGATATTTTTTCACAAGAACTCTACCATTTTGTACAATTCATCAAACATGACAGAGAGGCTGTTATGTGCTAAGTACAGTGGTAGTAGCAAGTGAAACAGATCCAAGTGCTACCATGGCTGCACCTGCAACACGAGATCACAGTCAGAGGACTCACACAGATAACAGCAGCACAGCAACAGCATCTGTATCTAAGGGTCGTCAAATGTCCAAGGAGCCTCAAGAAGGCACTGAACCCAGCCTGGAGGACTAGCAGTGGCTCCCAGAGGGTCGATGTGTGTAAGACAAGCCACACGTAAAGGAGAGGAGAAAAGGCGTTTCGAGCAAAGGAAGTTCCTAGTAGATAACGCAACATTGCCTGGAAGCATGTGTCTAACCTAACTATTTTACTAGTATGTAGGCTGTGACTTCTTCATGGTCATTTTGCTAATACGTGGTAGAGACAGATTCAAAGAAAGGTAACTTATTGGCTTATGCAACAAGGACATTACAAAGCAAGTTCTGGCTTCCAAGGATTTCTTTTTAAAAAAATATTTTATGTAATACCCATACCTGTTTATTATGTGTTTGGGTCAAATCTATTTCCCATCCCCTCGACTCCAATCCCCCGATACCTTATACATTTAGTACTACCTGGATGTGCCTGGGTGTGGGACCATCCACTGAATCATACACCTGAAGAAAACTGACTCTCCTTCACCCAGCAGCCTTTGGTTGTCAATGGGTCCTCAGATTGGGTGGGAAGTCATGAGCCCTTTCCACAGTGATGTCTGGATGTTGGCTGCCTTGATCTTGTGCACATAGTCCCAGAGTGAGTTCAATGTGTATTTTCCATGCACGGGAAATACTGTTTTCCTACACACCTCTGGCTCTTAGGATCTTTCTATCTTCCTTTCCAACACCATCTCTGAGCACTGGGGAAGGTGATATGATATAGATAAACTATTTAGGGCATAGCATTCCACAGACTCTTGCTCTCTGCATATCACTAGGTGTGAAGGAGTTTCTGTATTGTCATCTACTAAAAGAAAAGAAAAGAAAAGAAACTCTTTGATGAAGGCAGAATGATGCCATCATCTATGGGTTTAAAAATAACAATTTAGAGAGATCTATATATCTATACACAGAGACATATATATATATATATGTATGTATACATATATGTGGAAGCTTCTATAGTAAGTTTGTATATGGCACTGTCAATATCTTTAGTAGTAGTTATACTTCCCCATGCTCCCTCGTCCAGCCTGCCCTCCATCCTTGTCTCGTTTGATCCTCCCTTCCATTATTTCTCTTCCTCCCTTCATTCCACTGTGTTCTATGCTCCTTTCCTTGAACTCCTGTTCTCGGACCTTTCCCAGTTCCCTGCCTTCTATGGCCATGGCAATTTAAACACACATATCTAAGGAGTCAAAACTAGCTTCCACATGCAGAAGAGAACTGGTAGCATGTCTCCCTGGATCTGGATTGCCTCACTCTGAGTGCTTGTCATTCTTACTTCTTTTATTCCTTCACAGTTCTTTGCAAAGTTGCTGGCAACTGATTTCCACACTTACTAAATCTGAGGGAGAACAGAAGCAAAAAAGATTTTACTGAACACTTGAGTATATTAGGACTTCTGAACACTTAAATATATAAGCAAATGGGTTAAGTGTGGGCAAAATCTAAAAATCTAGAAAGGTGACCAAGGGAGTAATGTTCAGAGGCGAAAAAGCATAAAGGTGGGTGAAAGGACACATGGGACATAAAAGAGAAGAGGAGTATGGTAGGAAGGCTACAAGAGGAAACAGAGACGTCAAGGGTTGGGGTGGAGGAAAAAGAAGCATTACAAAATGACACTTTGTTAGGATATGTCATATAGTATCTAACACATTATGTGCAGGTTTTTTAAAAAGCAAAAGCAAAATGGGAGAGTAATCTTGGTACTTTCTAATCAAAAGATTTTTGTTTACTATGTTTTATATTCTACTGTACATTATGAGAGGTGAAGCCATTCACCAAAGAGTTAAACCACTTGCAGGTGCCTAAGCTGGGATTCAATCTCATTATTCTTTGTGCTCTCACATGATTGGACCTGTGGCTTCTTACTCTGGTCCCAAGCTTCATGCGGCTTCTGCTTTCCCCATCTCTGTGCTTCATCTTCCACATGGAACTCCCATGGGAATTAGGTCTTCCCGTTCCAATACACACACCTGTGGTGCATCAGTGCCATGGCCTCTCTCTCATTCTGTGTGCCTTGGCATAAGGAAACAGACTGAGTTATAGACTCTTATCTGAGGTTTCTAATTTCTTTTATCTTTATTTTTTTTTTACACTTCTTTGGTTGCTTTTTTATTGGTTTTCTTTTGGTGTAAGTTCCTTCAAATAACCTTTATTTAGTGCATAATTTTTAAATAATCACACACATATATACGTTGATATACGGGAGATGGAGATGCCTTGGTGGTCTTAACTGAGTATCAATCTAAATAGGAGATAAATAGACATATTAACTTCCAAAGATAAATATTTGCTGGGCCTTTATGGTGAGTCTCGGTTTTTCTATTTTTTCCTTGAAGATTTAGTATTATTATTGGCCTGAGCATGATGTACTTAAGAGATAGAGGCAGGCATATCACTGTAAGTTTGAAGCCAGTATGGCTAACATAGTTTCAGATGAGCCAAGGCTACACAGTGTGGTCTTGTCTCAAAAATAAAATTTATTATTATTATTATTATTATTATTATTATTATTATTATTATTATTATATGGTGGTGCAGGAGTCAAAGTATGTACAAATGAGTGTAGATTGTAGATGACTGCATAGTCCTGAGATGGTACTGAATCCCCTGGAGCTAGAGTTACGGGTAGTTTTGAGTAACCCATGGTAGGAAGCAAACTCCGGTCCTCTGAATGAGCAGAATGAGCTCTTAACTGCTGAGCCATCTCTCTGACCCCTTTTATTCTTTCTTAAAAATTGGTCCTCCAGGAAAAAGTAAAATATCCCCATCCACTGATATCTACTTAAACTTAGCCTCTCTTTAAAGAAAGTCCTCTTGGTAATTCCTTGGTTAAAACCACTTGAATCAAAAACAATTTAGGGGCTAGAGAGATAGCCCAGTAGTTAAGAGCACTTGCTGCTATTTGAGGGAACACAGGTCTAGTTCTTCTCAGCATCCACACTGAGGCTCATTATCATCTGGCCTCTGCAGGTACCCGCACGGCCATGCTGTGTGTTAATTCATGCAGGTATACATGTATGTACACATAAACAAATCTTTTTTTAAAAATAGCCATTTGACATTGGAGCTAAGTAATTCCTTCTCTGTCTATTCCTATCACTTCATTTTCCTTAACATTGTCCCTATTTCTGAATACCGGTGGCTCCCTAAACACCACACTAACCAACATGCTGGGACCTATCTCTATTTTTTTTTTAATTTGATTCTGAACTAAACAAGTACTTTTGTTTTCTAAATGTGAGATTATACAATGAAAAAATATTTTTCAGGTAGCTAATAAAACTTGTGGATATGTTTTCTTTTCTATCAGCCTATATTAATTATGTACAATACAAGATTTCATCATGACTGTTGACATACATACCTCATGCACTTTGATCATATTTACCCTCGTTACCTCCCTTATCTCTTCTCACTCTTACTGATAGCCATCCTCCTCTCAGCTAGTACCCCACCCGCTTCCGTGTCTTTCTTTGATTTACTTAATGTATTTATTTATAGTGAACCAATTAGTTTAATTATGGTTACTTACTGGAATATGGTGCAGGGTTATTTATAGGTGCATCAGTGACTTATTGGTGACTATGCCTCACCTCCTCCACCACAACTATTAACTATCCAAAGATCCTCAGAGAGGGGTCCCCAGGGGTCTGCCACCTAGCTGCCATTAACTACCTGTAGATCCTTAGGGAAATTTGGGACCATAACACTCTACTCCTCCTGCACTTAGATTCTTTCCACCCCTATTACTACAGTGCTCCCTGAATCCTGCAGGAAGTGATATAAATGTTCCACTTAGGGCTGAACACTCCACAGTCAATTCTTCTCAGCACTTTGATGAGTTATGTTTCTCTGCAATAGCTATAGTCTACTGCATAAAGAAATTACGCTGACCACAGTGGATAAATATTTAGATGGTGGCTTGACAGACCATTATGTACATTTAGAAAAGCAACAGTGATGACTACCCACCAGGGCCTATGGCCTCTCTAGTCACAGGCTTTTGACGAGATTTACGGTGTAAATGTAGACTTCCTCCTTTAGAGCAGGCCTTAAATCTGCTCTGAAAGCAGCTGGTCTCTCCCATAACAGTCATGCCATTATTGTGCCAGGGAGCACATCTTTCCCTGGGAGGTCAGTAACAAGACATTCAGGGTCCATGGCTGAGTAAGTCTGTTAATAACAATTCTCCCCCAGCACCCTGCATAACAGCTCTGGTACTGTGAACGCTAGCTAATAGAACAATGGCCTGATTTCTCTTTGTCCTTAACGAAGCAAAATACATGGTGTCCTCACACAGGATCTTACAACCTGTGTGGGTAACCAAGAACAGTGGAAATAAGTACCTTGTGCTGTTTGGAAGTCCTCAGGGACCTCTCTGGCCAACAACTCATGGGAAAGTAGCTCAGCCTTGGCATTAGGATGTTTGTCTAATAGCCTATGGCTTCTGGGAGTTACTTTATCCACCTGTGCAATATACCTCTGTTCAAATCACTTTTTCAAACATTTACTCTTGTACACAGTGTCTGTGAAAGGTATTCTTATGCCATCCCTCCCCTCCCTACCTCCTCTATCCCCATCCCATTGGTCTGCTTTGTCTCCTTAGACAGTTTTACTTCAACTT
Organism: Acomys russatus; assembly: GCF_903995435.1. Classification (NCBI taxonomy): domain Eukaryota; kingdom Metazoa; phylum Chordata; class Mammalia; order Rodentia; family Muridae; genus Acomys; species Acomys russatus. The sequence continues at coordinate 9,647,400 of NC_067165.1, forward strand.
TCAAGTGATACATAGATACATAAATATACAGATTCATAGAGAGACCATTTTATTTACCGATATAAAATCTAGGAACCACAAATGAAAGAAAACATACAGCATTTGTCTTTCTGATATTGACTTAATTTGAGTTGCTTTCTTTAAAAAGTCTTCCTTGAAAGCCAAGCTAAAAACGCAATTAGTATCATTAAATTATTCAAAGAATAGAGCAGATTTAACTCTAAGATGGTCAGTCCATTGCCCACTGTGGCAGCTTATACTAGGTTATGAGACATTAGAAACTGAGTTTAGAAAGGTCGGTGCTAGGTGAACTGTTCTCCAGGGAGGGGACGTTTTAAAAGTCCATATGCCTAGCAGGAGAGTGGGTCTGGGGAAGAAAGGGAACGGAAGGTGAGGCTGGATTATTGGAAAGAGAAGAAACTGGTTCTTGAAGCTGAATGTTTGCCTCTGCCCTAGGCTCCTCCTAGGGATGTAAATCCCGATGTCCTCCACAGGCTGGCTGGCTTCTGTAGTGACGGAGGAATGCTTGGGGATTACTGGCGCTCTTGTTTAAACCATCTCCATCTACGCTGTGACAGACTGGCTGTTCCCCAAATAGCTATCTTGCATGAAAACAGAAAGCAAAACAGAACACATAATCAGTGACTATTCTCCTCCACCACACAGAACCCCACACAGAACCAGCCCCTGAGCTCCTGGAACACTACGTCCCTTTGCCTTCTAAGAGATAATTGCGGTGCAGTTGTGACCAAAATGAAAAGTCCATTTTTAACCGGAGCCTCGTGATCACCCCATCCAGATGAAGGAAGCCAAATTTCCGTGAGCCAATTCCAGGGCCCCCCAAGGCTTATAAAGAAATGGTTTTGAGGGAGATGGGGGAGGCAGTCCAGGAAAACGGTTTCTACCTAGTACGTCTTTTGGAAGAGAGGGGTCTAAAGCTCCAGACCTCATCTGTCTGGTGAGCAGCTCAGTAAGGTGCTGTCTAAAAGGGAGCAAGTGGTCAGCAGACCTTTGTGGGTGTCCTGTACTAGTCAGCTGCCGCATGAGCCCCTTGAGAGAAGTGACGAGGCCATGGGAACAGATAAGGCCCAGCCCAACCTTTGCAGGTTAAGGAAGACCTGACAGAAGAGGAGGCATGTCAGATGAGAGCCAAATAAAAGTAGAAAGCAGGTCAGTGCCCTGGGTTTACAAATGCTATAGTTTCCTGTCGGCAGTTTCAACTGATTATTATTCCAATTACTCTTAGTAATGATATGTCTCACTTTCATTTATTATTTTTAACTTTTGAAAATTTTAAAAGTAGTTACTCGACTGTTCCGTTTCCCCGCTGAAAGCTGTTATGCAGTCATTCTGGAGCATATGCTTTTGTTTTCATTTGCATTTTGACCACAGATTTTGCAATCCTATCTGATGTACTTGTTAGAACATAAACAGACTACAGTTACGTGCTTGTGCCACTAGGTGGTGCAAACATATATTAGTCAATTGTAGATAATAGGGTTCATCTGCAGATCAGAATTAATTCATTACCACAAAGGGGATATAGACACTAGAAGCTAGGGAGTCGAGGAGAGAGGTAGAGGGGGCGCACTCTCAGAAGAGACAGACTTTGTTGCTAACTGAAGAGTGCCGAAGCAAAACCATAAAAGTGAGAAACCTCAAAGATGTGGCAGAGGAAAAAGCCTTGGGGAGGAAGGAACTGCTTACTTTCCATAATGATGAATTCTTACTTAACAGGGCCATTGCAGAGGGAATAACAGAGTAGTTCAGTCATATGAACTAGAGGACATCAAAAAGTCCTTCCAGGCTTTTGTTCTGGCCACTGGAGGCCCAGAGATTAAATGGCATAGCCCTGTCATCAAGTGAGGACCTGACACAATAGATAGACACAGGAAAAGACAATTAAGACAGCAGGAGACAAGAGATCAGTTTTACCAGGTGCACTGGGAGAACAAAGCAGAAAGCACTTATTCTACCAAAAAAAGGAGAGACAGGCTTTGGTGGGCATTGGTGGACAGAGACGTCATGGGGGACTTGAGAAGTGCTAACAGCACTGGCGGAGAGAGCAGCATGAACACAGGTGTGGAGGGTTGAAGGCTGCGGAGTTCACCGAGCTCAGCAAGTGCTTACTGGGTGCTCCCCCCCCCCCGCCCCCCACAGTGTGGAGTGAGGTCACTAAGATGGATAGTACTTCTGAGCCTGTAAGCTGTTTCTCATCTCCTGAGGAAGATTCACACAGGCACGGAAAGTCTCAATGTGACAGGACAGCTTAAAATGTAGCTCTTTTGAATTCTGTCTCTGTCCTTGGGCCCCAGTGATCTGGAGCCCAGGGATTCTGTGAGTCTTCTACACCAGAATAGGGAGCCCACAAGAACAGCACCTGGCTGCATTTGACTTTAAGCCTCTCTTGTGCTTTTTAAAGTTCTGAAGTTTGTAGCCAGAAACAGTCAGTTATACAAAACCACACGTGGGAGCCAGGACACATACCCAGGTGCATCTGACTCTTGCCAGGCTTTTCTTCTTATTCTTCTCCACTGGATCTCAAACACAGAGTCACCATTTAGCAACTGTTCCTAAGAAAGAATGAAAACTTTCTGGACAAATGCCTGTGCCCACACCCCCACCCCCCGCCCCCGCCCCCACCCCCATTCCACGAATTGTGGCCATGGTGGAAATAAGCTTATAGAAGAAGAGGGGCTACTAGATGCTTCTTTCCTGCACGAGCAGAGTGCCAAACCGTTCAGGTTGGCTTGGGCAAAGGCAGTGTGAGCCAGTCTTCCCTCTGCTGGCTTCCACACCCAGGGAAGGAGACCATCTGGCTACAGCATTCTCCCTCGCTGGCATGTGCGGATCTGTATTTCATTTCAGTGTGAGAGCTCATGCTCGCCCCGTGGATCACTGACATCTTGGAGTTGCATTGTTTGCTTGAAGTCAACTGGAATGAGTTATGAGCTGGCAGGAAAACAGGGATGTGTTACTGAGAAGGCCTCAAGAAGGGATACAGACGTGCCTGTAGATCCATGAGACGTTAGAATCACCCAGTAGAGAACTCTTCAAGAGATTTTTGTTACAGCACATCTAAGTTGAATAGCCAAGACAACTTTGAAGACAAGGAAATTTGAGAACAGATCCCCATCTGGGAAAAAAAAAAAAAAAAAGACAGGAATTAAGAACATTTAGCCTGGAGAAACAGACACCGCTGTTACCATGGGTGAGGCAACAAGAATTAGTGATGCTACCCTTAGGGTGCTTCCCTCTGTTCAAAGAATAGCTGAATGAACAATAACTAGAGAGTCCCTGTTGCGGAACGAGATAGAACAGAGATAGCTCATACATCTGGAGGTGGGAAAGGGACACTGAAGAGGGGAGTGTGCCAGTGACAGATCAAACACAATGACTTCTGAGTTCCATGTCTCAATGATTTTATGCAAATGGGAGAGCAAAGGTCAGATGTCCTTTAATAACAAGTTCCCCCACCAATACTAAATATATAACCTTACTGGTAACATATTATAAGTTATGACTGCCATAATTTAGACTCTAGAGGCAGGATGGGAACTGGCATGGACCTGCCAGTTCGTGAAGGGTTAATGTTGAGCAAATGGTTTCCCCTCTTTGTATGTAATCATACTCTGGGCAGTCCTCACCTGGTAGGATCACTATGAGTCTGAAATGCTGTATCAATGATCCTAGCACATGCTGTGCCTAATCTTTAGTCTACACTGGTCAAAAGAACATTGCGGACTCACCTTCTGCTTAAGCTGAACTTGGGGAAGCTGTTCTTGGGAAGTGATAAGATAAAAAGGGTGGGGTGCAATCAGACAAGGTGTCACTGGGGGAAACACCTGTGATGAGAAGCACCAGCAACATGAAGCCTAAAACCAAGGTTTTCAGAACAAAGTTTGTGTTACCCTTTACAGAAGATGCACTTATCTTCAGTATTTCTCTTAGAAAAGAGAAAGAGGTCAACAGGAAGGCTGAGGCTTATGGAATCCTGAAGTCAGTCTTCAAGAAAAGCTGTTTACTGAGGTCCCAATGTGAGCTTTCTCAATCTATTTCTCTCCTCTCATGGCATCCAGATCAACACAGCGTCCTGGGGCTTAGGGAGCTGTACCAAGTGACAGGCGTTCTGAGATGTTGATCATCTCAGGCACTGTACGCACAGCCTGTTGCCTCCAAACACAATGATCATCATTCATATATCTAGTGTGCTCAACAACAGATTTCCGATTGGTTGTACACAAAGAGAAAAGGATTACACTGGGGAAGGAATGCTCAGATCATCAGCAACTGATATTGTTGGGGTCTTGTGAATGTTCTTAAGAATTGAACCAGCGTAAGTAACTTGATTGGAAAGAAGTTACTGTGAGCCAAGTTACCCGAAGCAAAGCAGGGTGCCAGTGCGTCAGTTAACCAACTGATACAAATGCTTCAAGCAAAGAGAATATAAGAGTCCAGGGTCGAAAGAACTGTGCCTGGATGGGACCTTGGAATGGGGCTTCTTTTCCTGTGTTGATAGGTAAACCACATTCTCCCCATGCCTTTTTGTTCATGACTACAGCATAGACTGATTTAGACGTCTTCTAAGAGCCTCTCAGAAAGGCTATCCAATCTGCCTCATCTGTGGGGTGGAAGAGCCCTCAGCACAACCATCTTCTGTAAAATGGACAGGGCTCTATGTATCTAGAAATAATTTTCATTTTTCCTTTGCCCTACTAGACAGACCATATATTTTTTTTTTTCATATAACATCTCAATGTTATCCCATCCCTTGTATCCTCCCATTCCTCCCTCACTCCTGCTTTCCCCTACTCCCTTCCCCTATGACTGTGACTGAGGGGGACCTACCACCCCCCCATATATGCTCATACGGTATCAGGTCTCTTCTTGGTAGCCTGCTATCCTTCCTCTCAGTGCCACCAGGTCTCCCCGTCCAGGGAACATGGTCAAATATGGGGCACCAAAGTTCCTGTGAAAGTCAGTCACCACTCTCCACTCAACTGTGGAGAATGCCCTATCCATTGGCTAGTTCTGAGTAGGGGTTCAAAGTTTACTGCACGTATTGTCCTTGGCTGGTGCCATAGTTTGATCAGGACCCCTGGGCCCAGATCTGCCCTTCATAATGTAGGTCTCTAGAATGCTCTGGATCTTTCTATTTCCCCCATTCTCCCATGCTTCTCTCACCTAGAGTCCCAATAGGAAGTCTTCCCCTCTGTCCCATTTTCCTGGTAAGTGACAGCTTTCATGGGACATGCCCCTTGGGCTGCTATGCAGATATAAGTGAGTATATACCATTTGACTCTTTCTGCTTCTGGGTTAACTCACTCATTATGGTCATTTCTTGTCCCATCCATTTGTCCACAAATTTCAGGGATTCCTTGTGTTTAATAGCTGAGTAGTATTCCATAGTGTAAATGTACCACAGTTTCTTTATTCATTCTTCTACTGAGTGACAGGCTGTTTCCATGGTCTGGCTATTATGAATAAGGCCACTATGAACATGATTGAGCATATGTCCTTCTTGTGTGCTGGAGCATCTTCTGGGTATATTCCAAGGAGTGGAATAGCTGGGTCTTGAGAAAGCCTTATACCTAGTTTTCTGAGATAGCGCCAGATAGATTTCCAAAGTGGCTGTACTAGTTTGTATTCCCACTAGCAATGAAGGAGTGTTCTTCTTTCTCCACATCCTTGCCAGCATGTGGTGTCGCTTAAATTTTTGATCTTAGCCATTCTGATGCATGTAAGATGGAATCTCAGAGTTGTTTTGATTTGCATTTCCCTGATGACAAAGGAGGTTGAACATTTCTTTAAGTGTTTCTCAGCCATTTGATATTCCTCTGTTGAGAATTCTCTGTTTAATTCTGAGCCCCATTTCTCAATTGGATTATTTGGCTTGGTGGTGTTTAATTTCTTGAGTTCTTTATATATTTTGGATATTAGACCTTTCTCAGATGTAGGGTTACTGAAGATCTTTCCCAGTCTGTAGGCTGTCACTTTGTTCTGTTGACAGTGTTTCCTGCTTTACAGAAGCTTCTCAGCCTCATGAGGTCCCATTTATTAATTGTTGACCTTAAGGCCTGGGCTGTTGGTGTTCTGTTCAGGAAGTTGTCTCCTGTGCCAATGTGTTCCAGGCCCTTCCCCCACTTTTTCTTCTAACCAATTTAGTGTCTCTGGTTTTATGTTGAGGTCTTTGATACACATGGACTTGAGTTTTGTGCATGGTGACAAATATGGCTCTAATTGCATTTTTTTATATGTAGACAACTGGTTAGAACAAAACCATTTGTTGAAGATGCTACCCTTTTCCCATTGAATAGATTTGGCTTCTTTGTCAAAAATCAAGTGACCATATGTGTGTGGATTCATCTCTGGGTCTTTGATTCGGTTCTATTGATCAACCAGCCTATTGCTGTGCCAGTACCATGCTGTTTTAATTACTGTTGCTTTATAGTACAGCTTGAGATCAGGTATGGAGATTCCTGGGATTTTTGTTTTTCAATATGAAGTTGAGAATTGAACTTTCAATGTCTTTTTTTAAATGTTTAGGTATTTTGATAGGGGTTGCATTGAATCTGTACATTGCTTTTGGTAAGATGGCCATTTTTACCATGTTAATTCTCCTGATCCACAAACAAGGGAGATTATTCCATCTTCTCATGTCATCTTCAATCTCTTTATTCAGAGTTTTGAAATTTTTTTCAAACAAGTCCTTTACTTGTTTGGTTAGAGTAACTCCTAGATATTTTATATTGCTTGTGGGTAACGTGAAGGGTGTAATTTTCCTAATTTCTTCCTCTGCGTGATTGTCATTTGTATATAGGAAGGATACTGACTTTTTTTAGTTAATTTTGTATCCAGCCAATTTGCTGAAGGTGTTTATCAGCTGTACTACTTCTCTGGTGGAATTTTGGGGGTCACTTATGTACACTATCATATCATGTGCAAATAGGAATAATATGAATTCCTCCTTTCCCATTTCGATACCCTTGATCTCTTTTTGTTGTCTTATTGCTCTGGCTAGAACTTCAAGTACTATATTGAAGAGATATGGAGAAAGTGAACAGCCTTGTCTGGTCCCTGATTTTAGAGGAATTTCCTTGAGTATCTCTCCACTTAACTTGATGTTGGCTATTGTCTTGCTGTGTATAGCCTTTATTATGTTGAGGTATGTGCCTTTTATCCCTGGTCTCTCCAAAACTTTAAATATGAATGGGTGTTGGATTTATCAAATGCTTTCTCTGCATCTAAGGAGATGATCATGTGGTTTTTTACTTTCAATTTGTTTATATGGTGGATTACATTGATGGATTTCTGTATACTAAACCATTCCTGCATGCCTGGAATGAAGCCTACCTGGTCATAGTGAATGATATCTTTGATGTGTTCTTGTATTCAGTGTGTGAGTATTTTATTGCGTATTTTTGCATCAATGTTCATAAGAGAAATTGGTCTGAAATTCTCTTTCTTTGTTGGGTCTTTGTGAGGTTTTGTGGGATAGATTCACCCATTTTCTCATTACTTCCCTAGGCTGGAAGCTCTGATGCTTCACTGGTCTGGATGGCAGGAGGCCAGTCTTGTAGTTTGAGTCTCTCACTGCCAGTGACCCCCAGCTCCCCTGTACTGTGTGTTCCAGAATCATCTTGGGTATCAGGGTGTGCACTGGGTCAGGCCAAAGTGTCCATAGCCTTCTGGGTCCCCTTGTGGTACTGGAGCTCTCCAGAGACTGACGCTGGTTGGGTGGAGGGGGTCTGCTGGCCAATACTCCTTCTTGTCTTCATAAGATTTCCTTAGTCCTAGAGCTTTGATGTTCCACTGGTCTGTGGCTCCCAGCAGCGTTTTGGGACCCAGACTGCTCACAGAGTCCAGGTTAGTGTCATGGGGCCCAAACTGCACACACACACTGAGTCCAGTTAGCATCTATGGACCCAACCTGAGTGTTGAGATCTCTGGACCCAAATGGGCCTCAGGACCCAAATCACACACCAAGCTCAGCTAGAGTCTCAGGAGCAGAACTGCACACCAAGTCCAGTTTGGGTCTCTGGGCCCAAACCAGCACGTAGCTCAATTAGGGTCCCAGGGCCCAAAACTCACACCAAGTTGAGCTAGGGACTCTGGGTCCAAAATGTCTGCTGAGTTCAGCTATGGTCTCAGGACCCAAAGTGCACACCTAGCTCAGCTAGAGTCTCAGGGGCTGAACCATGCACTGAGTCCAGTTTAGGTTTCAGGGTCTGAACCATGGGCCAAGTTGAGATTGAGTTATGGGGCCCAAATCTTGCACTGAGTCCCCTCTTCCACTGCAATTCCCACTGGTCACCACACCAATCACCTCTGCTGGAGGGTTCCTAGCTGCCAACCGCAGCTGCCACTAGGTCCGAGAGCATCCGCGCTCCTCTCGTCTTCAGGGGTATGCAGGTTCTCTGTATTTTGTTCCTTTTGAACTTTGGAGTACTCCCACTGTAGTGGGGTGGGGAGCTTGGTGTTCCTGGTTAAGAATTCTGTGCAATTCCCTGAATCATTTACTGGAGCTTCCAAACATGGTCCACACTGCTCACTGCCATCTTGGAGTCACCTTGCTAGACAGACTTTTGCCTGTAGCATAAATCACCTCCCTCAGTGTTCTGTTTTCTTTTGCAGCAACAGCGGCAGCTTGACCTCCTGACGATTACCAGCCCTGGTGAGTAGGTGCTGAGCACCATTCTGCTTGGATGCTTACCAGAGTCTTACCTGTCCAAATGTGAGCCTCCTCTGACTCTCTGAAGGAAAACAGTTAATTTTTGCAGGTTAACGTCCTTCCTCCTACCCTCTGTGCCTCAGCTCTGTTGCCTCCTGTCTACTGCAAGTGATAGGGATGCCCCTCTGGGTGACAGCTACATTCTCTGCGTGGTCATAGTCTCCCCCAAATCACTCACTGGACTCACATAGTAAGAAATTTCTCTGGTTCCCCTGGAAATAAGTTTTAAAATTGCAGGGAATGGAGCAACTTCCTGCAAGGTGTTGTAAAACGAAGCAAGGATGGCTCATGAGCAAGGGCCGTTCTGTGAGGTGATGAGATTTGGTCACTGGTTGGTCGAGTGTCAAGGTGGCTTTTGTTTTTCTCCATTAAGGGAGAGTCAAGCCTCAAAACAAAACAAACAAAAACAAAAAATAAAAAAGCCTGTGACCATGGGCCAGGTCTTTTCTTTTCCTGAGGCCCAGTGAAGAGGGTGTACAGTTTAGTGACATAAGAGAGCTATTCTACTTTGGTTTGGAAAAATCAAGGCTAAACTGAGCTAGAGAAACAATTTTGTTTTTGCTATTCCAAGAGATTCCATGGGCATTCGTGAGTGGCTGCGGTAGTTCATCTTCACCAATGGGTGACAAATTAAAATATTTTAAAAAGCCCCAGTGGCCAGCTCCTGTGCCAAACGTTAGCATTTTAGTTGCTGGACTATGAAGGAATGGGCTCCTAAGGACAGAGCTAGTATGGCAGAGTGCTCATATGAAAATGGTGCTCCAGGAATCGCTCTCAATAAATGGAGAGACATTCAATATCATAGTACGCATATGGACAAACTATGTTGGCCCCGCCTTCTTCCCTCAGGCTGGTTATGCTTGGGTCCAGTTAGCAAAAAGCTTGAAAAACTGCACACACTCTGCAGGCAGAATGCTAGTGCAAGGGCTAGGTACCTCCTCGTGTATGTATAGGACGGCGAGAACAAATGTAAAGTGCATTTACCCACGTCGGGTGACGTATTTCCACGTGATACAGCTCTTTGAACTTGATGTATCAGAAGAACGAAGGTAGAATTGTTATTTTTGAGACTTGTAGCCCAGACTGTAGCCCAGACTGACCTTGATTTCTCTGTGTTGTTGAGGATGACCTTGAATTCCTGATCTCATGATTCTACCTCCCAAATGCTGGAGCAGCGTGTGCCATCATGCCTAGCTGGAAACTGTTTAATATAATCCAATAAAATAAGCTACATTATATACATATACGATTAACATTTCTAGAAATGCCATAACTTGGGTCAATAGAAATTCTCCTCATCAAGGTGGGGCTCAGGAATTGCCTTTGTCCCGTCCTATTTAGTGACATTCCTAATGTAAGAGTGTTTTTCTTAAGTATGATGCACTACTCAGATCGAATATCTCCACATCCCATCCCATGTGGTCACATCCTGGTGTGATGCATAGATAGATAGATAGATAGATAGATAGATAGATAGATAGATAGATAGATAGATAGATATGCACATATATGTGTATATATATATATATATATATATATATATATATATATGGGTTCTAGATCTGTCTTCAGTTGTTTTAGAAGGAGACTTTTAGGCTAGTAAACTGCACTTCTTTTGTGCTAGCTTTGACTGCTCTTAATTGTTACTACACAGATTTAAACAGAGTACTTGTGCATTCCAATATGCTCCTTTTAGACAGCTGTGGGATTGCAAGTGTCTCCGCACTGCCAGAGTCTGAGTGGTTTATAATTATCCCTCCTCCTAGATGAAAACAGAATATCTTCTAGGTCAGTACTTCCCAAAAGATTTGTGTGGCACACTGGTATGCTGAAGTGGGATCTGCTTCTAAGCAGTTGTGAGATACTGATCCATGAACCTCTCAGGGGCATGGGGAGAGCAATAGCAGCCAGATCCCCAGGGTGTAGCCTGGATTCCAGAGGGCCAGACAGGTATTACTCATGTGTTCTCTGTCTTGAAAAGGTTGGTAAGCACCATTTGATCATAGATCCATGTCAAAAGTACTTAAGGTATTTGTTTCTGCCTATCAAACTCACTCCAATTTCCTACATCGCCAGAAGCTTCAGCCACTAGCTTTGGGCTCACTGCCTCTCTGGAGAGGCTAGTGGCCATGGATTTATCTGCACTCGTCATCAAACCATCCAAAGCACGGGTCAGCAGTCTGGTGTGCTGCCATTCTGCGCAGACTAGAAGCCTTCTGAAATACAGACTTGGAATTTGTAAACTTTAACAATCTGTACTGTATTTTCTCAAAATTGTATTTCTGTGTTGTGAACCACAGAGGAAGAGGTTACAGGTAGTGCAGAGGACTCTGGATAAGCAGAGGTCAAATGTTAGGGGAAGAAGGCTCCCCTTGATAAGAACTAGGGAAGGGAGAGAAAGGGGATAAAAGGGGGGATGGAAAGGGAGGGGAAGAGGGAGAGGGCGGGATCAGGAGGTGATGAGGGAGGGGGCTTTAAACAGGATGTAAAGAAATCAAACTGCAGAACAAGCAGGTAACTAATATTGCTAATCCCACCTCATGGGAATAGCTCTGAGACTAGCTGAAATGCAGAGGTTTATGCATAGACAAGACTTCCTGTCGGTCACAGATTCTCTGTGATATTTCTCAATATCTATAAATTGAAAATATGTTGTTGTGTTACCAATTCCTGTAAATCTTATATTGGAAAAAAAAAGCCATATCCTATGACCATTCCTACACTCATTATCATATTGTACAGACTTGTTTATGTTGATACATACGGTTCTGGTACATTCATCTTAAACGCTGTATAGTAGTCCACGTATGATAGCATTGTAACCTCTCCATTTCATTGATCATAATTTAGATTATTTCTAGTGTTTTCTAATCACAAAGAATTTTACTAAAGACAGTTGTGCCTGTCTCCTTCTATATAAATATGAGATTTTCTCTAAATTATATAACTCAGTAGAGGAATTACTAATCATATGCATCAAATTTTCTATATAGTGTACAACTGTTCTCTAGTTTAGGAAATCTCCTATTCTAATAACAGAATATAAGAGTTTCCCTTTCTCCAACTCCTCAACACTCAGATCTGTCAGACACAAATTTTGCCAATCAGCATGGTGAGCATTAAATGGTACGCCAATGTGGTTATCATATATGTCCCTGGGTGCTGGTAGGGTTGATTATCTTCTGTCTGCTCATTGCTGCTTTGACTTCCTCTATGATTTGACTTATCTTATCCTTTATGTATAGACTACTGGGTGATCTCTTTCTTACTGATTCACAATTCATTATTCTGAATATATGGCTTATATTCACTGAAAACATCTCAGAATGAGGCTTATACTTTTTTATTGCTGTTGTTGTCTATGATATGTTTTTATATGTCAGTTTTTTAATCAGTTAATTTATTTATTCACTTTACATCCTGATCATAGTCCTTTCCCTTCTCTCCTGCAAGTCTCACCCTCCCTCCCTTTTCCCTCCTATTCCTCAGATAAGGGGATTCCCCCAGCCCCTACCCCAGTCACATCAGGACTGAGAGCTTCCTTTTCCCCTGTGCTCTAGCGAGGTAGCAGAGAGCAGAAAGCGGGCAACAGAGCCCATGGCAAGGGAAACCCCCCTGTTCCACTTCCTTTACTGACCCACATGAAGCCTGAGTTGTCAATCGGCTACATGGGTGTAGGAGGCCTAGGTCCAGTCTATGCATGGCCCTTGGTTGTTGCTTCGGTCTCTGCAAGCCCCTCCAGGCCCTGGTTAGTTGGCTCTGTTGGTCTTCTTGTGGAACACCTGGCACCTCCAGGTCCTTCTATTCTTCCTCCTACTTTTCCAGAAGACTCCCTACACTGTGCCCAATGTTTGGCATGAGTCTCAGCATCAGTTTTGAACTGCCACTGAGTGGGGCCTCTCAGAGGACAGTTTTGCTAGGCTTCTGTCTGTGAGCATAGCAGAATATCAATAATAGTGTCAGGATTTGTCTCTCTCCTATGTGTGGGTCTCAGGGAAATGCAAATCAACATGATTGAGATTCCATCTTACATTCATAAGAATGGCTATGATCAAGAACTCAAGAGACAGCATATGCTGGTGAGGATGTGGAGAAAGGGGAACACTATTGCATTGCTGGTGGGAGAACAAACTTTGGAACCACTTTGGAAAGCACTTTGTGCTTTCTCAGAAAATTGAGAATAGCTCTACCTCAAGACCCCGCTATACCACTGCTGCACATATACTCAAAAGATGTTCCACCATACAAGGAGGACATTTTCTCAACTGTGTTCATAGCAGCTTTATTCATAATAGCCAGAATCTGTAGAAGGTTTTTGTAAGTTTAATGTTAAGTTTATCGATCTCTTGCTTTAAGAGCTATTTTGTGATATAAATCATTTCCAACCTGACTATACATCTATATATTGTTTATAGATGTAAGGCCAGCATTTTGAGGCTGGAGTAGGAGGATTGCCTCACATTCAAAGCCAATCTGAGATACAGAATGAGACCATCTCCAAAAACAAACTTGTAACAATGACATCTGCATAGATGCATAGCCTTTAATCAGAGCACTTAGAAGGCACAGACAGTTGAATCACTGTGAGCTTGAGGCCAGTTCTAGGCCAGTCAGGGCTACATAGTGATACCCTGTCTCAAACAAACAAGGGAGAGAAAGAGAGAGAGAAAATATACCTGTAATGTTGGATAATTTCTTGTGTTTACCTAAGCCTTTACTTTGTCTCATCAATGACTAATCTCTGCATGCAATATCAGCTAAGAATTTAATTATTTTTAAATTTACATATGATTAATTCATTGTCTCAGAGCCATATGACAACCAGCCCATCCTATCCCCATCTTCTGGCAATTATATTTCCATTACACTAGTTTTCCTATGTGCAGAATCTGTTTCTGAGCTTTGGTCTGTATGTCTAACTGTTCACCAACTCTCCAGTGTTTTATGTAAATAAATTCCAATTTTAATATTGTCTTCATAATTTATTTGAAGACATCCTTCCCCTTTTTCTTTTTATCCTTACCTTTTGAAGGTTATAATTGTATATTTTAAAATTATACTTCTTAAACAAGATCTAATCACTTCTAATGATTTATATTGTGACAACTTAATTTAATTCATTGGTGAACCAATGAGACATTTCATCTGGTAAAGGCGCTTGTAACATAAGTCTGACAACTTGAATTTAATCCCCAAAATCTATGTGTCCTGTCTAGATTTTTTTATGTCAATTTGATACAAGTTAGAGTCATCTGAGAAGTGGGAACCTTGACTGAGAAAATGCCTCTATCCTATAAGACCGGCATGTCAGCAAACCTGTAGAGCATTTTCATAATTAGTGATAATTGTGGGAGAGTGCATTGCATGTTGATCCTGGGTACTATAAGAAAGCAGGTTGAGCAAGCCATGAGTGAGCAAGCCAATAGGCAGAACTCCTCCATGACCTCTCCATCAGCTCATGCCTCTCAGATTTCTGCCTACCTTGAGTTCTTGCCTTGGCTTCTCTCAATGCATTCCAATTCAGGATATGTAAGCCAAATAACCCACTTCCTCACTAAGTTGCTTTTGGTCATGGTATCTCATCACAGCAACAATATCCCTAACTAATACACTATGTAAAGACAGAAAGAGAGAACCCACACCACAGAGTTGTCCTTGGACCTCCACACATGCACTGTGACATATATGCATTATCACATTAATGATAAGCTTAGAAGTAGTATATATTTATGTATAATAATTCAAATATAATAAAACAGTTTAATGTATTTCTTCTTCTATACTTTTTCTGATCTGCTCTTTTTATTTTTTTTTTAACCTTACTAAGTTGTGAACCCAGAGGCTACACTATTGCTAAGCATGTAGCTGCCATCAAAATTATATCCCTGACCCCTTTTTTCTCATTTTACTTTTTATTTTAAGGTAGGGTCTCACCAAGTTGTCCAGGCTAGCCTTGAACTCATTCTGTGGCCTTGGCAAACCTTGAATTTTTAATCTTAAGCCTTGGCCTCCTGAGAAGCTTCTCTACCTTTTTCTTTTTATTTTGTCTTAGAGGTTGAAATGTTACCTGCTCTTTCCATCTCCTGTGCAGAACTGGCTGCTATAGATTTTCTCTCTGGACTTAGCCAATCACCCTGTGGTTATATACTGTACCTTTTCTTATAAACTTCAGTCCTCCAGAATTTCTTTCATCCTCAACCAGACAAGTGTCTTGGTAGCTTCCTACCATCCATTACACAAGGCCCTGTCGCTGCCTCCTCAATTTTGTTTAGCCTTTTAACTTTTAATCTTTCATAAAAAGAGAAAAAAAATGTGCTGTTGGTGTTAGCAACTGGCTTTTCCACAGGGCTTATGAATGTCTGGGCTCTGTTTTCTATCGCGCTGCATCCCGCACTGTGCGACTGCACTGAAGCAGTTGTAATCGTTGTTCTAATGAGAGTCCTGGATAATCCTATTGATCAGTACTATCCTTATTTTGGCTTCTCCCTAGAGTGGAAACTTGTCTAGATATGAGTTCTAATTTGAGGAGTTTCCCTGGCACTTTGAAGATTTTATTCTTTGTCTTTTTATGTTAAAGTTGCTGATGAGATGTCTGCTGTTATATAATTTAAGGAACCTATTTTTCTTGGGTAGGTTTCAAGATTCATTTTTAATCTTAATGGCTTAACTTTCTTTATTCTTGTGTCTGGGACTGAGCTTATTTTTATTTTATCCTGTAATTGCCACCTAAAAATCTGTCCTTCTTTAGCTTTGGGAAATTATTAGCAAATTATACCTTCTGATACTGCCCTCCTCCATCACTCCTCTGATTCTCTGCTTTGAAAATTCCTATGAAACAAACGTTGGCCCCCACCAAGTGCCTTTCATTGTTCTTAACTGTGGTCCATTGACTAGGAAATGTCCCCCCAGGCTTTGGCACCTGAATAATTGGTCTGAAGTTGATGGCACTGTTTGTGAGGCTTAGGAGGTGAGACCTTGCTGGAGGAAGGCTTTTGGGGACAGGCTTTGAGGATTCAAAGCCTTCTTGTACTTCCAGCCTGCTCTCTGTGCTCCAAGCCACTTGTAGCTATGTCTCTCACCATTTAATTTCTATTTATCCCTCTGGAACCATGAACTAAAATAAATTCCTCCTTCTATTAGTTGCTTTTGATCATGATGTTTTCTCTCAGCAACAGAAAAGTAAGAGTGATATTAATCCAGCTTTCATTAATACTTTCATTAATTTCATCATTTTTCTCCGTCATTGAGTGTCTTGCAGGCAAATTTAATATATAAAGCTATTTTTGGCCATCTCTAGTCTAGGTTTTTACTCTACCTTTATATATTTTAATAAACTATACATTTTCCATTTTCAATGTTTCAAACTTTGTTCATATCCACCTGTTCTTGTTTTATTTCTGCCTATTCTGTTCCATCATTTCTAGGCTATTTTAATGCCTTCAATTAGTTTCTTCCAGAACATCTTCAACATGCTTATGTTAAAATCTTTGTTCTGTAAAATCACTTTCATCTGGAGGGAATTCAAATTCTAATTGTTGATTTTGATTAGCAATTTTTTTAGCTTTTGATTTTTTCATTTTGGATTTTTGATTTGGAGGATCACTTGAGAAAGGAAGCTTTGTAGTTTTCTCTTACCCCAACCCGAAAACTCCTTCTGTGCTCACATCCCTCTCTGTGGTGTTTTCTGCACTTTCCTCTCCCACGGCTTCAGAGTAGGACCCAGGGAATACAGCAGAACCAGCAGCAAAACGTTGGTGTGCGTCTAGTTCCAGAATCGATATCCTTCACCTTCCCAGGCCTGAGATGCACAGGTGCCCTCTCTGGAGAGTTCTACAGCAGTCTTCTTTACTTACCTCTTCCCGTTCCTCCAGAAGCTTCTCTGATCTCTATCTGCTACAGTCCACACCGACTCCCTCATCCCACAGGAGGCAGCCTAACCTTCTTCCCTTGCTTCTGAATCTAGAGGAGCAAGCCAGTAACCCCAGAACCACTCGCCTTGCTGCACTTCTGTTCATCTCAGCATTGTAGGGATTTGTCTCTCATTGGGGTAGACCTGTCCATCTACTGCTTATTCATATGTTATCATATATATCCAGCATCCAGTAAAATTAAAAATAAAGGAATTTATTGAAGCATGGACTCAGTTTGTCATTACAGGAGCCCAGCTGTAATTTCTTTTTTACTTCTTAGAAATTTCATTGTTCATAGCCTCCTCTGTGGAAGGATAAGGAAGTACTGTTTTGCTAACAAACCCTTTATGAGGGGCTGAAGACATGGACACAATAAAAAAAAAATTAGGGAGCTGGGGAGTTGGCTCATCGGTGGTTAAGTGCACTGGCTGCTCTTCCAGAGAGCCCGGGCTCAATCCCTAGAACCTGCATGGCACCTCACAATGCTCTGTAATTCTTATTTCAGCAGATCTGACGCCCCCACACAGTCAAAATACCAATGTACATAACATAAAAATACATTATTTATGGGCTGGAGAGATGGCTCAGAGGTTAAGATCACTGGCTGTCCTTCCAAAGGACCTGAGTTCAATTCCTAGCAATCACATGGTGGCTCACAACTATGTATAATGAGATCTGACGCCCTTTTCTGGCATACATGCAGGAAGAACATTGTTTACATAATAAATAAATCTTTTTTAAAACCTTTATGAGATATCAAAAACATTTTTGTATGTAAATACATAAATATAAAGGGGATTTTTAAAATGAATTAGGGTATACTATATAAACCCTCTTTATTTGAATGAAATGACAATCCTATAATGTTATGAAATATTTTCTGAGAATGCCACAATGCTAAAAGTCATACTGAAAATTTTAATACTCTATTGCCTATTAATGATTAAATTACTTAATTCTGTATGGTACTCAGGTGAATCAATCTATCATCTATCTATCTATCTATCTATCATCTATGATCTATCTATCTATCATCTATCCATCTATCTATCTATCTATCTATCTATCTATCTATCTATCTATGGAATACTAGAAATTTCATCTGAAGCCTCAAGCCTGTTTGTATGCACTCTATCACAGGCCTGCAGCCCAAGGTCTTTTTCACATTTTACTTTGTATTTTGACATATGATCTTACTAAGTGACTCGGGCTTATTAAAACTCAGACTATGACCCTGGCACCTTTGAATTTACAATCCTCCGGTCTCAGCCTCGAGAGCAACTAGTCTACTCACTCTGCCTGAAAGATTATTGTGTCCCTCTCTGGTTATTTTTGTTTTGTTTTGTTTTCTCAGGAAAATTTTTTAGAATGAGAATTGTTGAGGAAAAGTTCGGCATTAAGCAGGCTGTCACAGAGGGACTAGTTCTTACCCTGGTGGAGAACACCACAAATCAGTGTGGAAAACAGCATCAGAAAGCTCCTTTTGAAAGACAAATAGTGGGTGTGGAATTTCTTTAACATCTCCAGTCTATGGAGATGGCATTTACCAGTGGATAGAGGAAGCCCTTGGGGTAGATTTTCAGCTCTTAGCAATTGGAAGCTATTCAACTCATGCAGAAATAGTAAGTACTAGTGGTATATGTGGGACTTCAAGGTGGCTCTCTGAGCACTTGCCTCACTGGCCACCAGGCTGAGGGAAAGGGAGAGATGCTGAGCTGTGTATCTACCCTTACCAATTCTTAGAAGTAGCCACTTCTGTCCAAATATCTGTAATCAAAGCAAGCCACCTGGAAGTTCCTAAACTCAATAGATATATAATCTCCCCACAGGGCAAGGCATACCGATGAGGACTATTAGAGTATTTGGACATAACTAATATACTTTGTCACACTTCGCTAAAGATTTTAATATTTCCAAAATCACATTAAAACTGCTGGTCATATGCTGGGCATGGTGGCGCACACCTTTAACCCCAGCACTTGGGAGGCAGAGGCAGACAGATGATCATTGTGAGTTTGAGGCCAGCCTGGTCTAAAATGCAAGTCTATGACAGCCAAGGCTACACGGGGAAACACTGCCTCAAAAAACAAAACAAAACAAACTAGCTAACTAACAAAAAGATTTTAAAAACCAAAAAAAACCTGCTGGCCATAGCTTTTTAAAGAGAAACTATTGAGCTATAAATCATATGTCATAAATTTCACCCTTTTCAGTGATATTGTATGCTCATAGTCATGCACTCATCCATCACCATCTCCTTCCAGATTATCATAAAAAAAAAAAAAGCACATATCAAACTCATGGTCCCTTCCTGTTTCTTCTTTACTGTGTTCTTTAACAGCCAATAATGTACTTACCGTCTCTAGAACTTGTCTATTCTGCATACTTAAAAAAATGGTATCCTGCCATATATGGTTTTCGTGACTATTGTTTGTTTGTTTGTTTGTTTGTTAAAGTTACCTGGTGTAACTTTTCAAGTTTCACTCATTGTATTGTGTATCAGAACCCTAGTGCTTTTTGTTGCTGCATAATGTTTCATTGTAAGTTTATCCATTCATTGTTGATGGGAATGTTGAGTTGTTTCCATTTGGGGCTGTTTTAAACACTGTTCTACCTGCATTTGTGTCAAGGTTTTATGTGCACTTAGGTTTGCAGTTCTTTTGAGCATGTTCCTATGAATGGAATCACTGCTCATATATTAAACTCCAGAATAAACATTTTGAGAAACTGACAAGAACAGTTTTAAAAATTTGTTGTATCATTTTACATTCCCAGCTATAGCATAGGACAGTCCCATTTTTCCACACCCTCTCCAACACTTGCCATGTGTCTTTTTGATTAGCATCAGACTGTTGAGTATAAAATAATATTTCATGGTTTAAATATGTGCTTTCCTTGGTGTCCAATAATGCTGACTATATTTTCATGAGTTTATAAACCATCTGTATAGCTTATTTGGAGAAATATTTGTGCTGTTAGTTCTTCCCATTTTAATTTGGATTATATTTCCTACTTTATTACTGAGTTGTTGGATTTTAGTGTATTTCTACTACATGTGTGGATTATGCGTGCGACTTTATCAGATTTGCGATTTGCAGGTTTTTTTTTTTTAATATTCTGTGGGTTGATAGAGTTTTGTTTGTTTGTATTTATTTTCTTAATAATGTTCTTTAAAATATTTTTCTTTGTTTTGATGACTTACCACTTATCATGTGGGGGGGGGATGTGGGTGTGGGTGTGTTTGTGTGTTTGGCATATATATATGTGTGTGTGTGTGTGTGTGTGTGTGTGTGTGTGTATAGTCATTCCTGAGTGTATGTGCATGTGTGTATGCATGTGCACAGGAGGCCAGAAGTCTGTGCTAGGTTTCTTCCTTGATCTCTCTATACCTTAGTTTCTGAAACAGTATCTTACTGAGCTTACAGCTCATTGATTGGCCAGGCTGGACGGCCAGCAAATAAGCTCCAGAAATCTACCAGTTACCCTTCCTGTCCTCCACTTTCCAGAGCACTGGCAATTCAGAGGCAACCACTATACTGGCTCTGAGTGGGTGCTGGGGTCCAAATTCATGTCCTCATACTTACATGGCAGGCAGTAACTTACTGAACTGATTCCCCAGCCCCTGTCTGCCTTTTATTGCTTGTACTTTTGTGTCATATCTAAGAGAGCACTGATTAACACAAAATCACAAGGATATACTCTTAAATTTTTTCTAAGGTCTTTTTATATGTTTAGCTATTATGTTTAGGTATCTGACCCACTTTGAGTTACTGTTTTGAAAAGATCTGTATAAAGGAGGAGTCCATATTCACGTTTCCGCATGTAGGCATCTGGTTTCCTCAGCACCATTTGTTGAAAGTTGTTATTTCTCTGTTGGATTTTCTTGTAACTCTTGTCAAATGTCATCGCTTTTGATGACGTACACTAAAAAGATAGTACTTAGCAACTGCCTGCTCAGAGACAAAGCCATATTAGGCCCTTCATGGATATTTGTACACAGTTCTCCCTAATACCTATAAGGCAGGTAGTATCTTTCATGTTTTGCACGTGAGCAAACAAAGCTGTTAGTAGATAGATAAATTGTCCACATGAACACAGGTAGTCCGGATTCAATCCAGAGCTATCTGATGCTAAATCCTTTCCCGCTGTTAGATACAATTGTAACGTCGGGATGTACTTAAGCCTTATTCTTCTTTCTCAGATAGGAGGCCAACATACCCATTGTACTACAGACAAGGAAAGTCTATACTGTCAGGGACATCAGAGTCATCGGGGATTCTTACCAGTTATGCTTCGTCCCAGGGAGACATTTGATTTCCTATGTATCATAGAAATATCCAGCAGGAAAATGTCTACAAAGCTCTTTTTTCTTCTCCTAAGTGTGTTCAAATAAGATTATGTTAAATACCGAACTTGTAGGCGATTACATAACAACTTGGGGGTTTGTCTCCAACTCAAGCCCCTCACATGCAAACTCAAGTCTTCTGAAGTAAACGAAATATGAAACTTCTAGCTGCTCTCACCATGGAGCCAGTTTCTGAGCCATAGACCAATGAAGCTGAGCAGACAGAATGGTGGAACACAGAGATGTTTTTAAAAAATGCATCCACGTCATTAAAAACGGCTTCAAGAACATCTTTAGAAAAGAAAAATAAATTGCTCCTAATCCACAGCCCTAGCACAATACAAGGCCTAATTCTATTTCTACATTTTCTTTTTCAGTTCTTGTCTCTGTGCAGAAACATATTTACATAATTGCAATCACAGTAAGTTTTCATATACATCTTTTTTCACTTAGCATTATTTTTCATAAACAATCTTCATGTTGCTATGTATTTTACATACTTACCATCTTTTTATAACCATTTTCTCTGTTTAAAAAAATGTACATGTCCCTGGTACAAATTCTGAGAAACACAGAACTGCTACAAAAAAGGAAAATATCAGCAATATCCCTGAGGAAACAACTATTAAATATTTTAATGTATTTACTTCATATCTTTTTTTCTGTGCATGTATAACTTTATTTTACATAGATGAAACTATATAGGACATAAAATTGTATTTGAACTTTTTACTTAGTACACTTAGTATGACAACAGAAATACTTTCCTATGCCAGTATTGTTGGATTTTTAACTTCGTTCTAGTTCCTCTATCTTATGAATAATTTCTTAACCTATGTATGTATCTGTCTATATTTAGACTATGGACCTAACATACATTACTAGGGATGGAATTACTAGATCTGTGAACATTCAGAAGCCTTTCAAAGTAATACACATTTTTAAAGGTCTACTACTTCCATCGTTATATGCACTCGTATTTGTCAAACAAATACATATTTTTCTGCATTGTGTTACTTACTGACATTTTATTCTTACAATTCTATCATAATAAGGACTCCTGAGGCCCTGTTCTCTGAAGATTGATAGGCAGCTAATGATTGGTAGGAGATGGGGAGATATTTTCTTCAGTGGTATAGCCACTGCTAAGTTGCCCAGGCCCCTGTATATAATCCTTTTTCACCCATGAGCACATAAACCACTCTTAAGTAAAATGAGTGGGTCACCAAAACAAACAAACAAGACGTAAAAGTAGAAGTGGAACTAGTTGGTTAGAGAAAAAGATCAGAGAGAGTAGAGGCAGATAAGAGATGACAATAAGGGGTGAATATGACCAAACTACATTGCAAACATGCGTGGATATGTCATAGTGAAACCAGTTATTATGTATAATTAATATAATCTACTAAAAGTAGTCTTTTTATGCAAATTACCTTAGAAATGGAAGTACTGGGTCTGAAAATGTTAATGTTTAAGGAATTTTTGAAGTTTATTACCAACTTACTCTCTAAAAAGGTTGCAACAATTTATACTTCCACCTCTATCCACCAGCCTCCATCTCTTATGTCAATGAGAAAAAACATCAGCCTTAAGTATTGCTCAGACTATTAAATTCCAGAAACAGCTGGCTGTGGAGGAGCGTTCCTGCAATCCCGGTACTTGGGAGATAGAAGCAGGAGAATCTGGAGTTCAAGGCCATCCTTGGTTACAGAGTAAATGTTCTGGCTAGTGTTTATGTCAACTTGACACAAGTTGAGGTCATCTGAGAAGGAAGAATCTTAACCAAGAAGATTCCTCAATAAAACTGGCCTGTAGGCAAATCTGCAGGTTATTTTCTTTATTTTTGATCAATGTGGAAAGGCCCAGATCACTTTACCTTCTGCCACTCCTGGGCTGTGGTCCTGAGTGCTATAAGAAAGCAAGCTGAGTAAGCCATGGAGAGCAAGCCAGTAAGCAGAATCTCTCCATGGCCTTTGCATCAGCTCCTGCCTCCTGCCTCCTGCTCTGATTTGAGTTTCTGGCCAGACTTCCTTTGGTGGAGGAAGTATAACAAAAAAAAAAAAAAAAAAAAAACCTATTTCCTCCCCAAGCTACTTTTGGTCATGAGTTTATCACATCAATAAAAACCCAAAATAAGTGAGTTTGCAGCCAATTTGAGTTATATAAGACCTTATATAACTTTTAAAATTAATGTAATAACAAACTTCAGAATATGAGAAATAAAAAAATGCTGGGAGAAGCATGTCATGTTTGTTCTTTGAATCCGTACAGGACAAACTGAATAGTACATGTGTAGATATTTATTTGAAGAAGTCAATATTGTCTGGCAGATCCCAGGACACAACTAAAAGAGTTGAAAATAAATGCTCAGGCATCACATTTTCAAATATTCACATTTGATAGACTAAGCTATAGGAAGGATGTAATATGAAAATTACCATCAGAGGATTGGGACAGATGCTGGGACTTGCTACTGGGACTCCAGGTGAGAGTGGTATGGGAGAATTGGGAAATTAAAGGACCCAGAGGGTCCTAGAACCCTACAAGAAGACCATCAAGGCTGACAGATGTGGCCCAGAAGAGCCTGCACAAACTGCCGTACTAACCTAGGACAATGCATGCAATAAACACAGACCTCCCCTATTCAGATGTAGCCAAAGGACAGCGCATGCTCCACAGTTGTGTGGAGAGAGCAGGGACTGAGTCTGACATGAACTCTTGTGCCCACTATTTGACCACTTCTCCTTGGTGGAGAGGCCTGGTGGCACTCAGAGGAGGGGAAGCAGGCTACCAAGATGAGACCTGATAGGCTGTGATCATTTGGTTGGGGAGGAGGTCCCCTTCTGGCACAGGTCTGGGGGAGGGGAATAGGGTGAAAGAGGGAAGGAGGGGGAATGGGAAAATATGAGTGAGGGGATAACAATGGGGATGTAATTTGAATAGTAAAATTTAATAAATAATTTTTAAAGTTAAATTACCATCAGAATAAGGAAGAGAGGTGCAAAGTCTCTGACTGTATAGGAAGACTGGCCATTAGACTGAATACCAGCCCTAGGTCTAAAGAAACTAGAATTCAAGGCACAAAAGCTAAAATTAAGGCACAGAAACTACATAAGTAAAATTCTTCAATTCCTATCTAAATTAGCTTTAGCAAAAATAGACAATTCATTGGTTCATGTAAATGAATCATCCAGAAATAAAGCTGACATTTTATGCATCTTGATATAAGACTTAATGGGCAGGGTCTTGTTTTCTTTCTTCTCCTAACTCAATGTGCTTAATGCTGAATCCATTCCCAGGCCTCATGTGGCCACACAGTGACTGTAGCAGTCGCAAACTATATCATCCCAAAGTCTAGTTCAATAAGGAAAAGCAAGAAAATGGTTCTCAGAAGTTTCAGAATATACATGGCTTCTTATTTTGCAATTGAGTAACTATGAATTCATTTTAAAATATTTACATCTATTTTGCTAATTGAAAGTTGGATGGTAAACATTACTCCTGAAAATGTGTGGTATGTTGAGGCCTGGCATTGGTTGGAAATAGCTGAAGATCACAAGACATCATACAATGACTATCTGTGTGTCCATGCTAAGCCCATACAGCAGATTTGAATGTCTGAGAACAGAGCATGTATGGATTTGTCCTATCATACTCTTCATTCTATTTGCCTTCTGTTGCTGTGATAAAACACCCTAAATAAAAAGTAATTGGGTATTCTTTCTTTGAGTGCCACCAGACCTCCCCACCAAGCAGGCTACCAAGATGAGACTTGATAGCCTATGACCATATAGTGGGGGAGGAGGTCGCCCTCAGTCATAGACCTAGGGGAGGGGAGTAGGGTGAAAGCGGGAGGGAGGGAGGGAAGAATGGGCGGAATGGGAGGATAAAAGTGATGGGATGACAGTTTAGTTGTAATCTGAATAAATTAATAAAATTTTAAAAAAGAAAAAAGTAACTGGGGAGGAAAGGGTTTAATTGGCTTACACTTGTAGGACATATCCATCATGAAGGAAGTCAGGACAGGAACTCAAAGCAAGAGTCTTGGAGGAATTCTGCTTGCTGGCTTACCTTCTCATAGGGTCATGCTTAACTAAATTCTTCTCTTTTAAGTCTTTTTTTTTTTAATTGTTCACTTTCCATCTCAGTTGTATTCCCCTCCCATATCACCTCCTGGTCCCATTCTTCCTCTCGCATACCCCTCCCTCCCTCCCTATCTAAGAAAGGGAGATCCCTCCTCCCCTATCATCTGACTTCAGCCTATCAAGGCTCATCTGAACTGCCTGTATCCTCTTCCTCTGTAGCCTGGCAAGGCCACCCTGCCATGGGGAAGTGATCAACCTGTGGGGGACCAGAGTCCATGACAGAAGTAGTCCCTACTCCCCAAATTATAGGACCCACAAGGAGACTGTGGTGCCTATCTACTACATCTGAGCTGAGGGTTAAGGTCCACACCATGTATGGTCCTTGGTTGGTGCATCACTCTCAGTAGCACCCCCTCCTCTGCCCAGATTTGTTGGCTCCACTGGTCTTCTTGTAGAGCTCCTGATCCATCCATCTCCTGCAATTCCACAACTCTCCCTTAAGACTCCCTGAACTACACCCAAAAGTATGGCTGTGAGTCTCAGCATCTGCTTGGATCCCCTGCTAGGTGGAGTCTTTCAGAGGACCTTTATGATAGGCTCCCAATCTGCTCCCTCTCTTCAACTGCTTTCCAGGTCTGTTCTATTTGCCCTTCTGAATAAAAATTAAACATTCTCCCTAGGAACCTCCTTATTACTTAGTTTCTTTAGGTCTGTGTATTGTAGAGTGGTTATCCTATATTATGTGGCTAATATCCACTTAAAAATGAGTATATACCATGCCTGTCTCTCTGGGTCTGGATTGCCTCACTCAGGATCATCATTTTTAGTTTCATGCATTTGTGTGCAAATTTCATGATTTCCTTGTTTTTAATAGCTGAGTAGTATTCCATTGTGTAAATGTACCATGGCTTCTTTATCTATTCTTTAGTTGAGGGACATCTAGGTTGCTTCCAGATTCTGGCTATTACAAATAAGGCTGCTATGAACATAGTTGAGCAAGTGTCCTTGTTGTATGGTGAAGCATCTTTTGGGTATATGTCCAGCAGTGGTATAACTAGGTCTTGAAGTAGAGCTATTACCAATTTTCTGAGAAAGGGTCAGACTGATTTTCAAAGTGGTTGTACAAGTTTGTACTCTCACCAGAAATGAAGGAGTGTTCCCCTTTCTCCACATTTTTGCCAGCATGTTGTGTCACTTGAGCTTTTGATCTTAGCCATTCTCAGAGATGTAAGATGGAATTTCAGAGTCTTTTTGATTTGCATTTCCCTGATGACTAGTGACACTGAGCATTTATTTAAGGGTTTATTGGCCATTCAATGTTCCTTTGCTGAGAATTCTCTATTTAGCTCTGTACCCCATTTTAATTGGATTATTTGGTTTGGTGGTGTTTAATTCCTTGAGTTATTCGGTCAGATGTAGGATTGGTGAAGATCTTCTCCCAGCCTGTAGGCTGTCATTTTGTTCTATTGGTAGTGTCCTTTGCCTTACAGAAGCTTTTCAGTTTCATGATGTCCCATTTATTAATTGTTGTTCTTAGACCCTGAGATATTGGTGTTCTGCTCAGGAAGTTGTCTCTGTGTCAATGAGCTCAAGACTCTTCCCCAATTTTCCTTCTAACAGATTTAGTGTGCCTGGTTTTATGTGGAAATCTTTAATCCACTTGGACTTTACTTTTGTGTGGGGTGATAAATAAGGATCTATTTGCATTTTCTATAAGTAAACATCCAGTTATACCAGCACCATTTGTTGAAGATGCTATCTTTTTTCCATTGAATGTTATTTGCTTCTTTGTCAAAAATCAAGTGTCCATAGGTGTATGGATTCCTTTCTAGGTCTTCAATTTGATTCCATTGATCCACCTGTCTGTATCTATGCCAGTACCATGCTGTTTTTGTTACTGTTGCTCTATAGTACAGCAGCTTAAGATCAGAGATAGAGATACCTCCAGAAGATATTTTATTGTATAGGATTGTCTTTACTAGTCTGGTTTGTTTTGTTTTGTTTTTCCATATGAAGTTGAGAATTGTTCTTTCAAGGTCTGTAAAGAATTGTGTGGCATGTTGATGGGAATTGCATTGAATCTATAGATTGCTTTTGGTAAGATGACCATTTTTACTATGTTAATCCTACTCATCCATGAGCATGAGAGATCTTTCCATCTTCTAATATCTCCTTCAATTTCTTTCTTCAGAGACTTGAAGTTTTTTTCATACAAGTCTTTTATTTGCTTAGTGAAAGCTACACCAAGATAATTTTTGGCTATTGTGAAGGATGTTGTTTCCCAAATTTCTTTCTCAGCCTATTTGTCTTTTGTATTAAGGAGAGCTACTGGATTTTTGGAATTGATTTTGTATCCAGCCACTTTGCTAAAGGTGTTTATCAGCTGTAGGTGCTCCTCTGTAGAATTCCTGGGGTCACTTAGGTACACTATCACATCATCTGCAAATAGTGATAGTTTGACTTCTTCCTTTTCAATATGCAACTCTTTGATCTCCCTTAGTTGTCTTACTGCTTTAGCTAGGATTTCAAGTATATTAAAGAGATACAGAGAGAGTGGACAGCCTAGTCTTTTCCCTGATTTCAGCGCAATTGATTTAAATTTCTCTTTATTTAGTTTGATATTGGCTATAGGCTTGCTGTATATTGTCTTTACTATGTTTAGGTATGTGCCTTGTATCTCAGATATCTCCAAGACTTTTAATATGAGTGGGTGTTGGATTTTGTCAAATGCTTTTTCAGCATCTAAAAATGTGATCATGTGGAGTTTTTCTTTGTTTGCTTATATTATGGATTACATTTATGGATTTCCATATATTAAACCATGTCTACATGCCTGAGATGAAGCCTGTTTGGCCATGGTGAATGATATTTTTGTTGTGTTCTTGGATTCATTTTGCAAGTATTTTACTGAGTATTTTTGAATCAATATTCTTAAGAGAAATTAGTCTGAAATTCTCTTTCTTCATTGGGTCTTTGTGTGGTTTAAGTATCCAGGTGACTGTGGCATCATAAAATGAGTTTAGTAATGTTCCTTCTGTTTCTATTTTGTGTAATAATTTGAAGAGAATTGGTATTAGATCTTCTTTGAAGATCTGGTAGAATTCTGCACTGAATCCATCCATCCCTGTGCTTTTTTTGGGGGGAAGGGGGTTGGACAATTTTTGATGACTTCTGTTTTCTTAGGAGACAGGACTGTTTAATTTGTTTACTTGACCTTGATTCAATTTTGGTATCTAGAAAATTGTCCATTTCATTTAGATTTTCAAATTTTGTGGCATATACACTTTTGAAGTAAGACCTAATGATTCTTTGGAGTTCCTCAGTGTCTGGTATTATGTCCCCCTTTTCATTTCTTATTTTGTTGATTTGAGTACTCTCCCTCTGCCTTTTAGTTAGTTTGGCTAAGGGTTTGTCAATCTTGTTAAACTTCTCAAAGAACCAGCTCTTGGTTCTGTTGATTCTTTGAATTGTTTTTTTGTTTGTTTGTTTGTTTCTTATTTATTAATTTTAGCCCTGAGTTTGATGATTTCCAGCCATCTACTCCTCTTGGGTGTGTCTGATCATTTTTGTTCTAGTAAAAAGCTCAAAAATTCTCAACAGTCTTCCAAGAAAATAGTCTGAAGTCATAAAAATCTTCCTGGTAAGATCTAGCACAGCAACAACCCCACTATTGTGATGCAAACTTCTGTTCTAGTTTATTTTCTGTTGCTGTGATAAGCTCAAACTCTCTGATGAAAAGAAACCTGCAGGGGAAAGGATTAAATTATTCTTCCATGTCACAATCCATTATAGTAGGAATGCAAGGCAGGAACCATGGAGGAACACTGCTTACTAGATACTCCGCCTCACTCACTCATAGGTTTATTCTTAACTTTTCTCACACCTCCAAGGACGCTCCCTTTAATCTCAAGATATAGTGGGATGGCACAGTTATTTAGGTTGACAAAATTTTAAAAGAAAAAGTTTAGTCATTTCTTTTAAAGTAGTTATATTTGGGATGGAGACACGTGGTGGTTAAGAGTACTTACTGCTTTTCCAGAGAGGCAAGGTTTAATTCTCAACACCCACATGACAGTTACAAACATCTGAATTCCATTCCCAGGGTATCTGACACCCTCTTCTGATCTCCAGCATCAGAAGCATGTGATAAGCAGACACACATGCAAGCAAAACATCTATAAAAGGCCATATTGGTGTTCCATTGCCCATCATTCTCTATTGACGTAGGCTTAAAATTATAAGGGCCTTTGCGTTGGTCATAAAAGCAAGAATGGTGTTTGTTTAGTGACCTCGAAAATAAAATTCTCTCACATAGGAAAAGAAGTTTGTTGCTTACTGTCTGGTTTCCATTTCATACTGTAGCCCTTTACATGCTTGATAATTATTGTGGAACGGTGTTGAGTTGAGGCAAGCAAGGTATGATCCATGTACAGGGACCTGAAATGCCTGGAGGTTAAGGAACTAGTGGCATATCATGGATAGTATTCTAAATCCTCCATGGTCTCGCCTAAAATATCGTCAAAGAACTTTATAAGGACAGGATAGAGCAATGCTCCAATTTGCTCTTGGCAAAAATATTGATCTGCCATCACCATTGCTCACTCAGTACTACTGGTGAAAGAAAAATAAAAATTTTATAGCCAAACAGGAGGAAAGGGAATAAGAAAAGTTCCTATGGAAATTCTGAAATCAAAATACCCCTTCACATTGTCACCATTCTCTTGATATGATTTTTGGCCAAAACAAGTTCTCGGACTTTCAGTTCTTTCCTCCATAAAATGGAGGTAATAATAGTAGTAGCCTCACAGGATCGATATGAGTATTAGATGAAATAATGTCTGTATACAGCCCATATTAGAACCTTGGAAATGTTCGTTGTTGCTATAGGCTTTCCTTCTTTGGGGATGGTCACTATAGGTACTTGCTATGTTTTTGTTTCCTACTACACAAGACCCATCCCATTAGCCAATTCTCTGAATGCCAGGAGGGGCTATGTTTGTCACTTCCATACAACTTCTCCCCCAGGTATACTCTGAACTATTGTTTTACAAGCCTGATGTATTTCTCTGTAAAACCTACAAGCACCAGGATAATCATCCCAGGCCAGCTGAGATCTACTCTAGGATAGATATAGATGAATGGATGTATGGATGCATAGATGGATGCATGGGCCGATGAGTGGATGTGTGGATGCATGGATACATGGATGGGTGAGTAGATGAATGAATGGATGCATGGATGCACGGATGTGTGTGTGTCCTTTAGAAATCTTTTCTTCTATAACAAAAAGACTGCAGGAGATGGGCTTATTAAACAGAATGTTTTTCGTATCATCATCCATCACTACCTCCTGAACCTAGCCATCTGGTTATGTCTATTGTAAAACCTTCCTTAGTTCTTAAAGAATGGCCTCTGAATTACCTATAATGGAATTAGCTTGGGGTTTTCTTTGTTTGAGCAAATTTTTTCCAATGAAACCCTGAAAGAAACTCCTCAGAGAATATTCATATTTTTGGTAGCAAGTTGTAAATATTAAAGAAATCTGAAATTTGTAATAAGAAAACTGGAAGAGAAAGTGCAGTATAAATGTGAGCGCAGACTACTTCTGCAGTGACTTAATGTGCCAGGTTGGGTTGGTACCCATGAGGGACCTTCCCCTCTCTGGAAGAAAGAGAGGAGAGAATGTGGTAGAGAGGGTATATGAGTGGGAGCTGGGAGCAGAGAATGGGGCCTGCAATCAGAGTACAAAGTGAATAAATTAGTAATTTTTAAAATAAATAAATGTGAGCTCAGAAACATCAGATTAATATTTACTGGGGACCAGTGAAGGTTGCGACAAGGATTATCAGATGAGAACAAACCAAGCAGAGGCAGCTAAAACAATGCCATTCACAGCACCATCCACAGGTGCCAGTGTGTGCACTGTGTCAACAGGAGAGGCACTGAAATGGAAAGACAACGTTTAGGAAATGTATCGTGATTCAGCACCACTGCAGCTTGCAGGGCCATAGCTACTGGAGTTTCCCAGATAGCTATGATAAATTGGAAGTAGAGACCATACCAAACCCAGTAAAGGTGAAATCAGGAAACCTATACATCCTCCCCTCATCCGCAGTCAACATCTCGCTGTGTAGCCTTGGCCATCCTGGACTTGCTTTGTAAACCAGGCTGGCCTCGAACTCATAGTGGTCTGCCTGCCTCCTCCCAGAGTACTGAGATTATAGGGGTGCACCACCTCACTCAGTACATCCTTATTTTAATTGACTCTTAACACCTGTTGACACCACTACCTTAAGGTTTTTTTTTTAACAGCTTTTACTAATACATAGTAGAATCTTAAGAATGAACTTACTAAAAACTAAGAATATGATTTTCCCTTATCCACTCGGGTGAGTTGTGAAGCATGATGCATTTCAACTGTCTGAAACCTAATAGTTCCTGCCTTCTTCATTACCAGGCCTGTTCTCATCCTTTGCAGAAGGAAGGGTTTTCTTTCCAGCCCAACTAGAGCCTAAATGGAACTTGGTAAAACTTAACCACCTACATACAGGGTGGCTGAAAAGCAATCTCCATGTCTTTTTTAATACAGAGAAGAGGTGAGGGGGAATAGAGCTGCTACCTTTCCTCACTCACTTCATTAGGATGCTGGTTTTCAGCAGCGTTGCTTGGCTGCTCTAATTGGATCCATGCACACACAGGTCTGCGTGGCTCTATTGAATGCTGACATTTCTAACTAACTGACCTTTTCAAGACCGTTGGTACACCCATAATGAGTGTGCAGTGGCATTGTGTGGACACAATACAGCTAACTTCACAGTGCCAGAAAAATGTGGGATTGAAATCTATTCAGAATCCCCAATCTCGAGTTAGCAAAATGAGAAAACCAAGTCCCAACATTCATCAGCATGTTATTGTGCGGATATCGATTTCAATGCCCTTTCACTTCTTTCAGGAAAAAAAAAGTTGTATTATAGAAGTCTAAATTAACTTTTGTTCTGTTATTTTCCCCTGTACCTATAAAAAGGTCAAATGCATTCATAAGGCTGAGATAGATTTGCTGGATATAAGCACTAAGATAGCAATCAACCTTCAAATAACCTTTAAGGAGACATGGGCTCTTCCCTGAGCAAAAATTGATGTACTCATTAAGACTGTGAAATTCTTTAGAAATCACCTAAAGAGAAACAGTTACAGAGCCAGTGGCAAAAACATGTCATTTAGAACAATGAGATAATGGCTCAGATGTTTGCAATTGTTGTGGCCCATTCAATGGTCACAGTAAGGGGACTTCAAAGGGAATCTAGCAAAATGAGAAAGAGGAACAGTGGTTTTCATAATCCTGTGCAGGGGCAACTCTATCTAGGCCCTGGCAGGAAAGGATATAATTTCTGAGTGTCCTGTGGTATTACAGACTCAAATTCAAATCCTTTGTTTTGTAAGTGTAGAGGGGTAATAGCAGATTTATCAGGCCTCTCTCTCAACTATGGAAGAGAAAGTTAGCTGTAAGTAGCAGCTGTTCCGATGAAACAATGGCGGCCGACTGAGTGTGCATTTCTTCCTTTAAAGCTCCTCTGAGGACTATATTATTTTCCATTAGTGATTCCCAGTCCTGGAATCAGGCCACTATAGAACTCTATTCTATAAGCATTCATGAACAGACTGTGTGCCAGAAACTATGGTTGGTACTGAGCGGGTTCTTTTAAAAGGCTGTTTAATTTCATTTCAATTGAATTCAATTCAATTCAAGCCAGTAAATATTTCTTAAACATTTGTTCCTCAAACATTTAAACATTTGTATCCAGAACTTTAAAGTTGAAAGAAGGAATGAACTTTAAGGGGCTCCGTCATAAGTTCCATATGCTCAAAACTGTCTAAATCAGGCGTGTCCAACCTGCAGCCCGCAGGCCACATGCATTCCAGCATAGCTAAGAATGCAGCTCAACACATCTGCAGAGCATAACATTGCATCTATATGTAAAATGATCATATACCTCTGCTAAATTCCAATTGTCATTCTGTAACTGCAAATATTACACTATTTTGGAAAAGAAAAGACTAAAGTTTAGACAGATTCTATCATTTACTCCAAATCACCCAGGTAAGGTCGTAAGTGGATAAGCACATTATTCCAAAGTCTTCTCTCTGTGATCTCATTTGTCCACAGAAAGGTCATCTTTAAACAATTTCATCTACTCACACAAGAGCAGAGATGTTTCTGGTGGAGTGGTCTTTCTACTGGGCAACATGACATGTAATAAGAGATAAATGTATGATAAGAAAATAACAGCATCTTTGATGTTCACATTAATCTGGCCAACTCTTTGGGAATCATCCAATGAAGGTGGTTGTAAAGGATTGATTCTGGTTCTGTAGTTTAAAAATGTTTAACAATATAGACTAATTGCTTATCACTTGCATCCATTGCATTGGAAAATCATCATGACTTCACTTTTCTGCTCATCTTGGGTTTCCTTTCAAGCCCTCCTTTGCACAATATTCTGGTCAGTCACCATTTAGACTCATACCTGCACATAAAATGGAACTCCATATACCTGAACTACTTACTCTGTTTCACTTTATCTATGAAGTGCCACATTCCATATGGCCTAGTCTTGGAACCCTGTCTAGGGCAACACAAGAATTAAGAAATGACAGACACACACACACACACACACACAGAAAAGCTGAGATCAGTTGGGTTGGCTCAGTCTGATGGAAGGCATCTACTATGCAACCTGGAAGCTAAGTGTGTTTTGCCCAGCTTCACCTGCACAAGCTATTTTTTTTCTTTAGAATCTTGGTGGAAAACATCATGGCTGTGCAACTTTTGGATTATGTGGGCCTGAGCATTAGTACTATGTAGGCACTGACATGTTCTGCTCCCAGCTCAAGAAGAAATGCAGTCCCTCTGGACTATGGCTGTAATGGCCTCTGAGTTCCTGGATGGCTGGACCGAATGAAGCACATTTCTAGGTGTCCCTGTACAAGCAAGATGCTATGGACATACTTGTCTTATCATGGAAAATAATTTTAAATGAATTTACAGTTTTATACTTTAGCGTCTGTGACAAATGGGATCTCACCAATTCTTAAAAAACCCTTAAAGCACCTTTCATCTTGACCTACTGCACAGTGTTTGGCATCTCTTTAATTGCCAAACCTTACATGGTTTTCACATTCTGCTCCTTTTTACTCCCAAGTCTCACTGTAAGCGCTGCTAAAGATAGCCACCAGTAACAATGCCACAACCTAAACGTCTCGAAATTTCTACCACCAAATTAATTAGTCCATTACTTAAGTTGGTGTCATTCAAATTTTTAGAAGATGGGTAAAATATAGACAAATTATTTTCTACCCGATAACATGAAAGGGCCTCTATAGAGTTCTTATAGAACCCAGTAGAGGTCTTATCCCCATGTGAAACCTTCTCAGCCTGGGTTTCACTACCCATATTTCTGTCAACATTCTAGTCTTCTGACTTCCACCAGACTCACCCTTCAAGCCTGTCTGTAACAATCTAGTGCTTGTGTGTCCTACATCTCCAAACTCTTCCAAATTCCTCTGGCAAACCAGTTCCAAAAGCAAAGGATGCCTATGGCCAGCTTTAGTCATCATGGTGACTCCACTCTTTGTAAGTATTTTCTATATAGAGTAGCTGGGACCAGATATTTGACCCCCCAAAAAAATGCCCTAGGGGAAGGTTTATTTTGATTCATTCACTATTCCAGAGGGCTCAGGGCACTATGGCAAGGAAGCTGTGATGGAACTTCACTGTTCACAGCATGGGAGGCCAGGAATGGGGAAATGGCTGGAGTGTAACTGGTTTCTTTGCTTTCCTTTTTTATTCTGTTGTGAGCTACTAGCACAAGAAATAGTACCACACACACCCAGGGTGGTCCTCCTGGCTCTACCAGTCCTCTCTGAAAATACTATGGAAACACACCAGGAGTGTTTCACACTAATCTCAGATGTTTTTCTATCTAATCAAATTAACATTAACTAACCATCCTAGGCAAAGTTGGAACCCAAGAGTTTGCAACAGGCATAGGCAGAGCACAGAAGTCTGACCCCTATCTAAGATAGAGTTTTGTTGTGATAAAACACCATGACCAAAACCAGCATGGAAAAGAAAGGGTTTGCTTCGTATTACTCTACCAGTCCATTAGTAAGGGAAGTTAGGGTAGGAACCCGGAGGAATGAAGTGCTGAAGCATAAGCCATGAGAGGATGCTCTTTACTTGCTTTTTCAATACACTACTTTCTTACAGAACCCCAAAAACATCTGCCCAAGGGTGGTATTATCCACAATATGCTAGGCCCTCCTGCATCAATACTAATTAAGAAAATGCCCTGTACTACAGTCTTGCCTATAGGCCAAACATATGGAGGCAGTTTCTCAACTTTGTTTCCCCCTTCTGAGATAACTCAAGCTTGTATAAAATTGATGACCAAATGAAAAAAGAAATAAAAAGAAAGAAAGGAAGGAAGGAAGGAAAGAAACAAACAAAAAAAAAAAAAACAAAGAAACATCCATAGATGAATGGATAACCTGAGGAAGACAAGCATGGCTGGTATGGAGAGGAGAAGAGAGGAGGAGCCATCTGTACAGTCTATGGATAGCACCCTAAAGACTGGTACACAGACAGATAAAGACTGGTTGTTATTAACATTGGAAAGGGTCATGCTGCATGTTAAACATAATGTTCAAATGGCACTAAAAGTGAGGGTCAGAAAGAAACAAAATCAAGTCACAAGTCGACTCTGAGTCTTATTTGGGTCTGCCAATTATTATGGGAAAGAAAGCCCTGGGACTCAATGAAAGTGTTGTCCCTATACGTCTCTTTTCTCACCTAGAGAGTAGGAACTTTGTAGTAAGTCATTTCAGACACCCTTTCTGAATAGAGCATCCTATAAGACTGCTTTATAAAATTCTGAATCAGGTTTGGTGGTGCACACCTACAATGCTAGCACTCAAGAAACTGAGGCAGGAAGATCTTGAGTTCAAAACTAGACTGGGATTATATAACAAGTTCCAGGTCAGTCTGGGCTACATAAGGAAGAGACCCTGTCTCAAAATCACAAATAAAAACAAAATGACAAATTATGAAAGTGTACATTTTATTCTCTATTTTGCTTTTGTGCCTATTAAAACATGCATATTGTAATAAAATTTCATTGTGAATACTCAAATTTGAATACTATATTCTTCCTTTGATTAGATTATGTTTAGCTATTTAATAGTGTGAAAACCTACTTTAGTTCAAGGCCATTCAAAAATATGAATGGTAGTCTAGATTTCCCTAAAGATTTATGTAATATGAACTCAAAGGTCTAGCCTATCATCAACTAAAGGTAATTTCAACTAAAAAGAGTAATAGGCTCAATTTTAACATGACTACCTTAAAGTGTTTTCAATTAAAATACCATATCTAGAAATAACTATATCCTATAGACAAAATACCACTTTATTATTCTAGTTTCTGAAATGTTAAACATACTTAGTTATGCATTTTTATTAATATTCCAGTTCAAGCTAGATGCACTGCTATAATCTCAGTTCTTGAGAGGGTGAGGCAGGAGGATCACAATGAGTTCGATGCTAGTTTAGATTACACAGTGAGCAGAGGCAGCCTGGGTGACATAGTGAGACCTTGTCTGAAAAAAAAAAAAAAACATAAATTAATTAATTACGAATTAGTTAAATCTTAACCACTATTGTTCTAACATAAAGCCTCTTTATTATACAGGAACCTTTTTAGAGGC
Organism: Acomys russatus; assembly: GCF_903995435.1. Lineage (NCBI taxonomy): Eukaryota > Metazoa > Chordata > Mammalia > Rodentia > Muridae > Acomys > Acomys russatus. The sequence continues at coordinate 9,684,233 of NC_067165.1, forward strand.
ATTTCTGCCCTGGGCAGTTTCTTGCAAATGTTACTTTTATTATTTTAACCATTTTCAAGTCTACAGTCCTGTATATAGTGTTAAATATAGTCACACAGTTGAACACGAATCTCTAGAAACTTTTACCTAACAACACTGAAATACCATAGCTTTTAGAAGACAAACTTTCCCATGCCCCAGTAACTACTTTTCTGCTTTGTTTCTCTGAACTCAGATCTTTAGATCCCTTGTGCACATGGAGTGCCAAGGTCCATCTTTTAGTGGCTATCTTGTTTCACTTGGTAGAGACCCTTGAAGTTCATCTACATTGTATAATGTGGCAAGGTTTTCTTCTGTTTTAAGGCCACTATCTCAATACGCCGCATTTTGTCTAGACAGTCTCCGCTCAGCAGCTGTTTGAGCTATTTCCAGTCTTGATTACTGAGAACAGTGCTACGCTGAGCATGGATGTGCAAACACCTCCTGGAGACCTCACTTTGGATTCTGTTGGCTAAATACCTTGCAGTGGGATTGTTACCTTTTCTTGGCTCTCTGGAAAACTTCCATTCCACTTTATTTTGTAGTTGTTTCCTGTCTTCTGAAAGAAAAGGTGCTCCCATTGTCTATTCTCCATTTATGTCCTTTGACAAATCATATTTATGATGCTCATAGCTTTCTTTAGGAAGCCAAACTCCATGGGAAGAGTTTAGCACCCCAAGGAGAATGGGGCCAGCTATATGAAGAAACTCAAATAAAAAGTCCTAGTCGATGTTAATTCTCTTAGTTTCATTTCATTTATCACCCGATGTCACTTTTTGAAAATACTGCACTGAGGACAATGACTCAGTGAAGTCATCCTTAGTAAGATGTGCTTATTCCCTCCCCCCAGGACAAACATTTAAAAACAGGAAAGATTTCAAATGATGGGACAGCTGACATGATGGGAATCAGGATGGTGGGGTGCAGGGAGTGCAGCCTGGGAGGGAGCGGATTGGAGCTCAGAAGCTGAAATCTCAAATGCAGAAAAAGATGTAAATGCTGCTCCCTAGATTTTATAGCTCCCAGATGCCTCCTGTAATTGCACTGCTAACCCTGAGTTTATTAAGTTATTTTCCAGAGTCGAACTCATTTGTATACATGTCAGAATGTAAACTGAATTTAAAAAGTGAGGTCCTTGGATTAGAATTCAGGAATGATAAACAAACTCATTTAGAATGTAAGATTTGCATGTCATTTGCATGTGCCCAAATGCAATTATATGTGCTCTGTAAACATGTATTTCACATTTATTTGTCATGATAGAACAGTATGGAAAAATTAATTGTCACCGTTTTTTTTTTAATATTTAGAGAAAATGATGAATCTAAAAATAGACTTTGCTAGCATATGATTCAGTGTGCAGAAACTGGCAAGGAGAGATAAGGATCCATAGAAAACCATAAATTCCCACTGCAACATCTGTAGGAGTTCAAATTGCATGGTTTTATGGGGGCCCCTTTCCCCTTCTCCACGGGTATTACCATAGCGCTCTGTAGATTTATTGCAGGCTCAGTGCAGGGACAGTTTTACTAGCAAAGCTTTAAAAAGAGAGGAGGGGGAAACTATTGCCTCTGAAAGTTCAGGATTGAATTGAAATGAAATAGATTCTCTAGCTTTAGAAACTTCTAGATGAACTGGGTATCCATACCCTTCTACACTGTCTACACCCCATCCTCTCTCACTTTTTGTGTGCTTTGATAAGAGGTAGTTTGAGTGACTGCAGTGTGGCCTTTCCGTTAAAAGCACACCTTAGGAAATAGTTGACACGTTAATGTCAGCATGGAAAGGCCTTTCATCTTATGCTTTTTACAAGATTAATATATAGTTCTTTAAATTTTAACACAAGTATATTTGTGTGACCACCATCGTAGTCATGATACAGACCGCTTCACACACCCTTCAAGGTATGTCTCCCTCATTCCAGCAAATGCTAGTGCAGTTGCTATTACTGTCACTTTGTCCTTTGAAGAATGTATCAAAACCAGGATTGTATAATTGCTAACCTTATGTGAGTAGCTTCTTGCATTAGTTTAATGCTTTTGGCATTCATCTAAGTTGCATCTATCAACAGTTCTGTCTTTTTCATTGCTGAGTACTGCAGGTTAGTACAACGTTTATCCATTCACCACCAAAGGTTTTCAAGTTGTATCTAAGTTAGACAGCTATGAATGAAAACTATTCTGAGTTGTTTGTCTTTGTTTCTCTGTAAACACGGTTTCATTTCTCTAGGGAAAGTAGTCAGATGTAGTATTTCTGGGTTGTCTAACCTTGTTTACCCTTTTCAGGAATTGTACGCCCCACAATATATGTAGGCATTCTGGTTGCCCTGCATTCTTGGTGGCACTAATATTTTCATGCATTATACATGCATGTTAACTCATTTAAACTTTATAACCTGTGAATTTGCTATTGATTGTCCATTTGAAAAGTTGAGGCATCAAGGTGGGAGAACTTAGCAGCTTCGTTTTTCTCACTACACTGTGTGAGAATGTGTGCGCTCTGCTGGTTCTTCTGTTAAGAACTGAGCACACAGGTGTCTCTGCTCTTGGCAGCCATGTAGCTTAGAAATAAAAATGCTCACATATAAACAAAGAATTCTTATGTCTCAGAATGGGGTAAAATGAGAAGCAAGTCAGGGGAGTGGACTTTAACTGGCCATGACCTCCAAATATCCCAGTGAAACTATGAAAACTAAGAGACCACAAATAACATTAATCTGTAGGTGGGTCTGGACCAAGCTAGATATGAGATTCATTTCTTCCTCTGTGACTCTGAGAAGCTACAAAATGAACTCACCTTCTATTTCTCTCTGCTGGATCAACAGAAAGCTGCCATCATATGCCTTCAGCATGAATAAAGTCCATCTCTTCTTCTTGACCCATCCAGAGCAGGGAGAGGAGCAACTGTCAAGTGCAAAATAAAGCCAGTTGCAGAACTCTTAATCTGATACATGTGTCTGTGTGTGTGTGGTGTGTGGTGTATGTGTGGTGTGTGTGTTTATGTATTGTGAGTATGTGGTTTGTGTGTGTGTGTGTGTGTGTGTGTGTTTGTTTGATGAACATGGGTGTTTTGCTTACATGTGGTACCCATGGAGGTCAAAAAAGCATGGCAGGTCCCCTAGAACTGGAATTACAGAAGGTTATGAGCTGTCACTTGGGTGCTGGGAATAGACTATAGATGCTTTGGAAGAGCAGCCAATGCTCTCAGCCACTGAGGCATCTCTCCAGCCCCCTGATACAATCTTCATAGCTGCTGCCTTACACTTATAAATGAATCCTAAGTTGATAGTAATGTATTCATCTCAACTAAGAACTCTCCGTTACCACTCACTGGGCACCCACTTTAAAAAGAGATGCCCAGTACAATGGGTAAAGCAATGTATGTGAAGCCAGAAGTTATGTTTGGTTGGTTGGTTTTAATTTTTAAGACTGTATTTAAATTACATTTCTCCTTCCCTTTCCTTCCTCCAAACCCTCCCACTTATCACTCCCCAACTACCCACACACTCTCTCCTTCAAATTCATGGCCTTTTAAAAAAAATCAATCCTTATTGCATGCAAAAATGTGTGTGTGTGTGTGTGTGTGTGTGTGTGTTCCTTAATATAACCTGCAGAGTCTACATGTCACTTGTAGATATGCTTTTAGCAGTATTTGAGACTGGACAACCAGCTGGTGTGCTCTTCCCCAGGAAGGGCCATTTCTTTTATTCCCATTTTTACTCAGTCATGTGTAGTTCTTTGTGTAGAGTTGAAACCTCATGTATCTTTCCCATACAGCTTGGCATGTTCATTGGCATCCTCCATGTTCAGTTTACATTTAGATGGTTGTGTTGGCGAGACTTTATGGGTGTAGCTTTTGATATTATTAGGAGACACAACATCACAATAAAGTCACTGATACGCCCTATGGCTTTTACAGTCTTTTCTCCCTGCTAGTCTACAATGTTCCCTGAGCCTTTGGGTGTAGGAGTATTTTGTAGATGTAGCCATTGGAACAAGGCTCCACAACTGTGCATTTTGATTGATTGTGCTTTTTTCCCCCCTAGTCATCTCCATCTATTGTAAAAAGAAGCTTCCTTGATGAGTGGTGAGGAGTATACTTATCTGTGGGTATAAGGACGAAGGTTTATAGACTGTTATTGGAGATTATGCTGGTTTAGTAAGTTAGTGCTTGTAGAGTCTCCTTCAATAGCCATGATGTTGGTAGCACTGATTATTTAGATAGGTTTCCAGTTCCAGGCATGGTATCCCCCCTGTTGAGTAAGTCTTTAGTCCAGTTAGAGAACTGTTGATTATCAGCAAGGCATTTGTACTACTACTGGTCATTGGTGTGGTTCATTGGCATCATAGTGATGTGGGAAGCTTGCATGGCATCTTCTGGTACCATGAAAGCTAGTCCTCAGAGAGGAGGCATTCAGGCAAGTGTTTGTTTGATTTTTTTTTTATTTCAAGTGATAGGAAACTGTTAAAAGGTTTTAATCAGGAAGGTGATAACTATTTGATTTTAGTTTTAAAATATTACTCTGTCTGGTGGGGTGACAGACCAAGTAGGAGGCCACAAGAAGTCCATGCAGGAGGGATTTGGTAGCTTAGAAGAAAAATACAACACCAGAGATGAAAAGAAAAGAAAAGAAAAGAAAAGAAAAGAAAAGAACATTCCTCTGGACCCTGTTTATGAAGTGTATACTGTCATCAGCAATAGGGACTTACTTTCTACCTCTAGGTAGACAGCAATGATTTTGGAGTCTCTTAGGCCTGTCCAACAACTTGAAAGAGGAATTCTCATGTCTGGAGTTGGGTTTGTTTTTTAAAGCTGGTCTTTGGCTCTTGTGGGAAGCATTGTCATCCCAGATAAGAAAAGTTCATTAAAACTTTATTTGTTTGTTGATATACTGAGTTGCATGTGTTATGCAGTTGTTTTATAGTAAATAGTTAATAATATGATTCCCTTTGGCTCTTTTGACCACATATATCGCTATTTTACTAACCTACTTCCTTTTCCTATGCTTACTTCCTTCACCCTTCTCCAAGGAACCCTCCTTTTCCCTCTTCTCCTATCAGATCAATTGTATTCTGCTATTTTATTTTACCCTTCTCTCACTTTCTTCTGTAGTAACTTCCTTCCCAGATTTAGATGTTTTAGATTTAAGTTTGTTTTAGTCATTTCCTATCTCTGACTCTCTAAGTGCTTCAACCTGTCCATATGCAGAGTTAAAGAGGTTGGGTCCTTCAGCCAACATCCAACAATAATCATTAATTCCTGATCTCTTCTTCAGCGTGTCTGTCTGTCTGTCTGTGTCTGCTTCTCTGTCTCTCTGTCTCTCTCTGTCTCTCTGTCTCTCTCTCTCTCTCTCTCTCTCTCTCTCTCTCTCTCTCTCTCTCTCTCTCTCTCTCTTCTCTCTCTCTGTCTCTCTCTGGATCTCTCTCTGGATCTCTGTGTCTCTCTCCTCCCCTTTCTCTTTTCTTCCCTCTGTCCCTCCCTTTCTTATTTACTTTTTTGAGAATTTCATAATAAATATTTTAAGCATATTCATTTCTTCCTTGATTCTGCCCCCCATATACAGTCCTGCTTCCCTACCCACACAACTTTGTGTCCTCTTTCTTGTATCTTTTATTTTTAACTGATGAGGTCCAATAATACTGCTCAGATACTCTTGGGTATACAGTCTTCACTGGAGGGAGCACGGCCAACTTGCCAAGGGCCACCACAGTTAAAATAAAATGGTTCTCACTCTCCCAAAAGCTACCAATTGCCCCACGGCTCCTGTGCTAGGTATGAGACAGATGCCCTTCCCTGTCCTTAGGTCTCCTCTATTATAGTTCTCTTGTAAGCTGTCCATCCTCTCTTTATGTAGCAGCCTCCTACTTGGTCTGCCACCCTGTAGTATACTGTGCAGCCACCAGTCAAAGTAATAATTTCTATCTAAAATCAAATGGTATCACCTTCCTGATTAAAGCCTTTTAATGGTTTTAATAAAATTTCCTAACCATGATTTACCCTTCTGGTCTTGGCTCTTTTGTTTCTCCCACCTCCTGTCATAGCACTTTCATCTCAATATTTATGCTCCAAACATACTGGTCTCTGTTTGCTTCTTAGACACCACCAGTCCTTTCCCAGAACTGGCATCTACAATTACTGGGGTCATTGTTGCTTCTTATCTGCAGTGCCACTTCATCAAGAAAAATTCTTTCACTATTCCACTTAAAGTTGCCTTCTCTAGTCACCTGTTAACAGTCCTAGGAATTTCTCTTCATAGAATTTATTACATATAATTATTAGATTATATTCTATCATAGGTTATATTATTGTGTAAAATATTATTGATGCTGTATATTATCACAATGTCTTATATATTTTATCTTTTTATCCCAATGAGAATAGAGACTTTGTCTCCTACACTTATACTGATGGTATAACATGGCACATAATAAGAGTTCTAAAAGTATTTGTCAATTAAATGAGTGCGTACATCTATTTAAGCTCTGCTGTTTCTTTTCTTCTCTCCTGGGCTCATTCTGCTCATTTCTGTGAACTGGCATACCTCCTAAGGTTGTTGTGTCAAATGAGACCCGGCATGTTAAGACACTAAATGAATTTAAGGAATTACTATGAGTCTCATCATCATTATCATCATCCAAGGCACTTTCCGCTCTGACACTGATTTCATTATTGGTCTTCAGGTCTCGGGGGGGATCTTCCAGTGAGAGAGTCTTTTTCTTTCCTTTTGTGCAACAGACACCTGGCAGTTCTAGTACATACCCCTGATTCAAGATGTCACAACTATTTGTCGTCAAGCTGCTGGCACAAGTATCATTCAAGATTCCTTCCAGCAAGTATATTTTTAGTAAAGACAATCTTAGGCATTTGAAAGAAAAGAGGTGAAAAAGATTAAGATGACAAAAATTTTGAACCACATGGTATCAGCATTAGGAAGATCTTTGAACAGTTATCTAATCTTCACATTTACAGAGCCCTGCTTTTTTTTTTCTTACTTTTGGAGAGGTTCTGGGGGGTTCCATGATGACTGAGGGAGGATTCTGAGGCCCCAGATAGTTTTATGATAAAGTTATAGAGAAATTTATAATAGGGGCATAATATATCTGGCTTAACTATCTCTCAGCTTTGTTTCTCCTAGTTCTGCCAGGCTCTTCTCTCTGCTCCTACCATCCTGCTCTCAACACCATTATATCTTACCTACTGGAATAATCCCCTACCAGTCTCCCTAGACACACTTGTCAAACAGTACAAACTAATTCTGTGCCACACTTTCCCCATCATCACCACCTTGAAATAGTCTTCGCTGGCTTTCCAAAAGCTGGCTCTCCTACCACCATCATCCATCGCTCCACTCAGCACCAGTTCCCCAGAGACGTGTTCCTTGAACCTGTGCTCCGAGGCAGCCATTTCCTTTTGTTAAAGGAGCCTGCGGAGCACTGCTCTTTCTTTATGGTCCTTACCTCAGAGTGTAATTATGCTCATGTTTGTGTGATTATTTGATGAACAACTGTCTCTCCCAGTAGCTTGTGTGTCCTGGGAAAGCAAAGCTCTTTTCTGCTTTGTTCACCACTAGATCCTCAGATCTGACATTCATCTGGTGCACTTAACAGGTGCTAAATCCACTGAGTAGATAAAGCTAAGCATCTAGCCTCTGACAAAGACCCTAAGAGGCCTGTAGGTGGAGCAAATTGACTTGGGTCCCAAATCTCACAAAGTAGGGTCATTGTGTAAGTCCTTTTAATAACAGAGCAGTGCCTATAGGCTGCTATTCCTCAGAAACTCTTTTTCAGTTGAGAACACTTAAGTATTTAACACAGTAATGATTCACCATTCATATAGGAATCTGGGGACCCATGATAAGTAGCTATTTTTCAACTTGTACAAAAACTGCAAAGCCTTCTTAAAACATGTCATAAAGCTGGTGGCTGAGGACAGCCACCAGTAACATTCCAATTCTGAAAAAACACTGGTCAGTTCTAATGCTGAACATGTATCAGCTCTGGCAAAATGAGGAATTCTGGGCTTTGCAAAGGTATTATTCAAGGATAATAACACTTAGCAGAATTTTACTTGTAATTCAGGCTCAGTGTTGGAAGCAAGAAGTTCCTAAGTATGTCTTGATCTGCCCAGGCTACTGTGACATAATAAGACTGAGTGGCTTAAAGATCAAAAACTTGTTTCTCATAATCTAGAGAGCATGCAATCCCAGGTCAAGCGTCTCCAGATTCATTTCTTGGTGAAGATCTTCTTCCTGTCTTACTGGCTTGCACATGGCAAACATCTTGCTGCGTCCTCCCAGGATGAGAAAAGATTTCTTTCTGGTCCCTCATCCTCTTTGATAAAGATATAAATTACATCATCTCTCAAAGACTTTACGTGCAAATATGGTTATATTAGAGATTGGGTCTCGAATATATGGAATGTTTTAGGGGTATGAAACTTTTCAGTCTATAACATTTCATCCTAGTCCCCCAAAGTCGATCCTTCTCTCGTGTAAGAATGCATTGATTTCAGTTTAATAGCCTTAAAAATATCTTAACTCAACCCAGCATCTCTAATATCTAAAATCCAATTTCAACTATATACCTAAATAAGATATGGGTGGGGCTCAAGATATAATTTATCCTCAGGCAAATTCCTCTCTTGCTATGGCTCTATAAAACCAAACAAGTTAAGTCTTGATTCCCAGATGCAGTGCTAAGGCAGGCACAGGATAAACATTTTGGCTCCAATGGAGAAGAGTCACAAAGAAGGAAAAGGTGGAGAGGTCCAAGCAAGATCAAAACCCAAGAAGGTAAGCCTTAGTAAATACTAAGCCTTGAGAACAATTCCCTTTGGTCTGTGTTTTGCCTTACAGACCTAGTGCAATGTCATCATCAACCTCATAGCTCCACAGCTTTGGCTCCAGAGGGCACCTTCCCCCACAGCCTTCTGCATTAACAGTGCCCCTAAGGTAGTGAAAAATGCATCCTTACCTCCCCAAACCAGAAAACTGAACTGATCCCTAACTGAGGAGGAAGCAGATCTGTTTCTGGTTGTGTGGTAGGCATGGCGATTCTAATGGTCTCTCATGCTCTTAGTACCATTGTCCCCTCTTAAGGAACAGCATGTGTTAATAAGTGAATGGTTCTCTTCCTTCCCTGTGGAACCAAAGAAGTCCCCAGCTTTCCTTTGTTTTACCTTTCCAGTGTAAGCTAGTCCCAACAGGTAATGTTTCTGTTGTTATAATCCTGTCCGCTTTCCTGTCTCCTGTTGAATTCTCTGATTAGCATATTGCAAATAGTGTTTAATATATATCAGGGCACCCCATCCCTTCTACCAGTTGATATAGATGGCTAGTCCTCTTTGTCTCTTTATAGTTTCAACAATTTGAAGTCTCTTGTGAGAGAGGCTCTGGCCTAGCCAACCCCTGAAATCCAGGATGTTCACAAACTCGTAGGAGAGGGGAGAAGCTTGCTAACAGCAATATCAGGGAGACTGAGAGTAGACGTGTTGAGCTAGGTAAACTGTGTTTTCCCTATAAAGAAAACACACTGTATAGAGTCCACAGTGCAGAACTTTTAGCTTGCTAGAGTACCTTCTAAAACAGTGCCATCCCTTTATTGTGTGCCATGGAGTTGGTATCCCTCCAAGGGATAGAGTATAAGTCTTTTCTAGCCTTTCCCTAACCACCTGCCATGCCAAGAGTTCTGAGAAGCAAGGATACTGGTCCCAGACACTCTAGGGTTTCCAATCCTTCTAATTCCTTCTACTTTGCACATGAAGTTAATGGCCTCATCTCTCTGATACATTTTTCTTCCTTTGTAAGAGGTGGGAATAACTGCCCTCAGGGTTGTTCTGGGGTCGGCTGAGATAATGGTTTGGTATTCACCTAACACAGTGCCAGCTCAAGTTGATCTTTAGCAAAGATGAATCTTACTCATATCCCTCCATCTGTCCTCATTCTACACCCTTGAGTTGTCACCTCTGATCACTGTCAAAACAAGGATTTCCTTGCAGAGACTGGGTATTCCTCAGTCAGCAAAAATAAATTGCCTTTAACAACATGGGTTTAATCATTTAACGAGTCTTTGCTGTGTACCTAGTTATGATGAGATGTAAGGATGGGTACAAAAAGAACTAAAATCCTCCCCCAACTCATATGAAAATCTTCTCCATTCCCAAATACCTTTCAAAGGAAGCTCATTTGTCCTCTATCATGTACAATCATGGATGAGGCAATGAGGTGGGGGCTGTGAGTCAGAATTGGGGGAGTTGCACTCCCTTTGCTTCAAGAAGTGTAAACGTCAGGTTCTGAGAGAGCAAGAATCTAAAACACACACCAACACACATAAGGGAAGGGGAGTCTTCAGTGAGGAAGTAATGGCTGAGCTTGGGCTTGGCAGATGAATAAGCTTAGCTTACATCTGTGCAGCACTTGGGGTTTTTGCATAATATTTTGGCTATAAAAATCTCACTCGGATGCAGACCAACCCTTTCTTGGGCCCTAGTGAGAGGAAGGAATTCCTGGGACTGGCAGGATGGAGAAAAGAGGACTTATCGTGCAACCTAAGTAATTCGCCTAAGTTAACGAAGGAAGACAGCTCATTAACTACATCAGTGCTCTCGACACCAGTCCTCCTCGATGCTTATGCAGTTTATTTCCCCGTGTTATAAAGAACTCTATACCAGCTGCTTCTTTCCAGTGATGAGCTCTGAATCAAAAGATCGGTCACTTTTACTGTCCCTTCATCCAGTCATAGCTGATTGTATTTGAAAAGTATTATTGCTCAATATGCCTACTTGTGTTTTGTATGTCTTTTAAATAAGATTGCCACTTACATGAGGGTCCTGCTTATTGTACTATTGAGTGGTAGCACCCTGATCAGCATTTGTTATATAGCAGGCTCTCAGATATACTTATGGGTTGGGTGAATGAATGAATGATAAATAAAATGTCCATTTGTTTTCTTAGGAAAAATTTCCAAAACAAAATTTTCAGGTGCCCAAGGTTATTAATTGGTTAGCTTAGCAGCTGACATACAGCAGACATTTTATTGATATCTGCCAAGCTACTGAAATTAAGTATTTTCCTTTTATTTTTACAAAACTAATTCCGATTTAAATTCTGCCTGTATTCAATTGATCCATTAATCTATCTGTTTCAACCACTCATCAAACTAAGACAAGAGCTGGAGGCTGGGATCCAGCATCCTTTTCTCTCACACTCGATTGGCTCCCTGGTTCTTCCCTGGCCTCTGTCATTTATTACCTATGTAACCTCAAGTAAATCTCCTTGGTGCACAGACCTTGTGCTTCTTTAGTGTGAAATGAAGAGAGCCGCAGTACTCATGGGAAAGGACTGCTGAGGAGAGCATGTTAGTGTACGCAGGAGCATTTAGGATACTACACAGCAAGAGCTACAGAGATGTTAACTATCCATATTTCTAGCTCCAGTTTATTAAAAAAAAAAAATCAGTGGCTCAGAAAATGCTTAGCAACAATGACATCTGAAGCAGTCCCCCAACTGCACACCTCGGGACTGCATTGCCATTCTGTCCTCACCACTCTGATTTCCTCTTCTGTGGATTCTAGCTCACCCTTCACTTCAGAACGTGGATACCAAGCTCCAGTTGGTCTCTATGCTCCTGGTGCCATCAGGTTCTGTCTTCCCTGACTCCTCTTTCCTTTGCTGACAACCCCCCAACTGCAAACCCACATGTTAATAGTTTTAGGGGAAAATGTCTTTTGATAATTAAGCTGGTGGAATTTAGAAATCAACGGAACAGTACATTTTCCCAGCAGAGCCAAGAAATTAATTATGAGCAATTTTCTGTCAGAAACAATTTCCATAATTTTAAGTTTAAAAAAAAGCAGAAATCATTTTTGTGAGTGTTTATTTTTTTTCTTCTGCTTTTCATTCTAAAATGATTTTACTCCTGGAAAGACAAATCCTTCCAAATACCTTATTTTCTGTTCCTCAGACTCTCTCCCTGAGGGATGTTCCAACCTCTCTCTGACTAGTTACATTCAAGGATGAGGATAAATTAGATGGAACAGAGTCATTTTGATCCCCTTCCTTACCCTGGGGCAGAACTTATGATTTTACATCCTGTTCCCAAGAGTATGGAAAGACCTGTGATGCTCTTGGAAAAAGAATCTGAGAGGGAGAAAGAGAAGTCGTGGCACAACGGCAGATGAGCAGACCTGCTCTGCAGAAAACGTGAAAGCCAGCCAGTGAGATAGCTAAAGACCTTTGTTGCCAAGCATGATGATATGATTTCAATCCAGGGAAGCCCACATGGTAGAAGAGAATTGATTGTTGCAAATTCATATGTAAACACTGAATCTTGATGTCTCCCTGGCATATACCAAGAACTCAGGAGTGTCTCCAACAAGATGATAACAATGAAGAGGAAATGGAGTGGCAGGACTAAGCAAAAAGATACATAGAAGCTGTCATTGGGCCCTTCTTGTACTGGAAGCTCTGGTGCTATATTCACAATTGCCAAGGCTAAAGAACCCTTCCCACCAACAAGCTCCCCTACCCTCCATCACTACCATTTTTGTAAAGGTTTCACAGCAAACAATGCTTGGGAAATGTCACACACATACAGAGGCGCTATTAGCAACACTGAAAATGCTACGCTTTGTCTCTTTTATTGACTGTGTCAGGGAAGACTCAAGGTTACCTCAATGGCATTGTCATTCTTATTTTCTTGCAATTCAAATGAGAAGAAAAGAAGGGAGGAGAATTATAATTAAAGAGTGGATTATAACTGGCAGCCTAGAAATACTTAAGCTCTAACTTGTTGTGAACAACCATCACTATTACATAGTAAATGCTTCTGGCTAATTATGAATTATTATTATGCATCATTATCATGATTTTGTGATTCATCTAAATATTTAAATATGGATGTACCAGTCAGTGTACAACTAAGAAAAAAACTCCACATCCTTTAAACAGGGAGGATTTGGTGCAGGGAATTGATAGCACTTGAAGAGCCAAACAGGAAATATTGAAGAAATTCAGAGGTCTGCCGCAGCAGGAAGACAGTATTCCCCTCACAGGCTGGGCAGATCATGAGAAAGCAATTGGTACTAGAGCCCAGAAGCTAGGGTCACTTGATGATAGGTTGAAGCATGACAACCTGTCTGACAAGAGCTAGAGCCATGGAGGAAACTCAGGCATTGCCAAGGATAACGCCATGGCAACTAGAGGAACACTTTGGCTTTTTCTCTTCTACCGTCTGATGTGCATGAAAACACCATCCTGACTTTGAATACTGTCTTTAACATTTATTAACAGTGCCATAATCACTTCTGGCCTCCAGCTTCTTTATACCTTTATGACCGCATATGTAAAGGGAGGTGGCTATAATGTAAAGGTTATCACATCCCTTAAAACAATAGTTTCTCGACCTTCCTAATGCTGTAACCCTCTAATAAGTTCTTCATGTTGCAGTGACCCCTCAACATAAAGTTATTTTGTTCCTACCTCATAACTGTAATTTTGCTAGTGTTATGAATAGTAACACAAATATTTTTGGAAGTTAGAGATTTGTCGAAGGGCCGCAACCCACAGGTTGAGAACTACTGCCTTACATGTTTCCCGAAAGGACTTCTCAATCAGAAAAACAAAAGCTACATGTTCATATATAGTGGCTCCTCAAGAAAGTATTTTTGCCTCAAGTAGAAGTTGGTAACCATATAGGGAAGTTAGTAAGAGCCAAGGCATGAGTATGGCCATGAAAAGATGAGAAGATACGAGCAGAGCCATGTTGACAGACAATACCAAGCACAGAATGGAGATTGTGCAGTGAAAGAATCTGTCATAAAGAAAGCATTTATCATGTTGAGTGTGGGCAGTGGACAAGGAAGAACTCTAAAATCCAAAATGAAGGTCCCAGTGGGTTCTAGACCTGTTCTGCACACAAGCAGAAGATGCTGACTATGCTGCAAGTCCCCTCTCCTGGAAAGCTGGTGCTTGTCAGTCAGTATCCTAAAATGCTTCTCATGCCTTTAATGAAAAGTAATTTCCACATCCATTGTTCTCTTTCTTTAAAGTATATTTACTAAGTACCTTAGATCTATCTACACTCATGCTGTGAGCAAAAGGTTCAAAGACAGGATGGGGAAGCATAGAGGCACCAAGTACAGTAGCACAGCCTGCAATCTTAGATCTTGGGAGGCTGAGGCAGCAGAGGCAGAGTTCCAGATAACCGCAGAATACAGCAAAACCTTCCCCTAAAAAACTCGAAACAAACAATAAAAAGGCTATAGATATAACCAACTAAAAGTCAAGTGCAACTGACATTTTACCATTAAGATTATAAGAGAGTAAGAACCTATATAAGTTCTAAAAGAAGAGTGATTAATCTTGCCTTAAGAAGGCATAGCAAGTTTCAGAAAAAAATACAGCAATGACCAAGGACATAAAAAATAGCAAGAACTTGGTCGAGAAGGTAGAAAGAGCATGTAGACGGTGAGGGCATCATGGAGGTGAAAGTGTACTCAGGAACTGGTGAACAGCATCTGTCTAGACATGGGGGGAGAAGGATAAGAGGAATGTGGGGTGTGCGGTAGAAGATAAAGTTGGGAAGGATACGAATGGCAGCTCCTCAAGGACCTCCCGGTAATCAGAAAGCATGAATTTCTACAGCCTTTCAGGGTTCAGAAAGTTGGGTTCAGATAGCCAATTTGCTGACAGCAAGTCATGGAAACAAAATGAGGTTTGAGTTGTAAATTATTCTTCTCATGTCTAGGCCTTTACCAAGCCCACTCTCTGGGGAGATTTAGAGCTCTAAGCTTCTACTCACATCTTGTTTGAAATCTTTATTCCTATATTGGGCCGTGAGGCTGTTTCTACAGATTTCTTATCCAGTTCATCTGATTCCAGATTCTGGAGCTGATGTCTTCTACCATAAATCTAATCATGTTTGGGCTTGGAATATAAGGAATTGAGATAGTAGTCTGGGCTTGGAGCCTAGATGACTGTTTCGCTAACGTATACCAATGTTTCAGCCCAAATACCAGCTTAACTGCCTCATGGTACATGGCTATAATTACTCTATCATCAACAATTCCTTCACATCCTTTATCATGTTGAAGATTGCTGACTCTAAGGAGATAGATCAACTGTCATCACCTCTTGTTTTCAGAAAGCTAGACTGAGGCATGTGATAGTAGCCACAGCTGGCCTGAGGCATGTGATAGTAGCCAAGGCTGGCCTGAGGCATGTGATAGTAGCCAAGGCTGGCCTGGAATGCCGTTCTTCTGTAGCAAGGTTAAGTATCCGGTTATGCAGAGAGGAGACATCTAAGGAATGATAGCTGAGACTCTCATTCCGTAGGGTTTTAGGGAAGAAGTTGTGAGGATTAAATACAGTAAGGGATCTGTCAGTAAAGAAGTGTCTGCCATGTTGAATGTGAGCAGAGGAGATGCAGGAACCCAGAGTCCAAAATGAAGGCCCTGCGTGAGCAGAGTCAAGGCTCTCTGCTTCTCCCCTCTAAGTCTTCCGGCCCAGTCACCTCCACTTTTAACCCCTTTCAGTGAAACTCCACTGTCCTCAGGAGACTATGCAATGTCCCCCTCAGAGCATGCAGGGACGTGAACTAATTTTTCCACCTCAGATACATTCAGCTTTGCACCTAGTCCTGGATAAATGCCGTGCTTCACCACATCTGTGTCATTTCCTATACTCCCCCTTCCCCTTGGTTTCTGGTTATTCCACTGTCAACCAGTGACTGAAGTGCCCACTCTGTGCAAAGCACTGCTTTTGAGAATATAGACCATTGTAAAATAGCAGCCCATTCACAAGGAAGGAGACAAACATTACCCAAGTGTGGGGATAAATCAAATCAGGGCAAAGAAATAACAGTGCAGTAAGTCATTACATCTCAAGCTGCTGTGAGGCAGCATGCTGAAATGGACCCTGGAAGGAGAACTTAAATATCTTTCAAGCTAGTTCAGGACTCGAGTCTTCTATAAAGCTGATTCAAGGCTGCTTAGAGTACTGGAAGTTGCAGGCCCAGTGAGAAGGCGGGTTGCGCTAAAATGGGAACCCTTCTTTTCCTCCTGGCCTCCGCAGTAATTCCCAAAATAGGAAGCGAATGGAATTGTTTGTGTTAGAAGATGAAATTATTCTTGTTTCCCTCCTCCTTCCATGCTCTGTCTGCCAGCATGCTTCTCACCCCATTTCAGTGTTCATATCCAAAGTCATGAAGGCCCTAACGTGCATCACCCTGGTGCCAAACACGTGCAGGGCCCCTGATGTACATCTTCTCATAAGTCCACGCAGCAACATGTTAGAAGCAGAATGACAGCTCTAATCTTATCAGTGGAGAAACTGAGGCTCCATGAGGTTAAGGGAATGTCGCCAGGTTTGCCAGGTTTACCAGGGTGTTAGGTAGCAGAGTTACGACCCCAGGCCATCGACACATTCATCCTTAAGCTGCACTCAACACAAAGAACAGCATGTTGAGATTTCCAGAACTTTCCTGGAGCAAAGAGGAAACTGACTTCCTTCCTCCTAAAAGCCTCTCAGCTGTGAAAGCAACAGCCAGTCCTTCTTTGCCATGATGCTTCCTGACCATTACCTTTCATCCCAAGACAGAAGCTTAGAGCCCCTTTCCCCCAGTCATCCTCCTCTCATTGGGCTCCCACTTCACTCATCTGTGAATCAAATCTGGGCCTGTGTCTCCCCTAGGCAGTCTCCCCACCAGCTCTCAGTATATAAGGGCCAGTAGCTCCATATGGCTCATTAAGTCCTTTATAACTGATCCCTGGCTGCTCAGCTTTCTTCTAACATTCACTCAAACATCATATCATCTACCACTCTTCACTTCAATGCTTGCTACCCTGAGTACATTATCCCTCTATTCTCTTATTTCTACTCTTGCTAACTATCTATTTCTGTGACTAGAACAGTCTGTAGCTAGCTGCCTCCTATATATGGAAGACTACCTCCTGGAGGTAGTCTGCTCTGAGCACATGGGCCATGGCAAATGCACTTCTTCCATGCTTATCTAGTTCTGGTTCTCTGGGGCTCGGCTTCCCAGATCTTAGCACGTTGAGTTATGACTGTTGCCATTATATCTGACTACCCCAGGTGAGCTCTTTGAAGTAAATCAGGATTGACTTTCTTTAATTTTATCCTCAGGTATGAAAACCTCATATGACCCTTAATTGAAAAGTAAATATCAAAACCCTTGTCTTATGAGAACAAAAGGACATAAAGGAAAGAAAAAGGGAGAGAAGGAGAAAGGAGAGACAAAAAAGATAGGGATTCAATAAAACATGATTTTTAGAGGGACTCTAATCTCTGTCTCTAACTCTCTGTCTTTCTCTCTGTCTCTGTCTCTCTGTGTCTCTCTGTGTCTCTCTGTGTCTCTCTGTGTCTCTCTGTCTCTCTGTGTGTCTCTGTCTCTGTCTCTGTCTCTCTCTCTCTGTCTCTCTCTCTCTCTGTCTCTCTCTCTCTGTCTCTCTCTCTCTCTCTCTCTCTCACACACACACACACACACACACACACACACACACACACACACACACACAGAGCCATCCCATTCCATCATTCTCTTCCTTGTATATATCCCTAGCAATGATAATGATATTCCTCTCTAAAGGGACTAGCAATGGTGTCTTGATTCACACGTGAAGTAAACAGACCTGAAATTCAAATTAGGAATCAATTATCCAGTCATTCAGTTACATCATGCTTTATCCATTCTTCAGTGCCTGTTCCATATTTTGTGGTAAGCACTGAAAAGCATAAGAATCAAATTTGATGGATGACCTAGGGAAAGTCCAAACGGATCTCAGGAAGTGAAGAGCTACATGGCAATGTCACAGTCAGGTGCAAAGTGTGCCCTCGGCTGTTCAAGCACCAAGACCGGAGCAGCAAGCTCTGCCTAGAGCAGCAGTCACTGGAGCTGCTGGGAAATGGGAACATAAGAGACAGAAAATAAGGAGTAAATGCAATGTCCAACAGGCAGCTAGACAGGAAGCCGAAGCCTCAGAGAAAGGAGAAGATCAAGGAACCTGGCGAGGACCTGTGCCTTCAAATCACCAGAGCTGTCCTCTGATTGCCACAACTCACTCTTGCCCGGTGCTGGAGTCCAGCCAACATTGAATTGCACATTGGTCTGCGGGTAGAGCTGGCTTACTTAGCAGGGGATTCTGGTTAATTATTTGGCACTATGTTCTGGACTACTGAGTAGTGTTAGGTACAACAGAGGAAACCAGCAGTGATAGATGGTAATGGGAAAGCAAAACTTCATCTTCAGGTTTGTTTGTTTCCTGACTATGCCTCCTGAAAAAATATACTAATAAGTGGACAACAATCTTTGCTGTATTAATAGATAAACTATGTTATGAGTATTCAGAAACCAAGCTTTTACCCCTCTTGGAAGAATTTTATTTATTTCAAGTCTTTGTTGGTATACTTTGGTGCAATGTGGTGGTGTGAAAACCCTAAGCCGCAGTCACCATACTCAGGCTTACATCTTAACTCTCCCACGTTGATTATAAGAACAATGAGGGTTAGGTAATGGCTCTCCAGATAAAGGAACCAAGTCGTGTGTGTGTGTGTGTGTGTGTGTGTGTGTGTGTGTGTGTGTGTGTGTGTCGCTTTTGTGTGTGTGATGTTTGTGTATGTGTGTATGTGTGTGTGTGTGTGTGTGTGATGTTTGCGTGGGGGTGAGCAGTGGGAAGAGGGAGAGAGAGAGAGAGAGAGAGGAGAGAGAGAAGAGAGAGAGAAGTGACTACAATTGGGGCTAGTAAGTCCTCCCATCTACAGTTGGTAAGATGAAGTACATAAAGCCCAAGACTATAGCCCTAGTCTGAGTCCTAAGGTGTGGGATTTAGAAAAGTCCATGGTATGTTTCCAGTGTGAATGCTGGCATGTTCAAGAAGGAAAAGCTGCAATTTCATTGCAAATATAAAAGCAGGGAAAAGTGAGTGTCCCAATTTAAAGACTACTAGGCCAAAGGGGGGGGATCAAAACAAGGTCTCACTATGTACCCCTTGTTGGCCTGAACTTGGTTTGTAGAACAGACTGGCATTATCACAGAGATCCTCCTGCCTCCGCATCCTGAGTTCCAAAATTAAAGGAATGTACCACCGAGCCCTATGCCAAGAAATTCTTACTCAGCCATTTGTTATATTCAAGGCCTTCAGATGACTGGTTGAGGCCCATCTGCAGTATAGAAGTCAATCTGCATCACTCAGTTCATCAATTTGAATGTTAAACTCAAACTAAAACACCATTATAGAATTTTCCAGAATAATATTTAACCAAATATTTGGACATCCTATGGCCCAGTCAACTTGATAAATAAAATTTTCACACGGAACATCGACCCCTGGAGACCAGTTGTAGGTGTCCGTGTAGCCTAACATTCAGTTCATGTCTCCAAACTTTAAACTGGAGTATTCTCTAAGGAAGCCCCTGGAGCTCAGAAGGTCTGCAGGACCACAGTACACATGAGTCAGAAGAAGCTGAGGCTGGAGATGAGAAGATTCTTGTGTCAGCTTTGTCTCCTTGTAAGTCAGGAATGGCTCCTTACTTTTGGAATACTGAAGGAGATGATAAGCATAAGAGAACCAGCAGGGGAGGCTGGTTAATTATTTGGCACTATGTTTGGGCTTTTTGGATAATGGGGACAGTGGTGGGAAGCAGCCTGACTGTGTGTGGCCTCCTGGGGAAGGACCATATTTGGACAGTAGAACTGTAGCTCAGTAGAAACACCTCCATCCAGACATGGGCTTTTGTAGCTGGTGATCTACCTGGCAGTTGCAGTGTGTGAGCGCAAGCAGGACAGTGTGCTGGCAAGAACACTTAGGAGCTGGGTGGCCCTTGCTTGGTGTTTCAGGGGGGAAAACAATACCTAGGAGAATAAAAATACTATGAGTGACAGGCTAAATTCCAGTATATGAGCCTTTCGTGGTGCCTTAGTTAAAGTTACTATTACTGTGAGGAAACATCATAACCAAAGTACTTGGGGGGAAGAACGGGTTTGTTTGGTTTATGCTTCTGAGTCACTGTTCGCCATGGAAGGCAGTCAGGACAAGAATTCAAATAGGAAAGGAACCTGGAGACAGGAGATGCAGAGACCATGGAGGAGTGTTACTAACTGACTTGTTCATCATGGCTAGCTCCTCCTGCTTTCTTATAGAAGGCAGGACCACCAGCCCAGGTAGGGGTAGCACCACCCACAATGGACGTGGGTCATCCCTCATCAATCACTAAGGAATAAAATGCCTTACAGCCAGATCTAATGGAGGCATTTTCTCAGTTGAGGCTTCTTCCTTTCAGATAACTCTATCCTCCTGTGTTAAGCTGACAAACAAAACAAAACAAAACAAAAAACAAAACAAACAAACAAACAAACAAAAAACCCCAAACCAGGACACAGAGACACAGAGATCAGAACCTTAGGACCCTGTAAACTACAAACCTTTTCTCTTCTGGAGTTTGCCTTTCATCTGGGAACTGGACTGGAAGATTTCCAGGTGCTCTTATAAATCTGACATTCCATGGTTTATAATTTTCATCTTTACTAGACTTCCTGCCGTAGTCTCCAATGTGGGCTCATTATTTGCCATCTCTGTCCTTATTGTCCTCAGATTATCACCAAATCAAGCTCCAGCCTTCAGATGTAGCAAGAGAGATTGTCTCAGCAAGTGACTCCAGCCACCTTTCGCTTCTCTTTTAATACTATCAAGGGCTCCTTCTCACCATCAGGATAAACCCCAAGTTCTCCAGCCTGCTTTCAAGTGGCATTCAAAGCTCTTCAGAGTCTAGACTAAGAACCTCTTCTCACTCATTTCTCCGCACCTACTTTTCATTCACAGTGGTGCACTAGTTACTCTCTGAAAGTGGCAGGTCTTTCACTCCTCTGTATCCTTTTGTCCTGCATCCTTTACCCAGGATGCTTTCTCTCATTATCTGCCTCCTCATCAATCTTCACTTTGAATGCTTCCTCCTCCAGGATGCACTCGGTGAGCACTCCAACCAATTTAGGAGCCTGTTCTAGGCTCCTCTCCCAGGTTTGTTCACACAGCAGTCTAGGAAACTTCATCAACGGCAAAGACAAGCATCCCAGTGGGGATTGTCATCATATGTATTCTTAAAACCTCCCTCCTCACTGAGTAAAAATGAACAACCATTCAACTTGGCTTCCTTCCTACGGGCATACAATAGTTATTCTGTAAAGTTGCTGGGGTGGCCAGTCATTTCTCCCACTGGCCTTTTGGATAGTTTTTATTTGTAAAATTAAGCATATTAATTTACAAAAAAGGAAAAATAGGAAAATCTAGGGATATCTTGGGAGTAAAGTGTTTACATTGTCCACCTAAGGCCCCAGGTTTGATCCCCAGGTATTTCGGGTCGGGGTGAAGTGCTGAAAGAAACCATTATTGCCATAATGATGGTTTCTTCCAGGATTCTTTGTAGGCATATTTTAAGGAAAATGTTGAATTAATATGTATTAATTCATATTAATATGCAATGCTGTATCAACTAAATAATAACTTATTTAACTTTCTTTCTATTGAATATTTAACTGAACTCATTTTACCATTATGAAAATGACTATGGCATCCACCATTCTCCATAAAACATTTCTCTGTTTTGATTTTGTTTCTTGAGCTCAGTGCCTGTAGTTGCTTTTGTGAAAATCAGGGCCTTGCCTCGATTTAACATCTGCTTGTTTTCTCTCCTAAATCGTCCAGACCAAAAGAGCAAAACCTGGCATCAGTGCCCTCAGAATCACTTAACTCAGTGTTCCATGTGTGGCTCCTAATTAGGACAATGTGCCCCTTTTCAAATGTGGGCATAAATATTTGCCTTTGGTGGAGTAGATGCCAAGGAGATAATATTGATTGCAAATTATAGCCTTTGTAATTAACCAATTTGCACAGCTGGAAGATAGAGCTAGTGAAATCATTTACTTCTGAAGGATGGTGGCCTTTCCAAATTCCTCTCAGATATGAATTTGGACCAAACCCCAGAATGTCTCTGGTTGTGGCTATAGGATCTCAGGTGCTTAATAAGTCATCAAAACTTATTTCACTTAGCATAATGATCTTGAGCTCCATCCATTTTTCTGCACATGTCATGACTTCATTCTTCTTTAATGGTTGATATCACACATTATGTGAAGTAAGCCAGACTCAGAAAAAAACAAATATCACATGTTCTCTCACATGTGGAATCTAGATTTCAATTTATACATATGTGTGTTCATGCACATGCACACCTTTAGGACAAAAAAAAAAGTAGAAAGGCACTATGAGAAGAGACTAAGAGAAACAAAGGGAAGTGGAGTAAGAAAAGGTATTGGAATACATGTGCCGTGAAAGCAGAAATGGAGACTAATTGGTAGAGTGAGAGGATGGAGAAGGACAGTGGAGGATGAGAATGAACAAAGTATAACAGCTTATGCATATGAAAATGTCAATAGAAAACCAATTATTCTGTATGTTAACTTTTAATAATTAAAAAAAGAATCACCAAGGCTCTGAGGAGACTGTTAGTTCTTATTCTTTTGCCTATTGATGGGTTCTACTACTCAGCCCAAATGGACCTGCTTCACCAAGGACTCATTGCACATAAATGCACACTGAGAATGGACATGGGTTGAAACTGTTCCTGGGTTCAGTGCTCTACGTTATTGCTATCACAGGAAGTGGAGGGGAGACGCTCATGCAGCACCAGGCTGGGCTTCTGCTTGTTGAGCTACTATGGGAGCTGGAGCTAGACAGATAGAAAATCAGAGCCAGCCCCCTGTATGGTCAACTGAGCTGACCAGAGCTATTGGGAGAACCTGAGCCCATCAGTGTGGGTGTGGGAACAAGTTATTCCAGACACATGCAAACGTGTGGAAGTCCAGGTCTCCCCCTTTCACTTAGGCAGCATGCTTCATTTTATAAATACAATGACAGAAGATTCTATCCTTTAACCTTTTCCATAATTATGCCCACTAGAGCTATGAAGAGCCTAAATCTCAAGGCAATTAGCTATGTCTAAGTTCACAGTGCAGTCTTAAGTGGCAAAGCTGGGAGGCAGGTCAGGTCTTTTGACTCCATGGAGGAAGTAGAGTATTTGAAGTTCTTTATATCCATCATTTCATTTAATCTAGAGGCTAGTGAAGACAACATGCTAAAAGCCTACACTTAAGAGAACACTACTTTGATGATGACATATCTCTAGAAGCAAAGATTAGCAGCATGCCAAACTGTCAAATGTAAGAGAGGTGTGCTAGCCTGTGGTGTTTATAAAGCACCAGGACAACCATCTATCCAACCTCTTTTCCTTCCTCACTTTTATGACTTCTCTGTGTCCACACTATTCTCAAGTACTCTGCAGTTCCTAGAGTAGACTAAGTTCTCTCATTCCCTGGCCTTTACACACGTTGGCCCCTCAGTCTTGACTTCCCTCACATTCATTGTCTTGCCATTGTTTGTGCATTCTGTCTACCTGTGAGGTCACCCTCCGATCTCCTCTTTTGGACAGACACAAGCACAGTAGCTCATCAGAGCACATATACGATGCTCTGTTGTCTTTTCCCCTCATTGTCTTGTGGAAGGAAACTTTATATACAAAGTTCGGCCATACTAATCTCTATGCTGGGCACACAGCTGATACATTCATGTTTGTTGAGTAAATGTTCATACGCAAGAAGAAGCATCTCCCAGTGACCCCTACACAAGTTCCCAGGGGCCAGAGGTTTAAGCACACTGATTCTAGACGATGAGAAGGAGGCGCTCTTACAATCTGAGAATGAACACCAACCTGTGACCTCTGGGGTCATGGGGACACTTTTCTTACCGTTCTTCTGGTGCATAACCAGTTTCTTGCCTGAGTGCCCATCTGGTTAAAGATATTTCAACCTCCAGCACCCCATGCAAGAGACACTTAATCTTTAACTCATTCCTACAAATGTCCTTCATAGTTTTTTAGGTTGTCTTGGCAAAGTGAAATCTGGCTATTTTATCATAAAGGAATGGGTCTAAATTTGATCAAAATGTTTAAATCTTAACTGCCCACCCAAAGGATGGCCATACAGAGGTGGATATCTTGTTCCAACTAAACACAGACTTCCTCTTACCCAATTACTAATAAGCTGACACAAGAATTTAACTCTAACTGCCTCTAGAAAATTCTATGAATCAATAGAACTGGCCACATCTTTCACTGTGATTCTGTTGTGTCCGTTTCTCTCATAAACCCCTCTCTGGGTCTCTCTCTCTCTCTTTTTTTTTTTTTTTTTTTTTTGATCTCTTTCTTTCTCACTTGACTCTTTGTGTCTCTTTTCCTCTCTCATACCTTGCCCCCCTCCATTTGTGAACACACACACACACACACACACACACACACACACACACACACACACACACATATACACATGCTGCAGCTCCTTGGTAAGTTGCTCAAATCTGCCAATGCTTTTTTTTTAGAGGCGCTAACACCAGAACAAAGGTAATGAAATATATTAATTACATTAAAGATGCTTTAGAGAACCAGAACTTGCTTTCAGGAAGAGTGTATCTGGCTCTGAGCTGAGAGGATCGCAACAGGCAGATGATTAGCAGCTAATAACGTTAGCATAATTAGAAGTGCCTTGAACTCTTAACCCATCTCCCTCTCCATCTAGATGCAACGGAGAAGATGATCTTTCTCCTTTTCTTCTTGTTCTGGCTGACTGTTCTTTCTACAGCAAATATTACCAACTGCTAACATTTGCTGTCTACTGATTGTTCACCATATGCCCTATAGGTAACTGGGGGTACAGAGATGAAAATATCCTGGGGCTTCATTTAAAGTGGTAAATAAAATTTATGTCTACCAAAAGTCTTTTCTGGAAGTAATTATTGTCTTTGTTTTTTATAGATGAGGAAACCAAGAGTGATTTATTAAAAGACACTCAGCTAGCTAGCAAGCTCTGCACGGATTCAATATTAGTTCCACCTGATTCCCGTCAATGTTCTTCCCAGAATGCCACAGTACTCTATATCAGCCATTATTGCCATTATCTTGGTGATCTATCCTCTTTGATTGAATCTCTGGGATTTAAGATTCTTAGTATGTTCAAGAGAAGAAAGTGTGTGGGGACGAGTATGATTGATAAGAGGTCAAATATATAGCAGACTATTTGAAGGAAAAATAAAAAGGAATGCCATTAAAATAGCACCTGGAGCATCTTTTGGGTGTATGTCCAGGAGTGCTATAGCTGGGCCTTGAGGTAGAGCTATTACCAGTTTTCTAAAAAAAAAAAAAAAAGTGCCAGACTGATTTCCAGAGTGGTTGTACAAGTTTGCACTCCCACAAACAATGGAGGGGTGTTCCCCTTTTTCCACATCCTTGCCAGCACATGCTGTCACTTGTATTTTTGATCTTAGCCATTTGATTAGTCATTTTGATTTGCATTTCCCTGATGACTAGTGACGTTAAACATTTGTGGAAGAGTGGGGGGAAGGATAGAAAGCCTCAGACGGGACAGGAGTTCCACAAGAAGACCAATACAGCTAACTAACCAGAGCCCAGGGGAGCCTGCGGAGACTGAAGCTCCAACCAAGGACCATACATGGGCTGGACCTAGATGCGCACAGATGTAATTGATGGGCAGCTTAGTCCTCATATGGGTCCCCTACTTAGAGGAATGGGGATGAATTCTGACATGGATTCTGTTGCCTGCCTTTTGATCACTTTCTCTGATGGGGCTATCTAGCCAAGTATACTGAGGATGCACTCGGTCCTGATGTGACTTGATACAATGGAGTAGGTGAGGGGGGACTCTACTTCTTTGAGGAGTAAGGGAGGGGGAGAGGACAAACAGAGAGGAAGGGGGGACTGGGAGGAGAAGAATGGGCTATGACTGGAATGCTGGGATGTAAATTGAATTAATAATAATAATAAATAATAATAATAATAATAATAATAAACATTCCCGAATACACACCCTACTCCACTCTGCCTTTATTCCAGGTTAGGTGAATTTGTGTTTCCACAGCCCTCTTTGTATCCCTCCCTCATGGTACTTTGTGGATTTACATAAATGTCTCTCCCTCAGGAAAGAAAAATCAGAAATATTATCTAAGTCATTCTGCTTCCCCTGTGTTTATTCCAAGGTCTGGCACAGAGAAAGCTCGGAGAGAATTTGATGGATGAGTAAATTAAGAAATTACTGAATTTGTCCAGGCAGTGCAGTATAATTAGGGGACAGGGTAGTTCTGATCTAGAGTTTTTGCTATAAACAAGTAGAGGCTCCTAGATTACTTCTCCTATTTTTTAGGACCCACAACCACCAACATGCCTATTCAAAAACCATCCTTATCCGCTCTTTTAATAACAGCATTTATTCCTGTTGCTAAGACCTCACATATTTCTCCAACTCCAGCTTTGAAGATTCCACTGGGTTTCTTGGCCTTAGAAAATGTACCTTCTCACCTGACTCATCTCCTAGGTACTTGCATTTATGATGATGTGCCCAAAGGCATTGTATCAGATATAAGGCCTTATCCATACAAGAGAACTCAAAATTATTATGTTTTATCCCTTTCTTTGGTTTCTAAAAAAAGCCTGTCTGAGTTTGCCTTTCTGTGAGAGCATTCTTTGTCTCCCACAGTTACCCAATTCCTATGTGAGAGCTTGCTGAAGAGGGACTTTTTTTTTAAATCACAGGCCTTTTTGATATCTGCTTGGCTGTGATCAGAGATAACCATGTGTTGGACACTGCTGTGTTAACCACTCTAGAATCTGGAATCCATAAAGTTGGGCCCTTTCCATCTCTAATGCTCTATGTGATATAAAAGACTGTACATTTTTCCAGATAAGCATCCAAAGGCACTCGAATGGAGAACCCAAATCTCAGTCAGAGCCTGAGAACGTGAGATGAGGCAGAATCAAGAAAGTGCCTTAAGTTGGAATGAGAAACATCAAAAAAAAAGTTAGACAAAAGGTTAAAAACCACACCCCAAAACATAAAAGGTAAACTAGGGAAATTTTTCAAGGGCAAGAGAAACAACCCAAGCAGCCTAGAAAGTCTACACAGAATGAGATTCAGATCTCTTAGATCTTGAAGGCTAAAACATACCATAGGAATTAGGAAGCCACTGTAGAAGATCAAATAAAGCTGCTGGGAGCACAAAGAAGACTCTTAACTTAGATTCAAAGACCTGAACCTGGGATCCTGCCCTTTTGTTTAATAGGCCATGTAACTGTGGATCGCTCTCTTTGCAGATAATTCCAAGAAAAATGGTTTGCTGTAGGTGAGGGCATAACTTGGTGGTAGAGCACTTGCCTAGGATGTGTGAGACCCTGGGTTCTTTCCCTAGCACAGTGAAGAAGATGGAGGAGGAGGAAGAGGAGGAGGAAGAGGAGGAGGAGGAGAAAGAAAAGAAGGAAGTTGTATGCCAATATGGTCTTGGAGTCAATTCCTATTCCTTGGACTAATGGCACATGTTGGTCTTGCCTGAGAAATTTGAGTTTCTCTTCATCTAGGATCCACCTCCCATGTCACTGCCCCAGTCTGCTGAGGATCACAGCACAGGACCTTCACCTACTGTGCCTCATTTGTTGGCAACACAGGCAGAAAGGAATGCTCCTACCACATGTGTTCTTGTTTATTCTTGATATGTTCCAGAGAACTAGAGCCGGGAGAAGAGGAAGGGAGGGAGAAGCCTCCATGCAGGATCAGTTACAAGTATTGCTGTCTGGCTCCATATGTAGGGAGTAAACCCAAGCACAACAGACAGCCAGCATGTGGGAAAGCCTGGGCCTTTTACCAAACTAGAATCTCCAAAGGTCAAATTAGAGACATGGAGTTTAAAAGAGAAACAAATGAGATGAACAGGAGGAACAAATCTGAACTGTTGAGGAGCTGGGGAGCCGGGGGAAGGCAACTTGCATGCCCTGTGTGTTAGCTGACACAGGTGGGCTAGGCTACTGGGATCAATGAACTCAAATATTTCAGTAGCTTATCACAGCAAGTTGACATAGCTGTTGCACACTGAAAAACATTTACAAAGCTGAAAATTTGAGAAAAATAGCTTCTGTTAACTGAGTACCTGTTTTATTCCCAGGAATATTCCATCCACTACATAAATCATCGCCCCTCCCCCTTGGTTCATGTGAAGAACTTGAGATTTAATGATGAAATGACTTGACTGAAGTCACACATTAAAAACGGCAGAACTGGGATTATAACCTAAAGCTAGTGCACACTAAGGCCTATGCTCTTCTCTTACTCCATACTACCTGTCTCTGGAAGGGGACACTGAACATGTTCATTCCCTCCCCCGTTTCCTGTGTCCATCTTCCAGCAGAGGATACAGTAAAGCAATCATTTAAAAAATGGCCCAAGCCATGTCTTCCCAGGAATGACCTGTCTTGTTCTTTCTGCTTGTTGACTGTTGGTGGAGTCAATAGTGCTTTTGCCATTTGTTGTGTATTTGTCTTCCTACGTCATAATCACTGCAAGCACGGGACCAAACCTCACCAGAGCCAGTACTCATCCTGGCTGTCAGTTCATTCATTCATTCGTCAACAGGGTTTTGAACAATCTTCAGCTATGTGGTATCAGAGCATAACATCACTAAAAGTGTACATCCCATCGCTTCTTGTATTTCTTACATTTAACATACTATCAGGAATAAATCAGGTTTTCCTATAACCTTCAGTTACTGAAGAAGTAGACCCTATTACTCATAACCCCCAAATAAAGTCAAGGAGTCAGAAAGAAGTGAATTTGAAAAGATGAAACAGGAGGGCTTACCGGCCAACAAGGGGCCAGCAGTGAGGGAAGGAGTAAATGACAGAATATTAAGGATACCATCTTCAGAAGTTATCTCAGACCTCTGGGCGTGATAAGGCATGTATGTAAAGTATATGCAACATTTTTCTAGAATACCACAGCCTGTGGGCACTACTGAGATCTCATTTACAGTAATCACTTGTGATTGGCTGCCTCATATACTTCTCCCTATTTGATGATAGGACTCTATTCTTCCTCATAGGCTTACTCAGGTATTTCTGAATATCTACAAGTAGCACAGCACACAATCTCCTCAAGGATGTAATCCACTTCTATATTGTGCCTGTCCTGTTGAATCTTTCTTGCTTAACCCATCTGAGAGTGTCCCTACCCTTCTTTGGGCTCCTAGCAGACACTGGGGAAAATACACCAAAGGCTCCACCAATTTATTTCCAGCCACCAGAATAAAAATTATAGCCACGAAAACATAGCTCTTTCTGTATAAAATGGGACAGGTCTTCATCTCCCTCAGCCTATATCACAGTGTTATAGTCCTTTTGGAAGCAGCTTTTTCCAACAGCCTCCTTTCTTGAAGCTCAAACATGGATCACAGGCTGCTCTAGGAAATATATGAGAGCCAGATACCGACTGTCATCTCCCCTTTCCCCTAATGTAAGATTAGTGTCTGTCCCTTTGTGTTAATTTTGATTTCTAAAGTTCTTGTAAATGGATAAACTGAAAAGGCTTCACCCCAATAGGCCTTCATAGCCTACACTACAACTTGAACCCAACTTTGAAAGGATAAAAGTGATAATATGTGTTTCTTTTTCAAGAATCATTTCCAGATTTTTTTCTGTGTGAATTTATTATCACCCATGCTCCATACCTTCTAAAACAGTGGTTCTCAACCACCATAACACTACAACCCTTTAACACAGTACCTCATGTTGTAGAGACCCCAACCATAAATTTATTTTTGTTGCTACTTCATAACTGTAATTTTTTTACTGTTTTTCGATGATCTTAGGCGATCTCTGTGGAAGGGCTGCTTGATCCCCAAAGGGGTTGCAATCCACAGGTTAAGAACCACTCTTCTAAAGAGAACTTTCTATGCAAGCCCTCATTCAGTCGCCACCACGCCCCTTCACATCACCCTTGAGCTCTAGGCAGAGCTACCTCTTTCTACAGCTCTTGTGAGGGAAAATACCTAAACATGGAAGCTAACCCTGACGTACCCACTCTCCTTGATGTTTGTGATGGCTTCCTAGTTGTGGTGTCTCTGGTGTCTACCTTTCCTGATTTCCTGTGTTACAAGGTACTCTGATTTTTTTCACATGCTTCATCCACTAGATCTGAAGCCCCAGCACATTCTCTCGGCTGTGATCTCTGATTCTTTTAACAAAATCTGATTTTCTTTTCTCTTCTAACTATGCATATACAAGCTTGAGTCTCGTTTTCCTTAGAACTGTTCAAATCTGGCCCATCCTTATCCTGACTGAAAGATCTGGCTGCTCATGTGTATACCTGTTGCCTTAGGGAATAGCCTAAATCTCAGTTTAGTGCTTAGTTTAGTTGCCTACAAACCAGAAATAATAACAGAAGAAGGTGTTCAAAGTTCTCACAGTGCCTGACCCCAGTAAAGAAGAGGGAGCAGAGGGCTGAGGGGGAACTGATACTTACTGAGCACACACCACAAGGCCTACTGGAGCTTATCTGGAAGCTCCCAGCCCAGTGTGGGCACACCATTACCATTTCACTCTGCAGATGCGAAAACTCGTACCAAAAGAAGTCAAAGGGTTTGCCTAAAGAAGGTCTCAGGTTCTAAAAATGGCAAGCCTTGATCATGAAGCAGGTCCTTTTCTTTAATATTAGCATCTTGGCACAAAACAACCCCTCTATAAGCACAGTGTGAGGCTACTCTTACATAAATGGGTAACTGAGTTCATGACCCTCTTCTTCCCTTTCTATCAGTGCTCAGACAGCAGTTGTCTGCCCCCATGACTTTCCCAAGTACCCAAGGAGCTAAGATGCGGCAGTGTTCTCTATCCACAGCACCCCTGCCCAGTCCAACCTTTGACTGAGTTCTTTGGCAAAAACAGTATAGGGAGAAATCTGTTCACAATTCATGATTTGCCAATGGAGACTCCTGCAGAGCCAGAGTCTCTTGGCAAGCAACTTCCCCTATCCCTCTGATATGCATATGTGTGCAAGAATCCTGCACATCTGCACAGGGAACATCTAAAAGCTGTGACTTGGCTGGAAATAAGGAAAATATGAGTGTCAGCTCTATAGGAATAGCTGTTCCTTGGGGGCCAAGCAGGGGAGAAGAGCAGATTGTGGCTGGGACTGGTCATCCCAGAAGCACACTTCCTCAGGGACAATTACTGTGCCTCTGCTATGTTAGAAGAATCTTTCCTCATATCAAGTAGCAACGGAGGCCAGAGAAGAGTATGATTGACCTGGAAATCTTGAGATCACTGTTGTTCTTGGTGTCCCCCAAAGTTCTGTTGAGCGGGGGAAGAAAATAAAAAATGGTTGAAAGGCTTAGAGTTCTGTGCAGGAAAAAGGAAAACTCGGAAAAGGTAGATATCTTGCCTTCACTCACTGAAGGATCCTTTCTTTTAAAGACAAGCTGTTGGTATGCAACCTAGGCTGGCCTTGAATTTCTGATCCTATTATCAGCCTCCTTGGTTCTGGAATTAACTGCATGTGCCGCCTTGCCTGACTTCTGCAAGCAAAAGAAACAGAATTCAGAGCCAGGATTGGTGTAGTAGAAACACCAGAAAAAGGGCTACTGCAGTACCATGTACCCTCAACGCCTGTACACACACACACACACACACACACACACACACACACACACACACACACACACCTTAGTCAAAGCTATACCATTGGTATCAGCTGCTTTGGTATCAGTGAGTTCTGTGTCCCTGTTGGAGTATAAGGTAACCAGACCTTTCCTCCATGACTGTTGCAGCCAGGCCTCTATGAGACGATGAGAGGTCACATCTTTTGCCTTTCTCTTCTACCTTTATGTAGGATTTGATTTAACAGGAAGTATACTCAGGCCTCCAGGGGCTCAAGGATTTGCCAAGGTTATGAAGAAAGGCATGTAATAAGTGTGTGTATAAGCATCCACGATGTAAGAGATGTGATTATTTGCACAACCTAATCTCGTGCCTCCTCATCCTTGCTGAAATGAGTATTGCAAAAATATTCTCATTCGTATTTAGAATGGTATGTTTCTAAGCAATCATCATCCTGAATACTCATTCCAACCAGGAGACGACCTGAATATTGAATAGAATAAAAATGTATATATTAGATTACTTATTCAAATGCCTATCTGGCAGTTTGGATAGAATTAAGCAATAGTCCAATCTGGCTGTTGTTTTATGCATGGGATGTCAAAGCAAAACAGCCCTGAGAGAATATTCTTTCATTCTTTTGCTACACAGAGCCTCTCCATCCTGTCCTGCTCACAGATGGGGAAACAGAATGAGGGAGGGCCCATATGGTATGGGAACGGGAGGACAGAGACCAGTGACTCTCATTTACCAGCTAGGCAAGGTACTATCTTCCTCACTGGACAAAGGAGGCCACTGAAGCTCAGTGTGGTTAAGGAATTTGGACAGAGCCATATATATCTGGTAGAGGGGAGAGCTGACCTCCCAGTACACCGTCCCTGTTTTTCACTCATTACACTGGATTCCTAACACAGTCCCAGGAAATGTGTTCTTCCTTTCATGCCACCTGAAGAACAAAAGGTTCTGAAGCTTTGAAATCATTAGAAGCAATAATATGATTCCTGGTCTACAGTTGAGGAAATCCCCATAAGGGTCTGGAACTACAGCTTAGATTCACCAAGGCAAAGGTTCTGCCACACATCTTTAAATTCTACCATGCATCTTTAAATGCTCCGTAATATCAAATGGCAACATACTGTCCTGCAACTACCATAACAAAGACCAGGATGCAATTTTATCTTTTTTAAATAAGCTGAAGTAATCCCTTTGGTACCCTGCTAGGTACAATTTATAAGAGAATTTGCCTTTACAAAGCCCCAGAGCATTCTAAACCTAGTGCTGTCGCTACATGTGGGACATTCTCCCAACTGAGCCACGAGTGCTTTAAGTCTAAGGATCATGTTCTGTTGTTTTCTACATCCCCAGTCTGGGGTCTAGTGCCCAGCAGAGGTCTGGGAGGTTTTCTGAAAAAAAAAAAATAGATGGTTATTTGGCTACTCTTACTGCAAAGCTGCTCCATAATAAGACCTTGAGTTTAGAGGAACTATAGTAGGGAGACTTTTCTAGTACCCAGTCATTTAAAATGGTCTCAAAACTCAACACAGAACTTCATCCCCACTAAACAGTAACTGAAATCTAGAACAAAGCCTGGGAACTGTGGTTTTGCCAGTGCCTGGAGAGAAGAATGAATCATCTGAGGCATGTGCGTGCACTCAGCCTTGAACCTTAATCCATCTTGCCAGACAACCCTGAATTTCCCTCAGTGTTTACTTGTTTTGTTCTCTCCTTCCCCTCCAGCCTTTTAAATCCCCAGCCTCAAAGGGAATCCTCTCCTCCCTAGATGGCTCAGCTCATCCTGAGCTCACTCCTTGCTCCTCTCTCTCACCTCATGCACCTTATCTTTCATGCTTACCAGATGCCTCTTACTGATGTCAGTTATGAGTGAACAGATCTGCTGAGTAGATGCAGGTGAATAGTACAGACTCTGAGTTAAAATCCTAGGCCTGTCAGTGAATATCCACAGATCCTAGGAACATTTGCTTAGGCCCTCGGAGGCAAGTAACATGACAGGACAGAGTACTATACTCTGTATAGGCCCTAGTAACTGAGTCTTTTCTGCAAAGCCAAGGAACTCATATGCTATCTTCAGGCAACTACAGAGTGGACTATCAACATTAGGGCTTCTAGTTTTGAGATCATAGTAACAAGTATACCTTTGTAAAGAAGGCCTTTGTAAAGAAGGTACCCAGTGTATCAACTAGTCAGGAAGAAGTAAAGAAAAAATCCAAGAGGAAGACTTTGGAGGTATGGTTACCAGTCTTCAGGATAGCAGAGTATGTGAGCTCCTTGCTGGGCCTGTGAGGATGGTAACTCTTATTTCATTGAGTCTTGTGAACAATTGTTGTTTGTTTGTTTGTTTTTCTAGACAGGGTTTCTCTGTGTAGTCCTGGCTTTTCTAGAATTGGCTCAGTAGACCAAACTGACCTCAGAAAGATCTGTCTGTCTCCCAAGTGCTGGGATTAAGGTGCATGCCACCACCACCCACTCAATGTAAGACTTTTAATCATCATATCACAGATGAAGAAACTGAGTCATTGAGAAGTTAAGTATATTATTTCCAAATGACAATTAGAGTTTAAATATAAAATGTCCTTCTATCCGCAGTTACTGTGTTGTATACTCGCTGTTCAGATCATGGTGTTTTAAGAAAACTGACTATTGAAAAATATCTTCTGACCTGCATTTGCAAGCTGTGGTGCATGCACTATTTCTGTCAAGTGAACAAACAAACAAACAAATGTAAAAAAAATTAAGCAGAGATCGGAAGAGCCTTTGAGGTGTTAAAATTGGCAGGACTTGTTGAGAGACTGGTTAGAACAAGTGAATAAAGGGAGAGTAAAGTAGAGCTGACTCTCTGCTTCTTCCCTGAGGTCCAGAGTTCCCAAGGAGAAACAACATTTTTTTTTGTTGTTGTTGTTGTTTCAAGACAGGGTTTCTTATGTAACCTTGCCTATCCTAGACTCACTCTGTAGACCAGGTTGGCTTCGAACTCATAGCGATCCACCTGCCTCTGCCTCCCTGAGTGCTGGGATCAAAGGTGTGTGCCACCATTCCCAGCTAGAGAGACAACATTTTAACCCAGCTTTGGCTAATGACAAAGTGCTTTCTTTTTCATAGCTTCCCAGTCTTTACCTCAGAGCTTGGTGTTGTGGGCACAGCAGAGGAAAGGCCTAGATCAGTACTTTCCCCAGGTTCTTTGTCTATACCACAATTATTATGCCATAAATAACTGCTTACGATGCTGAGGATGATGGCTTTTTATACTACTGTTTAATACCAATTACAAAGCAAAGTTTTGCTTCTTTAATGCCAAAGAAAACTTAAGAGCAATGGGCTTACCTTTGGAAACATCAGAGGAAATATTAGCCAAGGGGAGGTCAGTGTGAATGAGAACCCCATAACATGCCCCCCCTTTTTTTTACAAGGTTAAACCCTATAACACAGTGGTGCATAACAGATCCTAACCAAAACAGGTCAGCCAAGTAGACTCTAAAGCTTGAAGCTGGTGTGGGAGTTAATGGTCTGGAGTGGAAGCCAAACAGTAAATCCTAGAATCTGACTCTAGATCATGTCTGAATAGGTCAAGGAGAGACAGAATCCAAGAGTGACCCAGAAGGATAGAAAACAGGATGTTAACTTGCAGGCCACGGGTTGGGATGGAGGATACGGCCAGAAGCAGGGGATATAGGTAATCTGCCATTGTTTGGAGGATGGTATTGGAGCCTGTTAGGACACTGAGAAGAGAGGGCTTTGTCAAGCATGCTGAGTGGTCCCCGTAGCTCTTAGGAAAATATAATGGTAGGACACATGCAGAACAGCAGCCTGCTGCTATTCACGTAGTTACGTCTCAGTGTGCGCTCATCATAGGATTGCTTTCCTATTACGTCTGAATACACTAAAAGCTTCTAATGTACCAGCCACCACACTGGGCAGTGAGAAGAGGAAATGATTGTGATACAGACTTGCTCTCAAGAAGCCCTAACGAGCGGAGACACAGATGTGAGAGTTTATGATATAAGGCTCTACGGGGCATGATAGCGGTAAGTACGGAGAAGTAGGCCAACCTGCGAGGTCTGGGAAGGTTCCCAGAAAGAGGGAATGGTGAAGGTGAAGCTTGAAGCGTAAGACAGAATTAAGCAAACAAAGGTTGGTGAGAAAGCCACTGAGTGCAAAAGCACAGCTTCAATACGAGCACAAATCACACGATGTGCCCAGTGCGGTGGGAGACAAGGAAAGGCACCAGTCAAACTAGAAATAAGGCAAGGCTGTGCTGGATCTGAGGCACAGAAGCCTGGCCCCCATCCTGAAGCTAATGGGAGATGCCTGTGGGCTTGAAGCCAGAGATTACCACAGTCATTTTGAACTTTATCTAGGTCACCAGCTGGTAAGAAAGAATGTGTTAAAAAAAAAAAAAATACCAGTTAGAGGCTGAGGTAAATCTTTAGTTTGATGGTCTCTTGGAAGTCAAAGGTTAGTTTTACTTTGGTAAAAATAATTACGGAGGAATCAGAAATGGGAACACAGTCTTTGGAACTATAGCTAGATATAAAATGTTTGGTGAGTTATGTACCTATTCCCTGCACTATAAAAGGGGGCGGGGAGAGCAGATCTCTGTGAGTTTGAGGGCAGCCTGGTCTATAAAGCGAGTCCAGGACAGCCAAGGCTACACAGAGAAGCCTTGTCTTGGGCAGAGGATGAAGTGTGTGTGTGTGTGTGTGAGAGAGAGAGAGAGAGAGATAGAAGGCAGTGGGAGGGAGAGGGAAGGAGAGAGAGAGAGAGAGAGAGAGAGAGAGAGAGAGAGAGAGAGAGAGAGAGAGAGGAGTGTTGGTGTCCTTGACATCCCAGGAGAACACACAATCTGGATTCTGCTTTCTTTGTGTCTCTAATCTCCTTGTTTCCTTTCAGAGAGGGTTTCATTTGTCACAGAGTTGGATAGGTGGTCTCAGGATCTGCACTAGAATTAAGGCCATTGTGTGATCATGATCCGGGCTCATTGTAGTGTCAGGTCCTAGTCTATGACAAGAAGACTGTTCAGTCTGTGATTCTGGAGCTGAGAAAACCATCCAATTGAGGTCCTTGAAATCATGTGTTTAAACTCATTACCACGGTGTCTGGTACCATTTGCCTACCTGCCAAATTGTATTGAAAGGTTGTGGACACATGGATATTCTGAGGTTCTTCTGATCCTGACTGTGCCCAGCTCAGCATATCTGGAAAATGGGAAGAAAATGGATATTCCAGAGCCCCACAGTCTGCGTTCTTTCCTCCAAGACAGCATTATGCAAATCACTGTGTTAGGAGTGCTGGTTCCATAGAGCTCCTTAAGGGAGAGAGTCTCTTAGGACTCATTAGTCTGCTTTAATTCATTAATTCTACTCATCTTAATTGAGAAATCCACTAGTTATAAGCACTTTGGTAGATGCTGAAGATAGAGAAGTCAGCAAGCCCCACCCGGCCACTGCTTTCATGAACATTATTAC
Source organism: Acomys russatus (assembly GCF_903995435.1). Classification (NCBI taxonomy): domain Eukaryota; kingdom Metazoa; phylum Chordata; class Mammalia; order Rodentia; family Muridae; genus Acomys; species Acomys russatus. Next base: position 9,721,274 of record NC_067165.1, read on the forward strand.
CTAGGGATGAGAAAGTGGATGCCATGTAAAAAAAGAAAACAGAGGGTTTTCTTTAAAATATATAAAGTCACTATTCACAGCTGTCCTGGAACTCTCTATGTAGACCAGGCTTACCTCAAATTCACAGAAAGCCACCTGGCTCCTGGGTGCTGGGATTAAAGATGTGTGCCACAATGCATAGCAGAGAATAAAGCTCTAATGAAACAGAGAACAGTGATTCTAAGCATGTTTGAGATCAGAGAAATTGATAGATGAGGCCTGGTAAATAAAATTAATTGAACAATAAGCAATGTTGTGGAAAGGATTGCAAATAGGGAATGTCATGTGAAAACCTAGAAGTAAATGGAAGTTGGCTCTCTGAGGGTTCCACACAATCACTGTGCAACCCTTATGCTGGAATTCATCTTTATCTTTTATATAGGCGGGAGTCATGTGACTCTATAGAGTATGACGTCACAAGAACTAAGTAGACAGGCATATATGAGGACATATATAATTGGTAAAAGTATAAATAAGGATAATAGATCATAGTAATGTCACCTTATGGGTGTGATATTGTACTACAGCATGCAAGATGTTACCCCTGGAGTAATCTGGGTGAACAGCACACTGGGCTGCTCAAAGCTCAGTTCATGGAGTACTTGCAGACATGAAACCATTTGGTCAATTCTCAGATCCCATAAAACTAGGGATAGCCACTGGTGCCATCATCTCTGTAGAAATCCAAGGTCATCCTCAGCCACAGGATGAGCTTAAGGCCAGCCTGGGAAGGGCGAGGCCCCCCGTTTCAAAATACAAAGGAACAGATGTATATATGATTTTACATTTAAATTAAACAGTGAGAATAAGAAAAGAGAGAGGTAGGGGAAGAGGGAGAGAATGAAAACAAGCCTCTGGCCACTCAAAATGATACAGAAAATAAAGGGATCTTTGGCATGGGGAGAGAGATGATGGGGCATAAGCCATATAAGACTGAAATCAGCGACATTTTCTGTGAAGATAGATGAAAAGCTTTTGAGAAGTCTATTTGAAGAATATCGCAATCATATTTACATCTGATAATGTTCTGTTTTAGAGAACATGTTGGGAAGGGTGAAGATTAAGAGTTAGGCATTTGCGAAGATAAATTTCAACTAGAATATAGTGGGAAGTTAGAGAAATAGAGTTGAGACAGATTCGAGATGCAAAATCCATGGGAGTTTGATGGTGAAGAGGTGAGAGCCTCATGGGAATGAAAACTCACTCATGGGTTCCGAACATGGTCATTGGGTAGATGATAGTATTGTCAAAGCTTGGACATTCGGGGTGTGTTGGTTCACACCTGTAATGCTGCACCACGAAGGTCAAGGCAAGAGAATTGCTGTAAGTTCAAGGCCTGTCAGTGCTAACGAGTAAGACTTTGTCAAGAAAGGTGCAGCGGGGGGGAGGGGGGGCAGCTGAGGGGTGGGAGAATGAACAAAAATAGACATTTGAAGAGATAACATTTGTAGAGAAAGGTTTCCAAAGATAAGTTTGTCCTTAAGGCCTCTGTGTCAAGTTGACTGCTAATTACTTACTCTTTACATAAATATCAGAAACACAGGAGAAAAGTCTACATAGGGTATTTACAAAATGCAAATGGAACATTCTAAGGATTCTGGTATCAAAAATGAGTATTGAGGAAGAGAATCCTGTCATGGAGACTGACAATTATCCAAGAGCTGGGAAGAAATCTGAAAACAGTATCTTATGCCTGTAATCTCAGCACTTGGGAGGCTAATGCAGGAGGATTGCCATGACTGCACAAGGAGTTTAAGGCCAACCTGGGTTACAGTGTGAGACTCAAAATATAAAAAACAGAGATAGGAAGACTATCAGGATTACGGAGGGCAGCTGCGAGGTGGCACACAAGGCAAATGTCCTTAAGTCCCTGTGCCTTTGTGACTTTAGGACACAAGTTTCCTTAAGGCCAGAATGCAGCAGGGCTGAGTGGTGACTGGCAGCATGGCTGGTCAGCATCAACAGCTTTTCTTCTAAAGGTGTTCTGGGGAAAAAGGAAAAGGAAGTAAATCAGGAGACAGAGGAACAGGGGTGGGGTGGAGGAAGGTTTGGGGTTACTGCCTGTCTTTTTCAGGGAAAGACTTGAGTTAAGGATGTGTAGGCCAGAGAGGAAGAGGCCCTACAAGGGGTCAAAGTTATACTTTCAGAAGAGCACAGGGTCTGCAGTAGAGCAGGTGCCCTGTGAACAATGGCTTCTGAAACAAATGAACAGGGAGCATGTTCCTGTGGGTGTAGCCTCTGTGCTCTGTCATACCCCACTGACTATTCTAAAAATGCTAAAAATGCTTCCTCTTTCCAAAACATCTGGGTCATTAAGGCCTGTAAAACGTCCCCAAAGAAAACCCCCACACCTTGTGAAACTCCCCAGAGAGGGCTCAACTTCAGATCCCAGCCAAGGTGCTTCCTCTCTGAGGACCCTGCAGAGCTGTATTGGCCCTTACCTGACTGCCTCTTACCCAGTAGTTCAGCACAAAAGTAAAATCTCAGAGAAGCATCAATCAAAAATGTTTCCTTGGTTGGCTCTATGTCCCCTAGCCCCCAGGAAACTAGCTCCCCCTCAGAGATTCTGCATGGCTAGGCAGATGGTATGTGCTCTGACAAGTGTCTTTGTGTCTACTTTGAAAGCACAATAGGCTGATCAACAATCAAACATCTCTAAAGAGGGTAATGTCCTTATATTTAACCCAGGTACTCTCTTCAATGGTCTTTCTTACAAACTAGTACTAGTTTGACTTTCTTGTTTAGCAGTCCTTGGGCTGCATGAAGAGTAAAGAGAGAGCACATAAATAAAAGACCCAGGTATATTCTTAATGAGTTCACATCTCCTTCTCCTTCTTGCCAAAAGCCAACATTTTCCTTCTCCCAGCAAGTGCCTAAGGCTGAAGGCCAAAGGCACAGATCCAAGAGAAAAAGCAGTATTTCAGGAAACACATGACATGAATAAATCTCAATGTAATCCAATTTTCCCCTTAGGATTTCTTTTAGCTTGGGGTGAGGGGTAGTCCCTAATGCAAAGGAGCTTTAGACTTAATATGTAAAATAAATACCCAAACAATGTTGAGGGTGGGGTGAGTTTGTGAGAGTGATGTTCTTCGTGTTTGCTTCATCACAAAGTTTCTTTCAATATGTGCTCCCCTGGTGCAATTAAGCATTTGTTTACACATCATTAATTATCTGGCAGAGAGGTTTGGCTGGAAGGAATATGGCCGAGAGGCACAGCTGGAGAGTTGCAACCTTGTGCCAAGTGAGAATCCCACAGAACCACAGATAGTAAAGCTCAGAAATGATTGGCAAGCTAGGGATAAAGAGATCAGTTCTCTGGAGCTGAGTGTAGAGACACACCGAGATTTGTAGGTAGAACTGACTGGGGAGTGGTGCTTCACTGAGTGAGGGAAGGCAAGAGGGAAACAAGGACAAATACAGAGGTAGGAAAAAGAGCGCTTCATTTGCGACCTTTGAGTGAGCGATGTCTCTTCAACAACAAAGCACCGAAAGAAGTTAGAAGACCGATGAACTAATGTTCATCTGTCACCTTCCAGCAATGCCTCAACACCAGTAGATAACTAAAATTCTAAACGAAGTGTCTGGTGTTCTTCTTCTGCAGACATCAGGTTGTCCAACCTGGGCAGTGCTTTGCCTGCTGTTCCACATTTCTGTGGAACTTCTACTCATCCTTCATGTGTCAGCTCCAACTCTCCTCTCTGAGATGTCTTTCCTAAGTCCACAAGCAGGTTGTCTCTTTTATGGTCAGACTACTCTACTTTAGCATGGAGGCTCCCATGGCCTTCTGTCATGACCAGGATTACATAAGTAAATATAACAGGCTCTGATGGAGGAATTCATTATGCCTTCCTTCGCTTCTCTTGTAATAAGTGTCTTTGCTCCCTTGCATAAGTCCCAAGTGTAGCAGTGTCTGAGGGGTGCTACAAATTGAGTTCCTAAAACAGCATGAATACAGCCCTTCATATTTTAGAGATTAGAGGTGAGGATTAAGATGTCAGGAGAACACTGCTCCCTCTGAGTCTCCAGGCAGAATCTCTGTTTGTCCCTTCCTAGTGTCTGGAGGTGGCCTTGTTTGTGCCGTTTTGTTTAGCCTGCCTGTGGCTGTGTGACTCCAGTCTCTGCACTGATCATCATGCAACCTTCTTCCTATGTCCCTGTCTTTCATAGGATGCTTTTCTTAAAGTCTACCAGGCATGCTGGGTAATATCAGCAAAGACCCTATTTTGAAATGAGGACAACATTACAGATACCTGGGATTCAGCTTTAAGACATCTTTTGGGGGGAACACACAATTCAATATGCAACACCCATAAACATTATTTCTTCAAGCTGTAAGGCCCATTTTAATGTTTGTTTCTGTGTCTGGCACAGGCCAATTGGCCCTGGGAGTGTTTTTAAGAGTGGCCATAAGGCCATGCTTTCTAAACCAACATGCTACATGTCTGATGGATATGGGAGCACGCTGTGTGCAGTGATCTCTACTATATGCTCTCTTGCCTTCTGAATGCACTATTTAATCAAGGCCCTGGATGTTGTATCCTTATCCCACAGGTGAGGAAGCTGAACAAGTCAAGTGACTTTTTCACATCTGCACGGCTAATGGGCTGCAGAACAGAGATTTAGACCTCTGTTGGCGTGATTTCCTGGCTCAGTCTACTCCACTGACGTCTGAATTTGCTCTCAGTCAAAAGGCCAAGAGCAATGCCATCCACTATCTTTTCTTTTACCTTTGTTTCAGTAAAGTCTCTTTGTAAGTCCAGACTACTGCAGCTGTGTTCAGAGCAGTCCGACAAAATAGGTGGGCTTCAGACATTGGCCAGCATGTTAGGCAATCAACAGCACCCCTTGATAGGTGTAGTAGCAAAGAGAGTTAATACAGAAAAGGGGTTCCTGAAATTCACTTGTCACCACCCCTTTCCAGCAAACAGGTTCATCTCAAACCTTGAAAGTGCTGATTCGCATATTCCTCCAGGACCACATAGGTTAATCCCTGAGGACAGGCAAGATACCCTTCTCCTGAAGGCTCATCCTTATAGCATGGAAACAAGGACAGTGTGCGATGGAGGAAAGGCTTACTAGAAAGAAGATGGGCTCCAGGGCTCGCTTGGCCAGCGGCAGATGCTTGCAGTTGCAGATGTCACCGTTCTGGCCTCAGTTTGATCGGCTGTAGAATGACAAGTTTGAGCTATAAGTTCTCTGAAGTCATTAGTCTTGATTTCTTGCTTCTATAGAATCTGTTTCTGTTTTATAACTCTATTTTAAAGACTTGCTACATTGCCAAGAAAAAAGAGAAAAAAGAACCTTCAGGATGCAGTTCCTCCATGCCAAGGAAAAGATTTTCCCCCTTTTTTGCATGCAAAGCTTCACTGTGCTTCTGGCCTGTCTGTCTTTTCATTCTGCTCATCCTCACAATTTTCTTGATGGCACAAGTGCTCTCTGCCATGCCCTGTCTTTTCTTGATACCAAAGAAAAGTTAAGTATGTGCAGCTCAGATGCTAAGAATTTGTTTATATGTCCTTGTCCTGACCCATCCAAACAGACAATCGGGAGCATAGATGTGCATCGTTTAGCTTGAGGGCAAGTTTGCATCCCTTTGCCAAGTATATGCACAGTGATTTCACTTCCTACTCAGCTTTTGACTTCTTGAAAATGTGCAGGCCCCGAGTGAACATTTTCTGGCAGACTTTCTTCCTTGGATAGACACTGAGTGTCTCAAGAGGGAAAACATGTTGCATGGTTTGTGCGGATGAGATTTGCCTCCACCTGGGGAATATGAGAGTCTGAGGAATATAGAAATTTAAACATTTAATCTTTAAAGGTCACAGCAGCCAGGATGGGCTGGCTTGGGAGGGACAGTGTCCCCCTTGCTCAGAGACCATGTCCCAGATGTCTCCTGAGCTGGCAAGCATGACTGTAAAGAACCTGAAAGTCTTCCACAGGCAACGTGGAATATTGAGCTTAGCCTGTGCATCTTTCTGTCTTTCTCTCCTTGTGTAAGTCCTCTTTTTTTCCTGTTCCTTAAGGAGTCGGGGATCAGGATCTGGGTTTTCTATCCTAACATCCTTTGTTCGACCCAAACCACAGTTGGTGCCATGGATGTGTTGTGAGCGGCAGAAGGAGAGTGTTCAGTGACAGAATTAACACACCTACTTATAGCAAGCAGGGTGCGGAGAACACTGGAGACAATTCAGCAAAGTGCGAACCACATGGACCTTATACCAGGCTTGAATTCAGTGACTGACCTGGACTAGAACTTCCCTCCTCTGAATCTGTAAGACAAGGAAAACAGGAGCCGAGCATGATGGCTCAGTGACTAGGTCGCTGTACAAGGATGACAGCTGGAGCTCCAATCCCTAAAACCCACATAAAAGCCAGAGGTTTGGTGGAAGCCTGTAATCTCAGCACTCAGGAGGCAAAGGCAAAGGCCGGAGACATCCCTGGGCAAGCTAGTTAGCTAGACTAGCTGGAACCAGTACACTCAGTGCGAAGCCTTGCCTCAGTAAAGTAATGAGTGGCTGAGAAACATGTGAGACACCAGCTTAGGGCGCCCACCTGCACATTGGTCATCTTCCACACATACAAACATACATGTGAATCCACACATATGTAACCATGGATACACAAATGAACACATACTACACATATAGACATGAAAAAGAAAGACAGAAGGTTAAAGTAATAATTTCTTAAGACTACATTGAACATTGGACACCAACCTCTTGTCATTATAGGGACAGAGTAAGAGACTCACAAACCTTGTCTTCTTCTTAGCCACTTCCTCTCATATGTATCCTATTTAGTCCTTTCAATAATACTAAAATGCAACATTTCCTTTTACCATTTTACAGATAAGGAACTCAGCTTGTGTGGTTTTCTATTGTATCCCAGTTACTAAGCAGTATTAATGACACATAATAAGTCTTCAACAAATAGTTTAGTGGTCTCATGAGTAGTGCACTCTTAAAAGAGTTTTAAAAAATCTTGCACAATTCTTTTATCTCACGTCTCGGCTAACTTAGGACATAAGGCAGAAAGAGTATCACAGAAAAATTCATGCAAGGAGATCAGAAGAAAATCCAGAAAGGGAAATAGAAAGCATAATATAATTCATCTTTTTTTATGATTGAGAACAGTGTGTTTCATAATTCCAAAGGCATGTTTTAAATATACAAAATCTGAACATGATTTTAAAGGCAGACAATAAAACCCTAAGATAAAAAGTACAGATCTTAGTAAGGTCTCAGCTTCCTTGACAAAGTCAGACTGCTCCCATCAGCCAGGAAAGACGGTGGGTGGTGGCATTCCTGCAGTAGCATTGCTCAGCCATCAGGGAAAGGAGACACGACTACGTGACCCTAAACCAACTGTCCTACAGAGGTCAACCTTGATATTATCCTGTGGCCTTCCCAAAGGAAAAGAGCACAGGGAATTCATAAGGAGACAATGCAAAAGTTTACTGATAATATCTGGCACTTCCTGCATGAGACACACTGCTCACCAGAACTCTGCATGCACTGCCCCGGGTCAACACCACAGAGCCTTAGATGGTTCTAAGTTGAAAACTATGGCATCACAGACTTGGCCAAAGTATCACAGTTCCGTGAGGGTGATGGAGCAGCAACCAAACCCAGATCTGAGTTTAGAGCTCAGATAGTTTTGACATTTCATTGCTGTAACACCACCTCTCCAGAATGAGCCCCTGAGACAGAAGCAGAGCTTAATGACTGGAGAATATTCTACACCCCAGCAATGTGACAGGGTACATAAGCTGAGTGGAAGACTGGGTCCTTCCTTTCCAGCCACCTATTCTTATTACCAACTGACAAAAGCTTCTCCCTGGGCATTTTACCCATGTCCATGCCTCTCACCCATCCTATAAACAAAACAAAGCAAAGAAAAAAAAAATCTCATCCTCAACTGATTACTCCTTTTCATTTATTTTTGCAATTTTCTCCATGATGATTAAGATATGAATGATAATAGAGGGGGTCTTTAATATTCTGTACTCTAATATACCTACCATTGATACTGTGTTGGTTTCTCATCCTATTACTATGAGAAACTCCAACAAAAACAACTTAAGGAAGCAAAGGTGAATCTCAGCCTACAGGTCAAGGTGTTGGCCATCATGGCAGAGATGTCAAGGCAGCAGAAGCTTGAGGAAGGTCGTTAGGTTACATGTACCATGTACAATTGCACAGAGCAATGAATAGAGTTGCTCGCTATTCCTCAAGTCCATTTCTCCATTTATACATGCCAGGATCCCAGGCAGGGAGACTCACACTGTAAGTGGGTCTTCCAATTCCAATTAATACAATCAAGATAATCCCTTTATAGGCATGCCCAAGAGACCCTCATCTCAGGTGATCCTAGATTCGGTCAAGTTAAGAGTTAATGCTAACCATCATCACAAGTATAGGCCTGGTTGCACACACCTGTAACACATGTAATTGCAGTACTGAGGAGGCAAAAACAGGGGTATCTCTAGCTACTTAGTGACACCCTGTCTCAAAGAAAAAAAAAAAACAAAAGAAAGATGATATATAATATATACAATATATATGTGTATGTTAGTCATTATTCCATCACAGTATACAAGCTGAGACTTCAAGATTTTTTTGCCATTTACAAACAGTCTTGTACTAAATACATAAATTAGTTTGAGTAAGGAATTAGTTGAGTATATATTCCTACACACCACAGATGGGGTGTGAGTATATGTGAGCTTTAGGGTGCTTGCTGGGACACCTGCATATTCCAGTATGCCAGGATCTTTTGAGGACTTTTCAAGGTAGCCACCTTGTCTCTGAAGAAATCAGAATAAAACCCTTTGAGAATGGGGATACCAGCATCTCTCCCTCTTAATCATAAGGACACAGATCCTCTCAATGAGGCAAGAGTCAAATCCAAAGGAAGCTAGAAGTGTGGAAGTTCATAGTTGGGGCTCTGTAAATAAATGGCCTATAGTGCATTGGTCTCTTCTGTGACCTTGGACAGAGGACCTAACACACTTTGGTTTACTAAAAGGGACTAAGAATAATGTAGTATCTACCATCTGGGATGGATTTAGAGAGCAAAAGAAAAACACAGAGGAGCCTGGAACAAGGGAAGCACCATTAGTGTTCACTGCTGCTGCCCCGCCATTATTCTGGGTCTTCCAAACGATAGCAGCATAAGAAAACCATTAAGGGACAAGAAAGGTGCTCAGACTTCTCACGGAGACTTCCCTGTGTAGATCTATCTCACCCTCTCTTCTTTTGGCTCAGAGAAGCCTCCACCTCAAGGCTGGAAGTGATTCCCAACTCCTTGCCCATTAAGAGAGGAAGTGACAGAGAGAGGCTGCAGGAACAGCTGGTAACCTCAGAGAGTGTCAGAAACACAGCGTCTCCCCATAGGGAGGGAGTGATTGAAGAAACCCCAGATAATGTGGTCAAGTCGTTGCTATTTTTAGAATTATTAGCGATGGTGTGGATGCTGGAATGGAGGCTACTGGACTCTCCCGCGCGGTTTAGTTCTCAGAAGTCTAGGGAGGGATTCGACCTCCTGGGAAAATGACAGCAAGATCTAGCTCCTACCACCTGCTCAGCAGCACGCTCCCTCTGGGAAAAGCGTGTTGTGAAAAAAGTCTGGAAATCCAGACCTTAGGTGACAGAAACCCTGGGATCATGTTTTCCAAGTGACTTTAAACAACTTCTGTCACATCTCTCTTAGTTTACTTGCCTGAGGCAGGAGGATAGCTATAAAAATCTAAGTCATGTCATGCTACATAGTGAGTCCCAGGTCCACCTGGACTATAAATTGAGATCCTGTCTCAAAATTTAAAAACAAAACAGCATACAAAGTGGGGGGAGGGCCTTACACATGCACACATACACACCCAAAATAAAACAAAAGCAAAAACCCCATGAATGTGTAAAGCAACCAGCTCTGTTGTGGAAAGATACATTTTTCTAGTTATGTTTTTCATTCCTTTTCTCCAATTTTGTTGAATCTAAGTGTGGTTAGGAGACCTTCTTAGGAAAATCAGAGTTCAGCCTTGGCTATGTCCTTGTCAGACAGGTATGCCTGAGAATGAAAATACTCATCAGTGCCCCTGATCCTGAAGTAAAGCTGAAGGTTAGGATAAAAGTCTCAGCATGGATGACAATAAATTGGTGACTCTGGCCCTAGGCTTAGGAAAGGCAGACTTCCGTTTCCTGGGATGAACAGAGGCTGATTAGAGTTAAGGTGTCCTCTGCAAAGGAATCATTTCCTGTCACTGAGCAGAAAAAGAACCAGTAGGAGGCTGACTTAGGCAGAGACAGCCCTGCACGGGAGATTCATGCCTTCAAGCCAACAGCAGATTCAGAATTCTAGTATTTGAAGGTGGGACTGAATCAGCTCACTTTCTGGGAGTTCCATGAACTCCTTTGGAAGGTTTCTGGTACTATTTGTTATGTTTTTATTGATATTAATTTACAGCAACTAAGCATGTTTGACAACTTGACTCTTTTCCTCCTCTGTGCATTTTCCATAATTATTTATCTTTTATTCTTTCTGTATATTCAGAAAACCATTTTGAAAATGTCATTCTATCTACTTTTGCTAAGGAAAAGTTACACAAGAGTGTTTCTTGGTGTTATGGTCCAGTTGGGGGACCATGTCTGCATGATGTCAACACAAATAGAGAGGATCCCAAAAATAAAGGGAGGCAAGGGTATAGATTTGAGCTCTCAATGATGTTCCTCCTCTCCTGGCCTCTCTGGGCCACTCTCTTCTCAGGATCCATATTTTAGACATTTGTTCATTTAATGTCTTCATTAAAAAGTCTCCATGTTCCAGGCTAGATGTGAGGGCATGACAGGAAAGAAAACAGACAGGGTCCATTCTAATGAAGATTTTGAGTGTCACATAGGCAATAGTAAAGTAAATAGACAATTCTGTGCTGTAATAAAGGTCATGAAAAACTGTAAGAAGACGCAGAAGAATAGAACAGCTACCAAAGCTTCTCTCTGGGGGCGGAGCTGGGAGCAGCAAGTCTGAGAGGACGTTCTTGACGAAGTAATGTTTCCTTTGAAAAGACACAGTGTGAGTTGACTTAACAAGGGCAGCTTCTCAAATCACTCTACCCCCTAACTGAAATTCAGAGAGGAGAAATAAAGAAAGTTGTACTTTCAAAAAGATAAATTCTTTGTTGGAAAACTGGCATCTAATATAAAGGAAGATAGTACACTGTAGCTATCAGAACTGGGTCCAAAGCGTGGTCTAATCCATGAGGACGGTTCTTACTGTCTTCAGTGGTGGGCAAATGTCTTAATCTCTCCAAGTAGAACTTCCTGCAAGAGAAGGATAATACAACTTCATGAGATTCTTAAGAATGTCACACGAAATAATTCATGTAAAGTTCTTGGAGCAGAGCCTAAGCCATGGTAGGACATCCTCAGTATATTAAACTCCCATTATTGTAATCATCATTATTATAGTTATTACATGAGCTTATGTCTGCTTTCTTGTGTAGGGAAAGGTACTCCAAATAATTTAGTCAGTCCGGTTGGGTATAATAAATTTAACTATGCTGATATTTGCCTAGTAGGTATCCCAGAATGCCTCTATCCATGTGCTCTTTAATGCACATCATGTGGTCTCAGGTTCCAGTCACCAAAGAGGTGCTCTGGTTTCCAGTGACCTGAGGCTATGACATTCACCCAGATTGCAGTGAGCATTTCCAAAACACTGTGCTTGGAACCCTTCATCCTTTCATACTGATTTCATTGAGAAATTTTTTGAAGAAATTTAAAACTTTTACGTATTAAATAAAATGAAAGTTACAGACATGTTTATGGCAACCCAGAGCCTTGTGAATGTGCAGAGGATAGGGAAGTTCCTTCAATGAGACCCTGGGTCTGCGCTGTGAGCTCATGGGGACCACTGTGAGTTGGTTAGTGGATGGTCTGAATCGTACCATGCTACTCGAATAACATTAGAATCGGTATTGGGAAGAAAGAAAGCAAAATGGGGCTATAGTGAAAATGTACAACTTGCCTCAGAGAGATTATGGAGACATTTCAGAGACCCATAGATTTTTCCCTGAAACTAGTAGTAATAAAGGTTTTACTTATTGCTTGTTGATAATATCCTATATGCAATACATGTTGCCTTAAAATGTTCTCACAAGTACTCAACTTTAGAATAATCTGGGAAACAAAACCTCAATGCCCTCAGCCCACTAATTGAATCAGGATTTCAGAGTACAGGGCCTAGAAGTAGGATACTTTTTAAGTTTTACAGGTCATGAAGACACAAAAAGAGGGTGGAGAATGCCTTCCTAGATTCTTATAGGCTTACAGGTAAGAAAACTGAGGGTCTGGGAGTTGGGAAGTGGAAATAATAGAAAGATGGCTGAGGGCTCGTGGGGAGGGTTGAATAGGTAGAGGTCAAAGGAGGTTTAGGAGAGTGAGCATGTTCTGTATGATCCTATAATGCTAGATACATGTCAGCACATGTTTGTACAAACATTTAGAGAGGATGATGATGAGAATGAACTTTAGCATAAACAGTGTCCACAGAGTGACATCAGTTGTACCATTGGGGTAGAGGATATTGGCAAGGGTAGGCTATGCATGTGGGAGTATGGATAAAGGGTATAGGGAAAAGCTTTGTACTTTTCTCTTAATTTTGTGGAGAACTTAGAACGCTTCTTTAAAAAAAAAAAAAAAAGTCTTTAAAAATGTAAAAAGGAGAGACTTGAAAAGTCAAGCATCATAGGAAAAAAGGCAAAATCATGAAAAAATGTGATCAATCATTAGCAGAGAGGTTGGAAAGACACGCTCCAATTGCTTTAAAAATTCACAGAACCCGGGTCTTCTTAAAATAGTTTTGCAAGTACATGGAGAATTCCAGGCAGTAATGTGAACCATAAGTCCCACTGATGCCACTGAACATGCTTCAGCTGGCTAAACCAGAGGAGCTTAACATGAACCCAAGGCTCTGCAGAGCCCAACAGGAGAGCACAGTGGAGATGGAGACGCGGTTGCTAAGCTGGCCCAGATGTGTACATGTTCTGCTCCATTAAAAATGACTTGGATGAGAAGAAAAGTACATTTGGCACACAGAAAGAGGAAGCCAGGGGAGGAGTGGGACAGGACATTCAGTTCATCAAGGCCTCCCTCCTCCTCATACTCACCTCCTCTCCAGTATGGAGGAAACTCCATACAGTTTCTGGAACAAACTCTCTGCCATGAACATATAACCATCAGCCTTCCAGGCTGCCCAATACCAAGACTTTGTCATAAGTGTCAATTTCTAAACTCAGTCTGGGAGACAATAGAACTCTTCAGAGATTTGGTGTGGGATTGATCAGGTATGCACAGTACTTAGTGTGCGTGGCTTCTAAGAAGCTTCAGGGGACAAGTAGATAACCTAGCTGTCGCCTCTGAAATGGGTCATGTGAGGAAAGATGAGTGAAGGAAGTGATGATGCCTGGGATGAAGGAAGACAAGATCCTAACTTGCCCACATCTGAAGAGCTGGGATGGGACTCTGTGAATTTAGTATATGACCACTACAGTATAAAAGGGCCTGTCTCAGTGCAGGAAGCCTTTAATGTGTGAGAGTATCCTAAAGCTAAGGTGCAGTAGCCAACTTCCTAACACTGACTGGATCTGAATGACCTTTTGGTAGGGCTGTTGAGGGAGGAATTCAACCTTGACTTGGTTTGAACTTGATATTTTAAGTTGCTCCTTTCAGGTTAGAGTTTTGGTTTTTTGTTTTAAAATATATTTACCTATGCTTTATGTGTGTAGGTATTTTACCTGCGCATGTGTCTGTAAACTACATGCAAGCAGTACCCAAGAAAGGTACTCAGCCTGCTGTGCTGGCCTTTCCTTCTCCAGCACCCATCTGTGGACCTACGGGCAGATGTATTGGAGAATGTGTGTAACCTGTTGGCTTCTGTTTTTCACCTTCTGATGTTTCGTCTCTTGTGGTTCTTAGGAAGTGGAACTGCTGCTTTACAGGGGTTACACTGGCACTGGGAGGTGAGGAGAGGTGAGGGTGATTTAATGCATTCTTCCACGTGTCTGCCTTCAGTGTTGGGTACAGGTTTCCCTGAAGGGTTAATGGGAGTGGGATGTTAGATTCAGTTCCAACTCTGAAAGAACATAATAGGCTTTCAGGAAAAACTTGTAAGGGACTTGTTCATGCTTTCTTATTGTATTTAATATGTTTTTACCTATGGTCTAATTTCCAGTCTTATGCCATGTGTCTGGGCTGCCGAAGTTACTGGCTTTTATTTGCCTTCAAAGAACTCTAATCCTGGTTGAGGAGGGATGGAATGACAGGGCAATTTTGGGCAGAGGAATTAGGTTGAAACCCTTTATCAGCAGGGAAATAAAAATTGCAGCACAATTAACAATTGTTTAAGGCCTTTCCCCCTTCCCAGCTTTAAATACCATAATTCTCTGGGACGAGAAAACCCATATACAGAGAAAGGAAGGACTTGTTTAACTAAACTCCTTGTGCAACCCCAGTGGCTTCTGGTGTTACCTTAGCAGATTATAATACCATCTAGAGCATCTCCAGAGCCTTTCTGTAATTTCATTATCATGATAGAGAGAAGAAAGGGTTTCTTAGCAACCTTTTGAGATAGAACTCAAGAGTTAACAAAATGGGTGACGCTAAAACAACTGAGACTCTCTTTAGGAGCCCCCTACCTATGCAGTATATGTATTACTTTTGTGATTGTCCTGGAGAGAAACACATACCTAAGCTCCTGGGTGAGTCTGACTTTCTCTCCCTGAGCACCTCTCTTTCTCTTAACCCTTGTACATAACCCTACATAAAAATGTCATTCATAAAGTAGCCAACTCTTCTTGTAAATTAGTCCTAAAATCCTTTTCAACCTCGAAGCCACAAATCCCTGTTTGACCAGACTTGAAATGCCTAAAGCATTAAAGGGACTCACCAGTGTCTGCAGGTGAGGGTATGGAGCTGTGTCACTGTCCTCTCACCTCTAACACAATGAGGGTATGAACTGCTTGGATAAAAGCAGAAGGAGGCTGGTCTGTATGTGAATGGTGTGGCTGGTCTGTATGTGGATGGTGTGGCTGGTCTGTATGTGGACGGTGTGGCTGGTCTGTATGTGGATGGTGTGGATGGTCTGTATGTGGATGGTGTGGCTGGTCTGTATGTGGATGGTGTGGCTGGTCTGTATGAGGATGGTGTGGCTGGTCTGTATGTGGATCGTGTGGCTGGTCTGTATGTGGATGGTGTGGATGGTCTGTATGTGGATGGTGTGGATGGTCTGTATGTGGATGGTGTGGCTGGTCTGTATGTGGATGGTGTGGATGGTCTGTATGTGGATGGTGTGGCTGGTCTGTATGTGGATGGTGTGGCTGGTCTGTATGAGGATGGTGTGGCTGGTCTGTATGTGGATGGTGTGGCTGGTCTGTATGTGGATGTGGCTGGTCTGTATGTGGATGGTGTGGCTGGTCTGTATGAGGATGGTGTGGATGGTCTGTATGTGGATGGTGTGGCTGGTCTGTATGTGGATGGTGTGGCTGGTCTGTATGTGGATGGTGTGGCTGGTCTGTATGTGGATGGTGTGGCTGGTCTGTATGTGGATGGTGTGGCTGGTCTGTATGTGGATGGTGTGGCTGGTCTGTATGTGGATGGTGTGGCTGGTCTGTATGTGGATGGTGTGGCTGGTCTGTATGAGGATGGTGTGGCTGGTCTGTATGTGGATGGTGTGGCTGGTCTGTATGTGGATGGTGTGGCTGGTCTGTATGAGGATGGTGTGGCTGGTCTGTATGGATCGTGTGGCTGGTCTGTATGTATGAGGATGGTGTGGCTGGTCTGTATGAGGATGGTGTGGCTGGTCTGTATGTGGATGGTGTGGCTGGTCTGTATGTGGATGGTGTGGCTGGTCTGTATGAGGATGGTGTGGCTGGTCTGTATGAGGATGGTGTGGATGGTCTGTATGTGGATGGTGTGGCTGGTCTGTATGGATGGTGTGGCTGGTCTGTATGTGGATGGTGTGGCTGGTCTGTATGTGGATGGTGTGGCTGGTCTGTATGTGGATGGTGTGGCTGGTCTGTATGTGGATGGTGTGGCTGGTCTGTATGTGGATGGTGTGGCTGGTCTGTATGTGGATGGTGTGGCTGGT
Organism: Acomys russatus; assembly: GCF_903995435.1. Lineage (NCBI taxonomy): Eukaryota > Metazoa > Chordata > Mammalia > Rodentia > Muridae > Acomys > Acomys russatus. The sequence goes on from NC_067165.1 coordinate 9,737,456, forward strand.
CTGTATGTGGATGGTGTGGCTGGTCTGTATGTGGATGGTGTGGCTGGTCTGTATGGGATGGTGTGGCTGGTCTGTATGTGGATGGTGTGGCTGGTCTGTATGTGGATGGTGTGGCTGGTCTGTATGTGGATGGTGTGGCTGGTCTGTATGTGGATGGTGTGGCTGGTCTGTATGTGGATGGTGTGGCTGGTCTGTATGTGGATGGTGTGGCTGGTCTGTATGTGGATGGTGTGGCTGGTCTGTATGTGGATGGTGTGGCTGGTCTGTATGTGGATGGTGTGGCTGGTCTGTATGTGGATGGTGTGGCTGGTCTGTATGTGGATGTGTGCTGGTCTGTATGTGGATGGTGTGGCTGGTCTGTATGTGGATGGTGTGGCTGGTCTGTATGTGGATGGTGTGGCTGGTCTGTATGTGGATGGTGTGGCTGGTCTGTATGTGGATGGTGTGGCTGGTCTGTATGTGGATGGTGTGGCTGGTCTGTATGTGGATGGTGTGGCTGGTCTGTATGTGGATGGTGTGGCTGGTCTGTATGTGGAGTGGTGTGGCTGGTCTGTATGTGGATGGTGTGGCTGGTCTGTATGTGGATGGTGTGGCTGGTCTGTATGTGGATGGTGTGGCTGGTCTGTATGGATGGTGTGGCTGGTCTGTATGTGGATGGTGTGGCTGGTCTGTATGTGGATGGTGTGGCTGGTCTGTATGAGGATGGTGTGGCTGGTCTGTATGTGGATCGTGTGGCTGGTCTGTATGAGGATGGTGTGGCTGGTCTGTATGAGGATGGTGTGGCTGGTCTGTGTATGTGGATGGTGTGGCTGGTCTGTATGTGGATGGTGTGGCTGGTCTGTATGAGGATGGTGTGGCTGGTCTGTATGAGGATGGTGTGGATGGTCTGTATGTGGATGGTGTGGCTGGTCTGTATGTGGATGGTGTGGCTGGTCTGTATGTGGATGGTGTGGCTGGTCTGTATGTGGATGGTGTGGGTCTGTATGTGGATGGTGTGGCTGGTCTGTATGTGGATGGTGTGGCTGGTCTGTATGTGGATGGTGTGGCTGGTCTGTATGTGGATGGTGTGGCTGGTCTGTATGTGGATGGTGTGGCTGGTCTGTATGTGGATGGTGTGGCTGGTCTGTATGTGGATGGTGTGGCTGGTCTGTATGTGGATGGTGTGGCTGGTCTGTATGTGGATGGTGTGGCTGGTCTGTATGTGGATGGTGTGGCTGGTCTGTATGTGGATGTGTGGCTGGTCTGTATGTGGATGGTGTGGCTGGTCTGTATGTGGATGGTGTGGCTGGTCTGTATGTGGATGGTGTGGCTGGTCTGTATGTGGATGGTGTGGCTGGTCTGTATGTGGATGGTGTGGCTGGTCTGTATGTGGATGGTGTGGCTGGTCTGTATGTGGATGGTGTGGCTGGTCTGTATGTGGATGGTGTGGCTGGTCTGTATGTGGATGGGTGTGGCTGGTCTGTATGTGGATGTGTGTGGCTGGTCTGTATGTGGATGGTGTGGCTGGTCTGTATGTGGATGGTGTGGCTGGTCTGTATGTGGATGGTGTGGCTGGTCTGTATGTGGATGGTGTGGCTGGTCTGTATGTGGATGGTGTGGCTGGTCTGTATGTGGATGGTGTGGCTGGTCTGTATGTGGATGGTGTGGCTGGTCTGTATGTGGATGGTGTGGCTGGTCTGTATGTGGATGGTGTGGCTGGTCTGTATGTGGATGGTGTGGCTGGTCTGTATGTGGATGGTGTGGCTGGTCTGTATGTGGATGGTGTGGCTGGTCTGTATGTGGATGGTGTGGCTGGTCTGTATGTGGATGGTGTGGCTGGTCTGTATGTGGATGGTGGGGTCTGTATGTGGATGGTGTGGCTGGTCTGTATGTGGATGGTGTGGCTGGTCTGTATGTGGATGGTGTGGCTGGTCTGTATGTGGATGGTGTGGCTGGTCTGTATGTGGATGGTGTGGCTGGTCTGTATGTGGATGGTGTGGCTGGTCTGTATGTGGATGGTGTGGCTGGTCTGTATGAGGATGGTGTGGCTGGTCTGTATGTGGATGGTGTGGCTGGTCTGTATGTGGATGGTGTGGCTGGTCTGTATGTGGATGGTGTGGCTGGTCTGTATGTGGATGGTGTGGATGGTCTGTATGGTGGATGGTGTGGATGGTTGGTCTGTATGTGGATGGTGTGGATGGTCTGTATGTGGATGGTGGATGGTGTGGATGGTCTGTATGTGGATGGTGTGGATGGTCTGTATGGATGGTGTGGGTGATTGGGGAAGGAGACGACATTTGAATTGGTTTTCCGGCACTCAGTGGGGATGAACTTTGCATGATGAGGGTAAGAAGAAAACACAAGTGTGGGGTCATGTGATGCTGGGAATGTTGGATACTTAATGTATACTCTGCAATGGACTGTGTCCAGGAAAGTGGTGGAAGATGAGACTGATAACATATTTTGGGGTGACCCTCTCTTACATGCAGAGATTTGCTGGAGTTATTTTTTAAAACGTAGCCTGGAGTCTCATGGACTGTCACTAAATATGTCCACGTTTTCATGCTCAATCTTGTGAGTTACCAGAAATCTTGCTACACATTACATTCCCTTGACCATCATAGAAATGTATTTCTAAAATAACCCATTTAAGATCAGTTAAAATAAGTCATAATCAGGAGAGCTATTTTCTGGAACAAGTCAGAGTGTGGGGTAAGACCGGATGAAAATATGCATCAAGATGACTTGAAGTCATGTTCAGTTGACTGGTTATCACCAACAGGTTGGTTTAAGGGAACTTTATCTGACTCGGTACACTTGCATTTGAGAGCCATGTGGTGCTCAATTGCATAAAGCACGGTACTCCTCAGATCACAGTGAAGTGAATGTGGGAGTTGGGCTTTATCTCCATTATGAGTGTAGCTCATTTGAAATGTGAGCAGTGCTCTAAGTGTAAAATGGTTAAAGTGCTTTTATTTAAAAAGAATGCCTTATTGTGGGGAATAGCAACTAGGATATTTGAATGTGGAATATGAGCATACAAGAGTGTAAGGGAAAACAAAACCTCCCACCTGTGCAGGAGGCTCACAATCATAATAAGCATTTTGGTGCACTTGTTTTGTTGTTACAGGTTAAGCTCATTAAAATGAGTTTTTAAAAACATAGCATTTCATCAAGTCTACCACTTCCTTTATGCATGCTTTTATGAGAATACGTTTCCTACTATCACCTCATTATTAAATTCTCTTAATGCTCTTGAACTAGAATGTAAAGGTTACAAGCCGTGGAGAGGTGTGTTATTCAGACAGTGATTTAATATTGACTTAGGATCCAACTGAGATTCAAATTCTGATACATCAATAAATACTACAAGGTCCTAGGCATCCACCAAGTCTACAATATGACATGGAGGGTGTACTCAATAAATATTGGTTACTTGAATAAAAAAATAAATAGATGGATGGGTGTATGTGAAATGTTGTTTATTCTTACACCCAAATTCACTGAGTCTTTCTGACAAATGCCGTTTGGGCTAGACAATCAGGATGAAGATGGTTCAATTTTACTCTAAGCACACTCCATGGGAAGCTACAGGCACACAGAGCCCAGCCAACCTTCTTTCTCTGGTAGGTGTGTTTGTCTGAGGGAACCAACCTTTCCAGGTTCTCATCTGCGATATAAGAAACAGAGAAGGGACTGCTCTTCCGCCCAGTTCAGCTCCTGAAGTGACTACAGGAAGTCCAGGCTCTGCCCTACCTCCCCAGAGCCCTCCATCTCTGATCTCTGATCTCTGCCCCATCCCAACTTGTCCCTGCCCAGAGGCAACAAACAGTTGCGGCGATTCCTCAATAGGGAAAGACTACAAGGAAGAGAGGTGCCACTGATAGCCTAACCTTGACAAACTCTCTGCCACCCCTGCAGCTGGTCCAACTGGAAACCGCAGATGACTCCAGTTCTGGCCAAAACTGGTTTGGCAGCTCTAGGGGAATGTTTCTGGCTGACTGACCCTCACAGCAGGTGTTGGCAGTTTTGCAAAAGAGCCAGAAAAGGGGGGGAAAGGGTGGGGACTGGACTAAAGGAACGGAAGAGCTTAGCCAAATTCGAAACACTAAACTTCTGCTCACTTGCAAGTTTACACTTGGGGGCTCACATAAAATTACTACTATCCCACTAGCCTCACTCCTTCCTCCGCCCTCTCCTCTTTTGCAAAGTAGTTTTGTTGCAATGCAGTTTGTTCTGCTGTCGGATCCTTGAAACTACTGAATCCGGCCGAAAGAAAGAGACTTTTAGCAGTGCTTCCCCCACCCTCCAATGCTACTGTTGTTATTACGGCGACTGAATCTCCACTCTTTCCCCCTCCTTACTGCAATCGCACTCCGGCTGTGATTGCTCGGGTCTGACTTCGCAAGTGGCGGTGCGCTTCCAAACCCCCTCATCCGCCCCTCGCCCGGCTCTCCCCACTCCCTCCCTTTTCCGCGCCCAGGCGAGAGCAGCCGATTGGCAGAGCGGGGCTTTCAGGAACAATAACAGTGGGGGCAGCCGGGGCCCCGGGGAGCCTCCCCCGCCCCCGGCCCGGCTTCGGCTCACGCCCCCCTTGGGGTCCCCACCTCCGCGCCGCCCCGCGGGTTGACCGGCGCCCGGGCCCGCCCCCGGCGCCCACCATGTACGCCTTTGTGCGGTTCCTGGAGGACAACGTCTGCTACGCGCTGCCCGTGTCGTGCGTGCGCGACTTCAGCCCCCGCTCGCGACTGGATTTTGACAACCAGAAGGTGTACGCCGTGTACCGGGGGCCGGAGGAGCTGGGCGCCGAGCCCGAGAGCCCCCCGCGTCCCCCCAGGGACTGGGGCGCGCTGTTGCTCCACAAGGCCCAGATCCTGGCGCTGGCAGGTGAGCAGGCGGGCCGGGAGGGGCGTTGGGACCGGGCGGACTGGGCTGGTTCTGGGAGAGGCCGGGCAGCGGGGGCCAGGGAGCCACTGCTTGCTCCTGCCTCTCCTTACTATTCCTTGGGCTTTCTTTTGGATACCAGGTGTCTCTAAGAGGCCAGACCAGTTAAAAAGACCTGAGGGTCCCCTTTGTCTCCTTCGCCTTCCTGACACTCCTGCGCCCTGCTGTCAGTCTGCCTTCCCTGCCCTCTTCTTTCTGACTCTTTTGTATTCCTGTTGCCTACTCACTTTTTCCTTCTCTAGCAGCCTGCCTTACTGTCATCGCTCCATCTCTCACCTTCACCTCTCTGACAGTTGCTTCCCTCTCTGTTGCTTTCTATCTTAAGTTTCTCAAACTGTCCCCCTCTCTTTCTTTCTCTCTTTAAAAGGCCCTTGGTGTCTCCTTGGAGCAAGAAACAATGTTAGGTCTTTTAGATGGGGTCCTTTCTCACAGAAGGAATCTCTGACACCTTATTCCATCTTGTCCGTCATTAGGTCAAGGAGGCCCAACCTCAGTGTACCAATCAACTGGTGGAGGTGAGGAGGTGGAGGTCCTTGGGTAACCCTTACCTCCACACCTCTTTTTGCATCTCCCAGAAGGCTCCCTGAGAAAAAGAGGGGAGGGGCAAACAGTTTCTGCTTCAGGTTAGGGCTTGACCTCCTAACCCTGATCCCACATGGAGAGGGAGGCAGCTGGAAGGAGACAGGCTGTCAGGCAGGCCGGTGGTCTTTTGATTAGTGGACGAAGATAAGGTGACTCAGTCTGTAACAGGACAAGACAAGCCTTTCAGCCTCCCGTACTGTGCTGTATCTGCAATGCCGAGACACAGGCTCCTCTTCAAGCAAAGACACCTCTTTCTGAGACACTTGTAGAAGGCTTGCGTGCACACCAACAGGGAAAAGGAAGTTATCATTTCCATGGGGGGGGGGGAGGTGTGGGTGGAGGGGAAGACAGAGATGTAGCTGCTGCTGGTAAGAGTGCAGTCTTTGAGTAGGCAGAGACAATCACCTCAGGGATTAGGTGCTGAATGAAGACACTGTCAGGATTTTGTGGTCTTAACACTTTTCCTACTTTTTCCAGGGTCCTGTGTCCTCTACTTTAGCCTAAAGATGAACCTAGAATGAATCATAGTGACCTGCCCAGGATCAGGACAAGCTGTCAGAGCATCTCAGCCTTGTGGCTGATGCCTTTCTAATACCTCTAGAAAGTAGGCTTGTGAGAATAAAGGAGCAAAAGACGTGGACTAGATTAACATCACAAGGTTCTCCTTTGACAGATTGAGTCCTTATCACTCCCATACAGGCCCCAGGGCACAGATCTGTAGGTCCTCTCACCACGGGACACCCAGGGTCAGCTGGAAACACGAGTGAGGGGAGATAGGTCTTCGAACGGAAGTCTTTGGAGCTGATTAGGCTTTGCTTTATTTGCTTGCTTTTAATTACCTAGGAAGGGATTAGGAGCTTATTCAGCAAGAGGATAAGCCTGAGGAAATTATAACTAGATGGTAACCTTAGCTTCCCTTTTGCTAGAAGAAAAGAGAGCAAGCTTCTCAATGATCCTGTCACATGTAGATCCAGAGGAGCCCAGGAGCTGCGGTAGGTGTCAGGAGTCAATGGCCAAGGCTTCTTCTAGAGATTGTTAGTCTCCACCGAAACATCCATTTCTCCTCTCATCAAGCAAGCGTAGACACACGGTGTGCTTCAAGAACTACAGAGAGGCTAGTCGGACAGATGGCAGCCTCCACTCTTGTTTTAAAATCAGCACAAGTTGCAATGGGTTATTAAAATATGTACATAAGTACATGCATACATGCACAAATACATTCATGTGTGCATACATACATACAAAACCCAAGCAGCTTCTAGAAACTCAGCAGACTGGATGCAGAGAAGTGTGGTACCAATTTGAGCAACAGGAGTTAAAATGTGCTTCTCCTCATCTCCAGGGTTTGTTTGTTTGTGTGTTTGTTTGAGACAGGGCTTCTCTATGTAGTCCTGGAGTTCACTCTGAAGACCAGGCTAGCCTCAAACTCACAGAGATCAAGTGTGTGGCAGGGAGGGGTCGGGGCCACGGCAACTTGAAGTTGGCTAGATTCCATTTTGAATTCCAGTAAGCGGTTTAATTTACAAATTGGAACTGTTGCTCTTGGTGCAACAGATTGGAAGACCCTGTGTGAATTCAGAAGTGCATCTATCCTGGAAGGACCCCCTTGTGTGTTGAGATTGGTGGCTCTGAGACTTGCTTGAAGTGACTTCACTTGAAGAGCTCATCTGACCCCTGCAAAGACTTTGCTACTGTCTAACCGCAATCAGCCTTCTTGTGGGGCTTAGGAAATCAAAGCTGGTTCCTATGGGCTTTTGTAGTCGTGCAGAGTTGTGCCGTGCCACCACGTTTGGGGAGTTAGTTCCTCAAGAGGAGGGCAGAGGTGGCTTTGTGTCTGTTATTAACCAGGCTGCTCCTGGTTAATTAATTAGTTCTTACCTCAGTATCGTGGTTCCAAAGGAAGCCTTAGAACCACTTTATGGCTTTTGGTGATAAAGGTGTTAACTTTATCTTGTGTTTGCCCAAGCCAACCACTGTAGCTGTCTTGAAGTGTCCATTTTCATAAACCTAGAAAATGCCCAGCAAATTGCTATGTTACTTTGTACTTTGCCACCCACCGTAGCTTATGCCATGGATTCAATGTGTAAAACCCTAGTGCATGGCTTCATTTTAGTACAGCTTTATTTTTAAAAAAAAAAAAGTCCCCTCCCCACTTTATGGACAGACTTGCTGTGTGTCCACTCACTACTGTTATCTACATATATTACCATGAGTCTTGCTTCCATTTTATAGATGAGAACACTGAAGTTGAGAGACCTCCCCTTCAGCCACATACAAATAAACAGCAAAGCCAGAAATGCAGCACAGATCTTCTAGTGCCAGCCCCTGCTTGCAGTCTCCTTTGCAAGGTGGCTGATGAGCCAACACAGCATGAAAGGAAAAGGAAAAGTGTCAATGAAGTGTGCAGCCCAGGGAAAGTTTTCCAGCCAGAGAACAGTTAGTCTTGAGTATTCAAACCCATTCTGTTCTTCCTGCTACCCAACCAACCTCCTTTATGCAGGAATCACAGACTTCCCCACACTCTCCTTTGCCTTCTACTTGTTGAATTCCTCTCACCAGAGCTCCTGTCCCTTGTGAAGGGGGCTTAGAGATTCAAGACTGGCTCCTGTAGGCTTCTAAAGCCTTGCAATTCTGTCATTTTTCCTAGGCACCTATACTGTGTAATTATTGCTTGACTGCCTTAAGTTCCCCATGTGGTCAAGTGTGTCCTTCTCTTTTCTACAGGCCAGACGCCACCAGTGCACAGAGTCCACGGCGCCATGATCACAGTGATAGCATGATCCAGGGAAGACAGTTCTCTTAGGCCCAGCCACATGGGGTTTCTGTGGAGTAGACAGGGTGATGAAGAAGAAACCAACACTGTCCTCAGGGAGTATGTAGGAAGTGCTAAGCAGAGGTAGAAGCGAGGCCCCTGGGAGCACAGAGAAGGGACTAGTTTGAATTTTTTCCTTAAGAGATCTATGAGAACTGACTGTCTTGCTTAGGCTCCTACTCATCTAAACCCATGGAGCAGCCTACGAATTAATCTCCTAGTGTCTAGTCCGTGTCTAGAGTGCATCCAGAATGATCTGAACCACTGTCTTATCAATTGACTGCTCTCTGTAGGGTCTTCTGTAGCTCCCTATGGCCTGCTTAATAAGGCTTCAGCTTCTTGGTGTGGTATTTATATTGCTGTGATAGGCTCTAGCCCCACCTAACTTCTCCAAACTCACCCCCTCAGCCCTCTAGCCTGCTTGTTCCCTACCCTGGACTTGGGCTATCTCTTGTCATTCTGTGAACACACACTCCTCAGCCAGCCACTGTGGATTAATCTTTGTCTGACTTGAGCTGTCTGTCAAAGTGGAGTTTACTTTCCATTGCCGGGGGTGGGGGGGGGGGCGGTGGTAAATAGTCTTGGGACCTATTGCTAGTCCAGCTGAGACAGAGTGGGCAAAGTGCATTGGGAGTACTCAGCCTTAAGGGCATTGCCCATTCCTGCCTCTGCCTCCAAGAGAGACTTTCCCTCCTCAGAACTCTCTTTGCACTGTGCTTGCTCCCTGATTTTGACTTATAGCATTTTAAGACTGTTTGGTTAGTCAGTGTTCCTGCCAGACAGTGAACTTCTCCAGGCCAGGGGCCTGCAGTCCAGTGCTGTGCATCCACTTGGGCCAGGTTGTGTTACACTCACATACTTTGTGAAGACAAATGCTTTTTTTATTGGAAGAGAGGAGTTAGAGGAGACATGAACCTCTAAGCCACAACTTGGTTTTTGTTTTGTTTTTAGAACAGAAACCTGCAATGGGAATTGAGGTTTCATTCAACTTTATTCATCTGGAAAAAGTCAACATTCTTTATCACTCCCTTGACTAAAAGAAACCCCACACTTGGGGGAAATAACTCCCAAAGCCACGTTTCTTCTCGCTTTGGTAATTTTAGCTCATTCAGGGCTCAGGTCCCAGCTTGGCACTGTCAGTCCAAATAGATCACTTGCTCCAGAAATGCTTTGGAACTTCTACAAAGTTAGCAGAGAGGCAGGAGACTAGCCAATTTCACATGCAGAGATTGTTGCATGTCATCAGTGAGCGAATGCCAACCAAAGGATTGCTTTTTTTTTTTTTTTTTTTAATAAGCAAGTGAAAACTTTTAACTTAGGTTTTGACATATTCTGCTGACACACTCTGGAGCAAAGATTGGGATTTGCCTGTTGTCATCTGTTGTAGATTCTACTGGAATGTTAATCATCGAAGGGTGAATCTGGTGTGAGCTTTAGTGTTCAAGAATCACATATTTCTTGCAGCTAAATGATATGTGGTGAAAATTGCTTCAGGGTCCTGCTCTGGAGGCTAAAAGAAGTCCTGGGCAAGTGGAAGCTTTTGTTTGGGGTGTATGTGTTGGTGGGCAAGGAAGGAAGGAAGGAAGGAAGGAAGGAAGGAAGGAAGGAAGGAAGGAAGGAAACTCCCTGAGACTTCATAGTTGACTGATTGTGGTGCTCTGTGAGGGTGACGATAGGGTGATCTAGATCTTCCTTCCTCAAAGAATACTCTTAAAGAGTGAGCTGTTTTGAAGGGGAGATGATGAGTTTGGGCTCTTTGGACACCATTGAACATGTAGGAGGGCACGCCAGGAGAGCAAGTAGGCCAAAGTTCAGAAGAATATGCCAGGTTAAAGGAACCGATTTGGAAGTTATTAACCATGAGTGGGCTGATGTCACACTGGGTGAAGGCGAAGAGAGAGAAACGTGTAAGGACTGAACTTTCCAGAACACCAGCTTTTAAGAGCTCTGTTGAAGAGAACCATAAAAGGTGACTAGGAAGGAACAGCCAGAGCTAGACTCAGAATCAAGGAATTGGGGATGGAGGGGCGGGGCAGTCCTAGGAAACCAAATGAGGAGAGAGGTCTTAGTACTGCAGGTCTTGGCTGGCTTTTGTTTCATTTAACTACGCAGCAGCAGCAACCTCCTTTACCCAGAGCTCACTGCTGAGACAGATGACAGGAAAGCTAAATATACATGCACAAGGGTAGATTTGCATGGAGTGGTATTTTTGTAGTTCTTTTTGTTTCCAAGTTTTACACCATAGAAGGAGGACTTGCCTTGTTTGGGGGGAATCCCAGAAGTGGAATAGGGGTCAGGGGGTAGAATCCAAGAGCACATCGTGAACCATAAACTCGAAATGGAGAACAGAGAGGTCATGGTAAGGGGGGGCCTCCCATGTGTGGCCAAGCGCCCTGCTGTGGGAGGTGGCAGACAAGTCAAGGGTAATTTAGAAAGGGAGCTTGTGTTAGTGTAGAGGAAGGTTAGGGAACCTGGAGGTCGTATCCTTAAGTACTGAGGAGGGAGTGTGAGAGTTCAAATAGGATGGGCTTTGAAGATAATGCGGGTTTAAGTTGTGACTGGTGCTTTTAAGCTGTGTGACTGCGGGGAAATTCTTGACTGCTCTGAGAATCAGCTGCTCATCTGAAATAGAAACTAGTGACCACTCTCTTGTTCACTGTTGTCATTATTAAGGAAACATGGAAGAGACTTAACTGCGTATTATGTCCTCCTGGGACTTGACCTAAGCCCTGAGGGCTTACTGTTCTCCTGTGTCTTACTGACCTGTGACTCTCTTCTGTGGCCATTCATTACCCTAGCAACACTCCTGGTAAAACATATGAGGGCAGATAGACAAATGGCCTGGCAGAGTAGCATTTCTGTTTGTGTCTATGCCCTACCTCTGTTCCAGGGCCATCAAGGAGACCCACCAACACCTGCCTGGCAGTTTCCGTCCCCCCCCCCACCTCCCGCCGCCCGATAGGTACCAGGCCTCTTTAGGGTGTTCCTTTTTTTAACAGCCCCACTTGGAGGAATCTTAGAGGTGATCTGCTGCAGTCCTGCCCTGCCCAGATATGAAAGGGACCTAGGACACTGAATGACCTGTTGAGGGTTTCTAGCTCAGTCTCCGTGTTCCACTGGAAGGAAGTTAAGGTGACCCAGTGAGCCAGTGAGCACCTGGCATTGGTCCAACAACCCCTGCTTGCCTTTGCTATTCCACAGCAGGGTACCCTTCTTTTTGTTGTCTTGGCTGGGTAAAATCCTTGAAACTTGAGAATTCTATCTGCTTTGGGTTTTATAAAAATAAACACAATAGGCCAGAGAATCCAGCATGCTTGTCCTTTCGTGGCGTATGTTTTTAATGCAACTACAAGACTGCACAGGGTTTTCTTTTGTGCACATGAAAAACTTGAAACTTGCATATAGATATTTATAAAACAAGACAAAAACCTCTGTTAAACATTTCATTTTTAGCCTTCTAGAATTTAGCATTTCATTCTAATTGGCAAACCCACAGCAAATTCAACTTACTGGCGTTGGATTACTTTAATTAGCCAGCATGATGCTATGTAAAATGGGAGGCGGGAAAGCTTTGCCCCCCACCCCCACCTATAACAAGATATCTGTCTTCACATCTGAAGACAGATTTGCCCCAGTTTCCTGTTCACCTGTCTGTTACTTCAGAAACACTATTTGCTTTATACTGTGCCTCCATTTCTCCCCATGTTAACCACAAATAACAAATTTTGGTACAAATTTAAAGAACATATTTTTAAACTACAGAGAGATTTCTGAGAGAGAGAGAGAGAGAGAGAGAGAGAGAGAGAGAGAGAGAGAGAGAGAGTGTGAGTGAGTTAGGAGGCCTTTACAGGGATTTATATAGCATGTAACTCAAGCTCAGAACTCACCAGAGAAGTCTTCTAAAGTGTAGGCCAAGCCTGAGGAGAAAAGCAAGTACTTTGGAAGTTGTATCAATATACTCACTAGTGTATATGTCTCTTTCAGTTCAGTTGAGAAAGCTAATTTTTCTCCTGTTTCAGTAGGTACAATTAGGTGACAGGAACAGGGCCCAAGAGTCAAACAGACTGGATTGAAATCCTCGCTGTCGTTTATGTCTTAGGAAAGCTACCTCACTAACTGTGGGGTTAGATGTAGTGTTGTAAATGATCTGGCACTGAAATTGGCACACAGTAGATATTTGTTTGGGACTTGTTGAAAGTGTAACATCAGTTGCTAACGTCATAGAAGACAGGACAGAGTAGGAACTGCTCAGGCTAGTACTCATATTCCTTACCCCAGAGACCAGAATAACAAAATTAAGATGGCAAAAGGTATCTCTTTCAAGGATAGAGACTTTTGTATGCACTAGCTTGCTTCTAAGGCCAGAACAATTGGAGAGGCACGGTGACTGGGCAGGTCTCCGTCTCCATCCTTCCCACTCAACTGATAGTTTCTTCTGTGGTTTCCTGGAAATCAAAGCCAGCATCATATTCCAAAGTCACATTAAAACACCACATGAAATATTTGCTGTCTGAGATGATCCACACCACCATTCACCTTCATTAATGTGACCAGTCAAGAGTTATGGCTTCTTGTCGCCCTGTGTTGGGCCTCATCCTCATACCCCATCCATTTTGCTTGACACTGCCACATAAATCTTCCTAAACCATCTCTTTCATCATGTCTCAGTCTGTGTCAGACACTTGTAGTGGCTGTCTTTTCCGTGAGACCAGAAGCCAGACACAAGGGTAGCCTATCAGCTGTTATTTATTGAACATCTGTGACAAGGACATTCACCTTGCCAGGTATGTTACACATGGCATCACCTTACAAAACATTCCTTTCTGTCTTTTTTTTTCCCCCTTTTCTTTCTTTCTTTATTTTTATTTTATTTATTTATTCATTTATTTATTTATTTATTTATTTTGGGGGCTTGAGCAAGTTAAGGAGCATGCCCAAGTTCCCTCACATAGTTTATGGCAGTCAGAAATCTGGCCCAGGACCGTGTGACTTTGTCAAGGCTTGGACTGTTTTTTATTAGCTAGCCAACTTCACTCTTCCAACCGTGCCTTCTACTTTTTTGTGCTGACACTGTGTTGAGTCATATCTGGGTTAGATATGGATGACGTACATCTACTTGAACCCAGAAGTAGGGTGAAGAAGGCTTGGAGACCGTCTGTGAACCAGCATGTCCTGGGAAGTCAGGCTTTGCATTCTCCTTGTGATTCTTGGCCCACGCTGGCCTTCTAAGTGCCTCTAACCCAAAGAGCAGTGCAGTTCAAATGGGCTCAGTATATGTTCACTGCCTAGAGAAAAGGATGAACATAGGCTTCAGGTCTACACAACCCTCATCCAGGGAGCGTGGATGACAGAGGAAACTAAAGAAAAACAGGACAGAGCCAGGTGCGGACTGGCTCTCAGAGGAAGGTCAAGATCCCCTAGGCCAGTATTTGAGACAACTAGGATCCAGCTCGAAGTGTGTGTATGTGATTAAATTACTAGGTGCTTCTGTCCCTTTGGTGAACTCCTGTCACTTCAGAGCTTTGCGAACTGCCCAGCCCACTTTTCAAAGAGCATAGTCAAGGCCCATGACCTGGCTGTCACCTCTTTATCTTGTCCCTGGCAATGACTGCTGCTTTCTGCAGACTCCTAAAGACAGACTGCCAGGAAAGCAGGAGTAATGAGGTTTCCTGCTCTCAGCTTCAGGCCAGGGCGTAGGGATATCCTTATCTGTACCATCATTCCTACGTTCATTCAGCCGTTCGCCGGTGAGTCACCATGGCTGCTGTGTGTTCTGTGCTTGTACTGGTGGTGATGCAACTTAGCTTGTGGGATAGACGATCTGCATCAAATCCTGGCTCTGCGCCAGTTCTGCTAGGTGAGGTTGGAAGGGACGGTTATATGTCCAAGATTCGGGTTTCTTTTTTCCTTTTTGAAAAGCAGAATAAGTAATGAGTGATGCTTATTTGCAGAGGTGTTGTGAAGCGTTGTCTGTGTTACGTGTAGTAGACATCCCACATTGCTTCTGTGTTTTCGAGTGCCATTGTGGAATTCAAGCAAGTCTAAAACTGTCTGTCACAACTCAGCCTGGCAGTGAACTCAAGATCTTCCTGCTTCACCCCCCAAAGTGCTGGGATTACAAGTGTGTACCACCATGCCCAGTAGCATATTTTTTAAATTGAGGTGTTTTATTTTTTTAAGTCAACACAAAATTCAGCATCTTAATTATTGTTGAGAAGATCTATTTATTTTTCTTTTATGTGTATGTAAGTTTTGCCTACGTGTATATGCACAATGTGCATGCAGAAGCCTGCAGAGGCCAGAAGAGGGCCTCGGCTCCCTTTAAACTGGAGTTACACACAGTTACGAGTAATCAAGTGGGTGCTGGGAACCCAGCCCAGGTCCTCTAGAAGACCAATCACTGCTTTTGACCACAGAGTCTATTTTTAAGGAGTGTGAAATTCACTGTTTCTTGATACATTCTGTCACCATCATCTCTATAGTCCCAGACCATTTTTATACTCTCCCTACCCCTCAAATAATTATCAGTCCTATTAACCAGTTCTCCCTGCCTTTGGCAACCACCAATTTATTTATTGTTTCTGGATTTTCCTTTTCTGAATGACTCACAGTAGTAACCGAATTATAAAAATACATGGCTTTTGCGTCTGAGTTCTTTAGCTTAGTGCAATGTTTCAGATTCATCCATATGGTACCATCAACTAGTGTGCCATTTCTTTTTATGGTTCAAGAGTATTCTATTGATGGACATACTATATGCCATCCATCCACAAGGTGATTGACATTTGTGTTGTTTTAGCTTTTGGGCTATTATAAGTATTGTTTCTATGAACACTGATGTACAAGTTTCTAGGTAGATATACTGTCATTTTCTTAAGTACACATCTAGAAATGAAGTGGCTGGGCCATATGGTAATTCTGTGTTTAACTGTTTGAGCTGTCTCCTTTTACATTCCCACCAGTTTTCTCTGTATTACCCCTAATACTTATTGGTGCCTCCTTTTTCTCTGCTTCTAGATATCCTCAGTGTAAAATACAATATCAAAATTTTAAATCACAATTGCCCATGACTGATGATACTGAGCATTCATGGGCTTACTTAGCATAATCTGGTTACTTGTTGTTGTTGTTGTTGTTGTTAATTATTTTATTAAGCATTCTTGCTTGATGAGTCTCTATTGTGTGTCTAGTTCTATGATATGGGGTTACTTGGGTGGCAGGACAGCCTCTAAGTAGGCAATTAAAGCATAGTAAGATAATAGAGCGTAGTAAATACAGCATGGACAATGTTGAATGAGACCTCAGAGAAGAAGGAAGAGATGAGTGCGGGCTGAAAAAAGTTTGTGAAAGATTCAAGGAAGATGGAAGGCACGGAAGAGCATGTTGCTGGGTGTGTCTAGGGAGAGGGCCACCAGTCATCATTTCTCATCAAGTGAAGAGCACACTACGCAAGCCAGCTTCAGGCCACAACTAGCCCATGATTCTGTTGTTCTCAAGGTGCGCTTATCAAGCTGAGTTGGACTGCACCGGTGGTAAAGGTTACAGCCTCATTGCCACTACCACCACCACAACAAAGTGACTAGTAATGAGACAGGGGCTCACCTGACGTCCCACACTATAGAACTGAGTTTGTCATCCAGGTCATATGACTTCTAATACTTTCCACAATTGCAAACTTAACCTAACTCTTCTTAACTTGCCGTCCTAGGCCACTTATTCTCTGGGTTGAATTGCTTTATTTTCCCTCCCCATCTTTTTCTTGCCTGCAACTGAATCACCTTTTAGGAATCCCTGCAGAAACATCTTACTCCATCTTTTCTGTTATACTCTTCTATTCTTCCATCCAAGTACCAACCAGGCCTGACCTAGCTTATCTTTCTGGATCAGACAAGATCGGTGCAGTCTGAGTGGTCTGGCTGTAACTGAGATTCATGTTCCTCTCTCCTTAAGTGGTCACACTTTCTGTGCACCAAAGTATTCACACTTAACATACAGAATTGATTGTCTTCACGTCATGGCACTGTGAGTAGGAACTATTTACTTCAATTTACAGATGAAGAAATTGGCCCAGATAAGAAAAGCAACATAATCCATACTTGTTATAGGCAGAAAGATCTCTCTTGCTTATAAAATCCTATATTCAAGCTGGGCTAGAGATCTTGAATTATCTTCTCGTGAGCCTTTACCTTGTGTCCCCATCTGAGCATTCATGCATTTGTCTCAAGGACCCAGACTCAGTTTTTCAGAGTATAATTCTCAGAAGATATTAGCTGATGCATGGGAAGAAAAATTCTGGGCCTGAATTAAACAATGGGGGTTCTCTCATTGGATCATGCTATAATTTTTGTGACTTTATATAATACTGAACTCTCCAAGGTATAGAGCCCATCTTTTTTGCCCTTCCTTTGCCCTTGGGTCTGCTTCCTTGCCTCATGGATGCATAGCCTTTCCCGAAGTAACTTAATTTCCCTCACTACACTTTGAAAGGGTTGGATGAAGTGATCTAAGGACCATTTCTCATACAGCACCCAGATTTGCAAGCCTGAATGGTTACCTCCTTTGCACCAACTCAACACCAGTGTCAGTCTCACCTGCTGTTTCAGCTCCAGAAGACAAAGCATAGCTGTTTGTTTCTATTTGGCGGCACCTTACACTTTATCCTTAAATTTGTCACACTGAAGACTGGATCAGGAAGAAGTCCTTTAATACCTTGCCATCTGATCACAGGCCCTCTCTGTCACTTCTGTCTTGTTCATTCCCTTCGTGTGTATGTCTGTCCGACTGTCTTGGTCTTTCTGCTACTCTGCCTCCCTCCCATCTCTTCTCTACCCCTCTCTCTGTCTTTTTCCTTCCCTTTCTTCCTCCCCACTCCCCTTTGTGTCTGTGTGCACAAATACCCCATGCCAAGATAATTTCATTTGAAGCACTCTCTTGAGGTGTTACATTTCAGCAGGCTTTTTCACTTAGAAAGAGTCAGTGTTGGTTTGTAGGAAGGAAGGTATTGTTCTTTAGAAATACCCAGGTCCTCTCTGCTGTCCATGCCTAACTCGCAGGATGGGTTTTATAGATACAAAGAGAACAAGAACAGGTCATTCCTGTAAGAACAGAACCATGGATGAGTCCTGCCCCAGCAGGAAGGGTCTTTTCTCCAGCAGGGTGTTGGTAACTAAGACCATGTCTTTTTCTTGGGCTTTTCCTTTGTACTTCATACTCTGCCTGTCATTTCTTTCTCTTTTTAAAAAAATTTAACATTTATCCACCTTCCACTTATGGAAATAAAATGATTCAGGCACACCAGTAACAGGAAGCATAATATCCCGCTCACAGAGTGCTCAGTGTTCCAGGCGCAGTTTGAGGAGTACTCTGGACCCTTGTTCTTTCTCCCATGCTGTGTCACCGAGGCCTGAGCTCAGCTAGCCTGGGACTTTTTTTACCTCTTCCCCCTGTCATGGAGGAACTAGAGCTTTCTCACTCAGAACTCTTTGATATCTGAGTCCCATCTTTGACCATCTGGGCCTGCATTTGAGTATATTCTGGAATAGTTACTGGTTTAGAAGCATCCTTCTCAGTTTTACTAACAAGTTGTGAGGAGAGAAGCCTGGCCTGGGAGAGACATGAGGGCTCCTTTAATATTTGCACATATGTACATATTCTCATATTCTCTCTCTCTCTCTCTCTCTCTCTCTCTCTCTCTCTCTCTCTCTCTCTCTCTCCCTCCCTCCCTCCCTCCCTCCCTCCCTCCCCCTCCCTCTCTCTCTCTCTCTCTCTCTCTCTCTCTCTCCTGGTGATTGCATAGCACCCTCTCCTGACCACATGCCACATGGGCAGCATACTAGAAAATGCCTTTAAGGTACCAAGTGGGAACCCTTAGGTAGCATAAGCAGCAGGAATTCCCAGAATCTCAATTCCATTACAGAAAACAAACTATTTTACTACTAAGGGCCATTCTTGGAGTGGGATCCAATTTCTACATCAAGAGCCTTCCTGTTTGACTTCTGGCTTCTACAATGAGAAAAAAGTCCATTTTGAATCATGCACAGAAATAAAACTCTGAGATTCTGTGACATTAGGTTGAACAATGAGAAAATGAAGATAAACAACATGTTTGTATTTGTGTGGCAATCTTCAGTACATGTTATAAGCACACAGAAGCACAAGGCAAGACACCAGAGGCATTTCCCACTGCTGGCTCTTTCTCAGACTCACACTGTGGACAAGCCTCTGCCATGCCCTGGATTTGAGCTCTCTCATTTGGGAAGCGAGAGTTGGACCAGCGTATCACTGGCGTCCATTTGCACTATAGTGGAGTTAACATGCCTTCCTTTCCACAGACTGTCTGTGGGGCTGGGAAGTTCTATGTCCTGACAGCTTAAGCTTTACTTCAAGAAGAGCTGACATTCTTCTCCTGCCTTTTTATTACCAAGCCACAGAAACCAAGCTTTCTTGAGGAGATACTTGGTTTATGGCTTGAGTATTGAGAGATTCGCATGTCAGTTTAGATTAGACCTGGTATCTTAGTTAGTTTTTTTTTTTTTTTTTTTATTGCTGTGACAAAATACCATGACCAAGGCAACTTAGAGACTGAGAGCTCACATCCTTTCTGCAGGCAGAGAGACGCTAACTTGGAATGTCATGAGTTTTTGAAACCACAATCCCACCCACAGCTGTACACCTCCTCCAGCAAGCCACACCTCCTAATCCTTCCCAAACAGTTCTACCAACTGGAGACCAAGTATCCACATATAAGCCTATGGCAGCCATTCTCACTAAAACACCCACACCAGATCACAGCCCAGGGGTTGTGTCAGTGCCAAGGTTCTAGAATTCCATGAAAAGCAACCTTCTAGATGGATATACAGAAACTTCTGTGTCATTGACCTGGTGCTGTTTTACTGCTATGTTCATCACCATACATTGCTGATGGTGTATGCTAAGCTTAGGAGCTCTCTGTGCAGGGTAGAACAGACTTTGGATTTATTTGCTTTTCCTTTTTAGCTGGTTTGGCCTCATTTATTTTCTAGAATTTAAAGTTTTGAACTTCCGCATAATCAACCTTGTTCTCTTGATATGCATTTTAGAAGACAAATCTGACCTTGAGAACAGTGTGATGCAGAAGAAAATAAAAATCCCCAAACTTTCTCTCAGTCACGTAGAAGATGATGGGGAGGTTAAAGAGTATGGGGAAGAAGATTTACAGCTTAGACACATCAAGGTAACAAAATCTTTGCTTTTCTTGGACGTTCATGGGAGTGATTTCATATTTCTCAGAGCTAAGGAATTCCAGTTTGGCCTCCTTCCCCTTATAAACGTCTCCTGGTGTCATAGGCCATAGGCTTCGTTTGGTTTATGTTGGGGGTGGAGCGAGCTGAACATTTCCCCTAGAGCTTACTTTTCAGAGAGTCCTCGTTTAGACTGCAGCAGCAGTCACAGTCCTGTGGCAGTGTGTACGGTGTCCTGGCTGCTGGGGCCTTAGAGCAATGTGCTTTTTCCTGACACACAGCTCTGGAGAGGTCATGGCTGAATCACATGGACATTGAGCCCCTGCCGGTCTTGGGCAGCACTTTGAAGTTAGTCACTCTCGTGTTATCCCAAATTGCTGAGAGTGGACTCACTAGCAAAGATATCAGTAAAATTCACAGTGTGCATTTGTGGGATCCTGGGTTGAATGAAAACTTTTTTTGTGAGGTCACATTTCCTTGCTATGTGCTCCAGCTGGTCTCCCCCTGTTTGAAAACAAACAAACACAACCCCTGCTGGAAATCTTGTTCAGCAGTCTAGCACTCTATGCCCTTACCCTGTGTCTGGGAGTGTTCCAGAGAGAGGATGAGGGAGGAGAAGAAAGGTAACTTCTGCTTTGTGATCTCATCTGGGACACAAGGTCAGGAACATCCCCAGGATGTAGTCCAAAGGATGCAGTCAGTCCACTGTATGGCATCCATCCTCTGGCCCAGTGCTGGCCCCCGGAGTCATGAAGCATAGCCTCATGTGGTCCCTGTACCCAGGGTTCTTACAGTATAGTGATACGAACAGTTGTTTAAGATGATCATTGCAATTTTAGCAGATCCATTCGTCAATTTTTTTATCTCAGCAGATAAAATTACCAGGACATTGCGATGTCACTCAATCTTTTGTCATGAGTTTACCTCAATTTTATTACCTTTAATTTCCTGAAACTGGACAGTTGAGGCAGGCTTGGCCTAACATGGTTAAGGTGTGCAGAATCCCGTGTACTCCAGTTGTCTGTACCCCCTATGGCACCTCGGGGGGAGGGGGTGGCTCATAAGTCTTCAAACCTAGGTGAAGACTCAGCTCCTTATGCAGCTCTGCTGCCCTCAGTAGGAGCTCTGTGCACTTGAGTGAAATTGCCGCACGCCTCCAAGCCCCGGCCCCTGGATAGTTGTGGGTGATTGTCTCCTGAATGAACCTTCCCTGCTCTGCTGTCCTGTTGAGGGAGAGGCTGGCAGATATGAGAGCAGAAACTCTGCTTGTAGTTGGGCTGAGATTCTGCTTCTCTGCGGCATGTAACTCCCCAGGCCACCCTAGAGGTGGCTCTTCCCTCTCTAGGCCTCCCTTTGCTTACCTGCAACATGAAGAAAACCCGAAAGCATCCCAATGCTAGCATTCTTTGAAGTTTTCAGTTGAATAAACATTTGTCAGGCTCCTGCCAACTGCCAGTCCTGAGTGAGTAGGCAGTCGAGAACCAGAGAAAACAAGACATATGTACTGCCCGAGATTACAGTGGGTTTGGGTTTTGACAGCCATCCAAACTGAAACAGTCTTAAGAAGGTTACAAGATAGAATTCCATGCATATGTATTTTTCGAGGGGGATTCCTCAGGAGTGGCTTGGGCAGGCCAGATTGTCTCTGGATTTTCTGAAAATCCACACTGGGCATCCCATAAACAAGTGACTTCCCAGACACCGTGGGGCCTAGGAAGGGCTGAAAAATTTAGAAGAGTGGTCCTGATGTGTGCATCCAAGAGGCCGAGCGCTGGATGGAAAAGTGTTAGCGTGACAGCCAATGAATGTCCTTTCTCTGCCACCACCTGTTTGTGTGACTTTTGGCAAGAGCACCCTGGTCCTCTGTTTGCCCATTTGCAAAGTGAAGGGCTTTGACTATGTCTATAACAGGTTTCTCCAAGCACTGACGTTCTGTGGTTCTGTGATTCTAGGATTGTCTGGGGAAATATTGAGCCGCAGTCCAAGAAAGTCCCAGCTGCCCTTGCCTGAACTGATTCTCGTTGTCCTACACAGAGACCGGAGGGGCGGAAGCCTAGCGAAGCGGCTCACAAGAGCATCGAGGCAGTGGTGGCCCGGCTAGAGAAACAGAACGGCCTGAGCCTGGGCCACGGCACTTGTCCGGAAGAGGTCTTTGTGGAGGCCTCACCGCCGGGCACAGAGGACATGGACAGTCTGGAGGATGCCGTCGTGCCCCGGGCTCTGTATGAGGAGCTGCTGCGAAACTACCAGCAGCAGCAAGAGGAGATGCGCCACCTCCAGCAGGAGCTGGAGCGGACTCGGAGGCAGCTCGTACAGCAGGCCAAGAAGTTGAAGGAGTACGGAGCGCTGGTGTCTGAAATGAAGGAACTCCGGGACCTCAACAGGAGACTCCAGGATGTGTTACTCCTGCGGCTTGGCAGCGGTGAGTGCCCAGGCAGGCCACTTGCCACTCCTCACAGTGGGGAGGGCACCTCCCTGCAGCTCCCCTTCCGGCAGGATAAAGGGGAGCTGCAGGCCAAGTGCCCTTGAGGTTAGGGAAGGACAGAGACTTGGCTCAGCAGTTACCACAAGAAGGAGTCACTCTCCTCTCTGTGAATGTGGTAGGAGGCCAGGGATGCAGCACTGGCCTCACTGCGGTAAGGACGTTGGGGAGCGTGGCTCACTCAAAGAACAAGAGTGGACAGAATGCTTGCTACTGCCCATTCAGCAAGAGGTAGCGTGGGGATTTAGAGTAGCCCTCCAAAGAGACCTCAGGACAGTGAAGAAAACTGGATGTGACCTGAAACACATACTGTTACTGTGAGCCAGAAAGTGACAAAGGAGGGATCCTGCTAACATGACTGGAGAGCAGGGGTACTTGGAAGAGACTTGAGGAAGTGCCTGACTCTTGAAAGGTGGTTTCCTGAGGAGGTCAAGGCAGCACTCATGAGTATAGGAAACACCTAGGGCGCATTAAGAAGGCTGCTACAGATGTGGAGGGCAGATGTTAAGGATGCTGAAAACTACCATCTTGGGTAGTCCAGGCTTGTTTGGCTAAGAATAAGAAGCATTAAAATGCTTTTGAAGACTGGGGGGAGGGGGGGTGTGGCTCAGCCGTGGAGCTTGTGCAGTGTGTGCAGAGCCCAGAGTTCAGCAGAACAAACAGGAAAGCTTTTGTGCGTCGGAGGTATGCCAGGATTAGAATTAAGATATACAAATGTCCTTTGGTTTGCTCCTAGGAAGTTTGCTCATACTCTGGCCTTTAGGCTTTCTCATCTGAAATGGTCGAGGCTGTGACGAATGGATTATAAGAGACTGGAAAGGACAGGAAATCCTTACAGACTGTAAGACTCTAGCCGTGTGGAAGGTGAAGCCAGTGAGCACTGATCAGGTCATTCGGGCACGTGGTCACATGACCTCTACATCAGGGCACTTTGCTCAAAAGGGGGAGTAAAATAGGTTAGAAACATGGGTTCTGTCCCCAGAATTTAAACCAAATATGTCACTGAAAAAGGAAGGTCTCCATTTTTAGATACTCTTTGATATGCAGAGTGTATTCTGCAATTTGCATGCTTTCCCAGTGCCCCCTTTCCGTGTGTGCTGGCGCCTTTTGCTTCTCAAGTGTGTCTTCACGGTGCCGTCTCAGTCGGTCAGCCAGGGCCCCCTTTCTGGCCTTGACACAGAGGAGCAAGCAGGGTAGGGATTACCAGAGACAAACCTCCAGCTCACGCCATCGCTAATAGCCCGAACTGTCCCACTCCCCTGCTCTGCTTTCACTTTGGCTTGCTCCCAAATCTTAGTTGGAGAGGTTCACTGTGCCACTGAAAGTTAGGTGTGATCCACAAGGCGTTTGCTACAATACAGTCTCAGTGAGAAGCCATATGCACGTGAGCATTTAAGAAGGCAGTGTTGGTGCTGCCATGTAGGTGGACACTGGGGACAGAACTGAGTTTTCAGTGCTTCCAAATCTTCAGATGAAGGGCTTCTGCTTTGATTGTGCCTTTTGTGAACTTCTTAAGAACAGTAGAGAAGCACACTAGCTAGCAGCAGAATCTCTCCGCACCTTTGTCTCAGCTCCTGGGGGAAATTACCTGTTTTGCACAGTCCTGAACTGAGTTGAAACTCCAGAAACCACCCTGACCTTGGTCAGTAAGAAACTGCGTCATGGGTAGACAGGTGCCTCTTTTCATCTTAAAACACTTGGCAGTCAAATCTAACCCTGACTATAGTTGGTATCTTGACCTTGCCAGGCTTTCTCATCCTGCAGGACTTAAACGTCATCATGATGGCCAGGGCCATCTCTTTCCAGTGTGTCACCGTTGCTACCACAGTGTGATGGGCTACATGCACAAATATGGGCAGAGCTTCCACCATTGCCACATACATAGCTCTGTACTCTCAGGGCAGCAGACTTCCTGGAAATCACACACACCTTCCTCCATCGAGGAACATTTATGCTCCATTCATTAACATGTGATAATTGATGCTAAAATAAATTCACACAGTCATTAATAATCAAAGGGTCTCTGCCTCTATAAGGTTGTGTATTTTATACAGGCCTGGATTCAGATTCCAACTTCCCTACCTTCTAACTCTGTCTTTGAAATTTTTGTTTATTTGTTTGTCTTTTTCTCCCTTTCTTCTTTCCTCCTTTCCTGGTTCCCCCCACCAATACTTACTGGTCTCCTCCAGTATTAAGCATTGTGCCTAGTGGTGAGTAACAGTCTCATACATTTGGAACACACACATATGCAAACATATACATGTGCACACACAGACACATATGCACATACACAGACATACGTACAACACAAATGAACACATCCACATGAGTACACACATACATGTATGCATGTATACTTTGACTTCTGCCCTTGAGGAGCTCAGAGGCACAGAGGGCTATGGGACAACAGAAACAAGACACCAATTTTTGGAAGATTTATAAAGGAAAGGCGCCTGCAGGAAAACATTAGTAGGCTTGAAAGTGAGTTTTTGTGCAGGCAAAAGTAATCGGGTAGGAAGAATGAGGTGCAGCCTAGTCAACCAGCGGCTCTCTGAGCCTCAATATTCCACTCTTTAAAATGGGACTGATGCCAGCTCCCTTACAGCTCTGGGAGATGCCGTATAGTGCATGGCACACTCTTGAGGCTCATGTACTGTTAGTCACTCCTTTTCTACACCATTTAGAAAAGAAACTAAGACAGGGTCTCTTTTGGAGTTTAAAGCTGGCTCTTCTAATCAGTATTTGGCTCTGGGACTTTGGGCAGGTTAACCAACTTCTCTGTTTCTCATTATGTTTGACAGTAGACGATAAAATGAACTATAGATGCCTATTTATTTCTTCATTCAATTACTCAATAATACCACTGAATACTTTCCAAGCCTACCAACTTGGGCAGATACAAAGAAAACAAAAACACTGGGATGTGAGGCAGAGGGTAAGGTTGGAGGTAAATATGTAAACGTGTAATTAAAATGAAGAGTAACGAGCTTCGAAGCCGGGGAGCCACATTTTGAGCACTCTTCCCCCTCCCCCAGCTCTGGGAGAACAGTTATTCTGTAAACACCAGGACAGAGAAGAATAACCAGAAAGGGAGAGATGCTTGCCAGGCCCCAGTTCCATGTGCCCTCCAAGGCCTGGGTTAGTGTGGGGCCTGGCTTCTTCCATGCTCTTGAAGGCCCCACCTGTCCTCCTCCCCTGAGGTCCCAGCTCAAGGGTCCTTGTCCACATTGGGTGCTGAAGTATTTATACCTTGACAGGTAGTTCAGAGCCAGGTTGGCCAATAGGTCAGCAGGTCTCAGTTTTAAGAAGATTTGTCCCTGCATGGGGGAACACTGCTGACTCTTCGAGGTAGGATGTGAGTACATGAGGGAGACTGGAAAGCAGTAGCCTGGGCTCTTGAGACTCATGGTTCCTGACAACTCTAGGCATGGGGATCAGATCCCTTGGCAGCCAGGAGTTTGACTGGGGTAGCTCATGGAGGTGGGGCACAGGCTGAAGAGCACCGGAGGCAGCAGGATGGCAGGAGTGGCCTCAGAGGCTTGGCTGGGTGCTTCTTCACTTCTGCATTGCATATCTGCTCACTCATTCTTCCGTTCATTATCTGGAAATGGGAGGTGTGTCTGATGGGAAGGATTCTCTGCAGTGTGGCATCCTGGGGCTCCGTAAGAACTGACAGGAGGTAGCAGCTTGTCCTCCTCTTGCTAGTGAAGAAGCAAGACCACACTGGTCCAGTGTGCTTCTCTCGGGACCTTTACACACCTGACCGTCTTTAAGAGTCTAGCTTCTTTGTCACTAACATGAGCGTGACTCCACCATCCTTCATAAAGGACTATCCGTTTGTTGTCTGTGATCTTAGCCTGGCCAACAGTCCTTTCTGACAAGGCATAACTATGCCAAGGTTAATGAGGAGGCACTGCTAGAGTCTGGCTCTATGTCCAACACGGTCAGTGTTCAGTAAATGGCAGTCTCCCTTTTCGTCCCTCTCCTCCCCACCCCCTCCCCCGAAGAATCAATGCTGAGAGTTCTAAAAGTATAAAGGCGTTTCTGCCTACAGCACACACACTGCTCTGTAGGATTCCCCATTCATTTATTCTCTTTTCTTCAGCAAATGTTCGTTGAGATTGTTCTTTCTGCCAGGACAAGGATAGATGATAGAAACCCAGAGATGATTGAGACCTTCATAAAGAACATCTGGAAGCCAGTGGGTTAGTGTTTTCAAACTGAGAGATGGCAGTCACGATGAAGGCAAAGGAGACAGGGTGAAGTCGAGCCTTTGGGGTGCGGTGGGCAAGGAGCACCTGTGTTGGGAGTGGAGCAGAGGGCTATTTCACCGTTT
The DNA here is from genome assembly GCF_903995435.1 of Acomys russatus. Taxonomy (NCBI): domain Eukaryota; kingdom Metazoa; phylum Chordata; class Mammalia; order Rodentia; family Muridae; genus Acomys; species Acomys russatus. The sequence goes on from NC_067165.1 coordinate 9,763,810, forward strand.
CTCCTCAGCTAGTCCCTGTGCTTAGACTTTTTAATTACATTTCAATTTGTTTGTGTGTGTGTGTGTGTGTGTGTGTGTGTGTGTGTCTTTACCAGCTGAGCCATCTTACCAGGCCAAGTCCCTGTTCTTAATAGACAGGGAAAACAACAACAACAAAGTTTAGCATCTTTCGTTTTGGTGTGAGGCACATAACATACATTTGGGTACTTCTGTAAAGCACTCCAAGGAATGTGACGAAGAATAGACATGTCCTCACCTTGAGAATTCTCACAATTGTGTCTGGGGCCACAGCCATGGATACAACCTGACACTAGGTAGAATCAGGGTGGCACTGTAATTGCAGGAGGGAGGCGGATAATGATTTCAGATTTTGTGTATATATTTTGTCAAGGAATGTAGGCACAGGTGATGGATTCTGACCAGAGGAGGGAGAGATAATAAGAATAATAACAGTAATTTACATGTGCTTGGCACTTTACAGGCTTCAAAGCACCTTGACATTTTTATGTCACTGGACTATTCCAATAGCCTTATTGTAAGGCCAGGTGAGGATTATTATCTCCATTTGAAAGAAGAGCATGTGAAAAGAAGAGATAATGTCCCTGTTGGCTAGATCATAAGCAGGCTGAAATGTTTGAAGAAGAGAGCCGAGGCGGCTGGCCTGCGTATCTGTCTTGGCTCTTTAGAGCCAGATTGCTAACACTGCACCGCTGTAACCCTCTCAGTTTATGCCTTGTGTTCCGTCCAAGGTCTGTTAAAATACCAGCTTTGATCTTTAAAATCCTTTGTGGTGTGAGCTGGCTTCTATACGCTGAGGTCTCTGATGGTGCCTTGGAAAAGACAGCTAATGTCAGCCGGATGCTTCCTGCTGACTTCCCCTGTACTGGAGGCAGCCTGGCCATGGGCAAGAGATGTTACTTGGGCTTGAATCTCACTTGTCATAATTCCTCACCTGTGTGACTTGAGGCACATTTCTTCTCTGGGATATGGGAATCTTTGAGCCTGCCACATTCAGGCAGAGAACCCACTTAGTGATTTAAAGTCTGCTTGGGCCCTGGGGTCAGAAATTCCAGGGCTTTGAGTCCTGCTTCTCTCATAATCGCCAATTGCTTTGAACAAGTTACTTCCTCATCTACAAAACAATCAGTGATCACCCCAACCATTATGGTTAAAATGATAAATAGATGGGCTACAGTAAGGATGTCTACCAGACACATACGAGATTGTTCTATAATTTCTACAGTGACATATAGGGTCATTCAAGGATGACCCAAGACAGCGTGTTTACAGTGCTTAGTACCTCTCAGCTGTTCTTTGCACAACAGAACACAGATATTATAGGGAACGTCTTAATCTTTGGTTACCCCTAGTGCCTCCTGCAGACCTCCTACTTCCTAGTCTAAACTTTAGATCACATTGTCCGGTCATTCGCGGTCTGTAGTTTTATAATTCTGTCCTCTCAGTTTTCCTGAGTAGAACTCTATCTTATCTTTGGTTCTCTGTTGACTAGCCCTCATCAGTTTATTCCATCATCTGTTGCAGAGATCACAGACATCATCAGATATAATTATGCCTCCTCATTGCTTAGAATTTTCCTCCTTGGGCCCTTTGCTTTATCTTTAAATCCTCAGTCCTCTGGATCACTAAAAATAATTGGATTTTGAAAGAAGGCTGAAGAAGCTGGTAGTAGTAATATTGTAAAAGGAAAGCCCTGGGGGCTCACAGTTGTTCCCAAGGTTGGGGTGGTACCAGACTGTGTACCTGGTGCTGCCCAATTGGATGTCAGAAAGAGATCTAGTAGTGTGACTGGGCTTATTTATCTGAATGATAGTGGCCATCTTTTATTTTGAAGGCCTGTTTTAATTTTTTTTTCCTTTGTTGACTTATCAAAATCACAGTTGACACCAGATTATTTAAAAATAAATGTGATTTCAAGGTGGATAAATAATTCGGGATGCTCCTTATCTTTTTCCCCAGAACCCATTTTCCCATGGATCAAGGGGATGGGGCTGACAAATGGTTCTTCCTGTTCCTTTGATAGCTGTGAGGCAGCTAGACCATCTAGACATCTCTGGGCTTTGCCTTCAGTGTCACCCTGTGACAGGTTTGTTTGCTGCTGGCTGTGACGGTCAGGACACACAAATGGCAAAGGTGCCCCTCCTGATGTGCCTTGGGGCAGACACTAGAAACTTTATACGTAAAACCACCTCAGCCATAGATGGACTCCGAGAGATTAGGTAGCTTGCCTGGAAGAACCAGCTTTTGTAATGAGGCCTCTCTTACTTTTCCGCGTGTCAGGCTGTCTGATTAGTAGCTCAGCCCTGTGCCCCTCTGCCAGTGTCCCCTCCTCTGCCTGCCTGTGGGTTTTGGAGCTTTTAAGACTCACACACTTGTAAAGGTTTCCTTCCTGCTTCATCTTTTCATAGTGTCTGCTTTACCAGGTTTTATCGCCTCAAGATTCTAACCAGAAATTCCCATAGTTTCCATGGAAATTATTATTTTTAGGAAAAAGATAATTCATCCTTTCATTCTCATCTTAATAGAGTGGAAAACTGAAACCCAGAGGAAAGAGCATGGCTGTGCCATGTGGAATCTAAATATATCACTGTCGTGAAGCCATGGCAGGCTGCAATTCAGCTAGCATGGATGGAAGGAATAATTCTGACCGCCAGGATTCACTGGGGCCCAAAGGCTGCCCACGCTCTGTGGCTGTCATAAAGACCTCTCTGAGTTTAGAGAACATTCTCACAGAGACCCAGAGCTCACCAAGTCCACTCTGCCTACAGGATGTGAAGCCTTCTGCAGCTCTCTTACAAGAGATCACTTGGCTGCCTATAGCATCGGTACTCAACCTGCTGTATGTCACAACCTCCTTAATATATCCTGCATATCACACATTTACAGTAAGATTCATATCAGTAGCAGAAATTACACTTACGAAAGAGCAACAAAACGATTGCGTGGTTGGGGGCCATCACAACATGAGGAACGGTGTTAAAGGGCTGTAGCACTGAGAAGGGTGAGAGCCACTGGCCTTTAGCATGCCTCTAGACACAGGAGGCTGTGCCCTCCTGTCACACCCCTCCTGTCATTGATAGCTGGGACCATAGGGAAAAGGCTTCATGCAGGAAGCATTTGTTGGATATGTCTTTCTTCCAGGCACTTTGTTGGGCATGAGAAACTAAATGGGTAAGACTCTTTGTCTTAAACACTTTCTTAAAAACAGCAAATAATTAGAATGCAGTGTTTGCTTTGCCCTTGGGCGTTTGGTATTAGGGGAGGATAGAGGAGAGACCTTTTTACACTACTAATGTGTGGATGCGGTAGGTAATTTCGAAGGCCTCCGATTAAGGAATTTATTTTTAATTCTCTGGCTGAAGAGGAAATGAACAGTACCCCATGCAAGAGGAAAGTCTGAACAAAGTTTTAAGAGTTGTAAAAGAGGCTGCCCTGGCCAGAGAACTGAAAGAAAAGCCTGTGACATCTCTGGAAAGGAAAATTAGTTGAGGAAGTACAGTTACATAATAACTTTGGCCTCCCTAGACCTTCTGTCCTCATCTCACTGTTGCACTTGGCATCTCCTTATGAGCCTGTGGGCACCACAAGCCCCCCTACTCTCCACGCCACTGGTGCCCACCTCAAACTCTCACCCCCTCCAACTCATCCAGTTCCAGAGCCAAAGGCCATTTCATAGACACTAAGTGCTTGTCCGACGTCTTCAGTGCTGCTCTGGCAGGACAAACTCACGCTACCTCAGCTGTCTCTTGCCATGTTGATGCAACGTGGACCGCACAGTTGGACATGAGTAGGTAAAAGAGCAACAGATGGAAAAGTATACTTACCTGACCACTGAGAGAATTTCCCAGTGGTTGAAATGAGTTCTGGCGACCCTCTCTCTCCCATACACTCTCTCGTGACTGCAGAGTTCCTCAGAGATGGTCTAAGAGAGTAGTGGAAGGGCAGAGGAGGTAAAGGTCCTGCAGTGTGGGAATTAGAGGAAATGAGAAGCGTGTGAAACTTCTGGAAAGTGGAGGTAGATGAGGAGGTACAAGGTTGAAGGAACAAGGTTCCAGAGAGCCCGAGGACCCTGAGCAGTCAGTGCGTGTGAGGCTTCCACATGTCACTGCGCCTCACTGAACCTCCCAGCAGGTAACGAGGTCAGCCCTCAGGACTTGCATCAGATTTAACCTCTTTCATTGAGCACTTACTTAAATACTTACAGGTGCCAGGCAACGAGGATGCAAGAGTGGACAAGGCTGTGGCTGCCCTGCCTCTGTCTCAGCACTTAGGGCTTACTCAGAGATGTTATGCAGTTAGTAACAGTGGCAGTGAAGGGAAAGATTTTGAAGGAGACTTTTTGTTGTAAGATACATTACACAGATGACAGTCAGTAGGTATCAGTCCTCTGTCCTTTTCCAACATGTCACTGAAAAGGGTCCTCAAACTAAGGAAAAGTACTTTCCCTTTTGTTGAAGGGCTTCATGCCTTTTCTCACATTCACTTCTGCTCTGCCGTTCTCTGGTTCAGATTCTCTGCGAGCCTAGCCAACCTGGGAGGCCTCCATGTAGGCTACTGGGATCTCACCCAGCCCAGGCCTCATGCCAGAATTACTTCTGCCTCAGCCCAGCAATGCCTGTGGCAGCTCTTGTTCACAGACTACATTCAGGAAATGAAGAGGGAAGGAGCCAAGGACCAAAGAGCTGCCACTTGTGCTGACGACATTCCTAGACCACACTCAGCCCAGCTCTGCCTTCTAGGATCACTTCCGCACTTACCCTACAGTCTATATGTGTAGATTGTCAGACTGCCCATATTGTGGTCAGGCAGGGAGTTTTGTCTCCATTGCCTTCACTGTATGAAGATAACCTCATCAAGGGCCTTACGCAACCGCCACTTGCCCATCCTCCAAGTGTATGTCCATTGTTCTGAGGCAACCCTAGTCTTCTCCAGATGTGCCATGGCTGCTTTTGCTTTTGGTCTAGAGCCCTCTTGCCAGATACACAGTAGTTGTGACCGTCAGTCCCCTATTTCTCCAGCTACTTGAGAATGAATCTCTCAAAGCCACGTAGCTGATCACTGGCATTGGTTAGATACATAATAGATTCACACCGAAGGAATGAGGCCAGATTGCCTCTGCCCTTGTAGAAGCTAAGAAGGTGCATAGTGAAAGTGGTCCAGGCCATCCTCGAGGGCATGGAAAGGTCCACAGAGGCTGACCAGCTGCTTTGCCCTAGGCCACAGAGGTAACGCCCACCTGCTCTACCTGGATCCTCTTCCTCTTCCCAAGGCTCTCGCTCATTTCCTTCATTGTTTTACATCCCTGTCCATGTTCCGATTCCTCTTAAGAAAGGTCACTGTTCTCTAAATCTAAAATGCCTGTGTGCCACGGTGTGTGTGTTCTGTCTGCTTTCAGGAGTATGCACTTTAGTAAACTAGATGTGTACTTCAAACTCACTACCACCATCTAGAAATAAACATGGTTTAGTTCTTTTAAGGATATATCTAACATTGTGAACTCTTTGATTTCAAAATAAGTCAGAAGTGATAATGTCCAAACGTGTATATGATTTGAAGCCACAGGTGACCTCTAGATCTCCTTGACATCATCACATCAAGAGTCAACTTTTAAGGATGAAGATAAGAGTAAAGCATAGTACAGTTTCATCTCTATGTTGCATCAGCAAACAAACTGTTTTCCTCTGTGGCTCAGTCCTCACTTTACAAGAGGAATCACCAGGGCTTAGAGAGGTAGAGGATACAGGGTACAGGGTCTAGCCCGCATCTCCTAGCCTGAGTCCACTGTGCACCCATCACATCTGTGTATGACATAATAGTGTCTCACGTGCTGAAGGATGCGCTTCTGCAAAAGCTGAAGTATCTTCTATTTGTTCTGGAATCCTCACTGTCTCTCAGAGCGCTTGTGTGGTGAGTGGGTTCCTGTGGGTTGTGTGTCAGAGCTTATATGCTGAATGGGTTTGTGTGAATTATGTGTTAGAGCTTGTGTGGTGACTGGGTCCCTGAACGCCGCCTGGAGGAGGAGAGACTGGCACTACCTTTTGTGCCCTTGTCAAAGCTTTCTTTACTTGGCTGAGAGGTTTTTCTTCGTGGAAGGTGTATTTTCCCCAAAATAAACCTCAAGTGTGTGTCACTACCAGCATGCCAGTGGATCAAAAGGCCTTTCTTTTTATTCCCACTCTTCCCACGAAATGAAAAAAAGTTCCTTTGTTACCTAAAATATCTGTGCCAGAGTGCACAGTGTTGTCTGCTAGCGCAAGTGCTTATTATTGTGGCTAATTTGGTCACATGTGTTTGAGGCAGAACAATGCCTCAGAAATTTTAAAAAGCAAAACAGCAATCTGAAGCATTTGTTGTAATGAGATGTAAATTGCCAACATCGGGAGTGGAGCCGACTAAAATTTGCAATGAAATGATTCCCACCCCCCCCACACACACACACATACACACCACCCCAACATCTTAAATTAAAAGCACTAGAGGCCCTCCCTCTGCTCTCCAATGAAACAACATGGGGCTTTTTGTTGAGATGTTTTCTGTTGGATTTTTGTCCTTTTCTTTCCTGATTCTGTAATACTGAACACATGCCTTACTGACTGATTCATTGGCCCATTCATCTGCGATGCTCTGATCCTCTGTCGTGTGCCTGCCGTGGTCCTCGGCTATTCGGTTGTCATCACCAGCTTGCATGGTATCCCTTGGACATCCCTTTTTTGTAAGAAGGAAAGCTGAAGTGACTTTCCTAAGATCATTTGTCTTGGAGACATACCCATGTCTGCTGAAAAACCATTTCAGTGCCCCCCTCTTTTTGCTGAGGCTGCTTGGTTCGTGTTTCTGCACAGTGTGCCAGAGGGAGGGGGCTGTTGCAGAGAAGTACCACTGGTGTTGAATGTCTCTGACCCAGACTGGTCTGAAATGCTCTTCCTTGAGAGCCAATACAGTAGCTTCAATGTTTGACAGCGCTCTGCTAGTTTCTGGAGAGATGAGTCTGGCCATAGGAAAAGGGGCAGAAGTGGTTATAAGGCCTCTGTGCAGGGTCTTGTGGTAGGTATGATGGGCAAAAACATACCAGCAGGGGGTGCCCACTCACTGAGTCCATGACTTAGAGAGTCAGTAGTAAGTGCCAAGTAGATGTGTAGGAATGGACAGTGGGGTCTAATTACTGAGTAGACACTGGTGCTAGACTCTGAAGTTCTTGTTCTCTTTCTCTCTCCCCGTGTGTATGTGTGTGTGTGTCTTTGTGTGTGTGTGTATGTGTGTGTGTGTATGTGTGTGTATGTGTGTGTATGTGTATGTGTGTGTGTATGTGTGTATATGTCTGTGTGTGTATGTGTCTGTGTGTGTATGTGTGTCTGTGTGTGTGTATGTGTGTGTATGTGTGTGTGTATGTGTGTGTATGTGTGTGTATGTGTGTGTATGTGTGTGTATGTGTGTGTATGTGTGTGTGTATGTGTGTGTGTATGTGTGTGTATGTGTGTGTGTGTGTATGTGTGTGTGTGTGTGTGTGTGTATGTGTGTGTGTGTGTATGTGTGTATGTGTGTGTGTATGTGTGTGTATGTGTGTGTATGTGTGTGTGTGTGTATGTGTATGTGTGTGTGTATGTGTGTGTATGTGTATGTGTGTGTGTGTATGTGTATGTGTGTGTGTATGTGTATGTGTGTGTGTTGTGTGTGTGTGTGTCTGTGTGTGTGTGTGTATGTGTGGTGGTGTTGTGTGTATGTGTGTGTGTGTGTGTGTGTGTGTGGTATGTGTGTGTATGTGTGTGTCTGTGTGTGCTGTGTGTGTGTCTGTGTGTGTCGTCGCGCTGTTGCTATCCGCCTCCCTATCTCTGTTTCCCTCGTTCCGCTTTCCTCTTGTCCGTTGTCCCCCCTTTTATGTGGGGCTAGGTCTGAGTTGTGTATCTCTCTTGCGCTAAGCCTTTCCCCGGTGCCCCGTGCCCCCTGGTCTCTGACATAAAAGGACAGTCCAGTCCCTGCCTGTGCTCAACTTCACAGCCTAGTTGAGACACCAGATGCATCTATGGAGTGAGGATGGTGTCAGGAAGGGTACAAAGGAAGCTAGAACACTTACTTCTACTGGAGCAAAGTCACAGCCAGCCTACAGTACATTCTAACCCAGTGTTCAGTCCCAAGCCAGGAGGGAGAACTGCCTCTATTTGGAAGGGCAGGGTTTTATGGAAGAAGCATCATTTGAGTCAGGTCTTGAGTCACCAAAAAGAAGGTGTCTGTGTGGGGCTCTAGAGAGGGGTCTCGGGAGAATAGACTGACAGGACTTGGAACCTGAGAGATGACACTCACTTCCTGATCTTCTGGTCTCTGCCAGTGTCAGTGCAGAGTCCTTTGTCTATAACCATAGCCCCAGACTGTCTATTATCATTAGCAGCTTCTGAAATTGATCCGGTCATGATTTCTGCTTCTTGGGCTGTACAAAGAAGTACAGACATTCCTTCTTCTCTCCACTTCTTCCCCAACGTGCTACTTAGAGTGGAGCCTTCAGAATCTTTGCCCATCCCTATGAAAGACCTGCCCGTTCTAGCTATTTGTGCCCTCTCATGACACAGAGAATTTCTAAGAGCCTGCCATGAGCCAGGTCTTACTCCAGGATCTACAGCTGCACTGTGACTAAAGGTGTGCTCTTGAAGAGCTTCACAGGGCGATACTGAAAACAAGAGTGGTAGTTAGCTGCACACACAGCTTGTAAGTTATAAAATAGAGGCTGGCTGGCTGTCCTGGGCCTTCATGGTTGTGGTGGGGGACTTAATATTTTAAGTGTAAGAGGGTGGTAAGCAAGGAGTCACAAGGTCATGGTCATGTGAGAGTTATCTTTGGTAGCCATTGAGCCATTACAGTTCTTGGTTGAGACAAGGTCTCATGTAGTCCAGGCTGGTTGGCAACTTGCTATCCAGATGGGGCAGGTTTTGAACACCTGATCCTCCCAGGCATGAATGCTGGGATTAGGGACATAAGCCTTTGCCTAACAGTCTTCCCTCTTAGAAGGAAAAGGTTTCAAGGACTTTACAAAGATGATCTAGGAACCAGTGGATACAATGGCTTTCTCAGCCCATTTCTCCTGCCACTGAACATCACAGTAGGATGAGACAGGAAGCACGTCACCCATCCTTATGGGGAAGTAGAGGAAAGACCAAATGTTTCGTTTATTCATATCTTAAAAATTCACACCTGTGGAGGAGAAACTTTGGCATGTACTTCAGAGAGTTTGGATGCATTCTTTGTTATTATCCTTTCTTCTTTAGCAAACATTTGGAAAATACCTGCCAGGTTTTGTGCATAAGGGTGGAAGTTAAAGAGCTAAGCCTTGCATAGGGCACACTTAGGAGGCACTGTCAGAAAGATAAGAGTGATTCTGTTCTTCACCCAACCAGCTTCCTCATCTGCAGCTCATTTACTTGTAGTCACGAAACTACAACACAGCAGAGCCAGGAATGGGGCTCAGTCTGTACCAAGATACTGCATGTGCTCTCATCTGCACCATCTGACCTCTACCCATTTGGTGGTCAGCTTTGTGCAAAGTTTATGCTTACATCTTTGGAGTCTCTCTTGCAGTGGGCAGCTGCTAGCTGCCAGCAACTCAGGGTTTGTACTCTTATTCTGGAAAGCCCTGTCATAAGAACTTCTGGCTACAAACTCGAAGAGACAGTCACTCTATCAGCCAAAATCTAGAATAGGGCAACTGAGCATAAAGTTGCAACTGGATCATTATGCAAGGATTCAGTAAACAAAAAGCTTTGTACCCAGTTGTCCATACAACCAGGGTAAGAAGATGCACTCCAGTTTTGCCACTCACTTAAGGTTAACGCAGAGCAATGTACAGCTCCATGATTTTTGAAGTTGTCTCCTAGACAAGTTAATCGAATCATTTGGCCTTATTTAACCATTTTCTCTGTTCCTTGGTAATTAAGACACAATAGAAAACGTAAAAAGAAAAATACTCTGTTGCTATCAAAGCTAGTAGGAAAAAAAAAGAGGCCCTCCAGAAACAGCAACTGTTTCCCCAGCTTCCTTTCACTATTTAAATCTCATGTAATTTGTGTTGATTGCATTAAAATAAAAAGTGAATGATCGCTGTATTGGGCAATCAGTAGCTTACTCTGTGTTGTATTTTAATTTCTTGGTTACAATGTCCTTGCTCAGATCCTAGGTCCCAGGAAGGGGAAGTCCTTTTCATCTCTCCCCCATAGCTTTCCTGATTTCCCTTCGTCCACATGGCCCTCGCCATCACAGGCCTCAGAGTTGAGTTTGTTGGTATGCCCACAGTTTGCATATTCTGGTAATTACCATCGCTTCTCCAGCAGTCTGAACAGAGCCTCTTTCCTATGCAGAAAGCTGAGTCTCCTGCCATTCTGCATAGACACTGACACCCTAGAAGTTGTCCTCAATCATACGTAATTACTAAAGTCTAGTTAATTCCTGCCCTTTCATTCCACCTTGTGCATTCATGCCTCAATAGTGTTTTGAAGTCTGGGTTTAAGTGTAGCATAAAGGACAAAAAGATAAGCAGCTAGCTATTTTTTTTTAGTGCCACCATATACTGATAGATGCATAGTTAAGAATATTTGCCTTTTATTTTCCTTGGAGTTCTAGACAGATCTCTTTTCTTAACTGCCTAGGTCCCGCCATTGACTTGGAAAAAGTAAAGTCAGAATGTCTCGAGCCCGAGCCGGAGTTACGGAGCACTTTCAGTGAGGAAGCAAATACGTCGTCCTATTACCCCGCTCCTGCGCCTGTCATGGACAAGTATATCCTAGACAATGGCAAGGTAGTGTTCCTCAGCTCAACATCCATTCCCCCAGGTGCTTGTAGTCAGAGGGAAGGTGGAGAACACCATTGGGCCTTCTGAACCCCCGTGGAACTGCCTGGCCTCCCAGCCGAGGCCCTGGTGACTGTGGACTTTATTACATCATAGCATAGGTTTGCCAGGACTTCCCCATCTTCCTCTTTAAAAAATTATTATGTCAAAATAACTAACCTGGCATTTTTAAATAGCTTATTAATGGCAAAGAGTTTTTTTTTTAAATGACTTCCTTTGTTAGTTTGAAATTCTTCCTTCCTTCCCATGAATTCAGGTACCCAGAGTGTAAGGTTAACTCACTGTAGAGAGCGACTCGGTGTACATTCATTCACCATTTGCAAGGTAGATGTTCCCAGCTCCCGGGTAGATCCTGGGGATAGAGGAGTAAATGAGCCATACTCCTTGTCGCTGAGTCACTGGCCCAGTGCTCCAGGGCTGCACATAATGCCTCCTATTTTCTCACATGACACTTGAAAGCAAATCATGAAAGAATACATAATCCCCGGTGGAAAGGAGAAGTCTGTCGGATCCCTTTGTCCAGGCCCTGGTAAAATCCAGCTTTAGTGTTACACTCCATCCACTACCACACACATTTCAGACTCACTTCTCCCTGGCCCCTAAGAGTCGTCTCTGTCAGCTCATTTATCTTGCCTCATGTTTTGGGTGGACTCTGGTTGATACTGTTCCCTAGTGAAAAGAAACGATTGTTTCACTTGGTTTGTCTAGATATAGCCCCCCACACACAACTATCTAGACTGAACCGAAGAAATTGTTGTCGAGTTATGGAAAGGAAACTTGTTAATCTTCAGGGCTCTTTTGGACGTGCTGCCATGCCCTGCGTCTTTCACTGACCACTGACTGCTCTGCAGTGCCAGGCAGGACTTGATGGAGCAGCCCACAGGCCTTGTGTTCGCTTCGCTCAGCAGCCTTTCCCAGGAAGCTTTGCAGAGGAGTGGAGGCTGGAAGCCTGAGTCTTAGTTCATAGCATAGCTCTAGTTCTGTACTTCCTGCATGACGTCAGGCGGGCCCTTGGCCTTTCTGAGCCTATGCATCCTTGTCTGTAAGAAGCAGATGGGATTGATGCTTTCTATAGGCCATTTGGGAGTGAAAGTGTGCGTCTAAGTTTGGTAAACCTTCCAAACTGAAGAGACTATGGGAGAAGCGTTCCAGGTCTCTTGATTTCCTTTCAGCAGTGGCCACATTGTGGAGTGATTGAAGAATTTTTCTTAAGTTGCTTCCAGGAGAAATCTGTTTGTCTCTTGCTTTGAAGGCTGCCAGGCAGCTTCTGAGCTCTGCTGCAAAAGTAGCATTCTTTCCCAAGAAAATAGGCCTCAGAAACCTTATTTAATTTTTAACACACACATTAAACACGCCGCCTCTTGAAAATGCCTCTTTTGCTTTCTACCAGCCGCTGTTTTAAATTTCACCCAGCTTTTCTTTGAGACTAATTTGTAGTCAGGTAGAGAACTCTGTGGACAGGGAGGAAAGGAAGCAGACATTGGAAACGGATGGCAGCTCAAGGCAGTAGGTGCCACATGCCGGTAGTTGGTTGCCCTGTGACTGTTCCTGGCTCTGCTGTCTTGCCTGACCGAATCTCTGCAAGGCTTGTGAAGCTGGAACCTGATCCATTTGCTACTAGAAATCAGTTTCATCCTGTAAAACACTTCACAAAGTAGTTCTTGAAGTCCATACTATCAGATGCCATATTTTTATAACCTTCTCTGACAAGGGAAGGTAACATTTTGATCAAATGTTACCATGGTTTCATGAAATGGGCTTGCCCCATAGATCACTTTCTGATTCTGATGTGCTTTATCTAAGATGTTTTTATTTAAAAAAAAAAATACTCATTGAATTATAAGATTGCAAAGACCGTTACACAATCTGCCTCATGACTTACCTGTTAAGTAACAGATCTTGAAAATGCACCCAGAGCAGGGCCTCATCTGCTCTGTGCTACAGGTTAAAGACAGGAGGCAACCAAAAACCAGATCTCCTAGTTCCTAGGCCAAGGTTCTTTGCAGTCTGTCTTGCTGTGCCCCTGGGAACTGCACACTGCACCAGGCAGCCATGAATGTGCTGCTCTCAGCAGCCCTTGTCTCATTGCTCAGCGTGGACCTGTGATGGATCTTTCTGAGACCAAGGGACCATTTCTCTCCATGCTATGGCACTGCCATTGTACTCAGGTGGATGCTAGAAAATTCTTTGTTCTCTTAAGGAAGAGCTGCTCATCAGAGATGAAGCCATAATGATATATTAAATATGTCCATATGTTTAATATTGTTTTGAGTTTAGAGTAGTCTTGGTCACTCTGCAGGAGGCAGAAGGGGGAAAGCCTTTGACCTCTCCCAGCTTCAGTAATGGCTGTAGGTAGGCTGATACTTCACAGGGAGCGTAGCAACCCTGTGGCAGCTAAGCAATCTTTCCCAGATTGTGGACTGGGTAAAATGAAAATCCGAGTACCTGAAAATGACAGGAATCTGTCATCTTAAGGACATCCCTTCCTTTCCTGACCAGAGAGATGCAAGGGCAGAGATGCTGATGGAAAAGAAGGTCAAGGGTGTAGCAGCCTCTGGCCGTAAATTCTCACACTCTGTTCATCTCATTTAGTGTCTGGCTTACCCCTCTGTGAACTGGAGGATGAGCTGTCTGTTTGAGAAAAATGAGGCTCAGACAAATATGGTGACTGGCCCATGTTAATCAACTGACAGAAGAGACAGCATCTACACCCGGGCGTGGCCGCTCAGAACCCATCCTCTTCCTGTCCCAGCACTGGAGGAAAAGAGGTAGATGTGTTCAGGGCCTTTAGAGAGGGATGGACTTAGTGGTTTAGTGATAAAATGGAGGCAGGTTGAGGAGATCATGTCTGATGTAAGAAATAGGAAGTTGTTCAAGTTTTCAAAGGGTTGACATAAAGACACAGAATTGAAGCCTGCGGAAGTCATCTAGTCAAAGGAGAAGAGCGATGTTTCAGGGAGGTGCTTGTCAGTGATTACAAGGTGAGGTGCATGGAGCAGCCGCTGGAGAGAAAGCCAGTCATCCGGGCTGTGTTCCAGTTTGCATCTTCCTGTAGTGTACTATACTGGGAGCTGGCACAGGATGTGGCCTGCAGGTGCAGAAGACACCAAAGGAAACCTATAATAACCAGGGACTGCTGTGGTAGCTGTGCACTTTTCAGCCACATCAGCCCCACCTCGGCACTCGGGCTCCATCAGGGCCGGCCAGGAGGGCATGAGCTAGGCTACTCAGATTTCAGACTGAGTTTCGATTTTTAGTTCCTCAAATTTGTGTTCGCATGTGTAAAATAGGAACAGCAGTTTCTACCTGCTTCTAGCCCTTTGGCCATTCTGAGGATTAAGGAAGTTGAGTTCATTATAGGCACTCAGAAATGTGGCTCCTTTTTCCTCTAGAACACTGGCTTACATGACTTCATCTCTCTCCCAGAGTAATAAATCAAGCCAGGTGGTATAGTGCTGTCAAAGGGCTGATGCAGGAGAATTGCTGCTTATGTCTCTGGTTTTCTCTTTCAAAATCTAGTCTAGAGCAAACTCCCTAGTCTCCCTCCCATCTCAGGAAGCTTGTGTGGCTGGCTTCAGAGTGTCATCAAGGGAGGGACACAGGTCCGTCTGGGCCTTGCACTCAGCATGCTACCCACCTGGCACAGACTGCCCATCTGCAGTTCAGAAGTGAACAGGGGAAAAAGGCCAAATTTGACCTTGGGCTCTGGCTGCTAAGCCAGCCCCAGGCAGCACATCTCAGCCCAGGGCTTCTTTTCTTTCTGAGCAGAACAAACTGATTTGCAGTACTGAAGTGCTCAGCACAGAGAGGCCAGGTGGGTCTGGTTCCCTAGCCCTCCCACAGTGGGCTGAATGATCTTTTGAGCAAAAGAAGGCGAAGCTAGGCGTGCCATGTGCCGTGTCTAGCATTTGCTTAGCAACTAGAGTGAGCTGCCTGGTTGTTTTGTTTTGATAGATAGAAAACCACGGTAATTGATGAAGGTTGGCCTGGCTGCCCATCCCTGTGTCCACCTTCCTTTACATGCCAAACTTCAGTGGGATCTTTAATCATTTCTTGAGCAATTGTTCTTACATTCTGCCATCAATGTGTGTGTGGTGTGTGTGTGCGTGTGCGTGTGTGTGTGTGTGTGTGTGTGTGTGTGTGTGTGTGTGCGTGCATGTGTGTGCGCGTGCACGTGCACGCGCTCATGTGTGCCATCTCAAGCCAGGACCTCTCCAAGACGTCTCCTGACCATGCCTTGGTGATGATCAGCAGGTCTTTAAAAAAAGAGGGGCCTTTGGCAGAGATTTCTTACATCACTTGGAAAGGTCATCTCATTAACAGGCCCCTACCCTCCATCCCATGGAGGCCATTTCTGTGTCCATAAGGACAACAGAAACTCAACCTAAAGGGCAATGTCTATTAAATGTTAGAACTATTGTTTTAAAATAATGAATATTACTATTGGTCCACAAGTTGTTAAGGGCCAAATATGGGGACACATTTTAAAGCTGTAGATCATTGCTCAACATTGTGGAAGCAGAGAAGGTAGAGTGATTTATTGGCTCTCACTGTCACTCTGGCTGTTTCTCTTCTAGGCCACACGATATTGTGTTCTGGTGTGTGTGCTACTGAAATCAAACCGGATACATTGTGGTTGCGTTTAATTTCTTAAAATGCCAGGTGTTCTGAGCCAGAAGGATGAACTTTGAGATGAAATCCAAGTCTCCCACTTCGTAGATAGGGAAACTGCAGTTTGAGCTGGGGAAGGGCTCACACAGCCACACGCCTGCTGGCTGCAGAGCCAGGCAGCTGCTCTGCCCCTGCCAACTGGCAGGGCTTTTATAACTTAGCTCTAAATTGGAATTATCTAGGGAGCTAAACTATCCTGATGTCTAGGCCACACCCAGACCAAATATAGCGAAATCTTGGAAAGGAGGCCTAGCCACCAGTGATTATTGCAGCTGGCTGAGTGCTGCCCTGCATGCAGCCTCCACCATGTTAGCGGGAGGTATTGCCTTAGAGTGTGCAGGTACAAGAGGGTCTGATCTTTCTAGAGTGTAACGCACATAAGCATATGTGTCCTGGGCATGGCTGGGCCAGCAGCCGTGTAGTAACACAAGTACAGTTTAGAATTCCAGCTCTGCCACTCAAGAGTGGGGTGACTTCTAAAGTCACTTCACCTTTCCGGACTTGGTTTTCCCATCAGAAATGACAATGCTGTCATAGCCCCTTAGGCCTGGTGTATTGCAGAGATTCCAGTAGAGATGTTGTTGTTGTATCTGTGGCGTGAAACCCTTACACTGGGGAAGTGGAGTTTGAAAGGACAGAAGCGGCCTCCAGCTGTCTTCCTGTCGAACTGAACAGGTGTGGTGTTCTTACCTCTTTCAGGTCCATCTGGGAAGCGGGATTTGGGTTGACGAGGAGAAATGGCACCAGCTACAAGTAACCCAAGGAGATTCTAAGTACACGAAGAACTTGGCAGTCATGATCTGGGGAACAGATGTTCTGAAAAACAGAAGTGTCACTGGAGTTGCCACAAAAAAAAAGAAGGATGCAATCCCGAAGCCACCCCTCTCTCCTCACAAGCTAAGCATCGTCAGAGGTAGCTCACCTAGTGGGAGTGCAATGCTGGACTGCCTGTCCTTCACTCTGTCACAAATGTTTTATGCGGGGTTCAGTTAGGTGGACGCTTCCTGGAGCCTCTATATGCCAGGCCCTGAATGGGACATGGGAGCATAGAGGCACACGTCATAGCTGTGGTCAGAGATCTCACTCTGGACAGGACAAATGAATGTGGACAGTGGCACAAATACAACTCAGGGGACAGTGGTTGTGCTGGGAGTTGTCAGGAGGGGAGGATGCCCCTCGCTGGGAAAGCTGCAACGAGTCCCAGGGAGAGGGGTTGCTGACTAGGGCCTTTCAGTGCTCATCAGAGGCAGAGGTGGGGTGAGGTGAGTGAGAAGAACCTCAGGAGGCACAAGCACCTTGTGTCTAGAGAGCAGCAAAGGTCGAGGCTGGGGAAACTTCTTATTTTAGTCATGTCTAGAGCAGTCGATGAGATAGAGCTGTTTATGCAGCTTTCTTTCTGGAGCTGGGGAAGGCAGGCAGAGAATTAGGGCATCATCTGTCATCCAAAGATATGGCTGCAACCCATACCTCCTTACCGATCTTCCCTCTCTCTCTCTCTCTCCTTTCCATCCTTCTTTCCTCCCTTCTTCCTCTGCTTCCCTGTTCCGTCTTTCCCTCCTTTCCTCTTTGCAATCTTCTTTCTCCTTTTTTGTTTGCTGGTTTTTTCCTTTTTTTTTTTTTCCCCTTGTGTTTTGGTTTTGTTGTTGTTGTTGTTGTTTTGCACTGTTTTGTTTTTTGAGACCAGGTTTTTCTATGTGTAGCCTTGACTGTCCTAGACTAGCTTTGTAGACCAGCTGGCCTTGAACTCTCAGCGACCCACATGCCTCTGCCTCCCAGAGTGCTGAGATTACAGGGGTGCGCTACCATGCCTGGCTCCTTCCCATTCTCTTCTTTCGCTTGCCCGCCCCCTCCATTTCCTAAGTCCTTACTCTTTGCTGGACCCTCTCCCGGGCATTAAAAACACAAAGGATAAGACAGAGCGCATCTACAAGGAGCCCAGTCTCTTGGTGAAAATAAATATAGGAACAATAGTACTATATAGCCAGTACAAAGTAAGGAGCATAGTATAAGGACCAGAATAAATGCAGTAAGCACTAATTATTATGAGTACTTGTTATAGCCCATTATAATACAGCAATATTTGTCTTAAACACTTTTACACATTAACTTACTACCCCGGTAGCAGTCCTACTATTGTTATTATCCTTTTCACAGATAAGGAAACTAGGCCATGGGGGTAGTAGGTACTTCTACCCAGGTTATAGTAGTATGCGGAGGAAAGCCAGGAGGCCAGGGGTGGCTTCGGAGTCTGTTCCTAAGCACTGTTCTCTAAATGTCTAGGTCTGCCACGTTTTGATGTACAAAGTAAGACTCAGTCTGGCAAATGTCTAGTCTGAGCTGGTCTTATACTTGAGCACATTCTGGGGCCAAATGACAAATACATCTATGATGCAGTCAGGCAGCTTTGGGTTCTCTGAGTTTCATCCACGATACGAAGAGACAAAGGTCTGTATCAGCTCTGATGGGGAGAAGGCCCATTGGAACAGATGGCATCCAGCTAAGAGTGCCACTGCAAAAGGCAGCCTGGGAAGGTCAGAGGAACAGTGGGTCAGGCAGAGACCAGCAGGCTCAAGTGAAGCAGCTCAGGGGAGAGAGAAATGGCTGCACAGCTGAAAGTGACATCAGAGAGGTGGGTAAGAGCCAGTCTTACAGCGAACTGAAAGCCACAGTGAGCAGCTTGGGTTTGCAGAGGCCTCAGACGCCATCAGTTGCAGAGGCGATCCCTGGGGAGATCAAAGAGCGCCAACACTGTCACAGACTAAGGTTGGAACACAGGCAGAGAACGACCAGTTATGTCGTATGTTCTAAAGGTCAAGGAAGCTAAGGTCACAGCTATGAGGTTTCAGAGTCTGGATTCAAACCCACTCGTTCTCGGCCTTTCTGGTGCAGCACAGGTGTCTCTCCTGGCTAGCTCGGAATGAATTTGTGAAGCTTCATGAAACTTCATAATAGCTTCATAAAGAAGGCAGCCATTTATTTTGAGATAATAAGGGGCAACCTTTAGTCAGCTGCTGTCTGAAATGGAGCATCTTTATTCAAGAGGTCGCCCTGAGAAAGGCCTTGCTTGGGAAGGCAGCCCTGCTTTGCTCGGGAGATGCCAACCTTCAATTCTGTTACACAAGTCAGAATGTGGCTCAGCAGGTCCCAGGTAGCTTGAGATAACTATTGTGGTTTGGTATGAAATTAACAGCTGAGTGTCTGCCTCCATTACAAGAGACTGCAGCTGACTGCTGCGTGTTTAGTGCCCAGTGCAGTTCCCAGCCCTAAAGAAGGCTTGAACACAGGAAGCCCGAGGCCTTGGACTGACCCTGAGCCACACTAGACGTGACTTCTCACTTTCCCTCTTTCTCTGCTTTCTCTTCAGCTAATGGAAATCTTTAGCTGTTCACTGATCACTTCCCCCTCTTCTTTTGTTTCCTTGGCTGAACACTTATGTGCTTTATTTTTTGTTCTTTTTTTTTTTTTTTTTTTTTTTTTTTTTTTTTTTTTTTGGAAAGGATCTTATTCTGTAGCCCAGCCTGGCCACAAGTTCCTAGTCATCCTCTTGTCTCCACCTCTGTCTGTCGCACTGCCCCTGTTAAAGGCTCTGCACAGCATTTCTTACTTACTTGTTGACTGTCTTTCTCCCTCTTCTCCATTAGAAGTTCAGCTTTATGAGCATCTTGTTTGAGACTTAGAGAGAGTAAGCACTTAAGAGCCTTGGCCTTTCCCATGCAGCCTAGAGCCCTTTTGTGTTCCCTTTCTTAATGAATAGCGTATGCAGAGGGGTACATCTCCCTCCCCCTCCAACATGCTTGCCTCTCCATCTTTCCTGTTTCTAAACATCTCTTAATCCCTCTCTGTCTGTCCAGACCCATTCTACTCTCATAATTCAGGCTTAGCCATGTTCTCTCTCTCCCTCCCTCCCTCCCTCCCTCCCTCCCTCCCTCCCTCCCTCCCTCCCTCCCTCCCTCCCTTTCTCTCTCTCTCTCTCTCTCTCTCTCTCTCTCTCTCTCTCTCCTGAAACCTCCAGACCCTTTCCCTCATTATGTAACTGGAGAGACCTCTCTGAAAGCAGACATGACCCCATCTCACCCTCACCCCCAGCCAGCCCAACCACCCCAGCCAGTTCAGAGTCCCCACGATTAGCAGTCAACTTCTGACCATGTCATGCCGGCACGTTCACAGTCTGGCTGCCGGCTGTATCTCTGGCAGTAGTTTTTAGTTATTAGCAGAATGAACTGAGCAAGCCTCATTCACTCTGGCCTCAGGGGATTCTCAAGTATTATTCCTCACGCCTGGACCAGCCACATCCCCTCTCCCTATCCTGTTGTGCCAGCTATTGCTGCTCACAGTAGATCTGCTTGAGATCTTATCCCCCCTCCCCGGCCCCTTGAGAGATTTTTCTTGACCTCTTAGTGTCACTGAGTGCTTCCATCCTGAATCCCAGAGCACCCAGTACCTAGTTCAGTCTCCCCGCCCCCTTGGAGGCTTTCTGGACCCTTGGCTATGGCAGAGTAAACCAAGCTGGGGTTTCAGGCTTCCCGTGCCAATGGGAATCTCTTGATGTTTTTACTTTTCACTGCAGCCAGGCAGGTTTGAGGTCTGTGTGCCATCCCACCACACAGTCACCATTTTTTAAGCTTAATTATTTGAATGATTCCAGCTTGCATTTGGCTGGTTCCTCCTGGGCAAGCTGTCTGGCAGGACTGGGTTGTTTATATTTATTTTGTGTGATGTGAGTATACTTTGCCACATTGGGCATATAAAAGTGGCAGAAGTCTTCACACTCACAGCACTGTGAAGATTTTCTCTTCTCTTTCATGTTAAAATCATACGCTAGCAGATAGCAGACCGATGAGAGACATCTGACCCTGCTCTAGAGAGATGAAAACTGGAGGACAGAGCCAGGTCTTGCTCTGATGACAAACTCCAAAATGACAGTTAAACCTTATTAAAGTAGAATGACCTTTTGCGGAGTATCTAAGCTTTCTAAATGAGCCACAGCATTGCATTCTGGTTAATTTTTATAACTTTTTTTAATGGGACACATTAGCACTGTTATAAACCTTGTTAATTAAGCAATAATCTCAAATGCTCCCTGGCAGAGGGACACATTCCCAGCAACTGCGGGTGATTAATAAGGAGAGTCTAACAAAAGCCTTTTAATCAGAGCTGTTACCCCAGGAAATGAAGATGATTGGAATTCTGTGGAGGCCTTCCCGACCACATTCCACAACATGTGTCCTTCTCTTTCCACTAATACCCCTAGGGCCATCACTTCCACACTCCTGTCTTTTGTTCTTTCTCCTGCCTTTATTGTGTTGAAGACTACAGGAGAGACAGAACTCCCTGGGCTACCTGACCTGACACAGGGTTGGATAGTGCCAGTTAGCCCAACTTTCTCCGAGAGGCATCTGGGATGAGAGCCATGTTTGGGCCTGAACAGCTCTTGACACACTTCTCCCTGATTTAGATTAGGTCCAAGCAAGGTTGCTTAGCTGGTAACATAGTCCTGACTTAGGGAAGTAGGGGATGATGGGATTTTTATCAGATCATAATCTGTACTTCCACAGGAAACTCCACAGGCATGGGAGCAGAGTGCCGGGTAGACTTCAGTCTCCTCACTCAGCTGGAACCTGAAGCCAAGGTCTTCTGGAAGAGAGCACAAGACACTTGCTTTTTTGAGTGCCTTGTAAAGGGAAGGGATTGTAGTTAGACAGAGCAGAAGACCCAGCGTCCTATCTCAGTCCTTACAGACAAGTGAAGATAGGAAGACTGAACATTCAAGGAACGGTGTTCAGGAGGCAGTGGAGGCCAGTTAAGGCACTTGTGTAAGCCTCAGTGAAAAGGAAAAGGCAGCCTGGAGAAAGCACATTTGTGACACACACACACACACACACACACACACACACACACACACTCACACACACACACTGAGCAGTATGGATGTGAGAAGAATTGGTCCTTACTCCTACTTGGAAAGGCAGGATGTGGTGAAGCAGCCATGGCGTCTGACCTGAACCTCCCATTCACCTTAGTCCCCAGGCTTCTCCCATGTGAGTGGAAGATTTAGCATAACGTAGTTACAAGTTCCATCCCTGTATCATCACTGTGATCTCTGTGGGTAGGCAAGGCCATGGTTATCCATCACAATTCCTTAGAGTTGGATTGTCACTCTGTTTTCTAAGTGAGGAAACTCACGATCAAAGAAGTATTAGTTTCATCTATGATTATACACCCTACCCATACCCAGGCCCTTTTATGTCTAGGCTATATTTGGGTGGGGGCATGTGTGTATTTGTGTGTGTGTGTGTGTGTGTGTGTGTGTGTGTGTGTGTGTGTGTGTGTGTGTGTGTGCTTAGTGCACATAGAGATTAGTCTTGTTTCTCTGGTGCCACTCATTCTATTTTGGGGAAAAGGGTCTCCTTACTGGCCTGGAACTCAACAATTATTACTAGTTAGCTAGCCAGTGAGCCCTAGGACTTCACTTGTCTCTGCCTCCCAATGCTGGGATTACAAGCATGAACCACTGTGGCTGACTATTTTTGTATGAGCTCTGAAGATGGAATTCATGTCTTCCTGCCTTCCAGGCAAGAACTTTCCCAACTGGGATCTCTCCCTACATGTTATATCTAGAATTTTTATACCCTCTCAGTCTTCCCTGGAAAACCATTCATTCATTCATTCATTCATTCATTCATTGAACATATACTTATGTAGTCTTTCTCCTTTATCACTCACTGCACTAGGCTCTGGGAAATTAACAGTTCCACAAACATAAAATAACTGTAGCAAGTTCATATGGACACTGTATTCCTTATTTCTTGAAAGGTGAAAGGGGTTTACATATGTTTGCTCTACATACTTCCGGGCATTCTTCTAAAAGTTGTTTTGTTTGTTGTCCTAGTTAATGATATGGGGATTCTAGGGTAATAATTTATACCAAATCTCTAGTCTGGGAGACTCGCTGAAAATCAGGCTTCAGTCAGGTCTTGACCAGACCTGCTCTGCTTCCCCATAGCAAATGTAGGATCCCTCAGAGAGTAGCTATCCTAAGCCTCATCAGTAGTCACCAATATGGGCGACTCCTTCACACACACACACACACACACACACACACACACACACACACACACACACATACACACACACACACACACACACCTTAAGGATGTGACAGTGTCAAGTGTTGTTGAAGTTATAGGGCAACTGTACTTACTCATATCCATTATTATTTGAAAGGGTAATCGGTACGTTTTAGAAAACAGTTTGCCAGGCATCACCTAGTGAAGCAGAGCAAGCATACTTCTTCATATTCAGCATTGCCATGCCTATGCTGGAAACTAAAGATTTTCTTAGATAAATACCCTCAGACGTGGGCAAAGCTGTTTGCAATTTCAAAACCAGGTATCCATGGATAATCAAATGCACAGTTAAAAATAAGATAAAGTCCTACAGTAGAATACTTCTCATCAATAAAGGTGGGTGACCTTCACTGGGTGACCTGCAGCTGTATACTACAATATTTGTGTCCCATTGAGTAAAATCAGCAATCAGACCCATAGAAAGATGGGCACATTTATTAAAAGGCTGATGACAGGGAAAAAATGTTTAGGGACATATACCACATGATAACATTAAGAGATTTAAAAACAAAACCTAGGAGAGTGTTTACCATTGATGGAGATGGGAAGGAAGAGAAACTCGGCATCCGGGGGCTTAGAGGAATGTGTTCATCAGGGTGGCGGTTGTATCACAGTAGCTGTAGACAGGGGCTCACTGTGTAGCCCTGGCTGGCCTTGTACTCAGTATGTGGGCCAGACCGGCCTCCCAATTCACAGAACTCTACCTGCCTCTGCCTCCTGAGTGCTGGGATTAATGATATGAACCACCACACCTGGCTCTTACTATTATTTTCTGAGGATACATTTAGTCTTTTATCTATACTTCATGGCAGGACTTTAAATAAATAACCATGTAAGCTAATATGTCAGGAGACATGTGCTCTCCCTTCTCCTTAAAAGACTGGTTCCCAAGTTCACCATTAATGCTTGACCTTCCTGTCTCTTCCCTCTGTCTAGAGTGTTTGTATGACAGAATAGCACAGGAAACGGTGGATGAAACTGAAATTGCACAGAGACTCTCCAAAGTCAACAAGTACATCTGTGAGAAAATCATGGATATCAACAAATCTTGTAAAAATGAAGAACGAAGGGAAGCAAAATACAATTTGCAATAAACTTTGGATTTTTTTTTCGTAAAGCCTTTGCATTTTCCTTGTGTGGCGTGTGCATTTCGGGCGACGGTGCCATCCAAGTGGACCACACCAGGCATGGCCGTGTCTGGGCAGGGGTTCTTCAGGGCACTGAAGTCAGTGTCTTATTCTGAACTTGGACTTTCTACTTCAAAGAAGGAAGATGGATTTGCTGAGACTCAGCAGAGCCTCATGCCACCACCAGTGTTATTATGGGATGGGAAAAGCACTTTTCACAGGGCTGTACAGCATCAGAGTAGCCTGTTGGGACCCAATATGAACTGTTATTTTTACCATTAGAGGACTTCTCTCTCTGCTCCTCTATTTTGTTCTATAATAAAATTCCATTAATTCTTGATGTAGACAGTTGTTCTCATTTTTCCTATATATAATATTAAATGTGTGGTTGAGCGAACTAGTGTTGCATGTGGCCCTCAAAGCCCTCTCTATGGAGAAACCTTAAGGGTGAACGAGAGAGGGCCCATAAGGTTTCTGTGACACCTCTGAGGGGCAATCTCAAATCACCTCATGCTCTCTAACTTCCAAGGAGGAACCTTGGACCACTCCACTTTCTGAGGGTGATCTGTGATTAGCATCTGGAAGAATTAGCTCCCCTGATCATTCAAGCCTCTCTTTGTAAAGAAACGGGTACTGGGGGGACTAATAATGTTGCAAGCCGTGGTGCAGGGCTTCATCCAGGAAATGGGCTACATCGGTGGCTGTCAGTTTCTTTATTCAGATGATCTTTTGCGTTACATAATCATTGATCTGCTTTGTATGGTTGCTGGATCTTCACAGAGTCCAGTACATGTTTTGGCAAACCACTTTGCATCTTCCTGTGCACTTTGCCTTTTCTTTATGCAATGCCAATAAAGTACGTGTGGCATTTTGGAAAGGGCAAAGGCTTTGGACAAATGCTTCCAGGGTCTAAACCTGGCTCTCCTGCTTGCTTTGGCATTAACATAACCTCCTGTGCTTCTGTTTTCTGTCCCATAAAAGGAGAATACCTACCTCACAGAGTTGCTATAAGGATTAGAGATAAAATATATAACATATTCAATAAATGTCAGCAATTGTTACTGTCATTTTCTATTTTGGACTCTTAGACACTGGTGGAAGACTTTGATCTGTAACTCTTTAACCCTTAATTTGATGATCTGTATACAAAAGCTCAAGGTTGAATACGTGGGGGTGCCACTCTGAGACCCTATATTTCAGTAAATCCAATAATCCTTTGTAAGGTAATAATGAATTTAATAATCCTTTGTGAACCAGTGTGCGCTCACCATAGGATATATCGATATGAATTTTCTTCTGTAGTGTTTTCCCCCGCTCTCTGTAAAGTAGCTGTGTGATCTTAATGCAAATACACAACTTTCCAGAGTCTTATCAGTAGAGTGAGAAAATCAGGCAATGTGGAAGAAAAACAGTAGCTGCTTACACAGCAGGACTTGTCTACTTGCTTAACATGGCCTGATTCATTTCCTGAGGTAAGGAGAGTTTGTGGTTGGTGTTCAGCAAGTTCTTGTTAAGATACCTTTCCTTTTCAGCTGGGCATGGTGGCCCACCACACCTGTCATCCCAATACTCCGGAGGTGAGGCAGGAAGATCAGGAGTTCAAGACTAGCTTTGGCTACATAGTGAGTGTCTTAGCATTGCTATTGCTGTAATAACACACCATGACCAAAACTGACTTGAGGAGGAAAGGGTTTCTTTCAGCCTGTATGTCCTGATCACAGTCCATCATGAAGGGAAGTCAGGGCAGGAACCACAGAAGGGTGTTGACTACTACTGGCTTGCTCCCCACAGTTTGCTCACTCTATTTTCTTATATAGTCCTGGAATACTTGCCCAGGGGTGGCTCCACCCACAGTGAGCTGGGCCCTCCTACATAAATCACCAATCACAAAAATGTCCCACAGGCTTGCCTAAGGGCAATCTGATGGAAGCATTTTTCTTAATCAAGAACCTCTCTTCTAGACTTGATACCCTATGAGCATATACAGGGGGAGGAAATCCCCCTCAGGAACAGTCATAGGGGAGGGGAATAAGGGGAAAATGGGAGGAAGGGAAGAATGGGAGGATACAAGGGATGGGTTAACCATTGAGATGTAACAAGAATAAATTAATAAAAAATTAAAAAAAAAAAAAGAACCTCTCTTCTCAGATGACTCTAGCTTGTGTCTATTTGCCCAAACAAGAGCCAGCACAGTGAGTTTGTGGCCAGCTTGGGCTACATGAGACACTGTCTGTCTCAAAACACAACAAAATAAAAGATAGGTTCACTTTTCCAGCATTAGGCAGTTGGGGCCTTTGTGAAACAAAATGCCTGAGAAACTAAAGCGTCTATCACTGTTGACCTCATCCCTTTTCTCTCTAATCATGAGGACACCCAGAGGCTCCTGGCATCCCTGGAAGACTAATTCAATGCACAACTGCTTCCCGGGTGCCTGGTGATTCAGGGAGGGAAACTGCATAACCGCAGAAAAAATGCATGGTGGGTATGAGAGCACTTTGTAACTTAGGATGCACATGCTGGGCACAACAGGACTGAGAGAGACTGGGTGGGGCCTGGCTCCCGTCCTTGTGTTACTACTCTGTGCATGTTATTTGACTGCTAATAATGATCCTAATTCAGATGTGTGTGGAAGGGAACCCAGATACTACCTGGAAGGGGATTCCGGAAATCATTTCTCCCACCTACTGTTCCCCATAGACTGTTTGAAATGCTTAATCTCCAGCTGTTAGTGCCATTGGGGAAGGTTCTGGAAATGTCAAAAGATGGTGCCTAAATAGTAGAGGGTGGTCATTGGAGGCAAGCTTTTGAAGCTTATGTCCAGCCCCTAATTCCTACTGGGTGCCCGACTTCCTGATCCGCCATGTGGATAGTGTCCAACACATGCTCCCGCCATAATCTAAGCCCCTCTCTCATGCCTTCCCCACTACAGTGAACAGAAATCATCTGCGACCATGAACCCAAACTGAGTCCTTCATCCCTTGTCATAGGTTTTTTTTTTGTCTTGTTTTGTTTTGTTTTGTTTTTTGTCAACTTGACACAAACTTAGACATCCTGGGAAGAAGGACCCTCAATTGAGCAATTGCTTCTCACTATCGAACCTATTGTCATGCCAGTGGGTCATTTTCTTGATTACTGATTGTTGTGGGAGGGCCCAGCCTACTGTGGGCGTGCTATCTTTGGGTGAATGACCTTGGGCAGATGACCTTGGGCTGTGTAAGAAATATAGCTGAATGTGAATCTGGAAGGGGGCCAATAAGCAACATTCCTCCATGGTCTCTGCTTCAGTTTTTTTCATGCAGCCTTGAGTTCCTACTTTGGCATCCCTTAATGATGGACTACCTGTAAGTCGAGTAAGTTCTTTCCTACACAAATTACTTTTAGAAAGAATGTTGTAGCTCAGCAACAAAAGCCTAACTATGACATCCCCTAAATTGATTCTGACAAGTATTTTGGCCATAGTGATGAGAAAGAACTAATAGTCTCCCTCCCCCCTTCCCTCTTCTCTCTCTCTCTCTCTCTCTCTCTCTCTCTCTCTCTCTCTCTCTCTCTCTCTCTCTCTCTCTCTCTCTCTCTCTCTCATCTCTCTCCTCTCTCTCTCTCTTTCTCTCTCTCTCTCTCTCTCTCACACACACACACACACACACACACATACACACACACACACACACACACACACACGAGAGAGGCGGGGTGGGGGGAGGGAGAGATCCTCCTTAGCATATAAGACAGAGAGAAGTGGCTGATGTTTTCCAGAGCAAGGCTGAGGGGAGCCAGAGGTTTCAAAGCGCTATTTAGACTCTTAGCCTCATTGAGATGGTTTTGAGTCTCTGGGATGTGCCTGATACCTTAAACACTTGAAATGAATGAAATGGGCTCAGAAAAAGTTGAGTAATGTCTTGCCTAAGGAGCTAGAGCTGGCAACAAATCCTTTCTAGGGAAAGGTGTGAGTGGGATGGGGGAGAGGGAGCCAGGAGCCCAAGGGCTAGCTGGCCCGAAGTAGGTGTCAGAACAGCAGAAACAAGAGAGACCTTGCCTTAAAACCAAAACAAGGCCAAAAGAGAGACCCACCCCTCCATGTTCTCTTTTCCTCAATAGGTAGGTATGTACGTAGATACATAGATAGAAGATAGATAGATAGATAGATAGATAGATAGATAGATAGATAGATAGAAATGTTGTCTTCCCTGAAAGATAAGTGGACTGTTACAGTGGCTCTGAATCTAGCCATGTAATCTCAGAGTATATGTAGGAGTAGCCAAGCCTCAGTTACCCATAGTAATCATTCTCATTAATTCAAGTCATTAGGAGATATTGGAGATAATTACATCATAATAATTTATCTCATTTAAAATTTATCTCATTTAAACATCTACATAAAGCTTGAAAGTTTTCTGTGTAGCAGAAAATCTTCATAATGTGCAGTGGTACTTAAAATACAGGTTTTGAAGAACCTGATTCAGTAAGCCTGAGACAAACAAAATAAAATGAGTATTTTAACACAAGCAACATTTTTGAAAAGTACCAGTTTCTTAGAACTCATTAGGTATGCACACCAATGAAGGAGTAAGAGTATTTTCTAGGTAAATAGAAACCTCCACTGGTCCTTAAAATTACCTGAAGATATTTGCAATGGAGTCTATGTTTCTTCTCCACTAACTGGGATCTTCCCTAGAACCTTGTTTAGAGCTATTGGTCACACTCCCAGAATTCTGTTTGATTGGGTTTAATACAGAGGGTAGCATTCTGTCTAGAAACTAGTGGTCTATCCCTAGCTTTTTGTTTTCTTCTTCTTGTTCTTCTTGTTCTTCTTCTTGTTCTTCTTGTTCTTCTTCTTCTTCTTCTTCTTCTTCTTCTTCTTCTTCTTCTTCTTCTTCTTCTTCTCTTCTTCTTCTTCTTCTTCTTCTTCTTCTGCTGCTGCTGCTTTTCTCTTGCAGGGGCCAGGGGCAGTTCTAGGCAGGGTTTTTCTGTGTCTCTCTGGCTGTCCTGAAACTCATGCTGTAGACCAGGCATTCGCAAACTCACAGAGATCCACCTGCCTCTGCCTCCCAAGTGCTGGGACTAATGGCATGTGCCACTACTGCCCCAATCTCTCCTTAGCTTTCACACTTGGATTCCTCTGATTCTTGTGGTGGGCCAATGTGTCTTGTTGGGCAAGATGGCAATACTGAGCTGCCAGAACCAGAGTCAATCTTTAGAAATCCTGGCCACAATTTCCTTCATCAAGTGAAACAAGAGGTTGGAACTCAAGTTTATTTCTGGCCCAAGGAATGTGTGACGAAGACCATTTCTCTCCTGCCCCAGTTTGTTTCTTGGATGCGTTTCTAGACTGTAAAATTTTTAATTATAAAGAAATAGCGGGGCTGGTGACACATGCCTGTAATCACAGCACTCAGGGAGGCAGAGGCAGGTGGATCTCCGTGAGCTCAAGGCCAGCCTGGTCTACAGAAAGAGTCCAAGACAGCCAAGGCTACAGAGAGAAACCCTGTCTCAAAAAGATAATAATAATAATAATAATAATAATAATAATAATAATAATAATAATAATAAACAACTTTATATAATTTTTTTGCAAAGTAGGGAAAACATTTCAAACAACACTGCTGGAAATACTATGATGAGGATTTTGTCCAAGCATGTATGCTACACACAGGACCAGGTTTGCACTTATCCCTGCACATTTAACATGGTCGTTTCCATGTTGCTCCCTGGCGTTCATAACTACCAACTCTAACATCCACAAAGTGGACAGACATAAAGCTGCAGCTGAGTAAACCGTCCGGTTGGTTGCTTAAATCCTTACAGTATGGTTAACCTCCAGATATTCCAGGCCTTGAAGAGCTTCACTGCATGTTCCACCCAGCCCAGCATTACAGCGAACTTGAGTCAGGTGGTAGCTGCATCAAGTCCAATTCTCAGCTCTACAGCTTACTACAATGCTCAAAACCAGGCATCTTCTCTTAGCATCGGTTTCTTGACTATAATGTAGAGTAAATAGTGTCTAGTTCCTGGGCTCTTAGGAAGCCTGTGGAGCTAACTGAAGAGCGGCAGGCAGCAAGAGTGAATAAATGGCCATCAGTGCTAATGCTGAGATTCCTCTCCTCTCCTGCCCTCCTACTACTCCTGTTCATTCTTGTACCTGAGCATGCCCCTCTCCTGTCTCGTGCCTACTGCCCTCTTGTGCTGAGATCTTAGCTTTTATATCCTCCGTCACCTCCCTGGAAATCCTGTGCAAACCCTGCATTTGTTGCGGTGCAGGCTGACTCACTGCACACTTCTGGCTTCATCCACCTACCTCAGCCCCCCAGCCCCTGCCTCCCGGCCCATTTATAGCTCCTTGGAATTTTAGATGATTTATAAGTAAAACTTGATGGAAACGTTTGTATTAATGTTCCCTTTACACTTTCTCTTGTTTTCTTAGTGTGGTTTCTCCTCAGCCAAAAGGAATGTCAGTTGCATTATTCTTTATGCTCGTAATGGGTGTAACCACTTTTAAAATTATTTTCTCAACTTAGTTGGCAAAAAATTGTGTTTTATTATATTTTCTTGTTGTTGAGACTGAAGAATTTTATTTCTTCTTTATAAAAACAAAATTTTCTTTAAAACCCATGATCATTTCTAGTAGAATGTATTTCCTTGTTTCCTCATTTTCCTGTGAACCAGCTCCTTTACTGTGGGCATAAAAATGTGTGCTTTGGCATCTACAAACAGACACAGCAACAGACTTTTCTAATCTTTAATTTTGGAGAGATTGACCAGTGCCTGCCAGGAAGCTTTACAAGGTCATGGAACCTATAGGTCAAAGATGATCTTACAGATGTCCCTAGCTGTCCTCTAATCCGTAACACTATTTAACCTTTTTTTAAAACCTACTTTATTTAGGGTTCTTAAATATTTCAACCTCGTATCTAACCCACCATCCAGAGGAAGGGAAGAAAGAATGTTAATAGGAAAAAGGGGTTGTG
Organism: Acomys russatus; assembly: GCF_903995435.1. Taxonomy (NCBI): domain Eukaryota; kingdom Metazoa; phylum Chordata; class Mammalia; order Rodentia; family Muridae; genus Acomys; species Acomys russatus. The sequence continues at coordinate 9,794,540 of NC_067165.1, forward strand.
GACCTGTTCAGACGTAGCTCCTTTGGCCAATTCCACTCTGAGTTGTCAGGATACCAGCAGTCCAATCCAACAGCTAACACCAAACAGCCACACAAACCCATAGTGGTGGCACAATCCAGAAGAACCAGCAAGGCTCTGCCAAATCAGCACAATCCAGTGGAAGTGGCCAGAATCAGCCAGAGTACCACAGGAAATCCTCTGGAATGTTTCTCTCTGCAAAGCAGAGACCAATGAAGACCAGCGAAGACCAGCAAAGTGTTGCATGGTGTAAAAATGCCAAAAGCCTTGTACCACTGTCTGTGGTTCTTTTTTATACTCTTTCCCACCACCACACACCCTCTCACATGTCTACTTCCTGCAAAACATCACATGCCCTCTCACAAGACATCTTCCAAAAAAACATCACGTGCCCTCTCACAGGACAGCTTTCATTAAAACACCACATGACACAACTGAGTCTTCAAAGAAACCAGAAACTTCCACTTCACCACCCCTGGTTTAACAGCTATATTTCAGCCCAACAGTTCATGTGATGAGTCCATCACTGAAATATTTCTCAGCTGAGCTAAACTTACTTCCCTTCATAGTCATGAATTCTGCTTCTCCTGATGGTTCTTTGCAGCATTGAATATGACGTCATTGTTCTGTCGTACTTCACCAGCCAGGCCACAGTTCAAATGCTGTTCTACCTTGTTTCACTGAATCATGAGAATGGGGACCCTGGGTTTAGATAGTCCTGTGTTTCATCACTGACTCTAGTATGTATGTCACATTGAACATGTTCTTAACCTATCTTAGCTTCATATTGCACTTTGCTTCCTGTAGTTGGGAGAAAATTCTGACCAAAACCAACTTGGGAAAGAGGCAGTCTGTAACGGCAGAAAGGCAAGGCAGGGGCTCAAGGTAGGAACCCAGAATTAGGAGCTGAAACAGAGACCATGGAGGAGTGCGGCTTGCTGGCTCAATATCCATGCCTTGCTCTGCTTGATTTTTTATATAACCCAGAACCACCTTCCCAGACATGGCTCAGCCCACATTGGGCTGGGCCCTTCCACATCAATAATTAATCAAGCAAATGCCCTACCCATCTGCAGACAGGTCAATCTGATGTAGGCATTTTTCTCATTGAGGTTTCCTCTGGTCAGATAATCATAGCTTGGGTCAAATTGACAAAAATCTAACCGAAGCACTTCACTTTTCTCTTTTGGAAACAGGCATATCTACCTCACAGGATCATGTCAACGAAATTTTGAGGAAAGCTCTTACTTTTGCATTATCTTGGTACATTAGAAGTCAAGCACTGTGGCTGCTCTTTCAGGCCATATGTCCAAAGACAGGACTCGGGGATGGGTGCTGAGATCTAGGTAGCACCTGATCCACAGGGTGTCACCGTTTACTCTGGGACTTTGAAGCAACATCTTTAGCAATAAAATTGTCTTATACTGGGCGAGACAGAGAACTTACAGAATAAGGGCTGAGAATGTGTTGGGTGACAACACCCCCCAATCCTCTTCCCTGGTTTGGGCCACAATCCTCCTCACTGTACTTGTATATTTTCTACAGGGAACGGTGTGAGTTTTGAAGCCAGAGCAATTCCCAACACATATAGTCTTGATTGCACTATGTATTTACTCTTAGAGGAAACTGAATATGTTTCCTTCAAGTCTCCTAACCCTGTCTCGGTGTCCCTCATGCTGTCAGTACAGTAACTGCATGGGGCTCCTCTTGTACCAGCCCTACCGTACCAGCCTTGGTAAATGTGGAGGCTTTCTGCTCCCTTATTCTGGCCTCTTTTATTGTAACAGCTCTTCAGTCCCACTCCAACCCCGGTCATATGGATTTTTGAAATATAGTTCTTAAATGAAATGCAGGACTTTGCTTTCATCCCCGTCACATTTCATTTTGTTTGTTGGTGGCAGCCCAACATTCCAGCTGGTTGAGATCTTCTTTTCCAGTTTTGTTTAAGTTACAAAAGAAAACCCCAAAGAGAAATAAAACCAAAAAAGAAAACCCAGCCATAATCCCAAGAACCAAGCCCATGTGCTCAGTCACCCTTGCTCCTCGTGATGCCTCTTACCTTTGACATGTGCAAGCACCCCCAGCCCTGAGCATGCCCATGCTGTAGCCTGCTTCGCATGGCTATCATCTTCGTGCCCCTTCCTGGCACTGGGCCAAGATTACTTTCTTAACTTTTCATTGTATGATGTGTGTTCTCTGGTTCCTTGCTATTGGAAATGCTGAATTTTTTCTTTGTAAGAATAAATTCCAAGGAATAAAATAATTGGGATAAAAGAGAAGAGCACCTTTAAATTCCTTCCCATGTGTCATTGTGTTGTTTCCCAAAGGACTCCGCCATATTTTAAGCAGAGAAGGAATGCATGTGCCACTTTCCAACAGTATTGCCTGTATTTGGAATATTCAGAGTTTGGCAAATTAGCTTTCTACGTAGACATACTGTTTCAACTTCTTCTTTTTGTGGGTTGTCAATGTATGCACTCGGAGAGTTGAAGACTGTTTTTGGAATTTTGTTTTATGATACAGCTTTCCTCCAAGCTTTAAGATGCATAATGTAACCTTTTGTATCTTCACCAAGTTATTCATCATAATTTAAAGTTAGTGTCGTCCTCCACTAGAGATGCCTGTAGTTGTACTCACAAACATTCTTTGAACTGAATTATTTTATAAGTTCTAAAATTGTTTTTAAATTATTTTTAAGTAAGTGTATGTTGGGGAGAGGTATGTGCCCATGGGTGCTGTGCCTGTGAAAGCCAAAGATGTTGGATCCCCCAAGATTCTTTTAGATAAAATGAATGTTAGTACACAACCTTATAACCCTTATAATGCCATTGTTAGGAAAACAAAATGAAGATGGACACTAGGAAGCTCCTGGAAGAGGGCTGACTCTCTCTCTCTCTCTCTCTCTCTCTCTCTCTCTCTCTGTGTGTGTGTGTGTGTGTGTGTGTGTGTGTGTGTGTGTGTGTGTGTTGGGGGAGAGAAGGTGCAGCCAGAAGGCTCTCCTTTCTCTGACCCTCTCCTCTCATCAGACACCATGTTATCTTGGGAGTCTGCTCTAGCTCTGGGGCTCTGAACAACTGATGCCAATTTCCTGACTTGGGTTTCCTCCTCTGTGGACAACCCAAATCACTCCTTCTTACCAGATTCACTAAATACCTAGTGAAAAGCCTCACTTAAAGTAAGACCTCAGGTACCTGTGAGGTGTGGTGTCTCAGGTACTCCATAGTATGCAAATGGCCTCACCACACATGTATATCCCACAAACAAACACTCGTTCATATCCAATGGAGTATCTGTCTTCACTCTGCCTCTTCCATCAGTGCCTTAACCCAGAACTTTCTGGCAAGATGCTTGGTTATGCTTGTTGATAGAAACTGTTTCTTTCATCTGTGTCCTCTGATCTTGCAACCATGAGATCTTCCAAGGGTGGACTTTCTCAGCCTGCAGTGAAGGCCCCTCTCCCCACACTGTTCCAGCCTCAAACATCCATCTCTCTTACTGGACTCCAAAGCCGTTTAAAGTGGGGTACCATGTATTTGTATCCAGGTTCCCTGGTCTTACAGACCCTGCTGAAGGGGAGCTCTCCCTAGAGACAAGCCTGTAAGAAACCAGGTACTGTCTGCTGAGAGCATGTAAGGCCTTGAGGGTCAGCAAAGCCCTTCATGGGGAGAGAGTACCACAGTTCCATGCTGGTCTTGTTCTCATAGGTTGAAGTTTGACCGACCACATTAGGACAAGAAATAAGGAAAAGATTGAACTGGTAACTTTGAGGACTCTGACACCCATCCCCCCTTGCTTATGTGTAACTCGGAACTCCAGCACTCAGCACCTCTGAGACCTTCAGCGGGTTACTTCTTTGATTTGGACCTCAGTGCTCCCTTCTATAAAAGGCCTTTCCTGGGCCACTTCTTAGATGCATAGAGCAGCTGGATGGAAGAGAACTGGCCATGGCCTTTCCTTCTGAGCTTTTTAGTGGCACTTTTGCCAGGTCAATCTGCCCTCTGGAGCCGAGATTTGCCTGCCACATGAAGTGGATTTCTTAGCTTTAGGTGAAAGAATAAAATGTCCACAGTTTAGGAATGTTGCCTGAAGCACTGTGCACACAGGGCGGGCAGGTGGGTGTTCATCAATTACACTTCTCTCAGTGGAATGACAGGAGTAGGAAACACCAAGCACTTAGCTTGGAGCAGCACATGCTACCTGTGTGGGACTTGGAACTCCTGGCTTTCTTTCTACGAACCTCAGTTATAACACACATGACTGCTCCAGCCTTCAAAGGCTGATGTGTCCCTGACCACATTTGAGGAGCCTGTGGGGGTCCTCCACCTCCTACTAGGGAGCAGATTCAAGCCTCTGGTCTGGATCAAGAAAAGAGTCACCACTGAGAGGACCTCAGCCGGAGGAGGAAACTGAAGTTCTTTTTTCCAATGAGCCTTTTAAGTTATTTTCATTTTGCTGACTTGCACTTTTCTGAGTTAAGGAGCTTTGGGAGATGGTTCTAGGCCATTTAAGCAGAAAGCCTCATTGGCTGCAATTTATGGGAAAGGAAGAGATTTAACTCTGTGTGGCCCAGCCTGTGGCTCCCTCGCCATTTCCAAGAGACAGGCAGGGGGCTTTGCAATGTTTACACCCTTCAGAGAGCTTAGCCCTCTTGCTGGCTAGTCTATGTCGACTTGACACAAGCCAGAGTTGTCTAAAAGGAGGGAGCCTCAATAGAGAAAATGCTTCCATAAGATCTGGCTCTAAGGCATTTTTAAAATTTGTGATTGATAGGGAAGACCCAGTCCCTTGTGGGTGGTGCCATCTGTAGGCTGGTGGTCCTGGGTTCTATAAGAAAGCAGGCTGAGCAAGTAATGGGGACAAGCCAGTAAGAAGCTTTCCCTCTGTGGCCTCTGCATCAGCTCCTGCCTCCAGTTTCCTGCCCTGTGTGAGTTCCTGTCCAGGCTTTCTTCAATGGCAGGCTACAGTGTAGAAGTATAAGCCAAGTAAACCCTTTCTTCTCCCAAGTTGCTTTGGTCATGGTGTTTCATCATAGTAATAATGACCCTAACTACATCATCCCAGGACCAAGTAGACCCAAGCTTTCCAGAGTTAGAAAAACAAAACAAAAAAATAGAATGATTAGTTTTGGTGGACTGGGCTACCTAGGTTTTAAATTATACTTCTGAGGTGCCTGACTGCCTGCCAGCCATCCCTTCCATTTTTTCCTTCCCTTCTTTCTCTTTCATTGTCTTTTGTGAGAAGTGTGGTTCTGTGTTTTCCAGAAGGCCCCAGATCTGTCTGTCTGCGGGTAGAAAAGGATAAAGTAAGAGGTCCAGACTGGGCTGAAACAAGGCCCGTGTCACACCATCTCTGGTCCAGCCACGGGTGTGGGAAACAATTTTCTCCGCAATAAGCTTCCTACCCACCCCGCCCTCCCAGCTGCCAGTACCAAAGCAAGTGGCAGCGGAGAACTCAGGGGTCTAAAACCAAACCAGACAGTAATGGGAGCCTGGCCTGTCTTGGGTGCGTTGGGGGTCTGAAACCCAGTCAAGCACCTTGCTCCTGAAGATGGGCAGTGGTGTGGAAGATGATGGCCGTGGTCCGAGCTGACTCAATCGTGAACAGCAGAAGCAGCAGCCAAGATGATCCAACAGTGGCTGCACTGGTCCTGCGGTGACTGCCAGGCTGGCAGTTGAATCAGGGGGTCCAGCAATGAATTCTTCCAGGAGAAAGGGAGTCCTTCTTTCTCCCCAGTGTTACAGCTCTCAATAAATAGCTAGTCTCCGATGTCCTCTAGTGAATTAGATGGTGCTTGCCACTTTAGTTCATGTGAAGCAGGGATTTATAAACCTTGGGCAGTGCGGAGGGGTTTTGAAGATGAATGCATCTGATTGGCTGAGCCTTAGGACATTAACAATGCTCTATTTACGTGGGGAAGATAACAGGTGACAAGCTCCTGTGACTGACCACCTGTAGCCACCTGAGTGTTGTGTCAGTGCTCCTGAGGCATTCACAGAAACAGGAGAGAGCTTTGTCCCACACCTTCCATTCTCATGATGAGATTTAAATCTCAAGTTTGAGGCTTCCAGGATTTGAATACCCTCCATCTTGGCAGTTCCGTGCCAGGTTCTCTGGAGGCACTGTCCATGAGCCCACAAGAAAAGCAGCCAATAGGAGCATGCCAATGCCTTCTCTGTACCCTTTGCTCAGCACAGCCTCAGGGACTCATTCATCTAGCTAGCTCCTCGTGTTTCTTAGGGTCCACAGCTTGTTTGATTGTAATGGTTGTGTTTTGGTGTACCATTATTGTCTGTTTGTACTGATGAAGGTACAGTAGCCCAGAGAAGTGGGGACACTTTCCTTCCTGTCTCAGGGTCAGACAGATAATAAACAAGAGAGTGAAGATGCAAATCCAAGTCCTTCTGAGGCCAGGTTCACTGTTTCTTCATCATAGTCTTGTTCATCTAGCACCCGGCTGTGTACGAGTCAGCTGTACATCAGAACCTGATCTGCACAACAAAGTCAGAGAAGTGTTGCCCTTCCCCTGACTAGACTCTGACCATGCCACACCCATCTTGACTCCTCCTTTCCTTATGGAGCAAAGAAGGATGACAAAGAGTAGAAGCCAGTGTGTACACACACACACACAAAGGCACACTCATGCGCACTGTCTTTCTGTCTCTTCTCTGTGTCTCTCTCCTTCTCTCTCTCTCTCTCTCTCTCTCTCTCTATCTCTCTCTCTCTCTGTCTGTCTCTCTCTCTCTCTCTCTCTCTCTCTCTCTCTCACACACACACACACACACACACACATACACACACACACAATCTCTGTCTCTGTCTCTCACACAAATACATACACGCACACTGAATTTCTTTATCATGTGAAATGCCAGCCAACAGAAATGGACCAGAGCTGTATGTGTGTCTCCTATAAATCATAAAAATAATCTCAAAATTATGCTGTCTAGTAAAAATAGTAAACAGAAGAGTAATCTTAGAGTTTGAGACTGTATGTAAAATGTTAAAACTTCTGAAACATCCTAGGCATTTTTTGAACCAGGGTCTCACTATGAAGCGCTGGCTGTCATGGAACTCATTATGTAGACTACGCTAGCCTCAAACTCACAGAGATCTGCCTGCCTCCACCTCCCAAGTGCTGGGATTAAAAGCATATGCAACTATGCCTGAATAATCTCAAAATCACACTGTTAAGTAAAAGTAGTAAATGGAATGAACCATAGAGCTCGAGACTATATGTAAAATGTTAAAACTGTTAAGACACCCTAGACATTTTTACTGAACGTTGCCTAGGTGTGATCAGAGTATAAAAACTCCAACAGGGAAGACACCAGTTTCGGGACACTCCTTAATGGATGGAAAAGAGAAGACAGCCAAAGAGGCTCTCTAATGTTTCAGCAAATGTACACAAAGTGAAGAGAAGAAACAACTTGATTCACTCTACTGGGAAAGCAAAGTGCAATGTTTGCTGTATGGTGCTGCACTGCACACACCTACCCCTCTGTGTAACTGAAGTGCAAAGCAGACCTAGAGCTCAGTAGGGGGGTGGAGGGGGTCGCTACTCCCTCCTCACTCAAGGGCTCTAGGGAGGATTAGATCACAGGTCAAAGGCGTTTGTCAACTGTGAAATACCCAAGGACTATAAACAGTTGCGATTCCCTTCTGTGCTTTTCCCTTTGTGACTCAGACTGTGGCACCTCCAGGAGCAGAGACAGCTCCTAATTCATCTCCTGACCCTAGCCTGAGCTCTGGAGCTATAACTGGCTCTGAGTCAAAGCCCTAGGGTGCAAGAATCGCCCTCTGCACCTTCCCTCTCACCTCCCAGCACCAGGCTGAAAGGGCTCATTGGCTTGAGCAGGAACTATTTCTCTCAGGGGTGGACTCATATTATCAGATGCTTAGGAGAGAGTGGTTGGAAGGCTGGTCCTCAGCCCAGGGCACAAAGAATGCTATAGGGAGCCTAGCCGCCTTCCCTGACTTTCCCCTCTGGCTCATGAGCTAGCGATGCCCCTGAGCTGGGTTTTCTCACCCGGATGGTTGGGACCAAGTGCAAATGCAACATGAGTGACTTAAAATGCTAAAGGACCTCTCTGAAGTGAGTCCTTCCGTGCCTGTGTCTGAGTCTCCCATAGCCCGATAGAAAGTCGCCTTCACTCCCAATTTGAAGATGGAGATCTAGTGAAGTACCACTGAGCAGAGCCAGGAGCAAATCCTATCGTGCTGATCTGGTGGCCTGAGCTGTCTCCATGGACTTCAAAGGCAAAGCAGCACCCAGAAACCATGTTGGCAACAGGACGCATTTGTTCCTCATCTTGCAAGCCAGCTGCGTTAGGCGCTTCCTTTGTATTTTGAATGTGTAGTCTCTAATTAGACGTCGCTTTAATTGCAAGATTTCCATATACCCGATGACTGCTGTGTGCCCCGTCTGGGGATAGACATGTCCATCAAGAGAGAAGCAAATTGTGGCTGTTGCCTTGGCCCTGTCATCCCGTTGGCTTGCTCTTCCATAGGTTCTCTGGGGATTTTTCTTAGCCTTCCCCTGATAAGTGCTTTGGGGCCCACATTTTAATCAAAAGTGTACCTGCCTCTAGGATGAAAAAATAAAAATCAGAGTATGGACTCAGCTTAAAAGTGATTAAATTTAATAACCAAAAGATCAGAAAAAGGCTGCTTTGCAGCACATAATTTCACCAGATATTCCTGCTGTCACATGGCCATATTCTATATGCTGTATGGGGACACTTTATTAAAAATGCCATTTATTTTAACAGAAGCAATAAGGAAAACACACACCTTCCCCTTCTTTCTCCCCACTGTGTTGAAGGCATTTGTGGTTATTAAATTACTCTTGACTAGAGGAATGCCTGTCTCCAAATTTACTCTGAAGCATTTCAATAAAATGATCTCAAATGTTTATTCACTCAGCAAATACTCACCCAAAGCCATTCTGGGCCCAGTGCCTAGCCAGCACTGGATAATGAGGGATAGCAGACAGAGCTCCTTCCTGCCTCCCATTAGCTCCCAGAGCACAGGACAGGGCAGGCAACAGAGGCAGAGCCTAGGGCCTGACCTCTATCTCCTCAAGGAGCCAGTGGATGGATGCATGAATGGATGGCACGCATCCATGCATGCATGCGGGGATGGGTAGATACAACAAGGTTAGCACACACTAGTATCTCAAGGTTGGGTTGCACTTTCATGGAGCCCAAGGAGGTATAAGAGAAGGATTAATAGCTCTCTTAGCATGTCCTGAGGAGCGCTACTAACCAATTGCTGAGCTATATTCCCCTAGGTCGATGATAGACACTGATGTTCCAAGCAAAGAGAAGAGGGAAGGGGAGGGCCCAGGGCAGTGCAACTATCCTAGTGATGTCCACAAGCAATCACCACTCTCATATCTTGTTTTACCTCAGCTCTCCAGCTAAAACATAAGAAAAAAACAATTGCTCCAGAGCAGTGTGGGAGGATGCCCATCAGAGGTTCAAAGGTGAGATAAAGGATAGCTTACTGACAAGAAACCCTGAAAGAAGTCTCGTGTGGAGGCAGGATCACCTGAAAGGCCAGACTGCAGGGGTGAACCAAGTTAGGGCTGTAGTGACCATCTTAGGAGCTGGATTTGGCCTTGAGATGTTAGCAGGGACTAATGGGGTCTTGAACATGGAGGCCCATGGTTAGAAGGGAATGCCACTGTGGTGGAACTACGGAGAGGGAAGAGAGGGTGAGGCTGCAGTGAGGAAAAGCAGGATGCTAGTGAGAGAAATCGGGAGGTGGGGCCAAGCCGAGGCCATTTTCTGACTAGAGGAGAGGCAAAAAGAAGCTCCCTCCGCTGATTCCAGTTTTACAGAGTGAGTATACAGGATATTGTTGGCGAGAAGGGTACTGGGGATCTTTGCCTGGGACACTGTAGAGGGCTGTGCAGCAGGACTTGTGCTCTAGCACTGTTGCCTGGACATGACTTTCGTTATTTAAAGCAGCGTCCAGATGTAGGTCTCATGTTCACAGCATCAGAAATGGAGCTGGCGGGGTGCGCTTTTAAAATAAGGCAAGTAAGAGTGGGGGGGGGGTGTCCCAGCATCTGCCATCTTGCTGCTGATGCCAAGGTGTCTAGCTCCCACCTCCAGTCCTTTAAAGACAGGCCTGTGATAATGGGAAAGGCATCCGATTTCAGTTCTGAGTAAACAGACCAGAATCCCACACCATCAGGAGTGGGACCTTAGTTTGCCTCCTGCCTGTTGGCTCAGCTGTGATCCCGGCATGGTGATGACATCTGCCTTGCTGTGCTGAGCCGAGCAGCCAGTTGTTGAGGGACCCGAGCAAGCTCAGGGCAATGAAAAGGCTGCTCGGAGCCCAGAAAAGACCCCGTGTTCACTGCTGCCCAGCGTAAGGTCTTACAGCCCATTCTTCTGCACCCCCTTGACATGGTTGAGGCTCCTACCTCTACGAAGTCCTCTAATGTTCTCTTGATCCTGCTCACGTGCAGACCACCAGGGCTTGGTCTCTGGAAAATTATTGTCTTCGCAGAACTCAGGTGCCTCTCATCCTGGGTCCCTTAGGCTCCAGCCTTTCCTAAGCAGAGCCTGGGGCTAGTCTGCTGACACCAGGATCCTTCTAACCCTCCACCACCCTGGCTGCTGTCCAGAACATCCTAACATTGTTCCGTGATCCTCCTGTTTGCAACATGGCTGTCTCTGGGAATGGCTTGCCTTCCCCCTCAGTACCCTTACATGTATCCCCACTGTGGGAAACACCCTGCCAGGACACCCTGGGTCCAAGGCTGACCCAAGTGTGCTCTCTCTCTCTGGGGTCTTGTGGATCTATTATTGCTCACTTTAGTGAATTCTATTTGTGTTTTTTGTTTGTTTATTTGTTTGTTTGTTTTGTTGGAGACAGGATCTTACCATGTTGCCCTAACTGGCCTGGAACTCACAGAGAGCTGCCTGCCTCTGGTTTCCGAGTGTTGGATAAAAGTCGTGCGCCACCACACTCACCTTTCTGTTTGGTTTTGCAAACCTGCCAGACCAGGACAAGAACTTCTGAAGGGCAGTCTACCTTGTTCATTTGGGTCCTGGGCCCAGCACAGAACCAGGAACAAAGGCATCAATGGGAATCAGTTGTCAGCTGCAGCTTCCTAGTCACAGGGCCCTGCACGTGAAGCTGTGCCAGCAGATTCCAATGAGGCCAGGGAGATGAGGCAGGACTGACTTCCCTTCGGGGCTTCCAGGGTGCTGCCACCTCCCCTGGGGCTGCTGTCTTGGTGCCTCTCTTGTGTGCTCCCATTTTAACCCCATTCATGGGGGCCACAGCCACGTAATTGGATCGAGCAGACACTGACAAGGTCAATTTGACAATTTCATTAATCTTTTATTAAACACGAGCCCTGAGCTCCAGCCAAGCTTGTCTGTGAGCTGTCCCCAGAACGTGCCTGGCATATTCCTGTCTCGTATGCTTCCGCTGGGCCAGACGTGACTGTCCTGGTGCTGTCAGCTGTGACAGAGTGCTTCCTGGGTGCTGGACCCCGATGCAGAGAAAATCTTTCGGTCTCTCAGGGCCACCTGGCGTGTGATTAGTGTGCCACACGGTCACCATCAAGATGACGGTGGTGTGGTAGTGGGGGTGATATTGATAAAGTCATAGCAACCTTGACAATTAGAAATAAAACCTTTTCCTCTGCTAGGAATAAGACTGAGCCTAAGCAAAGGGACTCTAAGGTTTCTTTGCTTGGAGGGTGATGAAGAGCAGCTAACAGTGTTTCTAGCCGTTAGAACAGACCAAACAGTTTCAGAGGCAACAATGGAGTGACAAATGGCATGCCCGGCACATGGTACTTACACAGGTTGTTAGAAGTGGAGGCACAGGGAGGGAAGGGAAGACGGGAGGGATCTGGAACGAAAGCTGGTGTAAGCTGAAGCCACCACGAGAGAACCTGGAGGAAGGTAATAGGTGCCCTTCGTGTTTGAGAGGAGGGCCTTGAACTAGACGGGAGCTCTCAGGATTCAAAGAGAGAACAAGGAGAGAGAACAAGGAGAGAGGAGAGCACCAAGAGGAGGTGCCTAGGTGGAGGCCATGGTGAGTGTGGCAGGGAAAGAGAGAGAGAGGAAGATGAGGGTGGAAAACAAAGTGGAACCACAGCTCAAGAGCCTTGGGAACATGGGAGGGTATTTGGTCAGGTACAGGAAGCATTGTTTGCAAGCACTGCTGGATACATTGTAGAGGACTGCACAGGGCTGGGCTGTTTCAGGCATTCTGGCAACAGCAGAAAAGGACTCTTGAGAAACTGGGAGGGTGAGAGGTAGGAGCAGGGAGACGGAGGAGAGGTTGGGGAAAGGGACACAGAGGGCCCATATGATTTCAGGCAAGGGGATTTGGAGCTGAGCAGGGAGGAGGGGGTGAGTTCCATACCAGGCCCAGAGAACACAGTGAATATCAGTGCTTCCCAAGCCCAGTTCCCAGTGGCAGCACCTGTTAGGATCAACCTACTCACGGGCTGCAAGAAGCTTTTAGTTAGTGGGGACAAGTAGGGTGTCAAATGAGACCCTTACTGACACAGCCATGCCTAGGGCTTATTACCAGGGCTATAAGCAGACATGCTGCCTTTAACACCATAGCTTGATCGCTCCCCTGGTAAGGCAAAGAGCCCATGGACCCATGGACTCACAACATAGGAATTGACAGAGTCACCCCCAAGGGCCTAAGAATCCATCCAAGGCCATGTCCAGCTTTCTACAATGTAATTCAAGCCTAAGCTCCTCCGGAGACCTCAGCTCCCCTACTTTGATGATGCCTGTTCTCCCCTGGACATGTTCTTCCCCAGGAGTTGACTATACAGACCAAAGGCTAGGCACCAACCAGTCAGATCCAGAGATGTGGAGATGGGTCACCCATGGTGGAGCCCTGAAGGACCTCTAGGTAGAGGTGAGCTGTGACGGCAGTCAGGGATACTGGGTGTAGAGCATGTCCCAAAGAGGAGAGATGGAAAACTCGGAGAGGCTGTTTGGAAAGCCTCCACTGAGGGGTGACCTCTGTGCTCAGCATGAGAATATGTACAAGGTCTTTATAGGCAGGGTAAGGGTGGTGAAATTTGGATGACTCTTAATGACCAACCTTGTGCTGTCACCTTCTTGTTTTTCTTCTTGTTTTCTTCTTGTTGTTCTTCTTGTTCTTGTTCTTCTTCTATTATTATTATTTGATTACTATTGTATGATTATGTAAAATTTGTCATGAGAATTGGGAGGAACTACCTTACTCATGTTTGGATCTACCTGGGGCAGAGCCTAGGGAAGGGTTCTCCAGATTCCCTGCCTCCATGTTGAAAGGGGGGGCAGAGGAGGGAGAATGGACAGAAGCATAGGGGTTCAAGGCTGAAACCCAATCTCATTAGTCTCTTTACTTATGGAAACCACCCCTCCCCCAGGCTCACTGCTGCCTCAGGACACACTCCAGCCTCTGCTATCAGCTCTTCTCTGTGTAGCTGGCAGCTGTTCACCTGCCAGCCTCCTCCCTCATGCTCACCCTCCTCCCCTTTAAGTGCCATCTGCACCTTCTGCTCCTGCACTTCCGCAGATAGTTTCCCCCTCAGGCCTTGTTAGTATGGCTTTCATCCAGGGGTGGCCCCTTGGTGGCACTGTGAGCTATGGTACCTAGTCTTCTCTGGAGGAATATAGGTGTTTAGAGCCAGGTGTAGGACTGCTGGGCCTCTGGGTGTTCCTCAGTCTCTTCCCCTTGACATGAAGCAGTCCACTGCCCCGTCTGCATCCAGGCAGGTAGGCCCCTTTTCTTCAGTCCCTCTGATACTTACATGGCTCATTTTGAGGAGATAAAGGTGCAGCCTCCCAGCCAGCCGAACCCTGGGAACCCGAACCATGGCCTTCCTACTGAGGTCGCACTGGGGAGTTATTTCATTGCAGTGCCTCTCCTTCTTCCTCCTTATATCAGGCTTACTGATGGGGACTGCTTTCTTGCAGGAATTAACTTGGTTGTCATGTGAAGGTCTCAGAAGAATGCCTGGTAGAGAGCAAGTGTTCATTGCGGGGATAATCACTACTATTGCCTTTTAATTTGAAAATAATAAAGTACAAGCTAGAAGTTCTCAGGAGGCTAAATAAAGAAAAAACATACCCCTCTCGATTACTGAAAGGGTGCTTCTCAATTGTTCTTCTCTTCACTTGGCTCTGTTGAGCATCTATTGTGAACACACACTCATGCACAGACACACACAATCCAGAGGTCCCTCTTCTAGGCTTGCTTTACTCACTTATTAGCATATGCAAATGTCTTTGAAAACCCCTAGTATCTTTATCTGGCTTTGCAGTCACATTGCCTGGAATCCTGTAGAAGTGGGAAAGGAGGAAAGCAGAAGTCAGGCCGGCTTTGGGTAGCAGCTGTTGCTAACTCCAAAGAGTCAATTACAGCAGAACAGTTGTCACCACAAAGGAGAAGGGCAACCATATATGAACTCCTTGCTGTAGTTAAGAGGTTCATTTAAAGTCACTGGGCTAGAATTGTCTTTTCCAAATGTGCACATTAATGGATTTAGAGATGAGATTTGGGGGAGGTATTGGGATTGAGTGGGGCCATGGGGCCTCATAATGGCACAGAGTCTTCCAAAAGGAGGAGAGATCTGAGCCAGTGCATGCCTTCATCTTCCCATGGGATGCAATCTGCCATATTTCAGAGAAGTGGAAAGGCCCTTGCCAGCCACCTGATACTATAGTCTCGGACTTTCCAGCCTCTGCAAAGTGTGAGCCAAAGGATATCATTTCTTTATGCATTGCTCCTCCCAGGAGTTTGGTGTCATGACACAAAGTACACTGAGACACCTCTCATTTTAGTGACAGTGCTTGAAGCCAGAGAAGGGCACGGGTTCCCTGAAGTCACTAGGCAGTCAGCTAGGGGAGAGTTGAGCACAGCCAGACCTTTGCCTTTGTTCTCAGGTGACATGTGCTGCCCTCCCCTTCTTCCCTCCCACAGTCCTTTTGGCCTTGAGGCATACAACCTGGCTGGGGAAAGCCTTTTGCCCTTGTACCGCCTTGATCTGCGGTTCCAGATGTGTCTCAGGTAGGAGGCAGAGAGGTGCAGAGGGACATGGCCAATGGGGAAAAGGTACTAGGACCAGGGGAACTTGCTTCCTTTGTTGCTGCTGGTGGTTTTTGCCTCTTAGAAGCTACAGAATTTTGCCTTGGTTGGAAGCTTTGCTCCTTCATCACCCGCCACCTATCCCACCGTACCCCCATACACTGAAGCACACATACTTTCCTGCAAAAAGGGGGGTAAGCTAGACCATGGTCCAGTGGATTCCACTGTGTGTCATTGCTAACATACTAAAGTATTTCCTTTTTTAGAAAAGAAGCCTTTCTGCACCCTCCCCACAAGTTCTCTGCCATCTTCTCTGCACCCTCGGTTCTTTGTATGTGCACTGTCCCCGGTCCTTTTTTCCTTGCCTCAGAATCATAGGGCTCTTCCTGATCCATCCACTCCTCTCACCCACAGAGATCAACCCCTCTGAGCACCTCAGGCAACTGGTCCTCCAGGCCCAGCTCCAATGCTCGTATAGTCCTGTCCCCTGTATGTTAGCATCCTACCCCAGAGGGGAGCCTGGGACAGGAGGCAGGGCGGAAGGTTTATTGCTTTGGCTAGGTATGGGTTTCATGCAGCCAGGGAGCGAGGCAGTTTCCCATAAAGTGCTAGATTCAGCTATGAAAGAACCCAGATATGTGTGCTTTATCTAGGGGTCTAGAAAACCCGCTTTCCAAACCTCAGAGTCTACACCTGAAAGGTGACAACGATTCTGCTTGAATCGAGGTGTAGAAAATAACTAACTGTAGTAAGCTCCTTGCTGATGTATATTCCCTCACCTGACCCTTTTCCCAGGCCACAGAAGTAACTACAGGAGCCAAAAAAAGAGGCCCCAAACTCAAAGTGGAACAACAGGACTGAGCACTGGGGAGATGTGCAACTTAGCTGGGCAGCCTGGCATGTCCTTCGCATAAACTCCAGCTGTGTGTTGGGATGCCAACTACTGCTGACTTGTCACAGGGTCTCCCGGACCCCACATCAGCTGTGGGAAAACACTTCCTGTCCCTGGGTAGACAGAGCTTAAACCAATGAAATGAAATTTTTAACTGGAAATGTAGAACACCAAGGGGTGCATGGAGAATTAGTCTTTGTCACCAGCACTTTGATAATTAAAAGCACTGGGGAGCTTGCCCAAAAATGGTTTCAAGAACATGATACCCGAGTATATGTGGGTTGACTTGAGCTCATGGCCATCTTGATGGCAAGTCTCTCTCCTCAGCAAGTGACACTGATACCCATGTCTCACAGGGGCTCCCAGTGTCTCCCACATTTGGCCAATGCCAATTACTTCTTGCGAGGCCAGGAATAGTTCAGGAAAGGGACGGGAAGCTGGGTGAAGAGAACACCTCTTCTAGCTGGGACACTTCCCCGAGAACCTCAAGAAATGAACATACGGCTGGCACTAACAGACAAGTGTGTATTCCATATGGCTCAGGCTGGCCCTATGGAGTGTGGACACCTCCAGTGGGTACAATTCCCCCTGACATTTTCCTTGTGACTATCAAAAGGAACCAATTTAAATAAATGCCCAGGACTCACTGATGGGAGACCCCAGGGACCGATACTTCACTTATTAATTTGTCACTCTATTCTCCACAGATACAGTCATTAATTTAACACGCATTTATGGAGTTTCTTTGATGTTCCTGGCTTATTTTGGATAGTGGATGTTTGGGTGAGCGTGTAAGGGTCAAGGTCCCTGTCTGCATGGAGTTTATTCCCTAGCAAAATAAGACAAAGACTCTAAGGGACAAGTAGACCTGTGGACAATCATAGCCTTAAGATGGTTTATGCTTATGGTCGTGTGCGAGTGATCTGCATTTAGATTTGGAGTTTTGATCCTTCTCGGGCTGGGGACATATTGCTATATGCTGGCTGTCTCCTAAAGCTGGGCAGAAGCCGTGAACTGTGCCTCAGTTGATCACCTAGTACTGTGTTGTCAGCACTGTGTACATGGTAATCCAATGAATCACATGAGCTATTCAACACTTTATTATAAAAACAGGATTGTTATAATGCTTTCTTATAAAAATAGGTTGTGCTGTATGACTTTGTCCAGATGTATGCTGACATAGCGTCCTTAGCATGTTTAAAGTAGACCATGCTTAACCAGGATGTCTCACACATCAGGTGTATTAAATGCCTTTGGACTTACAACATTTTTTTCCATTTGGCATGTTTTTTTTTTTTTTTCAGGAGGTAATTCCAATGTCTGAGGATTCATCTTTGTCAGTTTGATTGGATTAGAGTAACCTAGGGTGCTAGTACAGCATGTCTCTGAATACGTCTCTGAGAGTGTTTACAGAGAGGATAAACTGACCAGGGAAGGCCCACCCTGGATGTACAAGGCACTACATACAACCTAGGTGAGGACCCAAGATGAAGAACAAAAGTGATGAGGGCAGGCAGGGAAAGCTGAAAGCTAGCAAATCCTCCTGTCAGGCCATTCCTACCACCCGTGATGGAATGTCGGAAAACATGAGTTATTGGGCTGGCCAGGGGTTTGTAAAGCAATGTAGGGCAAAAGAGCAGTGGGGAATGAAATGAGGAGAGCTTTGCCAGGCAGCAGCAGGCGAGGGCATGGACAAGGCTTGTGATTCAAGTCAAGAGAAAAGGGAAACCATGAAGGTTTTCAAGCAAGGAAAAGGCATGATCAAATTAATGTCTTATGAAAAAAATCCTTCTATTTACTATGTCAAAAAGACAACATGGAAGTAAGCGTGGAAGCAAGAGAAAGCCCCTGAAATGCTCAGTGGAGGGTGAGAGGTGCTGGTGGGGATGAGAAGTGGGCTAGCCTGGAGACCTACTTTAAAGGAAGAGGAATCTGTCAGTGGATTGGATGAGGACAGAGAAGGGGAAGTCAGCACAAGGTGGTCCCAAAGTTGTAGCATGAGCAACTAGAAAGCTGGAGTTGCCATTGTGCTAGGAAGGTTTGTGAGGGCGGACTGGGAACTTGCAGTGACAGGGTTAAGTGCCAGACATGTGAAGGAGGAAGCTGGCATTGTAGTTAGGTATGGAGTCTTGAGGTAAGAGCGTGGGACTTCTCTGTACACCCAGGCATCACCGGCACATAATGACATTCCAAACCAGGCAAAGGACGAGAATCTGCAGACCAGTGAGCTTAGCTGGAGAAGAGAAGAGGCCCTAGGTCCTAGAGGGAATCCCACACACCTGCGTGACCTTGCACACATTCCTTCAGGAATCCCAAACTTACTCTAAAGACAGTGGTTCTCCATCCTCCTAGAGCTGTAACCCTTTAATGCGGTTCATCATGTTGTGAGCCACAATCATAAAATTATTTTTGTTGCCACTCCATAACTGTAATTTAGTTACTGTTATAAGTCATAATGTAAATATCTAAATGACTGTGTTTTCTAGAGGTCTCAGATGACCCCTGTGAAAGAATTGTTCAACTCCCAAAGAAGTTCGTTATGCACAGGTTTGGAATCTCTGCTCTAAGAGGACACGGCAGATGGAGAACTGCTGAGAATCACCAGAAACATGGGAGCATAAAGAAAGCCCTCCACAGCAGTGCCTCCCGTCTCCCCGTATCTGCCTGGCCCCTGATCACTGTGGTGCTCTTCCCCTGACCTCACCCCTTCCGTATCCCATCATCAGCTCTACAAAAACCTTTACTCGCGGTGTTCTGGATCACATACCGTCTGGGCTTCAGCCCCTCATACAGAAATGACTTGCTCATGGTTCTGAAGGTTGCGAAGTCCAAGATGAAGGTGTCAGCCACTGGTATGAGGTGAAGGCTCCTTCCTCAATCATGATGTCATTTGTATGTCCTCAGAGAGCTCCCACAGGCCTCTTGTACATGGTACTAGTCCTATTCATGAGGGTGACTTTCCAAAGACCTCCTTCTTCTGATATCATCACTATTGAATTAGTTTCAGCATATATTCATTTGGGGAACACAAGCATTCAAATATCCGGTAGGCCACAGTCGCCTGCTTTCTACTTCCTACAGGAATAACTCATTGACACACATAGGACTTTGCACAAACAGCAACATTGTTCTGCCTTTAGCCCAGTTAGTTACCACGTTGACAGCAAGGCTCCATTTTCCAGACATGGAAATGGAGGCACGCAGAGGTTTGATGATTTATCCAAGTTCACACGGCCAGAGTGGCTTATCTACTAGTCACATGGGGTTACAGCATCTGGCTTATCGACAGGGCACCATAAGCCTCCAGGCATAATTGCTCACCTGGCAGAAAGCCTCTACAGGCAGCTGGGAGGAAAGTTCCAGCTTAACTGAGTGCATGGTGTGGATCAGCTGGGCCAAGAAAAACAGGGCAGAACATAGACTTTGTGGCTGTATTAGAGGAATCGAAAAGAAAAGATACAGGAGACAGAGATGAACTGTAAACAATGGCCAGGGAAAAGCTGGGAATATTACCTTCACTTCTTCTTACTGGCTCAAAAGCAGGTATCCGTATATGACGGGGAGCTGTAAATGCAAGCCTGTGTGTGTGTGTGTGTGTGTGTGTGTGTGTGTGTGTGTGTGTGTGTGTGTGTGTATGTGTCTGTCTGTCTGTCTGTCTGTCTGTCTTGTATGCATGTGTCTGTCCATCTGTTTGTCTGTCTGTGTTTGTGTTGTATGTGTGTCTATGAAAGATCACACGAACACTGGGAGGATGAGGGATCGCTCAGATGGTTCAGTGAGTAAAGCACTTGTGTGTAAGCGTGAGAACCTGATCCCAAGAGCCTACATGAAACTAATACTTCTACAGTGAAATGGGAATCATGGGCAAGAGAAACCTACAAAGTCACTGTTCAGCTAGCCTGTGGTAAACCACAAGAGACCTGCTCTCAAACAAGATGGAAGGTGAGAAAGGACATATGCAGTTATTTTCTGACCTCCATATGTAAGCTGTAGCATGCACATTCCTGAACTCACACATGCATGAACGTAACATATGGACACACACTCACAGAGAGAAAGAGAGAGAGAGAGAGAGAGAGAGAGAGAGAGAGAGAGAGAGAGAGAGAGAGAGAGAGAGAGAAGGAGGAGAGGAGAAAGGAGGAGAACAGGAAGAGAAGGAGGAGAACAGAAGATGAGGAGGAGGAGGAGGGGAGAGAGGAGGAGAAGAAGAAGAAGAAGAAGAAGAAGAAGAAAGAAGAAGAAGAAGAAAGAAGAAGAAAAGAAGAAGATATTGATCAGCAGGGTTTCATTCCAGAAATCACAAAGGTCACAGAGGAGGATTGTGATAGACCCAGGATGTGAACTCTGGTATCTCTGGGAACTTGGAGCTGCTTTGAGACAGAGACGGTCTCTAATGGATAGTGTGCCAAGTTCCATCAAGCCCAAGGATACTATAGTGTAAAGAAGAAGAGTCTGAAAATCAGAAAAACCCAATGCACCTCTTATTTCTCTACTTACAAGGCATTGCATCTCAGAATGTTATTTAATCTCCTTGAACCTCATTTTCCATACCTATAAGATAGATAAAAACTGTCTTAAAAGAGTTAATGTAGTTGTTAAAGGGATTCATTTTGGTAGACTGCTCATGTAGCTGCTAGCATAGAGTGCGTAAGCTTTCTCTTCTTTCTGTTTCCTATTTCTCTGGGTGGTAGTGTCACATCAAAAGAGTATAGGGTGTAGAAGGGACAATATGATGCTGGTACTCTGAGAAGTAACAGGGGAGGGATGAAGATCTGACTTGACAAAAGGCTATTACACTGTCTCTAACATGTAGACATCCCTGGGAGCAGCAGGGGAAGTATGAACACTACCCAGTCCACTGGAATCACAGTGACACACTGGCTGAAGCCTGCACTGGCCACTCTGGTGGCTGGCTGGCCTTGGAAGGGGAGGCAGTTAGGGAACCTTGTGGGGGCCCCTCCCTGGAGAGCAAGTACCTTGCCTTGGAGGTCTCCTGAGCCTTCCCACCCAACTGGGCATTCAGAGAAGGAGCACATTCTATGTCCATCTGTTTCCCTTTAACCATGGTCTTGGCTGCCTTTCCTCCTTGGCTGCCTCTGGACAGGGGCTTTCCAGTGAGTTAACAGCCCCAGGGAGATGTGGGAGAGGAAGCCCCAAGGGGAAATACTTGAGATGGGAGGCTGCTAGGACTCCCAAGCCAGTCCAACCATGTGCTCTGTCCTCAGCCTTCCTTTTCAGCTTAATCAGTGGTTCCTGCAAGATTTAACTGTTGTGAATGCAACATAGATAGTCATAAGACAGAAACGGGTGGCTGTGGAATTCAGGACACTAAGAGCT
This sequence comes from Acomys russatus, assembly GCF_903995435.1. Classification (NCBI taxonomy): domain Eukaryota; kingdom Metazoa; phylum Chordata; class Mammalia; order Rodentia; family Muridae; genus Acomys; species Acomys russatus. The sequence continues at coordinate 9,815,856 of NC_067165.1, forward strand.
CTCATGCTTTGTTTTGATTTTTCTTAAAGTAAAGAACCCGTGTCCAATGAAAACAACATTGATGCTAATACTTCACACACACACACATACAGAAATCTAAACCTGGTGACATGCAGACTTGGGACTCAAGTTCAGGTTTACCCATAAACCTCTCCAACCCCTAAGACAGCACAGAAGGAAGCCTGCCTGTGCTCAGCAACTGTCCTCAGAACTGCCAACTCTAATATCTCCTCTGTGAGGTATTAGATGGTGGCATGACAGGGTCCTGAGGGGCACCAGGCACACCAAGCAGATCAGTGGAAAATGATCTGTTCATTATGGCTCACTCATTCACCAGGCATCCTCAGCCCCTGCCAAGTGTCTTGCTTGATTTCCATCTTGTATCTGACCTGTAAGAGGAACAAGAGTCTGTTGTCCTGGGTCACAGGATGGGATAAAAATGCAAATCTGTCTTTATTACTTTGTTGTCATGACCTTGGCAGCAGGAATAAAATGCCACCTTGTCCCCCACCATCTCATTTGGATATGCTGTTCTTGTAATTGAAGGCTGTAGTTGTTGTAGGCTCCTGGAATGTCAATGCACCATCTGGTCCAGGGTTGGGTATAAAACATGGTCCTGTTTGTGAGTGGGTCTGTGAGGGCAAGAGGGTGGAGAGATGTCAAGGAGCTGGGAACAAAGAGAGCTGGGCTTAAAGGCTGAGTTTGACTGTAAAAACCTGTTGGGTGAGCTCTAATGGGACATGTGTGCCATATCCAATGCCATTCAGTACAAGTAGACTGAATTGTCTTATGACAAGGGACGTCTAGTCTAGTGGAGTGGCTCAGTGCGCACGCACCAGAGCACTTGAGTGTCACAGTGTTGGACTGTTGAGAGCATCTGAGGAGGGGGGCCTGGATGGCCTGGGTTGAAGTTAAGGCTGGGCATAGTGGCACACGTTTTTTAATCCCAGCACTAGTCTTCCATCAAAAGTGACCTGGATGGCTTCCTGCCGGAGTGTAAAGGTTGTGCCTAGGAGAGGAATTAAATGGTTTTAAAAGGCTTGTTAATTCACATAAAGTGCTATGGTGACGTCAAGGAATTGGAAATTGCTTGGCTAGGCCGGAGCCAAAGGTAAAGGCACCATAGTTTTTTGGAGAGAAGGAATGTAAGTGGAGAACACCCGGGATGAGTTTGGGAGGGCTCTCTCACTGCTCTGCACCCCAGTTTCTCCATCTTCCTGAAGACAGTACTCTTTACTTCACATTGCTACCTTGTGAATTAAGGAAGCTGGCCATAAAGTCACCAGCATGGTTCCCAGCCCACCATGGTGGTCATACAAGTGTTTTCTGCTAATGCTACTCGACCCAAAAGCCATGGATAGGAGTCTAGCTAGATGTGGGCTTAGAAGGGCCTTGGTGCTGAGCATTGGCTCCCACGGAGAACCATAGAAGCAAGGCTGTGCTGGGCACAGATGTGAGAACAAAGCCTCCCATGCACCAGCAATGAGCAAGTATGCAGTGCCTAGAACCCTGGCTCAAGGGCAGGGAAGGCAGTGGGTGCCAAGATTCTGCAGAATGGAAGATAGCAACCATGGAGGACAATCAGGAGAGTCTGGAGGGACCATCATTGAGCATTTGGCCTCTGACCCTGTCCCTTAGTGTAGGGCAGCTCTTCTCTGAGCTGTTTTGGACTCTATCCACATCCCAGGGCATCTCGGAGTCATCAGTGGCCTGAACAAGCTAGGAAATGGCCAGGGTACATACACACCCCTTTGACATCTCAAGCCTCAGCATTCTGATGTGTGTGGTAGGGTGTTCCACCCAGATTGGCAGCTTCTGACTCCCTTTGGGCATTCACCCCACTTCTGAAACCCCCTTGATAAGCTTCTCTGGGATCAGTGTCCTGTGAAAAGTGGAAGACTGCCTGCCAAATTACAAGTACTCCAGAACACCCCCATTATAAGTATTATTATCTCAGTGACCCAGCTCTAACAATGTCAATGCTATGTTGCTCTGTGTGACATCAGCTCCCTCCAGTTTCCTGTTCCTCCCTTCTTTCACAAATCACACGCCTGAGCAGGGCACCTGCAGCATATCCTGGCTGGAGTGAAAAAGAGCCTCCTGCCTCCATAGACCATATGTTCTTGGAGGAACTGTAGGTAAATAATAACATAAATCTCAAAGAGCTAGGAAGGTAGGAAAATATAGCTAAAGAGAATGGAAGTCGAACTAATGCATTTGTCCAATGTGTGCCCAGCCCTATGCTTGGTCCCAGGTGTGTGTGTGTGTGTGTGTGTGTGTGTGTGTGTGTGTGTGTGTGTGTGTACTGACTATGTGACTTGCTGTGCTTCAAGCCCAAGCACACTTCTTGGTGCTCCTGACAAGGCGAGCTCTCCCTTCCAATTCTCCTTTGTGTAACAAAAACAGTTCTTGTTTTCTGTTAGTTGTTTGTTTTCAGGCTTGAACATGGGAATGTGCATATGTGTGTATACATATATGTATATATATATATATATGGATGGATGGATTTGTGTGTATGTGCATATGTATATATGTGTACATATGCTATTGTATGCGCGTGTGGATTTGTATGTGTATATGTGTATATATATTTGTGTGTGTGTGTACATGTTCATGTCTAGGTTTGTGGGTGTATGTGTATATCTGTGTATATATGCATATGTGTGGATTTGTGTGTGTGTGTGTATATGTGCATGTGTAGGTTGGTGTCTGTATGTGTTTGTGTATATATGTGCATGTCTGGATTTGTGTATGTGTATGTGTGTGTGGATTTCTGTTTTTATGTGTATATATTTGTGTATATGTGCATGTACAGATTTGTGTATGTGTGCATGTTTTGTATATCTACTGTACTAAGGATTGGAGCCCAAGAATCAAGCATTAGAGTAAAATTTTTACAATTGTTTGTCTTGTGCTAACGTAATAAAATGTTTTGGGTCCCTTTCCATCTTTTTTATATACTTTAGAACAGATATTTAAAGAACTATCTAATCTCAAATATTTGAGAAAAACATAAAATCACCTAGGCCGAGAGCCTTTTAAAACTGTTCATTTTCTTCTATGGTTACTGAGGACTTCTTGGACCGATATTGGAGGCATCCAGAAACATTTTTTTCGTTGAACAGGTTGTCTCCTCTTAAAAACACGGTCCTCCATTGATGTTGTATTCCCTTGATGTTTTGGTTCTGATCTCAAGTGTCCCCTGAAGGCCTGTACTATGGCTTGGTTGATGACCTGTTGCCCCACTAGGAGGTGGTGGCAGGTTTAGGTGCTGGGGTCCAGTAGAAGGAAGTGAAGTGTGTCCTAGAAGGGGCTGCTGGGAGCTTCCTCTCCTCCTGTTTACTTCAAAAGCCTCCTCCACTATGGGCTCTGGCCACAACAATATCATGGACTGGAACCTCAGTACTGAACCCGGTGCACCTGTCCCCTTCATAGGATTCTTCAGGTGCTTTGTCATGGCATCTGAAAACTGATGATACACCTTATTTATTGGCTTATGATTGTTGCTTTCCCCTGTAATTTTATTTTTCATAAACCAGAACAAAACAAAACAAAAGCAAAAGCAAAATAGTACCATATTTACTGGTTTTCTCTAGAAAAAAAGCTCTCGGATTTCCATATGAAATCTGCTGCTTTTCTGTTTTCTAGTTTGTTTTTTCGTGTTTACTGCCCCTTTCCCAGGGCTTTCCGTGGGTCTCCTTTGTTCCTTTTTCCAATGGCTTAGCAGCAAGCTAAATTCCTCCTCTCAAGCTGTCTTCGTTAATTAGGAATGTATTTGAGTTTAAGCGGTTCCCACTCAGCATAGCTTTGGCAGCATTCTGCTTTATAAATTGTTTTCTTATTTTCATTATTTTCTAAATATTTTGTACTCGTGGAGGTTTTTTGACATAATATTATTAGAAAAGATTTTAATTTCCATGTGGCAGTTTACTGCAGCTGTTTCTGTTGTTGAAACATTACTTATTTCTAGTTTTTCTGCTCATGGTCCAAGAATGAAAATAGTATATATTTATATCACTTGGAATTTACTCTATATTTGTAAAAATAAAACCATCATGATGTGTCATTAACTCCATCAATTCTTTTATTCAGATATTTTTCCATATTTACTTTTTTTGTCATGCCTCCTTGTCTTTTAAACATTTAAAATGTATAAAGTAATACAGGTAGGTATATAGTAATTTCTCAGACATAATCATGTAATTGATACTTGTGAGCTCCCCATTCTTAGGACATTTCTAATAATGCAAATTCACCTTATCAATTTGCTTACCCTCAGTGGTTTTTTATAGTTATTATTTTTTTTTTGGAAGGGTATCACTGTGTAGCCTTGGTCACCCTATATATAGTACTACATGGAGACAAGGCTGGCCTCAAACTCACAGAGATCCTCTTGCCTCTGCTTCCTGAAGTTTTAAATTAAAGATGCATATCACTACATTCAGTTCATTATGATTTATTTACTAATTTATTTTGTGGGGGGCACTTTTATACTACAACACACCCACAGAGGTCAAAGGTCAATTTCTTGAGAGTTGACTTTCTCCTCCATGTTGTTAAGGTTGGGCCTTAACAGCCTTGTTTATCGCCACACTGTGTACCCCAGGTCTCGCTGACCTGGAGACCATCTAGTAGGTGTTTGAGCTCTCCCTCTGTAGTAATGCTCAGACTGCAGAAGCACACGCCACTGCACCTGGTTTTGTTGTTTTCCTCTGTGGGTTTGGGGGTCAGGCCTTCTTGACAGATGCTTTTTACCTACGGACTCTTCTTCTCCTCAGTCAACTGTTACCCGTTTTACGTTTCCTTTCCCTACTTCTTAAATGTATTTAGAAATCATCTCTGTATGAGTGATAGAAACTAGAAACAGTCTGCCAAAGTTACCTTTGTCTGCGGCCATGCTGTGTAAGCGTCTTTGCACTTGGTGCTTTAAAAAGTTAGCTATTCAGGGGGTTGGTGGGTCGGCCCACAGGTAAGGCACTTGATGCCTCCTAGCCTGATGGCTGAACTCAATCCTCAGAATCCATGTGGTAGAAAGAGAGACCTGACTCCTTCAAGTGTCCTCCTCGAACCGCCATGTGTGTCCTATGGCACCCATACCTACATCCAACATGCACATACAAATAAACAAGCAGATGAACACAGATAAAACTAAGAAAGTTAAAAACTTGGCTGTCGCCTTGAGTACATAACAGGTGTGTGACTGCTGAGTCCTCAGTGCAGACTTGGCCTTTAAAAACAATCAATTTCACATGTTCCATGGCACATGCCTTGAATTCTGCTTTGATTTTGTATCCCCCTCTCTGCTCTCTTTTTAATTGAGTTTGCTTTAAATCTGTAGGAAGCCGGGCCTTTAGCCTGTGTGATTTCTGCCTGGAATGTAGGTAACACATATGCAGACAGTTATACTTAAGACTCTGTGATCGGAGAACGGCCTGGATTTAAGTCTTTGTTCTCTGACCAAGGGCAAGTGACTTAGCTCACTTACGGTGTGAATGTCCAGCATGAGGCATGTATGGTGAGATCTCTGCTTCATGTATAATATAGCTCCTGGGCAAACTGGATAAGACAACACCTGTGGAGGACGCAGCACAATAAATCCCTATGGCCAGTATGCAATAAATGTTGATTTCTTGACATTTTTTTTTATTGTAAGTTGCACATAATTTAATATTTGCATTGTAGTCCAAAAACATTTGTTTTCAGCAGGATGATCTGACCTGTTTTTCTTACTCATAAGCTTAAGGCATTAAGTGATTTACTCTACATGCAACCATCCTCTACTATCTGACCTAACTGATGTCTGCGTTTAATTCCACCACTGAACTTCACATTATTTTATGAATTTTTTTGTGGGGTTCTTTGTTTATATATTTTGTAAGAACTTAGAAGTTGAAAATACCGTTTGTAACTTAATTACTAATACATATTTTAAGGTGGGTGACATTGTTCAGGTGTGGTAGCACACACTTTTAATCCCAATACTCAGGAGGCGGAGGTAGGTGGATCTCTCTGAGGGTGAAGGCAGCCTGGTCTACGTAATGAGCTCTAGGACAGCCAGAGCTACATAGTGAGACCCTGTCTCAAAATTCCTGGCCAAAATAGGTGACACCTATGACATATAGTTATAATAGAATTTATCTTGTTAGTGTTTAGGAGAGCAATATATCTTTAACTTCCTCAGTGATATAGTAACAGCCTGATAATTAAAAATACGTTTGTGTGTGTGTGTATGCACATGTGTGCATGCGTGTGTGTATGTGTGTGTGTGTGTGTGTGTGTTTGTGTGTAAAGGCATATTTTCCATGGCACTAGTGTAGAGGTCAGAGGACAACTTTCAGGGATTATCTCTTTCTACCTTGTTTTGTTGTTTTGAGGCAGGATCTCTCTTGTTTCTGCCATGATGTACACTCCAGGCTTCTGGCCCATGAGCTTCCAAGCAGTTCTCCCAGCTCTGCCTTTGGGAGTAAGATGTGCACCTCCCCATCCAGCTTTTCATATGGGTCCTGGGGATTGAACTCAAGCCATCAGACTTGTTCAACAGGCATCTTTACCTACTAAATCACTCTGATGGTCTGATAACCTTAAAAAAATATTTCCTGCCAAGGAAAATTCAGAAACCAGTTACTTTTTTTATCTGTATACCTTATTTTCTTTCTGAATATATATAATTGTGACTGAACTTTATTTTTCTAAGTTCTAGCTAGTTAGGTTTTTATTTTCACTTATGATACTTCACATTGACTTCTTGGGCATTTGGCTCACGTAGATATTTGTTTGGGCTAAGTACATTTTCTAAGCACATTACTTTGGCTAAGTAATAAGCGTGTTACACATCACATTTGTTGTTCTAACTGTCATTGTGCCTCCCTCCCTTTGATAGTTTTCAGAATCCATACTTGTATCTGTCATGTTTTTTCCTTCTTCTTATTTTGCTATCTGGCTTTTTTTTTTCCCCTGTCTTTCTCACCTGGCATGAGAAATTACATTTCTGCAGTATCAGCTCTGTCTGTTCCCCATCCCCCTGGGAATCTTAGCTAGGCCTTTGTTCTGTACTAACTTAGCACACTGGCACTTTCACCAGTGGCCCTCCCCTGCACCTGTCTCTAACACCCTATCCCCTGCCTAGCTCATCTTCTTCCCTGGGCTTGTAAACAGCCTAACACCTGAGGTTACTAAGCTCTCTCCTGTATTCTCCGTGTCTTTCCAAAGCTTCTCTTCCCTCAGGCTGTCAGGAAGATCTTTCCTTTTGTTATGCTTCCTCCATAGCCAAACCCTCACTGTGTTTTGTTTTCCTCGGGTTCAGGTTTTAGGCTTTGTTTTGCGTTGCTTAATTATCTTTGGATAGAGCAGTCTCCAGAAGACTTGGCAATTGCAACCCAGAAACACAGGAATGGATGCAGCACCAACCCTTCCTTATCCTGGGGATAAGCCTTCCAGACTCAGACCTGAAGTCCACACAGTGTCCTCCAGATCCACCTCCGAAGCTGACCCTCTCATGCAGTTTAGCATCTTCCTCCTTCCTTGGCTGAAGGAGGTCTACAAGCCCCCTTCCCCCAGCGAAGGCTTCTTCCAAGCATTTCCTGTCTTGATCTGATCTGTTTAAGAGGCCTTTCAGGAACGGCCTCTGCGCTCCTGGATGCTAGCCACCCTCTGCTTCCTGTAGTGCCACAGCTCAGATCTGTTTCTGAGTGGATGCTGAAGAAGACAAGAGATCAGCAAAGGCCCGGAGCAGGAGGGCAGGCAGGAGCTCTGTCGGCTCAAAAGCAGGTCCTCTGCAGCGACTCCCACTTTCCTACTCGGCACATCCTATATTTAGGAGTGGGATGTACAGAGAGTCAAGGGTTTGCTGTAGGAGCAGATATAAAATTACCCCATTCGCAAATATGATATGTAGCACTGTGATCAGCTTTTATCATATCCTGTCTTCAGGGGACTTCTGATAGACAGAAGGTGCTATGCTAAGTACTACTAGCCAACTACCATACCAAACATCCAGATGTTTTAATGAAGGCTAATTTTATATGTTTCTTATACTCATTCATTCATTCCTTCATTTCTTCATTCATGGATGTCTGCTTCTTCTACTAGCTTAAGAGTCCAGATTATTTTACTTCTAACCCAGTATAGGAACTGCCCCCTACTGGAGGCTCAAAACCTGGCGAAAGTCAAGGTAAACCAGCACAAACAGGGCAGAGAGAAGAATTCTATTTTAAAAGCCTTGCCTTTGGCCATCAGGAACCCTGTAATGTAGTGTCCATTTGAGAGCACTCTAATGGGAGCAGCCTGAGATTAAGAAGGATGGGTATTAGCCCCCTTCCCCCATGCTCTGACAAAGGAAATCACAATTATGGGTAGGACCAGGAAGCAGCACCCCTCCTGTGTAGGCGTGGTACCCCTACATTCTCTCCCTCCTGCCAAATCTGGTCACACAGAGAAGGGAGAGAGTTAGGGGTGGGGTGGGGACAGAATGGTTCTAGAGGCCAGAGAGTGGCCTCAGTTGGTGTGCTAGGAGGTATGCATTAGGTCCTTTCCAGGGAGGCTGATGGAACCTCAGAGCGACAGCAAACAGCACCTGGTACAGAGAGACACAAGATAAATGTGAAAAGCAATTGTCGAGAAATGATTAATTGAATTCTTGCCATGTGCCGCTATTTTGTATTCTTCCAGTGTCTCTGCAGAGTAAGCACCATTATTCCCCTCTTCTGGAAAACAGAACTGCAGTGTCCAGAGGGCTTGTTCATACCTAAGATTACAGAGCAGTAAGAAGCCATCCAGGAGGCAAATGCCTTCTCCCTGATCCCAAAGCCTGGGTCTTATGCTGAGCTCGAAATAGCACAGGCAGAACTGAGGCCAATTCTGCTGTGTCAGGTTTGAGTGACTCAAAGGACCCTGATGTGGAGAAACAGCCAGACAGGGTGGTCAGTAGAATCCCTCCTCCTCCTCCTCCTCCTCCTCCTCCTCCTCCTCCTCCTCCTCCTCCTCCTCCCCCCCCCCTCCTCTTGACAGCTAAATCAATGGCCCTACCTTCAGACTGGGGTACATGTAAGAGAAAGCCAAACCAGAGCACAGGCTAGCACAGGCAATCTCAGGCTACATAGAGATGTGGCCCAATCCCTGCAGTCATTCTGAGAGGACTCATTTGGTAACTGGATTCAAGGCTACGGCTGAAGTTGAGCTGAGGGATCCAGATGTGACCAGACTTGGGGTCTGATTGTGGCTTGGGAGTTGTAGACTGGCTATACCCTTTGCCTTATATTAATCCATTGTTTCCAACAGACAAGTAAGATTCCAGCTGCCACATCAACCCAGCCCCAGTCATTTCCCCACATCTGATAAAGAGCCTTCAGGTTCTGAGTCAGATTTCTGTCGTCACTCTTGTGTTTTTTTTCCCCCACTCTTAGGAGTGTGTCAAGGCTCAGAGATGAATGGAATAAGTGAATGATTACATGTATATAATTTCAGGCTTATAAGAAAACTGCATGACACATCCAGATGGCCCTTTTTATCTCTGGACCAGGATTAGGAGATGTGAGCTAAGTTTCATCTTGCCTTCTCTGACAGTTACACTACCACACTCTGTTAGCTTCACTCTCCCTATTCTAAAATGGAAACAATAACGCCCATTTTCCTGACTTGAAGTCCAGGTACCTGGCACAGCCCTATAATGTGTCCCCCAGCAACCCCCTCCCCCAACACACACCCTAAAGGTGACCCTGAAAGCATCATGCTGGAAGCTACCAGCAGGTGGCAGCACAAGGCACTTCCAGTCTACCACTCCTGGCCTTAAGAGTTTTGATGTTTCAGGACCAACCCTGGCCTGGGGAGGTCCTTGCTTTTCATGCTAGTGGACGTCTTGTCTTGCTTGGTGAATAGAAACTTGGTCCTGAAATATCTACCTCCAGAGTGTAGCCCAGTTTCCCAAAGATATTGTTTTTTTGTTTTTTTGTTTTTTTTCCTAAAAGGGAGGTGCCTTAAAATGGGGTTTACCTGTAGAATTTGGCTGAGTCTCTTTCAGTTCTGCCGCTGTACCAGCCGTTTTTCTAGTGCCTATCCTATAGAAAGTTATATCAAAGACATATGATCTCGGTTCCGAGTACCTGGAGGGCTGTGAGGAAAGGTGTAAGTCAGAGGCATGTGAAGGAAAGCAGCTTTGAAGTCAGGGGCCATTATGTTAATGGCATTACTCAGTTTCTGGAAGCAATCCTGATTAAATATTCATTGGCTTTGATTATACTGGAATTAGGGCTAAAGCGTGAAGTCAAATCGAGGGGAATAATGGCAATGTAAATAATGCATGGCCTCTAAATTGAAAACACCAGCTTGTGCAGCCAGGTCGGCCCCCACCCTGCTTGTCACCATACCATTTGTTTGGAAGGTGATTAGTCCGATGTGGGCATTTCTTAGCAGCTGGGAGACTGGAATTGGAAAAGATGCCAGGGTGCCCTGTGTCTCCGCGAATGTGGGAGAATTAAAGCAGACAACATGTAGCAGGGGATTTCTTCTCTAGGTCAGGAACTCAGAAGCTTAGACTTCTTGGTGATATCCCACCATAGAGTCCTGTAGTCTGCAAGTGACATAATCATGAGCTCTGCGAAGAATAGCCTCTTTTCTTCCAAATCTTTGGCAGTGTAATTGTTGAACAGAGAAGAGCGAGTGTGGTGGAGAGAGAAGAGCTGCAGCCAGAGAGAGGCAAGATTAGCCAGGTGGGATTTGTTCAGATTAACAAGCCATGGCGACAGGGAGATCTGATAGCTACAAAGTGTGGGACAAATGGTGTGTGTAAGATGGGGTTCTGGGGGATCCAAACAAGAGTCAGGGAAATCTAAAAGATGGAATCTCTATCATCATCTTCTTCTTCATTGGACACCTAGTGCCTGGCACAGAGCATACACCAGTGGATGCTGTTTGAATGGGTAAAGCACCATGACACTGGAGAAAGGAGGAAGTAAGAGGAAAGGGCGTTTCAAGTAGACAGGTCCAGCTCCCATCTGCCAACCCCCAAACCCCTACCATGCAAAGTGCTGGTGAGAGAGGAGTTATCTTCCTGGAAGTCAGGTCAGGGCTCATGGTGGACCAGGAGCTGGTCACATAGAATATTAAACTCCCCTGACCGGATGAGTGATGGATGCTCACCTTCTACAGCTGAGTCATGAAACATGCATAGAGCATGTAGATTCCTCACTGACTTGGTCTATGATGTGCTAAAAAAAAAAAAAAAATGGCCAGTGTCAATAATGATTACCTCAGTCTCTATCAGTTCTCTCTGTAAGACCCATAAAGACCACCAAGCAAGGCGGCACGTCTGTAATCCTTCTTTGGGACCCCTCCTGCTCTCAGTTCTTTTTAATTTTGCCTTATCAAAGCTACATCTGCCCTCTTCACCTTTGTCCATGTTTTTCCACTCTTCTTAGACACGTGACAAGGAACTTGAAAGTCACCAACTCAAGGTGAGTATGGTGATTGGTGACTGTCCAGCACCGCCAGTTAAGCTCAAGAAGAACTAAGAAGAATTCCACCACTCCCCGAATCTCACAGCATTAGCATTCTATGTATCATCTCACTGAGCTGCTCTGGCAGTCTTAAGAGAAAGGCATGGCATGGTGACCATCCTGTTTTATGATCAAAGAAAGTAACATTTGAAAGGCATTGGTTTGTACACACAGCTGGTTAAAGAACTTAAGTTCCACACATCTAGTAAGAAATGACCTCGAGGGTTATCACTGGAGTGCAGTAAGTACTGCCTCAGTCCCTCCCTGCTTCCTGGCTGCTGTCATAAAGTACCAGCTCCAGCACTCCCACGATAAGCTGCCTCTGCTGCCATGCCCTCCCCTGTGCATCTGACTATACAATCTCAAACTGTGAGCCAAAATAACCCCGGCCTCCCCAAAGTTGCTACTTTCTGCTATTTTATTACAAAGATGAGAAAAATAGTTAATACTGGCATCCAACCTCTACCTAGCCCTGGGTCAGATGAGCTGCTAGGAAGATTAAACTAAAAGATTAGAGCTGAAATTGGTGCCTCAAAAGAGAAGCAAAAAACTCCAAACACGTGAAGTAACAGGTGCACTGATATCTCCTCTGGGTCCTGTTTGTGAACCTGAGGCCACCGGGCCTTGGTGCTTCCTTTCATCCTCTTGGTGACCACAGAGGCGTTAATGAGAGTTCCTGGCTAGCAGGGCTGCAGAGAATGATGTGAGTGAGAGGAGATAAGACCTCCAACAGCCCTGGCATCCAGGAAGCAGATGAAACGCATCTGTTGTTGCTAGGTCAGAGGACTTCCTGGCAAGAGAGCTACAGCTACAATCCTTCCTAACCTGACTGTTTTCCTTGCATGCAAAGGAGGGGGGGGGGAGAGAGAGAGAGAGAGAGAGAGAGAGAGAGAGAGAGAGAGAGAGAGAGAGAGAGAGAGAGAAGGAGGGAGAGAAAGCCAAGGTTAGCTTGTCACTACCCTGTGTTTGATGCCTACCTGTGCTGAGCACTATAAAACAAACAAACAAACAAACAAAAAACCACCAGACTATTTCAAGATTTCAAGGCCTAGATCACCCCATGAGGCTTTCGGGGTCACTTACATAGTACCTGCAGCTCAAGTCCTGACCTGCCTAGTGTCACTATCATGGGTAGAGCTATCCCTTGGATCCACTTCTCCCTGGGGAGAGGGTGATGGCTGTGTTGCTAAACAGTGTTTGTTCCCCTTATGTTCCCATGGGTGGGTGGCCAGCCCACGCTGCCTCTCCCAGACTTCTCCTATCAACTGTGATGCTCTCCATGTGGGTGACTTGACAGACAACCATGCAAAGCATTTCCAACTCCCTCAGCATTACCTGAACATCCCAGTGGGAGGCTGGGATGGCAGACTTCCAAACTTCTCCGCATGCCGCCCCCGTATTGGCTCTGGAATCTGCCAGAGACTCTTGAAGCCCATCACTAATTGGACTGGCCTGAGTTTTGCTTTATTCTTTCTGAAATCACCCATCTTTGTGCAGCTGCAGCTGTGCTGTAGTACCAGGAATTTGGTACTGGGTGTCTCAGCTCCTTCCTGCTGTATTTTCATTTCCTCTTCTCTTTTCTCTCAGGGTTTCAGTAAGAAGGCAATACCAAACTATCTAGAAAATTCTTTATTTTGTCCATTGTCAAGCTCTTAATTCTTGACAATTTCATACATATACACGATGCATTCTGTTTAATCCTACCCACAATGCACTCTCATCTCCTTCCCACCCCTGCCAAGTTGTTTTCTCACATTCTTGTGTTTTTGTCTTTCTTTTGTGGCCCACTGAGTGTAACTAGGGTTATTGTGTGACCGTGGCCTTGGAACTATACACTAGGGCCTGGTGGGATCACCAGTGATTACACAACAGAAGGCAGTGGCTGCCTCCCCTCTAGAATCTACAGTAGCTAGTAGTTCAGCAAAGAGTAGGACCCCATGAGCCTTTCCCCACGCATGATGAACTGTTAACATACCCAGTCTTGTGAAGTCCCAGAAAGGTGGATGTAGCTGCTGTGAGATCATGATTACCATGGCTGTGTCATGCCCTGAAGATGATATTTCACAGCACTTTTCTGTATGTTCCAACTCCTATAGTCTTTCTAGCCCCCTCTCTGAAATATTCCCTAAATCTTACAGGGGGTAGTATAAATGTCCTGTTTAAGGCCAAGCACTTAACAACCATTTATTCTTATCATCTTGAGCAGCCACGAGTCTGGGTATTCACAGCAAAGAGTAATTTCTCCAATTAAGGCTGAGGGTAGTATTTCTGTATGGGTAAAACCATAAATATTTACAAGGCCATTTCACACCATGTCAATTTAGTTAAAACAACAACAACAAAGTTCCCATCTAGGGTCTATCATCTCCAAATCTTTTAGCACGTTTTCCTCACCAGGATGAGTTAAGTCCTATGGAGCAGAGCTCAGATCCAATTAGAACACAATTGGTTGCTCCCACAACAGTTAGGCCACTATTACACCAATGAACTCACCTTCCTTGACAGGTTGTAATTACAGTCACATCTGGGTAAGACTGTTGATGCCCTTTCTCCCCCAGCAGCCTGCTTAGCACCTTTTGGCCCTATGCAAGTTAACTAGCACCTTCTCCACACTGTTCCCTACTCTCGTGTTTTCCACATTTGCTCCGTTGGTCTCTATGCCTGCCTCCCTCAGTGCTTTTTACTTCCACTTGTCCTTTCCATGACTATCCTTCACTGTCTCCTGCCCTCCTGCATTGGTCCTGTCCTCCCCTGTGATGCCATTTTCCACACATGACAGCTAAGCTAAGTGGGAGCACTGTATGTACAAACACCTGTGGCCTGATAGCTGCAGATGGACAGAAGAAATTCTGTCCTTCTGGAAGGATCTTCTGGGGACCTGGGCCTGATACTCTAAGGATGGCCTTAAAATCAAAGCCAGGCACTAACAATGGAGGCTGTTGAGTTGATCTAGAAGAGGTTTAGAAAGAGTGGGAAGGTGACTGTGCTATGGTAAAGCAATCAGCCTGATATTCTAGACGCCAGGCCTTCCAGATGACCTGATTGCAATACCCCACCCTGTATCAGAGCCCCACAGGCACTACGTCTTGCTATAAAAAGCTATGCCTTCCTGTCTTTTTTATTCCCTTTCTCCTCTCTCTTTGCCCTTCTTTCTTTTCTTCTGTTTCTTGCCCAATTTTTCTTCTATTCATTAACACATTTTTGTTCCACATGTACTTATGTGCTCTGCTAGACACTAGTCCAAATACAGTTGAGCAAGACAATGAACCCAGAGCATGAATCTAGAGAGGGAAGCAGGGTATGGTGTTGTTTGAGTAAAAGAAGTTAACCCTGGCTAGGTGTGCAAAGGCAGGACACCTAGGCAAGGTGTGAGAAGGGAACCATATGCACAATGGGGAGAAGACAACTTGCCAAGACTCTAAGGATGAAGAGGCACCACCTGTGTGACAACAAGCTATTGTGACTACCCCTTTCTGAGCCTCAGTTTTGTCATCTATAGAGTGGAGATGGCAACGTCTACCTCAAAAAGATTTTGAGAAGACTCAATGAAGCATGTTCAGTTGCCCAATGAAGCAACCTTGCTCTATCTCAAGTTCCTCATCTCTCAGAAATGGACATAACAGCAAGCCAGGATCAGAGATTATGAGGTGAAATGGCCAATGGCAAGGCATGTGGAGTCCAAAGGCTATTGCATCACAAACTTAGCTGTGACTGTCGTCTTCATGACCCAGAGAATGAAGCAGGAAGTCGAGAGATATCAGCTCTGACTTCACAAGAGGAAGAGTTATTTGAATTATTTTAGTATCGGGTTTTTATTTCTCTGTGCATCCCCACTTCCTGTGAGTTTCCTGAAAGCCAAATTCTGACCTAGCTGCCTCAGATGTCATCTCAGTGGAAGCCCTGTCCATACCTCAAATTATCTATCTTATTTTAACATCTTATTTCAAAAATAGACAGAAATAGACTTGGAGAGGTAAAGTGGCTTTTGAAGATTGCACAGCAGTAATACGGGGAAGTGGTAGATAACCCAGTGCCCGCTACCTACAGCATGTGGTTTGGAAGGGGCTGGTGGTCGTGTCTAGAGGTTGGAGTCAGGATCTCTGGAATGCTACAGACCAAAGACTCTGAGACCACATTCTTGTCTTCTGTTTAAAGAAGGGACAACTGAGATTCACAGCCCAAGTTTTAATGATGCAAGTGACATGGCTGAAGCATCATTTTAAGGCTTGTAGGACTCCAGCATTTATAGCAGAAACCAAAGCCGGACATCTCTCTTTTGCCTGGCTCCCTCTCCTCTCCTTCACTGCCCTCCTCTCCATTCTCTTTCTCCTCCTCTGCTTTCTTTTCTTTTCCTTTGGGAGGGAGATGCCAAAAATGTTTCTAATGCTTACAAATCAGGGATGCCACATAAGAATCATTTCTTGCCAAATGGAGGCAGCATCAGTTACCCTGTAGCCTGTGTCCCTCACCTGCCAGTTGTAACCAGCTATGTGCCTGCCATTCCTCGGCAGGCCTTTGCCTCCACATTCTTCCAGTGACTAGGCCTTTTCACAGGAGGCAGGATTGGAACTGAGTCCCCACTGCTGGGGCTTTGCATCACAGCAGGCACCCATGCACAGACCCCAGGAGAAGGCAGTCTGGGAGGATTATGCTCTGGGAGCAGATTTCCTGCAAACTGGATGAAGTCATTTTTCTTAGCTCATCTCTCTTCTTTACTTGTAGTTGAGCCTTCCCCCAGGTTCCTCTTTGGAATGGCCCTGTGGAAGGAGCAGTCTCTGTGTCTGGATTAACTCAGAACTCGCCACCGTCAGGCCATCAACTTCAGCTACTTCTTGAATTTTGCCTTTGATGGCATTAGACAGAAGTGGCGCTAGTGACAAGGTTCTTGTTCCCTCCCTCCCCAGCCCCAGTGACCCCCAAGCAAGCAGGTATTATCTTTCAGGATTTAGTGTGTATTGTCAACTTTTAGTGTGAACTACAGTTGAAATCAACCTTTGTCTAAAGGCCAAGGCAGGGCAGATGTCAGATGCATCTCAAGTCAGACCCGCATATGGGGCAGGGCAGCGGCTGGCTCTGACAGTGGAGCAGTGTTCTGATCCTGACCACTGTCCAGTCACACTGAGGACTGCAGTGACTCAATCAGCACAGGGTTGACACAAACTCACAGTCTTAACTCACAGTCCTAGCTATGGCCACACAGGAATGACAGCTCTTCATCAGGAGAAGAAAAACCCCCCAACATACCCTAACCCCTTCAAAGTATAGAAGCCAACTCGCTAGAACTGCACAGTCACTGGTATTTAGGCTGCTGGCCTCTGAGTGGCCAGAGAAATGAGTTTTGTTATTTCCCTGGGTGTATTTTGAGGATCATTATTAAAATGCCAGTGATTCCTTTTTTTTTATTTTCAAACTAAAAGGTTGCCTTGAGAGCAGAAGGACCAGTTAGGGCATCTTCCCCATCCATTCTCTCCACACGGCAAACCAGAAAGCAGTTGCCTTCAGTGTGCTTCTGACAAATCAGCTGTCAACTGATGCATGATCGCAGAGCTAATGTTCCATGGCTCCACAATAAGTTACAATCTCACCTTCTGAACACAGTTCAAGTCTTGGCAACTGGATGTAAATTGGTTAGTGGCGACGAGAGGACACAGAAGCATAGCAAGTCTATCTCTCTACCAAGATCCTTTGTGGGAGCCAGCCTTGCTCCCAAAATCCTCTGGATAGAAGTTGCTGGAAAGAAATCCTTAGGGCTCTCTTTTTAGTGTACATCTTGCCTCATCCCCATCTCTCTCTTATTCTGATTCTGAGCCACAGAGATGGTGTGGAGAAGCCAGAGGCCAAATGCATGGATCACATACTGGGAAGCTGGAGGCTGCTGTCTGCTAGTAAAGAGCCCAATGTCCAGGTTCTCTCCATGGGGATTTTAGAAGCCCCCAGTGTTAGTATCGGGATGAGACTCTGACGGGAAGGAAAACTAGTTTCTCTCCAGAGCTGGAATGGGACCACAGCTGTCTCCCCCTCCCCCCATGAACCACGGCTGTCTGCCCCCCTCCCATGAACCACTGGCAGCAGGTGGGGCAATTCGTTGAACTGAACAAGTTCACAGAACCACTTGGAACTTGGAACTCTGAATACAAAGCATTAGCATCTTCCATCAAACCTGTCACTTCCTTTGTTTCATAAGCAGGAAGCTGAGGTTGAATGATAGGTAAGTTCAGACAGAAGGGGCAACCGTAGAAGTTAAAGCCAGCCTGTGCCCAATTCCATTGTGTGTCGTGTTCTGTGCTTCTCAGCTTTGCAGCACCTTTAAGGACAGCAGCCAGGCTTGCGTGGATGCTGTGCTTCCTCTCGTCTCTTCCTGCTTCATGACTTCTCTAATTTTTTTCATCTGTTACATTACTATTTCCAGGCAGCTTTTTAAATGAGAGATGAAAGGGTTGTGGTTCCCATTTCCTAGGCAATAAAACTGAGGTTTAATGCGGGTACAGAGCTGGCTGAATTTTGCACATAGCTACATAGTAAGGGGATAACACAAACCAGACACTTAGTACAACATGCATGCTGTTAGTCCAGTATCTCCCTTGAGGAATTCCTGTGAACAGGCCATGAGACACACTGCCATCTTCTTTCAGAAATTTGAAAAGTGCATAAGAGACAGAGAAAGAGCCCAGTACCAGGGTCTACATATCTGCCTCTCTGGATTACTTTGTTCAGCTACAACAACTACCCCAGCCAGGGCGGGCAGAAACCACAGAGACCTATTTTCTCCCAGTACTAGAGGCTGGCAGCCCCAGATCCAGCATGCTGGTGAACTGTTATCTCTGAAACCTCCATCTTTAACTTGAGGATGGCTGTGCTTACTAGTCTTTGTGTACGCTACAAGTATCTGTACCCTAAGCACCTTGTCCTAAAGGATACCTGGGTTAGATCCCATCCTAGTGAACTCATTCTACCTACCCACATCATTAAATGCTGTAAATACTGCTGTATTAAGTGGTGTATAAGTTTTCTGTTGCTGTGTATGTTATGGGGTACCTGAAGAGAAAAAGTCCCAAGAGGCCTAAGTCAAATGGAGTCTTAATTCACCACCTGCAGGACTGTGCCAAGCAGACTAGTGGCAAGCACTTTCTTCCTTCTACTTCCAGTTGGTTCCTTTTAAAGGGGAAAGAAAAAAAACCACTATATATATATATATATATATATATATATATATATATATATATATATATATATATATGACCCACATGAAGCCTGAACTGCCCAACAGCTACATCTGTGTGTGGGGCCTAGGTCCTATGCATGGTCCTTGGTGCTTCAGTCTTAGCAAGTCCCTCTGGGCCCTGGTTAGTTGGCTCTGTTGGTCTTCTTGTGGAGCTTCTGTCACCTCCAGGTCCTTTTCTCCTCCTCCCCCTGCCCCCACTTTTCCACAAGACTCTCTATGTTTCGCCCATTGTTTGGCTGCAAGTCTCACCATCTGTTTTGTTCCCTTGCTGGGTGGAACCTCTCAGAGAACAGCTATGTTAGGCTCCTGCCTGTGATATAGCAGAACATTATTAAATAGTGTCACGAGTTGGCTCTCTCCCATGGGGTGGGTCTCAGGTTGGGCCAGACATTGGTTGGACATTCTTTCGTTCTCTGCTTTATCTTTTTCCCATCCAAGATAGGAGAGTAAAGGGTAGATGAAAGAGTTGGGTAACAAAAAATGGCTGAGTTCTATAGAGAAGGGCAACTGGGGGAAGAGCAGCCTAACCCCTGGGCTAGAGAATTTTTGGGTAGGCAGCATATTATGCTCAGAGAACATGGTGGCCAGGTCTGCGTTGATATGTTAAAGAGGCACATCAGTCATTTGTCCTGGGTTTGAGACCTAACACCAGGGGGTAGTACTACCCACAGTGAAATGGGTCCTTCCATATTAATTATCAATCAAAAATATCCCACAGGCCAGTCTGGTGGGATATTTTCTCAGTTGAGGTTCCTACTTCCCAATTGACTCCTGTTTGTGTCAAGTTGACATAAAACTAACAGGCCAAATAACATATGCTACAGGCCCTTCCCTCTACCCACCCTCCTGAACAGCCACCTATCCTCCTCTAGAGGCTGTCTGCTCTTGGCAGCCTTTTGAAGACTGGATGAGGGACTGAGGGAGGGAGGAGGGAGGGAGGGAGAGAGGGAGGGAGGGAGAGAGAAAGGGAGGGAGAGAGGGAGGGAGGGAGGGAATAGATAGCTCCTTGAGTGCCAGTCTGAGCTGGCTGCTCCTGACTCTGGGTTCAGCCCAATTTTCTGAGATCATCGAGATGCTAGGAAGGAGCCACAAGAAAAGACAGAAGTCTGGAAGACCAGACTGCTCTATGAAGGGCTCCAGGAGTGGCCCCCCATCCAGGTTTTCCTTGCTTAGAGCTTACCCATAGACACCTATGAGCTGGCATCCCATGCTTACCCTGGAGCCTACTCCTCTGACGGGTCCACCTTGTGGGCAGGAACACCTAGGAACTGATGTCACTGCCTCTCAGCCAACACAACATCAGCAAGAGGGATTTGTGGATACTCTTCAGTAACTGATCATGAGGGCAGTACCCTGCACACACTGCCGAGGAACATTCAAGCCCACTGCACGCTCCTGAATGGCAGGCTCTGTCTGCACACAGAAAACACTCATATCACTTCTTCCCCCAAAGGTAGCATGTTCCTGTGGGATTCCTGACCCTGTTTCACAGATATGGAAATGGAAGGGAAGAGAAGTGGGTTGCTGCAGCTCACACTTTATTCCAGAGGCTCCAGTAGGAAAGCACTGTCAGTATCCTAAGCCAGAGATCGCCACATCCTTTATCATAAGAAGCACCTGGAGCACTGGTTTCAAAATTACAGATCTCTAAGATCTTTGATTGAGAGTCTGACTCTATGTATCTAGGGTAGGGCCCAAGAATCTGCTATGTGGTATGCCATGAGGTTGTGTACAGGTGGTGTGTCTCACCAGCCTATGTATTCCTAGCATCCTCTCTCTCCGCCTCTCTCTCTCCATCTCTCTCTCTCCGTCTCTCTCTCTCTGTCTCTCTCTGTCTCTCTCTCTCTCTCTCTCTGTGTCTCTGTGTCTGTCTCTGTCTCTCTGTCTCTCTCTGTCTCTGTGTCTCTGTCTCTCTCTGTCTGTCTCTCTCTCTCTCTGTCTGTCTCTGTCTCTCTGTCTCTGTCTCTCTCTCTCTCTGTCTCTCTCTCTCTCTCTCTCTCACCTTGGCTGTCCTGGACTCATTCTGGAGACCAGGCTGCAATCTGCTTGCCTCTGCCTCCCCGAGTGCAGATTAAAGGTGTGTGCCACCATGCACTGCGCAGCTAGCATTCTTGTCTGTTCAAATCAGCTTTTCCTCCTAGTTGGCTCCTGCTGTGATTGCCTCCCTGAATGAGGCCTCCCTCATTCACAAGTCTCTTCATCAGTGTTTTGGAGTCTGGCTGCCCAAACTTCAGCACAACCTGGCTAGACTTGGCTAAGTACTCATTTCTGCCCTAAGCTCCTTTGCCCCTCTGCCTTGCCACAAGGTGACTGTCACATTTACAACTTGCTTTGAAAGTTCCATTTTTTTTCTAAGTTCCTGGGGGCTCAGCTGGCACCTTAGAGACAGAGTGGTGGAGTGATGGTGTTGAGAGCTGTTTTGTTGTGTGTTCTTTCATGCAAGGTCAGTTTCTGATACTTATTTTTTTTTTTTTCTAATCACCTGGGATTGCTCTTATCTGTAGACCTACACCACAGAACACAGTTCTGCCCAGAAAAGAAAAACAAACAACCCATCCCCATTCTGAGCCCTGCTCAGTTTCCAAGGTAGCACCATCTCCCTGATCCCTTTGCAGCCCTTAGCATCGCACTGCACGTTAATTAGAAATCCAGAGCTTGCAACAAGGGAAGTGACTTTGTGTTTCAATTTAATTTGTTCTCATTTTTTGACAGGGTCAAAGTTCCTCTTCCCAGTCTGAGTCTGAAAGCAAATTAGAGCTCTGTCATTTTTATATTGATGTGCCCAGGCTAAGACCTTTGGAAAACATTTTCTTCTGGGAATTGATCTGGTTGGTACTGTTTTCTCAGAATTCCACTTAGTAAACATGGGCTGCTGTGTTGCAATCATTACAGTGTGTTGATGTGCCAAGGACTGTGCTAGGTGTCAGGGATTAACAGAAAGGGGTAGACCTTAGTCTCCATACTTGAGGAGAGAACAAAAGCCCAGGAGAGGTGCAGTCCACAAAGAAGTACAATGGCTCAGATTTGAAAGACAGGATCCACAGACTTTCTAGCTGGAGAGACCATGGTGGGCATATTGAGGAAACAACTGACGGTTTGGGCTTTGCACAATCCTATCACAAGCAGCTCACACCATGTAGCCACCGCTTTTCTATCCTCATGGCATCTCTCAAGCAAGGAGCAGAGAGCTCAGAATTGAATCTTGGGGATCAACTCCTGGCTCATCTTAATTGCTCTATGAGACGAGGGGTGACTGAGCCTACAGAGGGTGGTTGTGAGAGTTGAAGGAACTTGCTCACATTAATGAATGGAAAGAGATGTGGGTGGGAGGGGTAGACAAGATCAACAGAGTAGGTCCACAGCTGAAGGCATCCAATGAAGTTGCCTCCACCTTGGTTATACCAGGGAGTCACTACCAACCTACCCCTGTCTAGCCACCCTCACCCTGACACCCCAAAGATCTCAGATAATGCCAGGTATGCTTTTTGCCCCCACAGTTAGTAGTGTAGAAGCTGGTATTTGAACCCAGGCTTGACTGATCCAAAGGCCCTAGGTCTTAACCACAATAAGGGGCCATAAGGACACACCCCCTGTCTGATCCCAGCTCCTTTGAGTAGCCTACATTCTTTCTACTCAGGAGACTTCTCTGAGAAACCTGACCTGACTCTTGATGCTGGGCCAAGGATCTCCTCTGCCTTCTCCCGACACTCAGAATTCCTGCTGCCTACACACGTACATCTCCCCAACTAGACTGGGAAGTCTGGAGGTTAACAGCAGAGCTTTCTGCTGAGTTGGAGGAGCACCCCATGTTCAATTAGCTCTCAAATGGAAAGCTCCCCCTTAGCAGTAACAGGTAGGGAATGTAAGTGGGTTAATAAGCCATAGTGCTGGCTGTTTTTTAAAATATTAATGATTTCTATAATTGAAAGTGAAAATGGATCCCTGGAATTCCTACACTTGCATTAAAGAGAAGGGCTTTGAAGGGACACTTCTGAGGAATGCGTGGGTGGAGAATGTGGGTTTGCTGAAGATGGGTAGACAATAGACATTCACCTCCTTGTTGCCACTTCATCAGCTCCTTTCAGAGGCAAGTAGGCATCTCCTAGGCACAAAAGGTAGCCGCGGGAAGAGGCGGACACACCCTAAGCAATCCCAGGCTTCCTAGGCCAGCTCACCAGGGTATAGTCAAATTATATCCTTAAAACCTGAGGACACTCTTACCTGCTCTGGGCTATCCAGCTTGGTGTCTGCCATCTAGGAACAAACGGTTTATTCAACACTGTCTTTACTGACCTATCTAGCTATGTACTTATCTCAGCCCTCACATCTAAAGAACAAACTCGCTTTCAGTGTTCACAATGCCACCTGCTGTCTGATTGGCAAGTTGCCAGAGAGCAGGACTACCACTATCATCTTGCCCCACAAAGTGCTCGGGGCAAGTATGAGCCAAGTCCCAGGCATGGAAACGGAGTGAAAGAGTTTTTCTGACTGGTCAGGTTCTCATCTCAATCCCTGCAGCGAAGGAATGGATGCTGCTGTGGCAGTTTGACTCTGCTGTAAATCCCAGCCTGCCTCACCAGGTATATGACAGGCACAAGTGAGCACTGAAGAGGGAGGAGAGTGGGTGACATCAGGAGGCTGCTGGGCAGCAGTGAAGGAAAGAAGGGATGAGTTAAAGCAGGTCCCATAGCTGTGGCCAACCCGAATCGTCACCCACCAAGCAGCAAGTCCCTAGGTGCAAGTCCCTAGGTGCTGACCATATGGTGCAGACTGGCTCTTCTGGTACTACCAGACTGCCCTGTTCCAACACAGACAGGACTCTTGGCATAGCATTCTTGATGCCACCTAATACCTCTTTCATTTGCATGTGTTCAAGGGTCCAGACGCCTAAGAACTGTGTCCTAGAGGGCCCAGGGACTCCTGGTAGCTTTATTGGTCCCACCCTGTGTTACTATATTTGTACACTAACACTCAAATGTCAGCTTTGATTCCTCTTTCTAGAATTGAAAGGGATATGCCACCCAATGAGTCCAACAGATTGGGGGGTGAGGTCTTCTGACATTTAAGAGTGCATACGTATCTGGATTGTGACTATTATCAGCCCATCTTGGCTCTTTGCTATGACTGAGTGTGACATTCTAGGGACACAGGTCTGAGTAAGAGACAAGATGAAAGGGAAAGAATGCAGGGTCTGGTTCAGGCTTCCTGGTTCCCACCCTGGCACAGCTGCCCGCCAGCTGAGTGGCCTGGGGTCCATTACCCAATCTAACCTGATGGGAGGATGGAATGGGAATTTCATTCCTCTGAACTACAGGGTGGAGCCTTCTTCTCAGGCTGTGCTTGTCACATGTGCCTGGAATACAGCAAGAGCAGAGCTACAGTGATTTCCTCCCCACCCTCCCAAGAGGCAGGTTCCTCAGCCTGGCCGGCAAGTATTTTGTCCCTATAGCAAATGCATTCATCTCCTTCCTTTCAACAATACCTTTCTCCATCTTCTCATGCACAGGGCTTAACATTTCTGCTTTAAATTCAACCTATCTGCTCGGTTTTGTGAGTGCTCTGGGAAGGCAGAACCCCTATATTCTAGTATGTTTTGTCGTGTTTCTAGGATGGGACAGCTGTGGGAAATGATGTGCTTGATGATGCGTGCAAGTTTTCTTGTCCACTCATCCTCATGCTCTTCCCGCCCTGACTAATCTGGCCATTTTCAAGGCCCTCCTAGATCATGATGTAACAACTACTAGAGGGAGCAGAGGGACCATCTTGCTTCATGATTTTCACTAAAGATGATGAAAGCAGACCCAGTAGTAGAGGGCCTGGCTCCAGGTAGCAGTAGATATGGTTCTTGAGGGAGACTGCATACTGGAAGCATAAATTT
Organism: Acomys russatus; assembly: GCF_903995435.1. Taxonomy (NCBI): domain Eukaryota; kingdom Metazoa; phylum Chordata; class Mammalia; order Rodentia; family Muridae; genus Acomys; species Acomys russatus. The sequence goes on from NC_067165.1 coordinate 9,840,445, forward strand.
CTTATCCCTCCCCTAAACAGCGTACATATAAATTATGACCTTATGGGTAGTCACTAGAGAGTGTTCTAGATATCAACATGTACATATGTCTACGTCACATCCGTGTACACATGCTTATTCAGGTATTGTTGATGCTTGTTCAAGCACGGATGTAACAAAACTCAATGTTGGGTGTGTTCCTCTATCACTCTCAACTTTACTTTTTGAGGCAGTCTCTCTCTGATCCTCGAGCTCACCAATTGGCTAGACTGGCTGGCCAGTGAATTCCCAGGATCTCTCATCCTCTACGTTCTAGTGCTGGGGTTACGGGCACTTTTGCTATGCTTGGCCTTTCACACAGGCGCTGGGATCGAAACTCAGGTCCTTATACCTGTGGAGCAAGTAGTTCGTCCATCTTCCTAGCCTCAGAAACAGCATGTTTCTTTGTTTGCACCCCACACCTGCAAGGAGCTACCCTTTCCTCACACAGACCTGGGATAAGCAAAAGATCTTATCTAAAATAAGCAAAGTTCAGTGGGCTGCATGACATGGGACATTGACAGGCTGTCTGTTAGACAAGTACTCTTTTCTCCAAGTCTTAGCCAAGCCTACAGTTGGTAGCATACAAAGAGCTCTGGAAGCATGCTGTGATTTCTTCTGCGTTCTGTAGAATTTGAGCTATGAACCCCGTAGTAAATTCAGAAAATAGGATGAATATGTTCAAGATCCAATGACATCTTGGTTGCCTCCTGAACGTTGAAGATGAGACACTGTTGGTGAAGAAACCATACACTTGACCACATGACTTGGAGGAGTTGAACTGGGTCTGACACCAAAGCCTCCTCCCCAAGGACTAACTTTCATAATACTGAAGGTGCTATGCAAACTGCCAAGGAGGAGAGTCTTACCCAGCTGTGACACCGATGAACCACAACAATGATCAGCATGGCAAGGTGTCCCCAATGGTGCAGTAACGGCACTTATATCTTGGCGGTAACCAATAGCTGTCTATTTGGACTTAAGGCCCACTCAACACTGGGGAATCCATGGCTTTGGGGCATAAACACAGACAACTACCCACAGTCACAGCCCTCAGAGGAGAACTTCCTACTGTCACATTCCTAAACCAGCATAATCCCTAACTGCATTCTAAATGCATATCCTTAAACCCATGTCTAAGTGTGCTCTCACTCCTCGTCAAAGAGCCTTCTTGGTTGTAGAAGATGGCAACCATTCCAGAAAGCCACAAATAGTCAAAATGCAGAAAACTACTGACTGTGGGGTGCCCAGCCCCAGCTGACACATGTGTCCCAATCCAAGTGGTCAGCCCTTTAAAATATATATATAGGGAGCACTTAATGGACTGAGCAGCTTTTATTTATATACGTGTGTGTGTGTGTGTGTGTAATAATTAAATGAATTTGATAGAGGGGGGCATGGGGGAGATTGGAGGAAGAGGAGGGAGTGAGGAATGATACAATTATATTTTAGCTAAAAATGAAAAGCAGTGGCAAGTTCCTGATCTAACGGAAAAGCCATTTTACTGGGAGACCTTAGTCAAGTCACCTTGCCTCCTGGAATCTTGGCTATGAAGTAGAGCTCAACTAGACCAGGTCTCCTCATCCCCCCATCGCACTGTATAGTATCAGGCAGCATCCTTAACAGATGGGATCCTTACAGGAGTAAGAACACCCACCCTGGAACCCCAGAGTTTTCACCACAGGGGACAGTTAGCTTTGAGGGTAGCTGATTGCTTATTAACCCACTCCCACTGCTGTGCATTCGAAATGTGGTTCAGGTTTGCTCCATGCCAGGTGGTTTCTTGTGCAAAGTTCCTATCACACTGACACAGGCCTTTTGTTTCAGCCACCCTGAAGCAGCTGCTCCAGCATAGCTATTTTGATACAGGGACATTTTGACACAGCTGAGAAAACAAACCATTACACTGTTGGCTTAAAAAAAAAAATCATTACCAAGTAATATGCCGAGGAGACATTTCGGGCCAGCTCTTCTTGTCCTAGCGAGACCTCCCCCAGCTCTCCTTCTGTCATAGGGGCTAAGGAGGGAGAGGAGAAGAGAGGGATGAGGGCTCCTCTAGGGACCGTTGTAGGTCCAGGCTGGGAATGAAGGAGGCTGAGACAGTGAGGGATTGGGAAGATGAAGGACAGTGACATCAGGCATGCAGTGGGCATGAGGGTCTGTTTCACACAGTACCTGGTAATTTTCAAAAATGATTTTACATTTAAATGTAGTCATTTCAAAACTCTCACATCAAAATAACCATGTCAAAATGCCCTTCTTGGTCTCAGACAAAGGAAATGAATGCCAGGAAAAGATGAACCAGAAGAAGAAGACAGCTTCTGCCCCATAAACTCAGTGCCACCAAAGGGGAAAGGGGTGGAGGGAGCAAATGACTATTCTCCGGACAGAAATTGCTGCACTAGGGGTTGCAGAGGAGTGCAGGGAGAGTGGGGCTCAGTGACTGATGGCCTGGATGCAACATCCCCAGGTTAGGAGTGGTTGGCAGCTCAAGAAATACATGCCGATGGACAGCCAAGGTTCACTGAGGGTTTAATATGTGGCAAGCACTTTTACATGTGGGGGTTTAGCTCACTTAATACTCACCACACACAATACAATGCATATGACTCTACTTTCATGGTACTGAAGGAGAGACTGAGGTGCTCAGATGGAACTCTCTTATAGCTTTCATATAGTTGGGGAATGACTGAGCTACACTGGACATCAGATAATGACTATACTAAAGGTTGGCTTATATCCCCTCTCCATAACATACATCTGCCCCTTCAGAGTTAGCCAAGAGCCTGGAGCCAGGGAAGAATTCAGGCCATAACATCATAGGACTTTCCTGGGCCTGGTTCCTCTTTTTACCTACCTGCTAGCTGTATATCTATCGGTCAGTGATTGCTATCCCATTCCTTGCTGCTGCCCCTCCCCTGCTCACTCCACTCAACCACCTCTGGCTACCATCTGCTGACTCCATTAATATGGAGTCAGCCTGTGAATATGACGGCTGCTGTTTTATATTTGGGTTCACAGGAGCTAAAAAAAAAAAAAAAAAAAAAAAAAGGCAAAAACCCCTGTTCCAATAAAGCTAATGTTCTTAATGGAACCATGAAGAGCAAGTGAGAGAAAAGAAAAATGTGTGGGTGGGACGAGGTGACCAGGAGATCATTGCATGGGGAAAGAGAGAAGCGTGGTTAGCTTCTGGTTTATTGAAAACAAGCAGAGCAGTGCTCTTGACCTGGGGAGTTGTGCACGGAGGGCTGGATTTTTAGCAGTGTTCCTACTTCTATCTATTCCAGACCTTTGCCTCTCTGGTCACTGCATATGCTCTCTGTCTACAGTCTACTTAGCCACCTCATGTGCTGTGCAAAGCACAGGTTGGTTGATTTTCTCAGAGCCCAGAACAATTCCGTTTCCCTGGCTCCTCTGAAGATGTTGTCTTGAGAGAGAAAAAAATATATACTCTTTAATAGAAATACTTTTTCCTTCATTAAATGAAATCTCCAAAGCCCAGTCGCATTTTCTGCGCTTATATAAAGACGCCAGTGGGGATTTGAGATCGAAAGTAGTGTTTTTATGCAAGTCAATGAAGATCTCAATAGGACAGAAAGAACACTCTTCAAATCTAAATTCCTCCAGCATTAGGAAGGCAGATCTGCTCCAGCAGGGATCACGTTACTTCCTGCCCTCCTCGAAACTTCTCCTCAAACACTGCAATGCTCACATATCCTGCTTCTCTGCTTGGGGAAAGTATATTAATAATAGTGTCTTCCCAAGGCTGTAAACCGTCGAACTTGAATTTCATTTGGATTCCATTCTCGTAACTTTTGTATAAAAATTTAGGTATTTGTAGAAGCCTGAGTGAGAAGCAGATGCACACATGGGCCGCAGAGTGCTGTCCTTTTTTAATGTACCGTAGCTGGAGAATGAACTCTTCTCTGTCAGGGAGTCAGAAAACGGGTCTCCAGAGACGCATGGGAAGAGTAGAATCTGATTCCAATGCTGAGCTGGGGAGCCAGCCCGGAGCTTCCTCTACAAATGTGAAGAGTAGCCTTTGAAGCTGTAGAATCCATGTAAAGGCTGTAGACTTCATGCAAAAGTTGCATGGGCGTGGCAATGCCTTTTAAGTCTAGCACCCACGGTCTAGCTTCCCTGAGCAAGCACGCTAGGTAGACGAGCTTCTGGTTCAGTGGGAGGCCCTGCCTCAATAAATCAAGTAGAGGGAAATGGAGGAAGAAACCTGCCATCAACCTCTGATCTTTTCATCTGCCATCAACCTCTGACCTTCACACACACACACACACACACACACACACAAGTGCATACAATGTGGACACAGGTTTAATGCATGCCGTGCACATATACATAGAAAAAGAACCCCAAAGCTAACTCTTGCAACCCGAGTTTTCCCAGGCAATGTGCTTAGCCTGACAGTACAGTTGTCAGGAGTGCAGGGAGACTCGGAGCATAGAGGATGTAAAATGCTTGACAATATAGCACTGCTCAAAACCTGCTGTTTTCCTTCTCCTCTCACCTGACTGTCATTGTCATCACAATTCCTCTGGTTCATTATTAGCACAGAATATCCCCAGCTCCAAAGCCAACAGCTTCAGAAGACAACTGTCTTGAATTCTGCTAAGAATCTGCACTGTGACAATTTCTGACCCTTCTCAGCTGGACCTTCAGCCACGTGACTCTTACCTGACAGATGGAATCAGCTGAATGAAGGCGTAAGGAGGGGTCTGCTAGAACTGCATAGCAAGCTAAAGAACAGACTTATCACAGGGCGTGGCGGCGCACGCCTTTAATCCCATCACTCTGGAGTTGGAGGCAGGCGGATCTCTCTGAGTTCAAGGCTAGCCTGCTCTACAATGTGAGTGCCAGGACAGCCAAAGCTACCCAGAGAAACCCTGTCTTGAAGGGGAAAAAAAAAAAAAAAAAAAAAAAAAAAAAAAATGCTGTCAGGCCTGAGAGTGGAGAAAACACCTGTAGGGCTGAGTCAATGTGATGCTCAGATAATAAAAGCCAAAAGTTGCTTTGGTCACTAGGTGACCTCAAACTCTGGAGTCTAGTGAATCTGGCCCTTTCCTGCCTTTTCTTTAAGGGGCGGGGGCCTCTCGGCTATTCTGAAGGACTGATGGCAGCAATGCCCAGCAGCTAGCTGGTGCTTAGGAATGACCTGTACTCCTAAAACCCCTGAAGAGTCTATTCCCTCCTGTGCCACAGAGCACCCAAGTAACTGCCCCATCCTCCCATATTGCTGAGAAAGCAAGAGAGAGCTCTTACCGAGACTAGCAGGCAGGTTGAACTCTCGCCTTTCACTGTGGAAAAATCCATTACGGAGAAGTCATTTGTCAAAGCCAACTGTTTAGCTGCTTTAATTTACATATTTATCAAGTTTGATTAGAACGCATTGTCTTCTACTTTCATCCTCTCTTTCACCTCCCCTGGCCCTCTTTTGCAGGGGAAACAGTTTTCCCTGCCCTTGTTGCTAAAGGGCACACAGTGTGAGTTAATTTGTATTTGCTAATAAAGCCTGCAGCTGATTCTGGTCAGCCGGGAAATCCCTCAGACCTTGGGTGGTGGCTCCCAAAAGCTGAACACTGGGTGCTGACTACTCATTCAACCAAAGGTAGGACCAGTTCTCCAACTGCCTTAGGCATATATATCAAGTACTCATGGTGTGCCAAGTGCTGAGAATTCACACCGTAAAAAAAGTAGGCACAGGGCAACTTTCCTGTACCTTTCTAACCTATCATGTAACAGCAAGGCTTGGAAACACCCTCCCTCCCCTTCCCACCACCCCCCTCCACCAGCAAGACAGCTTGGCTGTCTTGTCACGGATTGCCTAGTGACTCTAGTCTTTGCACCTGTAAGATCCAGCAGCTAGATCAAATGTTCTGTCTGCCAGGCATCAGATTTGAACACTTAGCCAGGCATCAGGTTTTGTGCATAGACCTCATGGACCTTTGTATTTCATTCTTACAAGGTTCCTATGAGGCCAAGACCAATATTATCCTCCTGTTTCAGGTAAGGAAACAAAAGATCCAGGGTTCAGTGTCATGTAATAGCACACAGCCTGGCCTGAATTGCCCTCTCCTGCTCTCTAGTACAAGTTCATAACTCCAGAGGTAGGCTTGAACATTCTTTTGTTGTTGTTGTTTTGTTTGTTTGTTTGTTTTCAAGACAGAGTCTCTCTGTGTTAGCCTTGGCTGTCCTGGACTTGCTTTGTAGACCAAATTGGCCTCTCACAGCGATCCACCTGTTTCTGCCTCCCAAGTGCTGGGATTAAAGGCGTGCACCACCACGCCCCGCGGCTTGAACATTCTTATCTGGTCTTTGAGCTCCTAGATGATAGGAACATCTCTGATGATATGTCCTCGGGCCCAACTCAAGGTCTGACATGTGGTCAGCATCAGAAATGGTGTGCTAAATTTTAACAGCAAAAGAAGGTCCATAGCCTTTTACATTTATATCTTTGGGGGTCTCAGCTTATAATGCCCAAGTCATGAAATCTCCAAAGACCACCAGGAATCAGTCGGATGCAAGTTACACAGGGTCTCATTTATTAATCAAGCTCAGAGCCTGGACCATCAACCCCCTCATAAACAGGGAAGATGCCAGCCCCTAGTGCTATGGGAACAGAGTTTTTAAAGGAAAAAAACTGCATGCTGGTGGAGGGGGGTGGTGGGAAGGGGAGGGAGGGTGTTTCCAAGCCTTGCTGTTACATGATAGGTTAGAAAGGTACAGGAAAGTTGCCCTTAAGCTGATTGGCTGGGGGACCAAGGCTAAAGGTAGTAACCAGTGCCAGACCACAAGGGGGGAATATTTTTGTTGTTGTTGTTCTGGTCACTGTGATGTGTAGCTCTGATTGGTAGGGTGTAGGGGTGGGGTCAAGTTCTCAGGCCTTGAACACAAAATGGTTTGATCTCTACAATCTCTGTCCTGATCTCCTGAGCCACCTTGTCTAAAAGACTGTCCTAACCCATGATGTATGTCTTACCCAGGCCCTAGATCTCCCAGCATTCTGGTGGCTGATAGTTCATAGCTGAGACTGTTCCTGGAACAAGCACCTAACCCTCCACCTAGGTTCTACCTCTGTCACATTGAACAGTCCTTAATACAGGACATAGAATTAGCTCTCTGGCCTCAATTAGAAATGGCCCTCCAGCGCAGAGATCCCAAGCCATTCTTTAAAGTCACAGAGTTCGTTCAGTCTGTGCAGTCTGTATAAAGTTACAGGGATGACCATTTGGTATTGGATAACCAACTGGTGTGCTCTCCCAAGAAAGGGAAAGAGGAAACTCAAGTTCCTAATCTTAGGGAAGACTATTATTCCTTGAATAATGTATTCTTGTAAGGGATTGGTTCTCAACCAGCTCCTATTTTGCCTCCAAGAAAACATGGGACATTCAGTAATGTCTGAGGGTGATATTTATTGTCACTGGTTGGGTATGGATGGCTGCTGCTAACAGCCCACCTCAGTGCCTTATAGCAGAGTTATATAGTTAAAGATGGCTATGTTGCTGAGGACCCCCGACCTGTGCTTGTCACTCAATAAGTAGTACCTGTTATTATGGGCAATGCTGCATAAAAACAGACACAAAACCACTTATTTAAAGCTTGTCTTGTGACCTAGATATTACTCCTGTTTTACACTTGGGAGAATTAAGGTTCATAAGAGGTAATTTGTCCAAGGTCTCAAAGCACAGGGAAGTCAGGTGTTCAGTTTGACCCAGCAATGCTGTCTTGTCTGGTCTCCCTCAGCCAGCTCTCCCCTCCTCCTGGAATCAGTGTCCAGGCGCACGGCTGAGCTACCCGTGAGTGTCTTGGATCACGTGGAGTCACATGCTTACCCAAATGTATTTATTGCCTTGCCACTTCCTCCAAGAAATCTGGATGCATGCCTCCCACACCTACATTTTCTCCTAGAATTACGTATAAAAAATTCTTCACCTTGATCATGTTCTGACTGTGATTCTTTGCCCCTGTTCCATTTTCACTGTCACCAACAGTGATATTTTCACATTACCTTCAGCCTGACATGTATTGTGCTGATAAAATCAGATAGAATACAACATTAACTGTTAACTCCAAAGAAGACAGAGCGAAGTCCCTGGTGAACTTGAATTTCCTCCTTCCCTTCTCAGAGCAGGTGCATCCAAATTGAGTCTTGAATGCTGAGTAGGAGGAACCCAGACAGACGAGACCGAGGCTGGTATTCAAGGCAGGGAAGAAAACATGTGCCCAAAGTGGATGTGTGGGAGAGCATGTCATGTCTGGAAGACTGCCAAGGGCTAACTGAGGGCAGAGCCTGTGGGACAGGATGGACAGGAGTGTGGCCATTATACTGTCAGAGATGAAAGCCAGGATAATGAAGGTGGACTTGTGCTGAAGACACCAGAAAATTGCTGATGTCTTAAGCAGGGGAAGTGGCATGCTTCTGCGGGCATTATAGAAGGGCCACATTGAAATCAGCCTGCAGGATGAACAGGCAAGGCATATGCAAGCACATCTGAGAGCAACAAGCATTTATTTTCTCTTGGTTTCTGTGGGTCAGCAGTGTGGGAATATTTAGCAGGTCATTCTGGCTAGGGGTCTCTCTTGAGATCACAGGGAGGTTTTTGTCAAGACTACAGTCGTCTGAGACTAGAACACCCTTCCACACCCACTCAGTCATGCGTAAGTTCATCTTGGCTGGTCTCACCATGCGGTCTCCCTTTGAGTGTCTTCATGGCACCACATCAGATCCCCGCAGAAGTAAAATGGTTCAAGAGTAAGCAAGCGTACCAAAGTCCTTTTACAGCCCTATCTCAAAAGTACTGTATCATTCCTTTATGGTGTTCTATTTTTAGAAGCAACTGTCTAAGCCCAGTGCACACTGAGGCTGAAATTCACCTCTTGGGGCCCGGACATGGTGGCACACATCTGAAAGGCAACATTTGGGAGGCGGAGGCAGGAGAACAGGGTGTTTAAGACCACTGGACTGTATAGAGTTCTAAGTGAGCTTTGTTCTATACCACAATACTGCCTTGAAAAATATGAAACCAAGGCAACAGCCTCAAACTGATGAAATCAACCCGATGAGCCTGTTTGATCTTCAAGAGTCAACCTGACACAGTGGTTGAGAACATACTGGGAGATTCATAAATTCCTAGGTCTAATACTGGCTCCCACATTTGCAAGTTTAGTCAATATATCTAACATTTCTAGATCTTGATTTCCTAACTTATAAGAAAGGGGTGAAATAGTAAAATAATAGGAAGATGCTCCATTGGGTCACTATGATAATTAAATAATAGGGATATAAAAATATTTGACATGGAATAGATGCCCAATAAATATTACCTAACTGCTATCAAAAAAGGAATTATGTTATTGTCCTTTATAGGGTAGCATGAAGATTAAAAATATGGTTTGCTTCTGATTTAGGAGTCAGGCTCTGCCATTTTGTCATTAGCTAAAGACAACGCTAGGCCACTAAATGGTTCTTGGACTTATTTTTATGAAAAATAAAATAAACAATGGCAAGTAATTGGTCACCAAACAGGTGTTCAATAAATATTTCATGCATAATAGTTTGAGGGTGATATGGACTACAATGACAAGATGTACCTCTGTGTGTGTGTGTGTGTGTGTTTGTGTTCATGTGTGCACATGCATGCACATGTGTGAACACACACATGGGTTAGGGATGCTGTACAAAACACACCACGTTCTTGTGTCCTTGAACGTGACAGCCTCCTTGAGCTCTCTGTGTTTACCATTCCCTGTGGTTGGTTCTTGGTCTCATTGTTGGCCCTCTGTTCCATTTTAGCTTTGTTCAAGCACACATCCTTCTTCGTCCCTGCTGCCTCAACCAAGAGTATGTTTAATTGTCTTTGCATAGAGGAGTCTGGGGATTTGGTGACAGGAGGGGTAGGAATGGCTTCATGTCACACCACCTCAGAGCTGCTACATTACCTTAAATTGATTTTGCAAATGAAAGCTAAAAGCTAAGCAAAGGCGACCCATCCATTTTGCCTAAAGATGATTATAATGCTCTTTTATAGCCCCCTAAATGACAAAGCAATTTGTTACCTGCCTGCATCAACATTTGCTTATATTAGTGCCAGAGAGGCTTGATTTTTATTAGCCTCATGTTATCATTTTATGAAGTCACAGGGGCTCAGTAAAATTAGTGTGCAAATAGAATGCCCGTTTTGCCTTTCCCTGTGGTCAGCAGAAATGTAGAATGCAATTGAGTTGATACTGGGTCAGGGGAGGCATCCATAAAGTTAGCCTTCACTGAGGGCCTCAGTAATGTTATTCATCATTTCTGGATTGTTGGGATAGATGAGGTCAGTGTTAGGTACCATTTTTTAAAAGGGTTTGGGGGTGGGCTTTAAAAAATGCTTAAGTGAAAAAGCAATATAAATACTAAGACAGTAGTTCAATTTCTATCAGCAATAAGGAATTAAGCCGAAGTCTCCTGTGTACATTGCAGATGGAAATAGAGCAGATGTGGGGTTGTACAATGTTAGTGGATCCAGAAGGCAGACAGGGTAGAGAAAGGACTCGGGCTCAGAGCTAGGGCTTGACTCCTGGCAGCGAGACCTTGAGCATAGTCGTTCCTTCCGTGGGCCTCAGATCTCTCCCCTGTAAAATGGCATGAACACATCCAGCTTCACGAAATCACCATGAGGATTTACATGAAAAAACAGGTGTCTAAACTTCTTCATATCTATAAATATAAATATCTATACAGCTTTTTCATTTATTAATTTAGCAACCAGTTCCTGGGTACCCGTTCCAAGCAGGCTCCTGGGAAAGATGTTAGCTATTTACCAGTAGGCATCATTTTCTCCCTGTTGTATCTTATATTCTGTTTAAGAAATGTAGAAGTGTTTAACTCTTCTTTGAGACTATAAATGCATTTTCTCTCCTGAGAGGTGCTCAGCATGGAGGATGAGTTCTTTATCCTCATGCCCAGTGTGTTTCCTGCTGGCTTCCAGGGGATTCAAAATTCCATGTGTTTGCTGGTCATCCCAATGGGCCAAACAAGCCACAAGCCTTTAGAACAATGTTTATATTTATTTATTTTTGTTTGTTTTTGTTTTTCTGAGACAGCATCTCTCTGTACAGCACTGGCTGTCCTGGAATTCACTACATAGATCAGGATGAATTTGAACTCCCAGAGATCCCTGCTTCCGGCTTCTGAGTGCAGGGATTAAAGGTGTGAACCACCATGTTCAGCTTTAGAACTATATAGTTACTTAAAAAAAAAAAAAACATTATATGTATGGGTGTTTTGCCTGCAGGGGTGTGAGAAGGGCATAGAATCTTCTAGAACTGGAGTTATGACTGGTTGCTGTGCCACTTTGTGGGTGATGGAGATCAAACCCAGATCATGCTCTTAACTCTTCAGCCATCTCTCGGCCCCAAGAGTTAATATGTTTATTTGTCATGTCTTACATTAGTGTATCTTTTGTAATGATGAACCACATTCAAAATGACCTGTTACCAGCATTTTAAGAGAATACCTGTTGATTACTTCAGTGCCCTCTCTTCATCCTCTTCTGCCAATGGCTGAGTATCCCTTTGACATTAGGAAGGTTGTTTTTGGCTATTATTTACATATATGTGTGTGCTATTGTTTCATATGTGTGTGTGTACATATATATATATATAAATAATATCTCTGTAATGGTTGAACATTATTTTAGGGGCTGGATTTCTGCAGCCATAGAAAGCTATCGGGATCTGATTCAAGTCCTATTCTTCTATTTTTCTACATATCTAATAACTTTAATTATATGCAGAATATTACAAAGTATATACATTCTTGAATGTCTGGATTTTGTTGTCTTCATTTCAAAAGAGTTGGGCTTTTTTGTTTGTTTGTTTGTTTGTTGTTTTCTAGATAGGGTTTCTCTGGGTAGCCTTGACATTCCTGGGCTTGCTTTGTAGATCAGGCTGACTTCGAACTCACAGAGATCTGCCTGCCTCTGCCTCCCTGAGTGCTGGGATTACAGACATGCACCACTGTGCCTGGCTAACAGTTGGGCTTTTTATATCAAGTGGTTAACTTTCTTTTCCAGAGTTTGGTTCTTTTCCAGTGAGTTTGAAGCCTTGTTAGAATCTGTCTAGAGTAATTTAGTCCTACCAGTATGATACAGTCCTTTTGAGTCCTCACTCTTCCTGCATGATCAAAAAGAACTTATTTGGAGTCAGGAGCCCAAACATTTCCTTACTACTTCATGGAAGCTAGGAAGCAAAACAGAGTTTGGGTCTGGGGTCCTAACCTTCAAAGACACATCCTAAAAGACCCAACCTTTCTCCACTAGTCCTTACCCTGTTAAAGAGTCTGCCATCTCCCAGTGATAGCAGAGGCCTGGGGCTAAGTCTTCAACACACTCTAGATCCAATCTATAGCTCGAAGCTTCACCCTTTGTATGCAGAGTTTAGGATCTAACAAAGACTCATGGTGCCTTATAGATTTCTGTAACTCTTCTTCTCTACTGGGATTGACTGAGCTCTGGAATTCATGACTCTCAGTGAGGCTTCCACGGTGGGCTCAGGACAGTACACTCTGCTCTTCCCTGAGTAATGGACCACCAGGAAAAGTCAGCGCAACCATGGGGCATGCCTTATTCATCCCCTTTCCTCATGGCTGTGCTAGTACTGTATCTTGTCTCTTACCCAATATATAAACTAGCTGTTTTTATATTTATCTAGTTTTCTTGATTTGTTTATTTGTTTTTGTTTTTGTATTTTCCCAAAACTAGGAGTCATACCCAGGGCCTTACATATCCTAGACAAGGGTTCCACAAGCCACTCCCAAAGACCTAATTTCTAAGATGTTCAACAGAGTAAAATAAATCTAGTCCCTGTTACTTTGTCACCACCAAAACAAAAACCTGAATTCCATTCTCACCTGGTACCACCTATAAACTATATGGCCTGAACAAATTACATAATGTCAGTGAACTTCAGTGTCTGTCTCTAAGACAGGAGTATGAACCACATGTTGTTCTAAAGATTGTGACTATATATAAAATAAAACTGGCACAAAACGGGTTAATTAAATGGCAGATGTTATTATTACTATTATAAATAACTACCTTATTATCCCATTATTTAATAGATATTTATTAGATGTTTGTACTGTCCTTATCCTTATTTCATTATCACAACCAAGATTAGCAGGTATTATTCTTCTGCTTTACAGTTAAGAATACTGAAACTCAGAAAGATATGCAACTACCTAGGGGCACAGTCTGTGGCTTTGGGGCTCAACTTCACTGATGGCTTTCTCACATGGTTGCAAATATTACATACTAATATAATACTCTAAGTTACACATATAAAAAGTAATCTGTTTAGTATGAAATAGAGGGAGACATAGTCAACAGTGGCTGGTCCTTAATGGTTCTAACAGAGATAAGAGTGAAGCATCCAGCCAGCCTCTTCCTCAGCTGCCTCCTTCCCACATACCAATGCCTACTCTCAGCTTGCTTTCCATGGTGACCTTCCACTTGTTTCTTACAGAAAATCTCCGAGAGGGGACAGAAAAGAAGGTGGTGTTCATCACAGGACGAGTCCACCCAGGGGAAACACCTTCTTCATTTGTGTGCCAAGGTAAGCTCGGTGTCCTCTGCCTGCTGTGGCCCTGTGATGACCTGTAAGACAGTGAGGGTACAGGCAGTCTTTATCTCACATGGCGATTTACCTCAGTCCTTGGAGGTTGCAGCTGATGCCCCGCCCAGTTTTGATTTAATAAATGCTTATCATTGAGTGTCCCAGTAGAAGAACCGATGGGTGGATGGGTGGGTATGTGAACAAGAGGGGCTGAGGAAATTCTCATTGTTCTATATTGAGAATGGCCATGGGAATCACCTACACTCTCCTGAGCGAATGAAAGCTGCAGGAAGCCTGACCCAAGCTAGATGTGTATGTGGGTAGAAGGGTTATGAAATGGGCATATTGGCTATTCACTCACTTAATCCAAACATTTACTTAACAAAAGCCTTAAAATACCTACTATGATAAAGGAAGTACACTTAGCCTCAGGCAACCAAGAGTAAAATAATTTCTCTGCTTTGGTGTATTTCTTTGTATTTGCATGTTAATGTGTTGTCAAATGATTTATCTATATAAGGTAATTAATCAGCTATCATCGCAATCATAGATATATTCAATAAGTGATATAGATAACAGTGAGTGTCCAGGTACCCAGCAGTTTAAGAAGCAGACAGCCTTCCACTCCTTTCAAGCTGCAGACCACAATGCACTCCACTCCAGTTCTGTGTCCCGTCCTCCCTTCCGCCCACAGATGATCATCACCTTGACGTTTGTGTTTTGTTATTTTCATCTTTAAGTTTAACTGTATTCATAAACATCCTTAAACCATGTATGTTTTAGTTTTTTCTGTTCTTGAACTTTGCACAAATGCCAGCATTCTATATGCACCGGGGCTTGCTTTCCACTTGTCATCCACGTGGGTGAGTAGTGTTCCAGTTTGCATGCTTTTCCTCAGTGCATGATATTCCATGTCTGTCTGTGACTCAAATTACTTATTATTCTCCTGATGATGAATAATTAAGTGGTTTATGATATTTGTTTCTTGAAAGCAATGCTATTTCGTACTTTATTACACAATAATGTGTATGTGGACAAGTATTTCATCTGCATCACCTGTGTGTACATATAAATTCTTAGCTAGGATGAACAACGTGCATATATAATTGCTGGGTCATAAGCTATGTATATCCTCAGCTTTACTAGGTCTCCCCGAAGCTTTTCTTAGTACTATTCAACTTTACAATGCTACTAGCCTTACTGTCTCACATTCTTGCCAATATTTTATTCTTTTCCTCAAAGAACTGGGGATTGAAAAATCTGGGCATTGTGGTGCATACCTGTAATTCCAGCACTCTGGAGGCAAAGGCAGGTGGATCACTGTGAGTTCAAGGCCAGCCAGGTCTTCAAAGCAAGTCCAGGACAGATAAGGCTACACAGAGAAACACTGTCTTGAAAAACCAAAAAGTACTAGGGATTGAACTCAGGGCCTTATGCATGCTAGGCAAATACTCTACCACCTAGCTATAGCCCTAGACCTTTAAAAGAAAGTTTTAATCTGAGACAGGGCCTCTTTAAGTTGCTTGGACTGGCCTTGAACTCACTCTGTGGGCCACTCAGGCCTCCAACCTGGAATCCTTTAGCCTAAGCCTCTGGAGTGGCCACCATGCCCAGCTTCACTTGTACCTACCATGTAAAAATTGCACACGTTCTAAATACTATTCTAGGTACTATAAATATGTTAATTGTAGTTTATTTTAATTATATTAATTTGCTGTCACAGAGGCTAATATTAGCTATGTTTTGACATGTGAGAAAACTGAAATTGGGAGAAATAACTTGACTTGTTTTTATCTGAAGATGGCCATGTGGTTAGAGGGGGTTCAAGAAAGCTTCGGAAGGCTGTACAGCTCAAGGACAGTGTGATGTGGCACAAAGCACACAGAGATTTGGAATCAGACAACCCTGAGGCCAAATATTGGCTGGACCACCTCCTTGCAGCATCACATCAGTTCCCTTAAGTGTAAGAAGATGAGGCTAACAGAACTATGCAGGAAGGCATTAGGAAGCTGACAGGAGATAAATGTAAACACAACACCTAGTCTTATGCCTAGCACATTGCAGGCACTTGACAGATGCCACCTCCATCCCTATGGGAGCCTGAGAAAATGAAGTAGTAATCTACCTTGCAGACTCTCAAGCAGTGTGCATATGAATATGGGTTTCATCTTCCTGGTCACATTCTTCCCATGCTCTTTAGGCACGATTGTATCCCTCTCTTTTTCAGCTGATGAGACCAAGTCTCAGAGAGAGAGAGAGAGAGAGAGAGAGAGAGAGAGAGATTGTACTGGTTCAGAGTGCTGTTGCATGGCTGGGCCCCAGTCACTATAGCTGACTCCTTCACGTTCTCACTTCGGGCCCCCAGCACTGTCCTTGAAGTAACCTTTCCCAGGCTCTCCTGGGTCCGTCTGCCTACCCCTTTACTTGAAACCATCTGTCAGTTACTAAACTTGGCAGCAGATCTGTTCCCCAAGCCGACTGAATGTAACAGCTTTGCCCTTGCTTGCAAAAAGGCAGTGAGTCTTGCTGTCAAGATCTTCGTCTCTGGGAAGTCAAACACCTGTGCACACCAGGTCTGTGAGCAGTACAGAAAGTCACCATCCCATTTTGCAGATGAGGCTCTCAGGGGCTCCCCCTGTTTTCTGACCAGGGATTGTGCACGGTGCTAACTTGATGGACTATGTGCCTTCCTGGAGGCTTTCAGATACATGGCTGCTCCTTGGTAGAATTCGTGAACGCCTGCTCACTGCTTTCTCAAGATAAGCTCCAGCCTCCCTGGTATGGCATAATCTGGCTCTTGCCAGGCTCTCTGACTTCAGCTTTATAACAATGCAGTCCCATACAGGTTAATGGCAGAGGGGCAGTCTTCTCTCACCTTTCCCTTGTCCCCACTGTTCCCTCTGCTTTGGAGGCCACTTCTTGATACTTTGCAAACACCTCCTGTCTTCTGTGCTTTATTTTAAGTGCCCCGCCATGGACCTCTATAACTCACTCCCTCGAGCCCTCTGCTTTCTGCTTACAT
Source organism: Acomys russatus (assembly GCF_903995435.1). Classification (NCBI taxonomy): domain Eukaryota; kingdom Metazoa; phylum Chordata; class Mammalia; order Rodentia; family Muridae; genus Acomys; species Acomys russatus. Next base: position 9,857,093 of record NC_067165.1, read on the forward strand.
TGGAGATCTGAAAATTTAGCATCGTCAATAAAAGACCTTTACTACGCCGAGATGTTGTGTGATCTGTGAGCATTTGTCTTTTCCACTCATGCATGATCTGGCACTCCAATAGATACTTTCCACATCCTTAAAACAGGATTATCTTATCCATTATCTGGCCCTGTTCTGAGGAACAAAGGCTGTGTTGGCTCTGGGTTGCTAAAACTGAATTCAGAAAGAGAAAGCTCAAGGTCACACAGCCAGCAAGTAACATAGAAGGCATTTGACCTTGGGTCTGGCCAGATCCCCGGCCTGTACCTGCTCTCCTATTCCACTTGGGGATGAGAAATGCTAGAAACTCAAGTCTTGTACTGGAAGAACACACAGTTCTGACACCCCCACATTCTTTTTTTTTATTAATTTATTCATATTTATATCTCGATTGTTAGCCCTTCCCCTGTTTCCTCCCATTCTTCCCTCCCTCTCATTTCTCTCCTTCTCCCCTCCCCTATGTCTGTGACTGAAGGAGACCTCCTCCCCCTATATATGCTCTTAGAATATCAAGTCTCTTCTTGGTAACTTGCTATCCTTCCTCTGAGTGCCACCAGGTCTCCCCATCCAGGGGACATGGTCAGAAAAGGGGCACCAGAGTTCGTGTGAGAGTCAGATCTCACTCTCCACTCAACGGTGGAGAATATCTTATTCGTCGGCTAGGTCTTGGTAGGGGTTCGAAGCTTACTGACTATATTCTCCTTGGCTAGGAAGCTTCTGTAAGGCAGGAGACACTGTCAAGAGAACAAAGCGACAGCCTACAGAATGGGAAAAGATCGACACCCCCACATTCTATGTCCACTTTTTAGGTAGGGATTCGGAGAAGTAAGGAGGCTTACTTGAGGTAACAGCACTCATTCATGACAATGGAATCCATCTCCCTGTTTATCTCTCCATCTTTCTCTACTTCCGTGTCTGTCCCTTGAGACATCTAATAATTCATCTTTCCTTGAGGCAGCACAAGGCAGGCACCATTACCCCTGGTTTTCTGCCTATTTATGGTTTGCATTCCATGGGGACAGCCCGAGTCAAGGCCCATAGGGCACAGCAGATTTCTTTTTGGTAGTCAGAGTCCGAGGCTTAGTCCCTTTCCTTAGCCCACCTGGCTCCGGGGAAGTGCAGGTCTGAAGCCTGGAGGGACAGTGGCCAGGATCCTCTGTTCTCCATTCACTGGCTCAGTGACCTTGAGCAGGAAACAGGCCTGAGACGCCTGGTTGTCTCCATCTGGCTGGGACCAGCATTGTCACTGCTGAGCCGTTAGTGCATCTGCTTCTGGGAGTACAGTGGAGTGCTGTCATCACAGGTATCTGGAAGAGCTGGTGTTAAGGATGGCAAAGTTTAGACTTTCTGAAGGCAGCAGGGTTGGAGAAAGCTGACTCTGGATTTGTCTGTGGCCCAATTAGCCTTACATTACAAGTGAAAAGGAGCTTTTCACTTTACATCTGTGAAGTGGGCAAAGCCTAGTGTGGAGGCAGAAGAATAAAATTCTGTAAGCCCTGTGATTCCATAATTTGAGGACAATGGGCACGGTTGAGGGTAGTATAGCACAGTCAGGGAAAGTCTACAGTGGTGGCTGTTGTGCCCAGCAGATGCCTCTGCTGCCTTGCTTTGGTCTGGGCTCTTTGCACTCTGGGATGCTGCCTCTGAGCAGAGAACCATTACACAAACCTCTCTGGAGGAGGAATCATGCCCGTGGGTGTAAATCATTCTCTAAAAACACATGCGAGCACTCTCTGGTTCTTTCCATCTTGCCTTAAGAGAAAAAACACTGCTTTGAAGCCAGCACAACTAGGCCTAGATTCTGTCTGGGCCCCTATGGGTGACTTTGTTTCCCTGCCTGTAAAATGGAGCCAGAAGTATTGCAAGTCAGTCCAAATACTGCGTGCACAGTCGTCACTGTGGGTCTGACTTCACTCATTTCACGTTTGTCTAGTGAGTGCCATTGCTGTGCCAGACACTGGCCCGGAGAATATGACAGACTGAACAGATCAGCCCTTTCCCGGAGCATTTGGCCTGGAAGGAAGGCAGATACAGCACACTCAGGCCTCCATTCCTCAAGCTCACAGGCTCAGGAAAGGCAGTTTTCCTTATTCTTCTAGACTCAGTTTCTATTTTGAGGCCACATTCTTTTGGACTTTTGGCTTAATCTCAGTCATTTCTGGCAGGGCTTAGTGATTTGATCAGAGTTCAAATCCTTTTGATAGCATCACCTTCCCATCACTGGCTGCATCCTCTTGATGCTTTAGGCTTTGGTCTCTCCAGGGCCCTTGTTGGTCAGCAACAGGTCAGATCATGTCTCTTCACTGCCAGGTGCTTTATATGTATGAACCATGTCTGCATATCTACCAACAGGGCTCCTAAAGTCTGATCCACCATTATTCTTTCCCCTTGGCACATTGTAGCTAGAGGTGCTTTCCAAAGCGAAGAATAACATATTGACCTATATATTCCCAGCTTTAAATCCTACAGTGATTGTCTAATGATGGTCGTATATATGTAAATATAGCTTTACCGATAGGTAAATTATTGAAAGCCATGATTAAAACAACACTTATACAGGTTTATTCCATGCCAGGCACTTGGTTTGTATCAACTCATAATCTTTGTGGTAACCCATAATAATTATTTCTCCCACTCTCTCTCTTGCTTTTCAGACAGGGTTTCTCTGTGTAGCCTTAGCTTGTCTGTCCTCGACTCGCTTTGTACACCAGGCTGGCTCCGAACTCAGAGAGATCTGCCTGCCTCTGCCTCCCTGAGTGCTGGGATTACAGAGTGTGCCACCACGCCCTGCTTTACCCTCTCATTTTTAACTGCTAGGGAAACTGAGGAGTGGAGAGAGTAAGGCCACAGAGAAAATGAGTGGCTCCTAGGGAGGACTCAAACCCGGAGATTCCAATTTCCATCTGCACATTTAACCCTGAAGTTAAGGCCCGGGTGAGGAACCATGTGTTGCCACGGAGGTCATCTTCTTTCTTGCCACGGAACCTTGGTGTAAACATTCCTTCACTTTCCCGGAGCCCTTCATCTGCCTCAGTCATCTTGCTGGCCTTTCCTCCAAGGCCCCTTCTCATCTCTTCCCTCACTAGCCTTGGTTGAGTCAAGAGCATTGCATGGGTTCTAATGACTCTATGCAGCTCTTACTAGGGCCTTGACCAGTAAGTAAGCACTTGCTGTCTTATTGCACATGGCTCTGCTGCAAGAACACCGGATTCAGCTTAGAATGCCCAGTTTGCAGAGTGAACGGCTGGGCAGAGCAACTAGTCTTAGGCTTTGTCAGGACTGGCCCATCAATTGCTATTCTTTTTCTCTTTTTCTTAATGAATATTTAGTTTTATTGTTTAAAATTCTATGTACTTCTATGCATCTGTGTGGGTGTGTACACATGAGTGAAGGTGCCCACAGAAGCCAGAGGCATCAAATGCCCCTAGCAATTGCAGGCAGGGTATGAGCCACTTGATGTTGGTGCTGGGAACCAAACTCGGCTTCTCTGAAAGAGCAACATGTGCCCTAACTGCTAAGCTTTTTCTTCAGTCCCATTCCCTAGGCATTTCTTAAGCACCTACTGTGGCCCAGTCCTGAGCCAAACATTCTGGGAGAAATAGGGATGATGAAGATAAGGTTTGCTTGAATATAAGGTTGGTCTGGGAAAACTTGTCCTGGACAGCTGGAGACTGGTGCCAGGCGAGACTCTCTGCACTTGACTTTAATTTTAGATCTTCGGCCACTTCCTCTCCCTTCCTTGCCTTCCTGATGTCCTGCTTTCCCCAATCTTAATGATATCTGCTTAAAGAAAAGGACAGGACAAAATCATGGCTAAGACTGCTGTCACTGGGGCTTTTGGCCTCTCTCAGCAAGGTGGAGGCACTCCCCCGCCCCCCAACTTGACAGATTAAATATCATCCTTCTGTTGAAATGAGAAAACTGGTCAGAGCAAGCTCTCAACACTTATGGCCAACAGTCAGCTAAAAGCCAAACATAAATTCCAAGTCTGTTCTGTTCCCTGGATTCCTCTGCTTCCTCCATCCATGCAGTGCTTTTGACTGCGTCCAGGCACAGCGCTGCATCTCCATGCTCGCTTTCTCTCATGCTTCATCTCGCTGCTACCTTCTCTTCATGAGGTGGCCCTCTACCCAGAAACTCCCCAGTCCTAATTTGCCTCTTCAAACCTCCAAGCAACTTAGCTTTCCCTCTTCTAGAAATCATCTTACCAAACTACACAGACACAGACACACACACACACACACACACACACACACACACACACGGGGGGGGGCATCTCAGATGATTCTTTCTCCTCATATAAAAAGGCCAGTTGGCAGTTGGGGTCTAAGGAGATGGATCAGGCACTGCTTGCCTTGCAAGCACAAGGACCCGAGTTTGATTCCTAACATGTGTGAAGTTAGCAGGGGGGTGGGAGATAGAAAGAAGGGTGAGTGGGAAGGGTTCTTGTTCAGTTGACTCTAACTTAGAGCTGAGAGCTAAGTCTAAAATTCACCTTTTCATTGCCCCAAGTCCACCTGGGAAAGTGAGCTCTGGATGGCCCTAGTCTGTCTGGCATGGGTTTCTCTCATTCTTTTATTAGGTGCCTAATTGGCAGCCCAATTAATCTGCTCATCTGTGAAGGAGGTGAGTGCCTCCATTTCCAGAAGCCATTCTCTGAGGCAGCAGAACCCAGCCCTGAGTGCCGGCTGGCTCCTTGATGGAGGGCTGCCCTGGGAGCCAGGGTCAATTAGCGGACAGATTAAGCAATTATTAGCTCCTAACAAGGGCGCCTGGCATCATTACCCTGCCTGTTTATTGGCAAACTGCAACTCTAATATGAGGACCAACAAATAAATTAGGGCATCTGGTCCACTGCCGTGTTGGTCGAGAAGTAAATGATGTCCAACTGGCCCTCGGCTGCCCATGGACTCCCAGCCTGGCATAATGAAAAGCCCAAGATGTCCCTTGCTGGTCACAGCAGCTTTGGAAGGAGCTCTGAAGCGATTTATCATTCCAAGAGCTAAGTGTCTACTGCTGTGCACATGAATTGTTCTTAGTTATCCTGCTGTCTGCCTCATGCCTGTCTGTCAAGACCTGTAAGGGCCCACTTCGGAGGCTCCCTCTTACCCAGCAGGGGACAAATCCCCTCTGCATTTGGGAGGCTCCTGTCACTTTATGGCATCACACCAATTTCCTGAAATGTCACAGCACTTTTTTTTGACTATATGCTCAGCTCTCCAATGAAGAAATGGACACATAGGACAGAGGGGAGGGGCAAGGCTGAGAGCTGTTTATGTCCCTAACCTCTTTGCTGTGGATAGATGTAGACCATCACCAGAAGCCTACTAGAGGGGACGCTTAAGGAAGGCACAACCCTGTGGTTATGTGATGAGAGCACCCTCCAGAGCTCGTTGCTGTTTGCTAGTCCCCTCCCCGCCCCCCTCCACCAGAAAGGTTCAGCTCAAAGGCTTGGAAACCCTTTCTGCATGAAGTGCTTTTTCTGTTTGTCCTTAGGCCTCAATAATATGTCTTGAGATCCTCCCACTTTTTTAAAAAACAAGGGTGCATTTGGCAATCCATTGGGAACCACCTGGACATGTATCTGTAATCACATATAGCTGATGACAGAGAACAAAAGTTACTGGCCATCTTGCCATTTTTTGGACTAACAAAAATTTTCCCCTGCCCGCCTCCTTGAAGCACTTAGCATCTAACTCAGGTGTGTGTCTCTCTCTTCCCAGGGATCATTGACTTCCTCGTAAGTCAGCATCCAATTGCCCGTGTCCTACGAGAACACCTGGTCTTCAAGATTGCACCAATGCTCAACCCTGATGGAGTCTTCTTGGGCAACTACAGGTGAGGGATGGGGGACAATGTTTGGAAGCAGGAAGTCACAGGATGGAGGTATGGAAACAAGAAAAAAAAAAAAACCAAATAATAAACTTTGGAGAAAGACTTTCCAGGCTAACCATTAGAGGAAGTTTAAAAATTACAGGAAATTTTACTCCACCTCCTGAGTGCAGCTAATGTCCTTGGCTATTTATAGACAACTACCCAAAGTCACTTGCTAGAGTCTTCTGAACAGACTGCTGAACTTAGAGCCAGCAGAACTAATCTGAATTTTAGCACCTACTTCCTCCATGACCTCGAGGGATTCACTCTTCCTCTTTGATGCCCAATTTCTCTTGTGTAAGAGACAGTAATTCCCCAGCAGGGTGGTTGTATCAGAAGGAACTACAGGGAGGAATGTGCTTCGCAGACTCTCAGATGGTGATTGCCATGCTCCCTGGTACATTACTGTGTTTCTCCCTGGAGGTCATTAATGCAGGAGAATAGCAGCTTGGCTCATGTGGACATTCCACACTCCCACTCATGTGCCATATCTTGTTCTTTCTCCTGTCATAGAATCATCATTTACAGCCTAAAGTTCCACTGCCCAGGGGATCATTTGCCAAAAGAACATTGAGTCCTCAGGGATAGACAGTCTTATTACCCTTATTTCACAGCTGAGGCAACTGACTTGCTCAAAGCCACGTAGCCATAGATAATTGACTGTCTGACTTCACTGCCCAAATGGTACAGCTTTACCTTCGAGCCCGTCTACAAACGTCAAGACAACAGCCAACCTCCCTTGTTTTGTGTGTAAGGCTTTGTGTGAGCTGGTGCCTCGTTATGCACTGACTTTAGTCTGCCTCGCTCTCTTCCTTCTCAGATATTCCTCTAACTTCTCCTAGCAAAGCCTGTTGCCCTAGATGCTTATGTTGTGTTGGGGACAATAGGCCATATGGCCAATGTTCAGCCATCTTGTCCAAGTCTGCACCTTTAAGTCTCTGTCTTTCCCAGAGCTTGCCTTTCACCAGAAACTAGCTGACCCTGCTGTGAGTCAGCAGTTAGACTAAAGACAGAGATGGAGCGACCCTGTTGTGGTTTAGCAGTTAGACTAAAGCTAGATGAAGACAGAGCAAGATGCCCTGTGTGGCAGGACATTATGACCCTGCCTGGACTTCCCTATGTTTTGAGAAAGGCCTGCAGTTCGGTAGCTATAGCGATATGCTTCCCTGCCTTCTGACTTATAAAAGCTGCTGCCTGACTAATAAAGTTTGAGAATTTGATCAATCAGACTTGCTCTCCTTCTTTGTCTCTTGCATTTTCAACAGGTGACCTTCTCCCGAGTTTTAGCCGAACCCCGCAGGCCGGGGCAGTGTTGGCTCCCCGTCCTTTTCTTCCATGACAGGCCCCTCTTTGTAGCGCTGCCTTATCCCTAAATCACCCACCAGCCCTCTCAGCAACTTATCTCGCACCCGTCTTCTAGAAATCATCCCCCTAAGTTCCTCCAAAGATACGGCAACTCCCTTCTGGGTTCTCACAGGCCTAGTTATTGAGAAAGGAACAAGAAGCCAATCGATCATGAGGATTCATTACTATCGCTTTGAAAGGTATTCATAAGCCTTGCGAGACTTCAGGTCACCAGAAGATAGGACAGACTGTGGGTCCTCAATGTCCAGCAGCAGCCATTAGCTGAGAAAGTGTTTGGTGAACGTAAGTGAATGAAAGGGATTGGCTTTAGTGATGAAGAGAGAAATAGATGGTACTTTCCCCCAAGGCCCTCGGCTGCATTCAGATAGAAGATCTCCCCACAACCAGTTAGGCCCATTTTACACAGGGCTGCTTTGCTACTCTCTAAAACCATAGAAATTGGGTCCAGAGGGGCTCTCTGGCACCCCTGGGTCTGAGAGAGACCCATGGGATGCATGAAGCCTTCATTAAAGTCAATTTTGCTTCTTCTCTTAATTGGCTGGAGTGATGGCTCATTAGCATCTGCAGGTTTTATGGCTTGTTGCAGGCCCAAGCATAATCCCAGTGTACCATCCGCAGACAGAGTGTGCGGTTAGTGATGATAGTGGTGGAAAGACCATTTGATTTATGTTAACATTTCTGCTTAATTACAAAAGCTGCACTGGTCAGAGAGAGGTCAACTCTGCCACTCCACATGCCTATTTATGTCATCATCTGCTGTCCAGGGGATGGTTAGCTAGAAATAGGTCCATGACCTTGGAAACATGGCTCTTTTCTCTTTGCTTCAGATGGCCAGGGAGTGGGAGGGGGGATTAGATGCTTTCTATACATCTTCAAGGTCCAGATTTTGTAACTAAGGGCAGGAAGCTCCAACCCTCAGAAATGGTTTCACGGTGAAGTTTCAACTCCCAACATTCTCCTGGTGAGAATTGCAAGAAGTCTAACCACAGCATTAAATTGTGTTATTAAAACAGATCTGAGTAGCAAGAAAGGAGCCTACTGATCATGAGAACTCATTCCTATAGCTTTGGAATGGGGGACAGAACAAGACTCAGAATTTCTGGTTTCAAGGTGCCCTACAGGTCCCTGAGCCAGTCTCTCCCATGCCCTTGCTCTCTCTGCAACACTATTTCCTGGGTTTGGTGTGGCCTTCTAAGGTATGTTGCAGGAAAATCAATCAAATGAGTTTAGGAAATGCTAACCTCAGTGCAGTTAAACCCAACTTTTTGCAATAAGACTCGTTGGGATGTGGCATGTGGTCATGAACACAAGCAGTCCCAAAAGAGAAATAGAGACCTCGGTGTTTCTGAATGGCAAGTGCAGTGGTCCATACAGTCTGTCACCTGTGTTAGGTTTATGAAACATTCTGGCAAATGCCATCCTAAGAAGTCTGCTTGCTGACTCAGTGGTCTGTCAAACCCTCTCACATATTTCATTTAATCCTCACTGCTCTGAAGGGAGGGCTCTGCTAGGGTTTTTCTGCTCAGAAATATAAAAAGCCAGTCAAACTAGCTTCACAGAGGAGGGCTGGTTGCGAGGGAGGGAGGAAGCGAGGCAGGCTGGCCCTTAGAACTTTAGAGCAATAAACAAACCCAGATTTCACAGGGTACTGGTGAGATCACAGACAACAGGGCAGAACACAGGCAGCCACATCTCTGCTTCCCTCTCATGCCCTTTTGGCTTTCATTCTCTCAACATCTCCCTCTGGATGTGTGATGCCCTGAAGAAGCTACAGAGTCTCCTCCCTCCATTCTGTGCCCAGTGAAGGGCAGGCATAGACGAAGGGCTGTCCTCCCTGCTGTCTACTCTGCTGCAGCCAGGGCTGGACCTGGCAGACTCAGAGACCCTAACAAGACAGACCTGCTCTGGGGCACGTCAGTCATGGAGATGGGAAGGCAGATCACAGGCCACATCCCTACAGTGTGGAGGGATGTAAGGTCTTCAGAGCTGTGAAGGTCAGTCAGGGATCGCATGGGCTTTGGTGTTAGTCAGGTGTGACGTCAACTTATGATCCATTCTCTTTGTACCCTAGGAGCTTGGGTAACTGACATGGCCTCAGTAAGGGACAAGGTTGGTGACTGCATGCCAAAAGCTGTTCTCTCTCTCTGTCTCTCTCTGTCTCTGTCTCTGTCTCTCATCATTTGTCATAGGAAATGAAAGAGTTGTGAGGCCTTTTGGAGATAATACGCTTACAGCACACTACTGGACGCATTATAAGTTCTAAATAAAAATAAGTTCCACCCCTCTCTTCCTTCTCCTTACCCTCTTTTCTCCACATTAAGGAAGCATGTGATCTAATATAGGAAAAGTCTGTTCTCTTAGCTGTTCTATCAGCTCAGCTTATGTATTTAATAGCATAACACCTACACTGTGATACTAAGAGTCAAGAAGGTTACTATGTAACCTGGGGCTGTGCCTTAGTTGGTAGATTCATTGCCTAGCGCTCACAGATCCCTGGGTTCAGTGCCCATCACCACATAAAACCAGGCATAGTGGCACATGCCTATAATCCTAGCACTAACAACGTGGAGTCAGGAAAGTGAGAAGTTCAAGGTCATCCTTGACTATACAGTGAATTTGAGGGCAGACTGAGCTCTGAGAGAGAAGGAGAGAGAGGGAGAGAGAGAGAGAGAGAGAGAGAGAGAGAGAGAGAGAGAGAGAGAGAGAGAGAGAGAGGAGATACAGAGAGAGAGAGAGAGAGACAGAGAGAGGGAGAGGGAGAGAGAGAGAGAGAGAGAGACAGAGAGAGGGAGAGAGAGAGAGAGAGAGAGAGAGAGAGAGAGAGAGAGAGAGAGAGACGCACACATACTTTACCCTAGAACATAATAGCAGCAGATGGTTGCTATACTATTCTGGGAATATTCATTATGTTAAAGAGCAGCAGAGTCTCCTAGCTAGCTTACTGTGTATGGTCCCAGACGACTAGGGCTATGCTAAGAGTATTTGTGGCCTATATTAAAGTTTATATCACAATATGCAGTAACCACAGCGTATTCCACAGCAGCTCTTACAATTGTTGTATTAGATGGTATGACAATACCTAACCCTTATTGTGTATAATAGAAACATAAGAAGGTATGCACCCTATTTTGCTCGCAACACTCCAATTCCACGTCCCCTTTCCCCATGCAGGTGTTAGGTCTCAAGCTAATTGGGAGGAAGGCCTTTCCAGCACCAACAACAGTTGGTGGGCTCCCCACTGCATTCTCTCATTGTTCTGCACTGATTTGCAATCATGTATAAATGTGACTTTGTCTAACATTGTCTCCACTTTCACACTGTAAACCCATCATCAGGACTTTGTCTGCTTTGCTCCCTGTCAAGCCTGTCATGGCGGCTAATACAGAATGGGCCCTTTATCTCCATTTTCTGAATGAACAAATAAACCAAGCAGTGGTATGTAGGGATGGTGCTGCAACACAAAACTAAAATCCCCAGAAGAGTAACTCGGGCCAGACGCTGTCAGCCTCTGACCGTACCTGTTTAATCGCATCCCGTTATGCCACAAACGCTCCACAAAGGCTCCTGTAGCCTAACAGGCCGAGCTGCTGTTAGGACTTAACAGATCCTGGATTCTCAGGGCACCGCTTTGTTATTCTGTCGAGCCCCAGCGCTTTAAAAGGCAGTTAAACACCACACTTGGTCAGAACAACAATTGGAGAAAGGGAAGTCAGTTTTTATTATATCCATTAGAGAAAATGAGAGACTGAGCCTAAGAAGGTGAAGAGCCACTGGCAAGGCTCCAGGTTTGAATCCAGGGCTCTAACTCTGTTACCAGCCTTAGGTGGAAACAGAGCATAGGCGGTTTCCTTCCCTCCGCCTCCAGGGCTTGCTGTCCTTGGACAACACAAATTTCACCCCAAGCCTCGGTTTCCCTCCAGATTTCTTGAAAGAGCTAAATGTAGTAAAAGACTGCTCTCATTACCTAGTAAATGCTCTGGGGTGAGGCTCTACTGGGAGAAGCATGCCCATCCCTAGGCATGAACCTGGGGAATAATGATGGCAAGTGAAGTAAACCAGCCACAGGAAGACCAGTACTGTGACCCTGCTTATATGTGGTACTTGAAGTAGTTACTCCAGTTGAAAGCACCATGATGATTGCCTGGAGAGTGGGAAGGGGAGAAGGGGAAGCCGCTGTGCAGGGGCTCACAGGTTTACAGTTTCAGGGACAGGTGATAGTGCTGATGGCAACACAGTGCCATTAAGCCTCATACCCTGATTAATATGGTGATTGTTATGTTATATTGTACTTTACCACATTAAAAAATAAAATAAAACAAAAACCCAGCATGGCCACTGATTTTGCAATGTTGATGTTTTCAAAGATTTCCAAGGGTATCTGGTAACTCATGTTTTGAGGGATAGAAATTGCAGCTTCCAGCGTCACAGAGCCGAGGAGCTGCAAATGGCTGTCAGGCTGTTTGAGATGGGGGGCCATAGGCAGATCTGCTTAGAATCAGTAAGCAGTTCTCAGCAACTAGAACACAGGGCTTTGCATGGTGACCGAGGGGGTTGTGCGCTCTCTTTGCCACCTCCTCCATTCTCATGGTTTTCTCTGCAGAAAAAGGCAGCCCTACCTACCCACCCCTGCACCCCACTGCATTTCCTGAGCTCTGGTAATGCCTTGCCTCTGAAAAACAGACTTTCCATCTCCATATGACAATATGAAATTCTTTGTTGGGTTTGCATTTCTTAATTAGGTGTTTGTCATTGTGTATTCCATAGAGCCACGTATAAGTAAACAGTCATAGACCTTGGAATAAATTTATTGGTTTTATTTATGTTTCTGGGCATAAAAATCTATAATTACCAGGTACAGCCTCAGTATAACTGGTATTTAATGACAATTACTTTTTGTTACCATAGAAATGAGTCCAAAGTAGTTACCCATAATTTCTCATTTCCCAAACCTCACACATGCTGAATTGCAATATTACCATAGTAATTGCCTATTAGTCATCATAAAATACGCAGTTACCCAAAAGATAGCAGGATGCTGTGAAATTTCTCATCTTCTGAAGACCTCAGTGATTCTTAGGCGTGTGGAGGGCGGGGGTAGAACAGACCTCTCTGGGTGGTACGGAAATGAGTCCACTTTATGGCCCAGCACTACAGACCCTGGGGTAGAAGCAAAGGAGCTGCAGCGGCTTGGGGTCAGTATGTCTTTCGGTCCTGCCAATCCTACTGTAGCAAAGATGCTTCCGTGCAGTAGATCCAGTCTCAGCTAGATTTGCTGGGGACCTGCTGGGTGTTAGTGCCCCATGCTTGAGAAAGCAGAAGGCACTAACCAGATCCAGCCCTTGCTAATAAGAAGCCTGGTGTTTATAAGAGGGAAAGCACCTACTAAGTGTGCATCCTAGGTGTTTTCTCATTCAGTTCTGACAACAGCCCTGGGAGGGAGTTGATTTGACCACCCCATTTTAAACAGAGAAGAGGAGTGAGGCACAGAGGTGCTAAAAAGCCTATCCTAGGTTCCGTGGCACAAAAGATCACCCACATTAGTGTACCCAGGAGAACAGCCCCTCAGTTCTGACCTTGTGCTATACTGTCTCTTTAAGCTAGAGAGCCTCCTTCTGATTAGGAGTTTAAAGAATGAGGGGATGAGGGGCCCAGGGGGGAGAGAGAGAGAGAGAGAGAGAGAGAGAGAGAGAGAGAGAGAGAGAGAGAGAGAGAGAGAGCAGTCAGCAGTTAAGAGCACTTACTGCTCTTACAGAGAGGACCTGGGTTTGGTTCCCAGCACTCACACATGGTGGACTTACAGCCATCTGTAACTCCAATTCTAAGGAATCCGACACTTGAGTTCTTTATGATCACTATAGGCTCCTGCACATTTATAGTGCAAAAAAAACCTCATGTATGCTCGCATACATACAGGTAAAAAATGTTAAGAATGTGTGCTCTTAAGATCAGTAAGCAATTCTCGGTGAGTTACAGAATACAAGGTTTTGCACGCAGACTAAGGGAGTTGCACACTCTCCTTGCCACCTCCTCCATTCTCAGAACTTCTTCAGAAAGGAGTCACAATAGGGTACTATGGAGAAGAACAAAACAGCATTAAATACAGCAGTGAGGTAGAAATGCCAGGGGAAGTATTTCTAATACAGACACACACACACACACACACACAATCTAGAGGAGGAATGAAGGACATTCTAAGCTGTCCAAAGTCAAATGGAACGTAAAATCAAATGTATAAAGTGCAAAATAATGTTCATGTTCTATTCATTCCGTGTCAGTATCAAAACTTCACTGCTTCCATTGAGCTAGAAATGGAGACAATGCTCTATAGCAGGCCCGCTGAGAAACCTGCCAGGTCCTCTTTCTCTACCTTTCCTGTTTCATAGCATCATGGGCAAACATCTGGTGCAGCGCCTTGCCCAGGGCAGGAGCCCCTCACCAGCATCTTTGAGGGCTGCTGATGTGTCCTCCTGACTATAGAAGCTCAGGCACAGTGACTGCCCACATTCCAAGGCATCACCAGAGCTGGCGCTCCCTCTGCCTGTTAGAGAGGACTTCCTGTTCAAGGTCACTATCTTAGTGACTCACTCTGCTCCACACTAGCATCTATAGCAGCCATTTCGTTTTTGAAGGTGTGTGTGTGTGTGTGTGTGTGTGTGTGTGTGTGTGTGTGTGTGTGTGTGTGTGTTTGTTTCCTTTTCCCCCTTTCCCACCAATGTCAGCTCCTGCTCTGTAGGCTGAAGTACTCAGGGCCTTTCAACTTGCATAGAATCTCACACCCTGTCTTTCCGACTTTCCTCCAAACACATGGCAGATGTTTGCCACTGTTCGCCTTGAGGCATGGCGTCTAGGACTGAGTGATGATGACAATGGTGATAATGGTGATAACTGGCATGTCTTACTTCTTCCGGACTTGGCACTATTCCCAGGACTTTGCATTTATGGTTTCATTTAACCATTAGTACAACTGCACCATTATTTCCTATTGACAGATGAGGAAACTGAGGTACAATTGTGGAACTCTCTCTAGCACGCTAGTCTAATTAGTGGAATAGGACTGGGAAGGGTCTATCACAGCCTCATTCTGGGGCTCACACTTCTGACAGCCCATATGCACTTGGCTAGTTAGCATTGGATGCTCCTTCACCTACCTCTTTACCTAAATCCATTGCCTTGCATTTCTTTGGCTGAGTCACAACTCTCCCATCTTTTCGTAGAGTCTTTTAAGAAGCCTGTGGCAGAGGCAGAGTAGGAGTTTAAGTTCCTTCCTCAGGAAAAGCGATCAGGTCATAGAGAAAGAAGGTAACACATTGAAGGTCATAACAGCCACATACCTCAGATACAGCCTGAACAATTGCCAAGGAGAGACAGACCTTTACGTCCCAGAGACTCTCCTGTTTTATATAAACTAAATGACGACATTATGGAGGCTGAAAGGACACTTGGGCCCTCGGTGTAATCGGGTGTCTAGCCCAGAAGTGCACACCACCAAAACCAATTATTCAAATGAGCTTCCCAGCCAAGTTTCCTCAGAAAGGGCCAGAGGATGGCTGGATGTCTGTGGAGGCAGACTCCTCTCTCTGTCCTGCCAGCCGCCGAATCACATTTCAAAGTCGGAGATGATAGAAAGTTTTTTTTTCTTCCTCCATTTATGTATGTATTTATTTATTTAACCACTTTACATCCTGATACAGCCCCTCCCTCCTCTCATTCCAGTCCCATGTCCCACGTCCCACGTCCCCCACTTCTCCTCCCCTTGCCCCTCTCCTTCCTTCCAGAGAAGGGGATGCCCGTGGTGGTTGGTTCCAATTCACCCTGATATCTCAAGTCATTGCAGGACTAAGCAATCCTCTCCCGCACGCCTGGGAGTGACAAGGCAGCTCAGCTAAGGGAAAAGTGACCCTGTGGTGGGTAGCTCCTACTCCTGATGTTAGGGAACCCACATGCAAGCTCTTTGGTTGGTGGTTCAGTTTCCGTGAGCCCCCATGGGCCCAGGTTAGATTACTCTATAGGTTTTCTTGTGATGTCCTTGACTCTTCCTCTCTCTCTATCCTTTTTCCCACTCTTGCACAGCACTCCCCAAGCTTGGCCCATGGCTTGGCCTTGGGTCTCTACATCAGCTGCCAAATGAAGCCTCTCAGAAGACAGGTATGCTAGACTCCTGTCTGCAAGCATAGCAGAGTATCATTAATAGTGACTGCCCTCTCCCATGGGGTGGATCT
The DNA here is from genome assembly GCF_903995435.1 of Acomys russatus. Classification (NCBI taxonomy): domain Eukaryota; kingdom Metazoa; phylum Chordata; class Mammalia; order Rodentia; family Muridae; genus Acomys; species Acomys russatus. The sequence continues at coordinate 9,872,581 of NC_067165.1, forward strand.
CAAGCTGGGCCAGTCACTGGTTTGCCATTCTCTCAGTCTCTGCTCCTCCATCTTTGCCCCTAGGCTTCTCATAGACAAGAGACATTTGGGCCAAAGGTTTAATGTGTGGGTTGGTGTCCTCCTCCCTCTGCTGGGAGTCCCACCTGGCTACAGGAGGTGCCGACTTTATACTCCTTAACACCTGTTGCTTTGAGTCTCAGCTAGGGTCACCCCCATGGTCTCTCAGGAGCCTCCCCTGTCCCAGAGAAGAGGCCCCCTACTGATTTCCGTCCTCTCTCCCAGTTCTTTGCCTCACCCACCCTCCTGCTGTCTCTGCCCACCTGATCCCCACTTCCATTATCCTCCCCAAACCCATCTCCCACCCAGTTCTCTCCCTCCGTCGGCTTCAGATACTGTATTTCCTATTCTGAGTGCGCTTCAACCATCTTCTCTTGGGCTTTCCTTAGCTTCTTTGGGTCTGTGGATTGTAGCATTGGACTATGTGTACTATATGGCTAATATCCACTTATAAGTGAGTACGTACCATACCATGCATGTCTTTCTGGGTCTGGGTTACCTAGGTCAGGATGTTCTTTTCTAGTTCCATCCATTTGCTTACAAATTTCATGATTTCCTTGTTTTAATAGCTGCATAGTATTCCATTGTGTAAATGTACCACATCTTCTTTATCCATTCTTCAGTTGAGGGGCATCTAGGTTGTTTTCAGTCTCTGGCTATTACAAATAAGGCTGCAATGAACATAGTTGAGCAAGTGTCCTTGTGGTATGGCGGAGCATCTTTTGGGTGGAGTGGTATAGCTGGGTCTTGAGGTAGATCTATTTCCAATTTTCTAAGAAACCTCCAGATTGGTTTCCACAATGGTTGTACAAGTGTGCACCCCCACTGGCAATGGAGGAGTGCTCCCCTTGTTCCACATACTCAGCAGCACGTTCCTGCACCACGCAGAGGCACCAGCTAAGATGACAACGGGGGCTAAGGAGTAATCCAGGCTTACTAAGCCTTGAGACTCAATAAGAGCTTTATCAGCCATTTTATGGAGTGTCCCCTTTCTGCGATTAGTGTGTAAGCCTTACCCATGCTTACCTTGCCTGGTTTACAGACAGGCACAGGGTAAGAAGTGAGGAGCAGACTGTGAAGAGCCCTAAGCACCAGACTGTGTAACACATATTTCATATACATGCGCCCCAGGTGTGTAACACATCCTCAACCTAGGTGGTCTCTGCAGCACCCACATGCACAGTGCCACTTGGTCCTCACAGCAACCCTCTAAAGAGAGAAAAATCCTCATTTTTCTGTCCAGGGCAAGTCACATCACAAAAGTAATGGGCAGATAAGCTGATCTTTTCCTAAGCAGCATGGATCCTATGTCCATATTTGGATTCCAGGTCCTTAAAACAGGTATGTGAGGGCTTGGCAACTCCCACATGGGAGAGACATGAAGGTCTCCTTCCTCATGTTTCTTCTGCCCCATGTCACCCAAGAAATTGCAATAGCTAATTCCTTGCTTCAAGGCCAGTCATCTCCTTGGGAAAGTGTCACCTTTTAGGATTTAAAATAAAAAAGGGGTAAACCCATTATCAGTGTTCTTATGGAGAAAAAAAAATCGCCTTGATCCTGCAATAAACTTTCAATCCTACTATCACATTGCCCATGACCTTGGCAAATCCTGTCTTCACTCTTAGCCTTACCCTCCCTGTCTCTGAGTGTAAGGATAGGATTTGATAGAATTGTGGGTTCTTTTTTTTTTATTTTATTATTTTCTTCTTTTTTTTACATATACATTTATATCATTCCAAATAAATACAATAAGGGTTCTTACAGGTGGTGATTAGCCCTGGGGATATGTTAAGTTGCAATGCTGGGAAGTCCCTAGAGCTCAGTATGTTCTGCTTCCAAGCAGGAAACAGGAGAGAGGGAGAAGAGACCCGGAAGCCATGCCCTTCATGTTCATGTTCTTGCATGAGCTTTTCCTGAGGAGATGTAAACAGAGCCCATTCCACCAGTAAGGCCCCAAAGAATGACCAATGTAACGATTCCATCAAGGTTGAACTTGGTCAGCCAAAACAGCAGAACCAGCAAAAAGTCTCACCGTATCATGGGTGGTGATTTCCTCTTTCCTGTGCAGAGAGAGTCCTCCATTTGGGACTCTCTGTTTACTAGTGTGTCCAGAGACCAGGGGATCAATGTAGTGGGAACAAAACTCTATTAAGTGGCAGGGAGGCCCAGGAAGGAGTGGCTTAAATCTCAGGTGACCTCTTTCTAGGATGGAACACCAACAGACCCAACATTGACAGTCTCTGGCAAGCTGTCACTACTCTGATGATGACAGTGATTGCTGTTATGTTGGAGGATACATTCTGCAATGCCCACCAGCAAAGCTTTTTCTTGCCAACTGGGAGGAAGTGGTTGGTGAAAGTGCCCCTTAAAGCTTGTGGCTGGATAAAACCCCTTTTCCAGATATTATCTAAGTAGCCCCTTCTCCCAAGTCACTAAAAGGCCACTGTTGAAGAATGAACATCTTGCTTAAACTCAGAGTCAAGAAGCTAAGGTCCTGGTTTTGGTACTAGGCAGTGGAGGATGAGGACTCATATGGAATGTGGTTTGTACACTGTGCAAAGGTTCTTGTTGGGGAGGGGGAAGCTGAGACTCTACTCCCAAATCAAAGTCTTACTACTTTGTCACTATTGTTGTGTGTCACCCACCTAAAATAGACTTCAGTTTGTAGCTTGTCAGGCATGAAGGGAGCACCTTTTAACAATTCATATACAGATAACCTCACACTAGTTTCTTATTTGGAAATTAGTTTTCCCATTTAAAAACAAGATGCTGGGGGGCTGGAGAGATGGCTCAGTGGTTAAGAGCACTGACTACTCTTCCAGAGGTCATGAGTTCAACTCCTAGCAACCACATGGTGGCTCACAACCATCTATAATGTGATCTGATGCCCTCCTCTGGCCTGCAGATGTACATGTAGGCAGAGCACTGTATATGTAATAAATAAATAAATATTTAAAAAAAAACAAGATGTTGGGGGTGTAAAACCATAGTGCATGAAGTTCAGGTGGGGAGGTAAAGGGGTACTGGGGAGGAGTTAGGAAGAGAAGCAGTGTGAATATTATCAAAATGCAGACTATGAAAATCCCAAGGAATTAATAAAGATGCATTTAAAATAAGATTGTTGCACTCAGCGTCATCCTTCTGCCAGGGAGACAATCTATTGAGGTCACCCCTGAGTCCCAAGAGCACTTCAAAAGAGTCAAATAAAGGCTGGGAACTTAGGCTCTGAGCTGCCAGACTAGGTTCAAGTCCTACCTCTGTCATCTGTTCTTGTTGGACGACTGCAAGCTCCTTAGCCATCCGAGCATCAGTTGTGTAGACTCTGCCAGCACTGGGGCTCAGTGGGAGTGAAGAACATACCCTCTCCTGCTAGCCTTTTGAAGTTTTTTAAACAAACAGATGAATTTGTCACAAGCCCCCTTAGTGGAAGACCTAGAACTTAAACCTACATCTTTCCCATTTTGAAAGCCACGTTCTTATCCATCTTCTGAGGATTCTGAAGTCTTCACTATTGTCTCAATTAGGGTGTCTATTGCTGTGATGAAACTCCATAACCAAAAAGCAAGTGGAGAAGGAAAAGATTTATCTGGCTTACACTTCTGCAGCACTGTTCATCGAACGCATGCAGTGCAGAAACCTGGAGACAGGAGCTGATGCAGAGGCCATGGAAGGATGCTGTTTACTGACTTGGTCCCCAGGCTTCCTCAGCCTGATTTCTTATAGAAGCCAGGACCACCATCCCAGGGATGGCCACACCCTCAGTGGGCTGGGCCTCTACCCAATTATCACTAATTAAGAAAATGCCTGACAGGTTTGCCTATAGCTCAGTCTTAGGAAGGCATTTTCTTAGTCGAGATTCCTTCCTCTCAGATGACTTTGTTATGTGTCAAGTTGACATAAAACTATGCAGCACAACCATGCTGATCACAATGTCTCCCTGATCTGATAATCTATGAAGAGATGGGAGGAAAATGCTCTAATACCTTGGTGAGATGATGACTGGATGTGTTATGATTATTTGATTATTCATATTTGGCATAAAGGGTGCTGCATTTATTTGGAGCACAGCAGATCACAGTCCACATGCTAAGCACTTTGCAGGGGCTGTGGATGACTGATTGTCTGGCATTCTGACACTGACCAATCAATAGAGCTAGAAGGTGCCTCAGGCCAAGGGCAATTGAATCCCAACCTTTTGTGGCATTAAATAAAGCAATATTTATTTTGCTTTTGGTGCAAATATACTTAATCCAATACAACTCATTGGTAATGCTGAAAAACTGCTGTGTTTGGCGGACAATTTCATGCATGTCCCATACATCTCTGCTTGTCAAAGTCAAGGCTCCCAGGAGAGTATTCAGCCTCATAGTGTTCAGAAAACTGATCTGGAGCCACTACACTGCCTTTTTCTCTATCTTTTAAAAAGGAATGCAAAGGAAAGCATACGGAGGGGCATCGAAATCACTGCTCTCCCTCTGGCTGCCATCATTGCAACAAGGAGGAGGCACGATGTCCTTCCGGAGATGGAACTGTTGTTTATTTGGAACCAGCATGCTTCTGCCATTCGACAAAGCAGGAAGTGAGCAGCACAGGAAGAGACAAATAAGTAGCGTAATGTTCCTTTCACAGATCACACAGTCTCACACAGATAGACAGTGGAACCTAAAAGCCAGGCTGTGGGCCAGTGTGGCACCAACAAGATCTGCTTTGAATCCAACTGTCTATTCTAGTCATCCAGTGACCATCTTAAGGCCAAACACTTCTTGGATTTTCTTCCCTTGGTTGTAAACAAGGCTAAGTAATACCTGTGTCACTTGAAGACTGTGGGTGTGTTCACTATTTAACAGATACATGTATTTTTTCAAACTGTGGCCAATGTAGCACCCCACAAGAAGGGTCTGGTCTGAGAAATGGGTTATTAGGGGAGGTTTTCAGGGTGCAAGCGTTCTAGAGTGTACTCGTACAAACAAAGGCAGCAGCGAAGCCCGTTGCTGGCTGGAGCACTGTTACATTGCCCATGCTCCATGTAAGGGATTCCCTAGGCATGTTTATAGACCCACCGAGCACTGGCTCATGCATGTATGAATCTTTTCATTCACCCAGTACATCTACTGAAACCTCTTGTCACTCGGAGTAGATTATGTTGGATTGGGGAGTGACATCATTCCCAGGACTTAGACATTGTCCTTGTCCTCATACAGCTCACAGTTTGGAAGAAGAAAGAAAAAGATACTTAATAGTGCTTCCAACTCAGCAGGAAGAAATGACCTAGAATGTAGTTGCCTGACCTTCATATATTTTTATTGCTAGGATTGTTCCAATATCGTCTATTTTATCCCACTGGTACCATGAATAGCCCCTATGTCAGAACATATAGGTCTTAATTCTGAACTCATGAAGAAAATAATATTAAAAAATAACAAGAATAGAAGAGCACCAAAGAGACCCAGGATTTTCATCCTGAGACTCTAAGCTGGCAACTGGAGGACTGAGAGGTCATCTTCTTTATCACCCTATCTTCAGGCACTGGCTTCTTGATCCAGAACAGAGACTACACCACCAGCCTTGACTGCCAAGCCTGTAAGAGACACAGCAGAACGCACCAAGCAAGAGTCACTTAGAAATGCGCAGACTTCCCATCTCTGCACCGTCACGTTTTCTATCTGGAATACTCTCTTGCGCTCTGTCTCCCAGTTCTGAGTTCCACAAAACTCTCCAGTCTTAAGAAATGCATACAACCAATGTTAAGACAGTAGTGTCCGTCTGAAATCTTTAAAAAAAAAAAAAAAAAGTTGTGTCAGCCAGAAAGAGGACTCAGACCATAAAGGTGCTTGATGTGCCAGCCTGAAAACTTAACTTCAGTCCCCAGAAGACATGTAAAGCTGGGAAAAGAAAATAAACTCCACAAAGTTGTCCTCTGACCTCCACATTCATGCTGTGACACATATGCATCACACAAACATACATTACACACACAGAGACACGCATTATGCGTACATCACATACCACATACGTCACACATAAACAAATGTAAATTTAAAAAGAAGCTTTCATTAAAACAAACAAAAGAAAGAAAAGAAGCAGATGGTGCCAATCCGATTCCTTTAATAGAAATCTTTGTACTTTAAATAAACTTTACTGGAAATAGTTACTCCCTTCAAGATCCCTGACTTTGGAGCTAAAGCTCCGTTATTGATACTTTAGAATCTTGTTACGAAAGGGACTTCCATGAGGGAAGTATAACTTTCTTAGTTTACAAAGAACTTAGAATTCAGAGAGAGGAGGTGACTTTCCCATGATGGCAGAAGCAGCAGAGGTGGGTCTGACACCCCTGTTCCCCAGCCAGGTCTGGTGCATCTTTATTAAGATATTTTGCTCTGGAAACATGCAACTGCTAGGACACTGATTTCCACTGAAAAACTCTTCAAAAGTCAGCTCAAAAAATACCCATGCAGCTTCAGCTTCCTGAAGAAGGTCATTAAGGCCACAGGGGTCGCATGCTCTGCCTTCTAAGGCACTGTAGGGTTGCCTTTCAAGTCACAATCACTCTATTTTCACTAAGCAGGTGAGCTAGGGAGGGAGTGGATCTGTCAAGACCTCTGAACTCTGATGCTGCTCTTGCAGGTTTTCTTTTGGTTTGTTTGTTTGTTTCTAGTTTGTGTGGATGTGGTGTCCCTGTGTGCATGTATACCATGCATGTGTAGGTATTCATGGAGGTCAGCAGAGGGTAGTGTGTACCCTGCAGCTATATCTCTTGCCTCTTTATTCAGTTTTGAATCTAACTTTTCTGAATCAAACACTCTGGAAGCAGCACGACTAAAAATGTAGGACCATGGGGTCAGGAGCAGGATTGCACTCCAGTCCAGGCCCTGCACCGTGTTGCTGTGTAGCTTGTCTTCTGTGGCCCTTAACACTATTACTTGGGAAATAGAACCCACCTACATCATCTGGATTCATCAGAGTTATACCACACAAGATTGGAAATGTCCGTTCAATAATTATTTCTGCAGTGTTTATCACAATGCAAGCTCCTTGTCAGGCACAAAAATACTGGCAATTTATGACCCAATAGAATAGAGTCAACACTGACTATGTCTTGTGATGTCACTCTGCTGGGAATCAATGTTGCTGTAGGGACAAAGGGAAAGCAGCTAAGCCATATGTATAAGGAGTGTAAATCACTCCCACACCTCCTGAAGGAGGTAACATTTAAGTTTAGATCATATCAATGATGCTACAGTTATCACCGTGGCCACTGTTGTCACTGGCCATCATTTGTTCTAGTTCCCTCTGTTCTGAGGGTTCTACTGGGACATTTAGTTCATATACAAAATCCAGAAGGTCAGGGTTGTTATCCTCATTACACCTATGATAAAACAGAAGCTCAAAGGGGTAATTAAAAAAAAAAACACTTTAAAAAGGTCATAGCTGGTATGGCAGGCAGCCAAAACTTAAGCCCGGTTATGAGTCCCAGAGACCCCAGGCTCCACCATACAGCCTTGCTGGTCTGTGCCGTTCCTGGGCTGGAGCTGAGACTGATGTGAGAAATCGCTGGTAAGACATCGGAATAGAGCTGTCGAAGATGAGACGGAGTAGGGGGTTGCGGGTTCCAGGGCCCAGAAGTATCCTAGAGCAAGCTGGCAGCCCGAGTGTGGCACTATGGAGAACAGAGAACAGGCATGCAGCTAGGCAGCACTGTAGAGCAATGGCTACAAGCAAGTACTGTTACTAAGGGTGTGTTCCTTGCCAGATTATTAGATGTTCACTAAGGGGCTGAGAGATCTTGGTGCGCAGAACACTCAGGTGATCCATCTGCTTGGTGGCTAGACACTAGGGAGTCCAGGACCTTTCTAGAATTTGCAATAAATTAGGCCAAAGGGCTAGATGATTAGGGATACATTCAGCCAAAGTAATAAAGACCATCTCCAGCTCCTTAAGCAGAAAAAGAACTTATAGGGAAGGGCTTTAAGCACCAAACGGAAGCCGGAGTTTAGCTTGAAAAACAAAGAATTAACAGAGTGGCCCTGAAGGGTAATATCTTTGTCTATTTTCGGCATCTGTAACAGCACATGGAAGGTTAGGTGATTTACTAAGAATCCACATTTGTTTGGCTCACTGCTCTGGGGTGAAAAGTTTGGAGAGGCAACAGCAATGCTGGCTTGGGTCACTGGTCCTTATAAAATTGCTAATGATGCCATGAAGTTCCAATACTGTGATGTTATCTACTCATAATTACCCCCACCCCATGAAGGCCCAACATTCAAATGCCATGAGGTTTAACTTTTCAATACGTTTAACTTTGGCACGTGTGTGTGTGTGTGTGTGTGTGTGTGTGTGTGTGTGTGTGTGTGTGTGTTAAATGCATTAGCAGGCAGGATTGAGATGCCCTTGTTCTGCTGCACCAGGCATTTCCAGCTGCCTTGTATCACCTAGCTCCAAATCCTAGACACAAGTGGCTACTGCCCAAGTTTGGGTTCCTTGCTGCTGCTGCTGCTGCTGCTGCTGCTGCTGCTGCTGCTGCTGCTGCTGCTCTGGCTTCAAGTCACAAAGAAGAAGGAATGAAGAGGCTGAAGAAATGGCTCAGTGGTTAAAATCGCTGGCTGTTCTTCCACAGATTCCAAGTTCAATTCCCAGTACCCACATAGTGGCTTACAACCATTTGTAGCTCTAGTTTTGGGGAATCTGACAGCCTCGTTCTGGGCACCAGGTGTGGAAGTGGTACACATACAGACATGTAGGCAAAACACCCATGTACATAAAGTAAAAGGGGGCAGGGGATGAATTTATGTGGCTTCTACAGTGGATAACAGTACAGCCATCATTTTGTTAGCTTGTAATATTGATGAGCAAGTTTACCCCACATCACCCCTCACATAATAACAGGTTTAGATGCTGGTTATTTTCTCAAAAAATATGGACAAATGCCTACTACTTAACAGGGAACAGAGTATAGATTTGAACTCATAGCTTCTTGATTCTTAGACTGAAGGAAGAGATAATAGGTCTTCTCTGATCATAGCTGCCCACTTTAACCTCCTATAGAATGCAAAGACAATACTCAACCCCACTCATAATAACATATTATAGAATAACAAAGTATAATAAAAAACACCAACAGCACAAGTTTGTGGTACCATTATGTGCCAGAACCTAGGTCTGTTATATGCTTTTCCTCACTTAATCCCCACAACAGTGTTGTGAGTAACAAATGGATATAAATAAGAACCTCATCTTTCTCCTGTTACTTTCTAAATTCTTGGGTGCAGAGACACCCGCTCTCAAGCACTGTATCAACCACACTATCTACCAGGACCTTGTTTGTCCAAAGGTTCTCAATACAACTGTGATGAATTACTGCATTTCACTTAACTCATCCTTGTTCACTAAGCCAGTTTCCCTTCCTCAGTTTACTTAGAGAGTTTATTTTAAGCTGGTTACTCCCTACTTGAGCATGGGTTTTATTTAAAGCTGGACAGCCAGTTCTACCAGCTGTTTATCAAGGGACTGGGCATTTTTGTCTGTCTTTGTTTTTGAGAATTGCAATACTACAGATGAGGATCCTAAGAATTGTATGGACAACAATTTAGGATAGCAACTATACTAGATCAAGACTCTTAGTAGATACTTTCTTTTTTGAAAACGATATAATCAAAAAAGAATAAGGAGAGAAATATATGGGAATAGGTATTCCAAGCAAATAGAACTGGAAAGTAAGCAGGAGTATTGATATATGCTAATATCTAACAAAGTAGACTTCAAACTTAGAAGAGAAGACAGGTTAACTCCTGACAACACCCAGCCTACCTCAAGGAAGATAATGAACATCAAAGAACCTTCTTATGGAGATGGCTTCAAATTTGGCAAACCAGCCAATGGGAAAAATGGTCTTATTTCTGCCTAAAAGTGGGCAAGCTTGGATACAGGCAGAGTTGATGGCCAAACTCTGCCAAGGCAGGGTAAGCAAGTCCTAAATAGTTCAGAAATATGTCTGTCAGACATATTGGGCCAGAAAGCCGAAGATGATGCCCCAACATTATAGAGAGTTTTGGGTGGCTGTTCAGGCAGCTAACTGTCTCTGTCATTTTCTCATTTTGGAAGCTGCTAACCTGCACTTCTGGTTTACTCAGATAATTAAGTTTTATTCCTTCTCAAGTCTCTGATGGGATTGAAGACCAGATAGTTTAGTCTTACTTAATTAAGCTTAGTTGTTTAGGGATTAAGGTGTTTTTTAGGTCTAGAAAGATGTTTCAAGTTGATAGAGATGAGATAAGGTAGATATTGATTTTCATTCAGAATTTTACACTCATCAAGATAGGAAAGATGTTTTCTTCAAGTTTGCCAAATACAAATAGCCAAAACAGTATGAATGTGACATTTATATAATTGCTAATGGTTTCGTGGTTCTTCTTGCTGTATGTAGTTATTTCATATATGTGTAACACATACAAATATATGTGTTTAAAAAAGAAGTAAATAATAAAAAAGTAATTAAAAAAAAGAATACCCTCCAAAAAAGAATAACAATTCTGCTCGTATGCCCAAGTTTCTTTTGCTAAAAGAGATCACCTTTTAGGAAACAAAGCAAATCTTTAATGGTGGCACAAACACTGGAAGAATTTCTTGCATCCTATTTGATCACTGTGGGATAAAACTATAAATAAGTGGTGAGCAAAGCTATGGAACAGCTCACATAATTGTTTCAGGAGAAAAAGTTAAACATTCCTAGAATTGAAAGAAAATTAAAACATAAAACATAACAATCTACAGAATACATTGGAAGCAGTTCTAAGAAAGAGATTTATAGCTACTAGTGTACACATTGAAAACAAAACCAGAGAAATCTCAAGTAGATAATCTGGTGATGTTCCTCATGGTTTTAGAGAAAGAAGAACAAGCCAACCACTGCATCCATAGCTGGAAAGAAATAAAACACCAAGATATAAGTTAACGAGATGGAAATAAAAAGAATATTGCAACAACGCTTCAAAACAAAGAGCTGATCCTTTTGAAAAGATAATCAAGAATGACAAACCTTTAGCCAAAGTAGCCGAAAGACAGGGAAAACACACATTAATCAAATGAGAGGTGCAAACGAAGTCACCGCAACAGCTTCCACCGTCACCCAGAAGGTCACTACCTCATGCTTTTAAAAGCCCATGTTCAAATAATGTGGAAAATCTAAAGAAATAGATAAGCTTCTAGACACTTATGAACTATCAAAATTAAGTCAAAAGGATCCAAACAACCCAAATATGTCTGTGAACAAGAGAATTAACATAAAAACGAGAATCTCCCAACTAAAAATGCCGGTGGGTTCACTGCTGTTTTTTATTTTTAAAAATGTTGTCAAAAGTCATCCTCTGAATACAACATGACTCTTCACGTTATACCCACACTACAACACAAGACCCCTATAAGATGAGGCCCGCTGTACCCACACTACTACACAAGACCCCTATAAGATGAGGCCCGCTGTACCCACACTACTACACAAGACCCTTACAAGATCAAGCCTGCAATACCTTATGATAGAAGGGGAATTTTAATTTTCTACTTTTTATATTAAGAACCATATGTGATTTGTGGGGAGGGGGAAGGAATAGAGAAATGGCTCAGCAGTTAAGAGCACTGACTGCTCTTTTAGAGGACCCTGGTTCCAATTCCCAGCACCCATATAGCATTTCACACCTGTCTGTAACCGCAGTTCCAGGGAATTTGACACCCTCACATAGGTAAACATGCAGGCAATACACATGCACATACAATAAAAATAAATTATTTTTAACAAGGGATTTTATGGTTAGTCAATAGAGAATAATACCATCCCTTTCTCATAGGATTGCTGTTAGGATTAACTTAGATAAAACATTAGGACTTAGTACAGTACTTAGCTCTCAGGATATTAGTTGATATCACGTTGTCCCTTGGTGATGATTATGTTATAATAGCTTTAAGGGTCTCTCTTGCTTCTTCATCTGAGGCCAACATCAACACTTGGTTGATCTAACTAAAGCAAGAGGAAACAAAATACAATCAAAATGCATGCCAGGCATTCAGTGGTCTTCCCATTTCACCCCACCTCCCTCGGGGAGCACCTGCTTACCACATGCTGTGTTATCCAGTCAAAGCAAACTGTTCTTGATTCCCTCATATTCCTTTTCTGACTTACACATTTCTTTCCATCGTCCTTGACATTGAGAAAACCTTCGCTCCCTCTACAAAGGCCAACTCACATGGCTTCTTCTTATTGAGGTCTTTATCCATGTGTCTCTCCAGCTCTGAGTGTAACAAAGCATTAGTTATATTCCTTATGTGCTTATCTTAAAAGATAGAAAGCAATCATTGTCTCTCCCATCCCATGTCCTTCTCAATTATCTTAAAGGAGATGAAGGTCTCCAGTAGAGTCCTTATTTTTTCAAGTAGAGTGATAGGTGGGAATGTCAATTTATAAACAGAGAGAAGGTAAAATGTATTGCTCTTAGAAAATAGAAAGAAAACATAAGTTGGAAAACTATGTCACACTAAAGAAGCAGGAGGCCAGGGAAGGAAAAGGATGAACATTCTAGGGCAAAGAGAGGTGATGGGGTATGGATAACATCAATTTGAGCATGGATAAACATTCACAAAGATCTAATTGCAATTGGCAACCACAGGTGACTCTTGATAAAAAAACAAGGTAGGCAGCTTGGTTTTCATGAGGGTCCCCTAGCAATTAGAGTGGGGGCTGTCTCTGGCATGGTCTCTGTCACTTTCCCCTAGCTGGGCTGCCTTGTTGGGCCTCAGTGGAAAGAAGATGTGTTTAGTCCTCATGTGACTTGATGTGCTGGGGTGGGTTGGTGGGGGAGGCTCCCTTTTCTGAGGGGAAAGGGGTATGAGGGTGAGAAGGAGGGGCTGGGAGGAGAGGATAGAGGAGGCTGTGAAAGGGATGTAAAGTAAGTAAAAATAAAGAAACAAATAAAACAAAATAGGTCAGTGAAGGAGACTCACTCTGGGGCCAAGATGATGGACTGGACAAAGACACAGAAATTATTTGAAATGTGAGCAAACACAACGGTTTTGAAAGTTGTTCTGTAGCCTGGTCTATCCCGGAGAGGGTGCATGTTGTATGAAGGCATAGGCGAGCCTAGAGAATGTGCCTTTACTTAAGGGGAACAAGAGATGGGAAAGGTAGCAAACCAAGGTCATAATTATACTTGCCCCAGTGGCATGATTAAGGGAGGGTGTGGAGGAGATAATTTAGGTAGGCAGCATTCTCCAGGTGACACTGGAGCCAAGACCGAAATAAGCAAGAGAGTGAGTCACTCAGGGAACTGGAGAAGAAGCATCTGGGTGAAAGAACAGCCTGGCACTGTCCTTGAGGAAGGACATGCCTGCTGTGGTGGAAGAACATGAGAGGGACAGTAGCTGGTACAAAGCAGCAAGATGGATGGTGGAAGCAGCTGAGACCAAAAAGGCTAATGTGCTAGATGACGTGGGACCTCTAGCCTATTGTGAAGACCTGGGACTTTATACCCAAGGAAACTGGGATTTGACTTATGTAATAAGGAGATCTGGTCATTGTGTGAAAGACTGGAGAGGAAGGAGGCAAGAATGGAAACAAGAAGACCCCCAAGCTCAGGTGCTATCTATAGAAATGATTTTTAAATGTTGGTACATTTTGGAGACAATAGATTAGCAATAGGTATGAAACACAAAGGAGTAATGGAGACACTCAGGGATGCCAGCAGTTCTGGCCTGAGAATTTTCTTTCATCTGCACTGTTCAATGTTCATAAGTATCAAAGCGAGACTGCACCATGGAAGTATTTTTGAATCTATCTGTAATTCAGTGTCTTCTATAAGTTTGGGATTATTGATATTGATAGCATGAAATTAATAAACTGTTTACAATTATATCTGGGAGACAATAAGTGAGCCAAAAGTGACTCTTGCTCTCTTCACTGTACTGCGTATGTGGAAAGCGCACCTTGTCCCATCTATACTGACTCTTACTTTGGACTTGGTCTAGATGCTCCCTGATGGGGTTTGATCTGAATCGTCACTGGCTGGATCCCTCTCCATGGGCCCACCCCACCCTGCATGGAGTGAAACAGCTCATCATCAAGATGTACAATGACCCAGTGAGTAGCTGGATGCCCTCAGCAGCTGCTGGCTAATGGGCACATCTGGGAATCGAAGATTGCATGGGGGAAGTCCTCAGGCAGCTTTAATTGGGATTACATGAGCAAAATCAGGAATATGCTAAGCATGTTCATGTCTGAATTTTACAGACCCAGTGCCATCTCTGACTTCTTTCTTCTTCCCACTACTCATAAATATTGGCTCGATTGTGGTAGTATCAGGAAGTAATGGAAATACAATGCAGCACACCTTATTTGTGAAGGCTGCTGGATGAAAAATCAAAGAAATGAAGCGTGAATTAGTATAAAAATAGAGAATTTAATGGAATACCAGTGGTATATAATAAGCGTGAAGAGTGTAGACTGGCCTGCTCCACAGATAGAAAATACGGCTGCCGTGTGTCCCACCTGGTGACTCCCACTTTTTCCTTGACTTGCTCTCATTTTCCCATCCTAAGAATGATGTAGCTGGCCTAGTTTGGAGTACAGTTGTACATCTGGCCAGTTGGGTGGCCAAAGAAGCAAGAGTGTATCAAAATGGCACTGTCTTGTGGCCCATGTGATGGGAGCTGGGTCTCTGGGGTTAGAGAAGAGGGCCCACTGTCCTAGAAGAAAGACGGGAAGCATCTTCTTTCTTCACAGATCCACACATTGTGTTTTCTCAGATGACTAAGTTGTTGCTAGCGAAAGTCAGAGAAGATAGTGGGGGTTTGTATAGTAGTGTGGAGAAGGAGACAGATGAGAGTCATAGCAGACCTTTATGCTAAGGAGTGATGAAACACGCAGGCAGAGGTAGTGCCATAGGGAAATAGAACTGTGTAGCAAGTTATAGCTGCCTCAGGACAGAGTATGTGACCCAGGAGCTATCCCTTACTGAAAGTGGTCAATGAGAAGTGAAACTGTACTATTAAAAAATGGTGCATAGAGGAGACACAATTGTTTGGATGACATTCCAGTAAAATTATACCCAAGCCCTTCCCAACCACGATGGTTATGGTTTTGATGTCCCCTTAACTGCATATCAAGTGACAGATGGTGACAGCTAAGGCAAGTATCCAGAGTTGGGGTACTTCAGAGATGCACCAGTGTGCCCTGTTCTCCTTACACTGATGAAGGTGCCAATAAAAATGTATCTAATTAGAGTGACATGACTCTGAGCTTAAAGTCAAACACACACATTAGAGCAAAGATAAATGCAAAATTAGGTTTTCATTTTTCTGACAAGACCCAGCTATCCCACTCCTTGGAATATACCCAGAAAATGCCCTATCACACAACAGGGACATATGCTCAACCATGTTCATAGCTGCTTTATACATAATAGCCAGCACATGGAAACAGCCTAAGTGACCCTTAGTAGAAGAATGGACTAAGAAACTGTGGTATATTTACATGATGGAATACTACTCAGCTATTATAAACAAGGAATTCCCGAAATTTGTGGACAAATGGATTGATCTAGAAATTATTATAATGAGTGAGTTCACCCAGAAGCAAAAAGAGACAAACGGTATATACTCACTTATATCAAAACACTAGTCCAAGGGATACATACCATGAAAAACTTTACTTACCAAGAAAGTGGGTCAGAGGAGAGGACATCCTATTGAGACTTTAGGCGAGAGTAACATGGAAGAATAAGGAAATAGTAGGACCCACAGGGTCCTGGAAACCTACAAGAAGAACTTTATGTCAGGCAAATCTGGGTCCTGGGGTCCTCCCTAAACTAAGGCACCAGCCAAGGAGAATATAGGCAGTAAGCTTCGAACCCCTACCAAGACCTAGCCGACGAACAGGATATGCTCCACCGTTGAGTGGAGAGTGAGATCTGACTCTCACACGAACTCTGGTGCCCCTTTTCTGACCACGTCCCCTGGATGGGGAGGCCTGGCGGCACTCAGAGGAAGGATAGCAAGTTACCAAGAAGAGACTCGATACTCTAAGAGCATATATAGGGGGGAGGAGGTCTCCCTCAATCACAGACATAGGGGAGGGGAGAAGGGGGGAAGTGGGAGGGAGGGAAGAATGGGAGGAAACAGGGGAAGGGCTAACAATCGAGATGTATATGAATAAAATAATAAAATGGAAAAAAAAGAAATTTAATGAAAAAAATTAGGTTTTCAGGTACAACATTGTTACCTTGATTTTAAAACTATCATTTCTTTTAAAAAATCATTTCTCTCTCTCTCTCTCTCTCTCTCTCTCTCTCTCTCTCTCTCTCTCTCTCTCTCTCTCTCTCTCTGTATATATATATCTGTGTGTGTGTGTACATATACATTTGCCACAGCATGCATGTAGGGGTCAGAGGACAATTTATGCAAGTCAATCCTCTCCTTTCAGGATTTGGGTGCTGGATAACCCAATTCAGGCCATCAGGCTTAGGGACAAGCACTTTTACCCAGGGAGCCATCTCACTGGCTCAGAGACACTATTTTCTTGATTGTGGCTGTGACTTCTTTTTTCCTGGGTTCTTTGCTAGACAACTTTCTCTGTCAGGGCTTGGAATGACCAGAGCTTTAGTACATGGCTTCCTTCTCCAGCTCATTAGTGCCACAATTAGAAGCCAGCTGTGTGCATCCAACCCCTTATTATGCTGAGTTCTCCAGGCTGTCCTGTATCCATACATTTCAGATAGGAGAGATGCATTGCATTTTCTCAGGAAGCACCTGTAGTCTGTGGAGTTCTCCCGCTGCCCCCAAGCTTCTGGACTGGTTCTTGCTTCCCCATTAATTTTATGCCTTTTCCTGCTGCTACCTCCTTCTCAAGGAGAATAACTGGACAGTTAGCTTTCCCTGTCTGGCTAGTAAAAGATGCTCAGCAGCTACTTGTCGATTGGTTTTAGTTGAATATGACAACCCCATTGTGCCAAAAGTAATATTGTTTGTAGGTGCAAAACTGTCACCATAGAGAGGATGGTGTAATAAGGCTTAAGACTAGATTCTGGGCCAGGAGGTGCAGCAAAGTGGGATCAGTGAACAAAGAGGTGTTTTAGATGAATCCAAAGAAAAGAGATGGCAAGGAGGAAGTGGAAGGGAGAGGGACTGCTTTAGTTAATGTTCTATGGTTGCGAAGAGACATCATGACCAGGGCAGTTCTTATAAAAGAAGGTGTTTAATTAGGCTGTGCTTGCAGTTTCAGAGGTTTAGTCAATTTTTATCATGAAGGGAAGCATGACATGGCAGGGCACAGGCAGATACAATGCTGGAGATGGAGCTGAGAGTTCTACATCTAGATTTGCAGGCAGCAGGAAGAGAGAGCCACTGGGGTGGGCTTGGACTTCTGAAACTGCAAAGCCCACCCTGCAGTGGCACACTCCCTCCAACAAGGTCACACGTACTCCAGCAAGACCACACCTCCTAACAATGCCACTCTCTAAGCATTTAGATATATGAACCTATGGAGGCCATTCGCATTTATACAACCACAGGGACCGAAGGAACCCCAGACTACTTAAGATGTAGAAATTGGAGCCTGCCATAGCCATCTTCAATTAGAAGCTCTTGATTTTCTCACTAATGACTAGATATTCATTTGTGTTTCAATACATAGCTCAGGCAAAGCTGAACTATAGAGATAGTAGGACATTGCTGATGGCACATGTCGACTTATCATTAGCTGTTTAGCTGTCAGTAAATATGCTTTGTTGCTAAGACAACAGTATAAGCTTCCTTCTTCCCAGAAGTCTACACCTTTCTGCCCCTAACAGGACATTAATAAAAAGTGAAGCTGATTCCAAACAGGATCCCTGATACCACACTGTTCTCTTTGTTCTTTTATCCTTACTGCTTTTTTGTGAGATAAACTGCTTAGCATGGCATGCATTTATTTTCTCCGAGCCTCCATGAGCCTGAGATGCAGGAGACAAGCGTTACAGAAGGTTGTTCTAAGCATATTTTATGGAGGTAAATAGAATGTATAAGAACCCAAGCTAGGAGGCAACACTGGGTTGATGCAAGAAAGATCCACAGGGAATGGACACCTTTCTAAGTGGAAAATGCCAACATCTGCAGACAAACTCAGAAGACTGAACTGGAGGTAGAAAGAAGAACAAAGAAACAGCTATATGATTCAGGAAGCAGCGTGGGCTTTATTTTCATGGAAGTTTAAGCAGGAGAATGACAGAACCCATCTCCTCTGGTGAGGAGCCTGCTGATGGTAGCTGAGGAAAGAGGAGGGATAGATGCACTATGGTAGGAAGGAAACATGAGGACCACTCTTGGTAACCAATGGGAGAGAAAGGAATTTGCAGTTTGTCCATGGTTTGGTTTGGGCCACACTGTGGAATTTGCTAGCCTTCCTGGGAATTCCAGAAAAATTAGCATGTATAGGAAAGGTAACAGGTGACACAGGACAACAGATGTGCTCTGTTTGAAGTTAAGTAGGAATAAAAGGTACAATCTGTAACTTAAGTCCCTGGAAGGAGCCATTCCGTGTCCTTCTCAGTGAACAATGACAGCCTCCTGTCCTCCTGCTTGTGGTGGTATTTGCTTCAAAGGCAGCTTTCCTAGCCCCAGGCTCACTAAACCCTTCGCCCCCAATGAGGACATTTGACATTAAATTATGCTCTTGCAATAGGTGTGTTTAACCCAGAGGACTTCACTCGAGCCGAGATACAAAATGTTTCATGTTCCACTTCCATGATAGCTCCCTCTGCACAGGGTGACTTGTTTACCAGCTCTGATCGATTGTTCCCTGAGGGCAGAGTCTCACTAATTTCTCAGAGTCCCTGGTGTTCAGCAGAGCTCAGGCTGTGAGTAAGCAGGTGCTCAGCATAAATGTTGAGCAAGTGACAGAATGAGCCTAGGCCCTCTATTTCTTCTTAGATTTCTCTGAAGAAGAGCATTGGTATAACCTAAGCTGCCCACTATCATCATTACTGTGCACTCTGACTGAGAAGCTGATCTGGTGGTTCAGTCTCTCCTGAGTTCACGTACAGCTGGCTGAGGTCATCCCAACCCCCAAGGGACAGAAGCATGGAAGATATCACTCAGTGCCTTTCCTAGAATACACACACTTCACATTGTCTTCAGTGACTCACTCCACCCTTAGACTCTGCCTACTCCATCTTACATAACCACCATTGAGATCCGTCGCCTCTGAACACCAACGGCTCTGTTTGGCTCCAGGTTCCTTGTCTCACCAGTCCCCAACTTGTCCCCACCAACTGATCCAACTTATTTGGGGGTACCACTTAGATATTCTGCTACCTTTAGTGTGGTGAAGACCAATGAAACCAATTTAGGTCTTTTTCTTCCCATTCTGATTTTAAGTCTGTGAGCTTTGTCCCTTCCCTAAGTAATTGGAAACTAGAAATGCCATCCCCTTCTGGGCAAGAACTCATCCCCTAACCAAGGGAGTGTCACTTTATTGCAGCATATACCATGCAGAATGGAGCATACAGAATATGGCAATACCTGTATGACATAATTAGCCACAGAGCTAGAGCCACTCTTACATAAAGCCTTCCTCTGATATCTACATCCAGTTATGACCTTAAGTTCAGGTGTAAGCCCACCCGTAGAAGATTATGCTAGGACCATCCACCTGCAGCCCTGCTAAGAGTTAGCATCTGCCTATGAGGTATACCTTGAGTAGCCAGAAAGGACAGACCCTTATGACGTTTTAGAGCAAGGCACTGAGGCGAGTATGTTATAACAAACACACCAAGGTACTTTAGAAATATGGGACTAGGGACACTGTTCCAAGTGGGCCTGCAGGTGGGTAGTATCAAAGGCAGTTTAAGGAGTGTACCCAAGACTGGAGCTTTAAGAGTGGGTCATACTTCATGAGGTGCCTGTGAATTTGGAGAGGAGAGATATTGAAGAAAAGAAGAGAGGGCGTTCCAAGAGAGCAAAACTATGGAATAAAGTGGGAGGCCTAGCTGTTGGGGCTAGCCTGTAGGATTTATCATGAGCTTCTGTGCGAGGGCAGCTGAGTGACAGTCTGAGGATACCCACGTGTGGGTTTGTACATCAGGCCAAAGAGCTAACATCTAAGCATCAGGCATTCTTTTAAATAGATTTTTAATCAAATTACATATTGTACATGTGGGAAAAAAAAAGGTTAAAAGCAGTGGAATAAAACACAGCCAGTCAGGAATATTCCAGAATATTCCCCTTCTCAATTTGATAAGTAGAACAGTCAAGGGAGAGCCAAAAAAGCTGATAAAGCAACAGAGAAATCAATGAGTAAAATTTTGGCCCATTCAGCTCCTCATATTCAGTTAAGAAAGTACAGAGTCTCATTTTAAGTTAAATCCAACCAGGTCTCCCTCCCTTGCCTCAGAGCCTTTCAATGACTCCTGATTACCTCCCTCAGAAAGGCCAGCATCCCCTGGCCTGCTGTCCAAGGCCATGCCTGCTCTGTTCATTTTCTGTGCCCCCAGGACCTAGCACAGAACCTGGCACTGCAGAGAGTGTTCTGTTGAATGATGAATGAACTGATGAATAAAGAATAGATGTTTCAGAAAACTACTGAGGCTGCAGTATGCAAAGTGGAGCAAAGGATCTCAGGCCACGAATGAAGAAGAAAGCACGGTTGCAATAGTGTGGATGAAGGACACCCAAATCTGCTTGCAGGGAGGCCAGGAAGGTGCTGATCACTCCAGGATTTGGCTGAGGGAGGGGAACCGGTTGCCTCCAGCCCCTCTCCCTTGTCCCAAAGCTACTCCCAAACCTAAGTGCTGATTTTTTTTTTTTATCCCTGTAGTTTCTACAATCCAAGAAGATTTTTCCTTTTCCTGAAAGAGAAAAGCCCCCTCAGCCACTGCTGGTGTTGCTATAACAACTTGGCTGCAGTTCTTTAGACAGATCCATTTCCTTAAATCATTTAAGGAAAATTAGCTGCCATAACAACATGGAGCGACTTTGAAAATAGACCAACAAAGGGCTGGGTGGCTCCTCCTCCATTCTGTGCCTCCTGGAGTCTTCCAGATAAGCTGCTCTCTTTCTGTCAAATGAATGAATAAATTATAAAACACTTACTTGACAAACAGAGAAGTTGGTGACATGGTCAAATAAGAAATAGAACCATCACCCATTCATACGTGCCCATAAAATACACAAAAATACAGATACAAATGCCACAAAGAAGCATGTAGGAAAATGGATACATTCATATACATAAAATGGAAAATGTATACACAAAAAATATATAAGCATGGTAAATAAAAGCAGATGCGCAGGCAAGTGTAGGGATGTGTGTGATTATACAAAGGATTGGAATGCAAACACAGGGTCAGCCTCTGCTTCATCATTCACTTAAAATGGAAAGACAAGCACATGGTTTGTGTGAACTGTTTCTAGGGTTCTGGGTCAGCAGACAAGAAGGCCCTGAGATGGCACCTCCTCCTGGGGAATTTGTGTGTTCATAGATGCCAGGCCTCTAGTGTCTGGTCAGGGAGGTGAGCAAACCTACCTTAGAAATTGGAGGTGCCCCCACCCCTAACGGTAAGAGAGTAGGGGGAGGGGTGGCATTTTGAATGAAATGATTCCTTGCCCCACATTGCAAATTGTATCTTTCTGTGAGGAAAGGCAACATCACAGCCCTGAAAACCCATATCACTGACACATTTGAGCCTCACGGAGGTCTCCATGCCTTCGTGCCAGCTCCATGTCTACGATGTTGCTATCCCAGAGTCCCTTGTAGAGCAGCTGAAACTGTGTGTGTGTGTGTGGTTTTTTAATTGTGTAGCTAAACTAACTACTCATTTATTAAGAGCTTTCAGGCAAGCGACTCCTCAAACCCAGGCTTTTAAATCTCCATCTATATACCGTAAGGGGTCAAAGGATGATGTCCAACACATCATTCCAGACACACAGCCAGTGTCAGTTTGGACTCATCTGTTGTCTATACTGCACAATCCACTCACTGAGACACAGAATTTCTATAAGCCACAAAAGTTCCAGCTGCCACCCATGATGGCCAGCCTGATACATGTCAACAAAAGTGTTTAGCATATAAGCTCTGTAGTTTCCTAAGCACCAGAGTGCCCCTCTGCTAGCAAGAAGGGACACCTCCTGGCCTGGCTGACTCACCAGCAGTACAGGAGCATTTTCTAAAGAGAGATGGAAAGGGATGTTCAGAATTTGGTCACCTGCTAGAGGTTTGTTTCATAAGGGGACAATTCAGTGTGTCCATAGTACTACCAGAGGCCACACTTAGATATACTCAAGCATTTTCCCACTCCTAAAACGGCCCAGAAAAACCAGTAAATAACCACAGAAAAGAAGGTTCAATACGGTAGTAAAAACTTGAAATAGATAAAATGTTGTTCAGGGAATCTGAAAACAGAGGGCCATGATTCATGAAAATTTTATAGTTTTCCCAGTGCTTTGAGATAGTTTATGAAAGTTTGAGGGATTTGAAAAGAAACTACCATTTTTTTTAAAGGGTAACTTCTCCCACCCATGATAAAATATGGGTCTATTATTTGTTTTTAATAAAGTAGATTATAACTTTGGCTCTTTGGCAGAAAGCAAGGTGAAAAGATGACTTTTGCTTCAGAATACCGTTCCTGTGGAGCTAGTGGCCCTCTGCAACATCTTTCATCCTGAATGGCCCAAGGTACCTCTTATCAACTGACTGGATACAAATTGCTCAATTTCATGGGGGAACAACAGAGTTTCTTGAGGGTTCTTTTTAAGTCAAATCCCTTTAACTCCTTACACCTCAATTCTCTGGAAACAAAGAATCTCCAGCCATCTCCTCCGCTTCCTATAAGGAATGGATAGTATGCGTAAACTTTTATTAACAGCATACAGGAAATGGAGCCGTTATCTTATGACCTTGGCTAAGTACTTTTCATCCAGTCCTCACACCTCTAGCTCCCACACTCCACCATAAATTATTACCTTTTTGAAGCCATGTAGTTTGCCTTAATCATTTCTATGTCCCCAACACTCAGAACAAAGTGAAGGCCCTCAATGAATGCTGAGAGAGGGGTAGCAGAAAGGCCAGCAGAGAAGAAGAAATCTTCTCATTAAAGCCTGGGTTCTAACAGGAATGGGATTCTCAACAATGAATAGGGACCTAGGAGGATAGGTCAGTGGGTAAAACCATTTAACACAAGCATGAGGACCTGAGTTCACACCTCCAGAATCCAAATAAAGCCAGGAGCAATTGTATGGGTCTGTAGTTCTAATGCTACTATGACAAGATGGGAGGCAGAGAAAGAATGCGTGGAAGCACACACACACACACACACACACACACACAGAGAGAGAGAGAGAGAGAGAGAGAGAGAGAGAGAGAGAGAGAGAGAGATTTAGAAAGTAGATAGACCTTTGATTAGTAATGAGGAAAAATAATCTTCTACATAAGACTAGAGACATATCTAAGTGGTTAAGAGCACTGGCTGCTCTTCAAAAGAACCCAGATTGTATTCCCAGCACCCATGTGGTAGCTCACAACCATCCATAGCCTCAGTTTCAGGAGATCAAATACCCCCTCCTGGCCTCTGCAGCATGAGGCACACACATGATACACAGACAAAATGCAAGCAATGCACCCATACACATCAAATGTGTCTTTAAAAAAAATCTAAACAAGAGACATTCCCTAAACTCTCCAGAACCCACCTTCAAACCCATTTTCCCCAAGTTTTTGTTTTTACATCTTCTTTACACAGTAAGACCCCACACTTCACTTTTCTGTAAATATTAAAAACTCAACTTTTTTAACCTGTTATTTTTTTTTCTATAAACATTGATAGAGGGTATTCCATGGGCATGATGCTTTAATCTTATCTCATATGCCCTAGAGGCTCCATATTCTCCACCACATGGCAAATCCCCCAGCACAGGACTTGCCTTGTCTCTGTTGCTTTGGACATGACCCGGTGGCCTGCAGAACCACTTAAGAAGTCAGTCTCTCCAGAGGGGAGTTGTTTGAGTTCTACCCACTCCTGACAGAGCTGGCTACACCCTTACTCAAACTACACGCCATGCGGAGCTTTAGTGACCGCCGTCTGCTTCCTTTTGACTGTGAGCCCTTTTAATCTTCTTTCTGTATCACCTGGCACAGTTCACCCCTCAGTAGACCCCAAATGAAGGCTTGGGAAAAGAGATCTTGAGTAACTCTCCCTCATTTCACCCTTCAATCCTCGGCATGACAGAGTAGAGATATCCCTGAAGAAACCACAGTATTTAGCCATCCACAGTCCCCTCTCACTGTGCTGTGTTTTCACGGACATTTTGTCTTCTTTCTTTTCCCTTTCTTGCTCCTGCTGATCCTCTGTTATAAAAAAAAAAAAAAACTCCCGCATTTGGATGACGACATTTTTACTCAGGTTTAAATTCTGGAAATTCTGGAAATTCTGGAGTGTTTGAATCCAGCCATATAGAACCCTATGCTGAATTCACGAGTGCTAGCGTTGTTCCTTTCACTTCCTCCCCATTACCGCTATCTATTCTTTCTATCTTGGCTTCTCAGTTAGACCAAGCTTTGGTCCCCATCCTCCCTATATCATGGCTAAACCATTATGAGCCAAAAGGAGGCTCTGAACATGCTCTGACACCTCAGTCTACCCCTGAGTCAACTCTTCTCATCAGCTGGTGTTGTCCGTCTCCCCCCTCCCACACCTTTCTCCTTCTGTGCCCTTGTCTTAGCGGGATGGGATCTACTATACAGTCTGCTACCCTATTAGACGCCATGCTGATCAAGCCTATAACAGAGTACAGGTTTCGTTCTTGGATGTTTTGTGTTTAACATGTGTGGAACTTCGGGGAGAGTTATTTTTGGTTGTTGCTGTTTGGAGGCTCTGGAGCCCAGGATGGATTCATGCTGGTACATCAAATAGCATATTGCATTTCAGAAACTGGCCTTAGCCATGGGAAATCAAGGAAGCCAGATGCCTAATTACTCCATTATTTACTGTGGTGAAGAGAGCTGAATTCTGATGAAAGGACCAGACTAATCACGGCTTCCAGAAAAAACTGGACTGTTTAACCTTTTATCAGGAAACAAGCCCTACCCTCCTGAAGTACCAATGCCTATTTCCCTAGCCCCACAGCAGTCCCACGTGTCTGACTGTAAGGATGCTTATCAACCTGAACACAGCCTCACCCTCTGGCCGATGAGCCTCCATGCTCTCCCATTCCTTAAGTCATTGCAAGTTTGTGCTGTGTCACATCATGCCTGGTAAAGGGTGTAGATGAAAGAACTTCTTTGTACTCTTCAAAGGCAAAAGGGAATTCATTCACCCATTCGTCAAACATTTCCCAAGCATAAGCACTGTACATTGCATCACAAAGGCCAACTGAACCCAGTCTTTCCCTTACAGCATCTAGATGCAGGCGGGCAGTGGTCCTCAAGCTGCTTACAGAAAATCTGCAAGGGATCTGAGAAACCCCTCATGCTTTATAACAGAGCAGACAAGTCCTGTGGTTTAAGGCCTCAATCTTAGGCCTGAGGTCTAAACCTCAATTCAACACCCAGTGTCTTAGCTATTCTGGACCGGATAGGCCCCTTAGCTGTTTTAAGTTTCAGTGTCTTCATTTGTAGGAGGTTATTGTGAGGAGTAAATTAGGAGATTCTTGTGACTAGGCACATATCCTGAAAAAAGCATGCTAACTGGAAAGGCTATGGATACAGGAGTCTTTTGGAGAATGAAATGTGCCAACTTAGTGGTTCAGAGCACCAGACCAAGTCAACCTATGATTACACACATGTTGGCACATGTCATGCTGGACAAGGTCTCTGAGTGCCAATGGTAACAAACCAGGGTTGAACCAGATTTAGGGGCAGACAAGCTCCCTCAGGGGACTGAGTCTAAAGAAAATAGTCCAGCGTGAATAAGGATTTGTATTTTTAAAAACCCAGCAAGAGTTTTGAAGGATGAGTGGAAGTTGTTTAGTCAGCCCGGGAGGAGCATCACAGCAGAACTAGGACAGGGCTCTCAGGCAGGAGAACAGGGGTAACTGTAAATCCGGCTGCTGGGCTGGAGGAAGCACGGGAGGCAAGGCTGGCTTGCAGACAGCGACCTGTCAGTGGCTAAGAGCCCATGAGCTACCTCAGTGTGTTTGCACTAGAGACTGAAAGTCCCAGAGAACCACCAGTCGGCGAGAAAGGGGTCATAATTCAAAAGAAAGAGAAAAAAAAACTATTCCTCTGAACAGTTTGGCTTCAACTTTACTGTTGGGTTGGTAGCTTTACACCAGCCATTGTAATATTTTAGAAACAAGAAAATAATCTGAAGTGTGAAGAAGAATCTATGCAAAAAAAAAAAAAAAAAGAAAGAGGCCACAGAATTATTATGTGTATATAGTAAAAAGAAAAACTGAGGAAAATACAAATGCCTAACAGTAGGAAACTGATTAAATGAATCATAGTACATTCATATAATGGATGTTTATGATGAGATCATAATATTGGGAACGGCACATGCTGTAATTTTAAGTGAAAAAAAAGCTGACTGAGTTGCACATATGTATTATGTTACGACAAACATAACAACTAGGTTTAAAACACACAAATAGAGTAGCAAGCTAGATGCTAGCAGCAGTATTTCTAGGCGCCAGGGGGCTCCCCCCTTGCTTCTTAATACTCTCAATAATTTTCTATAAGTACAGGTTATCTTTGCAACTGGAAAACACTGTAGAAGGAGAAAGGGACCTGCTACATAGTTATGCTCCTCATTCAGTCATGTAGTTCTCCTTAGGGGAACCTGTCACACCCACATTATGTAAGAGAACCTGGTTCAATACCTAGACTTCCTTCCACCCATCTATCCATCCACCCAATTGCTGTCCCTTTCTGTTCAGAAAGTCTAGCATGTCTTACCCTCCTGCTCATCCCTCTCTAGAAGCACACTGTTGAATTTCCCCCTTCCTTCCCTGGAGCACACACCCACGTTGTGCTCTCTTCCTGTTTTGGCCCCTTCTTGATCTATTAAGTCTTTCACCTTACCGCATTGTGCTATATTGGCCAGGAGAACTGGAGAAAGACTCTAATGTCCTATGGGTGAAGAGCATATACTCTTTAGTCAAAGCTTCCCTATAGCCTCTGATTCTTTATCTCTCTGCCTCTCAGTGACCTTATCTGTGTAATATGGCAGTGCCATCTCTTCAGAGAACTGTTGTAAAGATAAAAAAGTCACCCTGGCCATTCCCAACCCCCAATCCTGACTATTTTCCTTTTGTAATTGGGGTATAGTCTACCCAGTCCCCTAAGTCTTTATCCCTTAGGGTTTTCTGCTTTTGTTCCATTTTCTTCTATGTGAATTCACAGTTTGTCCTGCAGAGGGCAAACACATTCTTTCATCCCTCCTTTGGAGGTATGTGTGCATGTTGGAGCCACTTGTGGTCATCCCTAAATGTTGGCAATGTCTTTAAATGAATATTAACCATTGATTCTCAACCTGTGGTTCATGATCCCTTTTGGGAGTCAAATAATTCATTTAGAAGGGTCGCCTAAGACCATCAAAAATACAGATATTTACATTATGATTCATCACAGTAGCAAAATTGCAGTTATGAAGCGGCAGCAAAAATTATTTTGTGGCTGGGGGTCACTACAACATGAGGAACTCTGTATTTAAGGGGCGCAGCATTAGGGAGGTTGAGAACCCCTGCAATAAATGTTACCCTCCAGATCCCCTAGGAGCACTTAAGACAGTAGGTACAACTTGGCACTGGATTTTCCCTCAAAGGCATCCTAGAAGTGAGTTCCCTAGGATGCTGGAAGGCTGGGGGCAGGAAGGCAGAATTCTAAGCTCAGCAGCAGCTGAGGCTGCTGCAGGGTACAACAGCTGTGCCTAGAGGACACAGCGAGGCCGAAGCTTCCCTTTAAGCCCACCGTACCGCCTGGGCAGACCCTGTGGTTAGAAGAATAGACTGAGTCAGGCTCCCAGTACAGTGAACAGTTTCCTTAGGTTAAGAGTTCAACACCAGACTGTATCCTTGACATCCTCCAATTGCTGAGTCACAGGTTGTTTTTTATTGTTGTTTGATTGCTACACTGTCTTGCTCTATAGCCAAGGCTGGTATAACACTCTGTCATTTCCAAATATTGGGATGATAACAGGTATGTGCCATTGAACTCAGCCTACATTATATATATATATATATATATATATATATATATATATATATATATATATATATATATATATTCATTTATCTTGTGTGTGAGGGGCTGGTGTATATGGAAGTCAGAGAAGTGTGCTCTCTTGCAGGAATATGTTCTCTCCTTCCAACATGTGGGTTTCAGGAATCAAACTTGGATTGTTAGGCGTGTCAGCAAGCCTTTTACTCTTCAAGCTATCTTGGCATCCCTCCAGCCATGTGTGTTGTTGGTTTGTTTGCTTTTTAAAGAAAGATCTTTGTTACATGCCTGGACCTTCTGGTATAACTTAGTAAATGTAAATAGTTCTTCATGACCATGAAAGGAAAGAGGGTGAAAGTGCTGCTATTTATTTACTGAGAATCTAGAGACTCCCAGACATTGTCTCCTCCAGTCTATAAATCAGCTATCAGAAATGGGCATGGCCATCTTTGTTTCCCAGGTGAGGAAACTGGTCTATGAGAACACCTCTCTCCAGCTGTGACCTCTACAGATGCACACTTTCACCATTGCATTCCATAGCACACCAATCTGCTTGTGTGCTTGCTTAATCTATGTTGAACTTATTGGGGGAACAAAAGCCTGTCACCCCTGCATTCTTCTGCAAACAACCAATTGTCTAATATATTAGGACAATATCAGTAGATAATGCTCGGCATCTTGGCTCTCACCTGTAACTTCAGCACTTGAGAGGTGGAGGCAGAGAGTCGAGAGTTTAGGGATAGCCTACATGAGACCCCATCTGAAAAGCAACAAAAGCTATGGAATCAGGAAAGTGCTTGCCATGGAAGCATGAGGGCCTAAGTTTCCAGTCTCAGCACCCATGAAAAACCAGGTGTGCGGGCTCACCTCTGTAGTACTTACACTTAGCAAGTGGATCCCCAAAGCTCATTGGCCGGCCAGCCTAGATGAAGCAATTAGCTTTAGGTTAGTGAAAGTGTCTGTGTAAAAAGAAAAAAAAGGCATGGGACAATTAGGAAGGCATCTGAACTTGATCTCTGGCCTGTACATGCACAGCATACATATGCATATGTACCCTCGCTGTCATGTGCACATACCCACATGAACACGGGCATGAGCCAAATGCAGACATACCTCACCAACAATAAACTATCAGCAAAAAGAAAAACAGCTGGAACCTGCAAGGTCACACAGGTGTTCGTTGCATAATTGGAATTGGATGCCAGATGGGCCAGACTCCAAGGCCCATTTACCCCAGTTCAGCCCAGGGTGTGCTTGCTTTCCAGGGACTTGATGTTTCTCATGTGTGCCTTGTTTCATCTTTCAAATATTTGCAAGCAGCCACTCCAGAAAGGAGAAATCTATCACTTTCTCTTTTACTTGAGTATGTTACCATCTTTTTAAAGAGTAAAGTTCAGAATGAATTCGTGATCTTTAGGTTAAATTTGTATTATAAATAGATATCAGGTTTATTCTATAACTTAGTATAACTTAGTATACCCTGCTTTCCTTCTACCCCATTATAAAAAATATTCCTTAAGTTCTTAAGGAATTCCATAAAATCAAACAATAGGATCTGGAGTTTTATGTGACGCTGACTAATACCAATATAGTCAAGAAGTTTGGGGCCAGGGTTGTAGCATAGTTGACAAAATGCTTGCCTGGCATATACATGACTTTGGATCCAATCTCTGGTACTGAAAAAACAAGAATAGGGTGCAGCAGAAAAGGAAGAGGAGGAGGAGGAAAAGGAGGAGGAGGAAGAAGAGGAGGAAGAAGACATTGTTTTGACCTTCAGAAAGCATTCTTTAAACCTTGATTGTGGTCATATCCTAAGAACCCACATCTCCTAAAATTTCTTGCTTTGGCTACTTCTGACCTTGAGTTAAGAACTTCACCCTGGCCTTCTTGGGTCTCAAAGCTTCATCACCCTATGTGGAGCCATAAAACCTCAGAGCATAACTGCTCCAAACCACCCCTTTATATAGAGGATGCTTCATGCCAGGGCAGGACATGGCTCACCCCTTGTCACAGGGACTTAGCTCTGGAGCACTAGTATCGTGACCTTGGAGCACACACATTCTAGGTCTGGAGATAAGTCACCAATACAAGGGATTATCACACGTATTTTCACTGATTTGTACCAGAAATGTGTAGTTTTCAGAGCAAAGTCACATTCAAGTAATCATTTGACTCTGGCAACATTGTGAAGTAGGAGCTATGTTATTAGTTTCTTCCCTCTCTCTCTCTCTCTCTCTCTCTCTCTCTCTCTCTCTCTCTCTCTCTCTCTCTCTCTCACACACACACACACACACACACACACACACACACACAGATGGAGACATCAAAATCTAAAGTTATAACTTAAGTTGACTTTTCTAAGGCCCAGAATCAGGACTCAGGACTTAGGTCTGACTCTAGGTGGCCTAGAGCTAAGTCCACAGGGGATGAATCTGGGACAGAAAGAAACAGGAAGACAAGAGAGATACTTATTACTATACCCTTTTCACCTTTAACCTTTCTAGCAAAGAAGCCTGACACAGGGTCTCCAAAGACCACCAAGGCTTTCTCAGAGTCTCAGGAGAAATAGTGGGACAGAGCAAAGTGTAAAGGAAAAAGAGAGAACTCAGTGCCCATGGTCGAGGCCAACACACAGGCTGTAAAAGAAGTGTGAGCAGTGCTTGAAGTGCTGATCAGAGCTCAGCTCTCCACAACCCAGGTAAACGCTGTGTGAGCATGGCAGCCCATCTGTACATCAAACACTAGGAAGGCAGAGACAGGGGGTCCTAAGACAGGCTTCCTTGCTAAACTAGTCCTACTAGCCAAGCTCTGAGTTCAACTGAGAAACCTTGCCTCAATGAATAAGCTGTAGAACAACCCAGAAAAGTTTCCAAAGTCAACCTTGGGCTACCACAAGCACACACATGCATATACATTTGTGCATAGGTATACACAACCTTATACATCTAGACTCATATGGAAGAATCTGTATATACACATACATAGACACTCCTCACATAGATAGGAGGATGCCTCTTTGAAGAGAGAGAGAGAGAGAGAGAGAGAGAGAGAGAGAGAGAGAGAGAGAGAGAGAGAGAGAGAGAAGACTGAAGGCCACAATAAAAGCATATACAATGGGGTAGAGGAAGTAGAGAAACACCCTGGGCATATGGTAAGATGCTGCCCTTGTTGAGGCACGGGCTACAGCAAGAACAGTCAGTCATGTAGAGACAGGAGAAGAACAGAGAGAATGTGGGTCTAGCTAGTCTCTTAGGTGAGTCCTTTTGAGAGGAGAAATGGATTTTCAAAGAGAAAAGAGTGACCCAGTTCTAAAGGGCCTTGAAATGCAAGGCCAAAGGCAGCTATTGGAGGCCGCTGGGCAGGGAAAGGGCAGAGCAGCAAGCATCAGTTCTGATTATGCAATCAGCACCAGTGTTTAGACCTCAAAATGATTGACCCCCTTTAATCCGACAGTTGGCTGCACTACAATTTGTTAAAAATGACAAAATGTCTCATTTTGATGTAGCTCATTTTGGCCTTTCTTAATATTAGAAAGTTAATTTCAGAAGAGAAATAAATGTATTAGTGTTGTCATAGTCAAGAAAAGATGGATTTTGTACTGTCAAGCATTTACTGTGAATGAATCCATCATGCTATAAAATGGCTGCCATCTTCCCCGCTCCTCTACTCCCTCCCTTTTTCCTAGACCCCCTTTTCCCATCACTCACTTCTTACATCTGCCAGCACATCTACTGGGCTGTGGTCTTGGGAACACAGACATAAAGGACACAGTTGCTGCTCTTAGGCAGTGTTTGCCCCAGACAGGGAGGCAGAAATGGGACCCTGAACCAGTGGCAAAGCCTGAGCGAGCTCAGAGAGGAAGTCAGCCATTCCACAGAGGGAAATGGTTCCTCAAAAATATACTTTTACTAGTATGTACTATTTTTGTGTGAGAATATAGGCATGTGTATGTTTATATGTATATTTGGGTGTACATGCATGTGTGAGGGGGAACATGGGCATATGTGTTTATGTGTGTAGAGTAAGAGGTCAATGCAGTTGTCTTCCTCAGTCACTTACCACCTTATGTTTTTTAGACGCAACTCAGCAGTTGGCAACACTACTTAGCTAGCAGGTGACCTAACTAGTTCAACAGCCCTGGCATTATAGGATGTAACATGCAGCATATTAATAAATTGTCATGCACTATTTAAACACACCAAGAAGCTGGCCCTGGAGGCAGTATTTCCTGCCCCATTTCATTTCAGACCCAAATATATTCTTCTCAAAGTGTCTCCCAAGTTCCCCTGCTTTTGTTACAGGGAGAAAGGAAAATAGCAAAGCAACCCTCAAACGAAAACATGGTATCTTTCAGAATAGCCAGAAGGTAAACTATTTGCAACAAAGGTGACTATAGTTAATCCCATGACATGAATGCCTGCTATAGGAAGTCACAATGTCTTCCAAGGAGAAGAGCTTCTGCCCAGAGTCCCCTCAATCAAGAAGACCCTTGTCTGCTTCATACCAGATTCTTTATCTTCAACAATTCACCCTCCCCTTTGATGGAGGAATTTCTCCTCCCTTCTCATGTGCAGCCCACAGAATTACAACAGCATTCGTTTCTCCTTGCCACTGCCCCCAGGAGCCTCTTTCAGCATCACAGCTGGAAATGAGTAGTAGGATTAAGATCCTAAAAAAAATCACATAAAGTAGACAGCATCTGCATGCTACACATGACAGAGAGGTGTGGGGATTCCCACCTGGACACGAGAAGTTAGAAAGCCTTGATTTCTGCCAATGCTCTTTTACTATTTCCAAGTTTTGCATTTGCAGTGCCTCTCATGATATCATCATGGGCAATTTTTTTGTTTTAGTGTTACAGAGTGAGAGAAGAAAACATTTTTTTTCTAGGTTAGGAAGGTGAAGCAATGAGAATGATAAATTGGTCTGGATGATTTATAAAGTGGGAGGAGGTGAGTCTACTAAGGTAATGTGGGTTGGGGTGTGACGGGGAAGGGCACGTTCTCTCTGTTCTTTATGTGTATCACTCTCTCTTAGTGTGTGTGTGTGTGTGTGTGTGTGTTACTGACAGTTAAATATAGGATCTCATTCATGCTAAACATGAGATCTACTACTGAGCTATGTTCCTGGCACCTATGCCCTTTTGTTTTCAATGACAAACAACAAGTGGGCGCTTTGAAGCATGCAAAGCATTGCCTAGATTATTTGACTGTTTAGGTCTTTGGGTAACAGTCTGATGGATTCCTATGATTAGCCTCAGTGCCAGTGGGTCCAATTCAAGCCAGTTGGGATTAATGAGTTAGAGGCAATCAAATCACAGAGTGTCAGAACCAGAAGGTGTGTGAGAGAGATTCGTATTCAGTTTCATCAATTTGCAAGTGAGAAAGCTGGTGCAGGAAGGAAAAGGACTCCCACAAGGTCACAGTGATTGGTGGAAGACGTTCCACTGGCATTTATTATATCTTCTTTCCTTAGCGTCTTCCACCTCACAGTGGAAGCGAGTATGTTTGACTGATGCCAAAAATCCTTCATGTAGCAGAAGCAAAAGAAAAAACAAAAACAAAAAAAAACATAGTTGTCTGCCTCACCCATACCCCTCTGGCAGCAAAGTGGGCTTCTTTAAATGAGAGGACGACCTTGTCCATCTTAACCTTAGATATTTGATATTGCCTCTTCGACCTGACACTTCCCAATTTTTTCTTCAGTTATTTCTTATATACTTAGTACCTAGTAGTCATAAATATATATGTACTGAATAGTACTTAATAGTCATAAATATCCTCTCATCTCGTGGCCTGAACTCAGTTATTGAACAACTAGAGGCAACTTTGGGAATCAGGAAAATGAAGCACACATATTTACAAGAAATTGCACTGTATTAGTTAGCGTTATGCTGTGGTAACAAATGAACCCAATAGCTTGGCAGGTTAGATGTTAGAACTCTATTTCATGCTTGTATTACAAGAGGGCTGTGTTAAGTCAGCCATTGGTCTGTAGCTTGGCTCAGCCCTGTTGTGCCTTCTCATCTAGGTACTAGGATGAAGGTTTTGTCCTTGATGGTGATATGCTAGTTTTATAGCAGACTTTCACAGCAGAAGGTGGGAACCCAATTCCACAGAAAGCACCCACAGAAATACCAAGTGTCATGAGCACTCACATTACATTGGCCAATGCTATCCCATTGCCAATGTCAAAGTCAATGAATTCTTTTTTTTTTTTTTTAATTTTACTGTATATGCGTGATCTTTCTTCACACACACATCCCAGAAGAGGGCATCAGATCTCATTATAGATGGTTGTGAGCCACCATGTAGTTGCTGGGAATTGAACTCATGATCTCTGGAAGAACAGCCAGCACTCTTAACCTCTGAGCCATCTCTCCAGCCCGGTGAGTTCTTAATAAACATAGTTATAATAGGAGATCCCTCATCACAGAGAAAAGAGAATAGTCTGGAAAAGAGACCAGGTGAGCCAAAATTGCCTTGTTGCTGAATCTCAGTCTGGTATCAGGAAAGTTGCTTGCTTCTCGGAACCAGTTTCTTATCTTTGAAATAAGCCTGTTGGCTTTGGAAAGCAAATCAGATATGTTAAAGTTTTGAATCCCAGTTGTACCACAGACTGCCTGGGTGACCTTAGATAAGTTATTCAACCTCCCCCTTCAAAAGTGTACTGACTCCAATCTCTCACTGTTTCTCAGAATCTCATTTTATTTTTAACCTTAGAAATATTTTTCAGGAAATAATGTGTCTTGTGAGGAAACATTATTTTAAAGATGTAATTCATTTAAGTTCTATTAAGCTTAGGAAAATTGAATTCAATACATTTCTGAAGCGCAGTATTAATAGTGCATAAAACATCATTGTTGAATCACTTCCCAGTTGGAGGGAGAGTAATGTGGCCCTGTCCCTCCCTGCTGAAGTGTTGTCTCCTGAAAGATTCTGAAGGAGGGAGAGTCAGCGACTTCAGCTGGGGACCAGTGGTGAGCTACCAGGCTCCAGTGGCCACACAGATGGATTTGGTTAAACTCAGTGTGTCACAAAACAAAAAGACATAAATGTGGGGCATGGATTTATTAGAAGAAGGAGGGGGTTGACAGCAGTAAGAATAATTAAAATGGATCTTGGTCCTGTATCAAAATATCAAAGAACACTTCAGTTGGCTAATGATTATATGTAATAAAATAAAATCACTGCTGCTTTTTCGTGTCTCTGGCTAGCCAGCTGTACCCAGATCTCTCTGTGTCTGCTGGGTGTAGGCTTCCCAGTGGTTTGCTGACTTTGAGCTTTGCACTGTGGCAGTCTAGACCTGGGCTGGGTACCTGTGCGGACAGCATCCTGCTACCCTGCCTTCTTTCTCCTGATTGGGAGATCCTATCTGTCTGCACGGCACACATGGAAGCCTTGCTGCCCAACTATCCCTATGGCTTGGGCTCCCTTCCCCAAACTTCCCCATCCCTTACACATGTCTCTGTCACCCTCTATGGGGTTGCTAGATTCTAGCCCACACTGGACCTCACGGTGTAAACGCTGTCATTTAAGAACTAGGACTGAGTCACAGCTCCCAGCGTGGAAGCTGACACATGGCAGATGCTTTGTGGCTATTTGTTGAATGAACTAATACACTTAGTTCTATTCCACTTGATGAGGCAGTTGATCTGTGTGAGGTATGGAGCCCAAGGCCAGCAGGCACCTCCTGGCTGCTGGCCGACCCAGTACTCACCCCTTAGCAGCCTTGGCACATTTGATTGCCCCACACCACCAGGCCGCCCTTCTTATCTGTCAAAACAGCTCCTAGACTCAAAACCTCCAGTTTATTTTCTTTTCCCTGTTGTGTAATGTTGCAGCATTTAAACTTTAAGAACAAATGGATTGATTTCTGCTTCTCGAGTTTTTGTTTGTTTCTGACTAGGGAGTTTCTTTGTCTTTGTCTTTGTTTTAGACTTACTTCCCTGAAACCAGCAGAGATAGTCTCATGTAGGCTTGAAGAAACACAGAAAATATTCTTATACTGTTTCAATTAGTGGTCAAAGATATGCAAATGGATTTAAATCCTTTCTGTCCTTTACTCTCCTGTGTGACCCTGGGCAAGTGAGGCAAAAGAAAGCTTCTCTCTAAAACAAAGATAACGCCCACAGCTCCGGTTTATGATGGGAAAATTCAGTGAGATTTCACATGCCAAAGGGCTTGATGTTCTTGTACCACAGGAAAGATTGCTGGGTTCATAGCAGCTAGCCATGGTGAACACTTGCCAGCACCAGCACTGCTAGGAAAAGCCCCTTATTTGAATTAGCTCAATTAGTCCTCACTGTCCTGAGGTAGTTTGTTATTATCATCCTCACTGTATGGACGAAGCAAAGAGAATGAAAAGAATTATCCCAGCAGCCCCACAGCAGTACAGCGCCCACACTGCAAGAGATTGCTCTGCTGCCCCCAGGGCAGAATGGGCATGGCCTGGGTCCAGGCCTTACTTGTAACATCTTTCAGTAGCATCCTTACTTCTTCTTCCTGCTTCTCATATTCCATGCTCCCAGATCTGCAAGTCAGGCAGTTTGACATGAGAACACCCTTTTTCACCACCCTTCATGGCAGCCCTGAGCCTAAACCTCTGGCAGGAAGCATTGGACTGGCTTTTCTGCCATTTATCAGGCTGCCAGAGGGCCGGACGGCCTGTCTGCTTTTCCCACACATAAAAATCAGGTTAGCTGACAGAGCTGGGGAGCCTTGGACATTGGTTATGAGCAGAATGTCAATGAGGGAGCTGGCCCAACTTGCAGTGAGGTTCTCTGACCTAGGAGACTCCCTGGCAGTGAAGGAGGAAATGCTGATGGCTTGGGCCCAGCTGCCAAAGCCTGCTCTTCTCTGTCTGGGGATGAGTTCTTGGTCTTAGGTGTGTTGAGAGCTGTTCAGTTGCACGGGGTATGTGCCGGCTTCCAGACTGTGTCTGGAGACCTGGAGGAAGTGGGTACTTCATCTTCAGGCTTCAGTCAGAGAGAGGGAGAGAGAGGGGAGGGGAGAGGGAGAGAGAGAGAGAGGAAAGGGAGAGAATTAAAAAGACTCACTGAATCCCCTGGAAAAATAAATGCTGGAGGGAAATAAAAGAAATTAAAAAGAATATCTTAGCCCTTCTAAGTCACGAAGAGTGCCAAGTCAGAACCACAGAGGTCTGGGGATTTTGAGGCCAAGGGCAAAGTTGCTCCCTACATAAGTTATTTCAGTAATGTTGTCCTTAAAATTCATACCAATTGTGTATTTTAGTCTGGAATAGTGGCTTCAGTCATTTGATTCTTCATTGTTACCTTCAGGGCTGCACCCCATTACTCCTCTCAGCTTCCTCCAGCCCCCCGCCCCCACCTTGGTGGTGAATCCATAGGATTCTGTAGGGGATGACTCTGGAGCCTTGAAACCCAACCACTGTAAACAATGGAAGAGTGATCCATAGCAGCATTCAGCAAGCCCATCATTAGTCACAGAGCTCCCAGGGATACAGAAGTGGGTTGGACTAGGCCCTAGGTTCAAGCAACTTACAGTACAACGTGAGAGACAGGCCTATCACTGGGTTATTATGGTATGGCAGCCATGCTACAATGGTGGTGTCAGCTTCAACATGATCACCAAACTCTACACAAGGATTAAAGAAAACATTATATCTACTTAAACAAACAGTTTTAGGCAGATTTTGTCAGGGGTATTGTAGTATGAGGGAACCAAGGCTAACAGAATGCGCGGCTTGCCTGAGTCTTGCACCTGACAGGTGAAAGAATTAGACTTTCGATACATATCTTTCTTCAAAGTGTAGGACGCTCTTATTCCCATTCCATTGAATCCTATAATTCTAGAGGATGCTCTCAGAGGACAATGAGCACAGCCTGGGAAAATGATCAAAGAAAGGTTTCAAAAAGGATGCAACAGCAGTGTTGAGTCCTTAAGGATAAGTAGGAGATGCCCAGACATCTACAGGTCAGAAATGGGTTTTCAGTGTGGGAAGAGCATGAACATAGCAAGGAGTGCCGAGAATAAGACTTTCCCCAGAATTGAACAAGATTCTCTGAATGACATTATAGAACAGTGATAGGGCATAAGGGCAGAGAACTGAATAGACCTAGATCATGAAGACTTTCTATGTTAGGAAATTAATTATCCTTTGGGATTTAGGGTAGTTTAGTTATTGGAGGAATGGCATGGTCAAATTTGTGCTTAGGGAAGCTATTGCCAGCCATGGGTAAAGGATAACATGAAGGAAGAGAGACTGAAGGCTCTCTCAAGATCCATCCATCCATCTTCATTTGTCTCCATCATTTATCTGCGTCATCTGTCTTGTCCCTGCCTGCCTGCATCTGTCTAGTTATCCCCCTCTCTCTGACCTGCCTATTTATCTGATCTGTTGGCTTCATTATATTACCCCAAGCAAGTCACTTCACTACTCGGAGCCAAGGGTCCCTCATCAATAAAATGTGGATCATAATGCCAGCCTCAACAGATTAGACTAGGGATTAAGTGTGATATTGCATGTGAAATCTTTTTATATATTACAAAGTACCATACAAATGTGAAGGATTATTATTATCTACCTTTGCTCTCTCCGATGTGTTTTTTTAACCACAACATTTATGATGATGGACTTAAGGCTAGATATCATCTATATATTTGGGATATATGAGAGAGAGAGAAGGTTTATAACAAACTGGAGAGAATATTAGCCTTTTAGTGAATCAAAGTAAAACTCCACTGCAAGCTAGAATAGAAGTCTCTGTTCAGTATTGTAGTATGCCTGTCTAGTTATCTATCTCTTAGTCCATCCACTCATCTATTCACCCATCCATCCATCTATCCATCCATCCATCTTTCTCTCCAGTCTCCTGACTTTCTAGCTGTGCTATTATATATTCACAAATGGTCACTGACTTAAAACCACGCCAGCCACATTATCCATTACATCCATCCCCTGGTCCCTATACCCCATGCCTAACCACCATGTAATTTCAAGAGCCCACACCTTAAATAAAAAGAAAATACCACTGTTTTGGTTGATGTGAAGTTCTTAATATCTCCTCTCTCTCTCTCTCTCTCTCTCTCTCTCTCTCTCTCTCTCTCTCTCTCTCTCTCTCTCTCATTTTTGCAATTTCTCAACTTCTCCCATCACTTTCCATATGGTTCTCAGAATTTTCCTTAAGACTCAAGCTGGTCACAAATGACTCTGACACTCTACATTCCATGAGCCAAGAAAAATTTCAGCCCCAAATTGGAGTCAATGCCATCGAATTCTGTAAGTTCTGTGACTGAGCTGGGGATGCCAGGGAAAACTTAGGCAAGTCCAAACCTCTCCGTCTATAGCAAAGGTTCTCTAGTGTTTCACAGTGGGTAGAAGTCCTATGTTGCTTCCAAGCTTTGAGGCAATCAAGTTATCCAACTACTCTGGTCCTCAGTATTAGAATCAACAAGATAAAGACAGTGCCTCCTATGAAGGTTGCATAAGGACTAAGTGATGTAAGGTATGGTGGGTGTGTACTGCTGTCACACTGTGTTTGGTGAATTGACCCAGTAAGGATTTTAGATTATTCTTCTGTAGAAATGAAGCATATGGCCACTGAGTACTCTGTCTTTATGGTTTGGTGCACATGGCCTTATGGGTGTCACAGGTGTGTTTGTGCAAATATGAGTATCTGCGGGCATCACATCTTTTAAATGTTGATTCACTGCTTATGACTGAAAAAACCCTGGGGGAGTGGCACACAGTAGAACTTCTGTAACAGGTTCATACCCATTAGTATTGCTCACTGCAATGTCTACTGAAACTTATATGTGGCTTTCATACAACCAAGGAACAGTAATTTTTAAGCATTGACTTTAATTTGTTTAAATTGTCACAAGTGACTACTGTACAGCCCTAGGATGTACTCCCCCACCCGCTTTTTAAAATTATTCCTGAAATAATTATGCTATGAAAAAAAAACCATGCTGAACACCTTCTACTTTGGGGGCGGGGCACTTGGATATGCACTAAATCATTTAGCACATGCCAGTCCCATGAT
Organism: Acomys russatus; assembly: GCF_903995435.1. Taxonomy (NCBI): domain Eukaryota; kingdom Metazoa; phylum Chordata; class Mammalia; order Rodentia; family Muridae; genus Acomys; species Acomys russatus. The sequence goes on from NC_067165.1 coordinate 9,912,828, forward strand.
GTGAGTGGTCTTACTGTCACCTTCGTTCTACTGATAAGGGAGTGAGGTTTGAAGCAATAGTGGTTGCTCTGAAGTCCCAGAGCGCTGCAAGGTTGGAGTCAGATCTCCTGTCCGAAGCCATTCCCTTTGCATGACCCATGCGCACACTACCTTTTAGAAATGTAGGCACATTTTCCTGGGCGGGTGTAAAGTTCCCTCTCATTATAAATAATAGCTTGAGCTGCATGGTGAAGAGTGGATTTGATACTAGGTAAGGGAGGGGGGCATTTGGGGTAGAAACAAGAGACAATTGGGAGACATCTGCAGGTGTTCTGAGCCACAGTGGCAGTGGCACTGGCAACCTCCCAGAGGTGGTGTCAAAGCCAGAGAGGTCTGTGGAGATCACTGAGTACAAGCCCTTACTTGAAGAATGCTGGTTGTCCGAGGATCACTGGCAAAGGACCACTGTCTCCTGCCATGATCTCACTCCCGTCGCACAAGTCCATCATTTCTTCCCATCACCAACGTCTTTGCCTCCACTCAAAGCTTCTTTTCATGTTTAGACACTGCTTCCTTTGTGCTTAGATGCCACTGAGTCACCTAAAAGATAGAGATTTAATTTTTTTTTTTATAAACAAATCAATTTTTGCAAAAGATGAGCAAACCCACTGCCAAAAGTTTGAGCATTTTCTCCAGAGAATACAGAAACTCACACAAGGTGTCTTGAAAGTAGATGAGAAATGGCTTATTCCATTTTTATTTTTAGAGAAGAGATGGAGAAAACAAACATCTTTTGTGCTGCCTGGTGATAGTCCTCTCTCATCTCTCATTTCCCCACAACCATTTTGTCGTAAGGCCCTGGGAGCCTGTAGGAAGCTGCTGTGTGATTTTTATCTTCATGATTAACGTGTTACACTTTATTGAGTTCTTTACGTCGGCAGCAGAATCCGCAATGCAGGATTTTACATAACACCTCATTTTCTTTTTGCACCATTACTGTTATTAACCTGGTGGCAATAAACAGGAAATACAGCTTTGCTTGCACCGTGTTTTTTTCTTTTTGTCCCAATAGCAAGAAGAGATTTAAGGGGGAGGAGAGAGACCTAGAGAGAATAGGAAAGGAAGGTTTATCCTTTTATGTCCCCTTCATGTCGGCCCTTTCCTCCCCCGCTTCCTGTGACAGCATTTTTCACAGACAAGCTAGGATAAACACCCATTCTGAACAGGTATCTTTTCCAGGCATGCACTTATTAATTTGGAAAGCATTCTCTCAGCACTCACCCTGTCCCTGAAACTGTGCTAGATGCTGACCAGAAAAAAAATTCTTGAGGGGTGGTGGTTAATCCTCTGAAAGAAAGAGACACAGGAGGAAATAATAGTGAAATGGTGACCTGGGTATGGTAATGTTGGAGGGTGAAGTAACAGTGGGATAAGATGCATGATCAGCCATACCCAGAAGTCATCTAGAGGGCAAGGTGTTCACCTTGGGCTTTGGAGGATTTTAAGTAAAGGCAAGGCATCTCTAACAGCAACAAGAGCAAGGCCTTAGGGGACACACAGACACATGGACTGCCGTGGATATTCTGTTTGCTTGTTAGCAAACAGCAAAAGATGAGCTTGCAGATGGTGGCAGGTCATCAAGGACATGGACTTCATATGGGAAACACATGTCATATGTATTGATAATATCTCCTTCTCCCCTTAAGATCAGGTCAAAGGTTAGGTAATCAATACAGAAACATATAGCAAGAACTTTTCTGTGGGGACAAGTTTTGTTTTTTATTTTGTCATTGATCCACTGTAACCTGGGGCTTTTATTCATTTGAAAAGCAGGTGTGGTGAGATGGCTGTGAACATGGTATTTAGATTTCTGATGCTATTTCATGTGTCAAAAGAGTTAAAGGCAAACCTTCTCTGACTTTGGTCAGCTCTTAGCAGTGTGCGTTCACTTCTTGCTACTTTCTTGCTGAGTAGAACGGTAAATATAAACTGAAAGTTTCCTCCAAGGAAAGAATGCTCACAGTCCCTAATCACAACATTCACCGCTAGTAGATGGCATGGATATTTGAGTTTGTGTCTTTAGGTGTTTGTTTAAAAAAATTTTTTTTTTCTGTTTCTATATCCTAAGAAAGATGTGTTATGTTTCTGCTTAACTATATTGAGAAAGAGTTCTATTTTTATAAGAAACATATGACTATATGGGGGAAATGTGCCTTTCATTCAAATTGCCATATTTGGGAAAAAATAAGCTTGTTTTTTTGGATCCAAACAACATAATCCAAGACTGTAGAGCATCTGATCACATCATGTCCTAACTAGGAACAAATTCGGCTTTGACTGGAATGCAGCCTTCTAAACCCAGGCTTTGGAAGCTCAGCCCCCAGTCCCATAGTGTTAGGCTATTAGAATCTCTGAAGGGTATTTAAACAATGCGGGCTCTGCCCTCAAGTCGGCTAATGATTCTATAAAAATAGCTGGCAGAGTAGGTTTCTCCTGCTCTTCTCTTCTGCCACGTGGGAGCAGAGTTTGTCCTTACTTGGGCCCCTTCTGTTTTCTGACATGAAGATGCAGCAAGAAGAATCACCAGATGCTCCTCGGCCTCTAGGGTGATGAGAAACTAATTTCTGTTCTTCATCCATTGCCCAGCCTTAAGTATTCTATTAGAGGGGCCCAATACAGAACTAAGACAAGTGGTGAAGCTGTGTAATCACCCAACTTTGACTTGTAAGATGACAGTCCTCTGATCGCAGGGAGCGGTCTCTCCATCTGAGGTAAAAAGCTTGAGAGATAGTCAGGCAATCTCTCTGTCCACAGAAGGATCCTCTGCTTACCCCAGCCTGGTGAATGCATTCTCCTCCAACTGGATGTGGTTCAAGAGCTATTTCCTCTGTAAAGTCTTTTCAGGACGCTCACTCATCAGCCACCCTTCTGCTCCTGAGTCTTTGTCTACTTCCCTCATAACAACACCTGAAAGGCTTGCATATACTCACCTGAGTCCCCAAACAGTACCATAGTAGGATTGAGAGGTATAGGGGAAAGAGTATAGGAGGAGAGAAGAAATGAGAGGAGAGAAGAGAGAAGCGCAAGGAGCAAGGGAGAGAAAGAAGAGGAATAAAGAATAAAGGACAGACACTGGTTCCTGCCTGTGCCCTTATGTTCCCTTCCTTCTCTTCTCCAGCTGACTCTGAATGAAACAAGTAGGTGCCAGCTTAGTTTCCCCAGGACAAAGCACATCATTTCAGGGTCTTGTGAGATGGCTCAGAGATTAAGAGTCCTTACTGCTCTTGCAGAAGACCCAGGCTTGGTTCCCAGAACCCACATGGTCACTCACAACCACCTGTAATTCCAGTTCCATTAAATTCGACTCCCCCTTCTGGCCTCTGTATGCACATGGTGCAATAAACTTATGTAGGGACCCACATACTGTGCATAAAAATAATAAATAAGTCCTTATAAAAATACATCAGACTGTACTTCTTAAAAAAATAAAAATAAAAAGCCCAAAATGCTGGCACCTTGAACACTTTTTTGAAATGTGGTAACATGGTCTGTGCCAAGTTGGAAGGCAATAACAGTGTGAAAATGGCTGAACGGCCTTCCTACCCAGGCTTTTCCCACAGGTCATGCCAAGGAAATGAACTCTGCAGTTATGTCTTCAAAGAGAGAATGTGAGGGAGTCGGGGAGGGTAGCACCACTTGTCCCCAGTTAAAAGTCTGAGGATGGAAGACGGCAACAAGAAAATCAAATATTTGAAGAATACCCGACCTCAGGAGCATGGTAGTAGAAGGTATCCGAGGCCTGTCAACAAAACGTTTGTCTCAATTGAAGTCTGAAATTGAAATCCAAAGAGGAAAGTTTCTCTGTGTTCTCAGTGCAGATTAGAAGGAAAGCCAAGATGAGTTTTCTGGCAAAAGGAGAAAAAAAAAAAAAAAAAAAAAAAAAACATCTCCCAAGAGCCTGCTGTATAACAGCACCTCCAGTTCAGTAGATAGACATCTATCCTTACCCCACTGGATTAGCTGACAGCCTCCTGCAGTAGGTACCCCCCAAGGATCAGGGCCACAGCTATTTATTGAGTGTCTAATATGTGCCCAAAGGTGCCTTCCTTTCATTACCCTTTGCTTTTTAATGAAGCAACATTAACTTTTAATTATCAAGTTAAAATGTCCCTTAGCTCTCATGGGTTTATATATTATGGCTCAGTCCTCTCTTCGCTGAGAGTTCCTTGATTATTTTGCTCCATCTTCCCACTCAAACTGCAGCTGCCCAAAGACAGTCCTGGCACTCTCTCTCTCTGCAGGAGCAAGCGTGTGAGGTGGTCCCCACGGGAGAGAGCCCAGCAGAGGCTTCGGATATAATGACGTGTGAGTTAGAATCCCACTTCGGCCCTATGAGATCTTAGAGAGCTCTTACTGAGATTGCGATCTAGTTCCTTCATGGGTTGTTGAGAGTTGGATGAGCTAATTGTTGGGAGAATGGCCTATAAGCTATATAAATGGGCAGCACGCTGGTTGTTGTCAATAGATTTTCTATTGAAAAAGGAAGAGATTTCTACTTATCTAAGTTGGGTCCCCAAGCTCCTCTCAACTCTGTGCTCCTGTAGCTCTTGCCCCTCTCCTTCACTTCTCCAAACTGTCATTGTACATGCAACTTCAGTTAAAATGTCCATATTTCCTACAAGGCTTTAATCTCCAAGAAGGCCATATGCCTTGTACCAAGCACAGCACCTGTGTGTACCATCACTGGGTAATTGAAAAAGAACATATTGTGAGTCTATAAACTTCTAGACATTTGGCTAGGCATTAAGTCAGTTACCTCTTTTAACTTCACGCAATCCCGTATGCTGGGAATTGTTATCTCCAATTTCCAGAGGGGACACAGAGAATCAGAAAAGGAAACTGATTCTCCCGCTCATCAGGCTCACCCTTGCTGGAACGGACACTGAAGGTCAAGTCTATGAGGCCTGAATCACTCTGCTGCCATGGCTGCCCTTCTGTGATCATTGTCATTGTCATGGCAACAACTCAGGCCACCAGTCATTGATGTGGAAGAGGAAGCAGAAATGAAGAGGTCCTACTTAATCTTGATGGCCTGTTCCAAACCCACCCCTTCCTTGGGTGCCAAGCCTCCTGTCTGTGATTCTTTTTCCAGGCCTAGGGGTAAAGGAGGAAAATGGAGGCAGGGAAAGGCTCTTCCTTCCTGCTAGGACAGGCATGAGCCTCCCTAGATCCTTAGCAGGAGAATATAGCAACGTCTGCAGTTACATGCAGATTGGACTTTTTGGTTCCAAGTTAGACAGTGAGAGACAAGTTGGAAATAAGAGAATGGAGGGAGGGTGGCTTCTCATCTTGCTGTGACTGAGGCATTTTCCCTGCTTGAAAACATTGCACTCACAGGTTACCCTGATCCAGAGTTTATTCTTCTGATGCAAATGGAGTTCACAGATGCAGAGGCTGGGCTGTTCTGCACAATTGGAGATTAAAATCTCGGACCCTGGTCAGAAAGACTTAGGGTATGTCTCAACATTGTCGATCGCAAGTTCCCCTTGCCTCAGATTTGTCTGGCAGCAGTGCTTGCCTCATATATTGTCAGAAGAGTGGCAGGAGGTCCAGTCCTAAGAAGTGCTCCATAAATGGCGGCAACGTCAGTGGTGTGAGGGTCAACGAAAGCATGGGCTATGGAACCTGGTGGCTTGAGTTCTGCCGGTTATCACTATGTGACGTGGGACTCTCTCTGCACGCGATTTAACCTCTGTTCCTGAGTTCCCTTATTTGTAAGTGGTGTTTCTATCTGATAAGTCTCTGTGAGGTCCGGTGAGGATCTGGCACCTGGTTAAGTCTATGTTGTTATTATATTTTCAATAGCTCCCCAGTGACTCATCTTAGAACAGCCATAACTTGTCCAATGGCCTGCGACTCCCTTGCCTACCTGTTGATGTGGCTGTGATGCCCAACTGGGTGTCAGTCCATCTGTTTCATTTACTCCAGGGTCTTATGATGACACCCAGCACATTGGGAATTCGCAGTAAAAGTTCTCAAGAACTAATTAATGAATGAATGAGGAGATGAATGAAAGGACTTTTGAAAAAAAATCTATAAGAATTTGAAGAGAGCACAGGGAGTCTTATGGAAAGCGGAGGGGGATAGAAGGGCATGGAGGGGACAGGAGCTCCACAAGAAGACCAACAGGGCCAGCAAATCTGGGCCCAGGGTGGCCCTGCAGAGATTGATGCACTAACCAAGGACCACACATGGCCCCCTGGTCAGAGTAGCCAAGAGGAAGCTCAGTCTCCATGTGGGTGCCCTAGTAAGGATAGCAAGGGGCTGTCTCTGCCTGCTCTTTGATCACTTCTCCCTAGTGGAGTGGCTTTGCCAGGCCACAGAGGAAGAGGATGCAGGCGGTCCTGATGAGACTTGATAGGCTGGGGTCACTTGGTAGGGGAGGAGGGCTCCTTGTTTCTGAGGACTAGGGGAGGGGAAGTGGAGGGAAAAGGGAGGGAGAATAGGACTGGGAGGCGATGAGGAATGGGGCTATGATTAGGACGTAAAGTGAATAAATTTTTTTTAATTTAAATAAAAATAAATTCAGAGAAAGGTAACTGATAGCATTAAGGAGACTTGTATGTCAAGAGGCCATTTGAGATGAACATTAAATAATGAACAAAGTGTTTCCAGGTGGAAAAGCAAGGGAAGTCTGGTGTAGAGTGTGTGAGAGTGCCTAAGAAAGCACAGGAGGCTCTGCCAGGGATGAGGCAGAGAGAACAGAAGAGGCCCGAGGCCTAGATCTTTGGTTCTCTAGGTGGCTGCCTGGACTTCTTAGGTGACTTTTCTCTTCCTTTGTGGCAGAAACTGTTCAGCCATGATCAGAACATACCTGACATACGAAAAAGATGTCGACATGCTACTTCAAAAAGTTACACTACACAAAATAGAAGACCTTGACACTGTTTTGTTTGTTTGACTGTCTTCTGAGACATGCTGCCGAAGCAGGCATCAGATCTGGTCTCAAGTGACCCTTATACCTTTAGGCTACAGCTGTGTGCCACTGTGTCCAGCTGCTTGGTTATTACACAGTCTTCAATTTTCCAACTCTCATAAATATTTCCACCTTTAAAATAACCAACCAAAAGATATGTCAACTTATTTTAAACAGTTTGTCTTTGTTTGTTTACCTGAGTTCACAGGAAAAACATCTGGGAGGGAATCTTAGCTGGGACGATGTCAGGGCTGTTCTTGAACACTTCTCACTCCTCCCATGCCCACCCTCGCCTCAAAGCCCCTTTTGAGCATCCGAGGCAAGCAGTGCCCAGATGTGGCGTTCCTCAGCTCAGAGGTGAAAGAACCTGCATGGCATGTGCTTGGCTATGGTTAAGCTATTGCTTGCTAGACTCCAAGCTCCTGAGAGCAGAAAAACAGAGAGAGAGGAGCCTTGTGGCCAGCTGCCCTGGTTTCCATCTCACCCCTCAGTTTACTCATCTGCAAAACAGAAACATTAACAGAGTTCATTCTTCTCAGCCTGTCATTGCTTAAGCCAAGCTTCCTCTTCATCTCCACTAAAGCCCCTCTGCCCTTCCGGAATGGAGTTTCCTGGATCTTCCTTCATTTCATCAAATGTGTATGACACAGAAGCACCCCCCAGTGTGAAGGATTCAACACCATTTCAGAGTACTAGGCTCAGGTTTCGGCTTCTGCAGAGGGAGATGAAGCAGCTCAGAATGTAGAATGAAAATCCAGCTCCTCCCTTGTGTCTAAAAGAAAGTGAACTGCGCACTAAATTATGTTGCAAATATGCCCCAAGGTAGTTTTAATTTTATTGGCACCGATTTTAATTTACTCTTTAGGCCCCTGATTGCAGGATGAGCTCTTGGCTGCTGGCGAGGGGACAGCCCTTCATCACTTGGTTTTAATTAAGGTTCTTAAGTTTGGAAGGAAAGAACAGAGATGTCCCTTCCCCCACTTCTGTTCTCATTCCCAAGTTATAATTAAGGACCGTGCATCTGTGACAGATTCCTTGTTCTATGTAGCATGGCCACAGAAAATAAGTTATTTGATTTCTAAAAAGGCAAACAAAACAAAACAAAACAAACCCCTAAAGGTGCATTTGATTATTCATCAATTCACTTGCCTGTTCATGAGTTTGTTTTCTCATTTCTTCATTCAACAAGCTTTAATAACAGGCTATATAGCAGCTCTTGTCCTGGTCCTATGGATTTTAAAAAATTGATAATGTATGATCCCTGCCTTCAAAGAGTTCACATGCTAAAGAGGGTTACAAGGTCATGAAGGGGGCTAATCAGTTAGCCTGAGGCATAAAATAAGGCCTTTGAGGAGACGGTAAACTACAAGGGATTGAACCCAGGGCCTTGGGTATACTAGGTAACTGCTCTTCCACTAAGGTACATCCCAATTCTCATTCTCTCTCTCTCTCTCTCTCTCTCTCTCTCTCTCTCTCTCTCTCTCTCTCTCTCTCTCTCTCTCTCTCTCCCTCCGTGTTTCATTTTTAGACAGTATTTCCCTTAGCCACATGGGCTAACCTCTAATTTGTGATCGTCCCAACTCAACCTCTTAAGTATCTGGGATGATAGCAAAATAAAACATTCCAAACCAAGATTTTGTACTAATCAAAATGAATAATACTAGCTTTTAAAACAAGCTCAAAATCTCAATTGCATTGATCCATTAAAGGTTTATTTGTGCCTCTCATCATAGTCAGATACAAGCCTTCTGCTCATCTTTCTGTAAGTATTGATTCAGGGACATGGGCAAATGAAAATAAGAACATGCGTGTTCCTGAGTATATTGTAGATATGAGCAGAAAAAATAGCCAGAGGCATCTGGAAAAGTCTAGACTGAACTGGGCCATGAGAAGAGGAGCTTGGGAGAGTGAGGGAGAAAAAGAAGAGAAAGAGACCGGTAACTAAGAAAGCAGGTAGCCAAAATGGCTGAGTATATAGAAAAGTGGAGGTGGGGAAAAGGAAGCCCAGCCCCTGGCCTGGACAGATTTAGGATAAAAGCACAGGATGAGAAGTACTGATATGGATGAGCCCCAGGTACTGAGTAAGACTTGCCCCAGGTTTCTTTGGGACCTGACAGTAGGCTTCTTTTTTCCACATGATATTATTTTTACAGATAGCTTCCATGAAAGACAAGAATGTACTTGCTTATATGTAAATTTTTATGACCATCCCCAATATGGCAGTGTCCACTGTTGTCCACATCCTATTTGATCAAAACTGAATAGCAAGAGAGAATAGCAACTGTCTTCCTTGTTACAGGAAAAAAGAAAGCAGGACAGGCAAGCATCTTTTCAGTTTATGTCTTACATTCCAAAGCTGGGAAGAGTTAACTAGATAAAAGGGTAGAGACAGTATCCAGGCGTTGTGTGTGGATTCAGAGATAAATGATGATGAACTCAGTGGTCCAAAGTTCTCCAGGTAGCTCCATGTGGCAGAAAATAATAAGAGCTGATTCTGAGGACAGGGACCATATCATGTAGGGGTTTTTAAAGCATATTCAAGGGATTGGCCTCTATCCTATAAGCAATAAAAAGCTGTAGATCAGTCTGAACTGGAGCAGTGTAAGTGTTTGCATATGAAAAAGGCCTCTTTAAAACAGCAAGGAAATCTATTAAGAAACTATTATAATAGTAGACTGACCGAGCAAGAGAAAATGAGAATTTGGATCAGATCTGTGTCTCTCCCCAAGGAACTCATAGGAAATTCTGTCTGTCACCTAGATTGCACATACAGTGACAAGTGCTGGCATCAAGGCTCATGCAAAAAGCTGTACAGAAAAATGAGTGAATTACAATGAGGATGAGAAGAACTAATGAAAAGTTTAACGAAGACTCTTTCTGTCTCATCCATTTACCAGTTATTTTTTATGTCTATAATATTTTATTAACAATTTCATGCATACATACAATGTATTTTGACCACACTCACCCCTGACTCTTCCCCTAATGACTTCTCACATCTCCTCATTCTCTTTCTTTTTTTAATAACCCACTGAGTTTACTTTGTGCTACCCAGATTCTCATGGATGTAGGGCCATTCAGTGGAACATAAGTGACCTATACTATTAAAGAAAAATGACGCTTCCTCCCCCAGCAGCCTTAAACTCTCAATAATGCCTCAGCTGAGTGTCCTGAGAACCCACACCCCTGTCCATGCTAGGATGTTGACTGCCATGGTCTCATATGTTCTTGGGAAGGCAACCATGCTGCTGGGAGTTACTGGGTGTATAAGATGCTGTTTTGATTTACTCTTTTCAGACTTCTGGCTCTTACACTCCTCCTGGCCCCTCTTCTTCAATGGTTCCTGAGTATTGGGCAGAGCGGGTAGTAGTGATATAGATGTCTTGGTTGTGGTTTAGCATTCCAAACATTTATTCTTTGCATTTGACCAACTGTGAGCTTCTCAATCAACAACCATAAAGAAATTTCTCTAATGAGGTCTGAGGACTGCACTAATCTAGAGGTAGAGAGATATGAGTTCACAGGGAAGTTTCAGACTATGAATAATTAAGAGAATAATTAATAGGTTCACCCTTGAGGACTGTGAACTCCTAAACCATTGGTTCTTGGACAAATTAACAGTGCCATGACTGCATTGCCTTACGTGAAATGGATGTTAAATCCAATCAGAAAGTGGTGGTTAGTCCCATAACCTTGCCATGTTGGTCATATTGTAGTTCACACTATTAATTCCTGGGTAAGACTTTTTCCTTATGCAGCCTACACAGCACTTTCTGGTACTAGGAAAGCTAGCCAACAGGGACAAAGATTCCAGTTTGATTTCTCCATGTTGTGTGTCCACATGTTTGGTGTCTTCAGCAATAGAGTTCTGATGGGCAGCCAAGATCAATACAATAATATGTATTATTTTGAGAGCTATCAGGACATCCTCAGCAACAACTTCAGGATAGTATCTCAAGGCTAGACCTGGATAATTCCAATTAAACTTCTTTTTATGAAAGCACACACACACACACACACACACACACACACACACAATGCCTAAGGAATAGAGGTTTCTATATGGCTTTTTCAAACATCATTGGTATTAATATCCCTCTCCCCATCCCTCCTCTGACATACCAACCCACTGGTAGAAACTCAAATGGAAAACTTAAAGGTAAACAAAGGAACGGGAAACAAAAGAAACAGTGAAAGAAGTCAAATCAGAAACTCCAAAAGAAATGGATGATAGATGTGATCACATTAAGGAAAAAAAACTTTTGAAAGTTAGTTCATGGAGTGGTGTTCTAGTAAAAGTAATAAAAAGAAAAGAATGACAAAATATTTTATATGGCACATAAAGGTGAATTTATATGATATACAGCTTCTATGAATCAGTAAAATTAGAGAGAGAGAGACTAGTAACTCAATTCTAAAATGGGCAAAGAAAATGAACAGTCATTTCACAGAAAATGCAAATAGCTCTTACATGTATGAAAAGAAGTTTAACTAGATAATAAAAGATAATTGCACTAACAGAAATTCACATTAAAGCTCATCTTAGATATCATTTCCGACCCATCAAAAATAGTACGTTTCAAAAAGTAAAATTGGACCATGTTGTCAAGGTGATGAGGTTCCAATACACTGTTAGGAGTATACTGGCCTTTCTAAGTGAGCCTGGCAGTATTTATCAGAATTGCAGATACACATAGAATCTTAGTGATTCAATCTCTATGAATCTAGCTTATAACTGCATCTGTATAAACTGCTGTGTATGCAAAGTCCATCACCATTGATAAGAGAAAAAGGACTGAAACTGTCTTATATGTCGATCATGCAGGGAGTGTATTGGCTATCAAAAAGAATGAAACAACTATTTGTTGAGAAAAAATTTACCCCCAAGGCATAAAAGAAGAAGAAGAAGAAGAAGAAGAAGAAGAAGAAGAAGAAGAAGAAGAAGAAGAAGAAAAAGAAGAAGAAGAAGAAGAAGAAGAAGAAGAAGAAGAAGAAGAAGAAGAAGAAGAAGAAGAAAGAGGAAGAGAAGAAGAAGGAAGAGGAGGAGAAGAAGAAGAAGGAGAAGGAGAAGGAGAAGAAGAAGAAGAAGAAGAAGAAGAAGAAGAAGAAGAAGAAGAAGAAGAAGAAGAAGAAGAAGAAGAAACAGACCTTAACAATAAGATTAGAGTGCTACTATTTTGGAGTGGGGACACTATTTCATTGTTCATACACAAACTGTTTCTGGAAGAGTGATGCCAACCTGATAGCAAAATTGTATGATTGCATTATAGAGTGGAAAGATTCTTTTCCACTGTAAATTATTACATGCCTTTTAACTTTGACTCATATGCGCCAATCAATTAAAATTCACCTGCTGGTAATTTAAAGTAAAGTCACATTAGCCACCCAGTGTGAGAATGCCAGATTTGAGGGACGACTGATGCCATATCCAAGTGGTTGTCAGTGGGGCTTGGCTTTAATTCTTGCTCCATCACCAGCTTGTCAGCCAAGCCACTTCTCCACTCAGGGCTGTTTGGAGAAAGGTCAGAGGGACTGAATTCTAAGGCCTCTGTCTCTGGCAGTCAGAGGTATAAATTGTAGTCTTTCTTCACACATTTCTCAAGTCATCTGTCTACCTCTTCCTTTCCTCTGCAACTCATCAAAAGCTCAGAGGAAAAGACAGACAATTGAAGAAAATAAAATTGCAAAGATGACTTTTATGGGGCTCCTGTTGGATCAGTGTGTATTCCTCCTCCAAAGCCAAAAATGATGAGTTTAATATCACACAGAGAACTGCCTCTTGTTGCTCTCCAAAGACAGTGTATGCTACCCAGAGAGCCAGGAGCTCAGCAAGACATAATTCTTCACTTCAACTCTGAGGCAAATGAAATGACAGTCATCAAGCCCATATTCTAGAAGCAACATGGATTTTATTTGGCAATAACTTCATTTGAAAGTGTCCCAAGGAGGGTGAATCCTCCCATATGTAGACATTCCTTCTTTTCCAGGGCTACAAACTAGAAAGAAGATGGTTAAGTGACCAGGCTTGGCTAGTGTTGGTTACTGGTGACCAGTCAATTTGGGCATTTGTCCCAATTATTCTTTGAGCTTGGGCAAATCTTTTTCACACTTGCACCTTTGTTAATCTCAAGAGGACTGGTGTATGTGTGTGTGTGTGTGTGTGTGTGTGTGTGTGTGTGTGTGTGTGTGAGAGAGAGAGAGAGAGAGAGAGAGAGAGAGAGAGAGAGAGAGAGAGAAAGAGAGACAGAGAGACAGAGAGAGAGAGATTTGACGTATAAAAAGAGGAGGATCATTGTATTTGAGAGACACTGAAGATCTAATGTCCTGAAAGTCCGCTTGTTTCTGCCAGTCTGTTGTGGTATCTGGTGTCATCTCCTGGTGTCTTTTATACCATCATTCTGCTGACTGTCCTGAGCATCCTGTACTTATAGTCACTACACCCTTATAGACGATTCCCCACTTTCAGGGAATTTAATAAATAATATCATATCAAGCTAGAACATGTCTTAACTAGGCAAGCAGAGACAGTCTCGGTAATGTCATTTACAGATTACATAGCCTCCTCTATTATGAATGGTTCCTTTGTTATTGGAGAAAAAATGAGACATCATGAGGAAAGGTTAAATGAAAGAGCCCATTAAGATTTCATGAGTAAAGCTTCTAGAATGGAGCCTAGCATGCTTTAGGTATGCTTGAGGTGATAGCAAGTATTATTACTATGTTCACTTCCCAGTACTTCTGAGATTAGAATCAAAATACACATTTTTCAGATTAAAAATATCCCATCCCAAACTATCTAGGGCTAGTGAAGTCACTGTAGCTACCACTTCCAAGATACACTCTAAATAATTGCCCTCTATCCACAGAAAAATGTATCCCTTACCTCTCCCTCATCAAGGAAACTTCTCTTTACAACAGATGGAAACCATTATAGAAAACCACAATCAATCAAAATGCAGAGTTATGGAGTCCCAGTGGATACATCTACAAAATATTCCAGCACCCAAGGCTCGGGGATCATTGCAGAAGACACGGCAGGAAGATTTTTAGGAACCGGAGGGTTAGGGAAATTGCTGTGAGATTGTGTCTCCTAGTACTGTCAGAAGCTCCATCCATAGAGTCTCACCATCAGCTGCCTACACATGAACTGAATGAGGACAACAATAGACATGCCAAAGGGAACCAGGGCAAAAACCACAGGCTTCAATCCTATACAATGAATCATAGGAAACTATGGCATTCTCAGAGTGTGAGAAATAGCCTTCCCTGAGGAAGAACACACTAAAACACACATATTTGCATGTAATAACAGTTAATGAAAAAAGAACATGAATTTGAAAGAGAGCAGGAAGAGCTATATGGGAGGGTTTTGAGGGAGGAAGGGGAACGGAGAAATGATGAAATTATAACCTCAAAAATGAAAGAAAATGTTTTGTTTTTTTTTTTTTAAATCCCGAGGCTCAAATTAGAAGCACAATTTACCCTAGGCTCCACAGCTGAAAATGGAAGCTAAGACAAAATTGCACAAATTCTCAATGTAAATACAATTATTTCATGGAAGGTATCTCTTATTAATCAAATAATAACTTCTCGTTATGTCTAATCATGTTCTATGTAAGTAACTTAGTTGAAAATATAACAAAACTCTTATTTCTTTGAGACGTCTAAAAGACAGATGCTACCAGTAGCACTTCCCGACACAGAGGACACATTAGTTAAAATGAACAGAAATCGATCCTCGTCTGTCTCCTGCCCTCCAATCACATTGCAAATAGCTGCCAAGTCTATCGCGGGAGGGGGCGGGCGGGGGAGAAGGGGGCTAACTCGAAAGGGTGTGCATAGTGTGGTCTTTAATATCACTCTGCAGTCCCAGCCTTCTCATTCGTTATCTGTTCTTTCACCAGAAAACAAGCCTGGAGTTCTATATTGACATCCACGCCCACTCCACCATGATGAACGGCTTCATGTATGGCAATATCTTTGAGGATGAGGAACGGTTCCAAAGGCAGTCCATTTTTCCAAAGCTCCTTTGCCAGAACGCCGAGGACTTCTCCTATGTAAGTCAAAAGTTCTCGGGTAGCCCGTCGCAGCCCTGTGTGCCTCAGCACCTCTTCCTGTCACACCTCGGTCTTCTTCTTCTTCTTCTTCTTCTTCTTCTTCTTCTTCTTCTTCTTCTTCTTCTTCTTCTTCTTCTTCTTCTTCTTCTTCTTCTTCTTCTTCTTTGGGTTCACTTTCACTTGGCTTGACAGAGTAGTGTTTGGGCCTATTAGTCACCGAGAGTTTGTTTAGTGAGTCTGACTCCAACATTAGCAAAACAAAGAAACTCATCAGGTGGTCTCCCTGGTTCATGCCTAGCCCACCCATGGTCTGCCTTCACTTGTCCCAGTTCTTCCAGAAGGAGAACAGCATGTCTTCTCAAGAGGTTATATACCCACCACTCTCATCTTCCATGCCTTTCTTGGCCCCAATTGCTTTGGCAGTCATTAGTGAGTATATTTCTTTTTACCCTGCCTGCTCCACAGCTCCTTGGGCCAATATATGCTGTAATAGATGTGAAAGACCCTTGCAGGCAGAAAAGGCCACAACAACCTCCAGAGAAGTGCAAGGCATGGGCCAGGAGGGGGCAGTTAGAAATTGTGTAGCACAGAGCAATGTCATAAAAAAGCAGGAGAGACAGACGATGGGAAGGGATATCAGCATGCACTATTAGGACAGGGGGATGTTTTTGCTCATTTTTCCTTTGTCTCAATACTAAATCTTTGGACCTTGTGACTGCCATGTGGCCAGTTGGGAAGAGGCCCACAGAGGTCATGGCAATTTTTGAAGTTGATGAGCTGAAAATTCACCTGCTCATTGCTTCAGGCTGGACATTAGTGAGGATGATGAATTTCTCTGTGTGGTAAGATGCACTTTGAATTACAGTCTTTGAGTGGCAGAGTAAGAAAGGAATTGGAGGTTGTTTAGCACAGTCCTTTTTCAGAACCAGGAGAAATCCATGCAACAGAAAAGTTGAGAATCTACTCTCAAGTCATCTAGAATTTAGAGGGTAGGATCAAACAGGTGCCTGCCCATTTGCAGCTATAAGACAAAAGCAACCATTCGTTTGTGTAGGAACCTTGTATAGTCTTTTCAAGTGTACTGGTTTCAGAGAGAGCTGCTACCTTCAGTTCAATAGAAGGTGTCCCATAGGTCTCAGAGGTGCTCACAGGAGTGAGAGTTCCTGGATATACAGACGAGACATCATCTGGGCCATGTTTACAGTCTTGTGTTTCTGTATCTCAGCTTCCTCTGGAGCTCTGGGCTGCTATCAAGGTCAACCATCCCATCCCTGTCTCTGATTCTCAAGATCTGGCTCCAAAATGGGACCATTATGTTTTTACTACATAGGTTGTGAGGCCTTTGCCCTGGACATCCTATGAGTTTTCATAATTTCCTCCACCTCTACTATGCAAACAAGGAAACTGAGGTACACCCAAAGGGCAAGCTGACAGCTGTCAAACACTGGAGAAGCAAAACTTACATGTCTGAATAGAAGACCTAAGTTGTGCCTGCTTATTACTTTACTTACCCTGATGGATGATGCTAACATGTTACAAAGGGAGCATCCATGATCTCCCTAACTCATGTTGAACATGAGTTCAGTTCTTTCTAGTGAGACGGGGAACACAAGGATACCTGGAGCCATGTAGTCCTGGCTCCACATCTGTACTGTTTTACTTACTTGTTGCACGTCTGTGAGCCTCGTTTTCTTTATCCACAGAGAGATAAAATAGGAACCCCTACTTCAATAGGCCCTTTTGAAACTAACACATGATACTACCTAGGGAACAATATCATCGAGCTGAATGTTTCATTCTGATTATGATCACAGTGTAGTTTCTTCTTGCCCCTGCCAGCCTCTCACTCCTTCTCCAGCCCCACCCAGATTCTGACAGGTAGCTGGGCCCGAAGAGCCCTGCTGGATGCTTTCTTTCAATTACCTTTGTTGACTAATCAGTCCTCACAATAACTGAGATGGTGAAATTGATCCTACTTGTCAGATGAGGAAACTGAGAACTGGAGGCACAAGATTTGCTCAATACCTAAATGTCGGTGTGGGCCACCTACATCTGATTCTCTCTCTTCCCAACTTTGTCTTTCACAGACGAGCACATCCTTCAACCGGGACGCTGTCAAAGCAGGGACCGGCCGACGCTTCCTTGGTGGCCTCCTGGACCACACATCGTACTGCTATACCCTAGAGGTTTCCTTCTACAGCTACATCATTGGGGGCACTACAGCTGCTGTGCCCTACACCGAAGAAGCCTGTATCCTTGCCAGGTCCCTACTACCCCAAGACAAGCCTTCATCTAGTGAGGGGCATCAAACCTGGAAGGATATTCCTATGCAGGTCAGGAGTTTGAGCCCAACCAAGGAAAGAGCTAGACTCCAAAGTGAGCAGGCTCCACTGGAGGTGCCTCTGGATTGTTTGGTTTGTCTCTGACCTTCCCACGCCCTTCATATGGGCACAGTCATGGACAGACGTGGGGCCTGCTCCTTCCAGGCCCCCTGTCTAGATTGAAAAAAAGGCCTTCAGATACAGGAGAGAAGTCTGAGTTCACAGGATGAAAGGAATTTGAACTTAAATAGTAGGTAACGAAGAACAACAGATGTTTTGTAAATAGGGGGACGTCATCTCGGCTGCACCGAAAGCAGAGACGTGCAGTAGGAGGTTGTCAGGACAGTCCACATGAGAGATGCTTCAGGCCAACGCTAGATGACAGCTGCAGGATATTTAAAGGCAGGACTGAGAGAGAGGATGCACGCATTAGTGTTCACAGGAGCTAGAGACTGGCAGGGTCAGTGGTGAGTGGTAAGGCCGTGCACCAGCCTCACAGCACCTGGACCTACCCTGCTTGTCAGCTAGGGGAGAAGAGGAGCCTGGAAATACACCAGGGAAGCACAAGCTAATTTAGTACATTCAAGGGTGATTACACCTGGTTCCTTTTTGATATACTTTCTTTCTTTCTTTTTTTTTTTTTTTAAAGACTCATCTCATAACAGAGGGAGAGCAGGCAGACAGATTGTGATCTTTGTTGGCTGCTGGCTCTGTGTCCCAATCAGAAAAAGAAATTACATGGTCTGGTGGGAATGGCAACATGGTGAGGGCGGAAGTGTCCTCTAGACTGGGAATCAAGAGACCTGATTCTGACGACAGCACAGGCCTCATCCCAGACAGTGCCCTTCAGCGAGTCCTCTGGGCTCTCTGAGGTGACTTTATCTTTACAAAGAAGCTGAGGACTTTTTGACTTTTCTATCCTGCTGTGGGAATCAGAAGCACCCACAAAGGATTACGTGCTATGCAAAGAGCAGACTTTCTACTCACACACATCTGAGTTTGAATCGTGCCTCAGCCACATAGTCGGTGGGCCACTTTGAGCAGGTTGCATAACCTCACTGTGCCTTGGTTTCTTAATCTGTAACCGTGAGGTAGAATGGTATGATGTTATGAGGTATCTGGTTATTATGACATTAAGGGACATAATTATACATTTTCAAAGGTGTCCAACATGATCAGTGGCCTTTGGCACCCTGGTTGTCCATGTTGCAGCAAGAATACAGGCCTTGTGTGAGAGTTCCGTGGGAGAGTTCTGTTTTATATTCTGAGGGGCCTGGCCCAGTTTTATAACCATTCCAGACATTGCTTCATCTGCAAAGTGAGGAAAACAATGAGCTACTTCTCAAGGTTGTAATGGGTACATGGGGTAGGCTATGTTGTCATGACCGGACAAATCAACGTGCCACATGCTCACACCTTCCTGTCATTTGCTATGGTTGTGAAATGATAGATTCTTGGTACTTTGGGGCCATTCTTCAATAAGGCCTATTTATATTTTATTGGCCTGACAACTAATAAACATGCTATGTTCAAATGATTGAGAGAGAGAGAGAGAGAGAGAGAGAGAGAGAGAGAGAGAGAGAGAGAGAGAAGGATAAACTAGAATCATAAAGTTAGCCAGTGCTTCTCCGGCCTGTTTTTATGGTCTGGTTACAAGCTAAGAGGAAACAGCTCTTTAACATAATGAATGAGAAAAAAAAAATATTGGGAAGAGTGAGCCCGGGTCCTGTCACTGTGGCCATACTGACGTCAGCTAATGCTGGCTCTGAAGAATGGTAGTTAGGCAAGGGAAGATACCAAGATCTGTCAGCTAACGGACCTCAGTTCAGACCTCACTGCATCCTTTGCAGTGGGTCCTCTGAAATGTTCATCAAGCTTTTTTTATTTACTCAACTATGCAACCAAGACTCATTAGGCACCGGAAAGAGACCGAGGAATAAAGCACAGTCCCCGTGTTCCAGGAAGATAGTTTGAAGGAGAGAGAACAAGGGAAAGAGACAGCTGCATCACAGAGAATAAATGTCTTGGCAGAGGAAAGATCTACTTGCCTGAGGGGTACCGGGAAGGGGGCAGCAGGGGAGGGAGGCAAGAGCTTTCTAGAAGAAAACAGTACTCAGCCCTCCAGAGTAAATGGGTGCAGACTAAGAAAGAAGAGGTGGAACCACCTTCCTGGCAGAGGGAGAAGTACAAGAGAGAGCCCAGATGCCCAGAAGAGGATGCTCTGTCCAAGCATTCCAGGGTAGCTGGGGCTCAGCCAGAAACAAGCCATGATCAATAAACATGGGAGAAAGACCTGTGAAAGAGGGCACCAGCGCATTGACTATGCAGCACTAACAAGTACAAAACAGCTTTATTGTTTGTTTCCACTGGCTGTGTAGATAAATGAATATAGATAACAGATCCATAGATATGAGAGCCCTGGCAGGCCCAGAGAGCACCTAGTCATTCTCAGGAAATTAAGAAGGCCCAATTAATTCTAGTCACAAAACAGTCTCACTTGAGCAATTACTGTGTCTGGTCTGATGCAAAATATTAAACCTCTTTAAAAAAAAAAAAAAAAAGCTACCCTCCCCGCCCTCTGGACCTTTCTCAGACAAGTCAATCATGGTGACCCCTGTTCACACTTCTGGGGGTAAGCAGAATGAAGGATGACTAGAAAGGAACAGGATGGGCCTCTGGTGCCTAGGGGATGGTAGGGACCATGCCACGTGAGCCTCTTAGACACCCAACTTTCCAGTGCCTGATGCTAGGTAGGGAGCTGTTCAGAGGGCCCCTCAGCTGGGCGTCCTTCCTCAACCCCAAATGATGTAGACGTTATCCCCACTAGGGGGCCACTGCTTCTCTCAGGTGGTCCTCCCCTATGAAGGCGAACTCAAGGCTGCTAAATTGTTTCAGATTTCTCTCTTTTAAGTCCTGCATGGTGGTTTCGTGCCAGTATTGAAATATATGTCTTGGGGATTTCAGCTGAAGCCGGCCTTCAATGAGTTCTGTGTCACATGCTCCCGTAGGTAGCAGGTAAGCCTGAGTGGGTTGCTGCTTGTTCAGATATAGGGCACAGGGACGCGTCAAGGAAGGTAGCCTGGATGTTGGTTTGAAGAACATGGTAGAGAGAAGGATCAGCCAATCTCTTACGTGTGGACTACTGGGGGCTGTGGGGCATTTTAGGCTCTGTGTGTGAGGTATTGTACATAGAAGGCTTAGGTGACATGCGAACGGTGAATGTTAGCAGACATATGGCTCTATGGTGTAGAAGCTCTGGAGAAAGACCTCGGCTTCGGACAGGTTCATAGTAAATACGACGTACTATGAAGTCACAATAAAATAGCTTTCTTGGTGTCACCTTCTGCCTCCTGAGTTAGTGAAAACAATGTTGGACTAGGAGTCAGGATCTCAGCTCCATCATGGCCTTCTGCTGTGTGATCTTGGTGAGTTCACTTGACCTCTCTAGTCAGCGTGAGGTCAGATAGGCCTCAGGGAGTGGAAATGAATGAGTGAGTGAAGGAGAGAAAGGCCTGGCCTTTGTCTCTTAGACCACCTGGCTCAGTGAGGTGATGGCAAGGTTAGGTCTGTGGTCTGAGCTGCTCTGTGTGCTTCTCTGTGCTCCTGAGTGTGTGCTGGAGTGCTGCCTGGGTTTCCGTTCTTGCTGGGAAGGTTATACTTTTTGGGTGGATGAAGAATAGGAAGAAGTTAGGTCTGACATGTTCAGTGGTATTTCTCTCAGATAAATCAGACACCTTAGAACTTTCCAGTTTCTTATTTGTCACACCTAGGGTCACAGTTTTGCAAAGATTAATAAGAAGAAAAAAAAATAAAAACCTTCAACTAGAGGGCTTGGAGAGTAGAATACTAAAGCTTACTGAAGTATGATCCTTATTTTTTTTTTTTTTTAATCCTCACTAAAGATATAAACTGGGGTTTGAGCTTTAAATCGGAATGCTGACTAGACTACTGGGTGAATGAATAGTAGCAGCATTAGTGATGGGAGCATCATAGCAGTGAGCTCTGCACTGGAGCGGCATTAGTGATGGGAGCATCATAGCAGTGAGCTCTGCACTGGAGCAGCATTAGTGATGGGAGCATCATAGCAGTGAGCTCTGCACTGGAGCGGCATTAGTGATGGGAGCATCATAGCAGTGAGCCTGCACTGGAGCAGCATTAGTGATGGGAGCATCATAGCAGTGAGCTCTGCACTGGAGCAGCATTAGTGATGGGAGCATCATAGCAGTGAGTTCTGCACTGGAGCGCCAGCTGTAGCTCTGGCTGCAACTTGCCATGCAGATTTGAGGAGGTCAGTAGGCCTCTGCATCTCAGTTTTCCCACCTCTATAGGTTGGGGATAATAGTTCTGCAAGCTTATTTCCAAATCAATAGGCAGATAGGTAGACATTCAGACAGATGGAGATAGTTACTTAACTTGAACCTTTGAGACAGAAGTAGAGGAAGTGACGCTCAGAAAAATCAAATGACGTTCCAGGGCTGCCTGTCTACCAAGTGTTAGAGTTGGGGTTTAAATCCTGACCCGGTGCAGCTCAAAGTGCCGCCTTGGCAAGTCATCTTGCCTCCCTCCCCGCTCCCTTCCCATGGCTTTGTAGAGGACAGGAACTTTTCTTATGAACTTCAGAGAGGCTGGGACTCACACAACTCCTACAGCTTCCCTACCTCCAGAAACCCCTCCCCGTAGGACCTGCCCCTGACACTAACCGGTCTGTCGTTCCTGATGACCCAGACCCAGCTCTGCTGCCCATTAGCAGCTTCTGCCTCACCCGTAGCCACCTTGGCCTTGGACCAATTGACTCCCACGGTCATGTCAAAGTGTGCCCTGGCTCCCGAATGCCCACTATTTAGCTGGAAAACCAAAATGCCATTACCTTTGTTCTCCATGCCTCCTTCATGCCCCTAAAAATGAGGTTTCCAAGGTTTTATCTGCTGTTGTCAAGTTTATAGCCATAATTCGAAATGCTGTTAATATTACTGTCAGCAGAGAACTACAAATTACAAAGTTGTAAAGTTACTTTATAGTGATAACTGTCAGCCTTCACTAGTGGTGCTGCAAGGCTCCATGGAAACCACGCTGATGATAAAGAGCGTTTATTGTTTCAGGATTGCAGCTGTGAGCTTGCAGACAGGAGGCCTCCTGGCTGATTCCCAAGTCACCTGAACCTGTTTTTCTGCGCTCATGTTCACTTGTACATCTATGCAATACCAACCACTTATCTCCCCACTTTCTTGTTGCACAAATGTGGGGGGGGGGCTCTTAAAGTCGAGGCTTTAACACAAATTCAGTTTCAACCAATTGCAGTTTTCTTTTTGAAGCTTAGTTTTGACCAGCCCAGAAGACAGCAAGGACCACCAAAGTGTCGCACCGTAACTGTTTTAAAACTCAGTGTTTAATTGATTGAAGCTCTATGTAGACAATATAGAATAATGGTCCTTAGACAAATAGAAAAGGCAACTCGGGAAAATATATAGAGATCTGGGGAAAGGTTTAAGCACTTTAACTGACACTGTTAAATTCATTATTGATTAATAAGTGGAGGTGTCAACACCACCACTATACACTACTGCCAAAACTGAGGCCACTCTGGCTTGTGGGCAGAAGCTGTCAGCTGCTCTGAGAAACAAGGAAATGCTGGCCCTTCCCTGCTTTGCTGCTGTCATCAGCCCCTGAGGCTGTTTTCATTTCTGGCCTTCAGTTTAAATCAGATACCAATAAAATGATACATGGGGCCTGAAGGACCATAGTAGGGGTGGGGGGAGGTAAGGGGAAGCACAAAACTGCAAAGAAGGCCTTATCGGAGAGGGTGTAGGGAGCTTTCAGTCCTAAGATTGGCATAGTTGAGAAAACCAAAAACAACAAACAAACAAAACCTACCAGACTCTTTAGCTACTCCTTCCAAAGTTATGAACTATGAACACTAGTTAAATAGGGGAAGTTTTCCTTGCAATAGGGACCTTTAGGAGCTATGTATTTTCTTTGGCCAAATCTCTAGAGAGTAACCACATAGCCGAGTAACACACATGTTCTGGACGGCTCTAGAGTTCAAAACAAAGCCCAGTGTGAGGCAGCCCCATTCTGAATCCGTGCATGAGGGATGATGACAAGAGGGGGTCTAGAACCAGGGGCTGTACTCAGCATGAACTAGATGCCAAATTCCTGTTGGTGTCTGAGGGTACAGAGCAAGTCACGGCCTCTACCTGGAAATGCACCAGTACAGTGGAGATGGTCATAGGGTGACTTCAGTGTAGTGTGGTGACAGAGCAGAGAGTGGGGCAGATAGAAAGAGTATTTAACTGGGTGTTGGGGACACAAGAGGTGAGAGCAGATGCATCAAGGAGGTACTATCATGTATGCGTGGTGTAGAAGAAGGGTGCAGAAGTCTCCGCAGACAGAAATCAGCCTAGAAAACAGCTAGAACCCTGACAGAGCCGCTTTCCTCTCTGGTCATGTGTAGGCAAGATGGGGACTGTGAGGTGATGAGGTGGGAGAGAGCTGTGGAAATCAGCTAGCACAGGGCTGGTGGTCCCAAGCAATGTGGTAGGGAAATACCTGCCCTGGAAGGTATGAGAGGACAGATCACTGGGTCAGCTGAACTAGGCAAGTGCACCATGATGCCATGGCTCCCTGCCAGCTCTTTTGTTTGTTTTCTTAATTTTTCAAAGGATATTTTACCCTGGGAGATTGTCTCTGAAAGTAAGTCCACAGGTTGCCCTTTTCTCTTTAGGAAACAACCTGGAGTTTCTCAGATTACACCGTCTGGCCCAGGTTTGAGGATATTGCAACGTTATCAGCTGCGGTACAGTGTTCTGATGTGAGGTTCACAAAGCACATTCTTTATTAATCAGTCATCAGCCACTGATGTGCTATATGATTTTGAGCAGACTGCTTCCCTTCTGGGATCCTAACTATAAAAATGAAGGATTTGGACAAAGAGCCTCACCCACCAGACATCATTCAAAGAGTTGAATTTAGATTCAGCTCACATTCATTGGACATCCACGAGGTGCTGGACACAGTCATTCTTAGGAATATATCAGAATCCTGAAGGACCAGCCATTCTCCACAGAACAACCTCAGAATCAACATCACATCTCACTCTGGGCTGCACACCCAGTCGAGACACATCGCCTGGCTAGTGTTTCTTTCTGTCAATATTTTCCTCAAGATGATAAATGTGCTGCCAATAAGAGGAGGCAGCTGCCAGCTCTGCCTGAGACAAGGCCCTTTAGCTGGGGCTATGGCCGTGATTGGCTTGTTGATGTGTCTCCGAAGACAGGAGTCCTGACTGGGGGGGAGCAGGAGGGAACTCTGAGGAGGCTGAGGACCAGAGCTCTCCATCTACACAGATTTGCCTTGGGTTACTAGGGCTTCTTTCTCTTACTCTAATCCTCTGACCACCCCTAAAACACACCTTCTTTGAAGAGACCAGGCATAAAGTCAAGAAGCTTAGGGCAGAATCTGTATGTCACCCATGGCATGCTAAAAAAACCAAAAAACAAAAAACAAAAAACAAAACAGGGTAAGAAAGAGCCCAGCCTTCTCCACGAGGCTGATCTGGATGCAAAGCTCAGTTCTGCTATTCGCCAGTTGTGTGACTCTGAGCTAGTTAGTGACTTGATTGTACTGATTCTCCATCTGCTCATCTGCCATGATGTTCATTATGATACTTACCTCACAGGGATGTTTTGAGTAGATGCAAACATTGGGAAATTTGCGCCAGTGCCTGTTCAATTACCATGAACATAGTAAGCACTCAGTGAATTGTACCACTATTTTTACTCTTACTAACCAAGTACTGAAATAGATGAAATCAAGTTATACATTTCTAGGCCATCAGAATAGAGGCAATATGCTTAGACTGTATGCTTCTTGGATTCTTAAGGTGGCTCTTGTGACTTTGAAATAACAGTGTTTTTTTTTTAAACAAAGAGTTTGGAGTACTCAGATATTTCTTTGGGATTAGAGGTCCGTCCATAACTGTTCTCATGAGCGCGGTTTTTAAAAATGCCTTTAGCAGGGCAAAGTCAATTAGCTATCAGCATCAGAATTAAGCCAGTGGTGAAGCTTGGCCAAGGCCAGAGCTCAGAGTGGCCAAGATTTCACATTTGGTCTCAGTTATACACAGGTGGAAACCACTCCCTCTCTAATCTGGAAACAAGGGTCAAGAGCTGATTTGCATAATGGAATTCAATAACTGGCAAGCACTATGAGTTTGATTTTGTCATGTGATCACAGACCACTCACCCTCCATTTTTATCTCTTGGTTTTCCATTCTCTCTGTTGTACCTATTCCATGAGATTGTGCGGATCAGATGCACAGGTGAGAAGTGAGTCTGAAACCTGTCCCCTTCTGCAATCACGAAAGGAGGACTTTTCGGGGGTGGTACAGGGAGAAGAGGAGATATGCCACCGTTTAGAACAGAAAGCAGGTTTGAAAGAAGAGACTTGATACCCTATGAGCATATACCGGGGGAGGTAATCCCCCTCAGGAACAGTCATAGGGGAGGGGAATAAGGGGAAAATGGGGGGGGAGGGAAGAATGGGAGGATACAAGGGATGGGATAAACATTGAGATGTAACAAGAATAAGTTAATAAAATAAAATTAAAAAAAAAAAAGAAAGAGGTAGAGATAGAGACAAACATCCAGGCAGCCAGAAAGGACCCAGATAATTTCAGTGTCAAACTCCTGTCCACAAAGTTCTGTTGCCATGGGGTAATGTGCTAGCCACAGGGCTGGTAACCCGGAAAACTAGTGGGGTGTCTGGCTTCTCACTCCTGGCTTGGCTCCTTTCCTCTGCTACCTCCTGCTTCAAAGAAACACCTGGAGAGTCTGGCAACAGCTCCCTTGCAGTTCCCTGAGGTTGAGGCGCCCCCTCCTGCCCCCAGGGTGTATGGCTGCCAGAGAGAGCCAGTTCTTTCCCAGGAGAGGGAGAAGACTGAAGAAGGCCCCTTCCTTTGTCTAGGTTGAGGCCTGAGCTGTGAGCACCCCACCCCTTGCTCCTAGTTTTTTGGGGGAGTGGCGAGAGTAAGAAGTGCACTTTCTGATTTCTCCTGGTCTCAGCAAACATGAACATCTGTTCCTTACCTGCCACCCCTCTTTCCTCTTTCTCTTCTCCACTTCTCTTTTTTCTGTCTTTTCACCCATGTGGCTCTGTCTTCGACACAATGCACTTTCACCTGTGGCTATCTACCCCCACACACCTTGTCCACTCCTTTGTCTTCACTCCCCCACCCCCCGCTCAAACCCCTTTCCTGCTTCCCATAGCTTTAATTTATTCCTCGTGCGTCCTTTTACTCTTATCTTGCAGAGAGTGGTTTGGTGCTCATATTGAGTTTAAATCCAGAGTTTTCCATTGAGATGGCTTCAAGCTAGTCGCTTAGCGCTCTGACTCTGTACTTGACTGGGGGGTCAGTGGAGTGATGTGTCCAAGTGTGACTCCACCTCCAGCTCCCACAGGGACTCAGCAGTCCCTTCTATTGCTCATCTTCCTTTCAGCACCATCTCCTGGCAGGTCTTTTGCTGTTCTTTTTCTCTTTTCAACCCTCCACATCCATGCCTTTTTCTCCTTCTTTCTTCTTTCCTTTCTTGGTACTACAATTCAGAATCAAATTCAAATGCTATTTCTTAAGCCTTTCAGGAAACAGGAGACTCGACGTTTCCCTTGAAAGAACTTCCTTCCATAATCTGTTCTCTCCTCTGCCTCCCCACAGAAAGACACAGGACTTCTTGTCCAAGTGCCTGATAAAGGGCCCTGAGCTGGGCTGAAGGAGAGCCGGGGGACATCTAAAGTCAGGGCATCTTTGTTCGTAGTGTATCTTACAAGGAAGCTTTATGGTGAGGAAGGAGTCATGTCCCACGGCCCCACGAGACACCGTGGGCTGTGTGCCCAAGGCCAGTGACTTGAAAGTATTTGCTAATTTACTTATGATTTGTGGCAAATTGCATGTAGTGCCATAAAGCAACCAAGGAGTATTTCCTAGCACCAAAACTCCTAAGAAGACATTCACCCAAGAGAATTATGATGTGAGTCCTGAGTAGCCCCTGGCCTATGGCCTCATGAGCATTCCTTGAGCAGATGGCAGCCTGTGCATCACAGGGCTGTCTTTCATAGTGTCCCTTCATGAGAGCCAACTGCATAATCCTAAAACAAAGTCTAAGCATACAGCTGTCTGTGGTCTAGCCAGACACCAGGGTAATGCAGGTGTGTCTGGACAGCATCCTTCTAGCTGTCCTCAAAGATGGTCATATATCTCATCCCAGATGCAAAGAAAGGCAGGGTCAGCAAGTGGTACAGGGCCAGGTCCTTAGGAATGCAAGCTGTGAAATTACATGGCTCTGTTTTCCTTTCTAACCTTGTGTATCTTTGGGCAACTCACTTTGACCTCTCTGGGTTCTAGACACCTAAATAGAGATGATAGCACAAACCTCTCAGGGTCTTTGTGAGAAGGAAATGAGCTGGTATAAGTACTAGTCACCCCAACCGGCTTCTAGTAGGGGTTGATAGCTTTTCCCATGCTGCAGGATTCTGTGTGATGTCATACTGGGGCTCCTAGCAGGTCAGAGAGCTACTGAAAGGCCATCTGCATGCTGAGTGGAGACTTGCCTGCACTACCACAGTCAACCAGTTTTAAAGCAAAGGGGCTTCTTCTCTTGACTTCACCCATACAAAAACTGACTGTCCTCCGAGTCTACTCAGTGCACTGAGGGTAGCCTGTGATCTTCCAGACTCTCTCTCTCCTTTGGCAAAGCATTTTAGTAAAAATTGTACAATAGGCTGTCCCTGGGATTGTGGGAATGAAGCATGCTTAAGGCATAAGGAAGGTGCCTGGAAAGTTGTTTGTCAGCACAACTGACCTCAGTGCTAAGAGCTCCATCATCCATCTGAAGCACTCACTATTTTCTTTCAGGAAAGGAAGCATTGACTCTTTGTGCTCACTCACCTGGGCGTGGGGGTGTCACACAACTTAGGCAGGGCCCAGACAGACCTATGGCCCCACAGTGCCTGCTCTGTCTCCTGTGCTCCCCTACAGAGTACCCAAAGGACTCCTTCTGCCTGGTCCCACAGCTTCTCAATCTGAAGCTCCCACTGTCCCTGGGGAGTCAGTAGACCTCCCAGCTCTGGTTGAATAGACCCCTGCTTCCAGAGTCCTGTCTCCCCTCGTTTGTTTGTTTCTTTGTTTGTTTTTTTCCTAAGTAACTGAGAGCTTTTCACTAAACCATGGCTTTTCACAAGGAAGAGTTACTGAGGGGGAGTTAGTGGGCTCTGCAGAAGTTACCGGGTTCTGCCACAAGTCATAGATTGCAGAGTGGGACAAGAGGGACCAATGATTTCACATGTGCATGACTAATCCAAAGCACTTTAATCTTCAAAATGTCAGATTTTATGGTCAGTGGCTGTTTTGCAGTGGCACTGCGGCCAGCATGGAAGTGCCACCTGAAAACAAATGCATCATTGATTGTGTCAGGAAGCAAGGACCCAGGAAAAACCCATTATGTTCCTAGAGGGGAGAGAAGCCAGTCAGGGTACGACTCAGTAACTACATTTATTCTTCGGGCTTTCATTTTCCCATCAGTAAAAGGGTGAAAGGCAGAAAAATGTAAAACAGATATTTACCACTCTGTACACAGCTCTGTGCTGGACACTGGGGATTAATGATGAACAGGACTGTTTGCTGGGGCAAGTTAAACTCCAGTGTTTCTAACATCCTCCTCACAGATGTGTCACAAATCCAAGGCGCAATCAAGTATGGGTGATGGGTCAAGTCCTGAGGGTCTGATGAGGGTGTCCTGGGTCTTCTGTGGTCCAGGCAATATGCGTTCAATGTCAGACATACAAAGGTGAGTAGGAACAGGAAGAAAAGCCAGGGAGCACACAGAAATCCATACTGCTTATTCATAACAAACATAACTTACTTGATAAGAGATTTCTAGTCATTCCTCTGTCCTTGCCTCATGCTAGGGACTTAGAACCTGAAAATGGCCAGGCAAGGTCCCTGCATCCCAGAGTGTAGTGTCTGGAGAAGCTGACACACAAATATGGCTATGGATGAGAGTCTCCTTTGAGGATACCTAAGATAGAAGGGTACATGAGGGAAAAGGGACATAACTTCAGCAGTGGGGAGGGATGGCTTCACAGAAGAGGAATCCTTGAGCAGAAACTCCAAGAATGAAATGACCATTTTAGGCCAGACTCAGAGAGGGAACACGGGGATTGTAAGACCCAGGGGAGCCTGAGAGGCAAATAAGGCCTCCCAGATGAGCCTCCTACTGAGTATGCCTGTGGGAACTCAGCACTTCCATGTCCACACTGGGGAGGAGGAGGAAAGCGTTGCAGTACACCTGCCCAAGAAAAGGAAGGTGTTGCTTCTCTACCAAAAGACCCAACATTCAGACTGGAGCATCCCAAGCCCAGGAACAAAGAATCTCCTCACTTTTGCCTTCACTGGGAAACACATTCCATTCTTTCTGAAAGTGGTAGCATGAAAGATGAAGAGGCCTTGGCTTGGCACTATGTGGGGTCCACCCCTGTCTGCCCTTTGAGCACTTGTCATCTGAACTGACCTACCACCCCCACTCAAGGTCTATTTCCTTCAGGCCCAACCTTAATCACTCCTCTCTGGCTGCTTAGCTGGTAGCAGAGAGCAGAAAGTCACCTTTGAATCTGAAATATACTAGCTGAGGATATTTTATGACCTTGCCAGGACAAAAGACAATGGGATGCCTTCAAATTGAGGACCCAGCCTTTTTAGGGTCACAGCTGATCCCTTCACAGTAGCCTCAAGCTCTGACTCTCAATGAGACATCTCTACTGGATGCCACCACCTCTCCTACAATGGTTATGCAGTATGTTTAGGGGCTGAAAGGACAAAGTAAGGGGTCTAGTGTAGAGGTAGACTGCTCTCACACCCCAAGCGGGTCAGAGGGTCAAGAACGACAGAGCAACTGGAGACCACTCCCTTGAGAGGAAAGGCATAATAATGTTTCCCACACATACATGTGCACAAGTACAAGAGCACAATGATCTGTCACAATAACCCTGGAAAGGAGGAGCAGACACTCCAATTCATGGTTTAGAAAGCAAAGAGTTATGAGCACCTCTTGATGTGAAAAAAATAAATAGTCACCAAGTGGCTACATTACAGTTCTTCATAAGACTATACTATATATGTGTGCAAGACTATATATATATATGGAGAGAGAGAGAGAGAGAGAGAGAGAGAGAGAGAGAGAGAGAGAGAGAGAGAGAGAGAGAGAGAGAGAGAGTTCTTATCTTTAAAGATTCCTTTGTGACCCTGAAGGCCAGCATAATAAACTGGCATTCTGGAGACCAGGGAAGAACTATTCAAATCAAATGCTACAGGCTACAGAATTTCCTTTTTTCTTTCTTTCTTTCTTTCTTTCTTTCTTTCTTTCTTTCTTTCTTTTCTTCTTTTTTAAAGATGGGTCTTTATTTCTACTCAAAACTTCAACTGATTGTATGATTTCCCATCACACTATGTAAAAAAAGAATTAACCTGTAGTACTCACAGCCCATCAATGTACCTGTTAATCTCATCTGCAAACACTTCACAGAAATATCCAGATCGATGTTTGGTCCTGTATTGTAGTCCATCAAAGTTGACACATTACCTATCATAGTAGTATAGAGTTTGACTGCAGGTCTTTGGCTTCAAAGCCTAACTGCAATCACATCGGAGCACCTGAAGGATCCCTTCTGGGTCTAGACAGAGAGGAGATCCGAAGTGGTGCTATTTCATCCCAGGTTAACATCTGGCTATGGAGGTCGCAATGGAGGCTCCATTGGATCTAGTTTTGAAACACTGAGGTTGAAACAGCGTCTATCCTTGCATTCTGCTGAAGGCACACAAAGTCTGGAGGTGAATGGGGAGACTACTCTAAAGT
The DNA here is from genome assembly GCF_903995435.1 of Acomys russatus. Taxonomy (NCBI): domain Eukaryota; kingdom Metazoa; phylum Chordata; class Mammalia; order Rodentia; family Muridae; genus Acomys; species Acomys russatus. The sequence goes on from NC_067165.1 coordinate 9,944,062, forward strand.
ACGCATCATCAAAATAAACCTGAAAGGCTAAACAGAGCACATTAAAACTAGCCCTATGCTGGGTCGTGGCACATATCTTTAATCCCAGCACTGCACGAAGCCTCTACATAGACTGAAGCCACGCTGGTCTACATAGTGATTTTCAAGTCAGCCAGAACTACATAGAGGGGCAGGAAAAGGAAGAAGAGAAACTTGCTTTTCTGGAATGACAGGGTTATACAAAGGTGGCTTTTTGGTACCAGATCATAGATTTGAATGCCACGTGCCACTTTTATTTTGAGTTTCTAGTCAATAATGAACCAAGAGAAAGTTCTTGAGATAGAGTAGCATGAGATTATTATAGTAACATATGTGTGTGTGTGTGTGTGTGTGTGTGTGTATGTGTGTGTGTGTGTGTCTGTGAGAGAGAACATTATGACGTCCGTATTTCATCTTTTTCATTAAGAAGGAAACAAATAGCAGTGACTAAGAAGTCTATCCTCTGGCCTCTAAGTACAGCGCAAAGTTAAGAAGGGCCAATTTGTCATGTGGCAGATACCATTTCAGGCATTTCGCCTTATTTAATCTCAAAATAGCCATATACGTAGATAGAATAGGGAGTCTTGTTCTCACATGATTGACAAAAACCATAGAGTTTAGAGAGAAAGAGACATTGCCCAAACCACACAGCTAGTGTTTTGGCTAGGGGCAGCATTCTCACGAGAGCTGCCAAATTCTGCAGCCTACACTTTCAGACACCAAACTCCAGTGGTAGCTTCAGCTGGAGAAAAATCTCCAAACGCTTAGTTATGGGGAATAGAAAGGAGTTGGTTAAATGAAGGGACGTGTGTGTGTGTGTGTGTGTGTGTGTGTGTGTGTGTGTGTGTGTGTGTGTGTTGTGGTGGGATTGAGGTGCTGCGGGGATGCCTCAGTCTGTGAAGTGCTTGCCAGTTTAACCTGCAGTACCCACATAAAATCTGGGTTTGGTGGTGTCCATCTCTCACCCCAGCACTGAGGTGGGGCATGGAAAGGAGCAAGCACCTTTGGAACTTGCTGGCCAGCTAGCCTAGCTGGACCAGTAAGTTCCAGGCTCCACAAAATGGAAAGTGACAGAGAAAGTCTTCCTATGGTGCCCTCTAGCCTCCAGACATTTGCATCCCCACATCTCCTTACATGAACATGTACACATGCATATACATACACCAAAGAGAAAAGGGGAATTTTAAACCAAATTCTAAATTTTCTAGACTAGAATGTCTGACTAGGAAGCAGGGAAACCTGATCTTACTTGGTAAAGATTGGGTGCCATGCAGAAGAGACCTCAGAAGGGACCACAGCGCGTGCAGACTAGCAGTCCGTCTTAACCTCCTGGCCTGATCATTTTCAAGTTGGTGGTGGGATAGAGGTCAGGGGGTGAGGTCAGCACATACTGCTGGTGGCGTTTCTGCGTGTGCTGGCCACTATAGCCTCAGTCTCTCTAGAGTTCAACACACTTACAGTGTAACTGTCACATGAGCTCCCAAGAAGGTTAGAGATGTCCTGACTGTGGCAGTTTGGATGAGATGTTCCTCATATTGTCTGTCGTGTGAATACTTGGTCCCCAGTTGTTGGCCCTGTTTGGGTAGAGTTAGGCGATGTGGCCTCACTGGAGAAAGTATGTCCCTGGAGGTGGTCTCCAAGGTTTCAAAAGCCACATGCCATTCCCAGTTTGCTCTCTCTGCTTCCTGTTTGCTGTTCAAGGTGTGAGCTCTAGGGCCTTTTTGCCAACATGATACCCTGTTACGATGGTTCTTACCTCTCTTGAGCCATAAACCCAAGTAAACCCTTTCTTCTCTAAGTTGCCTTGTGCATGTTGTTTTACCACAGCATAGAAAAGTAACTAAGCCAGTGTCCATCTGTGGCCATCACCCTACCTGGTGGGAGGCGTCATCTGTCGTAATTAGCCTTCATTGAAACGCTGATTAGTAACATCTTGCCTGGACCAGGTGGATGATGGGATTGCTCTCGTCACTATACATGCTGTTGCTCTTTACAGCTTTTACACACCGTGAACACTCCTGCATGGCCCCAAACTGAAGAAATGTATAAACACTTCTGAAGAGGGGACCAGGAACGAGGATATGTACCAAGATAAAGATGGATTCCCGAGGGTGGAGCTCAACACCATAGAGGAGGCGTCTACTGAAAAGCCATGGCTGACACCTTCCTGTAGAGGCATTTGGCTGGTGCAGTGGCTAGCTGGTTATCTTCTGAGTTTGAGGTTCTTTTATGGATAGCACATTCTTACCACCACATCTCCATAGAGATCTAGGAGATATTTTAGGGGGGCAAAGAGTAGGAGGGACCTGGAGAACAAAAGACAGCTGGACACAGAGACCTGCCATGTCATCTAGCAGGGCTGAAGCATAAATATCAAGTGGGAGGAGAAAGGTCTGGAAGAGGCAGAAGGAGTCACAGACTTGAGCGAGGCAGTGAATACCATGTTGGATATGCTCAGGTTCAACGCAGAGAATGAAGAATCATTACAGAGGCTTAAGTCAAAAAAAAAAAAAAAAAAAGCTGCCTTTCTGACATGCATCCTGGTGAGTCAGTCTTGGCATGGGTTGGATAGCAGCAAGAAGAGACCAGAGCCATTGCAAAAGTGACCACAAAGCTGGAAGCAGGAAAGAAGCATATTAGTGTCAGTTCTGAGCTGGAGCTGGACTCAGGAGAGCCATTGGCTGTCCTGCTGAAGGGAGACAATAGATCCAGCCAATCATAGGCTTTAGCATTGGTTTCATAGGAAGTGGTGCCCAGATGAGGGATGCTGACTTCCTGGAAAGAGAAATTAAGACCGAAAAAGTCTCAGTTTCCGTGTAAAAGGCAAAGGACAAGTTCTGATTTTGGCCTCTTTGTGTCTCTTTGACCTCCGTGGAACAGATAAGCTTCATCAGACTTAAGCTCCCACAGTCAAGTTCAGTTGTACAGATCAGAACACCAGAGCATCCCAGTGATAGCTGATGCCTTATGTACCCAGGGCTGGAAGCTTTTCATCCCGTCTTTTCTGTGGGTTTTAAGAAATGTAATTCTACCAGGTATGGTGGCGCATGCCTTTAATCCCAGCACTCGGGAGGCAGAGGCACGCAGACCCCTATGAGTTCAAGACCAGCCTGGTCTACAAAGCTACTCCAGGACAGCCAAGGCTAACACAGAGAGACTCTGTCTCGAAAAACCCCAAAAGATAAAATAAATAAATAAAAATAAAAATAAAAAAGAAATGTAATTCTTTTTCTAGGTTCCTATCTAATTTAAGTGGTTTTTTTTTTTTTTTTTAATTTTTATGTTGCCTTTTTTGTTTTTCTGTCTCTGAGTTGTTTTGTTGTGTGTATTCTTTATCTGCGTCTGTTCCCCTGTACTTCTCTTTTCCGAATTCTCTCTAGGTCCTGGTCTCTCACACACCTTAACTCCTTCCCCTTCTCTCACATCTGTCTTTCTCTCTCCATCCATCCCCTCTCTCTCATTCTTTCCCTCTGTCCTTCCCACCCTTTTTTTCCTTCTCTATCCTGTTCTGATTAGACAAATGACTGAGGGGCAAGACCAGTCATTGCTCAGTGGTTAATTGATGGCTGGGTGTAGAACTGCCTAAGTGAGGGACTCTTGTCATTAGCAAGAGATGGGTTGCCTTGGCCCACAACTAGAAAACCTTTGAAATCCTGCATCTAAATTACTATTCTTTTGACTGCTGCTAGTGATGCTAATTAGCCGTGTTAATTGGATGTTTTGATATTTGAAGAGCAAAGCAATCCAATTCCTTCCTCCAGAAAGCCAAAATTATTAATGAACTTGGCAGGAGCCTTGGCTGTCTTTCCACAGTGGGCACAGCCAGAGATTTCAGGGCAGGCAAAGGGGTTCTTCCCAGGAAGTAGCTTGCCTGCTCTTGGGGAGAGGAAGTGACCCAGAAGGTGGCTATGTGCTTCCTAGTGGTGAAATCCTCCAGTGAGCCTGAAGAGCCTTTGACTCAGAGACCAAACATAACATTGAATGACATAAGGGAGGGCTGTGCCTGGCCGTCACCCTGCACAGCCAGGCTGGATGCTTGGATCTCAATGTTTTGTAGGACACCCAACACAGAGTCAGCACTTAAGATGTTTTACTGAGTAAACAGTCAAGAATGTGTCTGCTTTCTAAAGTCAAACTTGAGTTCAAATACATCAAGACAACTTTTAGTTAGATGTGTTAAGTAAGTGTTACTTCGCCTTTCTGAGTTTCAGTTTTCCTCTAAAGCACATATTGGCTAAGAGTTTTGATGACTATAATTCCCGCTGAGTTGTCACATTTTATGGATGCTTTATCATCCCTAAACGGATACCTGGAAACTCACCAGTTCAGCCCGACTCTTTATTGGTCTTAAATTATAAAAGAAATGAAAACTGAGGATCAGATATGTGTAGAATTAGGGTAGAATGTTGAGGAGTCTGGAAAGACTTCTTAAAGAGGACTAGTCCTCAGCTGGGTCTGATTACTCATTCCCAGGAAGAGAACTGTGAAGAGGAGGAAGAAAAAGGCACTGTACTAGTGACTCAGAGGCTGGGACTACCCCCTTGCTCTGAAATGCAAAGCTCAAGATCTCTAAGGATTCGGCCAGCTCCATATGCAGGATTCTCTGAATCTGTTTCCATCATATCCTTTTAAGATTAATTATTGTTATTTTTTTATATCCTCATTGCAGTTTCCCTTCCCACATCCCCTCTGAGTTCCTACCCCCTCTGCTCACACCCACCATTCACTCCTCCATTTATAGTGAGAAAAGGGCAGGCCTCCCATGGATACCAACCGAACACGGCATACAAAGTTACAATAACAATAGGTACTTCCTCTCATGCTAAGGCTGGACCAGACAACCCAGTGTGAGGGAAAGGATCCCAAAGGCTGGCAAAAGAGTCAGAGACAGCTCCTGCTCCCACTGTTAGGAGTCCTACAAGAAGACCAAGCTGCACAGCTGTAACATTTATGCAGAGGGCCTAGATCAGTCCCGTTCAGGCTCCCTGGTTGTTGGTTCAGTCTCTGTGAGCTCCTATGAGCCCAGGTTAATTGAAGTATTTTTCCCCAGAGAGAAAGACACAATGTAGAAAGAATCAGAACTGCATGTTGGTGGTGGAGGAGACCTGACATCTCCCAATCGAAAGGAACACTCTGGAGAGGAACCAAGCTTACAATCTGGTGGCATTAGGCAGTAGTCTACAAAACACCTCAGCCATCAGAAGACAAGGTGTGCAGATTTATTAATGTGCACATACCTATATCTATTTTGCCGTATTTCCTATTGTTATACACACCCATGTATAGATAGATACCCATAATACAGATTGTGTATATATGATAAAGAGCTAACTTGTGTGGTTATGGAGGTTGTCAAATTCCAAGATGTACAGTCAACAAGAGTCTTAAGAGATAATAAATAGCTACAATATCCATCTAAAGGCCTAAGAATGGGGAGAGCTGATAGTGTAAGCTCCGGTCCGAAAGCCAGAAGACATGAAACCCAAGACAGATATTTCAGTTCTTGTCCCAAAGCCAAGAACGCTAATGTCTAGTTTAATCAGGCAGGCAGAAGGAGCTCCTCAGTTCTCAGACTCCTTTCTTTATGCAGCTCTTTAGCTACATTGGGTGAAACCCACCCACAGTAGAGACAGCAGCCTGCTTTGCTCAATCTATCTGTTTAAATGTTCATCTTATCTACATATGCACACAGAGTGTGTCCTAAGCATGTTGATACATAAGTTAGGTCGCACAGAGGTTGAGTGACTTATGGGACATTTTCAAACGCAACGAGGGAAAGAAAGTACAGGTCAGATGGTATGGCCCTGAGTTCCAGGAGTGCCATGCAAACACTAATGTGATGCTGTATCACGGGGTTGATGAAAGGCTGGTAGGACTAATTGGTACATCCCTCGCTTTTATAAAAGAGGAAAGAAATGAAGGAGAGAATGAAGAACAAAGGAAGAACAAGCAGATAGAGAATTTCAGAATGCTGTTATGTAAGATGGAACCACAAGACCATCGTGGAGGAGAGACTAGACAGGGGTTCAGGGAGTGGACCACAAAAGGCTTTAATGATAATGCAGACCGAAGGCTCCTAGTATTGCCAAAGGTCTCAGCGTAGGCAGCTATCTCCTGGGGTCAAGTTGCAACAACTGTATGGAGCACTAGCTTCTAACCTAACACTCTTGTTATTTCTTTGGTTTGTTTTGATTTTGTGTTTGCTTTCCAAAGCAGACTAAAGCTGGCTTAGAGCTCCTTGTGTTTCCAAGGTTGACCTTGAACACTTGATCCTCTTTCTTCTACCTCTCAAGTCCTAAAAGTAGAGATGTGCCCACGTTTTCAAGGAAAGAAAGTTTAAAGGATGACTGTAAGTGAAATCAAGACAGATAGGCTGGGGGCTGGAAGTGGAGTAAGAATGTGAACAGAGACCCAGGCTCCACCAGCAGGTCCTCAATATATGTTCAGCCATTGTTTTCCAAGTATCAGGCAATGTGAGGACAGCAGGGCATCAAGCTACCCTCTCAGAATTCACAAGCCAGCAGGAGAAGAAGTGGAGGAAAGTGTATGTGTGTGCTAGATGTCTGGTTAGCCTAGGCTGGATCAAGAACATTTAAGGCTACGGATTTCAGATACCCTTGACCTTCATTCTCCACCAGCCACAAAAGATATTTAATATGAAAGGAAAGAAGCCTAGCACTTATAGGAGTCCTGCTGCAAAAATAAGTGCTTTCTATGCATTATCCTACTTAATATTCTACACCACTTTGAAGTAGGGCGACATGTCCTTGTTTTATAAATAAGAAAGCTAGGTTTAAGCTACTGGCTAGTGGTAGGATCTTTGTGATTCCAAAGTCTTTGATTTCACCCCCCAGCCTCCCACCCCTGCCACAGCACACTCTTCTTTTATCCTTCCTTATGATCTCATTGGAATAATCCTCCTTTCACACACAAAACACACCATTTGTGGTCAGTCTGTGTGTGTGTGTGTGTGTGTGTGTGTGTGTGTGTGTGTGTGTGTGTGTGTGTACACAACATATACTTGTGCCTTAGTCATGTTTCCCTGCATGCAGGTACCAATTGTGAGCTAAGGGAAATTTTATTACTTTTGTCCAATTAATGCTCTGCTCATTCTCGCTGTCTCCTTGTGATTAGAATTAATTGCTGCTGATTACACTGTGTGGAAGGAAAGGGAAGGCGATCAGCAGTTCCACTTGGGGGACCAAAGCATTGTAATGCAAAACAAAACTGGCTCCCAACAAGGACTTGAATTAGAAAATTCTCTCCGTTGGACAAAGAGTTGGTATTTTGTGACCAAAATCAATATTCTATGACTCTACACAGGCAAAAGAATAACTTGCCCATGTTCTGGTCAGCAGGAAGGATAAAATGAAATGAAGCAATATGCTCACTCAGAAAGCCGGGGCTGTGTGGGAAAACTATTCCTGCAGTGTTGCAAAGCTCTTCCATGCCCGTAAACTCCAGAGCTTTATGAGACAAACACTGAGGTTTTCTGTTATCCAAAATGGGGCAGCACATAACAGAAACCAGCTCACCCAACCAAAAGGAAAGAAACTAGCTCCTGGAGTTTTCAGTCTGAAGGAGCATAGGTTTTTGGGTGCTATTTGGGGACTCACCAGGTGAACTTGATGTGTCAGGTTCTTCATCCTCAGTGCCCTGTTGTTCCCAAATGTTGAACCCATTCTCCTACATGCCCTTCCCTTGTATATGCAATACAGCTGTACATAGTGACTGGCAGATGTCCCACCGCCTTAGAATGAAGAGCTGTGTGTGTGTGTGTGTGTGTGTGTGTGTATGTGTGTGTGTATGTGTGTTTGTGTAACAAATATATATCATACACATTTATATTATATAAATATTGTGTATTTATTATTTATAACACATACATATATATATTATCTCCAGAGATAATAAACCTATAAGGAGAAAAGCCTTATTTGGAATCATAGTTTAAAGATTCCAGTCTATGATTATACCTACTGTTTTGGAGGCTTTGTTGATGGGTAAAAATGGCAATAGTAGGACAATAATAGGGAAGACATTGTGAAGCGATTTTGTTCACACCATGGCCAGGAAAGTAAAAGACAGCAGAAAGAAGGAACTGTACTGTGCACCTTATAACCCAAGGCCCTCTAGCCAGGCAGAGCCTCTTAAAAGGTCGTACAGCTTCTCAATAACCCCACACTAGAGACCAGGTCTTCAACACAGGGTCCTTTAGAAGATATTGAAGATACAAGTTATAGCAAGGGTGATTCTTGCCACAGGATCAGAACGAAATGTTCCTGACCACATGCTGTACCTAACAAATATCTATGGCAAGTAGACACTGAGTGCACCATCAGCCAGGGCAGACTTGATTCTGTTCTAACCGAGAGTCAGCCCCTCATGAACTGTACAAGCTGAATTTAGAGATATATGAGGAAATGGAGCATCATGGGTAGGGACAACATTAAGAACAGAAAAATCAAGTAGAAAAAGGCTACCCTTGGGCACCCTCTTGCACAGATAGTTGATGATTCTCTAATCACTGGGGTACTGCTAAGTCTAGAAAAGAGCAAGGTTGACAAAATTCAGGGAGGATAGAGTGTGTGGATAGAGATTTAAAAAAAAAATACAAGATTGACTTCTGAGCATCTGCTTTGGCTAAGCTCCGTGCTAGCTGCTTTTGCATTCATTAGACTGTTCAATCTCCATAAACTCTCATTAGTACTACTTTATTGCCATCTTTCATATGAGGAAATTGGGGAGTAGGGTACAGACCACCTGTCATCTGTCTGAAGTTTATTTATTCATTTACTTGTGATATGTTAGGCTTTGGGGAAGCGAGTATTATGAAAAGGTAGATTCATCCCTCAAGGAATTCAAGGAAGTCTAATGGGGAAAACTGACGGACAAAGAGCAGCAGATATATGGTTCAAAGGTGCACATCCCAGTGGCTCCCAGGCATAGGCTTCAGGTTTTCTGCTCAACACAAACATAGAACATTGCGCTGACAGCTTGTGGTTCAAGAGGAGATTGTTGGATTCACAGTGTCCTGATAGCTCGCTAATTGCCAAAGGAACATGACCATTTCGCCCGGAGTTCACCTGCGTGATGTCAATCATCATCTCCTCCTCAGAACCCTTTTCATTTCTGCAGCCAAGAGAGAATCATGTCGCTGGCTCTTTTGATGCAGCTAGCAAGGCTTCCTTCTCTTTATTTCGGGATCTCTCACTTTGACAGAATAGGAGTAAAAGAGAAAGAGGTAGGTCACATCACCTTTGTAATGTTGGCCTATATACACAACCCTGTTCCCTACAGAACTTTCTTTTCACAACTATATTATGCATTTACTACCAGGGGGAGTGAACTTCATTTCTTCTCTCTGTGAAGTCAGGAGATAGCATCAGTCCAGAGAGGAAAGGACCAACTTTCCTTCCGAATGCCAATCATCAGTAGTGATCATTGTTTTTTTTTTTAACAGCAATAATATATATTTATTAAAAAAAAAACCAACATGTCAGGTTGTGCCAATTTTACATTTTTTTATTAATTTATTCTTGTTACATCTCAATGTTTATCCCATCCCTTGTATCCTCCCATTCCCCCCCCCCATTTTCCCATTATTCCCCTCCCCTATGACTGTTCCTGAGGGGGATTACCTCCCCGTGTATATTCTCATAGGGTATCAAGTCTCTTCTTGGGTGATCATTGTTTTTTGATGCTAATATTTAATTGAACACAAAATTTAACAGATACCAGATACCCTGATAGACACAAGGGAAGTACAAGAGACAAAGAAGGCACAGCTTCTATGGTCAGGAATCTTAATAGTCTAGGAGTATAGAAAAGTGTTTAAAGTACACATTCAAATATAAAGTCATAGTCATTGAGGAGTTTGTGAGGAAACACTAAATGCCAGGAGGGTTTAGCCAGGAGGTAGGAAAGGCTTGATTGAGGAACTGACATCTGGGCCTGAGTTAGTAGGGGGAGCTTGAAGGGACAGAAGTGAAAATTTCCTGTTGCCAAGGAATGCAGGATAGCGTGAGATCTAACCTGATTTGTTTTCTTATTGTCAAAATAGAGCTAGGGACAAGGAACAGGCTTAGCTTAGATCCTAACATTGCATTTATCTTGGTTAGCACTTATGAGGGGGGAGAGAGACGGAGAGGGAGAGGTCGAGGGGGAGAGAGAGAGAGAGAGAGAGAGAGAGAGAGAGAGAGAGAGAGGACCCCTTCAACACTAAGTTTCCTCTCTGAAACTTGCTTGCTTACTTTCCTCTGCCATGGTAGCCATTGTCCTGTATTGCAGTTTTATCTGTCTGTCTCTAAGGATTGTTCAAGAGCAGGGCCTGAACTCGACTCTGAATCCTCAGCACACACTATGGCATATTTCACAGCGGATACTCAATGCATATCAAATAAATAATGACTTCACCTTTTAATTCGCCTTTTAATGTGAGCTGTGGCATAGTCATAAGATTATTAAGGATATGGACCTTGTAGCTGCTCAGACTGGTTGAAGTTGTAACGCTGCACCTGTTGGCTGAGCGATAGCAAACAATTAGCATCTCTGAACCTGTCTTCCTCAACTGTAACATGGGGGTGACAATCTACTCCACTCATGTGTGGCTAATACAGGAAGCCTGCCCGATAGTAGAAAAGAGTAACTGATTACAAATGTTAATTATATCTCCGAAATTTCAAGCTTAAGATAATAGCTAAAAAGAAAATAAAACAAGAAAGAAACTCATAAAATATCCGAGCCAGGAGGCCCCTAAAAATAAAATCTTAATTTTTAGCCTAACATCCAACCCTTTCTAGGGATTAGATCATTGCTAACTTTTGTGGAGAGGGTGCCCTGAAGCTGGGATAGTAGACATTAGCTGGCCAATAATCAGCTCTTATAACACCTTGGTGGTGAAAGCTGAAAATAATGCCAAGTCACCCTTGTTATATAAGTGGAGAAACAGAAACTCAGAATAGGGGTGTCAGTGGCCTATCCAATGTCAATGCAAGCTGAGACTCAGACACAGACCTTGACTCAGTATTTTGGTTTTCCACAAATACCCTTGGGATCTGCAGACTCATGGCCAGCCAGGAGTGAAGACACAGCAAAGAGAGTGAGTGTCTTTTAAAGATCCAGCACTCTCTAGCCCAGCCTCAAGCAAACCCTTCAGCGGACCTTAGGTTCTCAGTGCAAGGCTTGGTGCTTTCTCCAGTCCTCAGTTATAGAATGGCTAGGACCCCAGTGGAATTTGCACCCAGTCAGAAGCTATCCTTGCAGCAGTTCTCTGTGACTTCTAAACTCAATGATCAGGCTCTTATTGAGGTCTAAAGTTATGCAGATGTGCTTGAAACAGAGTCTACCCATGGTTCCTCCAATACTACATGTAGCTTGACTTTACTTCCCTGTATTAGATCCATCCTAATCCCAGCAGAGGCAGAATCTGAGAGAGGAAAGGGTCAAAAGTGCTAAGAAGGGCTATAGAAATGGCTCCGCAGCTAAGGGCGCTTGCTGTTCTTCCAGGGGACCTGACTTCAGTTCTCAGCATGCACACTGGGTAGCCCAAGACCACTTGTAACTCCAGCTCCAGGGGATCCAGTCCAGTGCCCTCTTCTGGCCTCCAGGGGCACTTACACAAAGTACACATATCCCAACACAGACACATAGAAAGAAATCTATAAAAAGGAAGTGACAAGAAGGGGAATATTTTAGAAGGTGATGACCTACTCAACGGTTTATATCCACAGGTCCAAAGAAGAGGTTCTTGGCATATGGAAGGATGCTAAAAATGGTAGGATATTATGAATCAATTTCCTCAGAAAAGTCAAATACACACATATCATTTTTGTCTGCAATATCGAAGGGTTCAGGACCCAGAGGCTTATAGCGAATCTGAGTTGAAAGCCATTGAAAATTTAGTATATCAGGCCCTCTTCTGATTTTACATCTTGGAAAACTGACACAGATGGAAAAGGTCTGAGCCACACGAGGCTGTCAAGCTGCCAGCAAATGAAGCCGTCCAGGAGGGAAGCCTGGTTCCCTCCATGTTCCTCATGGATCTTGCCCCTCTCTTCCCTGCCCCTCTCCCTTCCCAAGACGCTACTGCATGGACATCGACTTTAGTCTTTCAGTCTTGATTTAACTAGTCTCAGCTGAAACTTCTAAAAATACATGTGAGATAAGGAAGGCCTGAGCATCTCACAGAGCAGCAGAGCCCTCGGGCTGAGTTGCCATACTAGCCCCAGCCATCCCTGAACTGGAGCCCAGCTAGGCAGCCACAGTGGATTTAGGAAGCCAAATTCACAGTTGATTTTCTACTCAACTGGGGGAAAAGGAAACACTGCTGGGAAATGGCTGGTGCTTGGGGTAGAAGCAGAGGCATGGCAGAATGTCAGAACAGGAGGGAGTAGATAATGCCCCTCTGGGTCTCAAATGGACAGATACAAGAAAAAGACAAGGAGCTTAGGGCAAATAGAGAAGAGACAGGCATCACAGAGAGTGAGCCATGCTGGAGATGGAAGGAGGCCCCTCTGCAAAGCCAAAACGAGGAGGAGTGAGCTAGCCCTCCCACAGGGCTATCTCCTGTGGCATGTGGCATAGTCTGAGGCAGTCCATCCAGAGATTGGTTGTCTCAGCTAGAGAAGCTAAGGCTCCGCACAGCGAAGCTGCTGCTCACTGCTCTCCTTCCCCTGTAGCATGTCCACTCTGCCGCCCCTAGGCCAGTGATTCTTACCCAGGAGTTAGGCTACCCCCCCCCCCCCCACAATTCAGTGGGGAGTCCTGGGTAATGTTTGAGGGCCGCTTTGGTTTTCACAATGGGTGAGCACTGCTGCCCTCTAGTGGGAGAGGCCAGGGATGCTGCTGAACACCCTAGTGTGCTCAGGACAGTCCAGCAACACAATAATGCCTAGATTAGAAACTGATCAACCCAGAACCCTCTCTGCTTTATTCACTTTATGTAAGCATAGACTGTTGTGTGTAACCAGCCTAGCAGGCAGGAAGTGCCTGATAGACGTCAGCTGAATGAACCAGTGAATCAAGACTAGTGAATGATTCCAACTTGCCTAATGTCTTCTGAAGTTCACAGGCCCCTGCAAAGCCAGCCTACCTAGAACCAGGCATTGTCATTTCTGAGATCAGATACATACCTGTTCTAGTCCACATAACCTATAACCTGAATTCTCTTCTGACTTCCCTAACAGAGTGGCAGGAGCCACCTTCCTGCCTATTAAAACTGTCCTCATCTAGTTGGCCAGAAAGGACATCTCAGGTCTGAACAGAGCACAGAGAGAGAGAGCATTAGAACTGGGTCATCTGGTACAGCCTGAAGCCAGTTTTATAGGCACACAGGATGGAAACAACTTAGGAAGTCTTATCTTGACTATCCAGAGCATAATCTCAAGAAGGATTTCCTCAACTCTTCTCCTCGTCTCTCTGGCCTTTTCTTTCTTCCTCTTCCCCTGGTGTTTTGTATTTAACTCTTTCTCCCTACTTCTGTTAATAATCCAGTCATGTGCTCATTATTTGTAGAGACCATTTTTGAACTTGACAAAGCTCTGTTCTTGAAGAGATCACACTTTGTTGGAAATTACAATTTCATAGACTACAGTGACAATCTTAAAAGCTGCTGCATGCCACATTTGGATATCTAATTTCTGTCCAACATGGTAATCCTGGGGTGTGGTCAGTATTTTCCATTTAACGGATGAGAAAGCCAAAGCTTGGAAAAGTAGATTGTCCATGGTCACACAGCTAAACATACAGAAGAAAGGATTAACAGCCATGCTTTCTAAACCTACATTTTAAATAGAGAATGTTGTCAAGAGACAAGACTTGACCCATTTTAATGGAAGACCATGAAAGTCAGATGTAGATGTGAGAGTGTGCATCTCGTCCTGTAGATGTCAGGGAATTAGTGTAGGGTTGAAGGTCAAGGAACCACAATATTAACAGTTGTGGTAACAATATTCTCATCAAAGCTGGAAGAAACCAAAGACCCAGAGGTTATTCAGGAGTCTGAGACATGGCAACAAAAACATGGATGTTTATCCTGGCACTCCCCAGAGTCTTCATCCTTGGCAGATGAACTCAGGGTGAGTGAGTGGGATGAATAATGATGGTCAAAGACAAGTAGATCTCCATCCCTGAGACCTGTAAGTGTTACCTTTTCCACAGAAACAACCTGCAACATTGTTAGGGGTCTGCTTGTATAGTGTTGAGTTTCTATTCAAATGGAGTGCCTGGTGTACCTTTTCTATGGTTTTCTAGCTGTGATTAGTCAGTTTGAGCACGTGTGCTATGCTGGAGTCTAAGATAGCTGCTTTATCCATAGGTCTCCTGAGAGTGGTGGTTCCGGTCCATGTGTTGGAGACAGCACATGTACCATCTGAGGTTAGTCCTCCAGTTTGTCAGCAGCCTGTGTACTCAAAGACTTTGGAAGTGATCAATATTAAGGTCCCTCAAAATGTCATATCCACAGTGATTGTGCTATTTCTCTTTGCTGTGGCTATGAAGTAAGATATAGTTTCTTTCAACCAGTCTAAGCAATAGCTCAGAGGAAAAGCATCCACCCAACCCAGGGCACTCCAGATGCAAAAAAACCAACAATAATGACACCACCAAGGAAAGGAAGGAAGGAAGGAAGGAAGGAAGGAAGGAAGGAAGGAAGGAAGGAAGGAAAGAAGAGAGAAGACAACAATCAGAAATAGTAGACTGAAAACCAATTTACAACAACATACCAGGCAATGTGGTACACAATTTCATCCTAGCATGTGAAAGAAAGAGGCAAATAAATCTCTGTGATTTAGAGCCCAGCTTGATCTACGTCATGGGATTGATACTAGCCAGAGATGTACAGTGAGACTCTATCTCAAAAAAAAAAAAAAACAACAACAACAACAAACAAATAAGTATATCTGTGTTGTCAGATTTTCAGCCCAGTACCAACACTGGGATAGACCTTTGTGAAGCCTTTCTGCTTCTCTGTGGTACTTTTTTTTTCTGTCACATCATTCTTGGAAGACAGTTTCTCCTTTGTTGGCCAGACTCCTCTTACCAGTGGAGTTGCACAGAGAATAATTCTATTCTGTTATCTAACTCTCATTAAGCACTGGTGGTGCATACCTTTAATCCCAGCACTTGAGAGGCAGAGGTGGGCAGATCTCTGTGGATTCAAGGTCAAACTGGTCTACACAGAAAGTTCCAGGACAGCCAGCTATACAGAGAAATATTGTCTTGAAAAACAAAACAAAGAAGAGGAGGAGGAAGAGGAGGAGGAAGCCTTGAGATAGGAGCATCCTATCTTGAGATGGGAATATAGTATCTTTTGGGGGACGCAGGGTTTCTCTGTGTAGCCTTGGCTGTCCTGGGCTCAGAGCAGGATGGCCTTAAAGTCATAGGGATCCACATGCCTCTGTCTCCCAAGTGCTGGGATAAAAGGCATGTACCACCACATCCTCCTGGCTGGGAGCATGGTATCTTAGTGAGTGGGTCTGGCATTGTTCCCATGGATTCATATGGTAAGGAGGCAGAAATTCAATTGATATGTGTGAGCTAAGGAAAAGCCTATGGACTAAGGACACAGAGTCTGCAGTGATATAGCCACAAACCATGGAATGCCAAAAGCCAGAGAAAAGAAGGATTTCTCCTCTGCAGCCTCCTGAAGAAGTGAAGTCCTTGCAATCCTCCCTCCCCCATTTTTTTTTTTTTTCAGCTCAGAAAACTATGGACTCAGAGCTATAAGGAAAAATGCATGAGTGGTATTTTAAGACACTGCATTTAATATGGAGCCTCATAGTTATCTTGAATTCTAATTCATTGCTGGATGCTACAGGCACCTTCTCCCTAGTCACAGGCTAGCCACATCCTGGTGAGGGTAGAGATGTGGCAACTGAACTTTTGAGGGACCAACTCCCTCTCATCTGTCCACTGCCTTCTCCTGGTTCTCTTTTGCTCACCCTTCCTCTCTAGCTGCTTCCTGCTTCCTGCTTCCCTTCCCTGTCCCACCATCTACTTCCTTCTACCTGCTCCCCCTCCTCACTATTGTCTGTCTATGTGGCTTACCAAACCTATTCTCTATCTTCTTGCCACTTGCTTCCGGTTTTTCCATATCTCTGCCCAGACTTCCTTTTCCTTCCGTTTTCAAGCCTAACTCTATTATCTTTCTCTCCTTATCTTCCAGTTTCACCCTGATGAGTTGCTCTGAGTAGCTTCTTGTCTGTTTTGCAACTTTCTCTTTTGTTTGCCCTCCCCAACTTCTCTTCCTGGCCCCACCTACGCAGTTCTTAGGCCTCCTCCTTTCAGGGATGTCTGGGAGACTTTCTTACAGTTGCGGAGGCCTCTATGATTGTATCTGCAGCCTGAACCCTCACTTCAGAGCAAGACTCATCTGGTTATGCATGCTCCCATCCAACCCTGTAGGAGGACTGGCAAGGGACGCAGAGACAAAAGACGTTTCATCCCCGCACTGTTCTTCAGGCTTTGCCTAGAGGTCTTTAGATAACTGCTTCTTGATATTCTAACAGTGCTGTCAGCCTTACCAGAGAGAAATGGCTGTCTTTGGCATACTCCTCTGCAGAGTTAATCTCCCGGCCTAATGATGATCATCCATAGTGGGCAGGGATAGCACTAAGAACAGAGAAAGACTTTTTTTTTTAAATATGTATTTATTTATTATATATACAGTGCTCTACCTGCATGTGTGCCTTCAGACCAGAAGAGGGCACCAGATCTCATTACAGGTGGTTGTGAGCCACCGTGTCGTTGCTGGGAATTGAACTCAGGACCTCTGGAGGAGCAGTCGGTGCTCTTAACTCCTGAGCCATCTCTCCAGCCCCAGAGGAAGACTTTTAAGTGAAGTTTTCTAGATAGAAGGTATGTAGGTGCTGAGCTTTCTGATTTGGAGCCAATATGACAGCCAGGCGCTTGATACTCTTAGGACAGTGTCTGACATATGGTAACATTTAGGGAACATGCAAATGAAAGACTGAGCGAATGACCTTCAGTCTTCCTTGGGGCCAATACTTGATGTGCCTCTTGGGACAAGTGACTTGTGATGACGCATCGGCAAAAGGAGGGTCAGCAGTGGGGCGGCATGTGGCATTCACTGAGAAGAGGAAACCAAATGAGCGGTGAGGACCTTAGCACATGGCAGTGCCATTCAGGGCTGGCCATATGTTGAGTCTCTTAGTGGTTTTGGTGGAGCCAAAGGGAGTGAACAGAACGCAACAGAGCTGTGGTGTAGCAAGGAATGGAGCAAAACAGTGCAAGGAGGCTCCAGACCCAGAGGGACGGTTGTAAGATTTGAGCTCTGAGGGGCGGAAACTGCCATGTACCAATATGTGCATATGCAGAAGTACGCGTCCCCAAGGTTCACTTTTATCCCATTTGTGACCAGGTGGATGTGACAAGTCTGGCTCTTTCTCAGCTTGGCCAGGTTCTCAGTCTCCTCCAAGTGCATTGCAAGTCTACCTTTTTGTTGAAGTCCCCTCTACTGAAGACCGTGTTTAAATGCTGTGGTTGCCTTGCACTGCCTATCCCCTGGTCTTTATCTCAGTGCTGATCACCTTCTGGCACAGTCCATAGGTTTACATTTGCTTCCTATGGCTGCAATGAAACCTCCACCAAGATAGTGGTTGCTCATTACTTTTCACCAAGTAGCAGTGGTTCCTTAGTAGTGTTTGTGGAATGGAAGGATGAGGAGATGGGATGTCTAAGCACATTGTATTACATTTACTCACAGAGAACTTAGGCCCAGAGGAGTGAAATGGCCCAGGTCACAACCCTGTGGGCTCTGAATCCTAATACATGTGCTCATACAGTGCTCCAAACCTGAGGCCTGAGACAAGAGAACAGAGGCTTCTTCAGTCACTGTTAGTCTCCTGGAGCCCCTGAGAGCACCTGAGATTCCTACTATCTCCACAGCATCCAGGTCCCCACATCCACTCCCTGGACCATAATCATTCTCCTGCTTCCACACTTGTTTCTGATGTTTAACATGGCAGTGATCTCTTACGGAGATAAATTAGGCTGCGTGCTTTGCCTGTGTCAATCTGACCAGTGGCTCCCTCTCTCAGTTAGAAGGATCAGACTCTCCACAGTAGCCTATAGTGAGACCTTCTGAGCTCTCCCCATTGCATGTCACTCTTCCTCTTCCTCAGCCACTTTTTAAAAAAATTTTTTAATTCATTTATTCTTGTTACATCTCAATGTTTATCCCATCCCTTGTATCCTCCCATTCTTCCCTCCCTCCCATTTTCCCATTATTCCCCTCCCCTATGACTGTTCCTGAGGGGGATTTCCTCCCCCTGTATATGCTCATAGGGTATCAAGTCTCTTCTTGGTAACCTGCTGTCCTTCCTCTGAGTGCCACCAGGTCTCCCCCTCCAGGGGACATGGTCAAATGTGAGGCACCAGAGTACGTGAGAAAGTCATATCCCACTCTCCACTCAAATGTGGAGACTGTTCTGACCATTGGCTAGATCTGGGTAGGGGTTTAAAGTTTACCTCCTGTATTGTCCTTGGCTGGTGCCTTAGTTTGAGCGAGACCCCTGGGCCCAAATCTGCCTATCATAATGTTCTACTGGTAGGTTTCTAGGACCCTCTGGATCCTTCTACTTTGCTATTCTCTCATGCTTCTCTCATTTAGAGTCCCAATAGGATGTCCTCCCCTCTGTCCCAGTTTCCTGGTAAGTGATCCTCAGCCACTTTCAAAGTTTCTCTTCCCTCAGAGGACCCTTCCCCTGCACCTTCTCAATTCACAGGTGATGCTGCACACCACCCCACTAATGGTTCATATGTCCCCTTCTCAGAGAGGCCATTCACACCCCCGTTATCCTCAGGTATTGACTCCATTTTCTCATAGCACTATTAGAGTTACAGTTTCACACTTTGCCAAGCTTTTTGTACTTTGTGATATGTCTCCACTTCCAGCCATAAGAACCATTGTTTTGCTTTGCTTTGCTTTGCTTTTAGCAATCGTACCACCAAATCTTCCACAAAAACTCTGAAAGCAGTAGGTGATCAGTGAATATATGTTAATGAAAGAATGAATGATAGACTCACCCCCAGGGGAGTCTGGCCCCTGCTGTACCACAGCCTTACCCTTTGCTCTCTACACTTCAGTTGGGTGAGATTTTGACCTCCTCTATTGTCTTTCACATCATGTCATGATCCTTGGCCACACTAGTGTTTCTGCTGACATGTACCTCTACCACTCCCCCCCCCCTTTATTTTATTTTATTTTATTATTTTTATTTTTTATTTTTTGGCAGTACAGAGATTGAACACTGGGCCTTGCTACATGCTAGGCAAGTGGTCTGCCACTGGGCTGTATTCTCAGTCCCTTTCTCCTCCTTTGAGAGTATCTTTATCTTTCAAACCTTACTTACACATCCACCCCACTAAAGCCCTTACAGTTTCTCCACTCGGAATTCAGTTTCCCTCTACATGTGAAGAGAGGTTTGTGTTTGGATTTATGATCACAGTCCAGAGAAGAGACAGCACACACAGGCTGGGGAGATCCCGGAGTTTGATGCTACCTCCATCAAAGACTGAGACTATGTGTTAATAATATAAACCCTGTTTGCTATTTTCTTATCTATGAAATGCATATAGACTCATGCTTTGGTCTTGCTGGATTGTGGTGAATGCTGGTGACAGTAACTGCATCACACAGAGCACTTTGCAGAAAACAGTAGCTGCTTTTGTCGAGGTGGCAATGTAACTAACCACCTACTTGTTGAAATAGTTAACTGGGGTACATTGATTTACTCCTCTAGACTTGAAAATGAATTTCTCCAATTCATCTTGTTTTAACCCCAACCTCTGATATTCTTTGCAGCAGTGTACCCATGGGAAGACCCCTACAGATGTATGAATCAGTGCATGGATGGATGGAAGGATGGATGGATGGATGGATGGATGGATGGATGGATGGATGCATGCATGCATACATGAAGATCAAAGAACATGTCTAATCTCCCATCACTTGTTAAAGTCCCCATGAGATAGGAGGCTGTGCTAAGATACTTCTGGGCAGAAGTCACTGGATTAGTTCAAATTTCCAAGCACCCCAGCTGACTGAATCCATCCTTTGTCCTTCACAATTTAGGTTCCTGCCCTGATGGCTGACCGTTTCCTGCCATCTGTGAGAAATAGACCAATGAATTGAACTTGAGGATGTAAAGATTTTCAACATATAGGCTATCCCGGGAGTTTTGTGGATAATGAATGGCTGTGAGCTTTCATCCCAGTTTTTCACCCTCTTAATACTGTGATATATTGAAAATGGCCTAGCCAAGAAAACCATTGAGTCTCTTTACCTGGATCTTAAATCTTTCTTCTAGGACAGCTTGGTTTAATTGAAAATGTTCAATCAATCTCTACTCTCCTTCACCTTTGTTCTGCTCCTTCACTCAATCAGGGCCAGTGAAGGGAATAATCCGGAGTGAATAAGGCTTTGCAACTAGAGGGGAGAATGGAAAGCGGGCTGTCGCCCCAGACAAAATGAGGCCCACCTTTAAAACTGCCTTTGCAACAGAGCCCATCCAGAATGATTAGCACCAGTTTTGTGGAACAGACCAACTCCTTTATAGACACTCAAGTTGATGGTGAGCAAGGTAGCTTCCATGGTGCCATGGGTCTGGCTCAGTATACACAGTAAGGTACAGATCATGCTTCTTTCTCTCATGCATTCGTTCATCCATCCATCCACCCATCCATCCATCCATCCATCCATCATTCAGTCAGCCCTGTGCTACATACAGCTTTACACTGCAGCCAAACAACCTTGTGAAGCAGGCATTTCACAGACTAGGACGTATGCTCAGGGAGATGGAATGGTTTGTGCAATATATCACTCAGTGTCTAGTTCTATATGTGTCAGACACTCTTCCCCTAAGATTTGTGGCCTGAAACAAAGCTATCCTTTCGTGTTCTCTGTGGGTCAGATATTTGGGTGAGTCTCAGTGGGAGGGTTCTTTGGTGGATGTCTGATTCGGGTGTAGGTAAACAGTGCCTGAGGCTGGGATGACAAGAGTGCTATAGAAATGAAGGCAGACCAAGAGTCTATTCTTGGTTTCTTTGCGTGGTCCAGGACCTTTGGGTGGTCAGTCTGCTTGTCTGTAAGATTGGGACCCTAGCTCAAGTATTCCATAATGGAAGATACAGTAACTTTGCCTTTTCTGACATTGCCACATAGGTCTCACAATGTCACTTCTTCCACTTCTGTTAATATTTTGGTTAGAAGCCAGTGGAAAGTCTGTGAAGATTCAAGGAGAAAGAACATAAGACTATGAAGGTCATATTAGAATAGCATGTGAGACCAGAGATAATGTTGCAGACGTCTTTGGAAATTAAAATCGGCTGTCCATAGCATGTGGCAGAACCAGGATTTGGGTTAGACATGTCTCCTTCAAAAAGCGTTTGCTGCAACTTACCAGCTCAGTCCACAGGGACCTCTCATTTCTCCCTTGCCCTGCAGCTATTCTTTTCAACACACACATATCCATGATTTGGTCTCTTCAAGCCAACTAGAGACTGTCTGGATTCAAGGAGCCAGCTTGTCTCTGTAGGCTCTGGCCATGAGACAGCCTCTGGGGTCTGCTAGTCAGAGAGGCCATGCTCAGTGCCAGCTTGTGGACTTTTCAGAGAAGGGGACAGAGAAGGTCAGACACAGCCAGAGAAAGAAAGCAGGTGGCAGCCCCAGAGCACAGCAAGCCTGCAGTGCATCTCCCTGTCATAAATAATGGGCCTGGTGTTTTTCCTCCTCCCACCCCATTCTGACCTGGGATGACTCAAGCTTTGACAGAAAAGGTGCCTTCAAGTTGAGAAACAGCCCTGGGCAATGGAAACTCATAGTCTGGGATCAGACTTGCCTGGATTTGACTCACGACTCTACCTTTATCAGCTAAGTGGCATTGGAAAAGTCCCTTCACTAGAGCCCAAGAAAGATGAAGAAAATGGTTGTTTAGATGCATGTGTGAATGGAAAACTACTTCTGCACTCTTGCTCATGGCCTTCTACAAGGCCTCCTCTGCTGTCCTGTCTTTCTAGTCCAGCTGAAAGCAATCCTTCTCCAGAGACTCACTTGGACCAGCCTAAGGCTGCTGCTTCTCTGCATACAACCCGGCATGCCTCAGCTCTATGTGTTGCCGTGTCAGGCTTGTGAATATTGTACACAAGTAGATCTGGGCTCCAGATGGTTTATTAGCTAAGAGAAAGATGGATACAACCATGCAGGTCCCAGAGAGGCAAAGCCTAGGTTTACATCCTAAAGGCTGGAGCACTTATAAGGCATCAAGCCTTGGGGGAAGTCACTTATACTGTCTGAACAGTGGGAACAGTAATAGACTTCTCTTACTGGGTTTGCTATGAGATTGCTTAGCACATACTAAAATGCTGCTTAGCTTTTAGCTGTCATTATTTGTGTGTGTGTGTGTGTGTGTGTGTGTGTGTGTGTTTTCACATGACTTCCAGTCAAGCACATACATATTTAGATGATTGAGTCAAGCAGAGATGGCCTCTGCCTCATTTTGTACAGGCTAGAGGAGCTATTGAGAAGAAAGGCTAGTTGAAATACCGTATTGCTGAATAATCTGATTGGAAGAGGGCTATAAAAAGATACCATGGGAAATCTAGGGAGACCCTATCCCAGCAAAGGAGCCAAGGAGGATATGCCCATTGACATGATAACTGAACCAAGTCAATTGGCCTCTGGAATGTGCTACCACCACTACCCTAACTCTGAAGGCTGAAAAGGAGGTGGTCCTATAAGGCATGATGGCATGGTAGTCTAGTGGGATGTATGGTTAACAAAGACCTAGGAGCCACCGGATTTGAAGAGTGGGAACTGCAAAAGGCAGGGGGTGGGGAGTGGGAGGCAGCAAGAGGAGAGCTGAGAACATAACCAAGAGCCAAGCTGTGAACAGCCTTGTAAATTTTACCAGAAATTTGTACTTTTAAGGCAATTTGAAGACTTTAGTCACTGAGTAACACCATCAAGTTTGCAATAGTGAATACAACTTCTGACTTCATTATCAAAAATATCCTAGAGGGGTCTATTCTGGGACAGGAGGCCCAGAGAACAGGAAGACAATTGTCCAGGGGAGAGGTGATGCCAACCTATTCTGAGGTGGGCATAATCAAGAGATGAGAAGTTTGGTGTTTGGAGCTGATGCGGGCTGATGGAGGAACCGCTGTGAGTAAACAATTTTCACCCTGTGAGAAATGACATATGCTCTGAATGAGGTCAGTTCTAAAGCCATGGAGGTAGGAAGCAAGGACAACACTCGCGGCCCTGGAGTGACAGCAAGGAAGATCCTGGAAAATCTACTGAAGAGGGAGTGGCTAATTGGAGAATCCATGGCTGTATGGGTTTTATTTTTACTTCTTTTTTTTTTTTTTTTTTTTTTTTTTTTTTAATGACTAGGCCTCTTTTCACCCTGCTTCAGTCTCTTTTCAAAGTTGCATCTTAACACACACCTGCAGATATGAAGCTGGGGCGGAACGTGGCGAGAACCTTTCTCGACTATTACCGCCTGAACCCCCTGGTTGAGAGAATGCCAGTCCCCATGCCAAGACTTCGGTAAGTGGTATAGTCAAGTAATCAGGCTTGGGCCCTGCTTCACTGGATCTAGTTTTCTCACGGTCCTCAGCTTCTCACCTATGTCACAGGAAGGGCAATCTCAGCTCTGCCACAAGAGTCAGTGTGGGTCCTAAACATAAGGCATCCATGAAGCTTCATTTCCAACAGCTTTAGGAAGGTCATCCCAGATCGCCAACCAGATTACCATGGCCCAGGGCAAGTAAGTCCCTTGACTCAACAGGTTGGTCAGGCCAAATGATGCCTCGGGGTCCGCTATCTATGATGCAATAAACTGCGTCTCTGAGCTTCAATCCCCAGATTGGAATATATTCAGTATCACAGTATAGTCAAGTGATACACTGTCTCAATAGTGGATTCCCTAGGGTTGGGGTATTGCTTGGGAGCCAAGATCAGCCACTGATCTAAGTTAATCTGGTTGTTCACATATTCCACCCTATGTGATAACTCATCCTCTATAGTTTCTAAATAGACTCCAATTCTTCAGTCCCCTAATCTATAAACCAAGCACCATCATACACATGTTCCCATTACTGTGAGGTCTATATTTCAAACACTAGTGGCTAGGTGTACAAGTGCCCCAACAGTCTATGATAGCCCCCTTCCCTCAACACTTGAAGGTTTGGGCTACAGAGGACACACCCCTAAGAAGTTCCATCTCACTCCTCTGATGGACCCACTTGTAGATCCAAGGAGGAGAGAAGACTGGGATGGGAGAATCCATCTTGTCTGAGGGTTGAACAGCAGCTGGAAGTGCTGGGAGTTCCCATGTGTTCTGGTAGAGCACTCAATGAACATCTTGACAAGGACATCCAATGGCCTCTGGAATGTGCTAGCACCACTACCCTACCTCAGGGCCTCATCTCCTGTTCCCCTAGTGGTCCATGCTCCTGGAATGATATGGCAATGTCCAACTCTCTCCTCTTGCCAGACCATTCTTTCCACTGATGTTCACCATGTACTTTGATGCCTCGGGAGCTTAGCACATTGATTCTTCCTCCATCACCTATTATTATTAATAAAAATATAAGTCACTGTTACTTATTGTATGAAGCACTTTGTGTACATGACCTTACTTAGTTCATGTGTATCTTATCTTGCACTTTAAGAAAAGGAGGAGGAACAGAAGATTGCCTGAGGTCACGATGTCAATAGCACAAGGAGAGTTTCATGTTCCAAAGCCATGTGAACGCTCCTACAGTATAGCTCCATCAGTGGACTCTCTTGAGCTCTTATGAGTGTGACAGGGTTTTAGGCAAATATTTTGACCTCTTAAGGTCTCTCTACACCTGCCTATTAAACATAAATAATAGCAACAACACAATATGGTTCTGAAAATTAGAGGCAAGCTTTGGGCAATTCCCAGTACACAGTAGATGCTCCCATATGTTTTCAGTTTCTGCCAGTTTGTGATAGCCTGTGATAACTTCCTTGATTTACCTGGTTGGGCTGGCCCAGGCTCTATAATTCAGTGTGATGTTCCTCTCTAAGGCCTAATCCACACAGTCTTCATGGCCATGTGCTACAATGACACCTGGTCTCAGATTCAGAACAGATCCTCTTTAGACTTTACTTCCATCACTCTGAGGTATTAAAAGGCCCTACAGGATGATTTTCTGATTCTTCTCCATCCCCTTGCAGTACCAGCCTGCCCTGCACAGACTTGCATGGATATGCCCATCATTCCTTCACTCATATACCTATGGAAGACAGCACACTGTACTCCGCTCTGGTGGGAGGGAGGGACGGGATGAGTTGGTGGTTAAGGTATGACCCTGCCTTTGAGGAGCTCACCTCCAGAGGAAAGTGCTCAGTTCATTCTTAGAAGTCACTCTTGATTGGCTAAAGTTCTTAAACATTTAAAGCTTTGCAAAACTCAAAAGACTTCTTAGAATCTCATTTACAAGTTAATTTAGGGATTATCTCTTTTGGGTCCTCTGTCAGCCTGCATAAAAATTTTCTTCATCCTTCACCACTTTTTCCTGCTACATGTAATGGTCACAGATCAGTGAAATATTGCTAACAGTTTGGGCAGGAGGCTTTTGCCAAACATAGCAGAGGCAAGGACCATGAGGCCCAGGGAGCAGAAGGGCTATCAAAGTCTAATAGTTAGAGTCCAGATGAGAGCCCAGGGCATGACCCCGCTGTAGGGTACTTAGCCTCAGTCAAGAGAGGTTCTTCCAAATGGGGAGGGGGCTTGAAACAGAGTCAGAGGGGTTGGTGGGTGTTTTCCTCCCAAGAGCCTCTGTTTTCAAGTGCTTACAGCACCCACATGCACATACGCTGAGCTTTGAGCTCTTTTTCTGCAAGACTCCTTTCCTCACTAGGCCACAAGATTAAAGACTTGAGGCGAATACACCCAACTCTTAAATTAGGAAAAGCAAATTAGCTCCCTACCTACTCTGTACCCCTGCTTCTGGGCCTGGGTCAGCCCCTATGAGACCCACTCAACTCCAGATTGATAAGCAATCCTTTTAAGATTGAAATCTCAGGATTATAGGCTCCTAGTTCTTCTTTGGGATTTGAATGCTTAGCCCTTTTGTATTATTTTCCACCCAAGCATCAAATTGCTTAAGTGAAAGAGCAGTTCTGATTGTAAAAGAAAATTGCATGTTTTGGCTCAAAATTAATCTTTGTTTTCTCTCATATCAATGGAGAATTGCCATATGTCACTTCCTACCCATATGCTGTTGGAAACCTGTCAGCATTCTGGGGTGCTGGGCCACTCCTCAGAAAGGAGTCCTAGGGAGAGACAGCAATGGGGGTCTAAGAGCTTGGCCTCAGCACTGATTAGTAAAACTAAGACCCTATGTTTATATTTACCCACAGTGTCATAGCTATAAAGCTAAAACCAAAGGGAATAAAATTAGACAGAGAAAGTGGTTGGGTCAGGACTACTTCTGTGAGTGAACAGACTATGAACATGGAGATAAGTGGCCTTGACCAGGGGTACCTCTGCAGGCCTGGCTTCTCCACTAGACGGGGTCATTCCTGAATCCTTAGTGCCTGGTATAGAACTTGCACATGTTAAGGTCTAAATAAGCTCTGAAGTCAACTGAGTATATAGTGGTAGAATTGGGGGAAGTCGCAAATCTTCCTTAAACTCTTTGCCCTATGGAAGAGTCCCAGCCAGATGTCACTACACCCACACACAACCTGGAAAGTACTTGACAGATGGCAGACACATCCCAAGAAGGCTTCTGGGAGAAGGTGAGATTTGGACATGAAGAGTTGAGATCGATGCAGTAGAAAGGAAATGACGGTATCCCAAGTTGGGAAGGCAACAAGAAGCGGGGCCCAACGAAGGCTACAGCAATAATAAGACCAAAGCGGTCAGAGAAGTGATGAAGTGATGGGAAACATAAGACCCAAAGCATATTTCTATTTACCACACATCCCAGAAGCACCAAGCCTGACTTGGGAATTAACGAAAGCAAACACATCAAACTCCAAGTCTTATGACATATACAGATGTGCAGCCTCCCAGGAAATGGTGTCTGGGGTATAAAACAATGCCCAAAGAGCTGTAGAATCCTTGAAAAGTTGGCTTCCAAAGGAGATGAGTCTAAAAAAATCGAGAAAGGAACATACATGTGAGGTGTCTGCTATCTAGGGTCTCCTTTCCTTCTCTGTACCCCCATCTTTGATTACAGTGGAACTTAGCCTTCCCAATCACCACAAGTCATTTTTTGCATTCTCACACTCCTCACTAGCTACTGTACACACTATCACCATGTCACCATCTACCTGGAGCTGTTTCTGTAGCAAAAACTCAAGTCTGTCTCTCTAGGGACCTTACATTTCCTTTGTCCTAAAAAACAAAACAAAACAACAACAACAACAAAAAAAACCATACCTGTCTTGTGCCCTACGCTCCTTTGAAGTGTTAAGACTCATTCTCCTCCATGACCTATGGATGGATGCCATCTTACAATATAATAACCTCTTCTTAAACTTTCGTCTCACCAGAATCTATGAAGCAAGAAAAGAAAACCATGTGTTCTCCTTTTTGGAAAAGGAAGAAATAGAGTTTTACGTCTAGGAAGGGACTCCTTTAAGATCATACTGTCTCCGAGCTGGGGACGTAGGCATAGCACCTGACTAGCATGTGTGAGGAGGCCCTGACTTCCATTGTGAGTGCTGCAAGCAAAGCAGCCTCTAGAAGATAGCACTGTATGTCTGTAGATGGCAGTCTAAGCAGGAGCTTTGCAAGACTAGAGTGTTAAGGGGCATGGGTTCTAGGCCCGACTTACCTGTACTAGAAAGTCTCCTCATGTTAGCCAGATCTTCAAGGAACCTATGTTTTCAAGCACTGAGGTTGGGGGAAGACATACCAAGGCGAGACATCCCTTGTGAGTATGTGCTGACACCTACTCCATCTTCACTCCGTTTGTGACTCATCAACCATGAGTAAAGATAGCCATGCCAAGGTCAGGGCATATGGCCACAAGCCACATCTTCAGACCTAATTCAAAAGCCCACTCCATTTCTATTTCTGTCATTCACCACTTCTGACTTCATGTTGTAATCTTCATTTTGGGTAGTTGCCTTGCACAGTATGGCCTCCACTAAACCTAAAGAAGTTGAGGGCATTATCAATGCCTGTCTGTGTCTTTGACATGTCCAGAGGCTCTGAGGCCACAGTCAACAAATTACAGCAGGGAAGAGAAGACTCCTGGGGTGCCAGATCGTATTCTCCCACCTAACTTCACAACTATGCTGGAAGACTGGGGCAGTGTATTCTCATTGTACAAACAAAGCTGAGAGAAGTCCAGTTCCTTGCCCAAGGCCACACTTCTGAATTCAGCCAACTTGAGAATTCAGCACAGTTTCCAGTTCACAGTTCTTTTTATTTGTTTGTTTGGTTTGTTTTTCAAGACGTGATTTCTCTGTTACACAGAGCCCTGGCTGATCTGGACTGTCACTTTGTAGACCAGGCTCGCCTTGAACTCACAGAGATCTGCCTGCCTCTTCTGGGATTAAAAGCATGTGCCCTATGCCTTGCCCTTCATACAGTGCTTTGGGGCTTAAAATTAAGCCCAGTTTTCCTACTGGGAATAAGTCTTAACCCAGTGACTATATTAATCAATTTGTTAGTCAAAAATAAAACAAATAAGGCACCAAATGAGGTAAAATACAATACGACAGTGAATAAAATAAGTTCCTGCTCCCCAGGAACTCATTATCTCCTATGTGTGCAAAACAACTGAATGATGGTGGTAAGATTACTATGCTGGGTACTGGGTACTGGGTGCTGGGTGCTGGGTGCTGGATGCTGGGTGCTGACTGCTCGTGCATAGAGGTAAAACAGACACACTTCTGTTCTCTGAGATCTCCAAGCATATTAAAAAGATGACATTATAAGTTGCTGTGATTCAGCTGTATGGAGTAATAAAACTGGGAATCTGAAGTTCTTGGTGGCCATACAGGGAATAATGTCACAGCCCTTTAAGTGTGTTCTCTCTCTCTCTCTCTCTCTCTCTCTCTCTCTCTCTCTCTCTCTCTCTCTCTCTCTCTCTCTCTTTCTCCACTCCCTCTCTTATTCAAATGGGTTTTCCAAGCCCATGGGATCTCAAGACAAGCAGCATAATCCTGTTGGCTTCCTTCCAAATTTCCAGCCTATAGCTTTTTGTGTTTCCACCCCTTTCCCATGTGTAATGTGTTGAACGAGTTGGAATGAAAGTGGCGAGATACCAGATTGGAGCTGTAAGAGAGTTAAATTTTCTCCCAGCCTAGAACAAAGTGATGTATTCACCCATCCATCTAGGCATTGGCTACCCAGTCATCCATCATCCAGACGTCCATTGAGCTACCATGACTACTTTAAACCAGGCCTGTGCAGGGTTCTTGGGACACAGAGCAGAAGATGGCAAGGCTGCTGTACCTAGGAGGCCCCTGTCCAGTGAGGGAGATGGTCGTGCACACAAGTGAATTCATTACAGCATGCGTATATGCTGTCTTCTCTTTCTGTTGTTTCCCCTTTGCAGGAAAGAAAAGGCCCCTCCTTTCAAGCACCCACCCCTGCGGGGCTCAGCCAGCAACATTCCCAATGGCAAAGGGGACAAGAAGAGCTCACTGAACCACAAAGACCCTTCAACCCCCTTTTAAAGACATGGTGCCAGGAGGCATCATGGGTGCAATAACATGTATTCGTTGGTGGGGCATGAAATTAAGTACCCTTTCCCCATGTCTAAGACAGGGGTTTTCAGGATCATGCATAAGCTGGTGAAAGGGAGTAAGGGAAAGAGAGAAATTTCATCATTGATTTTTCCCTTTTACCAATGGGAAATCAATTGTGAGCCTTCAACTCAAGGCTGAGCAGAATGTGAGAGTGGAACCAGGACCGCACAGGCTTTATCTTCCATGGCACAGAGGAAAACCTACATACCCCTTTTAGGAGGCCCCATACTGTGTCTGGTCAGCTCCCTGTAAGCCCCTCTTCACCTTTTAAAGCCAAACAATCATGCCCCTGGTGACTTCACTTAAAATATGTTGCAGTTGTTTCTGGTTTAGGAATGCAGTCTCTGTATTTTCTGAGCCAAAGCAACAATGTCATACATGCAAGCCAAAGGCAAGCAAGCTGTTGGGGACAATGGGGCAGAAAATTTGAAATCAGAAATGGCCTAAAAAATATGTTCACACTATCTATAAGGCACGTGCTCTCACACCCTCTCAAGCCCCAGCATGCAACTTAGAAAGCTGTTCTGAGAGCTATTTTTCAATTTCCTGGCTAGTTTAATTGAAATTCTAGCTCCCCAAACAAAAAGCACTGCTCGTTCATTCCAAAGAACTGCTGTGGTTAAGGTCTCCAATCCCCGGTGACAAGGATCAGGGGAGGTGAGCGCTGATAATCTGTAATGAGAACAAGGTGACTACCAGGTAAGGAGGCTACAAGAGACAAAGGAATGCACTCCAGGCAGGTAGGAGTGATAAAAGGAAATAACAGCAGAAGCAATTCCCAAGGGAAAGCAAGCCAAATATTGTGCATTTTCCTGAAGCTTAAAGTGCCTTTGTGTGATGAACGGGTCCAGTGGAGTCTACCCCCTTCCTGTCTGTGGAAGCAGCAGGCTGAGTCACCATGACAGCCTGCTAATTAAAATGACCTCCAGGAAATGAGGATTAGGAGATAGGGAGAGGAGGGAGGCTCCAGGGAGTTAGGGCCTTCAGAGCACAACTCCAGTTAAACATTCTTTGCGTTTGCAATGGAGATTTTCAAAGTTTGTTGCAAAAATCAAGAGCAAAGCTTTTTTTTTTTTTAATCATTCACATATTGGTTTTCAGAAATGGTAACAAAGAACCATATGTTCGTTTGCTATGAATATTCCATTGTGTGTTATAGCAACCTTCCCAGGTTTGCATTGGCCAAATAAAGTGGTTTGTGCAGCACCTCTGTTCCCCTGAGTGTTCCTGGCACCGTTCCCTTTGCGTTCCCTACTCCCTGGAGGACAACCAGCCCACCCCAAATTAGAGTTAATCTCTTTGAGATCAGGGTCTCTGTCAAGATGCAGAAAAATGGTAAGACTTGAACTCTCTGCAGTTCCTGTGTCAGAATGGTCAGGAGCTTACAAATTCACCTGGCTCAGCATCTACCAGGAGGCAGGTTTGGAGATAATAGCATCATTTTAGATAGCATTGAACAGGAGTGGATTATATAAAATGAGATTGTAGCTTAGATCTACTTTCTTACACATCCGTGTGTTGTGACCATGCATGGGTACTGTATTTACCTACATGAGCCTGTTGACTAATTTGAACCCAGGATAAAATTTGTAGACAGGCAATCAGACTCTAATTCTGAACTCAAACCCTGGCTTTATGTTTTAACATGTGTCTAATACAGAACAGCTATTTTACCTCTAAGGATCTCAGGTATCTATTTTGTAAAATGGGAATATTAATGCCTATCTCACTCCATGGTTATGAAGATTTGATGAGCTTAGGTGTGGGAAACATCAGTCAGAAAGTTTATGTGCTCATCAAACGATAACTATGATCACTTGAAATGTGCCCAATATGGAGAGATGTGTAGAAACCACTTCTCATTAGAAAAGGACAAGGGGAGTGGAGTTGTTTCTTTGTGAGATAAAGTGAGGGGCCAATGTGGGAAATCAAGCTTACAGTCTTTACAATGTTTAAGGGACATCACTAGAAAAAAGACGTAGATTTATGTTATATTTATCGGAGTTAAATGAGTCAAATCCAGTGAATACTATTCAGTAAGACAAACTTCCACTTAGGCTGAGGAAAGCTTTCTATTAAAGAGAGCAGCCAAACAGGAGTCCCCTTGGAAGGGAGTGAGGGCCTCATTGTCAGAGGAATTCAGTCAGAGGCTGGATGGATATCTACCCTAGAGAAAGAAGGGTTACCCCTCTGAAGTACATGCTATGTTTGATGCTGGGTGCTCTGCAGCATCACCCCTTGCCTTTGGCCCTGGAAAGAAATGACACAAGGCAACAGGTTACAGTCCTGTCAGATAATGGTATTCACAGAAAAATAGCATTTACATCAGACACAGGAACATAAAGTATCTGTGAATTATAACATATTGACCATGTTAATGTCTAGCATTCCTTAGAGGGAAAAACGTTCTTATAAGGTAGATTATAGGCTTGCAATGGTCTGCACACAAAGCACACAAGAAAATCAAGTGGTTGTCGATGGCCCTTGTAGAGGTCTTGGCAAGGTCAGTTCCACTGTGGTGCTCTTGGATAAGGTTATTTCTATGACATCAAGCTATTTCCTTCAGCGTGGAGGAGAAAGATAACACCAAGCAAACAGGCAAATGAGACTGAGACCAAGGCTACTGGTCCACCTTTCACAAGGCTGTCTAGACTATCTTATCAAATAATATGCTTACTTCTTTCTTATACTAGAATCTCATGTGGTAGGCATGACCACAATCCTGTGCATCTCTGATGAGGAGGGTGAGACAGCTATGCAAAAGAGAAAGGGGACAAACTCCTGTCTGGCTGATTCTTATGCACTGGTCATCCTGGGGCAATGGAAGTCTACTCTTTATTTTAAAGGGTGAGCTTATTCAGCAGTAAGCCAATGAGATGACAATTAAATTTGGTGAATAAAATCTACAATTACCACCAACATAGGAAAGACGCTTTCTTCAAGGCTGCCAAATACAAATAGCCAAAACACTAAGAACATTTATATAATTCCTGATTGTGTCATGGTTCTTCTTGCTGTAGGTAGTTTATTGTATGTATGTGTAATAATATAAATGTATATGTAAAAAGTAAAAAAATTAATAAAAAGTTACAATTAAAAAAAATAAAGAAGCTGAAGCACAACTGATGTGCATTTGCTCTCCAAAGTTACGGCCAGCAAGTTGAAAATGACCAGCTTCTGCTGCTGGGGCCGTCAGCTGCCTTGAGGATGCTGCTTCCTCAAAGAGGAGACTGCTTTAGCTAGTAACATTCCCATCCTTTCCAACAGGGACAACAGAAAGGGCACATGACAAGCTTGTGTCTTGTCACTGTGCCTCAGTTACATGTGAGAGGCCTGCCTTGGAGAATCACAGCTCATTGTTCTAAACAGGAAGAGCAGAACCAAGCAGGGAGTGAGAGATGAACATTTGTTAGGCCCTGTGTCATACATTTACCAAGTGCTTCGTGAACACATGCAGGTGTTGTGCCAGATGCCTCCGAATCCGCTGTGTTCTTAAGGTAAGTTCCCTTGCTGCATTTCCCAAGCAAGCACTCTGAAAATGCTGAGGGGAAAATTACTTTCTTTGCATTCCTATGGATGTATGAACCTGGGCCCCACAACTCCATACTGGACCTTCTCCACTTAATCTCCAGGTAAAATGAGATCCCAACAGAAAACAGGTTAGAGTAGCACCAATCATAGACCGTGCAGGTTGCCAGGCATAGAGGATCATGGGAAGATGCTAGACCTACCTGGCAGCTGCTGGAGGGGCTTCTTTCCATCTCTCACTCCCCCCATGCCTGTGTGGAATCTTCAACTCCAGCATCCTTCAAAGCTGGGGTGTGGGCATGTGGTCCATTTAACATGCATCCCAAGGAAGTTCCCACCTCTCTCAGGGCCCTCAGGACTTTTCTCAGAAGCCTCAAGGGTAGCTATTCTGGCAGCTTCCTTATCAGTCCAGCCTTCTGGAGAGTAGGAGCTGAGCCTACCATGTCACAGTCCTTGCCCCCTGAGCACTGGAAGGGCATTAGCATCTGATGTCCTTCCCTGGAAAGCTCAGCCCAAACAACGAGGCTAAAGGATCAGAGAGAACAGAGGAGTCATAGCTTAACAGGAGCAGCCTGAGTTTAAATTAAAGCAATCTAAGTGTGAATCCCTGCTCGTCTCTGCTCATTGTGTGCCTTCGGGTGAGGGATTTGGCCTCTTTCAGCTTCTGGATCATTATCATCTACAAAATAGGAGTGATTAATACCTATTTCCCAGTTATGTTGAGGATGAAGTGTAATAATGTCTACACAGTATCTGACACAGTGTAAAACCCCTTCCTTAACTGCTCCCCACCCGCAGTTGCGCCTCTTTCCTGCTTGCGAGAGCTAAAACTCCTTTTCTTCAAGCCACAGAGCAGACAGAAGTATGAGACTTCCTGAAGAAAGAACAGGCATCAGAGCGGCATCTGGAGGAAACAACAGGTGCACAGTGGGATGAGAGTAAGGACAAACGTCTCACCTGCCTTGTATCCACCCTGTGGCCTCAGCAGTTAGCACTGCCCTAGAGCAAAGTCTCACTCACTAAATGGAGTGAAAAATGATGGAGTGGGATGGGCAAGAGGCCCTGGACTCCTAAAGAGGAGAGAAGAGACATTGTGAGATGGAGTAGAGAACTGACAACACTAAAAAGAAAGAAGCTACACTCCATCACACCCCATGTTTTATTAAAGTGGAGACAAGCAGATCTTTCTTACCAAGGCATGCACTAACCAGGCCCTTCCTGAGCTGTCTTCAGATGGTAAACAGCGTTTCAGGGATGCTATGAAGGAATCAGACTCACAGGCGTGGCCAGCTAATACTCAGGACTTCCTTCACTACTACTCTTGCCAAACTAAGAATGTGTGGCTGTGAGGGAGGGTGAGCGTCCCACTCTGCAGATGGCAAGGCTCAGGGCAATGTGAATAGGATCCCTGCTCATGGTCTTTAGCCCTTAACTAACGAAGACAGGACTTGGCACACACTCAGCGCCATCACACCCCATGGCCTCCCAGTTCAATCCAAGAGCCTCAGCACAAAGCCTGAATGACTCAGGAAGTCAGTCTTGTTCCTTGCTGCTTAAAATTCATTTGTCCCCAAAGATCTGAGATTTATTTTTGACTGTCCTCATGTCAATCTTAAATACAGATCTGCTGTTTACCCTGGTGTCACCTGTGGGGGTTAATGCCCTCAATTTCTACCTCGGCCTCCAGGCTGCAAAGTCTGCTGCTGTCTGAACATTCTCTCTTTCTTTCCATACAGATGACCAGTTTCCAAGGCCCGTCACTTCTGCCTCTTCATGTGTCTGCCCTTAAATGGTGTTGTGGACTGGTGTTGGAGTCAGAGAGGCCTGAGTTTTGCTCTCAACCCCAACACTTGTTCATTGGTTTGTGCATCACTTAAAGTCATTTACCTTCCTAGCTCTAAAATGGGACAGTTAAGACCCAACAAGAGGACTGTCATTCATTCCCCGCCCCTAGCTTTTCTGTGTCCCTCTTGCCCTGTCTCCTATCCACTCCAATCACCATCCTCAAATGGGTTGCTGGAATGGCCTCCACTGACCTTCCCGCCTCTGAATGCTCTCCTGTTAACCTACTATCTTATTGGAAGCTTCCAGAATCACTATAAAACATGACTTCATATTTAGGATACCTCTTTCAGAGCAGTTTCTAGCCCAGGAG
This sequence comes from Acomys russatus, assembly GCF_903995435.1. Lineage (NCBI taxonomy): Eukaryota > Metazoa > Chordata > Mammalia > Rodentia > Muridae > Acomys > Acomys russatus. The sequence goes on from NC_067165.1 coordinate 9,979,530, forward strand.
ACTAGATATCACTCTACTTCTGTCTTTCATATTCTGCTGAATTGCCGGGGCTTACTGGTCCTGCCTGCTGCCCTCACCCACCAGCTTCACTCCTCTGAACTAAAGAACATTATGTTTCCATATGTGCATGTAATAAAACTTGGTGGACAAAGAGCAAGGAAAGATATATGGGAGGATACGGGAGAGAGAAATGACATAATTATAATCTCAGACTAAATAAAAAAAACAAATAAAATGTGAAAAAAAGGACGATTTTTTTTCACTATTTAAGACTTAGGTTGTGCTGGTCGTGGCGTTACTACTCTATGCCTGTAATCCTAGCAACTGGAAAAGCTGCAGCAGGGGGATCATGAGTTCCGAGCCAGCCTGGCCTACACAGCAAGACCTTGTTTCTAAACAAACACACCCAACCCACATATCCTGACTCCAAGCCATCCTCTCAATCTTTGCTTTTGAATATATCCATTATTTTGCTTGTGCAATGACCACTTCGTCCATGATTGTTTATTTGAAAGCAGAGTTTTTTCTCACCTGCATAAGTGTGGAGCACCTGAAAAGAGTTCTCCAGAAACAGAAGGTATCAACAAATGCAACCGAATCAAAAAAAGAATGAAACCGTTTTCAGTCTCCAGCTCCATCATGACCTCTCCCTGCCACTGGATCCTAAGTATGGATTCGTCTTCCTGAAGTGATGGCCCCCACTGACACACCCTGCCGCTCAGGCTCCTGCCAAGGCTTCCTGGCCTACAGACTTGAGTTCCAATGCAGCGGGCAAGACTGCACACCTTGGTAGGCTGCTTTTTTTTTATATAAAAATATTTACTTATTTATTATGTATATAGTGCTCTGCCTGCATGTACATCTACAGGCCAGAGGAAGGCATCAGATCACATTATAGATGGTTGTGAGCCACCATATGGTTGCTGGGAATTGAACTCATGACCTCTGGAAGAGCAGTCAGTGCTCTTAACCGCTGAGCCATCTCTCCAGCCCCTGGTAGGCTGCTGACTTGGAGTCAGGAGCCCTGCTTAGTCTCTAAGGCTGTGGGAAAGGGATAGGAGGGGTTTAACTTATCTCTCAGTGCTTCCCCATAAGCCACCTTTTCAGAGCCTCTTAGGCCACTTGTCCTTTCCTAGTAGGAGAAACTACCCTTGCTGGTATGTCTGCGTGTGCTGATGCTGTTGCTGCTAAGATTAACACTGCTGGCACTGTCATTGCCACTACCACTGACAGTAACACTGCTGCTATTCCTCTCTGTCTCTCTGTCTCTGTTTCTGTGTGTGTGTGTGTGTATTTTTGTATATACTTCTTTGTATATGTGCATGTTATGTGTGTGTGCTGGGTGCACATGTATATATGTGCTCTTACATGTGGAGGGATCATCCTAGACTACACATTATTTTCTGAGATGGGGTCTCTCACTGAACCTAGAGCTCTCTCTGATTCATTGAGGCTAGCTGGTCAATGAGTCAGGATTCTTCTTGTCGTTACTTCCACAACACTGGGGCCACAGACACACCTGACTTTTACATGGTCCGGGAGAGAGGGGATGGGGGGTGGGGAGGGGGGATATGAACTCAGGTCCCCATGCTTGTGTGACAGGTACTTTACTGATGGAGCCATATTATGATGGAGCATAACTCTGATGCTGACGATGCCAGCAATACTATTCCTAATGCTAATGCTGCTGCATCTGCACTCCTGCTGATTTTTACTGCAGATCCAGCAGTAGGCCAGGTCCATGACTACTGCCATTACTTACAGGGGGCATAGAGGCCTCTGGGCTCACAGACAGGCACTAAGAGAACCTAGCATCTTAAGCATTTAGGGTTGTTCCTTCAAGGAAAGGAATACAAAAACATTTTCTTTCCAGAAGGCTAGTGCAGACAATCTTTCTAGCCTGGGGGCATTTTCGCAGTCTGTGAGGCTGGAAACTTTCTGGCACAGAACCCCTCTACCAGACCCTTTTCATAAACTTGTTTTTCTTTTTCTCAGCCAATTTATAGAACCTATCTTTAGAGAGGATGTCACGTGTAGTTTGCAAAGTGTTTCGATGTAGTCACATCTGATCTGTATTTAGCTTACTTTGTTCCTCAAAGAGATTTAGCTATGCTTTGTTGTGCTTGTGGGATTGAGTTAACTATCATGAGAATAGTTTTCGCTGGATTGTGCTGTGCTTAAATATGTCTAAAATATACCACTCGGGGTCAAGTTCCCAAAGTTTGAACCAGCACAGGCTACCGAGTTATATGGCACCGAACTCCGAACTGCCTGTCTTCTGCAGCTCCTTGCTCTGCTTCCCTTGAAGGTTAAAGAGACTTCTGCAGTTACTGTTGCTATTCTGCTGGTCCAATGCCTTCCACTGCTGCCACCCGTGCTGCCTCTGCCTCTTCTCAACCCTAACTGGATGCCGCCCGGCTCCCGTGTGATCATCCACAATCTGTGCAATCGCCCTGTGAGATTGCTGCTGTGCTCTCTGTTTCCCTGATAAGGAAAGAGGAGCATAGAAAGGCTAAGTAATCTGTCTCAAATCACACAGCTTGCAGAGAGGCGTCTGGATGCCATCAGACTCCGGCATTCATGTTCTTTCCATTTTTCTCCTCCATCCTTTTGTATACAATCCCAAGACTGACAGTACAATAAATATTTAATGCTGGTTATAAAAAGCCTCAGCCTCGGGGAGCTCACTGGCTCATTTTCGTTTCTGTGCACGACCTCATTTTGCCTTACTCCCTTGAGCCTGGCTTTAGGCATTCTCCTTTGCAGCTGGATGTCCTCTGTGCCCAAGTCTCTTCCTTTGAAATGGCAGCTGTGAAAAGACTGTTTTACCAGGAGAATTGGTGCCACCCTGGAGCTGTAGCAATGAGAGGAATGTCTGTGGTGCCAGGACACAGAACAGGGGAGTGTGGGGAGGTGTAGTCCTTTGTAGCTGCCCCTTTCACTTATTCTATAAAGCAGACACAACACTGTGAGTTTCCCCACTAAATATCCTGAAGACTTCCTCTTCTACCCCAAGCAGCTCCCCAGAGCAAACCCCAACTATTCAAATTAGGAAACCAAACAGATTTAAAGATGTAAACATTAGGAGAGTGGGATCTGCTTTCAGCACTGATGTTGCTGGCTGTGTGACATGACACGTGGTATTTTCCTGGTGCTTCAGCTGATTTCAGGTTTATTCTTTGATATGAGGACACGGTTCTCAATCAACATACTTCCCAGGAGTGTGGTGAGGATCAAATGAAAAGACAAAAGGGAGAGCATAGTATTTTGAATACTATCCTCTACCTACCTCACCCGCTTCTTCTGAGACCTCAGGAAGGTTGCTGCTGTATCTACGCTTTGCTTTTAGCCCCAAGTTTCTTGCCTTTAAGACATTCAATGAAGTTCATGAGGCATCTGTGGTTTCCAGGTACCTTCTGGTTCTTCCCTGCTCCACTGATTACCACCTTTCCTCCCACAAGTCAGGAAGTCTCCCCTGGTCTTTATAGATAACCCCTCTACTGAGCTTCTAGACAGCATTGTGCGAACATTTCACCTAGCACCATTGCAATGGCTGTCGGTATACTTTCTCTGTATAACAACTCTGTTTTCCAACTCAGCCTTGCATTGTGCTTGGGTTAGGGCTGTTAGAAGTGAAGCAGGCCACAGTTCTGACCATTCCTGGTGCCTTACATCTAACACAAGGCCAGAGAGTGTGGAGCCATTCACTGGTTCTTGCTGGCAGTGAGGATGTTGATGAGGTCAAAATGGAAGGGGAAGAAGAGGAAGGGAAAGGAGGAAGATGAAGATGAGGATGTGCTGGTTAAGGTATTTGTCAGTTGATCACACTGGCCTGTAGGCAAGTCTGTGGGGGCATTTTCTTGATCTATGATTGACATGAGAGCCCAGCTTACTCGAGGTTTTACCAATGTTATGATTAATAAGTAAGATATAAGGTATAAGATACCAGATGCCAGATATTATGTTGTAGAGGAGTTTATTAAATGAGCACGGGGAGAGAAGGAAATGGGGAAGGGGTACAAGAGAGAGAGAGAGCACATGGAGGGTTTGTCTTTTTTTATGGCCCTGGGCAGGGCCATGCCGCAGTAGCAGGTAAGCAATGACATGACAGGTAGGCAGACTGAAGAAGAACTCTAACAGCAGTAGGTGCCACCCCAGGGCAGGGCATCCTGACCTTATAAGAAAGCAGGCTGAGCAGGCCATGGGGAGCACACCAGTAAGCAGCATTCCTCCATGGCCCCTGCTTCAGCTCCTCTCGAGTTCCTGCCCTGCTTCACTGTAACATGTGAGATGAAACAAACTCTTTCTTCCCCATGCTTTTGGTCACAGTGTTTATCACAACAATAGAAAGCAAACCAAGTCACAGGGTGAGGAGGAGGATGATTAGGAAGGATGAAAAGGAGGAAGATGAGGAGGAAGAAGATAAAAAATGAGCATCAGGGACATTTAGGCTGTTTCCATGTTCTGGCTATTATGAATAAGGCTGCTATGAACATGGTTGAGCAAATTTTCTTGTTGTGTGCTGGAGCATCTTCTGGGTATATTCCAAGGAGTGGAATAGCTGGGTCTTGAGGAAGCCCTATTCCCAGTTTTCTGAGATAGCACCAGATAGATTTCCAAAGTAGCTATACTAGTTTGCATTCCCACCAGCAATGAAGGAGTGTTCCTCTCTCCCCACATCCTCGCCAGCATGTGGTGTCACTTGAATTTTTTATCTCAGCCATTCTGATGGTGGCACTCAGAGGAAGGATAGCAGGCTACCAAGAAGAGACTTGATACCCTATGAGCATATACAGGGGGAAGAAGTCCCCCTCAGTCACAGTTATAGGGGAGGGGAGTAAGGGGAAAATGAGAGGGAGGGAGGGAGGAATGGGAGGATACAAGGGATGGGATAAACATTGAGATGTAATATGAATAAATTAAATAAATAAATGAGCATCAGCAGAAAAGCTTCCTCCTGCAGCAAGTGAGAACAAATACAGAGACCTTCAGCCAGACATTGTGTGAGAGACTTGGGAACACTCAGTCCTACGTGGGAGGTCTCCATCAAACCCCTCCCCTCAGGGCTCAGAGGACTCTGTGGAAGAGGCAGCAGAAAAATTGTCAGAGCCAGAGAGGGTAGCAGACACCAAGGAAACAAGGCCCTCTAACCACAACAGGACTGAGGCCTCTGAATTCACAGAGACTGTGGCAGCATGCACAGGGCCTCCACTGGTGTGTGCCTGATGGGGTCGTAGTGCTGGGAGGAGAAAGGTGGTTACACAAGCTCCCATCCCTAAACTGGAAGCTCCCTCTAAAAGGCATTTGCAAATGGAAGCTTAGTTTTCCCAAACCGAGTCTCAGTTAAGTATACAATGGCTAGCACAAAACAAACTCAATGGCACCCTTGGAGGTTCTTGTAAAGTTTTCTCAGGGCATTTTATTTTTTATACCTTACTGGCTCTTTGTGTATATATTATGGCTACTGCTTTTGTGCCTGCTCTTTGGCTTCTTTTCTTCTGTTTGTTTTGTCCTATTCAGACTTATTTAGTTTTGTTTTATCTCATTTGATTATTATTAATCTCGAGGTGCCTGTTTGTTTGTCTTCTGAGATGCAACACCCTTTTCCCTTCAGAAGTTCCCAAGTGAAAGCAAACCTCCAATTCTAGGGAAAAATGAAAGAAACCTAACCTGTAGGCCCACATTGGAAACTGCTGGATTTTAAGCGTGCCCATGGATCTCCAGGAGAGGCGAAGGGTGACCTCTGCAGGTTTCATGTGTGCTGTGGATATGCTCGGGCATTTATATCGTCAGCTCCTTCGTGCTTGTGTGTGAAATGCATGGGTCTGTGCATTTGTGATTTTGTGTAACTTCATTACTGAGTATGAGGTGATGGATCATTATTGATTCTAAGCACAGTTTTATATAACCTATAGTCAGAGGTCCTGGGTTAAGTTCCTGTTTGAAATTCTGTCTGCTTTCTTGACATATCATCCATATTAATGGATCACCTCCTCTGCCCAAGCCTCCTTGGGACTGCGCCCAGCAGGATGTCAGGGCCATCTTTCCTCCTTCCCAATGTCAGGGGAGGCTGATCCTGGCTGGCCCAGTCCCTGGAGTGGGGGAGGGGGCTCACCAAGGGCTGCATTTCCCAATTCTACTGTTGCCACTGGTTACTGTCTTGACTGGGTATTCCCAGGTTCTTGAAAACTTGTCCAAAGAATTAAAGAAGCACACAGATACTTTAAAAAAGCAGGAAAGGGTTTTATTCAGAAGCAGAACAAAAGTTCTGGTTAGCAATACTGCAAAAAGTGAGATTCCAAGAGCTCCTGGTTAATAGCCTGGGCTTTCCTTAGGAGGAGTCTGTTGCTAGAGGCAGGGTAGGGATGGCCTTCTGTTGCTAGGGGCAGGATAGGAATGGCCTTCTGGTTTTGATTGACAGGTTTAGGTTATATAAGTCTTTGTTCACTTCTCATATCCTTTCCCATGATGCACTGTTTTAGTGCTAGTCATAAGAGGGTAAATAGAGTTTTTTTTTTTTTCAAAAGTTTACTCAGAGGACATAGTTTGCTTTATTGTATATATACCCCAAGCCAGTTTCGGCTGGATCTACCCATGTCCCTTAATTTCAGGATATGGTTTAGGATGTTTTTGGTTACAAAGAAGAGTTACTAAGGTGTTCATAGGGAGGAAGGACCCTGCACTGTGTGGAGCAGGGTGTGTTCCCAGCTCGGTGTGGATGGGGATCCTGGGTTCCTATGGCATTTAAAAAGGGTTTTAGTATTTTAAATATTTACTGACAATAATACAGGTTAACTCCTGGCAACTGCAGCCTACCTTAAAGAGGATGATGAGCATCAGAGAACCTCCTAATGGAGATGGCTTCAAATGTGGCAAACAAGCCACTGGGCAACATGTCCTCGTTTCTACCACAGACAAAATTCTACCTAAAAAAGGGCAAGCTTGGATGCAGGCAGAGTCAACCTCTGCCAAGTCAGGGTAAGCAAGTCCTCAATAGTTCCTGCCTCACAGATATACTTGGCCAGAAGGCTGAAGATGATGCTCCAATGTTATAGAGAGTTTGGGGTGACTGCTCAGGTAGCGAACTGTCTCTGTCATCTTCTCATTTGGGAAGTTCCTAACCTGCACTCCCTGTACTTGGTAATCAATTTTATTCCTTCTCAAGTCTGTGATGGGGTTGAAGACCAGATAATTTAGTTTTACAATGAGGCTTAGTTGTTTAGGGGTTAAGATGTTTTTAGGTCTAGATAGCTGTTTTAAGTTGATAATGAAGAGATATTATAGATACTGATTTACACTCAGACTTTTAGATGCACCAAGATAGGAAAGATGTTTTCTTCAAGATAGACAAATACAAATAGCCAAAACACTAAGAGTGCAACATTTATATAATTCCTGATTGTTTCATGGTTCTTCTTGCTGTAGGTAGTTTATTGTATATATGTGTAATAATATAAATGTATGTGTAAAAAATAAATATTTAATAAAAAAGAAAAAGGTGTGTGTGTGTGTGTGTGTGTGTGTGTGTGTGTGTGTGTGTGTGTGTGTGTGTGTATACTATGGTCTACACCACCATCTCTCTTTCCCCTAATTGGTAGCGGAGCAGAGGCAAGATTTCCATCTTTTCAGAGCTTCTTCCTGTGTGATCAGGGTATGAGGCTGAGTAAAACAGAAATAGTCTCTTATACTTTTCTCTAATGCTGTGCTGTTTCCCTGGGCCCCACTGATGGGTGTCCATAAAATTCCTCAGAGTTAAATAGGTGTTCTTGTTCATCCTGGTGGCAACAGCTGTCAGTGTACCATTTGTAATTGGACTAGTTACATTCTGGAAGAAATAAACTATGTCGGTTTATTAAAAAGGAAGTTCCAAGGCAAAATCAACCAACAACCAAAACACCTCCCTCCAAAAACAAAAACAAGCACAAACCCAGGGGATATGATAGGTACCACCAAAGGGGTCGATAATCCGAGAGCATTCATTTTGCCCAGTTTTAGAAGCACTCATGCAAGGCCTGCTCCAGACAATGCTAGCACTGGCAGGCGGTTTAAAGCAAAGCATGCACAACTGTGAAATAAGTACTTTGCTGTTCTGGCCCATAGAACAGCTCCTGGGGGTCTGAGTCTTCAGCTTCATTAAAAGGCACATATGTGGGCAGGAACTCTAGCTAACCCAGGAGCATGGATTTAAACCGGATTTAGCTCCTATCATCTCTCCTCTGAGCCTTGGTTTCCTCACTACAGAACTGAATTAGGGAAGATTGCTTTTCCTGAAACACAGGCTTAGGGAATTTTGGAGAAAGGTAAACATAAGAGGGGGTATAACTGTTGTTCTCTGAGTTCCTACTAGAACCAGGCACTGGTGTGTGTCCACGCTGTACAGCGAGCAGGGACACGAGGAACCCAGGAATAAACTATTAGAAAGAGACTCAACTTAGGACAAGGGGAAAGCTCGGCATTAGAGACCAGGCCCACACTAGCGGATCCTAGGATTCACCCCCAGCACCACAAAAAACAAAACAAAAAAAAACAAAAACCAAAAAAAAAAAAAAAAAAAAAAAAAAAAAAACAGCTGAACTAGAAGGAAAACAATCTGGAATCTAATTCCAATCTGTTCCTAGCTTTTCTGTAGCTTTAAGAAAAGTGCCCTCAGCCTCAGTCTTCAGCTTAGGAATTGATTCTTTCTGTCCTCTGACTCTCGATGCTGAACCAGACACCTCTGGAGGAGACCAGCCGCTGACCTGGCAAACTCTGCATATGAGAGGAGCAATGCCACAGACCTAATTAACATCACCCTGTTATGGGCACCACGGAGCACACGCGACCTGTCGGGATAAATAAAACAGTACCTGAATCTAAAATGTCAGGAAATAAAGAGTAAAAGATTAGTGCATTATGTGCAGATTTTTTGTGTACAGATGAGCAGTGGCTGCTTTAGACCCAGCAAGCTAGCTCATCATGATGTCAATGGTGTGTACTGGAAACTGCTTGCCAAGAAGTTGAGGACTGAGACCCTGAGTTGTAATGGATTCACACAGAGATGTGAGCACAAGGGTATAGACACTGACAGACCTACTTGAGACTTCTTTCTGTCGTCTTGCGGGCTTGAGCTATCTTAATGGACCTTGATTCCCATGTTTATATAACGGTATTGATTAATGCCTGTGTCAGTGGAAGGTGGCAAAGAGTAAACTAAATGATATGAATAAAGTTCATGTCTCACTGTTCTGAGTATTTCTATAGGGATCATCCAAATCCACACCTTGACACACACTTAGAAGCTGTGTTCCCTCATGGGTAATGAGGAGTCTGCCTACATGCAATAGTATTGTCTCTCTCTCTTTTTTTTTTTATTATACTATGAATTGCATTCATATGTTCCTTAGTGATGTTTATCATAGTATCTTAATAAGTTCCCCCCTCCCCCCAAAATATAGACAGTAAGGCAAGAATCTGGGGCAAGTAATTTGTTTGTTGAATATTATCAGGAAACAGAAGAGCAGGGATGGAATCTAGCAAAGTGTGTAGCGCTGAGCTAATTACCACTCAGGAGAAAGGGGTCTCTAAGACCCTTTAGGGACATTCTTGGAAACAATAGAGAAAAATGTTCCTTATAATTGAGGACACCTCCTTAGTATAGATCCTTTCTCTGCAAAGCTGATCTCAGCTGTAAATGGTGATTCATTAGGTCAGCGGTACTGGGCAAGGACACAGATCTGTCCGTGATGGTGTGCTGACGTCAGGCAGACTGAAATGTGGGGGAAATCTGCTGTTCTTGGGAACAGCAGGGTCAATAAGCTTGAGTTTCTTGCTTTTGTTATCCTATGGCTGGGAAGTTTATAGGGTTAGTGACTGAGTCAACAGTGAACCCCACAAATCAAGCACAGCCCTTCAGAGTGTAAATATTTACTTAGTGAAAAAAGAATGGATGGGCAGGTAGACAGACATGAATGGACAGGCATATGGATGAATAGATAGGCTTTCTACTTTATAGTGTTAAGAACGAAGTAGGTCTATAAATGAGGAGGTGATGCATGGAGGTTGCGTGCGTGTGAGTTTTCACCTAGTGTAATCAATTTGGAGTAGGAGCAGGTAAGTCAAATAGTTCTCAGGAGAAATTAATCTACAGCTGGGTCAAAGGAACCATCAATACTGGACCCGTTGAAAAGTTGGCACATTCGGTGCTCCAGCTTGGAATCAATATCACAAATAGGACCCAGAAGAGCAGGAGAAGTGACACTGTGGAGAAAAATAGTCTGTGAGTGGAGTCAGAAAGGGGAGAGCCCAGAAGGACCGGGGACCAGTAGGTAGGACTCAAAATAACTCAAACTTAGGCTCTCCTTAGGCCTCTGCAAAGCCGTTGCCTTGCTGACAGCACTGATTTTTTTCGGGAAGCTTAACTTCCCTCCCAACAACAAAGAGCCTTTGATCAGGAAATGAGGAAATTAAAAACACAGCGCTTGAGATTTGGGGTGCATTTTGTGTTTACCCATCGTCCAAAAAGTTTGTGGTTGACCTCTGCCAGCCACCATGCATCCCAGTCAGTTGATTCTGTGGGACTCTACAAACCTTAAGCCTTGCTCAGTGTGTATGCTCTAAGCGATTCTTTAGTAAGTTCTCATGATGTGCCCCTGACCTCTCTGGTTACTCTCATCCCTCTTCCTTCTTCTCTGAAGGACTTTTTGATCTCTACCTAATAGTTGGCTGTGGCATTCTGTTTCTGCTCCCATCAGTTGCTGGATGAAGTCTCTCTGGTCTCTTTGATGACAGTTCTGTTAGGCTCTGGTCCCTGAACTCTCTGCTTGCAGGACAAACTCTCTGTTGAAGGTTCTGTGGCTGGGTTTGTGTCCTAACCCCTGGTCTTGAGGCCTTGTCTGGCTACAGAAGATGGCTGCTTGAGGCTCCGTGTGCTACGTTGTTAGGAGTTGTTGCTAGAGTTACTCTTGTAGATTCCTTGGGGTTTCCATCCCCCTAGGTTTTTACCTCACTCCCAAAACACTACCCAATTCCAGTTGATTCTCCCAGTACTTTCTCCGGCCCCCCAGCTCTCCCACCCCCCCCTAACCCCCCAAACCCTCACTCCCCTACTGCCCCCACCACCTGATCCCTCCTGTTCCCAATCCCACCTACTGACAGTTCACCCACAAAGTCTATTCTATTTCCCTTTTGCTTGCAACCTCCCTGGAGCTCCCCTTGCTCCTTAACCTCTCTGGGCCTGTGGACTGTACCATGATTGTCTCTTACTTTACAGCTAATATCCAATTATAAGTGAGTACAAAGTATGCTTGTCTTTCTGGGTCTGGGTTGAGGGAAGAGAGGGGAGGGAAACTGTGGTCAGGATGTAATATAGGAGAGAAGAATAAAAAAAAATGAAAAAAGTAGTATCTTAATTGAGATATGCTATAAGTACACATTAGATTTCAAAGAGTTAGTGTGAAGGAGATAAAATTATTTGAAAATCTTTAACACTAACCTAATGTTAAAATTTTGTACTTTGATTATAGGTGGCAAAATAAAGAGGGCACGCTATTTAAATATAAATTAAGAGTCCATTTTGAGTGCAGTTGCTCAGCTTCCTGTTGGTGTTCAGGGATGTGAGCTCTTATCTGCCTGCCACTTCCATTCCATGGCGGATTCTAACCCTCCATAACCATGAACCTAATATAAACTCCTCCTTTTGGGAAAAAATTGTAGTTGAAAATTTAAAATCAATTTCTCTAAGTAACATTTCCTTTTTCATTAATAAGGTTTTTTGAAAAAAACTTTGAAATTTGACAATCAGATAAAAAGCATATATAACTTGCTATTATCAAGAGATAAATAACTTTTATGTATTTTTATGTTTTTAACAAAGCTAATTAATTGTGTTTTCACATTTACATGTCATTCTTCTGTGCTCCCTGGTTAGACTGCATAATGAAACTTCTAAGCTCATTTCTTCATGTCATGGAAATACCATTTGAAAACATGCTTTGGAAATACAAATTTTTATTCAAGGTGAAATAGTCTTTCATATAGATAAAGCCTAATTTATTTACTCATCCTCTTCTTGTTGCGTATTTAGATTGTATTTCACTACTATATATTGTAACAATATGAATAGAACTGTGTAATGCCCTTCATGAGTAGTATTTTCTTCTCATTTCCCTGTCAATCCGTGAGATGATTTCCTATACATACTCTCTTTTAACAGATGAGGAAACTAGACAAGAATTAAAAAAAATATATCACTGTCCTAGTTTGGGTTTCCCCGAACCAGATCTTGGATGAGGATCCAAATTCAAGGCTTCACACGTTCTCAAGAATCACTCTGTAGGGGAAATGTAAACCTGAGATGAGGAAGGGAAGATAACGAACAAAATGTTGATTGTTGTTGATTGTCAAGCAAGTTGGTAGCCAGAGCTTAATCCTGCAAGGCAACTCTCAGGACCAGAGCAGAGTTTGTAGCTCAGAGTTAGCCAATTGAAGACCTGGGTCCTTTTCCACCAACCCTAGTCTCAATTGAGGTTGCTTCCAAAAAGTCTTAATTTCCATCATTTTCTATTCTGTGGCACAGAGACAGATGTGGAGGATAGGGGGAAAAGTAGGCCCTGGTGGCCAGATCAGTGTAGGTTATCAGAAGTGGGGTAGCATTTCCTACAGTAGTGAGTTCAAGGTGGACCTAGAGACTGACAGAGAGATGTACACTGTTGATGTCACCCAGCTAGACACCCACCATCAACCTGAGATTTAAATGCAGAAGTATTTAACCAAGGAGACCAGGACTTTAGTGACATGGCTTTGTAAAGAGAAAACCTCCCTGTGACCTTGGTTAGTCACCTCATCTGTCAGAGCTCCAGGATTTGGTGAGGATAACACTTCAGGTAATATCTCACTGAAATTCTTGTCTGGGAGGCCACAGGGTGGGTCTGGGCATTTGGGTTAAATGCAAGAACATCATCTGTTTAGCATTACTGGCCATTCCACCAGGTGGGCAGGTGTCACATCTTGCAGATATTTAGTGCTTTCTTGGGAATAGCTAATTAAAAGAAATTAAATAGAAAATGGGCCTGTTCCTGAGTTTATGAGACGAGGAGTTTTCCAGATTAATTACACAATATACAAAACACACATGGCTCATTGAAATACATCACAAGTCCTTGATGAATTTTGTAGAATTTCATATTTCTCTGGCAAGAGGGAGACCAATATACAGTTGAGTTGCTCATCTCTATGCACCGGCCGTCGTCAGGTCTGGAGTCCCCAAGGAAGGGGCTTAATTACTCCATAAGCTTCACATTCAAGGGCTCCTCAGTGCTAAGCTTCTGCTGAACTGCATGAAAGTAAAAATGACAATGATAGCAAGTGACACATTTATCAAATATGCAGATTCTGAAGAAGTCATTATGGGTTGCTCATGCCAATGAGGCTCCAGATGGAACCCAGGTCTCCTGCGGCCCTCCTGCCCAATTTAAGGTCACAAGAAAGGGTGAGATCAAAGCAAACTGGGGATTCCAAACCCATGTGGCCTATCTACAAAAACCATGCTCATTCTCCGAGGTCACCTGTCTCTGTATCCTCTCCCCTGAATATGTTCTAAAATGTTATCAGCCACTGGTAAGCAAAGAAAAAAATTTGTTTTTGTTTTTGTTTTATTTTATTTTATTTTTGGAGACAGGTTCTCACTGTAGTTCAGACTGGCCTAGAACTCAGGATGTAGCCCAATCTGGCTTGCTTCATGCACAAGGCAATCCTCCTACCTACGTCTCCCAAGGGCTGAGATTACAAGCATGAACCACCATACTTAGTGTTGGAAAGCAAGTGTGATTGGATTGCACTAAGCCATTCCTAAGTGACAGCTCCCCAGAGGAAGATTTCAACACCCAGCCCAGACCATGCCTGCATATTCATGCACTCATATTACATTCTTTAGTGATATGAAACGTAAGTTAATATTGCAGAGATTTGGATCTATAGATTGACTGGCTTATTCTGAGATACTACAGCTTCCTGGTGATTAATTTTGATTGTTTACTTGATTAGATTAACAAATACCTAGTGGATTGGTGAAGCAGAACTCTCTAGGTGTGCCTTTGATGACATTTACAATGACAACGGCTCCTGGAGGCTCTGACCTAATGACTGGATTAGCCCTTTGATGGATTAGACCATGATGATGTATGGGACATGCTGAAGGTCAAGAGGTGGGGCTGAATTGGAGGATGTAGGTGGCTGGAGCATGTCCTTACTTGACTAAGCTCCCCTGTCTCCTGCTATCAGCTCTCTATCCACCAAGAAGCAAAGAACAACCTCTACAACATGTTTCACCCCATTATGCTCTGCCCAGGCTCATGGGCCAAGTGAACACACACTGAACCATCTACAGCTATAGGTAAAGCTAATTCTTAAGTAAGTGTTTATACTTCCTATTTTTATTAAAAATTTATTATAAAGAATTTGGAAAAAAAAATCACCCACTGAAATTAACCAGACCCAAAGTCTATACATGTCAAGGAACACAGAGCAAGACATGTATTCCCAGTTTCTCTAAGCTCCATTCTAATAAAGAAGCCAGGTGGGCACTGTCACATTCACTGCCACACTATCCACAAGGGTCACTATGGATAGATGTCCTAAGTATCCAAGGAGGGGTGACTAGATACACAAAATGTGGCCTGAATACCTCATGGAGTACTCACCAGGAAATTCTTCACACGCAGTAGCATGGATGAACCCTGATGACATCATGCTGAGGGCAGTAAGTCACAGAAAGACTATATGAGTCCACAAACACAAGGTATTGGAGATGGTCAAATTCATAGGCTAAAAGGGGAATGGTAAGTACCAAGGTTTAGGGCGAGGAGGAAGAGACTAATTACTAATCGAAAGGCATACCATTTCAGCTAAGATGCGTTAGCTCTAGAGATTTGCTGTTCAACATCATACCTATTGCTATTAATAACATAGACTTTAAAAGTGTTAACAATGAATTGAGATACAGTTCAGTGGTAGAGTTCTTGCCTAGTGGACCCAAAGCCCTGGTTCAATAGTAACTTCTGCCCAGTACTATAAAAGTAATTGACAGGGTAGATAATTGTTCTTAATATAATTCATTTAAATTTAAAATTTACAATTTAAAGGTCTGAAAGTAGTAAGGGTTGGTAAGGATATGGTGAAATGGGAACCCTCTCTTGCTAAGTATACAAGAACACATTGCAGAACAATTTGGTATTAGCTGATACAGTTGAGGACACTGTGTTTGAGTGTGTGGGTATAGGTGTATTTGTGTATGTATACGTGTGTGTATGTATGTGTGTGTGTGTGCCTGTGCATGCACACGTGTGTGTGTGTATGTGTGCGTGTGGGCATCTGCGTGTGCGCGCGCGTATGTGTGTGTGTGTGTGTGTATGTATGTGTGTGTGTGTGCCTGTGCATGCACACGTGTGTGTGTGTATGTGTGCGTGTGGGCATCTGCGTGTGCGCGCGCGCATATGTGTGTGTGTGTGTGTGTGTGTGTGTGTGTACGTGTGTGTGTGTGTGTGTGTGTGTGTGTGTGTTAGGCCCAACGCTGATCCTGGGTGTCTTCCTTTATTGTTATCACCTTATGATTTCAAAGGAAGTCTCTGAATTCAGAGCTCTCTAAGTGGCTAGACCTGCCGGCTGATGAGCTCAGGAATTCACCTGTTATCTCCTCCCTAGCATTCAGATTACAGGTGTGTGCAGCCACTTTCAGCTTTTACATGGGAGTTGAGGATTCCAATCTAGGGCCTTCTGCTTGGGCAGTGAGAGACTAATTTCCTACGAGTCAAGGCAGAAGTTACTTTTTCAGAAACGAGAGAACAGATGAGAGGACGGCAGCATCAGAGTCACTGGGGATAGTGCTGGGAGAATCAGTGGTTTTCAGCCTTCGGGCCTCAACCCCCTTGGAGTGGTAGATCAGACACCCTGCATAGCGGATATTTGCATTATGATTCATATCAGTAGCAAAATCACAGCAATGAAGTGACAAAAAATAATTTTATGGTCGGGGTCACCACAGAGTGAAGAACACAGTATTAAAGCGTCACAATATCCGGAAAGTTTGAGCACCACTGCTCTGAATGATCTATTTCTTTGTGAGGATTATGCCATATGTTAGCAACTACAAAGGCATTCAAAATTTGGCGGTGCTAATACTCTGACTGCAAACTCCAAGGCTGTAGCAGAGACTGAACCAATGGTGAACTTGGCTGGAGATTGAGCAGTTCTGCTCACTGCTAAATCCCTAGCCTCTTGCACCATGTTCAGCGAGTTGACTAATGAATGGCTCTATTCAGATACTTCCTGTGTTGGGAGGGACCATCTGTGCTTCGCTAGCCAGAGAGAAAAGTGTTGAGAAAAGCTGAGAGAAGGTCTTGGGCTCCCTGCATCTTGGAGTCTCTCCAGATTTAGATCTGACTGGGAATTCAGACAGCTGGTCAGTAGGGAACCCTACTAAGATGAATAAAAATTTTTTTGTTCTTACAAAAAAGTGTGTGTGGGGGGGGGGGGTGGGGAGTGGGGGCGGTGAGCATGCCATAGCATACAAGCAGAGGCCGTGGTATAATTTTCAAGAGTTGGTCTTCTCTTTCCACCATGTGTGTTCCAAGGATCAAACTCAGGTCATCAGAGTTGGTGTTAAGCACCTTTCAAACAAACAAATAAAACCCAACCAAAAAATAAAAAATAAAAACCCAGTAAATATTTTAGGTCTTGGAAGCTCTAAGGTGCCTGTCCCATTGACCCAGCTTATCATTTGTAACATGAGAATTGTGATAGCTGGAACGTGAAATGGCCCCCCACAAGCCTGGGGGTGCCCCTCGGGGTGCCCCTGGTGTTGGTGCGATGTGGGGGAGGTTGTGGAACAACTTGTAGTATGTGGAGCCTCACTGGAGGAAATGGGTCACTGGAGGAAATGGGTCACTGGAGGAAATGGTCACTGGAGGAAATGGGTCACTGGAGGAAATGGGTCACTGGAGGAAATGGGTCACTGGAGGAAATGGGTCACTGGAGGAAATGGGTCACTGGAGGAAATGGTCACTGGAGGATATGGGTCACTGGAGGAAATGGGTCACTGGAGGAAATGGGTCACTGGAGGAAATGGTCACTGGAGGAAATGGTCACTGGAGGAAATGGGTCACTGAGAAATGTCACTGGAGGAAATGGGTCACTGGAGGAAATGGGTCACTGGAGGAAATGGTCACTGGAGGGAAATGGGTCACTGGAGGAAATGGGTCACTGGAGGAAATGGGTCACTGGAGGAAATGGTCACTGGAGGAAATGGGTCACTGGAGGAAATGGTCACTGGAGGAAATGGGTCACTGGAGGAAATGGTCACTGGAGGAAATGGGTCACTGGAGGAAATGGTCACTGGAGGAAATGGGTCACTGGAGGTGGGCTTTGCAGTTTATACCCTGACCCTACTTTCTGCTCTGTCTTTGTGTCCTGGTTTATTGAAAAGTAAACTTTGGATGCCACAGGAACACAAACTATCTGGCCTTCCCTGTCATAACAGACATACGCCCTTAAAACTATGAGTCAAAATAAGCCATGCTTCTCTTGAGTTCCTTTAGGGAGGTGTTTAATCAATGACCGAAGAAGCATTAGAGATGACGATAGCTGAGCACTGAAACAATTTTGTTTATCCACACCGTGGCTCTACCTACAGTTTTCTAAGCCCTGGCTTCTCACTCTTAGTACCCACCACAAAAACAACCTGGACAATGATGCCCTCAGTGCTCTGAAGGGTGGCACAGATCCCAGGGCAGCGGTTCTCAGTGCGGCCTCCAGCCCTGCAACATCAGTGTCACCTGGCAGCTTGACAGCAGCACAGAGGCTCAAGACTCGTCCGCAACTCAGGAGCTCTGGGAGTGGGGCTCAGCCTGCTGTGTGTTCTGAGGACCCTTTCGTACATATTCAAGTTTGAGGAGCACTGTCTGGCAGGCTAGGGTGGCCAACGTTCATCCCTGTGAAAGATGACCATTTACAGTGTGTTTGGGCTGCATGTGGACCACAGTTGGACACTTGTGGTACAGTAACCAAGAACGCTTCTTCCTACTTGCTACAACGGAATGGGATTTACAGATCACAAGGTTTGGTTGAGGAGTGACCCACTACAGGGTGGGTGTATTAGCTGATCAGAATAGATACCAGCCCAGGGCCCGAAGGGGCCCTTCCTATGCTAGACAAGAACCCTTTCCACGCTAAGGGCTCTGGGAAAGGATCCTGACAGGCTACCACAAAGTTCATCTGAGACACAAATAGCCACGGGGTAGAGAAGGAGCTATTTGCCAAATGTGTGTTTCACTGTTTGAACAACTGACTCTCGGCTGTGGCAGTTCATGCCAGCTGCAAAATTGCCCTAGTTCCAGCGGGTGAAAGCCTTAACATTTAGCTTCATTTAACTCTACTACCTCATGTGGAAACCAAAAGACATCAACCTAAGGAGGCGGCAACCCTGAGAGGAGCACCAAGCTAAGGGAATCAGAAAGCACCACGGCATGGCGATGTTTCCTTGAAAGGGCTCTCCGAAGATGCATCCTATTTCCAGGCAGACCGTTGGTTTACATGTCCCAGTGGCATGTGAAGCTCTGTATCCAAAGAAAAAGAAGCCCAGATAGGTATCGGAAGATAGGTGTCTCCAAAAGCAATGACCAAATGTTCCCTCCGAAGTGAAAGTTCTGAATAGCCTACCCCTCTTCTCTGACTGTGTGCCAGGTGCAGATCAGCTCGGAACCCTGTGCCCCAGTTGTGTGTTGGGCAGGCTGCAATGCTTGTTTATTAGTGAAATGCATCTGATCAGAGAGGCCTGCCTGACAAGTTCATTACATATCAATTTAATTAGCTGATTTACATTTAATTTACATTTCAATTAATGTCTTTAGCAACAAAATGCTGCCTTAATAGGGTAATTGCCTGTTAGGCAATATGTAAAAGAATAAATAGTCGCATTCTGAGGAAGAATTCTTATTTTCAATTTTTTATTACCATAAATAACTGAAATAATTATTGCTCTTAAGGGCCATGTCCTCGTTTCCTTCTGGGCCTAATTATAAAGACTTAGTACCTCATTAAGCAAAATGGTTTTGGAGTCACAGAAAAACATTACTCTGATCGTGACTCATTAGTTTCAACAAAAAAGGGGGAAACTGCGATGGTAGGCATATTTGCGGGGGCTGGGGCTTGTGTCCTTCCTGAGCTGTCCCAAAGATAGCACAGGTGTGCTTGCAGTGCACACCTGTTGGGATATTACTATGAAGGGCGCTCAGAACAGTCTGCTCCAATCAAGTACTCCTCCTGAGGCAGACATTAGGGGCTGCTAGGGTTTTGTTTGTTTGTTTTGTTTTGTTTTTTAATGCTTCCTTACATAACATAAACTCTGTCCCTCTCCTTAAGACAGTTGTAGCCAGTTCCTATTGGAAAAGATGTTTTTCAGAGATCTGAGAGCCGTGTACTAAGAGATACCAGCCAGGAGCTATTTTTGAGAATGGCACAGGGACAGAAGAGATCTGGCACCTTCAAAAGGAAGGTCAAATTATCTAGAAGTGGGGAGACGGAAGGAGGCTCGGGAATTCAACAGGAAAAAGCTGGCAAACACCAGGGCTACGGTAGAGGAATTCCTGGGTAGATTTGGCAGTGTAGTCACATTGCCACAGGGCAAATGGGGCGGGCTTTTATGCCTTGAGAATGCGATATGTATCTTCCAGGAAGCTGAATTCCCGAACACATGCATAAGAGCAAATACTGAAAATGTATGAGTCTCCGGGCGGGAGCTATTTAGACTCCTGCTGTCCTCTCTCAGTCTTGGCAAACTTCACTTGGTCGCTCCCTAGCACTGTCACACAACCCGCTTTTCTCTTGTGTTCTGCTGCGGTGCAGTCCACAGTCCAGCACAGTGCCACCGCGTGGAATCAAGATGCAACTGCAGGAGAGGAACACCGACGTCCTTTTGGATTTGATTTAGTCAATCAAATAAATGTAGTGCCCACTCAAGGAAAGAAAGAAAGAAAAGAAAGAAAGAAAAGAAAGAAAGAAAGAAAGAAAGAAAGAAAGAAAGAAAGAAAGAAAGAAAGAAAGAAGAAAGAAAGAAAGAAAGAAAGAAAGAAAGAAAGAAAGAAAGAAAGAAAGAAAGAAAGAAAGAGAAAGAAAGAAAGAAAGAAAGAAAGAAAGAAAGAAAGAAAGAGAAAAAGAAAAACAGTGGGATGCCAGAAAGTTGCAGCAATGAGGAGTAAGAAAAGGGTAACTTTGTTATTTAACTAAAACACAGGAACATATTTTTCTCGTAATATTTTGAAAGCATTTGAGTCTATTAAGTCTCAACCTCTAGCTTTCTTCTCTCTCTAATTTAGAACCAGCTAGTCTATGTCAGAGCTTAGGAAATAAAAGGGCATATAGTCCACAGTTCATATTCCTAAATCACATTTCTAAGATTTCTTTTCACCCTTGGGAGGAGGCTTTCAGTTCCAGGAACACCTTAGCCACTCCTATCAGGCACTACAATCTTGAGGAACACGAGCAGGATGGCTGGACTCCCTGTATCCAGCAGGGGGCGCCCGCAACTTCTCCTCTTGGTAACACATTTCTTCTGTAAATTTAGGGCAGGAACTCAGCTCTCCCAGACCCAACCTTTTTAATTCTGAAGGTATTTTGAACACTCTCTTCGACATGAAGGTCACATAAAACATATACTAGCTTATATAATAACTTTCAAAAACATATACTATATTTCAACTATAATACACAGGAGAAATAAACTGTAGCAGCATGTCTATATCTAAATTGCATATCATGGCATAAAAAGGCAAAATGAAACCTGCAGTCTTATTGGGCATGAGGATCTCTTGAGCCAGGATTTCTTGCCCAGCCTTTGCATCTGAGCATACATGTATGAACACACACAGACACACTGGAAAAAGTTAAACAGAGGTAACAAAGCAGTCTATATATATATATATATATATATATATATATATATATATATATACACATCTTTCCCTCTGATTTTCTGATTGAGAACTGCAAATGTTACTAGCTCCATCAGGAAGGTTGAGTTGGTGATTCAAACATGACCACAGTTGCAAGTACTAAGCTTTTTAAACTCCAGAGCAATTCTTGATAGAGTTCTGAGTGAGACAGTATCTTAGTTTTTATATTAAGAAGACATCTCAAAACATTATTTATCTTAATTTAAAAGGAAATAGCATAGCTGGACAATTCTTTTATTAAACATGGGAATAAGACTCTCTGTGTCTCTCTTTCTCTGTCTGTCTGTCTCTCTCTGTCTCTGTCTTTGTCTTTCTCTCTGTCTCTGTGTATGTGTGTGTACGTATATATGTGTGTGTGTGTGTGTGTGTGTGTGAGAGAGAGAGAGAGAGAGAGAGAGAGAGAGAGAGAGAGAGAGAGACAGAGACAGAGACAGAGACAGAGACAGAGACAGAAAGACAGAGAGGCACACACTCAGAAGGCTAATTAGCCAGTATTTCACCTAAAAGTGAAAATGCAGGATTTGGGGGCAATGCATTATTCTTTACTGCATGGGCACACAGGACTACCTTGCCAACAAGGAGGTTTCAGAAGCATAATGTAATTGTTTTGTCCACTATTTCCAAATGCTGCCCCCATCCGATTCCTGAAAGGCTTACAAGGTGAACTTAGCCTCCTGGGATCACCTTCTAGAACAACACCAACTTGTATCTTTACTTGCCTCCCTTAGAATCCCAGTCCTAAGGATTTCTGTCCTGAACTTCAACTTCCTGCCGCCTTGCTCATGCCAGTGTCTGCAGCCACTGGAGGATAGGTACTGTTGTACATTACCAGAGTCCTGTTTGGACAGATTGTCTAGGTATTTAGACCATTTAGGGCATCCTCATTATCCAAAGATTGTGCTTCTGACTTTAAGGGATCAAGTTTGGGGCAGTAGCCTACTATATAACCCATGGAACTCGTGTCCCAGCCCTGTATCATGACATCATATCTGAGCTAACCAGCCAACCTTCTAACAGCCAGCACCCATGATTCTTTGCCTTCTGTACCTTAGAGAGCGAATTGCCCAGATGGTGCTATGGGGGGAATCTATAGTTTCTTTTCTCTACTCCACCAGCAACTTCTATTCTTATGCTCCCAGTAGAGAAGAATTCATCACAGCCATAGCCCAAGAAACCAAGTGTGTGATTAGAGTTAGTACTGAACAGAATGGCCTCAGGAAAAGAGCATCCAGCAATCGTGTGCGTATAAAGACCTGCAGATCTACCAGGGGAAAATAAAGAGGGAATCTGGGGACCTAGTGCTGATACCAAGGTTTCACAGGATACTCTGAAGCAGGATCCATGGTTTCAAGGAATGGCCATTGAAGGGAGAGGTCAATGACTTTGGGAAATGTTTGGGTTTGTAGATTGGCAGGGAGGCATTATGTTATCCGCTTCACAATGGATACTTTCAGTCATGTCTTTCAACTTGGCCATGGAGAATGTGAGTCACACTCAACAAGAGTAGGGGATGGGAAGATGGGGGCTTGCACGTCAACACCCAGAAGCCACGTGGTATGTGCTTGTGATCTCAGTGCTGGGGGGTGATGGGGTACAGGAGAATCCTTGACGTTCATTGGCCGGACAGACATCCTAGACTTTGCAAGGATTTCCAGGCAGTGAGAGACCCTGTTTCAACCTCCTTCCCCCCCCCAAAAAAAAGGTGGACAGTGTTTGAGGAACTACACCCAAAGCTGTCTGCTGGTCTATGCTTGAAAAAGTGTTCACTTTTGGTAATCTTTCTGTTGGTTGTCTATGTTCTGGAGGCTGGGTTCTACTATTTAGCTAGCTCAGGCTGACCTTGAACTTGCAAGCTTCTTGCCACAGGTTTCCTCATGGGGATAGATGTAAGAGGATTACTCAGCATGCCTGACAGCACCTTTGGTCCATGGCCCAGTAACTTTCAGTTGTCAGACTCTGCAGTCTTTCTAGGGAGATAGTTTGAAGAGATAGGGACAGCAGGTGGGGCAGAGGAGGTGCAGTCTCTATTCTTTTGGCATGAGAGTAAGCAGAGGTTGACAAACAAGACCACCAGGAGGTGAGCTGAAAAGCCACTGGTCTTGTGGCAAGATGGTTTCAATGAGTCCCAAGGACACGTGTACCCATCAAAACTCATAGGGCGGAGGGATAGGAGACCAGGCTCTGACATTCCAGGCTTGCCAAGTGGAGACTTGAGAATAAGGCCATGGTTCTAAAACTACACCGCCCCCACCAGCAGCAGGGCTGGAGTATTGTAATCAGATAGAGCAAGGGTCACGCTTTGCTTCAGCAAGCACATTCCGAAGCTGCCCTGTGTCTGACAAATAGACGTGGGCTTTCTTCTCCTCTTTACAGTTTATTGGCAAAGTATCAAACATTTTATAGGGCAAGCGCTGCCACCCGTGCCCAGCTGTGCTCAGCGGTTCCTGCCAGCAAAGATGTTGCAGTTGGGACTCACACTAGGGTAACTTCAACTTTAAACGCTTGCCTTTTGAATGCTTCTCTTCATGCCCTTTAAATGTTGCAAATCAAAGAGGCACATGGGGAGGCTGGGTGATTGGCAACCTTCCTGCCCTGGTGATGAGAATATAGCCCTTTGTATGGCTATACAGCTAGCAGTGAAGCAGGGGTGGGGGTTGGTGGTGGTGGGAGAGGAATACAGGCGGCTCATCCAGGGGGGCCGAAGCACCAGCTACAGTGGAACACATTGCCTGGCTGAGGTCAGGCAGGCACTGAGGGATGGTTCACCAACTGCCAACAGTATCCTGCGGCTTCTTTACAGGCACTGGTGCTATTGTTCAGCTCCCTCCCCTCCTTCCACCCACGCCCCCCCCCCCAGCTCTCCTATTTATCCATTCAGTCCCTGTTGGAGTTCCTGCTAAGTAGAGGTACCCACTACAGAACAGATCAACAGCTTTACTGTAGATCCAAGGAGTCCCTGGCCCCTGACCTGCACTAGCCTTCTCCACAAGGTGTCCCCCGATAATGTTTGTTAAAACTGTAAAAGACAGTGCTGGAATGGCAGTCCTCTGAAGAACCTTGTCTAGCTGACTTCCCTTCAGCCTCTTTCTCATATGGTGCCAATGGAGTGGCCCTGAACTCTCTTGGTCTCCAGCAGCGGGGAAGTTGAATTGAAGACAGGGTTTAGTGTACTTTGCTCGTGTGATTTATAGTCACTTGCCATGTACAACTCAACCATTGCTAGCCATCTTGAACATAGAAATGACTTCCACAATAATTCTACCAGTAGTGTGACCCACATATCGGGAAACCTTTACAGTGAAGACACAGGGAAGCCAATTGCTTAGGTGGTGCAGTCAATTTAGACTGTGTAAGATTTGCTCTGCACTTGGATAGCAGAATGCCTTGAAATTTTATAATAAGCAAAACTTGATAGAGGTTGGAAAAGACAACAGTATGAAAGCCATGGTGCATGACCAATAAGAAGTTGTGAAGCTAAAATAAACTTTTCTGAATGCTACAGAATAAAATCCCAGTCTTGATCTTCATGCTAAAAGAAAAGCTGAGCTAGGTGTGGTGGCAGGCTTTGAATTCCAGACCTTGGTGAGGCAGGAGAATCACAAGTTCAAAACCAGCATGGGCTCCATCAGAAAATCTGCTCCCTGCCACCCCAGCTCCCTGCCGCAACAGAAACAAAGCAAAAGGAAACAAAGACAGAGCTCTAGAAAATAAAAATGCTCTTGCAAAAATTGTCAAATAGAGATACGATCAAAGAATAAATTTAAGAACTATAAGAAGAAATGTCTTAGACTGATAACTCATAAAATTAATACATTTTCCCTGGACTTATCTGCATTTTGTTTCCTTGTTATAAATACACATTCGCGATTAGAGTCAGTTTTCTATTAATATGCTTTTTATTGTTCTCTAAAGGGACCTCCTAGGGCTGGGGAGACAGCACAGCCTGAAAACTGTTTGCTGCACAAGCTTGAGAACCAAGTTGAATTTCTAGTGCTTAAAAAGCTGAGCTTGGCAGTGCACATTGGTAATCCCAGTGCTGGGAGATGGAAACAACAGGACCCTTAGGGCTTCTTAGCCAGATATCTAGCCAGTTGGCCAGCTTCAGGATCAGTGAGAGACCCTAACTCAAAAAATAAGACCTTTGGTCTCTACACACATCTTCACATATATGTATATGTATATCCTCACATGAATGCACACACATACACACATACACACACACACACACACACATACACAAAGCTATCTAAATTAAATGAGTTTCAAATTCCTGTTGGCATTATCAAAAAAACTTTGTATTCAAATGTTATTTGCTTGCCCCTCCAAGATCCTTCCTGCTTTATGATCAAATCCTCACCTATCAGGAGGACATTGTATAACTTTGCCTCCCAACTTATCCCTGATTGGACAATAAAATGGCTGAAAGCCTATAGCTGGGCAGAGGGATAGAGAGGAAAAGGGGGACTTCCTGAGAGACAGAGAACTCTGGGAAGGAGAAAGAGAAAGGCCTTTTCCTGAGAGACACAAGAAGAGACAGACATGACTATGGACCTGGAAGGTAAAGCTAGCCAAGTGGCTGGATGGGGCTAAGCGGTCAGATTAACTTAGGTGACCTCGTTGGTAGTCTTCCCGGCTAAGGCATAAGCTTTGAAATATTAAAAGATGATCTTGGTGTCTTTATTTTTATGAATGAAGGGGATCTAGGGTTAATACAACAAATTCCATCAGAACTGAAACTCTTCAGCAACAGAATAACAGTAGAAGGAAAAGAGGTTCAACAGTCTCAGAGGCCATCATGCTAGCTAAAACATAAGCTAACAATTATACAGTGTCATCAGGAGGTACAGGGCTTTGATCTCCTTATTTCTTATTTAGATATGACTTTCTCCTAACAGTGCATCCATACCTCCATCCTTTCTTACATGGGAACTGTGGTGGTTTGAATGAGAACAGCCCTCAGAGGCTCACATATTTGAATGCTTGGTTGTTAGTTGGTGGAACTGTTTGGGAAGGATTAGAAGGTGTGGCATTTTTGGAGTATGTTTCAAAGTTCAGGTCATTCCTAATTAGTCTTCTCCTCCTTCTTCTTCTTCATCTTCTTCTCCTCCTCCTCCTTCTTCTTCCTCTTCTTCTTCTTTTCTCTCTCTCTCTCTCTCTCTCTCTCTCTCTCTCTCTCTCTCTCTCTCTCTCTCTCTCTCTCTCTCCCCTCCCTACCTCATGGGTTGTTGTCTTAACATATAAGCTCTCAGATACTGTTCCAGAGCCACTCCTGCATGCCTGTCTGCCATAATGGTCATGGACTCTACTCTCCTTTGGACCTGTAAGCCTTAAATTATATGCTTTTAATAGTGGAAGCCCTATTCCCATGAGTGAGCTAACCCAGAAGCAGAGAGACTCAAATGGTATATACTCACTTATAACTGGACACTAGCCCAAGGGGTATGTCCCATGAAAGTCTTCACTTACCAGGAAAGTGGGACAGAGGGGAAGACATCCTATTGGGACTCTAGGTGAGAAAAATATAGGAGATAGGGAAACAGGTGGATCCAGAGGGTCCTAGAAACCTATAAGAAGAACACTATGATGGGTGGATCTGGGCCCAGGGGTTCTGCTCGATTTAAGGCACCAACCAAGGACAATACGTGCAGTCATCATCAAAGCCCTACCCAGATCTAGCCAAGGGACAGGACATTCTCCACAGTTAAGTGGAGACTGGGGACTGACTTTCACACGATCTCTGGTGCCCCATATTTGGCCATGTCCCCTTGTTGGGGAGGCCCAATGGCACTTGGAGGAAAGATAGCAGACTACCAAGAAAAGACTTGATACCCTAGCATCATATTCAGGGGAAGGATAGGGAAGGGGAATGGGGTGAAAGCAGGAGGGAGTCAGGGAAGGAGGGAGGGAGGGAGGAATGGGAGGATGCAGGGGATGGGATAGCAAATGAGATGTAATATGAATTATTTTATTTTTCAATAAAAATGTGTTAAAATTATATGCTTTTTTAAACAAGTTGCTGTGCTCATGGTGTTTTGTCACAGCAATGTAAAAAAAAAAAGTAATCAAGACAGAGTCCTCTCAAACACATACCTCCCTACACCCAAACCTGTGAATTTATCTTTCTTCATTAAAAGATCTCTACCCTTGTTCTGCTTTCACTTTCACATGGGTTTGTCTGTCTGTGTGTATATGTGTGTGTGTGTGTGTGTGTGTGTGTATGCCTGTGTGAGTATGTGTATGCATGTACACATGTACTCAAGTGTGCATATAGAGGCCGGTAGTCAGTTTCAGGCATCTTCCTTTATTGCTCTCCACCTTACATTTTGAAATTGGGTCTCTCAATGAACCAAGATTTCATTGCTTTGACAAGACTAGGCTTTCATCGGCCCCCTGCCCTGCTCTACCCCTCCCATCTCTGGGTTACAGTTGCAATACCATGGCCATCTTTTATGTCTGTTCTGGGTATCCAAGCACATCCTCATGTTTGCACAGCAAGTGGATGACCACTCCTCAGCCCTTCCACAGTCCTCTTTCTGCCTGCATCAGGCCATCCTACTTTTATCCCCTGGGTTTTCTTGTTCATATCCATATGGATGTTGTGAAAGTATTTGTCCAAGACAACATAGTTCCTTCCAAAATAGGGATTAATCTATCTGCTTTGGCCTAATTATTCCTCTAACTTGGCCTATACTCCTGTTCTCTCCCCTCATTCCTCAACTAGGATGTGCTTGTCTGTACAGCTTGGACAAGATGATTAGGGAGTGAAGCACACATATTACATTTTAAAAGAAATAGAATTCCAAGGTCCCCAACAGAGAGTGCTCCCCAACTCTGCCTGGTGCATGGTCCTGGTCTGGGTTCCACTGAAGGGGGGGGGAGACCAGAAAAGTTCCCAGTCTTCTCTGCCACACTGAACAAAGGCTTTATTTTGTTTTCTGAATCTACCACATTCGGTGGCATGAGGTCAATAAACATTTACACAGGGAGAGACAAGATAGGAAGAGAGACATGTGAGCACTGATTACTTCATTTGCCAAAAGAACTCTCAGTTTATGTGTGTTTTCATTCATTGTAGTCTCGTGCTTTACAAATGTGTATTAGTTCTTCCCTCCAGCTTTGAGGAAGGTGCCAGTCTGGTCATTCAAAGCCAATTTCTTTCCCTTTGCCCTTGGTCTCAGACTGTCCCAAATCCTCCAGAATATTGCTTAGCCCATAAGTCTACTGAGGTCTCTCTGTCTCTGTCTCTCTGTGTCTGTGTCTGTGTCTGTCTGTCTGTCTGTCTCTCTGTCTCTGTTTCTGTCTCTGTCTCTGTCTCTCTCTGTCTCTGTCTCTCTGTCTCTCTGTCTCTCTGTCTCTCTGTCTCTCTCTCTCTCTCTCTCTCTCTCTCTCTCTCTCTCTCTCTCTCTCTCTCTCTCTCACACACACACACACACACACACACACACACACACACACTCACCCATATCTAGGAGCTTGCCTTTTTGTTAAACTTGCTTGTGCAATTTCAACTACCTTATTTGGCATTTGTTTATATTCATTCATTATTTGAAATTTCCAAATGTATTAGGTACTTAGGTGGTTTTCTAATCAAACTCATGATAGCTGAAGTCACTGAGGGGCATCAGTTCATTTCTGACACTGAACTCTGTGGATACTTCTTGTGCCTGCTTATACCTTTCTCATGGCAAGGTGATTTTGTGTCACCACTCGTCCAATGGAGTCTGTGTGACAAAAGTTACTACAGAACCCAAGGTAACAACCCCTACCCAAGGGAGAGCCTCCTGGAAAGGGGTCTGATGTCCCTGCCAGGAGTAACTGATTATAGCTCTTCTTTCTTCTCATTGTTTTGGAACATTCTGACTGTTTTGTCTTTCTGCCTTTGTTTTTACTTTCTTTTCAAGAACTTTTCAGATGTAACTGTGTTACTAGGAGACCCTTAAATTGAAACTGCAGCCAAGGGTCATTCAGACAAGTTTAACACCAAGTTCCTTTCCACTTGCTAATAAAAACATGGCTAAAGATTAGTCACCAGTGTATAGTTTATATTATAACTTACAAATAAAGTGTTTAAGTAAGCTCCAGATAGTGGTGGAAGAACTAAGAAAAAAAAACTGTCTTGACTCACAGATGTTTGACATAATGAGAGAACATTGAATTTTGATAAAGAGGGCACATGCACTGATACAAATCAAATGACTTATGAATGATTATTCAAGATTGATGACAACATTACTACTCTGCATCCTGTATTTTAAATTGTATGAAAAAAATGTAACCACAAAAAAACACTGCCTTCTCTCCCATTTCAAAAATGTATAAAAACCTGGCTTGCTAGTTTACAAAATACACTCAGATACAAACACTACCCCTCGTCATCTCTGTCACTTACCTATCTTCTGCCCACTGACGCTTTGAGAACACCCAACCCCAAGGACCTAAACCTGACTAAGATGGTCCGTGAAAATTTTGTAATCAGAAGCTTTTATTTCTTATGAAAACAAGCCACCCTGTGTCTAAGCAGGCTGTCCCTGTTATGCTGTTCAAGCTACATAGTGGTGATCCTGCTTCAGAGGGTCATTTATCACATAGAACATGAGAAAAGTGGCTGAGAAGTGGCCGAGTTTACTGGACCACGCTGAAGAAATCAAGACTGAAAAACATGGAGAAAAATTGGGCCTGAAGAGAAAGGATCAAAGGGGTTCTAAGTGACTCCAAACCATTGTAGTATTTGCCTGGTCCTGGAAGAAAACATTGTAATGGCCACAGCAATATTAGAGCAGAAAGGGAGCCTTATATTGTCAGGACCCCAGAAGCCTCTGTGGCATCATCAGGTGAATCTAGAAAAGATACTTCTTTCTCTAGCAAGTCAAAATATGACATAGCTAGTGCCAAGGCTTCATGCACTTAGCACCTTAAGCAGGTGGGTGGCTGCACTGTCATACACTGGAGCTATGCAGTGGGTAATAGGTTGTCACTGAAAACATTCAGCTAATGGCATAGTAATACGTATCCCTGTATCCCTGAGGTCAGATATTAGGGGAGGAGGGATCCCTTTTCTGAGGACAAGGGGAGGGAGGGAGAGGGTAAGAGGAAGGGAGGGTGGGATCGGGAAGTGATGAGAGAAGGGGCTACAATCAGGATGTAAAATGAATAAATTAAAAAAAATTTAAAAAGAATACTTCTGTGTGCAGGTTGAGAGTGGCATATGTGCACATGTGTGACAGTGCCCATGCCTATGTGAACACAGAGGCCAGGAGAAGGCATCAGGCATCCTGTTCTACCACTCTCTGCCTCATTCTCTTGAGACAGGGTCTCTCATTAAGCCTAGAACTCAACCTCGGAAATCCCTCTTTCTCTGTTTCTCACAGCACAGGAATTACAAGTGTGCAGCTTTTTAGGTGCATGCTGGGATCTGAACTCAGATCCTCATGCTTGTGTAGCAGCCACACTTACCCACTGAGCCATCTTCCCAGATCTGAGATAATGCCTCTAGTCCTGTTTATGGTCTGACTCTGAAGATGTGCTAGACTAAGGGAGCAGGAGACAAATGGTAGAAACTTGGAGTGAGATAACTACCCATTACTTTTCCTGCCTTGCTTTCTACTTTAATCTTAATTTTGCTCCAGGTGACCAAACTTGATATACCTTGGTGGTTCTCAACCTGTACACATACACACACACACACACACACACACACACACACACACATACACATACACACAGACAGACACACACACTCTGAAAATTTTGAGTATGAAGCCTAGGCATATATCTATACATATATATATATATATATATGTATATATATATATCTTCCTGTTAGGACTGAAAGCCACCAGTTTGAGTCAGCCCTAGATACTGTCTCTTTAGCCTCCCCTAAACATACAGAATGGTGTGTGAACTGCAGAAGTCTGGGGTACATAGACATGGCTTTTCACCTTACTGTTAATATCCTTTCTCCTTTATCCTGGTGTGAATGTAGATACACAGACTAAAGGTGACCAGCATAATTCCACCACTAAAGAATAGACATGAACCCCCCAAAAAAAATGCGCTCCAAATGCATAAACAGTCCTTTAAAGCATGTGCTATACTTCACAAATGTAGAAACTACACTGTATCTTCATAAGAAGTGACCTGTCAACATGGAGGCTTGGATGGAGGAGAGATTCCGAGGCCCTGCCCTCACTGATGAATGGCTTCCTACTGTTTGATTCAGGGAGTGGGAGAGCCATTGTCTTCAGCTGTGTATCCACTATTGACTCCATCAGGCTCCTCTGGCTGGTGGCAATCCAGGGGCCAGGCAGATAGCCCTGGTTTAGTTAAACTGGTGGGAAAATAAAGCCAGAAGTAAAAAATATGAGAGGGGGAAAGACATGGGGAAGAAGGGGTCGATCGGGTGTGGGAGATGAGTGAGTACAGGGGCATGCATAACCACAATGAATAATATACAAGTATAAAATTATCAGAGAACCAACTTAATAAAAGAAGTGCTACAGTTCATAAAATGGAAAGATAGAAAAAGCCCGAACTTCCAAATATAATAAACTTCTGCAATAGCTTACTACCAACTAACTTAAGGCTTGTTTATGAGAAAATGGAATCCTTATTTTGTAAGCAAAAAGTAATTGAATTTTCTATTTGCAAGTAAGAGCATTCTACCTGAGTTTTGGTATTTTGTTGTACTCCATGCCATTACGATTTTTTAAAAAATCCTTGTGGTATCTTGAGAAGTGTGGCCCATGGAGATGTTTGGAGTTTAGAGGATGAGTTATTTTAGGATAAAAATACTTAATGGGCATTTTTAAAAAGTTAACGTGTACTAGGTTTCCAGGATCGCCATCCAAAGTACTGTAGACTGGGTGGCTTAACAGAGGTCTGGGATCAAAGGATCAAGTTGTTTACTTCTGATGCCAGATTTTGGTTAGTATTCTGTCAACTTGACACAAGCCAGAGTCAACTGGGAGGAAGGACCTTCAACGGAGAAAACGCCTCCATCAGATTTGCCTGTGCACAAGTCTGTCAAGGTACTTTCTTGATTAATTACTGATGCAGGAGGGCCCAGTCCATTATGGGAGGAACCACTCTTGGACATGTGGTTCTGGGTTGCATAAAAAAGCAGTCTGGGTAGAAACTTAGGTTTGAACCCAAACCCTCCAGATTTAAAGTCTTGTGACTTCCCAACTGAGCCATCTGGAGACCTTAAGACCCAGCTATACCACTCCTGGCCATATACCCAAAAGATGCTCCACCATACAACAAGGACATTTGCTCAACTATATTCATAGCAGCTTTATTCACAATAGCCAGAATCTGGAAACAACCTAGATGTCCCGCAACCAAAGAATGGATGAAGAAACTGTGGTACATACACATAATGAAATAGTATTCAGCTATTAAAAACAAGGAAACATTGAAATTTGCAGGCAAATGGATGGATCTAGAAAAGATCATCCTGATTAAGGTAACCCATACCCAGAGATACACGCATGTTATATTCTCACTTATAAGTGTATATTAGCCCTACATAGATGTCCTCTGAGAGAGTCTACCAAGCGGGGGATCAGGACAGATGCTCTGACTTACAGTGGGACTCTGCTCAGAACGCTGAGAGTTGTATGGAAGAGTGAGGAGAAGGAAGGACCCGGAGGGGTCAGGAGCTCCACAGGGAGACCATCAAGGCCAGTGGATCTGGATATAGGGGCCTTGCCCATACTGATGCGCCATCCAAGGACAATGCCTGCAGAGAACATAGACCCCCTGTTCCGATGTAGCTGAAAGATGGCTAATTCTCCAATGTGGAGTCGGGGGACCACCACCGACCCTCTGACATGCACTCTGGTACCCACGTTTGGATCACTTACCCTTGGCAAAGAAACCTTATGGGCACACAGAGGAAGGGCATGCAGGCTACCCTGGTGATACCTGACAGGCTGTGGCCAGACAATGGAAGGGGAGCCCCTGTCCCCTCCCAGTCCCCATCAGAGGCCCAGGGAAAGGGAAAAGGGCAGATGGGGAGGGAGGGTGGCAACAGGAAGAGTGAAGGAAGGTTCCTGAGATTTTGCCTTGACTTCTATTCATAATAGACTGAAGTCTGTAAATTGAACTGAATCCTCTTGTTCCCCAAGCTGCTTTGGTCATGCTATTTAACCACACAATATAAAGCAAGCTAATACAGATATTTGTATCGGGCCAGGTTTGGGGAATATTGCTGTGACAGTCACGTGTTGTTTGTAGGAGGATTGTGGAAGGGCTTTGGAATTTAGAGATGGAAAGACCCTTAAGTGCTTACAGCTTACGAGGATGCTCTGTAGAAGCACTCTAGAGATAGAGAGAGATGCAAACAACTGAGGCCTGGCTTGTGAAGTTTCAGAACGAAGTAAAGAGCCTGTTGGGCGGCTTGCATGTTGTTTTGAGCTGAGAACTTCCGGCTTCTGGCCAGCTGCGGTTGAAGATTCAGCTGTAACGAACAAGAGACCAACACCTCCCGAGAGAAACCTTTGCCTTACTGATACAACCTATGCTGGTCAGCTAGAGCCAAGAGCTCAGCGGTGATGAATAAGAAGCCAGCAAGCCTGAGTTGACATTTTCCAGAAGTACTTCTTCAGGCTCAGCACATAGAAGCTGGGGTCGGGAGTGGAGCAAGGCTGCTTCTCAAGGTCACAGCTGAACCTTGTAATATGTAAGAGTCTCCCAGATTAGCAGGAGGTGGCTGAAAGCTGCAGGATTAAGCCAGTTGTGGAGAGCAGCTCCTGTTAGAAGCCAGGAGAGGCCTCTGGGAAAAAATGTAACCTAAGTTGTAGTAGAGGCCCCGGGGTTTGGAGAGAGCCTGGGGCAAAGCTGAGGCTAGGTCTTATGAGGCAGTGTTGAAGTAGCCTGGAAAGGCTATTAATAAAAAACAAACAAACAAACAAACAAAACACTACTTGGTTCCAGTAAAGACATCAGAATGCTGGAGATGCAGGACTGAGAGAGAGATGACCACTGAGGACATCAGCGGGTGTGGAGTGGAGCCAGGCAGAGCTTACTAAACAAGCTATACCCACCAGAAGCTGAGCTTCCCAAACGCTTTGTCGCCTAGAGGATCATGAGACAGTCCCAGATGAGGGATAGTGAGCTATTTATATGGTTGGGATTCAGTTTTGTTTTGATTTAGTTATGGTTGTATCTTGGTTCTTCCTTCATGAGTGAGAACTTTGTAACTTATTTTATTTTATCTTATAGGCGCTAACTGTTGATAGATTTTGTACTTTTAAAGAGACATTGAATCTTTTAAAGACTTCAAACTTTTAAAGTATTTGTATCTCTTGAAGAATGTGGAACTTTAAAATTTATACTGATTTTTTTCCCAAACTTTATTTTATAAGCACATAACAATATTAACTACAGTAGTCACTCCAACGTTTGCAACCAGGAATTCTGGGTGCCCCACTTATCTCAGCACACCAGAGTGATTGCTTCTAGAATGGGGGAGAGTCTGTTAGGGAACAAACTCCAGCTGCCACCTCCAAAGACAGACACCTTCTAAGACTCTCCAAACAGTAATCATTTTCATTGCCAACAACGTTAAAGTTTAGATTTTATCCGCGCCATAGGAAAACACCCCTGACAGTTTCGTGGCCATTATTTGCCCTATTATAAAAAGGGGGTAGGTGGGTGGGTGGGTGGAAATAAGAGTTTGTTTTTGTTTGAATTCCCTGTGATGGCACCCAGATATCTGTTGCCGGTTTACGTCATTCACCTCACCTCTGCCTCTTTGTCATCCATTCCATGTACGTGCACAGTTCCCAGATCCACCGCCTATGCGGTCACTTCAGCCTCATGCTAAACACAGGTCATCTGACCATAAAACTACAAGAAAGCCAGAGCCCTACTGTGATTTTTATTGTGATATTAATGTTGGGGCAAAAGACACTCACGTACCTCAAAATGATGTTTATAACCTTGCCTAAGAAACTATTCCTGATTGGCTCATTAAAAGGCCTAAACCTGGGCAGGGCAGAATGGGGTAGGAGTGGCCAAAGTTTGAAGGTTCTGGAAAGAGAAGGATCTTGGGAAGAAGAAGAAGGAGGCAGGTATCAAGGGAGGAAGGAAGCAGATCCCAGAACCACCATGATGGTTTAGCATGGAGACCATACATGGCTAGATCAGCATGGATGGAGGAAAGAGGCCAAGAATAAGCAAGTATTTATGGAATTATGGATGGGAGGTAGCCCAGACAGAAATGATTAAAGCAGATGGCATGGGATAGAGGATGGGAGACAGTGGAAGATAACTTAGGAGGTAAAATAAGGCTATTCTAAAATCTATCAGGTGTTGATGTCTTTATTGATTGTGAAAGTGGGTTAGATAATACCGCCATCATAATTATAAGCCCTATAATAAAGTTTATTAGTCCATACTTTTAAATTAACAGCAACATATTAACATGACACATTGGGGAGAAACAAGAAAGGAAAGGTTCTGATTTAATAGTAGTGTATTTATGTGTCAAGTTGACAAAGGATCAATTATGCTGACTAGGCTTTTTGGTTTGCTTGTTTTTGTTTTTGTCAATTTGACCCAAGCTACAGTCATTTGGGAAGAGAGAACCTCAGTTGAGAAAATTAGATTGGTCTGTGAGCAAGTCTGTGGGGGTATTTTCATGATTAATGATTAATGTGGGTCTGTCCTGACCACTGTGGGAGGTGCCATCTCTGGACAGGTAGTCCTGGCTTGTATAAGAAAACAGATTGACATGTTTGGTTGATGTACCTAGAGGGTCTGCCTGTTTCTGAGGGGAGCGGAAGTGTGGGGGGTTGATCTAGGGGGAAGGGAAGGCCAGGAGGGGAAACTGAGGCGAGGGGAGGGAGGAGAAACTGCAGTCAGGATATGCTACATGAGAGAAGAAGAAAGAAAAGAAAGAAAAGAGGCTAAGCAAGTCGTGGGGAACAAGCCAGTCAGCAGCATTCTTCTATGGTCTCTGCTACAGTTCCTGCCTCCGGCTTCTGCCTCGACTTCCCTTGACGGTGGACTGTAACCAGTAAACTAAATTAAACCCTTTCCTCCTAAGTCACTTTGGTCAGTGTTTTACCACAGCTACAGGAAGCAACTAGTACAGCCCTCTTTCATTAGTGTGGAGATGGCTGTTTGCGCGTGGTGCATGCACCGGGCTGCATGTCAAAATCCTAACCTCCTTTCCAAGACAAGATGGATTCACACTGAATGGTTGCGGTGATTAAATGTAGAGCTCTTTAGCAGCTCTGTGAGAACTGCGCCGACAGGCTCTTTGTTTTGTAGTGGAGAAAGTAGTAGTACTGGGCCTGAAGAGGTCAGAAGGCATGCCCACTTCTAAAAAGGGGTTTGTAACCAAGACTCAAATTCTGTCCTGTGTTCTTCCCCCCGCCCCAACTTCCACTCCCACGTTAGTCCATTGCTCATGTCCGTTTAGCCTGAGCTTGCTATAAAAAGAGTGGACATGATCCTTCACTAGTTTATTACTTGCTAAAGCTCAGCTAGAAGAATGGCAATCTAATTCTTATTGACTGTGATGGCATCTAATTTAGAGAGACAGTATAAATAAAACAAAACATTCTCCTGAGTATCTATTATGGCATGTAACAGCCCAAATGCATCTTCCCAAAGGGTACAATTCACACTCCTCTCTGGGTTCCTTTCTCCAGGAGGCTGGCCTGAGAATCTGGTCACAGAGTTTTCTTCAGCCTTCTGGAGGCTAGCTGAGGAAATCTCTGTCTGGAGAACCAGTCAGGAGGAAGGCCTCCTCAGCACTGAGGGAACTTTCTGGTCAGACCGCTGCCCTGCCCCGCCCCGCACCCCCCCCCCCCCAGCGGCAGCTTGGGGGAGCTCAGGTTGGCTGTGAGCTTACCCAGTTTGAGACAATGGGAGTGAGTCGGTGTCCCTCCCAGCTGGGGAAGGGAGCCTTGGACTTGTAAAAGGGCAGGTAAATGACTGAACTTGGTGAAAATAAAGACAGTCAAGAGTCGAAGAGCTAGATTTTAATTCACTAAGCTTAGTGAAGTTAAAGATAAAGACAGGGAGCTATAGAGGGAGAAACGGGGAGTCAACACTCCTACCCCAGACCTCTGGGTTTTTAAACCAAGGGTATCTGAATTGCAGGAGCCACATCCAGGACACCTCTCATAGCTTTGCTATGTGTTTACTCAAATAGCCAGCTTTTGACACGACTTGGCCTAAAGTCTGTTTGATTTGCTTTGGAAGTGTCCCTGCAAGGAACTAGCCTTTTAACACATTTTGGTCTTGTGGACTGTTGGCAGCAGAGGGAACAGCCGCTTATTTCCAAGCTGAAGCTTACTGGGAGGGGACATCTTCTCCACGTTCAGACAAAGGCCCAGGCTCCTCTATACAAAAAAGTCTGTACACCATGGTGATTTCTGCTTTAGTGTGTTTACATGTGTCTCGATATGTTAGTATGCATGGGGATGCACACATGCTTGTGTGTGTGCCATGTGTGTGGAGCCCAGTGGTCAGCAGTGGTGTCTGTATCACTCTCTAACTTGTTTTTCAGGCAGGGCCTCTCACTGAACCTGTAGCTCACTGGTTAGGAGAGGCTAGCTCCTTGGAGTCCTGCTTTGGTGTTCTCAATAGTGGGGTTACAGGTGCCCCACTTCACTCAGCTCTTTGTGGGAGTGGTAGGAATCAAACTTAGGCCCCCGTGCTTACATGGCAAGCACTTTACTGACTGAGCCATCTCCCTAGACTCTGTTTTATCTTTTCATTGCAAACTATATCAGAGACTTAAAAAATCATTTCTGTTAAACCTTTCATAGTGTTCTTAGTTGATAAGCATAGTGTTAAAGGTTTAGTAATAGTTCTGCTCTACTGTGCACAGAATTGTCAACTCAGATGATAGACACATGCTTTTAACAACAATTCTATTCAAGTGCAAGATCGTAAAATTATTTATATAACAGCTGTTCTGTGATGAATACAATAATGACCACAATAATCATTAGTATTTGCTGTATTTCTCCTCACCGAATTGGCATATTTGTTACTGATAATACTAAAATACACAATACTGAATCATCGCCCTTTAGCAAAAAGAGAGCTGCCTTTGAACTATGACAGCTGTAACTTTAAATTTCTGCTTTGCCTGGTACTGTCATTATTCTTGAATAAACTAATTTATTACAAGTTGGCTTCCTGTTTTTAAAATAGGAATGCTGAAACCTTGCAGAATCATGTAAATTATGTCATTATGTTCCTAAAATAATCATGTGCAATGCCTGATACACTGGATGTCGCTGGATAGTGATGGTGGCTATTGTTATTAATATTCTCTTTACTAACGAAGGCAGTGAGTGTTAAGGATCAGTTTCCTTATGGACACTGAGTTCGAATAAATGTTAGTCATCAACAGAAATGTTTAAAAGTGCCTCTGATCATCTGGCTGAGTTACAGTCCTCACTCCAATAAATGCAAAATAGATGGTATAAGAGAAAAAGTTCTCAGCTAGGGCGGTGACATATTCCTGTGATCCTAGCACTCGGGGAGGCAGAGGCAGGCATATCTCTGTGAGTTCGAGGCCAGCCTGGTCTACAAAGCAAGTTCAGGACAGTCAAGGCTACACAGAGAGACCCTGTCTCACAAAACAAAATAACATCAACAAAAGGAAATAAAAAAGGAAAAGTTCTCTCCAGGTGATCATTAAATGAGGTGGCAGATTAGGATTCACACTTTCCACTGGACTTACTTCCTAGAAAGCAAGGATAAAAGGGGGGGGGTGTTTCAGAAGCTGTGCCATTTCTGTTCTAGTTCTCCCACACTAAATCTTCCCAAGATATCACCGCTAGAAGTGCTGCCACTCACATTGAGAATTTTCCCCAAATTCTACTCTCAGGGCTTAGGAAGCAACAGCTCACTTTAAGGCAGTAGGTGGCAAGAGGAACATGTGGGAGTCAGTCCCAGCATGGAGAGAAGAGTGAACACAAAGACAGGTCTGTGCTGAGGCAGGGACACTCCCATTCATGGCTGAAGGCTGGCTCAAAGAATTCATACCGAATCTAATGGCCTTTAGACTTCTGTCTTGGCTGGTACTGATCTGAGAATAGGAAAGAGGGAACTCAACCCTGTGATCCAGAGGTCACTGTGTCCTGCTGTCATGGGCTTAGTAGTTTTAATTTTGTAGAAGTATGTGAGGCCGACTGAATATATACAAGCAAGGTGAGGCCAGGTCACAGGGTTGGCAGGTGGCAAAGGTAGCAGCATCCTCATGTTAGTTTGAATTTAAGGGCTAAAATTTAAGAGATCCATGGGAACAAAAGGCTCCCCTCCTCCCCAGGATGTCTGCAATTTAACTCAACACACTTGTAATTAAGGACATTTTGCATGCAGACTTTTTTAATACAAACAAAATGAAAAGAAAGCTAAGTTGCTACTGCTCCAGTGGGCATTTACAATCTTGGGAAAAGATCTAGGCCAAGTTAACCTGATCTCTAAGTGTCGTTCCCCTTGCTCTGACCTGTAGTGTGAGATAATTAGAATCTTTTGAGACATTTTATCAGAAGAAAAATTTCCAGTGGATATTTTAAAAAGACTATAATGCAAATAAAACCCTATAAAATAACATGATAAAGCATTTAACTCACACTGCAGTCCACAGGGAAGCTCTGTTACTGTTTAGTACTTGATTTAACCCTTCATAAACCCTAGGAGGTAGGGAGTGTTATGGTACCCATTTCACAGTTGAGGGAACTGAGGCCTAAGGGGTGAAGTGATCCAATTAAAGTGGACTTAGCATCAATAGAGTATCTGAGTAGGGATAGAAAACCAGGTCTCCAGAGAGCCACCCCACACCTCGCTTCTTATATACTGTTCTAGCTTCACTTCCGATGCCAGGATAAAACATCCTGGAAAACGATTTAGGAGAGCAAGGCTTTGTTTTAGCTCACAAATCTGGCTTATAGTCCATCATTGCACGGAAGTCAAGAAGGCAGGAACTTTAAGCAGGAGGGACAGAGAGAGAGAGAGAGAGAGAGAGAGAGAGAGAGAGAGAGAGAGAGAGAGAGAGAGGGAGAGAGAGAGAAGGAGAGAGAGAGAGAGAGGTTTGATAGCATGTATTATCCAAGACAGACCTAACTGAAACACTGATTTTAAACTTCCTTCTGAAGCAGGCCGCTCATTTAATCTTTACAAGTTAGCGGTTAACATGTGTTCAGGCTAAAAATTTCTTTAATATTAAAAGGGAATGGTGTGGTCTTCCGGTTTAGCTTCTCAGACTGGAATAACTGGGGTCACATTAGCTCTCCTGATTTAAATAAGTGTAAACTTAGAAGAAATCCACAAAGAGACTGGTTTCAAACACTGGATGGCAGGTGGTATGAGTCTGATCACAAGGTGAGTCCCAGGCTCTGCATGGGGAGAGTTTCGAGCTGAGGTATGTATAGATGGAGAGCTGGTACTCAAGCATTATACGATGGACCCATTGGACTGAGGAGGCTAGGTCACGTTAGTAGCTGGGGCTACTGTAATCTTTAGTTCAAGGAATCTGGGGACAATGGACTGTATAGCAAGAACCACAGAAAGCTATGAGGAATTTCCTCAAAACATCAAGGTAGAGAAATAAATTCGATTTGCAAGGAGGCTTGTCAGGTAGCAGCTACGGGTGAGACAGCACAAAAATACACAGTATCAGCTGTGCTAGTGAACAGTGCAACTCCGAGCCTTCCTAAATAGACAGACTCTCCCCACAATAACTTGTAAATGCAGAAGTTCCTAGATTGACACAAACTCAACTTTTCCAATGAGACAAAACATTCATAGAAGACGCCAGGCAAGGCAAGCATGTTACTTGTGAATGGGCAGGAAGTATAAGCAGAAATCTATGATTTGTGTTAAGTCTGTCCTCCTGGACCCAGCAAAGGTGCAACAGAGAGGATAGGATCTTGTGTACACACTACAGCTATGGGACCCACAGAGTACTCAGTTCTGTGTGTATCAATCCTGGGAGTCACTGGCCTCCCTGTATTCTAGGAGGAAGGAGGAAGGAAGACATGGCCCGAGTTATAAGGAGAACACTTTCTTCTTGTCCAGCACATTGCTTAATCTTCTGTCTAGGGGTTACAAGGAAGCCATCTATGGAGACCTCCTGATTAAGTCAAGAAAGGTGGCTCCAGCACCGGGAACCATGCCCCAAAGTATGGACTCAACTCAGCAAAGCCTATAAACCAGCCTGACAAAACCCAGAGGCAAACATGACTCAGAAACTAAGTTAAATCTATCAGTTAGTGGGGCTTTAGAAACACCATAGGCTCTTCACTAATAAAATACACCATTATGTCTACTTAGCTTTAAAGTATGAAGCCAGTTAAGTAAATGAATCAGCACTTAAAAAAAAAAAAGCAATATTCAATGTTACACAGTGTGTTATTAAAATATTCAGGAGCCAGGGAAGATGGCTGAGCTGATAAAGGCACATACAATGCAAGCCTGATGATCCAAGTTTGATCTCTGGAATCCATGGTAATCGACGTGGCATAGTTGTCCTCTGAGCACCATATGCACTTCAACACCCAAACATGAGTACATGAGTTCAGATCCCCAGAACTCACATAAAGGCCAGGTGTGACTGTGTGTATCTCTAACTTCTGCACAGAGGGATGGAATAGGAAGGAAGAGGCAGGTGGATCCTACGTGTTTACTAGCCAGGCGGGGTTGCTAAACAGAGGCCTCCAGATCAATAGAGAGACCTCCTCTCAAGAAACAAAGTGGAGAATCAGTTGGCCTCCACACATACCTGCATGGTTGGAGCACCAACATACACACACGCATAACACACACACACACACACACACACACACACACACACACACACACACACACAAAACCCCTTTAAAGCTGCAGATACTGCAATCATGTTTGAGAAAAAAGTTTTTTTGAGACAAGGTTTCACTATGTAGCCCTGACTGGCGTGTGACTTGCTACTTACACTAAGCTGGCTTGGAACTCACAGAGATCTACCTACCTCTGTCTCCTGAGTTCTAGGATTAACAGTGTATTCCATCACGCCTGACATATTTGATAAATTAAGAGAAAATATGTTCAAAATGTAAAGGAAAAAGTAGCATTGGGAATAAAAGGGTATGGAATCTTAAGAGATGTGTAGAAGCTGACAAATGGACATTCTAGAACTGAGTAACATATTAGCTGAAATGGAAACTCACTAAATGAACTTAATAGTAGATTGAAGACATTAGAAGATACAGATACCCAAACACCAGATCAATAGAATTTACACAATCTGTAGAATAAAATGAAAAAAGTTAAAGAATGAAAGAATTTTTGCTTCAGGGATCTGTTGGTAAAGACACATGGTTTCTTCTTTAATTAGTCAGGTAGGTATAATCAAGAGTCTATAGTCAGGAAAGAGACACAAAAGGAGCATAAAGGTCCATTTTCTTAATATACATCTGTAAAATCCTAAATTCAACATTGGCCAATATACATAGCATGAAACCGATTCATAATATAAAATGATGTGTGTAATAGGGGGTATAAAAATTGTATACCATTGGGGAAACCTATTAATGTAATTTACTTCATAAATGGCAACAACTTATTATACAGTCAGGTTAATAATTAGTACATAAACGGCCCTTGAATCTCTTCAGCATCGTGTGTGTGTGTGTGTGATAACACTTGTCCTTACACCTTTCCATCAGCTGCCATCTCCCACTTTACTGGAGTATTTTATTTAATTTGTTTCTTTTATTTATTTGTTTTTTATTGTTAGAGAATTTGACATATGCATATATGGGGTTTGTTCATATACCACTTCCAACTCCCTCTTCTCCAGCTTCTCTCCTTTCTCTCATAGGAGAATAGTCACCCATAAATACGTCCAAATATGTCACTCCTAAATAAGGACTATTTAAAAATACTTTAATTTATCTTTATCTTTATTTTTAATTATGTCTATATGCGCATCTGCACATTGGTATGTTTATATGAGTGCAAGCATCTGCAGAAGCCAGAACAGGGCATCAGAGCCACTGGTGCTGAAGTTATAGGCAGTTTTGAGCTACCCCACATGAGTGCTGGGAAATGGTTTTGTAGAAGAGAAGCAAGCATTTATAACTGATGCCATCTCTTCATCCATAGCCAAACAAGACCTGTAGCCATACTTTTAAAATCTATTATATTTTTGTTCCTTATATCTCTTTCTCCCTTCTCCACTTGAATCCCTTCCAACATCCCAGCACTAGGTAGGAGAAAAATAGTAGTGGGGAGAAGGGGCATGGCTCTCTTTGGCTACTTCCTGCTGTTTAGGGAGTCTGGTTCTTTGGGGCTATACCAATCTCCGTTGTCTGGATATTCAGCGAGCATCAGCAAACGTAGCAGCGGCCTTCTCTTCCTCCCCCAACAGTTTCCTCCAAGCATTCTTCTCATAGCCCTGGTTCCTGTAACAATAGAAACCAGAGTAACAAGTCACTACAGATCTTTAAAGAACAATCAGTACGGCACTGGAACAGAATACAAAGAGCAATGGGCCACTGAGTGTTTAGTAGACCGAGTTGGGAAATGTCATTTAGTCTGGTCAGGGGAGAAACTGAATCTTGGCTTATTTGAACATCACGCACAAGGAACCAGTCTTCATTTATTCAGAAACATAACGTGAAAGTAAATATATAATGTGCATGGGGAAAACATGTTACATGAAAGGAAACAAAAACTATGACTGTAGTTTTCTCAAAATGTGAGAAACTCAAACACAGACTGTGGTGGTTTGAAAGAAAAACCCTATGGGCTTGTATATTTGGTCACCAGTTAGTGGAAGTGTTTGGGAAAATTTAGGCGTGTCTCTAGTGGATGTAAACATGGTTTTGTTTTGATCCCAAATGTGGGCTGTGACACAGACTTATATAAGGGTGTGCAGTGTTTTTCTGCTGAAAACAGAATTGTGAGAGAGCAGGTGATGTTTGTCCACTGGAAGAGGAACTGCCTCTTGTAGGGGCATGGTCTTTGACAACTAATAA
Organism: Acomys russatus; assembly: GCF_903995435.1. NCBI lineage: Eukaryota > Metazoa > Chordata > Mammalia > Rodentia > Muridae > Acomys > Acomys russatus. The sequence continues at coordinate 10,023,502 of NC_067165.1, forward strand.
ACATCCTAGTATAGACTCTAAGAGGATATGTATGTATATATATCCAAAACAAGAGACGGAGTTTTTTTGGTCTTGGCTGTTCATCACTCTACTTCAAGATGCTGCTGGAGAGAAGTGCTCCAGCGAAGGCTTCAAGGCTCAGGGTCCCAGCTGCTGCTCTGGGCTCTGGCTGTTGCTCTGGAATCCAGCAGCTGCAGTTACAGTTGCCTTCACTGAATTGCTGTTTTGCTGTTTAACGGGTCTATTGGAATACTGCGGACTACGCCAGTGGAATTGCTCCAAGAAACTGAGTATAAAAAGGCCTATCTCTTCTGTTCCTATTAACCTCTTTTCTCTCCTATCTAGGGTAAGTGCATTGGAAGGCAGATGTAAACATTAAAGAACCCCAAATAAAGTAGGTACTGATCACTAGTAACCTGACAAAATCAAAAGCAAGATGGTACTTTCCATGTTGAGGCAACCATGAGAGCTCAATAGTGCACTGTTGGGAGGAATAATACGGGGCTGTGGCCTTCAGATGTCAGTTGCATGATTTGTTCACACTTCAAGACTTAGCCACTTTTCTGCTCCTCACACACATATATACGTATTTGTGCATGAGAAATTAGAAATCAAGTACAAAGAAGGAAGTGTATTTGCAACGCACAGAATAGACAAAAGAAAAACAGAGAGGGAAACAACTGAATGAAAAGCGGTTCTTGGGGCTACCAGGCAGGTTGTAGAGAGTGGACTGCTAACGAAGCCATGCACAGGCGTTCAACCTCAGCAGTAGTCAGAGATGCAAAACTAAACCATAACGAACACCAAAACCACAAAGATTAAAAATGCAAACACCAGTGGTGGCAAGAGTGAAAAACAGCACTCATTTTTCTTGACGAAGCAGGAATTGGTGTAGCTTTGGAAGGTAGTGTATTACCTTAAAAATAACACATATGCAAAAGCTACACAGTGTCCGTTCCTATTTACCACACATTAATAGACATTCTAAAGGTTTAAAAATTGCGTGTGTATGTGTACATGTATACACATAACTGTACCAGAATGACAGAAGAGCATGCCGGATCGCCTGCAGCTGGAATTACAGGCAGTTGTGAGCTACCCAAAGTGGGTACTGGGAATTGAACTCTTGTCCTCTGGAAGAGCAAGTGCTCTTAGCCGCCGAACCATTTCTCAAGTGGTAACATATTCCAGAATGTTCATAACAGTATTGCTAATGAGAGCTAAAATATGAACAATATAAGTGATCATCAATAGGACTAGAATAAAAAATGTACACTTATAAATCAATGTACATTTCTGTTTTGGGATGTTATCTAATAATGGGAGAAACTTCAAATACTTCGCATCAATATTGGATGGCTCCCACAACATAAGGAGATAAGCAAATCACAGAAGACTATACAAGTATTAAATCTATTTAACGTAAAACAAGAAAATTGAACAGTAATGTAGTTTGGAAATGGATACATGAACAGAAGACTTACTATAATGAAAGTCATTGCAGGATTTACTCCCAGGGAAAAGCTAGTAAGGCATTGTAGAGGGCTTTTTTTTTTTTTTTTGGCTCAATAACATCCTGTTTCTTAACTGAGTGATAAAAACACAGGCACTTTCCCCTCCATTGTTAGAATGTGTTCTATATCCTTCAATACAGTTAATGTATTTTATAGTAAAATAACTTTAACACGGACTTTAACTGGACAGCCTTTTAGGCTCTTTTTATCTTTGAAGATCTGTGGGCGCGTTATAGAGAGTTCAGACTGAGCAACAGGCAGTGAGGTTCACACAGTGGTGAAAATCAGGAAATCTTGAAGGGAAATAGGTACACACTGAAAGAGGATCACAGAACAGGTGACTAAGAAGATGACCATGATGGTGATTCTGGGAGACATCTGGGATTTTACTTGAGAGATCCTGGGTTCCAGCCATATTTTTGCCTTTGTCTTCGGGGATAATTTCCTGTATCCTATATTGTTTTTGTAAACTGTATCATAAAATTCAAAATTAAGGAAGATTACTAATTATAGTACAGTTGGGGATATTGAGGCCGTAGGTTGACGCCACATGCCCATGATTCCATCACTGCTTTGGAACTCAGGGATTTCCAGTTCTGAGCACACCGGCCCATCTCACAGCAGCTCCATTTCCTACTTGTTTTAGAGTTCACAGCTTGACATCACAGACGAGCTGCCCCGCCCCCGTCATAAGCCCCGCCCCACCAGAATCAGAACCACGCCTACTGCCTCTCGCTCAGGCGCGTCCCTCCCCGGAGCGGCTCTTCCGGCCCCGCCCCTCTAGGCTGCCATGACAACGAGTCCGCGCCCCGCGCTCAGCTGCTGCTCCGGCGGGACCCAGGCTGGACCGCGGGCCCCGGCCTGGGGGCCAAAGCTGCCACCGCCGCCGCCACCTCATCTCCTCCCCGTCCCTGTCCCGCCCCGCGTCTTCCCGCTGCACTCGGGCCGGAGGCCGGGGTCCCTCCCCGCCGCCCCATCCTGCGCGGATGCCGAAGGTAAAGGCGCTGCAATGCGCCTTGGCGCTGGAGATTCGCTCTGTGAGTACCGGCCCCATCCCGCCCCAGCTTCCATGTCCGCCTCCCGCCCTGGCCCTGGGGAGCCCTTGAAATCTCGAGTGTCCTCCCACTCCAGTTTCTAAGGGGGCCTCAGCCCAACTTCCTGGAGCGCTTTCGTATCTAGTCCATACCACTTCAGAGTTCCGGTCCCGGGACAGTCGTTTAAATTCCGCTTTACTCCTGTTCTAGTAAGGGACTCTTGGACCCTTGCTCCAATCTGTGGGTGTGTGGCGTTCCCGCCAAATCGCTGCAGGCTTTCAGATTCTTTCACAAGCTTCCAGTTAGCGTAGTAACCCCTTTTCAATCGAGGTGGAGTTCCTAACAACAAAAACAACTTATTTGTGACATCATTGCACAAAGTTTCTTGCCACTTCCCTGGATAAACCCAACTCCTCAGAAGCCACTTAAGCCCTTCCCTCCAGTCCCCAAACCTTCCTGACTTTGAGAGGGGTCCCTTTGCATCCTTCTTCCAATCGTCTCCCCCCTCCCCCCCCAAGACTGGGTCAGCTTTTCCAGACAGCAGCTACTTCAAGTTTGTAACTTCACTCAGTTACTCTGTACCTTAAGGGGACTCTGTCCAGTCTCTTTTAATAAATCCAACCGAGACCAGGAGCCCTACTTGTCCTCCAGTGAGGGTCTCAGGCCTTTCCAGGTGTTTAGAGGCCCTCATTTCCCTTGATAACAGCAATTTCCTGAGATTTTCCAAGTCCTTCAGCGTCATTTCAGAGAAACTTGTCTCCACTTAGAACTCCTGTACTTTTTCGCGCCTTCATCCTTGAAGTGCCCGCATTAAGGCTCAGTCTTCTTGTTGGTATCCCAGAATAAGTAGGGATGATGGTACACAGTCCCTGCCATTTTCTGTGCCTGTCCCAAGGAGCTCTCTTGAATTTTCTTCCCATTGGCCTCCAAACTAGGCTCTTCTCTGCACTTACCCGATGCTTGCCGCACCCACTTTTTCCAGGGCCTTCCTTCCTCTCTTTGAGGCTGCAGCAGCACAGGAACTTAAATCAGCCTAGAGGTCACAAAATTCTTTCAGGGCTTTAGCTCAGCCTTAAGGAGAAACTTGGGTCGGGCAGGGTACTACTGCAGGAGTGGAGGGCTGGTGAGTTTCAAGGCCTCAAACTAATGTTCAAGACGCAGAGGTTTTTAATTCAGAAACTATACTGTCCTTGCCCGTCTGTGTTTGCATCACAAGCTGACTTTCTGGGAACATTTTTTTTTTCTTCAAAGTAAGAATAGTTTACCAAAACAATGAAAAAAAAAAAAAAAACCGATTTCTAAGTGCGCTAGACCCCGAGTAGGTAGTAAAACTCCGAACTCCACTCTGTAACTTCGTTGTCTGCTGCTGCTTGCTCTCTTTCTAACCAATGGTTTAGCAGCTTGAGGGAGTGCAGCTGCCTGGCTGGCTGGCTGCCCTGGTTACCAATCCTCTGCCAAGAGGAAGTACTCTGTTGTGATTGCAGCCCGAGGGAGACAGAGACATTTTATTCCACTATGCTGGTTTCTTAGTATAGGGTTCACTGAAGAAAATGGATAGCTATATCGCCGAAGCATGCTGGTGCAAATTTATGTTTATAAACACTCGAGTTACAATATTTTATAGTTCCCTAAATCTTCCAAGACATTGCATTTCATCTCTTTAACTACTCTGTGTGCTGTAGATACTGTATTTTCCAGCCAGCAGGAGCCCTTTAAATGACTCTCATGTTCAGAAGGAGCAAAAGTGACCATTACTAATCACACAAGTTAAGGGAGATTAATTTGGCTTTAATTGGATAGAGGACTCACAGGGCCACATATATTTTAAATATCTTTTCAATTGTAATTTTATGTTTAAACTTTGTACACATTTACATGATATAAATGTCAGAGCTGTGCTATGAGAAGCTCTATGTTAAGACAGTTTTTTGACTTTACTCATAACTACAGGTAACCGTTGTCATTGTCATGATATAAACAAATACATATATTTATTTATTTTCTTACACATTAGGCAGCATATTACATAAACTAAACTGTACTTTATTTAATAGGCCCTGGAGATTACTCTGTGTCTGTGAAGAGTGCCATCTGGTTTTCTCCCTGGCTGTTTAATTTTAAAATGGCAATCAAACAGAGTAATTAAATGAGTATTTTAAAGAATAATTCTTGGTTAGGACCTGTGTACATTAATTTGATTCATCTGTGTAGAGGTGCAATATTTGGTGAAAAATTGAAAGCAAATTGCTGATACTACTAGGTACCGCGTCACAAATACTCTAATATGAGGGTATGTACGTAAACACAATTTTGTGATCATAATTGGGGTAATTAATGACAATATCTTAATACTGTGTACATATTTAGTTATCACAAAGATAATTTTTTAGCTTACTTTTAAACCAAGATCCATTTGATCATTAGTCTTAAAGTCCATTTTATTATAGAGAATTCTTTATTTCTGTGTTATTTTTTTCTACGAGTGGATTTTGTTAAGTTCACACATTGATCATTACCCAGATCAATAGTTAGAAATGCACATCACTCTATGAAGTTCCCCCATTCCCCACACTGGAAAGAGACTGCTGTTCTGATTTCTCAGCTTAGATTAGTATGTCAACACTGGAAGCTCATATTGGGATATACTGTAACATGTTATGTCAGGTGTCTTCTGCTGATCATGACTTTGAGATTCAGGAATGTCATATATTTCAGGGAGTTGTCCTCTAAATCATGGGTAATGCTCTCTTGTATATGTATTACAACATTCTCTTGTTTTAAAATGGCAAATAAAAACATTATCTTCACAGTGTGCAAAGTGGTTGTATTTTCTTATCTTTTTGTTGTGACTTGACAGAAGTAATTAAGAGGGCAGAGGGGTGTATTTGTTACTTTTTTTGTCGCTGTGATAAAATACCATGCTCAAGACCAACTTAAGGACAGAGTTTATTTTAAATTCTGGGTTGACAGAGATGGAATCTATCTGGCTGGGATGGCATGGCATCAATCAGGGATAGGTAGCATGGTGGTAGGAGCAGGGAAATGGCTGATCGCATTTTTATGTATGACTATGTAGCAAAGGGAGAAGACCAAATGGGGTGAAACTGCAAACCCCCAACGTCTGCCCCACTGATGCACCACTTCTAGCAAGGCTCCAGCTTTAGCTTATCAAGGTTCCAGTCACTCATCTACCCCCGATATTGCCACAACGGGAGACCAAGTCATGAGGAATGCTTTTCTTTCAAACCACCACAAGAGGTTTATTTTGGTTTACAGTATGAGGGATAGTAAGGCATGGAAGTAGGGTTGGCTTTGCCCCCTGAGGGCAGTTCACACTTGGCAGATTAGGAAGCAGACAGGATCAGAAGCAGGGACAGATTATAACCTAATGGCCGACATCTGTTAGCCAAAGTGTGTCTCCTAGAGGTTCCACAGCTTTCACAAATAGGACCGTATAACAAGGACCGAGTGTTTAGACTCACGAGCCAGTGGGGGACATTTTATATTTAAGCCAAAGCCGTGATGTTTTGATGCATGTGCACATTATGAAGTGATTAGATCAAACAATTTACACACCTTATCACCTCACATAATTTTGTATTGAGAACATTTAAGATTTTGTTTTAGGAAGTTTCATGTTTATAATAGGTTTTTTTTTTTTTTTTAAACCATAACCACCATGCCGTGCATTGTATCCGTAGAACCAACATCTCTATACTCCCCTCAGTCGCCTCCAGCTTCCTAGCAGCCAGAACTGTACTTTATGCTTCTGTGAGTTTGACTTTTTAAAAATATTTTATTTACAAGTAAGATCACACTTTGTCATTCTGGGCCTGGCTTATGTATGTATTGAAAATGCTAGGATTTCTTTTATGTCAACCATGTCTCAAATGTTTAGTCCATTTAAAAAACGATGTTCATCCAATGATGGACACTAAGGTTGATTGCTTGTGAACACGGGTGTTGCAGATGTCTGTTCTGTACAGGGATTTCATTCCCTTTGGGTATATATCTGGAAGTGAGGTTGCAAGGTAGTTATATTTTTAGTTATTTGAGGATTCTTCATGCTGTTTTAATAATGGCAATGCTAATTTGTGTTCCCACCATCTGCATCCAAAGGTTCCCATTTATCCAGATGGCTGTCTATAGAAAATATCCTTTTCTGTTCTGACTCAGCTCCTGTGAGGTGGTATTTTAATTTTTGATTGGCATTTCCTGATGAGCAGAGGTGGATGCACCTTTCCATATATTTGTTAGCCATTTGCATGTCTTTAGCGAACTATCAATTCAAGTCCTTTGCCCATTTTAAATTAATGATTTGTGTTTTTGTCTTTTTGTTGTTGAGTTCTTTTAATATGTTGATACTATTAACTATATGGTTTATCCATATTTTTCATTCTATTAGTTGTCTCTTACACTGTTAATTTGTTTCCTTTGATTTGAAGAGACTCTCTGAGTTGATGCTGTCTGTTCTCTTTTTACCAGTTATTGTATCCTGTTTGTGACAATTATGGTAATGCTCTCAAGAGTCATTCTTACAAAATCTCTCATGGACATTACCTTTAGAAGAGACCAGGCTCAAGTAGAGAATATCCCATGATGTATTGTTGCCTATTTTTTCTCTTCTGCTGAAATTTAATATTTTTCCCAATATTGCTTTTCTTCTAAGCTAGGAGTCTCTGCTTGTGAGTTGCAAGTGCAGCATCCCACTCTTCCCCCTGTCTCTCAGGCCTGTTTGCTTCACTCTGGTACTTGGGGTGACCTTGGAGATGTGACATGTGACCTTGGAGGTGTGACCTGTAATGCTGTATAAGATGAGAGCAAAAGACAGCAGACAGGAAAGGTTGGGCCAGATCACACAGCATTTTGTGTTGTCCAACAAAGCCATATGACTTGCGAGAAAATATATTGCTGGGAGAAAAGTGTGACTTTCTCAAGGAATCTTTCAGGAATGACACGGTATACCAAGTCACATGTTTTTACAAAGCATCTAAAGAATTACACTTCCCAAGGGTTTTATACTTTTAGGATTGGACACTTATCTTTAACAGAAAAGGGGTATGTTTGCTGCTTCAACTTTGTACTTTTTATTATTGAGTATTTCAGTGTTCACATTTTTTAATAGAAGAAAGTAATGTAGAGCTTAATTTGATCAGCAAGGAAACTGAGGAATTTTCTTTAAGACTTGTTTGGGTTATTTGATGTAATTCTGAGTTTTTCACCTCCATATTTACTTCACTTTATTACCCACCTGGAACTAATGACAGCATGCAGCAAACAGTGCTGAGTCTTTCCAGGCTCTGTCCATTTGGACACTTCATACGTGAGATCCTCGTCAAATCAGGAACTGTCATGCCACCATGAAAACCTTCTAATTACATAACATGTGAGAGTGGCAGAAAAGATACAAGTGGGAGACAACATGACTCCTGTTTAACAACAGAAAAAATATAGGCGATAGATGCTATGACCTCCCCATTCAGCAATTGATGCATTTCAGGTTTGCTTCATTTAAAGAAATCAAATACCACCTATCTAGTTCAGGCCTTTCCTTGTTTCCTTTGATCCTATTTTTCTCTCTTCTGTCTGTGAGTTAAGGTAACAAATGCCCACAGATTCTGGATACAGGTGCAAACATACCTTCCAGTTTAGCCCTGGCCAAGCAATTAATATGTAAAAATGTCTTTGTTGTGTGATTTATTTATTTTTCTCTTTTGTTAGGATACTTGGTTTATGTGTTATATGTGTAGATCAGTTACAAAACGCTTGCTTTAAGAAGAAAGCTTTGGATACAAGGGATGGGATAACAATTGAGATGTAATATGAATAAATTAATAAAATATATTAAAAAAGAAGAAAGCTTTGGAACGTTTAGTTTTGTTTACTTAATTGTTATTATTATTATTTGCTGTTGTTGTTTTTTTGCTGTTGTTGTTATTGTGCTGAGGGTCGTGAGCATCCCAGGGAAGTGCTCTGCCACTGAACTGTGACCTCAGTGCTTCTGGGTCGTTTAGAATGGAGGCCCTGCAAGTACTAACCAGCGAGTACATTTACAGCAGGAACTTTGAGTCTTTAGGTATCATTCATATTAGTTTCCCAGGACTGCCATGAAAAATATACCTTAAAATAGTTTATTTTCTCACATTTCTGGAGTCCAAAACCATAAAGGTGACACCAATCTGATGGCTCTAGGAATGTTTTGGACTGTACTACGAAATTGGAGTCCTCTGGTCCTAGCAGTTTACTTTTCTGTGACTGGCCCTGTTCACATCTTCTGCCCCAAGGAATGAATATAAGGTTTTATTATTTTTTCCCGTTAAACATATTTTGAATGCTTAAACATCTATTGATGACAAGTAATATATTTTTCAATGATCTTGTAGGAAAAGCTTTTTTTCCCCATTTCTCTTCAGTAATATTTTTTTCTATTTTGTATTTTGTTTTGTTGCTGGTAAAGGATGTTATGGACTTAAATGTTTAATACGATGAATAAAAGTTTCACATATTTATCATGTACTATTGATTTTTAAAATCAGTGTATGAAGTATTGCATATATTCAGAACGTGTGCAATCCTAAATGTAATCACCAGCAGTGAGGGAGCTAGCACCCCATCTGCTGGCCTGTTCCCCTCCCTTCACATCCCTTCCCCTCCTGTTAACAACATTACTAACTCATCACATCTAATTTTGTGAAAGGGAACTCCACAATCCTGTAAGCCGTGGCTTTGGCTCCCTCATGTGAACCTACCACTTTTTATTTGTCCATCCTGTGGCTGATGAGCATTTCCAACGAGAGCTCCCACAAGCAACGCTGCTGTGAAATCCTGTATGCCTCTTTGTGAACTTACAGGATTTTCATTTTGGGTTCAGCAGCATTACTGATGTCTCCTATCAATCCTAACGGCTACCTGGGTTTTTATGTGGAAGGCCGTTTTATTTGCTATCCGCAAATAAAGATAGCCTTGCTTACTCCTGACTGATCCTTTGTCTTTTTTTCCCCCACTTGTCCTTATGTTGTTGCCTAGAACCTTCTCTGTAATGTTGAATGTAAAAGTACAGATATCTATCTAGAATTTCTGAGTTTAAGAAGTTATGATTCTGAATTTTTACCCATGAGAGTAGATTGATTCTTATGAGATGGCTAATAATACTCTTTGTTTAATGCCATCTTCCAATTGAAATTTCACGCATAGGCAACCCAATATAAGATCGGCTGTAGGGCTTTCATTTGTTGAATTATTGTAGTATGCTTTTATTTTTAACTTTAAAATTATTCTAGTTGAATTATTTTTAATGATTTTCAAATTTAAGAAAACTATTTACTGTTCGCATAGTCGTAAAACTGGACACAAAAGTATTTTATTTTATCCATTTATCTTTTTAATCACATGGACTTGTGTATGTCTCCTTGTGTGATTATGTGCATTTAAATGCCGGTGTCTGCAGAGGCCACAAGAGGGTGTCAGATCCCTTGGAACTAGAGTTATGAATCATCTGACAGGAGTGTGGTTTCTCCACAGGAACAATAAGTGCTCTAACCACTGAGCCGCCTCTCCAGCCCAGGATGTGTTTTTTTGACATTGACCTCTTGCTCCTTTGATACATTATTTTTGGTTTAGTATATAATACTTTCACTCTGCTTTGCTGTCTTGGACTGGGAAAATTTTAAGTTTACTGTCATTTGTTATTTAGTTGGGAGCTTTAGTGTTTTGACTTACATACATATTTTTACTCTTAAAACTTTGTTTGAAACATTTTAGATATATACAATTTTACAAACTATAACATAATGAAAATTACCTGCTCCCAGTTTAAGAAGTAAATATTACAAATAAGAGTGCAGTTTCTAGTATTTATCTCTTTAAGTAAATACCTGATTCCCTTCTTTGGGTTAACCACTTAAGTCTTTCACACTCCTCTGCATTTCTCAGTATTTTTCTCATTATAATATCTGCATAAGGCACTTGATTTGTATCCAAGTGAGGCCTGCCTACCATCTCAAAAATGTTAGTATCATTTTTTAATTATATGACTTCAAATAGTTTATAATTCTTATTTTGTTTCCCACTATAGTTTATGATCTGTTTCCACATTTAGTTTCCAATTTCATGGGATTTATATGTGTATGCTCTAGTCACACCTTCCTACTCTACTTTTCACGTAACACAACTACATATGTGTACTTGTATGTACACATACGTGTTAGATTTTTTTTTGAGACAAGGTTTCACTGTGTAGCTCTTGCAACCTGAACTCACTCTGAAGATAAGGTTAGCTGCGAGCTCACAGACTAACCTCTTGCTGTCCTGAATTTACTCTGTAGCCCAGGCTAGTCACAAGCTCATAGATTAGCTCTTAATGACCTGAACTCATTGTGTAGACCAGGCTAGCCAGGACCTCACAGATCTTTTACTGCTTCTGCCTTCCATGAGCTGGGCTTAGAGTGGGAAGACACTTGCACATTTGATGGAATTCAGTAAAACACCTAGAAATTAAATATTTGCAGACAAGAAGGTGTGGTTGAGAGTGGCATTGAAGAGAAGCAGTGCACTTAGACATATGGGAAACATGTTTAGAGGACATCTCAGGAATTGGCCACATAATTTGCCTTGGCAAACCCCTAACTCTCAACTTGCTCCTTTTTGGCCAGTCTGGAAACTTCTCAAAGTCTTGTGCTTTGCTTGGTGCTCCCAGTTCTAACAGTAAATCTAGCAGACAGCAACCAGCAGTAACCATGCCTCATCTTGAGTACTTGGTGGCTAGAGATTTCCTCTGCCAAATAAATGTTAACTTTGAACTTGACCTGCCACAAAAAAATTAAGATACAATAAAACGTTTGCTCTGCCCAAATATAAAATGTCCTCCAGTCCAATTCCCAGTCAAGCCTTTGTTCCCATATGAAGCCTCACGAGCTGTAGCTGCCGCTGCTCTCCAGACCCATGTTTTAGTCTTCTGAACTCCCCCCAGAACCACCTGTTAAGCTTTGCTTACAGCGATTACACCTTTTTCTAGGCTACTTTCCCAAACCTCCAAATTCCTCCGCCAGACTTCAGTCCACAAAGTTGGACTTAGTTATAGAAATGGCCCTACTTCTCCCTCCATATGCTTGCATCTCTATGACCAAACAGCCGATGGAAACTGGAAACAACTAAAAGGGGAAATCTTTACTGTGGCTCCCAGGTTCAAGCATTCTGCTTCTAGACTTGATGTTGTGTAGACTATCGTCATGGTGGAAGTGTGACATGGAGGTGCTTTCTTCATAGCTTGGATGAAGTTCACGGAGAACATTGGCACTAGGCTGGCTCTCACATTCCACTCTTTTATTATGTCTGTGCCCACAGCACAAAGGAATGGTGTTGTCCATAGTCAGTGTGGTCTTCTCTCCGTAGCAACCAGTCTTCTCTAGAAGTTCCCCCAGACTGTTGCAGACATTCCCCACTAGCCGCCTTCTAGCTGACTATAAATCCAGTCAAGCTGACTGGCAGTTTATGTTTTTTTGATGCTATTATAAGTGATATTTTTTAAAAAACCTTTTAAATGTCATTTTCAATGTGGAAATACAATTGATTTATATATAATGGCCTTTGGCTTCATTTAACTTAATTCAAATTGAGCACAAGTAATAATGTTGTCTTTAGTATATTATTTTACTTCTTTGAACTTTATTTTTTCTTTCATTTACATTTTTTTCTTTTTGTAGTACACTGGCTGGAACCAAGAGAGAACCTTGTAGTATTTAGTGTCAAATTTTGTTGATATCAGGGGCAAGCATTTAATTTTTAAGTATGATGTTTGGTGTTAGATTTAGGGTTCCTCTTAGATATTTTTTTTTATTAGTAAGGAACTTTCCTTCAGTTCCTAGTTTCTTGAGAGCTTTTACAGGAGGGGGCTTAACATTTTGTGAAGAAACCCCTGGATGGTAGGAAAAGAACTGAAGGGAAATTCCTAATATTTAATGTTACAACATGTCTTTTATGCATGGAGTGGTGTCCTAGTTAGGCTTCTGTTGCTGTGGAAAACACCATGACCAAAAGCAACGTGGGGAGCATAGGGTTGATGGTAATGAGGCAAATAATATTTTCATACTCTAACTTTATAAATTCCTGTTTTCTCCTTGAAGTGGAATAGAATCCAGTATGAATCAGGTGTGAAATAAATGTGAAATGTTCTTCCCTTCTCAGAGAGCTTATGGCTGTCACATCTGTTATCTGTTCTTTTAGCTTGTCACAAGGGATAATTTTATGTCTAAGGATTTGACTACTGTGTACAAATTATAAAAGGAATTACATAATCATTTGTAATTTTGCCTGATGTAGTTAAGATTTATCCCTGGGATGCCATGGATGTAGTACTTTAATCATTTTTGCAGTCAAATAATAATCTGTTCTGTAGATATACCACATTATCTATTTATTGGTTGAACAATACTTAAATTGTACCCACTATTTGGATATTATGAATAATATTTCTATACCGGTTTATACACTTTTATGTAGGATTAAGCTTTCAGTGGTCACAAGAATCCAGGAGTTTGATTGCTGGACTTCATGGTTAGCTTCTGAGAAACTTTCAAATATTTTCCATAGTAGGTTTATGATTTTTATGTGTATTGCTTACATATTAAAGTTACAATTTCTTGTTGTTGTCCATATTTTATTATAGCCATCCTAATAACTGGTGGAGATAATTACATTGTGGCTTATATGCATTTTCCTAATCTTAACCAATGTTGAACATGTTTCCAGATTTATTTAACTACTTTGGAGATATGTTCATCTGGTTCATGTATTTAGTATGCTAATACTCTTCATGTGTTTATGGTTCTGTAAATTCTATTTGATTATAATTGCTATGTCATCTTGATATATTTCTTAATATATTTCCAATTGTTATATGATAATTAACCACCTTTCTTTGTCTCTAGTAACAATTTTTGTTTTATTGCATATTTGTTTATTAATGTAGTCAGTATGTTTTGGTTGCTGCTTGATTACAATGTTTTCCACCTTTTTATGGTCAATTATGTCTTTGATTTCAAATGTCTCACAGATATTTATATAATTTATATAACCAGTGGTAGTAGCTTCTGTTTTTTTATAAGCTTTACTATAAAATAAACTTTCAAAGAAATAAAAATATCACACACCAAAATTCACTAGCCCCAAAATCTATGCAAATAATAAACTTATATACAGTTAGAATGGACATTCAGCATAGATGCTGTGAAGCTTCATATTAAATTTTAAACTTTTAGTATTAAAAATATTTTATGTTCTTATCTACCACCCAACCCCCCAAAAATCTGTCACAGAATTTCAACTAGAAAAACAATTAGCTTTAATCCTCTTTCATAATTCATCTCCACTACTTGCATTCACATAATCTCAGAAATGAATAAGCCACATTCTCTAATATGCAGAATGTAGCTAATTATATATGTAAACAACTGTACATGTGGGTACAGGATAACAAAGAAATGAGATCAAGAAAGGCTAACTATGAGGGAACGAGGAAGGACTAAATGCAGAGTATTTCGTCAAAAGTCATAAATTTTCTTAATGTATAAAGGAGGAATGTACCAAAGGGTTGTGAGTACTTATAGCTTAACATAATTCAGAAATTCATATGCTCCATTTTACCATAGGGAAGAGTCGGGGAAACAGTTTAAAATTTTTATGAGAACTCATTTGGCTTGGAGACTATACAAAGTCCTTGTGAGAATTCTGTTTGGCTCCCAGAACAGATGGATGGTAAATAAGACTTTCTGGTATTTACATTAGTTACTTTTGTGTTGCTGTGACCAAAATGCCTGGCAGGAATAGCTAAGTGAGAAAAGATTTATTTGGCTCACAGTTTTAGTTCATCATGACAGGAAGGAAGGGCACTGGCAGTATTCATGGCAGTGGGAACAAGGTTCTGCATGTGATGGTACAGAAGGAACTGGCAGCTGGATGGGAGCTTGAGGTGTGAACGCCTTCCAAAGGCCTGCCTCACCGGCCTGTATCTGAGGTTAGCAACATCTTCCAAACCATCGCAAGTGCTCAGTAGGAAATGAAATGCTCAAAACTGGGAGCTGAAGGGGGATAGTCTAGCTATACATCGTGACACTTCACCTAAAGGTCATAGATACGCTCAGTCAGAATTTAAGTGTCACCATAGTCTTAACATGGTTCAGACTCAAGGAATTCCAGTTTGTTTGTTTTGTTGTTGTTGTGATAAAAAATATGATAAAAAGCAACTAGGGAAGGAAACAACTTATTTCATCTTACACTTCCAGATCAAAGTCCATTTTTGAGAGAAGTAAGGCAGGAACTCAAGTCAGGAACCTGAAGGTAGGAACCACTGAGGAACGCTGCTTACTGTATCTTTCTCTTTGGCTTCCTCACTACATTTCGTATACAGTCCAGGCCCACTGGCCTAGGATAGCACCACGTGCAGTAGGCTTAGTCCTTCTAAATCAATTAGCAATCAAAAAATGTTCCACAAGTATGTCTGCTGGCCAATCTGATTGAGGCAGTCCTCCAACTGGAACTACCTCAGATAACAAGTTGACATTTGAAATTACCTAGGAAATTCCATTCCTTGTCAACTTGGCATACCAGTATGTCACCTTAAAGCATAACTTTTCCTTTTTTGTCTTCCCTAAGATCTCAGGCTAATATTATATAATATAGAATACAGTATAACTTTAAAGTCCCACTGTCTTTAAAAAATTCTATTGATTTAAACACCTATGCTATTCTAACTCCGGGCTTCTGTAAAGCTAAAAAAGAAAACAAGCAAGCCAAACCATGGCCCCCCCCTAAGTTATATACATTCTTATTCCAAGAGAAAAGAACCGTGGCAGTTACAGTAAGAACAGAGAAAAAACATAGTCTAAGTAGCTCAGTGTTTGAGCTCTTGAGGTGTTGGACTCACTGATGACCCTCTGGGCTTTAAAGGGCTAGGGTCACTCCACTTTATTGTCTTAGCACACACAGCTTGTCTCATAGGCTCAAGTCAGCTCTTCTCCACATTTGCCTCTGAACTTGTGGATGCCCTGTGGTTTTAACTTCTCCAATACCTTAATGAAATCAACCTTCCATTAATCACAACTAATTTTTCATTCCCATATGATCAGTATTTACTGTCCCACTCAGGCTTAGAGAGTTTTACTTTTAGATTCTTACTTCAGATATATGGATCACCTTGACAGAGTTTTTGAGGGACTCTCATAAACTTCCCTCTGAAACTTCACTGCTGGTATCCATTTCTTTTGTGGTTTACCTTTTTATTGCTGTGATAAACAACATGACCAAAAGGAATTTGGAGAGGAAAAAGGCTTACTTCATATTAAACTTCCAGGCCAAAGTCCATCTTTGAGGAAAATCAGGCAGGAACCATGGAGGGATGCTGCTTACTGCCTGTCTTTCTCTGGCATGCTCATTTAGCTTTCTTAGGCAGTACCCATAGTGGAATGGGCTCTCTATCAATTAGCAATGAAGAAAATCTCTACAAATATGCCTATTGGCCAGTCTGATGGAGGGACTCCCTCAGACAACTCAGGGTTGGGTCAAGTTGACAGCTGAAGCTATCTAAAATGCAAGTAGTTTTTGTTTTCTTTTTATCAGAAGCCCATATAGAATCAAAAGCAAGATACACAGTGCTAATATATGTGACCATTCCCCTTCTCCAAAAGAGGAAAAGTAAGATAGTAGGAGACAATGACACCAAATGAAAACCAGAACCCAGCAGGGCAGACATTAAAAGCCACAGCTCCATTTCCAGCACCGGGGCTTGTGCTAGCACCACTGGACTCCTGCTGGCTTGGATTTCTCGACCCCTATGGTCCTACTTTTGACCACACATGTCGCTTATCTCTTCGACCATCACCATTCAGTTTGTAGCCTTCTTCAGCACATAGTCCATGTTTCTGGTATCTTCAGCCTCTTATGTCACCTCTAGTGTTTATGCTATCTGAGGAAATCTGTGCATGGAATCAGACCCTGCTATGCATTGTCTTCCCTCTTAAACCTTAGCCTCCAGTGACCCCCCCCCAGTCTTAACATTTTGAATTTCTGCAAAATTAGTACAGTGCGAATGATGGCAGATATTGCTGCCAGATCCAGATAGTGCTGCACCTTCTGGGAACATGGCTGCAGTGACAGACCTCTATGTTCAGCATGTATGACACTGTTGTGGGGACAGCTCCAGTTTCCTCTGATCTTGACATGAGAGACAGTGTATGTTCTTAGCGCCTGAAAGAGAAGAATTCTGATGGGACACAGTAGTAGACGAAGCAGCCAAGAATTTAATTAGAGCAAGCAAAGAAGCAAGAATGTGCTCTTTAGAGAAGGAACGAAGCCTAGACAAGCAGCAATGCTGGGGTCCTAGGGAGCATGGGTCCCTCTTATGCACCACTCCCAAGGGTGGCATTTCCAGGAAATGGGTGTGCCATTTTTTCTCCAGAAAGTTCATTTTACCCATAACTCATTCTATTTTGAATAAAGATAAAGGAAGTATGAATTTAAGTTATTCCTAAAGTCAAAAATTTTTCTAAGGTAAAGGGTAATAGCACTTGGTGCATGCATCCCATGAGGACGACGAGCAAGTTGGTTTTAACTGACCCATCTACACGGCTGCCACTAATTGGACTTTACATCCTGTTTTGGGAGCCCTGAGCTTGTCCATCTGGACAGACCACCATGGATGATTTTCACATCTCATTTCAGGTGGCCACCCTGTGCTATCTTTATGGCCAAGATAGAGTAACTGCCTGTTGTTGGCACTATTCCTCTGGGAGACACGAACAAACACCTATCCCTTTCTTACATGATTCAGTGACAAACCAAAGCATAACTCCATCAGAGTCCAGTTTGGGAAACCATTGAGTTTCCTCGGTAGGTGACCCCAAAGCAGCTTCACCGCCAGAAAGTCTTAACCCACTGTGGATGATGTGTTCCCATAGCTACATACCTGGTCTCCCTTCAGCTAACTCCCAACAGTTCATATACTCTATCACCTCCCAGGACCACAAGGCTACACACAGTTAGGGCAGAATTACGTGCAGCTGGCCAGGTATAGGCTTGAGCATCTGGAATCTTAGAAATTCAGTGACTCACCCCATCACTTCCTTCTATGAGGGAACTTAACACTAAACAAGCCTACTATTGAGGGTCTCTGAAGTAATCAGAAGTCTTCTGAGCTCAGAGGACAAGGCTGTACAAGCACTGCTGCCTGCTGTCTTTTATGTCATATCTGCGGCAGGGGGTCTCAGGTCAGTCCCTCTTACAACTAACCTCTTGCTTAACAGCACTGTTGTTCTATAGAGGTGTTAGCTTTCCAAATGAGTTTTTTCAAGTGGGTTTCAGTTTTAGACTCTGGGGCTTTAAGATGCAGTGTCCTATCCTCAGGCACCTTTCCTATTAGTGTGAGCTACCTACCGTTTCTATTTAATTGTGCTAACTTCTTTAACAGTTACAAAATCTGCACCTACACAGTCTACACCATTAAATGCAATGCTTCCGAATTGTATTTATTTTATATACTTTTGCTCTTGTTTTGGCTCTGAGTTGTCACTATAAACCTGGTTAAAGCAGCCAGTAATAGTCATGCTCCAGCCTGGAAGCCATACCGTCTGCAAATTTCTTCCACAAAATAAATCACTCTGGTGCTTTTGAGTTTAGATTAACCTAAAACTCCAGGAAGTGGGCAGAATGAAGCAGATTTCTTGCTCTGTTCTCTATAGAGTCCTTGTGCCCAGCTGATACCTATAGGTACTGACCTCTCTCTCTCTCTCTCTCTCTCTCTCTCTCTCTCTCTCTCTCTCTCTCTCTCTCTCTCGATCTTCTGAACTCTTCCTGCTCCAGTTTGTACCTCTAAATTTTTCCATAGTCCTTTGCCAATCTGTCCCCAAAGCCTAAAAACCATAAGTCAGATTTAGTAGTAGCAACCGTACCAATGTTATATTTCAGTCACCAAAATGCATGGCAGAAACATTGTGAGGGGCATCTTGGCTCATGGCTTCTGAAGGACATCAATTCATCATGACAGGGATGGGCATGTGATAGATCCCACATACAGTGGCCGGCCACGAGCTAAATCAGAACCAGTGGCCACTATACTTTTCAAAGGTTTGCTCCTAGAGGTCTCTATCTACCAGTTAGGCCCCATATCTCCATACTTTCATAACCTCTCAAAGTACTGCCACCAGCTAGAGACCTGGTACTCAAAATATGAGCTCGTGGGGCACATCCTAGATTTAAATCATAACAGGACAGAATAAAATCCTGTTCAGTGTGTCAGACTTCATTCTTTCCTGCTGTGATAGGAGATTAGATTATAGAGACTCAGGAAGGGGCTACAGGTAGTGCTTCGCCTTGGTGTCTTTCAACTTCAGGTAGATTAGAGAGGTCTGTTAAAGGCATCTGTGTCCTTCCAGAGTTGGACAGAAAGGAAAACCATGAAACCCGACTCTGAAGTAAGCTGTAGGGCTTTTACTTTTCTTTAGATTAAAATGCTCCATAGGTCACACTATATCTTGCAGTACAAAATGCTCTTGTTGTACATTTATCTGAACCGAGCAGTAGTTGTTATGTCTTGGTTCTCTCAACCCAGTTCTTTTGAAATCCATCCACATTCTGCATTTGTATCACTTCTTCCTTAATGCTGAAACATAAGTCCCAGAATAGAAGCTAGTATGTATGACTTTGGATGTCTAGCTTTTCCTCTCTGTCCCGTACATATAGTCAGCAGAAATAGAATTGAGCTAACAAAGTGGAACGGAGGCCATATATGTTGGATATTGACATAAGCCCCAAATAACTAATTCTGGCCCACCCCCAACCTGTTCTCTTGGAATCTTTTATTTTTAAGTGTGTGTGTGTGTGTGTGTGTGTGTGTGTGTGTGTGTGTGTGTGTGTGTGTGTGTACACTGCACGTGTCTGGGTGCCTGTGGAGTCCAGAAGAAGGCTCGGATCTCCTGGAGCTGGAGTTAGAGATGGTTGTGAGCCACCTGAGGTGGTTGCTGGGAATGGAACTGGAAGAACAGTGGGTGCTCTTCACCACAGAGCATCTCTCCAGGAGGACTAACTGGAGTTGGGATGAGGTTTCTCTTGGGGCGAGGCCACCAGGGGATGCTGTGTGCTCTCAGGGGTCTGGGTGATACATCTTGCCTCCATCCCCAGGAGTTTCTGTGGAGCTTCTGAATATGCTCATGTTTACTTCCCTTAGTTTTACTCTGTGCGTCTTAAACTGCTGTACTCCTGGGCTTGCATTCATTCATGAGGCTGTTTCTCTAAGTCTGGACCTGGCTGTGGGTTCTTATCTAGCAGGTGCTCACACGTTCCATGTTTCACAGTGAACAGAGTGAATTTTCCCTGCGGATTTTCAGCACTTACTGTTGGAAAGGGCTTTGTAGCCTGACGTCTTTTGATCCAGCTGCTCTCCTTTACTCTCCACGTACTCACCTCTAGCAATGTGAATTGCTAGAATTGATTCTGCCTATACCTTTTGATAGGTGTGCTTAGTGAATTTTCCCTTAATATAATTGTAGGAAAGATAGATTTACTGCTGTCATTTTGCTATTTGTAGTCTGTGTCTTAGGACGTTGCTTCTTTCCATTATTGTCTCTGGTAGCTGAGAGGTGTACATCTGGGTCTGGCAGGCGGCAGGAAGAGAGAGAGAACCACTGGGCCTTGGGCTTGAGCTTTGACACCTCAGAGCCCATCTCTAGTGACATGCTTCCTCCAACAAGGCCTTAAGTCCACCCTACTTCTTTCAAATAGTGCCACTCCCTGTGAGCCTCGGGGGCTGTTTTATTCAAACCACCACAGCCTCCTCCTCTTGTTCTAACTTTTTTCATTGTTTTATTTTAGTTTTTTTTCATGATTGATTGGATATGAGGTTCACAATAACATTTAAAACATTCTTACTCTGGTGCCTCACATTTGACCATGTCCCCTGGAGGGGGAGACCTGGTGGCACTCAGAGGAAGGACAGCTGGTAGCCAAGAAGAGACTTGATACCCTATGAGAATATACAGGGGGAGGTAATCCCCCTCAGGAACAGTCATAGGGGAGGGGAATAATGGGAAAATGGGGGGGGGGGGAGGAATGGGAGGATACAAGGGATGGGTTAAACATTGAGATGTAACAAGAATAAATTAATAATAAAAAAAAGAAAAACAAACAAACAAAAAAATAAAACATTCTTACTGAAATGGTTTCATATAATATATTCTGATCACTTTTCCCTCCCTGGTTCCTCCCAGATCCTCCCCACATCTCCACCCACCCAACTCCATGCCTTTCTTTCTCTCTGTTAGGAAATAAACAGGCAAACAAACACCCCCCTTCCCCCCCAAGACTCCACTAGAAATATACACAGATCAAAACCCCCACAAAACACTAAATCGGAAACTATAATATATAAGCAAAAGAACAATAAGATTAAAAAAAAAAAAAACCTGTTCAAAAAAAGCAATGTGGAACAAAAGTCTCCAAACCTACCATTGAGTTAGTTTTGTGTTGACATCTACTGCTAGGCACAGGCCTTCCCTCAGATGTGCTTTGTATGTACACTGTATACTCAGTCAGACTCTATTGGAGAAAACTAATTTTTTCTTCACAAGTTGGTGTCAATTGTAATTTGCTAATTACTTTTCATTTTAGTTTCTTTTTGCTAATTTTTTTTTTCAAGACAGGGTTTCTCTGTGTAGCCTTGGCTTTCCTGGACTTGCTTTGTAGACCAGGCTGGCCTTGAACTCAGAGATCTGCCACCTGCCCCTGCCTCCTTGGGAACTGGGACTACAGCTGTATGCCCCTGTGCCCAGCTTACATTTAACGTCTTCATCTTTATTAATCCAATATGGATTAATGCCAGTTTCATTTTAGTAACACTAACATTTTTGTTCCTATTTTGTTCTGTTTTTTACCTTTATTATAGTACTGTTACCAAAAGATTACATCCTTGCACATATAAAAATTACTTGCGGCTTTCATACCTGTATACAGTGTATTTTGGTCATATTTCCCATTTCCCCTAGCTCCTCACCTTCCCGACGCCTCTTAACTTTAGTGTCCTTTTTTTTTTTTTTTTAAGTGACCCAGAGAACTTGATTTGTAGCAGTTTAGTAGCTGTTATTCCATGTGAATATCTCTTTGTCTTTCCGTAGGTACTGGGGATTGAAATTAGGGCCTCATGCACTGTAGGCAATTGCTGTGTCACTGAGCTTCTGTCCCAGCCTTGCCATTGCCTTTTACATAGGTAGGATTCAATATGGAAGAAAAATATGTAACACACAGCTGGGCTCTGCTGCTCTTTCTTTACGTGGACATGAGTTTCTGGCTAATATCCTCTCACGCCTACTTGAAAGACTTTTCTGCTGCTGTACCCGAGTTGTGCTAGTATTTCCCTTGTTTTTAATCTGACAGCCTCTTATTTCCTTTCCTTTGTGATGAACATTTTTCTTTTTGTTTATTAAATTATTTTTTGAAAAATTTCGTTTTTCAGCTGAGCCATTCCACTTTTTTTTTCTGGGTTCATGTTATATTTCTCTCCTTTTGCTTATAAGATTTGTCTTCTTGAATGTCTATTGATTTTTAAACTCAGGTCACCAGGCTTCTTTACCCAGGAGCCTTCTTGTTGGCCGTCACTTTTGTATATTTTACAAATTGGACAGGGACTCCAATGAGGACAGTATGACAAATTTAGTTTTTATTAGAGTGAGAAATGAAGCTAACAGAATGAAGTTTGCTGAGAAACTTGTTTTTCATGATCAGTTGTAAATTATTAGGGGAAAAGTAAAAAATGGAATAGTAGAGAAGAAAATGGAGCCAAAATATCTAGCATAAAAGTATTCTTGACTTCTAGCTATACACAGTGGTGGCACACACCTTTAATCCCAGCACTTGGGAGGCAGAGGCAGGTGGGTCTCTGTGAGTTTGAGGCCAGCCTGATCTACAAAGCGAGTCCAGGACAGCCAAGTCTACACAGAGAAACCCTGTCTTGAAAATACCCCCTTCCCCAAAATATTCTTGACTTATTTGTACCAAGGAACATGAAGTTTCTATACTCTGTGTAATGTAGTGAGTGTTAACATGGCAAACCAGGAGAATTTCATTCTTTTAAGAACAGTATTGGTGACTGCCATGGATGAACTGTCCCTGTCTCAAGTGCTCTACATGTATGACTTAATCGTATCAATCATTTGCTTTGTGGCATTGTTGGTAACCACCTTAGCTTTCTTATGACCTGATGTTCTTATGTATAAAATATCTGTTGCTATACTAAATAGTCTCTAAAGTTTTTAATTCTGAAAGTTCATGTTTTTGTGTAAATGATGAGGAGAAGAAAACCTCTCTCCTCAGGGAATGTATAACCAGATTAAAGAGGAGAGACATCTGTGCCACTTTCTTAGATGCGTACAGATAATGAATGATCTAACTGTAAGAGAACTAAATAGTGCTGTTAGAATTCAGTCATATGTGTGTACTGTTAAGGTAGCATCAAACGTCTGAATGAAATTGAATTATCATAACTGGTGAGCCGACATGCTTTAGGTGGGAAATGACAGTGACCTGTGCCTCAGTGGATGGCAGAAGTACATGCAGAGGAGATGGGATGGAAGAGTAAGGAGCACAGTCCCTGCTTCTTAATTTCTATCACGTTTTTATTTTGTAGGCAATGGAAGAATGTTGGGTAAGAAATTGATTATATGTTTAGAAAAAAGTGAAAATACTATTTTTTCTTGAGTCAGGGTTTCATTATGTAGCCCAGGATATCCTTGAACTTATGATCCTCCTGCCTCAGGGCCTTGAGCATTAGGCTTACTAAAAATGGTTCCTTATATTTTGAATACACTGTTAGGGAGTGGGGTATTATGTAATATTATTATGTTGGATTCAAGTCTTAAAAGAATTTTAATATCCTGTTAATGATATGGCTGAACACTGATGCTGGAATGTGTCAGGGATTGAAGAGACTGCCGTGTGCTGTTTGGGAACTCAACGTTTCCTCTACACACTTTCTGTTAATCATGAAGAGTGTGGTGGTTTGAGTGAGAATGGTCTCCACAGGCTCATATATTTGAGTACTTCGTCCCAAGGTAGTGGAACTGTCTGGGAAGGATTAGGAGGCATGACCTTGTTGGAGCAGGTGTTTAAGGGGGCTGGGCTTTGAGGTTTCAAAAGCCCAAGCCATTCCCAGTAGCTTTTTTTTTTGCCTTGTGCTTGTGGATCAAGATGTAAGCTCTTAGCTACTGTAGCTCCAGTGCCTGCCTGCCTGCCTGCTGTCATGCTCTCCACCATGGACCCTCTGAAACTGTAAGCCCCCAGTAAACTTTTTTCTATAAGTTGGTTTATTTATAATGCCTTATCACACCAATAGAAAAGTAACTAAAACAATGAGGATAGGTAAATGTTATTTATTATTTAAAATATACTTGATTAGTCTAGAAAATGATTTTTCGGACCTTGAAAATTTATCCTATCAGTTCTGATGACAGGATGTATGGACTACTCTTCATGGTAATAGGGAATAGATCCATGCAATTTGCAGTTTTCTTCCTGTCCTTGAGTACAATGATTTATTTCCGCTGAGTGCTACTCCTTCATGAATAAGCGATATTGAATAACTTTATGTCAGCATTCAGCAGAAGTGAGAGACAAAGGCTGACTGTTTAAAATTACTAAATTATTAGGGCATGTCCCCCCAAACAAGTATATATGGTTTTAGACGTGGCACAAATTACCAGATAGAAAGCGCTAGGTTTCTAAGAGGGAAGGAAATACAAAGGCATCTCACAGAACTCAGTGAACCAACCGTCTTGGTGAGGAGTGGCTGTTTGCCGCCATGCTAGTGGGTTAAAACTCAGTGAATTACAATGCAGTTACAGCCACTTATCTAATTGCTTTCAGGTAACTTGTCCAGGAGTGGTGCTGAAAGACAAGGAGGACATCTATCTTAGTATCTGTGTGTTTGGCCAATACAAAAAGACACAATGTGTCCCAGCCACTTTTCCGTTGGTCTTCAATGCCAGAATGGTGTTTGAAAAGGTGAGTTCAAAAGTCAGATCAAGTATTAGCCAGCAAAAATCAAAGTGATTCCAGTTTTGAATAAAATCTTGCAATATAAACTATTATTGCTGACTATGTGCTTTGGTTTAATTCAAAAGACAAGTTGTAACATATTTAGACTTTTGAAAATATTCCTTATTTTATGCACTGAATCTGTTGACTTTTCTAAAGCCCGTTTCTAAAACATCTTATTACGCTTCATGGAAAGCATGGCATCCTGACTGCCAAATGGTAACTTTTGTACAAAATAAGGCACAAATAAGTGAGCATATGTTGAGTTTTACTTAGGAATACCTTGTGCTTTTCTGTTTCACCAAGTCTCTCTCTTCATTTTCCTTAAAAGAACAGCTATTGGTAATTATTTTCAATTGTATTCCCTTTCCTGCTAGTATCTTGTTCTCCAGTCTTCCCTCCTTCCATCTCCCCTTCTCCCCACCCCTTACTCCTGTTCCCTTTCTCCCTCTTTGCTTTCTTAAGAAACAAAATAGCTCACTGTCTTCTCTGTTCTATGGACTGTTGTAGGTACTGATGACACATGATAAACAAGGCAAAACTATTTCTTCCTGAAGCTCAAAATAAATACAATAAATGAAGGATGAGAGAATATGAGAGAAATATATATCTAAATTGTTAAAAAAAGGCAATAATATTTTGAGCTTGAGTGATACCAGCAGTTATTTGGAGGTCTGGTGGGAGAGCATTGTAAGTAGAGAGCTAACAATGGTTTCCTGTGAGGAGTTATTTTGCTGAGAGGCAGATCCAGTTAGAAAACATATTTATGAAATCATGGGGAGCTGAGAGAAACGGGCAGTTCTCATTATTGTTGAAGATTTGTTTGGAGGGTTGACGTGATGATTTATTCCTGTAACCTCAGGATTTGAGTGGCTTTGGCAGAAGGATTGAGAGTTCAAGACCAGCCTGGGCTACATAATGAATTTTTCTTTCAAAAACCAAAACTGAACCAAACAAGCCGAAACCCACAAACAAACCAAGACTTTTCTTTGGTTGCGCAAGGAGAGACATTTTGGGAATATGAATGGGAAAAACAGTCAGTTGCTCATGTCTTCCTTTCTCACCGTGGCCTTGCCGCGCTCCCGTCTCCCGCCTTCTCGTTGCAGGTGTTCCCTGAAGCAGTAGACCCTGGAGATGTGGTTGCACAGCTTGAGTGTAAGTTCTTAATTTCACTTCCTGACTGAAAATATTTTAGGAGTATCATCCTTATGCTATTTTATTTGCAGTTAAATAAAAGTTTAAAAGGTCTAGTAGGATTTCAAAAGTGTTGAACTGAGGCGTTTTCATAATTTTTAGAATTTCAAAGCCCACTTGAAACAGTAAAGTATTTATCTTTTCGTTGTGAATGAACTGAGACTTTTGATCAAGATGGTTTGGAGTGTTCTGTTGGAGGGTCATGATAGGTGGAGCTTTGCCCTGCAGACTCGTACATTGTCACAGAAGTCAAGAGACTCAGGGAAGCTCAAGGTTGCCTGGCTGAAAACATCAGTGCCCTTACCTTAGGTGGCATCAATTGTTCTTCAAGGCTCGGGTTGACAGTACATTCTTCATACCACCTTAGGGCTCAGCTGGAAAAAGCTACACGAACATGTGTTAGGTGTACACTTGGGGAAAGCCCGCTCAGGCTCTGGTTGTGAAATGTTTAAAAGTTGAAAGGGTCTGAGATTCCCAACTGGCCTTTGCATATCGGAAGGCCAGCGGTGGCGCTGGTGCTGGCCATCACTCCTGTGGCCCTCAGGCTCCCCCTCACTCCCCACCCCCATGGCACCTGGCGCCACGCTTAAAGCTTAGGAGAGAGAGTGCAAACAGGCCTTCCTGCTTATTTTCATGGGAATTATGGCTTATTGACTTATCCAGATATTCCTTGTGATTTCATTTCTGTTCTAGGACTTGACTTTGTATTTTCCACTGTGGTAAAGAAGCTCAGTGACAATTGTTGCCTGTAGTTCTACACATTTAGTATTTGCTGAACATTTTATTTATTACCTGGGAAACCATATATTAGAACCATTGGGGCAACCATTTCTCTCATTTGAAATACTTTTTCCATTGAATGAAACTTAATGTTTTCCCTGCTATTTGGTTAGAAATTTTAGGGTATCAGATTACTAGTTACTGGTGATTATTACTTGAAAAAAATCATGATTTCCCTGGTTCAGTTTTTTTCTTAATCCTCTACTCGTGAAGTAAAATGCTGCTTTTTCATGCCGGTTAAGATGTGCGCTGTCCCATATCTTCAAGTGTTGGTATTCTATTGCTCACGTCTCTGTACTTCCCTTTGCTCTGTCCTCATGGCTTCTAGTTTGGCTTTGTGTGTCCCTCTCAGATGACTTCCACAGCAATCTTCACCTAAAAAATCTTTTTTCTTCTTTTAGTCGTCTTTATTTTTGTACAGTCATCTTTGTTCTCTAATGATTTCTAATATGGTACATGAAAAATACACTTAGTGGAGAGACCACTCTGCTCAGTGGAGTGATGCCCGTGTGCCTATCACCTTGCTTCAGTCATTTTTGAGGTTTCGTTAATCTTCTACCGTGTTTCTGCCGGCCACTTATAATATAGATGGGCTGTTTAAATGCATATTTTATACATTGGGTTATTGTACTACAGGTGTGTAACAGATGCAGGCTCTTTAAAGAATAGCCACCATGTTGTTTCCCCTCTTAACAAAACCAACAGTTCTTCAATAAAGCCATTTAGTTATTGTCCTATTTCCTCATCTGTCCCCAAATGTCTTTTTAAAAGTTAGTTTCTTAAAATGAGGATCTTCTCAGGCTTTAGTGCTGACAGTATGTGGCTATTTATTTCTTAATTTCTTTATCTGTAATGGTGTTGCACATTTTTCTGTTTGTTTTTAATTCTGAGAGTGAGAAAAGTAGGTCCTTCAGAATGTCCTATCTCTTATATTGGCTAATTGCTTCCTTACCAATGCTCTGTTTGGCTTGTTTATTGCTTATATTATATAAGCTACTAATTAGAACTGGAGGTGTTTGGATTCAAGATTATTTCATTTTGTTTTGTTATTTGGCAAGAGTCCTTGGTAGTTGCTGCTGTGTACTTATTGTGTCATGTCAAGTGACATGAATATCTTGTCCTCAGTAATGCAGAGATTGGTCGTGTCAGTTCTAGGCAGCATTTTCCTGAAACCTTTATGGTAACTTTCTAGTCATCTTTTGGTCTACTAGCTTTAGCATCTGCTGGGAACCATCTTTTTCACTCAGGTTGGCAAATTGTTATTTTTATAATACACCATTCTTTTCTGTTTACTAACTAAAATTGTGTGTGTGTGTGTGTGTGTGTGTGTGTGTGTGTGTGTAGGCCAAAATTATATGATGTGTGATGTCATCCTGGACTACTCTCCACCTTGTATATTAAGACAGGGTCCCTTACTCCTCTGAACTAGGAGCTTGTACTTTATTGCTGGGGATTCCCTGTCTCTGTCTCCTGTCTGCTGGGCTTATAGGTGAACACCACTATTCCCACAGGCGTTTTCCCTTGGTTCCCAGGGAACTGAACTCTGGTATTTAGCTTGTATGGGAACTGCTTTGCCTAGTGAACCATCTCGATAGACTGTAATTTTTCTTTCTTTCTTTTTCTAATTGAAAATAAATTTTTATATAATATGTTCTGATCATAATTTCCCCAACTCCAGCTCCTTCCAGATCTTCTCCACCTCCTCACCCATCTAAGCATTTAAACAAGTAGGCTTCACGAATTTGCGTGTCATCCTTGCGCAGGGGCCATGCTAATCTTCTCTGTATCGTTCCAATTTTAGTATATGTGAAGGAGGTCTCCCTCAGTCACAGACGTAGGGGAAGGGAGAAGGGGAGAAATGGGAGGGAGGGAAGAATGGGAGGAAACAGGGGAAGGGCTAACAATCGAGATGTAATATGAATAAATTAATAAAAAAAAAAAAGAAGAGACTTGATACCCTAGCAACATATTCAGGGGGAGGAGGTCCCCCTCAGTCACAGTCATAGGGAAGGGGGATTGGGGTGAAAGTGGGAGGGAGGGAGGAATGGGAGGATGCATGGGATGGGATAGAAAATGAGATGTAATATGAATTATTTTATTTTTCAATAAAATGTGTTAAAAAAAAAAACAAGTAGGCACCCCTTAAAAAAACCAATAAAAACAAAAATGAAGGAAGTAGGAGAACTACACACACACCTACAATACCTAGAAGCAGTCTCTACCTGATACTGCTGTTATGTTTTTGTTATCAGCAGTTCAGCTCTTCTGAGATACAGTCCTAGAGGCAGGGAAAGTCTACAATATCTCTGTTCTTTCTTGTAAAATAGCTTCAGCAAAACTCACATGTCATAAATCCATCCCTTGTAGTTGTAGTTCAGAAATTTTCAGAACACTTATGCAAGTGTGAGACATCACCACTACCCAGTTTAGTATATTTCTGTCACCCTCAAACAGTGTCTGAGCATATTTATAGTCAACCCCTGTGTCTGCCTCCACTTCCTGGCAACCCGTTATCTATTTTTCTCTATAGACTTGTCTCATTTCCCCCTGTAGCTTCTTAATTTAGAATAATGTTTTTGAGAATCATTCAATTTTTCTACATACATTGTTCTATTTAATGAACATTTGGACTGTTTAGCTATAGTATCTATTGGTTTGTAGGCTAAGCATTGTGTTTAAAATTTGAATATGTAGTCAGCATTTCAAAAAAGCCGTTACACCATTTTACACTCCCTCAAGTTTATGAAGGTTTGCTTTTTTATATTGTCCCCAAGACTTGATATTGTTGGTGTTTTGCGATATAGCTATTTTGGTGGGTGTATACACATATCCCATTGTATTTCAAATTTGCACTTCAACACTAATGATTTTGAACACCATTCTACATGCTTATTAGCCATTCATATTTTGTTATAGAATGCTTATTCAAATATTTTGCCTGTTTTTGAATGGTGTTTGCTTTCATATTAAATTATATGGATGTTAATTTTTAATACTCCAAATGTAACCCCTGTACCAAGGGAGCAATTTTTAAATCTTTTTCTAGTCTGTGAATTTTTCCATTGTCATAATTATGCCTTTTGAGGAATGTATTCAGTCTAATGTGTCAGTTTTTTTCTTTTATGACTTATGTGTTTGGTATTGTATCTATGAAACTTTGGTCAAGCGAGGGTCACACAATTTTTTTCCTGTTCTTTTAAAACTGTATAGTTTTAAGTTCTGAAATTTAGAGCTGTGGTACATTCTGAGTTAGTTTTTAGATATGGCCTGATGATGACAGAGTACAGCCTTCCCTCCTCCTTTCTTCCTATGGTTGAACATCCAGTTGTCGCACTGTTGCTAGATTATCCTTTTCCAAATCAAATTGCCTTTTGTACCTTACTTAAAAGCCAGGATATGAAGGTTCCTTTGGATTCTCTGGTCTGTTACATTCATCTACATATTTATCCTTAAGTGAGTCTGGCTTGCTCAGTTTGCCTTACAGAAACTTTGAAGCTAGGCTGTGTAAGTCAAGTCTTTCAACTTCATTCTATTTTTGTGGGTTTTTTTTGCATATTATGTTTGTATATTAGTGTTACTTTTACAAAGCTGAAAATGGCACTAATCTAGACATAAACATAAATATTTAGAAGGCTGTTTGATGGGCACACTGCATCAACTTGTTAAATTCTTTCATAACAATCTATTCTTCATCTTTCTGAAATGTACATGTTCATCTCTCTGTCTCTCTGTCTCTCTGTCTCTCTCTCTCTCTGTCTCTGTCTCTGTCTCTCTCTCTCTCTCTCTCACACACACACACACATGCATGCACATACACACACACAAACACAAACATACAGAGGCCCATGGGCATATAGGCACAAGCTCACAGACACAGACACAGACACACAGGCACATGGCTATGGCAGTAAATTGCTGAGAATTGCTCCCTCACTGCTTTCTGATCACTGCTCAAATTTGTCATCATAATCAGACAGGTCTTCTTTCCCAGCCTATATTAGGAGCTCCCCACACTTGTTAGTAGTGAAGCCTTTGCTCTATGACCGTTTGTGCTGGCTAATTTAATGTTAACACAGGCCAGGGTCACTGCAGACTGGGTGAGAATCTCAATTGTGAAAATGCCTCTATAATCTGGCTGTAACCAAACCTGTAAGGTATTTTCTCATTTAGTGATTAATGAAGGAGGGCCAAGCCATTCCTGGGCTGGTGGTACTGGGTTTTATGAGAAAGCAGGCTGAGCAAGCCATGAGGAGCAAGCCAGTAAGTAGCCCTCCTCCATGGCCTCTGCATCAGCTCCTGCCTCGGGTTCCTGGCATGCTTGAGTTTCCATTTTGACTTCCTTTGATGATCCACAGTAATGTGTAAGTATTGGCCAAATAAGCCCTTTTCACCCAAAGTTGCTTGGTTGTGGTGTTTTATCAGAGTAATAGAAACCCTAACTAGGACATCTTTGGAGCCAATTTTTCTATACTAAGATATTTTAAGAGTGAAAGGTTATGGAAATAGTTCATACCCTTCATTCAATACACCATGTGCCTCCCAGGTCTATGTTAAAGGCGCAATTGCTGCTGTAGCACTATTGACAGGTGTGCAACATTTAGAAGGAGCAGCCTATGAGAAGTCCTTGGGTCATTAGGGGTGTGGCCTGGAATTGTAGGAAGTTGGTCTCTTTCCTTTATCTTCTGCTTCTCGGCTCCTGAGGCCATGGTTTTTGCTCTGCCATGAAGTCTTTCCTTCTCCAGATGTCCAAACTAATAAGGCTGCTGATCTTGGGCTGGAACCTCCAGAGTTAAGAACTCAAATACAACCTTTTTAAAAAGTATATCTATTTATCTATCTATCTCTCTATCTATCTATCTATCTATCTATCTATCTATCTATCTATCTAATCTTTGTAAGTTAATTGCCTCAGTTATTTTGTTACATTAATGGGAAACTAACACAAATTTGTTAATATAAATGCCAAAGAAAAAGATGCAAAAAGGACACTACTGTACAAACAAAAACAATGAACAGTTTCTAGCACCAATATTTAGTTTTACTTCTTTTTATAGAATGATAGTCACTTTTCCTCTTTTATTTACTCTGTGACTCTAGTGAATATAACTATATTGAAAGCATACTATATATTTGTTACCCAAGATATTAAATATAGTATAAACATAGCATTCCTCTTTCTTACTACTTTATGACTCCTGGAACTATCCTATTGACCTGTTTGTGGTGCTGTGATCCTTTCCTCAGGAGCATGTTTGTGTTTGAGGATTTAAAATGGATGATCTGTTTGTTTCAGTCCCTCCAATATTCAATAAAGAAAAGACATGATTTATATTTATTTTTCAGTAGACTACCAGGACTCACTGAGTTATGTTGCCTGCTGAAAAAAAATAGCATGCTCATTAGATCTGGTACTTCTCAGTTTATAGGAACTAAGCTGGTGTCTGATCTTGAAAGTGATTTCAGGCGAGCATTTAGGGTCAGAGAATAAATCCTTCAGTGTCTGTGAATGGGGGTGTCCTGGCGTAAATCCTCAGGAGGCTTGTGGGAATTAAGTTTTATATTAAGTGCACAAGTACATTCTAAAATTTAAAGCCTGTAAGTGGACATTTAGAGCACATTATCATAGCAGTCTGGGTCCCAGAACCAAGGCTAACAGCATTCTGACACTTCTGCTTGATGTAGCTACTGCAGGTTTTTGATTAACTGCTTGTGAGTAGAATTTCTGGAGTATTGTAATGCATTTAATTTGTAACTCACACCAGCAATATACAAGTAAATGAGAATTTTTACAGAGGTTGTAGGAACATAGTTCTTAGTTATACAATAATGGGAGGCTATAAAATGAGACTAATTGTTCTGCATGTTGCAGCAGATATGTTTACATTAACTTACTGTTGGGCTTCCAGCTGATCAGTTCTATATAAAGCTTTCCTTTAATAATTTAATATCATTCTCCCACAAGTATTTTTAATTGTAGTAAAATATACATAACATGAAATTTACCACCTTAATCATTTCAAGTGTACAGTTTAGTGGTATTAAATGCATTTATAATTTTGTATGACAATTACCCCCATGTATTTTTTCTAACTCCCCAATTTATCTTTCAAAACTTAAGCATTAAACAATAACTTTATTCTCCACCCATTCTTCTTTGTTTCTATGGAAATGTCATTTATCAATGGAAATTGGTATTTGTACCTTTTTGGGGACGGACTTTTTCTCATGTGGAATACATTCTAAGTTCTTGTCATGGAATGTCAGAAGTCTCTTTCTTTTTTGAGGATGAGTGATATTCTGTTGTATGTATGTATGTTTTTCTATTGATGGGTACTTGGGTTGTTTCTACCTTTAAATATTGTGACTAATGTTGCTCTGAATGTTAATATGCAAATATCTGAGTACTTTCAGTTGTTTTGTATTTTTTTTTTTTTTAGAATTTTTGGAGGAATCAATATTTCCAAAGCAGCTATACCATTTTACATCCCCATTTACTGCACAAGCCTCATAAAGAGTGTGAAATTATTTTACTTTTGATTTAGTTTTTCCTAAGTGTCGGTGATGTGGTAAAAAGTTATATGTGTCAGAGATGCATGCGTCTCTTCTGGAAGAATGTCTCTTCAAGTTTAGGATCATTTAAAGTTATTTACCACCTATTGTTTTGTCTGTGGGTGTTTTGCCTGTGGGTATGTCTATGAACATGTGTTCAGTTCCCTTGTAGGCCAGCTGAGGACATCGGATCTCCTGGAACCTGAGTGACTGAGGGATGAGCTGCCAGGTGGGGACTGGGAATTAAGCAAAGGTTCTCAGGAAGGAGTAACCAGTGCTGGGAACCACTGAGCCATCTCTCTAGCCCCTTGGCCGTGTTTTAATTGGGTTGTTTGCTTTTAGTTTTTCAATTGTAGATTTCTATTTATCCTGGATATCAAACTAATTTTAAATATTTATTTTGCCAATATTGCCTTTTCTGTTGATATTGTGTTTAGACATATAAAAAAAATTAAGGTTTTCTACTTTTTGTTGTTGTCACCTTTGTGTTTGGTGGCTTATCAAAGAAAATCTCCAAACCCAATGTTGTAAAGCTTGTCTCCTACATTTTCCTCTATGAGTTTTAAAGTTTTGATGCTTAGATTTAGTTCTTGATCATTTTGAATTGATTTTATAATTTGTATATTTTTGGGGTGGGGGTTGAGACAGGTTTCTCTTTGTAACAGCTCTGGCTGTCCTGGAACACACACTGTAGTCCAGGCTGGCCTTGAACTCATGGAGAGCCACCTGCCTCTGGCTTCCAAGTGCTGGGATTAGAGGCATGCGCCACCACCTCCTGTCATGTGTAGCCCAGTCTGGCCTCAAATTCATGATCCTCCTGCCTCTGCCTCCTCCAGCAAATCCTACTGGCGTGCGCCGCCACAACCGACTACTTGTATCTCAGGTGGAGGTGTAAAGCCATTCTCTTGCATACGTGCATGCTGTGTTTTCCTCACCACTTGTTGAAAAGGTGCTCCTTTCCCTCGCTGGATGGTATTGGCACTTTATCAAAAGCACCTATTTGTAAGATTTTACTTCTGAGTTCTCTATTCTAGCTCACTGGTATGTATGCTTTAAAGCTAATCTCATGTGTGTGAGCACAGCTAATCTCATTTTCCAATTTGAATACCGTTTGTATATTTTTATTGCCTCTTTGCTCTAAGTAGGACTCTAGTTGAATAGATGCCATGAGCATCATTGCATTGTCCTTGGTCTTAAAGGAGAAGTGTAGTCTTTCAACACTGAGCACAGTCTATTACTGGTTTTCCATATGTGCTTTTCATCATGGTGACTTACTTTACTTGTATTCCTAGTTCTTTCAGTTTTATGAAATATTGATAAATTTTATTATGATTTCTTTTCAAGTGAGATTTTAACTTTTTTCTTTTCTTTTCATTTCTTTTTTTGGGGAAATTTTCAAGACAGGGTTTCTCTGTGTAGCCTTGGCTGTCCTGGACTCGTTTTGTAGACCAGGCTGGCCTCGAACTCACAGCGATCCTCCTGCCTCTGCCTCCCAAGTGCTGGGATTAAAGGCATGCGCCACCATGCCCGGCTTCTTTTATTTTCTTAATGAAGTATATTGTAGCTATCAGATTTCATATGTTGAACCACCCTTGCATTTCAGGGATATATCCCATTTTGTTAGTGTATTAGTTGCTTTTCTGTTGCTATGATAGAATACCCGGACAAAATGTAATTTATGAGACAAAGGGTTTGATTTGGACTGCACTGCTAGAGAGGATACAGTCCTCCATGTCAGTGAAGGAATTTCAGTAGCTTGAAGGCCAGGCTCACTGTCAGGAAGAAGACAAGTAGATCGGAAGTGGGGCCAAATTATGCATCACCAATCCTATCCCCAGTGATGTATTTCCTCCAGCAGGGACATATCTCCTGTAGGTTCCATGGTCTTTCCCAAGAAGGACCAAGTGCTCAAACATGGAGCACTTATGGAGGACATTTCTCATTCAAACCACAATGTTCACAATATAAAATACTTTTAATATGTTGCTGAATTCTGCTTACTACTATTTACTGAGAGTTTTAACATAAGGGCTTTTTTTCTATAGCTTCCTTGTAAAAAACCAAGGATATACATTCATGGTGTCCAAGAGTGGCTGAGGTGGGAAAGCAGAGTCAGTGAGACAGAGGGCCTAGGAGCTGGTTGCTTCTAGCATTTCTCTATGTACTTTAACTCTCAAACTTTCAGGTTATTTGGGGCTACTGGCCTCAAAACTCTGAACTCTCTTAACTCTTAACTGTCAGGCTGATGCTCTGGCTGCTGTAGTTTAAGTCTTTGAAAAAATTAATTAATTTATTCACTTTACATCCTGCTCATAGCCCCTTCCCTCCTCTCCGCTCATCCCCTTCCTCCCTCTTCTCCCCTTTCCTTTCCCTTTTCCTCAGAAAAGAGGAGCCTCCCCTTTCCAACCACCCCAGCTCATCAAGTCACATCAGAACCAAGGGAGTCCTCTTCTCCTGTGGCCTGGCAAGGCACTCTCATTTAATCATTCATAATTAGAAATTTCTACCTTAACATTGTTTTCTCTGTCTCATAAGTTTTGATACATACTCTATTTTTTCCATTTATCTCAATGTATCTTTAAACTTCCTTAATGATATCTTGTTTAACTGATTGATTGGCCAACAATAGGCTTTTCCAGTTTAACTTTTGTTAACTGCATATGTCCTTCTAAATCTACTGAGCTTAATTTGTAGCCTAATATATGATCTAGTCAAGAAAATGTCTTGTGTGTGCTTAGGAAAAACATATGCCCTGTTGTGGAGTGTTACGTGGCTGTTTGACAGCTTCGTCTTTTTTTCCACCATCTTTTGGTTTTGTTGAGACAAGTATCTTATCTACTCTATAGCCCAGGCTACTTTGGAACACAGGCTGGCCTTGAACTTGTGACTGTCCAACTCAGCCCTCTGAGTGATATTAGGAGTGTGCCACCACGCATAGCCAATAGAGTGTTTCATATATGTCTGTTAAATCTCACATTTATGGCGTTTTAATTTTAAGCATTTTCATCTTTTATCTCGTTGTTTTACCAACTATTGAGAGCAGGTTAGTCAATTATTTTGTTGTATGTTTGTTTCCTCTTCTATTAATGATTTTTGTTTCATGTAGTTTCTTGGTCAGTCATTGGATTTCTAAATGTTAATAACTGTTCCTTTTCCCTATTGTAAACCTTTAATTCATGTATATCCTGCTTTGCTTAAGATTTTTTTTTATTTAAAGCCTTTTGTCTGAGGTTAGCATAGATGTCATAAAGGTTCATTGCATGGGATGTTTAGTGCTAACAAAAATCCGTCAACTTTTGTTTATCTGGGGACATGTTCTATTAATTAATGTATTCTTTGATAGTTTCACACATGTACACAGTGTGTATCAGCCACTTTCGATCCTACACTCTCCCATTTCCCTATCACGCAGTCCAGTGTGCTCCCTTCTTCTCCGCAGCTGTCTTTTTTACATCCATGACCGCGTGCCTGTGATATGTTAATTTCTCCAGCACTTTTGAAAGACATTTAAAGAAAACTGGATATTCTTAACTGCATGTTTCTTTAAGCATTTTGCAAGTATTAGCTTATGGCTGCTTGGCCTCCAGACTTTCTTGTGACCCTTTCTGGTGCAAGGATCTTTAAAAGATGCTTTCAGAATGTTAAGTTGCTTTCCCCAGGCTGCTTCGAAGACTTTTTCTTCTAGTTCATTGAGCTTCTTGGGTGTTTATATTAATGTCATTCATGAAATTTGGGAACTTGTAATATTCTCACTGCCCCGCCCCTTTTCTTATCTTGTAACAGCTATTGTCTTTGGCAGATGGTCTTTATGTTTTTACTTGCCTCACTAACCTGCCAGTAACTCTAGTAATCCCTCACTGTCCCAGCCCTTCCTTCCTTGTAAGGATCAGGGTGTCTCCTGCCTTTTCCTCTTCAGGTGATCTTATTATTATATGTTACATCTTTTGTAGTTGTCCCACGATTGTTAGGTATTCTTTGCTTTGCATTTTTCCCTTCAGGGATTTGGAATTCTTTAA
The DNA here is from genome assembly GCF_903995435.1 of Acomys russatus. NCBI lineage: Eukaryota > Metazoa > Chordata > Mammalia > Rodentia > Muridae > Acomys > Acomys russatus. The sequence goes on from NC_067165.1 coordinate 10,060,657, forward strand.
CTGACATATCCTTAAAGCTTTGAGATTTCTTCAAGCCATATGACACCTGCCACTAAGCCTACCACAGTCATTCTTTATTTCAGTTGCAGTGGTTTTACTCTATAGCATTTCATTATGTTTCTTTTTTTTCATTTTTTTCTTTCTTAGAATTTCCGTCTCTGATTACATGCCTGTATGACCTTTTTATTTTTGCAAACTGCTTACTTATTCTACTAGATCTCTTTGAATTTTATAGTTGTTTAAAATTGTGGAGATATTTTTGGTAGTGGAATAAATTCCAGGATTTTATACATGTTCAGCAAATTCTCGACATTATAGCCCTAGCTGGTTTTTTTCCTTGATTCTATAACTTTAGTGTCCCCATTTGTATGACCAAAATCTTCACACTCTACTCTTGTTCGTTCATGTTTAGTTTGCCATGCACCTTGTTGACAGCCAGTTATGGTGTACTGAGGAAAAAACTGTGTTAGTTGTCCACTGTAATGTATTGGTGAGGTCTGAGGAGAAGTCATTCCGTGTTCTGTAAGTGGAGCTACTCTTTGATGAGCCCACACCCCTGTTTTGGAACTCTACCAGTGTTTCCAGACCCTATTTCTCCCTAGGACAGAAGTGTTTGATAGTTCATTATCTCCTTTCTCTCATGTACAAAAAATGGTGGTATTCAACTTGAATATTTTACCTGTTCCTGGTAGATGCTTGGAGTTGGCTGTAGTTGGGACTACGCTTGTATCAGGTCGATTAGGCTTTTTGGCTAAGAATCTGGTGGATTGTAGGCATTAGGCATTGTTATTAGATAGTTTAAACTCTGATAGCCTGTCTAAGTGTTGTATAAACACTGCTCCCCAGTTGTTCCTTGATATGCCAATAAAGCAGCTTACAGCTAACTGAAGAGCAGGGGAGAGAATAGGCCTGGACTTCCTGCCAGCCTGGGAAGGAGGACTTAAAGAGGAAGCAGGGGATTCAGCCAGTGGTGTAGGTCCAAGAAAGAGCCAGAGCCTAGGACAGCTACAAAGTGCAACTATTGCTGCCATGTTTGCTGAGGGTAAGACAAAATAACACAGTTAAGAACAGACTTAAACTACTCAGATTGTGTTGTGAAGCCTTGTATTATAAAAGAGTCTCAATTATTAGTGTGATAGCTGGGTTAAGAAATAAGGTAAAAGAAACAAACACTATTTTATAAAAATAAATTCAAGAATGGATAGAACCTGAGGAAAATTTTTTTTTCCAGAGAGAAGGCCTGTTACAAATGCTGTGGCATACTCCCAAATGCTTCCTTTCCCCTGGGAGTTAGAACTTTCCCCAACATTCACAGTGAGGATCCTGACGTACAACTAAAATCTCTTTCCCTGAAGCTGCCAGAGAGGCCTCTGCATCTGTATTTCTACTCTGTTATGATTCCTCCCCTTCCCCTTCCTTTGTCCTGAGGCCACCTCAGAAGGGTTGCTCATCTCTGCATCTTAGGCTGGAGTCAATCCTTCCAAGCACCATATATGGTAGACTCTAAGTCCTATAGCACAATTTAAGCAACTCTCTTAAAGGACATTAAATTCCTGTCATAAGTGGCATAGGTGTTACATTCTGAGTATATAGAAGACTTAGTTTCTGGATCTTCTATTTTATTTCCTTAGTTTTTAATCTTAATATTTAATTATTGTGTAGGGGGCACTTGTTTCTGCATTACTGCACATATGGAGGTCAGAGGCATACCTTGGGAAGTTGCTTCAATTATATGGGTCTCGGAGATCAAACTCGGGTCCTCAGGCATGGTGACAAATGCTCATATACACTGATCCACCATCTATACACTGGATGTATTTTGGCAAACATAAGTGAAGGATATAAGAAGGAGCCCTATTTATTTCATCATTGTAGCCTCAAGTTGTGACATGAATGGAGAAATTAATATTTCTTCATAGCAGAATACATGGATAGAAGGATAAATGAGACTTTCATTCATGGAAAACAGTAGAAGTTAAAGGAAGGAAGGAAGCATTTATGCCTTTATAATGAAATAGATTAAAACAAGTTGTTATTATTGAGTTTTTGACTTAAGGAAATTTTCCTTCAAACTTTCAGATGATACTGCAGTGTTCGAGTTGATACAGCTAGTTCCACCAGGTATTGTATTACTTACTGATAAGATGACTCTTAATGGAACTCATCCTGGTGAAATGGTTCTAAATATCTCTTCTCCCTGCTTCTTACCAAATTACTTTTTAGACCACTGGTTTGCTATTATGTTAAAAAAAAAAGTATATACAGAAAGGTGAACATCAATGGCAATTTAATGCATTGTTATGAAATTAAGTATGTTAAGATAATTTTCAAATATTTGATGTTGATTTTTTTCAATTTTTGAGATTTTTAAAAATACATATTTTTGATAATGAAGTAGGGTTTTTGTTTGCTTTTGTATGTTGACTGTTATTGGGAATGAAGAGGGTTGTAGCCTTACTTACAAGGCAAACACTGGTTCCTGAGGCAAGAAATTATCTATTAAAGTATAGAGACTTAATTGTGGATATTGATTTCTATGATTATCAAAGAAATCTTAGTTATATCTTTGTTTCTGCAACAGATAACTATGTTTTATTAAATACAAGTAATCCCAGAATTTTCAGTATTACACATATACTTAATTCACTAGCTACAAAGTCTACAAAGTGTCTCAATATTTTTAATGTCCTACTCCATGATTGCAGACAGAAAAGACAGAAGACAGGAGAGAGGCTAAAGATGGTTACAAGGTTGGGATGTATAAATTTCATGCACCTTTATGTTTTTAAAGAACTTCGTTTTCTAAGATTCCCTAACTTCTCACTGAGTATACATGAATATCCCTGATCTCCAAAGGTGTGTGGCAGAGAACTGCTAATAAATAGTGTATTTCTGAAAATGAAAAAAAATGTATTACTTAATGTATCTTTATTTTACTTTTCCTTTTATAGAAGATAAACACTGCCTTGAAGCAGGCATACAATAAGGCATCAGGCATTATATATATATTATACGTGATGATTTTGTTTCTAAATAGAATGTTTTGTTATAATTTGAATCATAGGATATCTTTCTTATAGTGGGAGAAACACTGTCTACCTATGATGAAAATACGCGAGATTTCATGTTCCCGGGTCCAAACCAAATTTCTGGACACCATGATTCAAACCGCCAGGTTACCATGAGAAGGATTTCTGGCCTCAGAGTAAGTGATTCTGCTTTCCCAAATCAGCTCTTGATGCAGGCTCATGGGTGAAAACCACCATGTAGGTCTCAGTACCTTGTACGTGTAAAACTAATTCAAATTTAATTTGGTTTTAAACTTGTTTTGTATAATTGTTTTATTTTAAGCATCATGAATGTAATGAAAATAGCAAAAAATAAATCATCAAATTTATTATTTTCTCACATATCACTGAAAGTCAGCAGGGGCGGGGATGCACAGGATGGCTTCTATAAGGAACTGAGGAACCCAGAAGACATGGAACAGGATATAAACTGAACATTAAAATTGAGCTGTAAATCCAGCCATATACAAAATACAATAATTGTATTTACATATAAGTAAAAATAAGTGCTCTAGCCAGTGGTTTGTGCTCCTGGCAAACAACAATCACTCTTCAGAGTTCTTGTGATTGTGAACTACCATCTTTGAGTCCCACTACTATGACAAGGATTCAAACATTATCTGAAATTAAGTCATGTCACTTAAGGTTTTGCTTAGTAAGCTTGGAAAAAGTCCGGTGACCTGTAGGTAGCTTGGGTTCATGGGTCGATTGATTTAACATCAAAATGATCATACGTTTTAACTGTGGTTGCCATGGTGGTAGTGGCCATGGTTACTTTCTCTGTACACTCTTGAGTTCCACAGCATTCTCATCTTTGACCTGTACTCATACTCAGTATCTTATGAAGTAGCATTTAACGGACGCCTCTTGATTGAACTCAGTGAATGAATAACTTCTTATAATCGACTGTGGCGAAACTTACATCTGACATGGTGTGACTTCATTTTGTGAGTTTGGCTAGGCTCTCGTGCCCATGCAGTAATAGGGATGTTACTGTAAGGGAATTTGCTGATGATGTGAAGATTCATGAACAATTGACTTCACATAAAGATTGCTACTTGACAATGCAAGTGGCCTTCATCTCAAGTTGGAGAGACTGCAATAGCAAACACTGAGGTTCTCCGAGGGAGGAAGAATTCTGCCTCATGGAAGTAATAGAAATCCTAACTATTTCTCATATTCCAGCCAGCACCATAGACCTTCACACCCCAAATAGTGTGTCAAGTTATTCTTTAGTCTCCACTTTACTAACTTGCAGGAATTAATGCCCTAAGACAAATCTGTGTATATAAATTGTCCTGTTGTATACTAGACCTCAAAGGGTTGGAAAAAATACAGGATTAAATATTGAGAACTCATAGCTTGGAAGTTTAAAGTGGAAAGCCACAGGCTAGGTGGTGATAGTCTTGTACTTCTTGGCATCTTCATTACAGTTGGACTGTTCCTACAATGGTGGCTAATGGCACATGTTTAGTTGCACAGCAAGCCATACTAACCAGATTTCTGGAAGTAAACATGATGATGGATTGTCTAATGACATATTTTTCAGTCTGAATCCTCATCATTAAGTGATACATGATGGCATTTCCAGAAATTCTTCAATACTCCCCTCTCTCTGGATTTCAGTATTGTGAGGCACCAGTGCTTCTTGTCTCCATTTTGTCTCCTTTTGAACAGGACTATCCACAGGACTGGCCTGCGCTTGCTGCACATGGGAGCGGTAGGCATTTGCCGTATAGACAGCTTGTCTCCTTAGTTCACAGGTCTGACTGTGAAGATCTGTATCCTAGGAGCTATAATGAGCTGTAACCAAGGAACATTACATATTTAAGGATTCATTTTACATGCTAACACTGGGCTTTAAACTGAGTTTGTAAAGTTGTAAAAGGTTAAGACTTCTTGTTTTTATTTTCATTAGGGAGTATGAGTGTATTTTGCATGTAAGAGGAATACAATTTATAGTCAAAAGGAAGACTGCATATAAATGTGTATATGTATATATATATGTGCATATATATATGTGCATTGATATATATCCATTGAAAAAGTACCCTAGCTCTGAGTGTTTGAATATGAATGACACCAAGTTTTAGACAAATCTATTGTGCATAGTAGTAGATACTCAACACTTGAGTATAGCAGATATCATTGATATTGATTCTTAGGCAACTCAGAGTTACCCTTTGTAATGGATGTGTTTTAAATTCTAAACTTAGTTGGTCACTGACAGGGCTTGCAGAGGGCTTGGTCAGTGCGTGCTTTCTGTCGCATCAGGGAGAAGCTACTCTAGGGATAGGCGACATGGCTAACAGTGCATGTATAACGGCTTCCAGCGGTTTCCTTGGGTGCTTTGTAACTGGTGGTCCTTTGAACTGTCTTCTTTTCTCCACTTACCTCAAAACTGTTTAAGCTAACGTTGGAATGTTGATAGAAATAGAACACATATTAATATCTGTACCTGAATATAAAGCATATTATAGGAAAAAAGCTTTGGAAAAATTTCGGAGACCTTCTCCATCTGAAGATTGCACATCTAGGAAGCATTCAGACTATTCCATTAAAAGTATTAATATAATGGGGTGGTTTAGAAGGAACTGGAGGGATGAAACAGAAGGGGAAAGTAATGGAATTCTATTTTAATTAAAATATATTAAAATATAATAAAATAAAAAATTAATGGACAGTTAAATATTGTATACGTAAAAGATAATGGTGTTTTGATGTATGTAGAATTTCTGGAATGGCTAAATAAAGCTAATAATTATTTCTTGATTATATAGTTAAATGTCTTAAATTATAAATATAAAGAGAGTTGAAATCACTTAAATACACTCACATATTTATGACTAATATGTCATAATTTAAAATCTTCAAATAGTTTGACAGAGAGACACTTGAAAATGAAAACAATTAATTATTCCATAAAAGCAATATAATTGTTCCTAACTAAATCATTAGCAGTGAAACTGCTAATTAGTAACATTTATCATTACTATAAATAGATCAAACTAACGAATGCAGTGTTCTCTCTTGACAAGTCTTTGTTATTGTAGATCCTGTTTTCACTACTATCTCTTCATGGAAATGTGTAACAATATTATTTGTTAATTTCACAGGGAATTGCTCCAAAGCTGGAATTTTCTACAACTTCAGTGATCACAGAATGTCTGATAAGCTCAAGGAAGTGCCGCACTCAGGTTAAAATAATTAACTGCTTAATGTTTAGTTGATTCATGTTGATGGTGTCTGTATCTCCTTTCATCATTTTCCCCCACAGTCCTTGGTTTGAGTAAAGCAGTTAGCAAAGTGCTCAGCAGCTTGATTGTATCTTAGAGAATAGGGAGGGCTAAGCTTAGCCCCGTGGCAGAGGGCACCATGTTGTTTGCTTGGTTATTTATTTTGTCATGGACTTTTTTAAAATTTATTTTTAATTTATATATTCACCTTGTATCCAAATCATAACCCCCTCTCTCTTCCTGGTCCCTCCCTCCCACACTCTTCCCCTTTTCCACCTTCCCCTTGTCTTCAGAAAAGGGGAACCCCCCCCCCCCCAGCCTATCACATCACATCAAGTTGCATCAGGAGCTCCTCATCTACTGAGGCCAGGCAAGACAGCTCGGTTAGGGCAAAGTGATCCAAATCAGGCACAAAGCCATGTTGTAGACAGCACCCACTCAGCTAACTAGGGGACCCACATGAAGATGAAACTGCTCATCAGTTACATGTGTGTAGGGGGCCTACATACAATCTATGCATGCTCTTTGGTTGGCGCCTCCATCTCTGCAAGCCCCCATGAGTCTAGGTTAGTTGACTCTTGGTCTTCTTGCAGCATTCGTGTCCCCTCCATGTCCTATCCTTCCCTCCTACTCTTCCATAGGACTCCACCTAATGCTTGGCTGTGAGTCTCAGCATCTGATTCAGTCAGCTGCTGGGTGGGGCCTCTCAGAGGACTGTTAAGTTAGGCTCCTTTCTGTAAACATAGCAGAGTATCAGGGCAGGGGTTGGCTGTCTCCCATGGGGTGAGTCTCAGGTTGGGCCAGGCATTGGTTGGTCATTCCCTTAGTTTCTGCTCTCTCTTTATCTCTGCACATTTTGTAGGCAGGGTAAATTTTGGTTCGAGAGTTTTATGGGTGGATTGGTGTTCCCCTCCTCAGTCTCCATGTCCCTCACTGTTAGGAGGCTCAGCTAGAGACATTGCATATCTTCCCTGTAGCCTATCCTGTTGCAGGTTTCTAGCTTGTCTCAGTGATGCCCCAGCCTTCAGTTCCCCTTTTCTTTCCAGGCCCTCAAACCTGCCATTTTCACTCTCCCCACATATAGTTCCCCCCACCTCCGTTTCCCTCCACATATCCTTTTCTATTCAGATCCCTCTCTATTTCCTCTTCTACTGTATAATACAGGTAATAGCAAAAGCTGGTTGGAGACTTCCATATGTTTCACAGAAGTTACTGGTGACTGCAGAGAGTGTAGAGGATAGCATTAAGCAAATGTGGTTGAATTCTCAGACTGGAGACTTGATGTTTATTGAGTGTGACCTCTTGAATACGTCTAATTCCTTAGAGGATTGTTGCCCCATGGAGTGACAATCCTGTCAGATCAAAGCAAGTGTGGATGGTCCAGGCTAAATAACTCCTGTTTGTGATGGTTTCTTTTGATAGCTTCTGCACCTATTATTCTTCATAATCTAATTGTTACTGGGCCACAGGGCAGTCTTCTGATGGACAAAAACCTTGCCCATAGTTATCTCATCAGGCATAATTCGTGTGCAGTTTCATAAGGGCCATGTAATAAGGAACTGGCTGTGATGAAGGGCCGGTAACATATAAAGCTCAGAGGATTCAACTGGGCCAGCACTGGACAGAGTGGAATCATAATTGGACATATTGCTATTTTTTCTGAAGATGATAACTGACCTAAGGAAAGAAAGGGGCAATTAGTTCCCAGAGTGTTGGAGGAGACGGTACTTTGTTAGCAAAATATTTAAGTTTCCAAAGTCATTCTGTAACTGTCATCTAGACACAGATGTTGGAAGTCTGTCCAGCTGTGCTGACTGTGTGGGGGAACCTGACTGACTAATTTCTGAGATATTCACTGTGCACATTTGTAAATGGTTAAAGATGCTTAAAATGCTTTGCCCAAAATTCAGGTTTTTTTGTTTTGTTTTTGAAATGGAGTATATGTAGTGAATGAATAGAAAAATTCTTTTTTTTTTAATTCTTACATGACATAGAGCATAATACAGAAACGCTTAAATATTTTAAGTGTACATGTGAACACAAGAGCCCTTCTAAACACAAGGCCCTCCCCTTCAGTTAGGATCACTGTACTTTATTTATTTAGGAAGTAAGAATTTTCTGGGAAAAATACTATTCTTTTTAGTTGTTTTGGAGTTGTCATTTGATCTTAACAAAGATGTAAGAGGGTAGGTTTTTACATTAGACAATGTTTAAAACTGTGTTTTAGCTCTATACATATATCTTGATATGCTTTAGCAGGGCGTCTGTCTTATCATGCATAAGGTCCAGAGTTTAATTCCCTGTCAGGGGCGTGCGGGAGTTGGGGAAAGAGAAGAAAGAGGCACGGATGGGAAGGGAGAGGAGAGGGGAGGAGAAAGAAAGGTTAGGAGGGAATGATGAGAGAAGGAAGAGGAAGGAAGGAAGGGAAATACAATTTTCAGATTTATGTTTGTGTTTGTCAACAATTTAATGGATAAAAAAATTATGTGTATTGATGTGAATTTCTAGGAGAAAAATACCTTTCTCTTCTAATTCGTTTACATACTCCAAAGTACATTTTATTGTTACGTAGTTAGATCTTGATAGTCTTTTTAGTATGTTGTTAGGCACTGTTAAGATGCAGTGTCTCACAGGTTTTGTTGTGTAACAGTCCTTACGAACTTACTGGCTTAAAGTAGCAAGCACTTCTCAGTTCTGGAGCTACAGGACGGTGCCTTCCGTCTAGATTGGCTGGTTAAGCCTAATGGTCTGGAGTGCTTTTGCTGAAACCTGTCATTTGGCAGAAGTTGTATTTGGAGTGGGGATATTCATGTTTGCTATTGAGCTTGACCTCAGATAGAGTGATGGCCATAAGATGCTCATCATCTAGCAGGCTAGTAGTTATGGCTTCTTCATTTGCTGTAGAAAGAATCTCAGGAGAGTTGATAACCTTTTTAAAAACTTGGCCTTATGACATAGTGACCTGTTGGTCAAAGAAACTGCATAGCGAAGCCTATCATGGCCCCGGAGGAGAAACTACCATGGGTGTAGATAAGGAAAGGAAATTATGGAAGTCATTTTGGTAACAGCACACACAGCTAGTGTCTCAAGTTTTTGTAGGCAAAACGAGGGACATTAAGGAATGGCTGTTTGTGGGCACCATGCATTTTAATGGATGCTGTGAAATTTGTAACTTCATTAATGTTCACCACTCAAAAACTTTGCTGAAGAGAGCGGGTGGAGTTGGTATCCTAAGATTTGGTATAATCAGAGGTGGGTGGGTAAAAAGCAACCTAAGCACTGCTGTAGGAAGCCAACAGTGTGTAAAGAACTGGGAGATAGACGGTCAGGGACTGATGGGACAAATGGGGTTAATAGTAGACACAGGGTAGAAATAGGTTGAGTAAAAGAGATTTTTTTTCAGCAAGAGATTCACACACTGTAGCTACAGTGGATCTGTATAGAGGAGAAATCCAAGATGTGGTTGACAGGGTCAACTAAAGATGAGCCAAATTCCAGGTGTTAGATTTACTGCTTGAATGTTTTAGGAAGCCTCAAAGAATCTTTGTAGTTCTAGAATATCTTAATTAATAGGAGTCAGTGTGATGCCATAGAGCTGGGTAAAGGGAGAGAATGGTTCTTCCATGCCCACTGGAGTCATTGAACACCATGGGAGAAGGTCCTGGGGCATGCCACGAAGCACACGAGAAAGAAAATGACTTGATATACCGGCCTGCGTAGAACTCAGAGACTGTTCTCATTAGAGACGTTCTTATTTCTTCCTTGTATTTCTGACATGGAAAAACTGACTCTTATTTTGATTCATATTTATATTTTAATCACTTAGTCCTTGCACTTAAGGGAGTTGAGAAAATAGAGAAGAAAATTGGGTTGGTAGTTTTTCAAGGGATTGAAGTCTGGAAGACAAAGATCTTTAGCTTTTAATTTTAACTAAAACCCATATGACTCTATAGAATGTGTGAAGAAATATATTTACTTCCAATCTATTAAGGAACTTGTAGCCAGGCGTGGTGGCGCACGCCTTCAATCCCAGCACTTTGGAGGCAGAGGCAGGCAGATCACAGTGAGTTTGAGGCCAGCCTGGTCTACAAAGCCAGTATAGGACAGCCAAGGCTACACAGAGAAACCCTGTCTTGAAAAACAAAAGCAACAACAACAACAAAAGGAATTTGTAAAGCAGAGTGTAGCAAAATGAAGGATTATCTGAATAGCAGCAAAGTTGGAGCCATCAGAGTTGCTTTCATTTTTATCACATCTTATTTTGGACAAGGCCTCACTTATTTTGCCCAGCCTGACTTAAAACTGAGGATCTGGAAGCTTTCTTGCCTCACCCTCCCACGCAGTTAGATATGTAGTCATATGCCACTGAGCCTGGCTCAGATTTATTTTTTTATCTTAAAAATTTCAGAGTAATACAAGATTTATAATAAGATGGAAATATTAATTATTAAAGTTTATAATCTCTTTTTATATATATTTTATTTTGTAAAAATATGAGTCCAGAAATAAAGTCGTATTTTTATCTGTCATTGAATTGTCATCACTTGGATCTTATACTCCTATATAGTGTTTGTAATTCAAGTAAAACACCTCAGTAAAATGTAAACTGTTATAGATTATTGTGTTGCACATATGCTATACATGATTTATAGTAAAATGGATTACACTTTTTTTTGTAGCTTTCTTTATGACTTTACAACTGGCGACGCAAGTGTATTTTAGACAAGAGTTCTTTGTTGCCCTAGAGCATACTGCCTCAGTATCCTACCCAGGATCAGACATGTGTGGCCTCACCATACTAAGCATGAACATTTAAAAATTAAATGTAGTCTTTTAAATTTTATAGTCCATTTCTTGAATATGTAAATATAAATAATAAATGTTTGTACATTATTTTTTACTTTACTGAAAAACTTAAATCTTTGACTTGTTTTTAAAATATGTTTATTTCTTCAAATTTTTCAAGTGATCAAGCATTGGCCTTAGTTTTTATTAAGCCCATGTTTAGACTTAAGAAGGAAGTTTGATATAATAAACTTTTTTAACTAGGAGAATATGGATTTGATTCCTGGGCCGGTACATGTAATGATTGATCAAGATGGCTTTGGTAGCTTTTGTTTTTAAACCTTGTATGTATTACTCTTAAATATTTTTTGGTTTTTAAAAACTCTTTATCATATGTACACAGTTTCAAAAAGTACCTTCTGCCCACATGAACGTTTATTTCTTATGTTTAGGATAAATTTACTTACCATGCAGCTCCAGTTGAAAAACCCCACGGCAGACTGCCATGCAGAACATCAAGATCACAGAAGAAAAAGTCCAAGTCACCCGAGAGAAGTAAATACTGCATGAACACCAAGAGCTACGAACAGCCCACGATTTCCTCAAAGTCGCATTCTCCATCTCCCTACACTAAGAGACGGATGTGTGAGCTCTCTGAAGACACCCGGCGGCGGCTGGCCCATTTAAATCTGGGACCCTATGAATTCAAAAAGGAAACAGATAAGCCTCCATTTGTGATTAGACATGTATGTGCTCATAAGCATTTCCATTTGAAGCTTATCAAATCTACTCAGCCACTAGAATATTATGCTGAAACAGATTTCAATAAGCAGCTCATATAAATATTTTTTCCTTGAAATCTTAGCCAGCAGCTAAAGGTTGAAAACTAACATAAAACCGTTTGTTCCCCCTTTATGCCTTCAGTGCTGACAGATCGTGTTCCGTTATGCATGCCGTAATGACTCGTGCAAGTACCCGTTCCCTCTCACCTTACACAGTGGGCAGCGTTATAAGGGCACAATTGAACTTGGGTGTATCTGACGTTGATACTAAAATGCTAAAGTAGGACTTTAAAAGAGAAAACAAAGTTTCCTATACAAAGAAAGCTCCTTCTAGCCTTGTAAAGAATGACAGTAGAAGTAGATGTCCTTGGGGAAACCTCTGGATCCTGAATCTCTGAAGCCAGCCATTCTTTGATGGACATGCATAGCAGGGCCTTTGGAGCTGTGGGTGAGCTAGTTCTAATCCTTCTATGCACAGCCCTGCGGTATGGAGGAGGCTAGAGCTTTGTGCCCATGGTAGTGAGACGCTGGTCAAACTGGCGTGCCTCTGGTCAGAGCACTCCATCACAGGCTCTCTCGGTGCCTTGACGTTTTGTAAAGTGCTTTTACCTTGAAAGCCACTCTACCAAAATTTTCCTTATTAATAAAAACACTATATACTTGCATATATGCTAATAATAAACTTTTAGGTTTAAATGCCTGTAGAAGCAAGTAGTTACTTTTTCTAAGTTCTAAAATACTTATCTATTTTAGAACTATTATTTGGGATAGACCCTTTTGGAAGTTCTTGAGTCTTCTCTGTGACACCCTTTAAATTTAAACAATTTAATAATTTTAACAATTTGAAATTATGTGGCATTTCTTGCCATCTTTATGTTTTGTCTATGAATCAGTCCTTTTTCTCTCAAACTAAATTAAAATTTTTAAATTAAAATCTACAAACTACATTTTATTTATAAAATTATAATGTAATAATAATACATCTCTATGGTAACATCTTTTAAAGATATTCAGATATAAGTATGTATACATTTATTTTACGTGCATTGGTGTTTTTTTTCTGCGTGTTTTCCGTGTGAGGGTGTTGGATCTTCTGGAACTGGAGTTACAGTCAGTTGTGAGCTGCCATGAGGGTGCTAGGAGTTGAGCCTGGTCCTCTGGAAGAGGAGCTGGTGCGCTTATCCACTGGCCATCTCTTTAGTCATAGAGATATTCTTATTTCTCTAGTTTGATCACATATTTGGTCCTGTTGTACATTATTCAGACATTAATTTGTTTGTATTTATGATGGAAATTTAAGAATGCCTTTATCCTGAATTAAAAATTAAATGGAAAAAGTATATACTATCTTCTAATTTTAAAGAATAATTTTAAGGAATTGCATTTTAATTGAAATGTCTGTATATGAAAGCTAAGAAGGAGTATGGGTGTTATACACAAAAACGTTGGGACACAACTGCTCTTGAAGTGTTTATTAATATTTTCCATGGCAGTGTTTGAAAATATACTTTATAAATGTTTTTGTTTTTTGATAAAATCTGTTTAAGTTACATTTTAAATTTTTAATTTTTTTGAGTATTTCATACATGAATATTGTATTTACATCACCTACCTCTCTCCTTACCTCTCTAGATTCTTGACATCCTTCAAATACATAACTTCGTCAATAATTACTGTTATGTATGCTTATTTATATAAAATATATTTAATACTATATAGTATATGTAATATATGTATATTATATAATATATAACATCATACACACACACACACACACACACACACACACACACACACATACACAACCCATCAGAAGGCTTGTCTTTGGAAAAAATCATTTCTCCTTCTCAGAAGCCACAAGCTGTCTGTAGCTTTTGAGTTAAAGGCATGATAGGGGTCTTGTGCAATTATCTCTATCCATGTTAGCATTTTACTACTGTGATTACCCAGGTACTTTTTAGGTAGTGGTGCTGTTGAGATGTTAAGAGCTGGCTTTGGTGGTACATACGTTTTATCATAGTACTCAAGAGGCAGAGGTAAGTGTATCTCCACGTACAAAAGCAGCTTGGTCTACAGAGCAAGTTCTGAGATAGGCAGGGATACATAGTAAGACCCATTCTCAAAAACAAAGAGACAAAAGCAAATGAGAGATTTTATGACTTTTATTTTAGAGCTTTTCTGTGAATATAAATGTATACTTCTAAGTATACATGTTCAAATTGTCTATAGTTTGAGTAGGCATTGGATTTAGAAGAAATTTAGGGACCCAACAACCATTTATTGTTTAAGAAGTACTTAGAAAACTGGTAGCAAAGGATGTTTAATATTATGCACCTGTGTGCAACAAATAGTCCATGGTCAAAAAGACAATCCTAAGTCAGAAGTGACTTTCAGAATCAGTTAATAAGCTTGAAATACATTGTTGCAATGCAGATGAGTCAAACAGCCATCTTTTCACTTATGGCTAATAGAATCTTTTGAGGCTTTACACACACACACAGACACACACACACACACACACACACTTTACTTACCATTCTGTTTTAAAGTGTACAATTCAGTGGTACCAAGGGAATTTCATGTTGTACCTTAAGACCTTCCCCATCTGGCACCATGTGCTCATGACGTGCTGCTCATTCTCCCTGATCCCCACCACCCGCAAAGCCCCTAACCTTGTCTCCGTAAGGTTGCCTGCTGTGCCTTTTCACCTAACTAGAGTTAGACGACTTATCACAGCACAACTCATTGATGTTGCAGGTGTTTGCACCTGATCTTTTTATTACTGGATATTACACTGTATAGATAAATGTCTCTTCGTTTATGTGTCTCTTTGTTTATATGTCTGTTGATAGATGTTTGTGTTGCTTACACCTTAGCTACTATAATCAATACCTTAATGAGTGATATGTGTACAAGTATTTGAATAACTCTGTTTTCAAACCTTTTGGGTAAATACCAAGGAATAGACTTGTGTTATCCTGTGGCAATTGTATGTTTAACCTGAAGACTTGTCAAACTGTAACCTCAGAGTGGCCACAGTTTGCATTCCCATCAGCTGTGGAAGAGAGTTGCAGTTTCCTTACATTCTCCCGGCATGTTCTCTTTTTTGTTTTTTATTTTTTGTTTTGTTTTGTTTTGTTTTACTACATTTTTCTGTGGTAGTGAGGAACTAAAGCTAGGGCCATTGGATACAGGCAAGCCTTAGCCCAAGCCTGCTTAATTTTCCTAGTCCTTAGTGAGTGTGAGTGTCATCTCATTGTGGTTTGGTTCGCGTTTCTCTAGTGAATGATGTGTTAGTGAATATCATTTATTTATTCATTCATTCATTTATTCATTCATTCATTTTTTTTTTTTTTTGAGACAAGGTTTCTCTGTGTAGCCCTGGCTGTCCTAGACTCACTTTGTAGACCTGGCTGGCCTCGAACTCACAAGTGATCCACCTGCCTCTGCCTCCTGAGTGCTGGGATTAAAGGTGTGTGCTACCACGTGAATGTCCTTTAAAATGCTTACTCAAGCCTTTTGCTCATCTTCTGATCGTTTCCCTTTTGCTATTGTTGACTTGTAGGAAGTCTTCCTATGACGTAGGTTATGATCTTATCATACATGATCGACATTTTTGCTATCCTGAGTTCACTTGTTGCTCGTTTTATTGTTTTTTGATTCATAACTGGTTTTAGTTTTTTCAGTAGGCCTATCTTTTTGATGTATTTATATCACTGTGACATATTTATTTTTAGTTAGAAGATACAGTTGACCTTATTTGTCAACTATAAACTGCTCAGCAAAGCTAAGATACTATTTGAATTCCACGTGCTTGCTAAACTTTGTAAGTAAGGTGGAAGAGGTCACTCTAGGATATTTTTATTTTTGTAACTTTGTTATAAAAAACAAAAGGTGAAATGGGGTACTTAGTACTTAACTGCAAATTTGGTCTTTTTTGGTGGCATTTAATTTCAGCTTTGTTGCAAATGCATTGTTCATATGTGATTCAGCCCTGACTTTGGAACACAGCAGCACTGTGGATTCACCTGCTGTGTGGCAGATACTCTGGTTCTTTAGCAGTGCTGTAAGATTGAGAATGGGAAGGAAAGGTTGAAGCACTGTTTCACATTGCAAGTTCTCTTTCCTCTAGGTTGATCCCCCAAGTCCCAGGGCTGATACTTTATATGGATCACCTGGCAGAGACTGTGAACGAGATGGATGGGCCAGGATGCAGAGTGGTAAGGGCAAGCTGTCTTTCTTCACTCTAGTTGCTTAAGCTGCCAAGCCTTACCTGACACTGATTAATCAAAACACAGTTTTTACTGCATTATATTATATATTATATATAGTCAATGACATAATATATATTACATTCCCTGCTACTTTCTTTCATATTAACTCAGTGATTAGTTTATCAATAAGGATTGGAGATAACATGGGAAATGTTACCATGAAAAGTAGGTGAGCACATGCACTTAGCAAATAATACCTAAGATGTTGGATCCTTTAGGTTTAATTTATAAGAATGTATTTTAATTGTTAGCCCAGTCTCTGTGACAAAGTAAATTTCTTATGTTCAGCATAATGTTTTTTGTTTGTTTGATTTTTGTTTTACTTTTTGAAGATGCTTAGATGACATTGTACAGTGAAGTATTTTTGAATATTAATAATTAATATCATTAGATAGTGGCTAGCAGCTTAGTAAGTATTTACTGACAACCTTTAATGTTAATTTACTACACACTGAGAAAGTCATAGTAGAGGAAATTATATAAGAGGAAGAAAAATGGAATCATATTGTGTAGTAAGCTTGGATACCTTCTATTTCTAGCTACAGTGTATACCATCTTTTTATTTTTTATTTTATTTTATTACACATGTATAAGACAAACTACATACAGCAGGGAGAAGCATGTGACAATCATGAGAATAATGAGTTCTGTACATGTTACATTCATAGTGGCTTGGCCATCTACATTCATCTCGTTTGAAGCAAGTGTTTTTCCTGTCTTGTTGGGTCTGAATTTCAGAATGAGATTCAATATCTCTCCTATCTCAACTCTAATGGCTTAACTTCTTTATCTTGATCTAAAATACTATCTTGTCTTCAATGCCCCTCAGAGACTTGAGAAGGAATAAAACTTAAATTCCTGAGTGAACCAGCAGTGTGGGTTAGCAGCTTCCAAAATGTGCAAATTAACTTAAGACAGTTTACCGCCTGACCAGTCCCCTAATACACTTTACAGCACTGGAGCCTCATCTTCAGCTTTCTGGCCCAATATCTCTGCCAGACTTGTTCGCAGGGCAGGCACTAGTGAGGACTTGCTTACTCTGACTTGACAGAGTGCGCCTGTCGACTCTGCCTGCATCTAAGTCGCCCATTTTTAGGCAGATTCTGTTTGTGGCAGGAACGAGGACATTTTGCCCAGGGGCTATTTTGCCACATAGGAGAGACTCCTCCCAGCAGACTACAGGGACACTTACAGAGACTAAAGCTGGACACTGGACAGAGTGTGTAGGGTAGCCCAATCAGACCACAAAGGAAGAGGTCACATATAGTACAGGAGATAGTAGATACGCTAGGATCAGATGTTAGTGGAGGAGAGCTCCCCTATCTAAGGACTAGGGGAGGGAGGGGTAGGGAATGAGAGAGGAGATGGGATGGGGGTAGATGAGGGAGGAGGTGGGATCAGGAGGGGATGAGAGAGGGGGCTACAATTGGGATATAAAGAACTCAAACCTTTTAAAATGAGGAAATGATAGGCTCTTTTTTTTTTTTTTTTTTTTTTTTTACAGAGGATTTTTTGTTTGTTTAAGCACCAATAAAGAAAATGAATTTTGGTTAAATTTGGATATCTTTATTTTCCATCAGAATATTTGATGGAAGACTTAGTATATTCATAGTTTCTTGAAAATTTTTCCCTTTCTTCCTTTCCTTACTGCCCCCCACTATCTCTATTTCTTTAGACAAGGTGTGTATAAATACCTCTGGCTATCCTACAACCTGCTATGTATACCAGGCTGGTCCCAAACTCACAATTTCTCCTGCCTGTGCCTCTCAAGTGCTGGGATGTATGCCACCATGCTCAGCTTGAATTTTTATAAGGTATTTTTACTTATATACAGAATAGTAGATTATGTGACAATAAAAGACAAGTGTTGCACTTTGTTTCCCTATGTGACATAGAAAATGGGCTGTGTGAATGAGGTAAACAGAAGTAACTTGTAGGCAGATGTGTTGGGTAGATTTACCTGCAATGCTACATGCCTGGTCTCTTGACAGTGGCCAGCAAAATAGTTATTGTCCCTAATGGCCTGACTGAAGCTGTCAGCTTCCTGTGCAGAAATACTTTGAGGATGTCAAGAGGAATTACTTTTTTCCTTGTAGATTTTTGTATTTTGATGTCTTTTCATACAAACATAGAAACAGTACAAAGTTCCTATATCCCTCTTGCTCAGTACCCACAGATAGCACTTACTTTCATTCTCTCTCACATTTTTCTTTCTCCTCTACTTTTCCTGATTCCCATATATAATGCCTTTGCATAAATTGTCTCACCAATACAATTACTATATGCTGCACTGTAGCCCCTAAACCTTTGCATTTTGTGCGGCGCATGCATGTAATCCCAGCACTTGGGAGGTAAATGCAGGAGGATCAGGGGTCCAGCGGCATGGCAAACTTGAGGTCATCTCAGGTTACATGAAACCTTGACTCACCAATCAAAAACAGACCAATAAACAACCAAATCAATAATACATACTTTGTATGTTGAAGCCCAGGCCCCACTGTGATGGCAGTTAGCAGTGGTTAGAAGACATTGCAAGAGTGGGGCCCCATTATGTGACTAGTGTCCTGTAAGAAACAAAACAAAACAAGTGTTTTTCTCACTGCTGCATTAGAACTCAGCCAGAGGGCAGCACCTGCAATCCAGAAGGAACAATGTTACCAGAACTTGGTCTGTATCTGGCCTCCTGAACTATAAGAAACGATTCCCTTTGTTTAAGCCAGTCAGCCTATCACATACCTTGTTATAGTAGCCCTAGTAGACAGATACAGACATCATCTTCTGTCTTATAAGCCATGTATCCTTTTGAAGCCTGTCATTTTGCTCAACAAAATTTAGTTAAGTCCATCTTTATCAGGATTGTGAGGATGAACTGTGTCAATGTTGACTTAAAATCATCCTGTAAAACTGTCTAGCCACAGGTTCTTTATCTCACTTGACAGTACAAGATATGGGTTCCATATCATGGATAGGGCTTTAAAGCCTATTAAAAAGTGGTTGGTGAGTATATACCATTTGAGTCTCTCTGCTTCTGGGTTAGCTCACTCATTATGATCATTAGCCTAGCCCAAGGGGCAGGTCCCAATAAAGTCTGCACCTAGCAGGAAAGTGGGATAGAGGTGAGAACATCCTATTGAGACTCTAGGTGAGAAAAATATAGGGGATAGGGAAGTAGGTGGATCCAGAGGGTCGTAGAAACCTACAAGAGGAACACTATGATGGGCAGATCTGGGCGCAGGGGTTCTGCTTGATCTAAGGCACCAACCAAGGACAAAACGTGTAGTCATCATCAAACTCCTACCTAGATCTAGCCAAGGGACAGAACATTCTCCACAGTTAAGTGGAGACTGGGGACTGATTTTCACAGGATCTCTGGTGCCCCATATTTGGCCATGTCCCTTTGTTGGGGAGGGCCAGTGGCACTCGAAGGAAGGATAGCGGACTACCAAGAGGAAACTTGATACCGTAGCACCATATTCAGGGGGAGGAGGTCCCCCTCAGTCACAGTCATAGGGAAGGGGGATTGGGGTGAAAGCGGGAGGGGGGAGAAATGGGAGGATGCATGGGATGAGATAGAAAATGAGATGTAATATGAATTATTTTATTTTTCAATAAAAATGTGTTAAAAAAAGTGGTTGGTTACTCCGACAGCATTCAGGCCACTGTTACACCAATTGACATAGTCTTGTCAATCAGATCATTATTTTAGATACCAGAGTTCACAGCTGGGTGAGATTGATAAGTTGGAAGACTATTTTATGAAAGTGAACTCTATATAAAATTTCAGCCTTTTACTGACTTTGATGTCTATTGTTTTAAGTCAAATAATTTAGAAATAACATTATAAACCCTAAAATTACATATCAAGTTAATAGCAACACATGGTAACATTTATCAATCCAATAGCATGTATGTGTCAAATATTTAACTTATTAGGAAAATGCCTAACTTTAAATGCCTTAGCTTTCATTTAAATACATCTCTCTTTTGCTTTCTCATAGAGCTGGGCTGTCATTTCTAAGAGTCTTTATTTGGTTCCTTTAAAAAATTTATAATATCTTCTCTCTATGTGTTTATATTATATAAGACAAAATTCAAGTTTTAGTACACAGATATTTTTGATGTATTTTATATGGATGAAATTGTCACTGTAATCCATTTATGAAGCATCCCTGTTGTGTCAAAAGCTTCCTTACCTTCTTTTCATCACCTGTATTCTCACCTGCAGTTCCCATAGTGTCACATAGCTTGGCTGTTACTGGTACGCTGTATGAGGATGTGCTTTGAACTCTTCATGTAGACAGATACTTCCACTTCTCTTGGATCTACAGGAATAAAATCCCTGATGCATGTCGTGAACATATTAAAAAATTATATTTTCCAAAGTGGCCACACTATTTTATAATCTTACTATGAGTGTTTGGCATTGGCAGTTTCACCACATCCTCAACAATGCTTGATATTGTCTTTTTAGCTTTACTGTTGAGTGTGTAGTCCAGTCCTAAAAATGAAAATGATAAAAATACATACTTGGCTTTTTATATATGCAGGCTCTGCATTCATGGGTTCAACAAACCACATATCCAAAATATTTGTCAGAGAAAATTTATGACTTTGCTGAATATATACAAACTTTTTTTTATTGTATTGACTTCTGAAACAATATAGGACCTATTCACATAGCATCTGCATTGCATTTATATTAGAGATAAGTAATCTTGAAGATGTGGAAGTAGTCAAGAGGGTGTGCATAGGTTCTATTCAAATGTCATGCCATTTTATGTAAGAAACTCAAGAATCTGTGAAATTGGTGGTGGTGGTGGTGATGGTCCTGGAGTCACTCCTGCTGGGAGCTGAAGGATGCCTGAATTGGAGATCAGAAGAAGTAGTTTCAGATGAACAAAGCACAGATGAACAAGAAATGTAAAATGCTGTTAATGTTCCTTTCCCCGTTAGCATGTTGCATCGCTGGAAAGATGTTGATACACTGAGGCTTTCCCTGAGATCCTGATATAGGTAGAAGGAATATAGCTCCTTCTCAATACCAGGAACATGCTTGGCAGAGCCAGGAATAGCCTGGAGCCAGGGTCTCAGGAGCTCTTTCTCTGATGACTTGATCTGGTAAAAACAGAAATGTGCTTGGCAGAGTTAGTAGTGGCCTAGAGCTAGAGTTTTGGGTGAGCCATGGCTTCAGATTCTGAGAACCCAATTCTTCCAACCACAGGGCCGATGATTATCAGACCAAAGCCCACTGTGTGCTTGGTCTGTAATATTCTAGAGATACTCTGTGTTGTGCCCCATCCCATGCAACATTGTTTATCTTCCCTCTGACTTATCCCATTGTATGGTAGTGTCTGCTGACTCTGCCCCATTTCTACCTGGAAATAGTATATAAGATGCTATACTTCCTAATAAGCTTCCTTGGTATGAGACATAGCTTGTTCAAGACTTCTTGATACCAATTTTAATCTGTCTCCTTATTTTTTGATCTCATGGTCCTCTCTCTCAGGACCCTGTCTCTGAGGAATGAATGTCTGGTTGGCCCAGGTCAAAGAGATATTGAACCCTAGTATTATTTCTTAAACCTGGATGTCCTAGCTTTGCTTGTGGTTATGGGGAGTGAGTTTTGGCAGAAACATTTCCCTTTGCTTGATGAAGACTCACCGGAGAGCAAGGCCAAACTTAAGGCACTGAGTGGGCATTGGACAGGCAACCATGGGTGGGGGATGATAAGAGGGCAGAAGCTCTTTGGATCTTCAAGCAGATACACAGTTGCATTAGGGAATTATTGTTTAAGTAAATAACTTACGGAGCAAGGCACACTTCTGTGGCATTATGCAAAGAAAGAAAGCCAGTGTCTTTTGTAGCTGAGCACTATGGAAGTTGCCCAAATAGAGATTGACTGACACATAAGAAACTTAGTTGTAACTGTCAGACTGAGAATTACTTTGACAAAAAGAAAAACTACATTTTAGATGAAACTCTTTAAATTCTTGTTTGAGGTCACAGTTGGCTCCTAGGAAATGAATCACATGAGCCTGTGGATAAGGTTTAGCTAGGGATGAGGAAAGGTATTGAGGCAGATTTATTACTGGAGCCCTGCTGTGAATGGTTCTTTAGGAATGAATGGATGTGGTTTTCCTGTTGCAGGCATTGAAGGAAATGGCTTCTGATTGTTAGTTCCTACTTGGCACTTGATTCTTTCAATTGCCTATCACATCTCATTGGTTAACAAATCTATAATTTGGTGTCAGCTTTTTAAGTCTAAGAAACTTTTTTATTCTATATTATTTCCTGTATAAGAAAGTCTTTTCATTATATTTATGGAAGAAGCATTGAGCTAATGGGAGACTTTACTTCCATTGCTTATTATCTAGGAAGCTTTATACATTTAAAGTATAAATAATAATCAGTTGTAGCTCCTCTACTATGTTGTCCATGCTGCTATACAAAATGTTGTAGAATGCTTGGTTTAATAAGCAAATGACAGTGACATATTCTGCATTTGTGGAGCTTCAGAAAGTTGAGACCAAGATGCTGGGACCATACATAGTCTTCTATCATGTCACTGTGTACTCACATGAATTTGTGGAGGGAGGAGGAATAGAAAAGACAGCAAGAAAGGGAGTGAATAAGAAGACTCCTGATGTATCTTCTGAAAGAAAATCATGTCTTGAGGCTTGCTATCATGACATCATCTAAACACTATCACCTCACAGAAAACAATTACAGTGGGAGTGAGTGAGCACTTCATCATAGGAGTCTTAGAGGAAGAGGGGTACAGAGATTCAGTTTTTATCACGTTTCATGCCACTATTGGATAAAAAACAATAGCTAATATTATAAAATATTTTCTGCTAGTAGCTATTTTGAGTACTTAGATTTCATTGTCTAATTATCATAGAGACCTCATGAAAGCTTAGAGAATTATTTCCACTTTATGAATAAAGAAACCTGGGCTTTGAAGTTGTTCAGGATCACACAGTATCTGAGCTAGCTCTTTTCCATTTCTTCAGACTGTTTCTAAATAGAATCTTATGCATCATGCCCTGCTCAAGTTTCCTCAGGGTTACAAAGCTTGTTGGTTGTCTTCAACCTTGAGGGATTACCCTCTAATATGTTTTATATCATTAGCCGCCTGCACCTTTCCTATGTCTAGCCTGCTCTTTCATGCTTTTGTTATTCAACATTGTACACTCTAACTAAGATACATTCTGAGTTTTTCATGACCACAGGCTATGACTTTTATTTTCTTTGTCTCCCACATTTAGAACTCAGTTGGTTCCTAATGGTTGGTAAGAATGATTAAATGGGAACACTGGGAGCCTGAAACATCAGAGTAAAAGCTTAGTTGGTAAGAAAAAAAAAAAGAATATTATAAGGCTGTCAAACTATGATGAATTTATAAATGGTTGTGAAAAGCAGAAGACATACTAGTGTGTTAATATGTGGAAACTGTTGGTATATACCAGTTGCCAGAGAACTGTTATCTCAATCTTTAAAAAGTTAGCTTCTCCCTCCCTCCCTCCCTCCCTCCCTCCCCCCCCCCCTTCTCTCTCTCTCTCTCTCTCTCTCTCTCTCTCTCTCTCTCTCTCTCTCTCTCTCTCAGGCCATGTTCTCATCAGTCTTTGATTTCTTCTGATGCTTGTGGTCATGTGTGCTTTTACTCACAGAAAAGTTGGATTTACCTTTTTAAAAAAATTTTTGAAGCGTAGTTGAAAAAGTTTGATTCCTATTGATAACAAGTTGACTTTCTTCTTCTTCTTCTTCTTCTTCTTCTTCTTCTTCTTCTTCTTCTTCTTCTTCTTCTTCTTCTTCTTCTTCTTCTTCTTCGTCGTTTTTTTGAGACATGGTTTCTTTATGTTATCTTGGCCATCCTGGACTTGCTTTGTAGACCAGGCTGGCCTCGAACTCACAGTAATCTGCCTGCCTCTGCCTTCTGAGTGCTGGGATTAAAGATGTGTGCCAACATGCCTGGCTGCAATAAAATGAGAAAAACATTAATATTTCCACTGACATCTAGCTTGATTCAAGACACCAAGGAAGCAAGCAACTTCCTTCAGAACTTATTGAATATAAACTATTTTGTGCCTTGATCTATATAGATTTTTCCCCAGATAAAGTTGAGAGAATAGACTATAGAAACTTATGGCTAGAATATGTAAGGCAGAATAACAAATATGGTTCTAGTTTGCTTACTGAAAATCTAACAGATTATATTATACTTGAATCTTCAAATTGTGAGTCCTTTAAGTAATACATAGAAATATATATATATATATATATATATATATATATATATATATATATATATATATATACATACACTCTATGATGTTTCTATCATGTAATTTTTGGGAAGATATTTAGGATTCAATTTCAAAACTCCTATGTGGTGACTATTATGCTGTCCTCTGTCACAGTGTATATAATGTAAGTTTGGATGTTGATTCTAACCTGGGTAAGCATTGTTTTCCTGCTCTTGAAACAAGGACTGAAACAGAGATGGAGTATGTAGCTTGACTGGAAAAATGTATCTAATGTGGCAGAATTAGTTATCTTTTTTCCTTTAATTTTATTTTAATCATTAGAAATTACAGTAATATATAACTTTTAGACAATGTTATAAAAGGTAGACATCAGGCAAATTCAGAATATTGGCCTAAAAGTTTAAGGAGAATGATTTTGGGACCATAGAGTCAGTGTTGGAGCCTGAGGTGTTAAGTGACAGCTGTTCCCTAGCAAAATGTACAGGTTCCCTACACTCCACCACAGATATAAGGGACGTCTCATGATAAACTGGCTTAGTGACTGAAATCACATATTTTTTTCAGACTCTAATGGTTTACCAAAGCAAATCATTATTTCTCTGCATGACGATACTTCCTACTATAATGGAGATAGTGATTGTGAAATCACAGAGCTGTTGAGAACTGGCAGAGTTTAACTTGTTAGGCCGCCATCTTAGCACTGTAACACCACTGAAGGATTGTAAAGTGTTTTTGATATCTGCTGAATGACTTGGGATTGAGAAATGCTGATGACAGTAAAAACCAAACGTGAAGCCAATGCCTCTCGGATGTCACTTATTGATCCTTTGTTCCGTACGGTCTTTTCCAGATCATCATCACGTTGGCTGCTGCAGATCCAAGGATTACAAGGTATGGTAAACCAGTTATGTTATAGCAACTTCCTTGGTTTTCAGCCAGCGTAAGTATGTTTCTGCTGGGCTGGAGAGATGACTCAGAGGTTAAGAACACTGACTACTCTTCCAGGGGTCCTGAGTTCAATTCCCAGCAACCACATGGTGACTCACAACCATCTATAATGCGATCTAATGCCCTCTTCTGGCATGTAGAAGTACATGTAGGCACAGCACTATATAAATAATAAATATTTTTTAAAAAGTATATTTCTGCTATATAAATTCTGACAAGTTATCATTTTCATTTTTTAAAATAATGTGAAAGCAGTAGTTGTCACAGCATGGAATGTCATGGTTTTGGTAGCTGCCAAGGGTGCAATAGACCTTCATGAATGTCTTCCTACAGATATGCTGTAGGTTTCATTATCCATTTGGAATAATTGTTGAATTTAAATGTATGAGAGTGTGTGTATGTGCTGCATCTGGGGTACAAACACAAACACTGATTTGTGTGATATGAATGTGTGTTTAGTGCATATATGTAATACATTAAATACATTTGTCTACAATATGAGTGTTTTAATGTATTATATATGATAAATTATATATATGTACACATACGCATATGTGTGTCTACACATGCTTATTTGTGCACACAGGTATCATGGCTAATATCCTACATGGAATAGGGAGGCTTCCTTAGTTATTCTAAAGGCAAATTTTCTTCATTAATTTCCTTTAAATATGTTCTATAGTTTGATTATATATTTTCATCTTTGTTTGCTGTCTTCTTTTACTAATCAATAACTCTCAGGCTGTTGAGTATGTTATTGATTTTGCTTCTTAATAATTGCTACTGCCTAGCATATTGATATATAACATAATATGCATAATATATAGTATGCAAATTGTATTAATAGATTGTTAAAACATCCAAATATGGAAAAAAAGGATAAGATTTGCATGCCACTATCTGGCTGTAAGTTGACATTCATTTATACATAGATGTGAAGACTCTCTTCTCAGAGTGTTCTACCAAGAACTATGCTTTAAAGCATTTTTAATCTCCTGCCCTTTGTTAGATTCTTTATGTTAGGGCTTTCCTTGGAGATGGTGAGTGGTGAGTAAATTCACAGATTATTTCTGAATCCAGGATGAATTTTTTCATGGAAATGCACTTATCACATCAACTATGGAGATAGTAAAAGATTATTTTTTATGGGCAAATAGTAGTTTGTGGATAAATACTCAGGTAGTAGAAAAATGAAGTATTCAACAAGAAAAAACTCTGAAGCTTGGGGTGTACCAGAAAGTTTATAGAAAAGGAGCGAACTGTCTCTGTCATTTTTCATTTTGGAAGCTGCTAACCTGCACTTCTGGTTTACTCAAGTAATTAAGTTTCATTCCTTCTAAAGTCTCTGATGAGGTTGAAGACCAGATATTTCAGTTTTACAATTAAGCTTAGTTGTTTAGGAGCTGATGTATTTAGGTCTAGATAGATGTTTTAAGTTGGTAAAGATGAGATATGATATTGATTTACATTCAGAATTTTAGGCTCACCAAGATAGGAAAGATGTTTTCTCCAAGGTTGCCAAATTCAAATGGCCAAAACATGAATGTAACAGTTTTATAATTCCTGACTGTTTTCATGGTTCATCTTGCTGTATGTAGTTTATTGTATTTATGGGTAATAATATAAATGTACATTTTGAAAAAGTAAAATAATAAAAAAGGAAAAAAAAAACAAAGAAAAGACAAGGGCACTTTCCATATAGGAAGAGAGAGATGAGAGTCAGTAGCAGGAGAGCAACACGAGGGGATGCTGGAGTAGGTACAGTGTTCATGGAAAAAGAGAGGTTGTTGATGGATTTGAATGTGGCGTGTGCTAAAGGACACACCTTTTTATCCCCGAGACTGCCCCTCTCCTGGTATGCCTTCTGTCTCCTTTTGGACAGTTTCTAGAATTTCAGTCTTGATCTACTCTTTTGAACAAATTTGATATTCTTTAATGTTGATGCATAATAATCAGCTTTTTCATCCTTATTCACTTATTCTAATTTATGTTTTACTGTTTACTCCATCCTGAACCAGTGTCCTCTTTCTTCTCATGTGCAGTTGCACATGTCTTGAGTATAGTAGGTACTCATTTAATACATTGGTTCTCACGGGGGACGACATCTTCAAGGGACATTGTATTTACCATGATATTGTTACAGTTACGTAGGGAACTGGTTTGGTGAATGCTGAGCCGACACATGTTCTGTAAAGACTAGGATAATCTGAAACAGTAAACATTGATTTCATATCACACATGGCTTTCAGGAACCTCAAAGAATGTTAAACAGGTGACAGCATATGGGTAATTAATTATCAGAACCTAGAGTTTGGCATTTACAGAAAACCCGGTGATTTTTTTAAAACATTATTTTAGGGTGTACTGAATCATAGGTATACATGTATACAATTTGTTTCTTTAAAACCATATACCATGATTTTTATTGTTTTTTCTTTGCTTTTTGTTTTTGAGGCAAGGTTTCTCTGTATAGCCTTGGCTGTTGTAGACCAGGCTGACCTTGAAGTCACAGAGATCCATTTGCCTCTGCCTCCCAAGTGCTGGGATTACAGGTGTGCACCAGCACCTGCTGGGCATGATTTTTAACTTTGTAAATTAGTGGTAGTGTAATGATATTTTTTCCTAAAGCATGTGTTAAATATCTTATAATTAAGCTGTACACACACACACACCCCAAACATTTCTCCATGTCATCTTTTCTTCCTTTTACTGTCTGACTCAAGTGAATGCTGCCTCTCATCCTTACCATTATTCTGGAGGTATTTGGGGTAAATGACTTCTGAGAGTTTCAGAACTAAGGAGTTATTATATCTCTTTATATAAAATAAATAGGAAGTCATCATACAGAAATTGAGAAACATTCAAATTAAGAAAAATGTCCTGACTCAACATTATGAGAGAAAGAACCTCCAAAGTTATCACTTAGTTTATTTTGCATTGGCCATTTACTTCTGGATATGCAACCTACCCATAAGAGTGGCTTGTTTCTCCCTTGGAGAAAACTAATCTTTTGTTTGTCAGTGGTTATCAATTGGAGATAGCATCTGGATTAGGGATGGGGATATGTTTCCCCTTGTCCTTTTCATCCTGTAGCTCCCTCTGGTGCAGCCTCATACAGGCCCTCTGCATGCTGCCCCAGTCTCTGTGACTTCATGTGTGCCCCAGCTCTGTTGTGTCTAAAAGACCTTGATTTCTTGGTGTCCTCTATCACTTCTTGCTCCTAGACTTTCTCCTCCTCTTCTGCAGAGTTCCATGAGCCCTGAGGAGAGAGATTTGATGGAGACATCCCATTTAGTGCTGAATGTTCCAAGGTCCTCTTACTCCCTGCATGATGTCTGGCTGTGAATTTTTGTATCTGTTCCCACCTGGTGCAGGAGGAAGCTTTTCTGATGATGGCTGACCAAGGCACCGCTCTATGAGGACAGCAGAATGTCATTAGGAATCATTTTGTTGCTACATTCCTTTGGCTGAACAGTTTTATCTGGTTTCCTCCTAGTCCTTTACTTATCTAGACTCAGGTACTTGGCCACCCATGTGTTATTGTGTATGAGATCCATCTCTTGGAGTGGACTGTAACTGAAATCAGTTATTGATTGGATACTCTCACAAGCTCTGTGCCACCCCTGCACCAGATTATCTCGCATACAGGTCACCATTGTAGACTGAAAGTATTCTGGCTGAGTTGGTCTTTGCTTTTCTCCTCTGGTAGCATCATAAGTACCTTTTATAACCATGAACCTAGTCCATAGGGGTGAATACTCCAGGTAGGCAACAGCTTGACTTCTCTGTGTTCTGTAGGTAGTTTCCAGACATGCAGCCTTGCTGTCAGTTTGTGGAGAGCAGCCAATAGCCTTGACAGTGGCTTGGGTTGTTTGAGGGTAAGAAATCAATCAGATGTAACCTCTTCTCAGTACTGGAAGCTTCTTTTGGTTATGAGAGATGTCCACTTGGGGCTCTATATCCCCTGGTATTTGTGGTTTCATTTAGATCACCTTAATGCATGTATATATTTTACTTTTACTTTATTGTTTCCATATGACCCCTTAAAATGGCCCTTAATTTTAGTGATTTCTGCCTATATTTCCCTTTCTCATGCCTTTCTTCTTTCCCACTCCTCCCTGTTTGATCCTCCAATTCTAAGCTCCGCCCCCTGGCCACCCATAACTATTTATTCCGGTGGTTCTCAAACTGTGAGCCTTTTACCTCCTTGGGAGTCACATTCAGATAGCCTGCATATCAGACGTTTACATTACAGTTCCTAACAGGAGCAAATTTACTCTTATGGTGTAGCAACCAAATAATTTTATGGTTGGGAGTCACTACAATATAAGAAACTGTATTAAAGGCTCATAGTATTAGGAGGTTAGGAACAGCTGATCTTTATATTTCCCTCTCTTAGGAGGATCCATTTCACTCTATATGTGTCCCCTATGGGTATAGAGAGTATACGTTGCTTATCAATGACTTAACAGCTAACATCCACATACAAGTGAATACATACCATAATTGTCTTTCTGAGTTACCTCATCCAGGGCGATTTTTTTTCTAGTTCCACCCGTTTACCTACAAATTTTATGATTTTTTTATTTTAATGGCTATTTTGTTGTGTAAGTGTACCATGATTTCTTTTTTAAAAATGTTGTTTGTTTTATTAATTTATTCAGATTACAATTAAATTGTTATCCCATCACTTATATCCTCCCATGTACCATGATTTCTTTATCCACTCATCCTTTGACAAGTATTTGGCGGTTTTCAGTTTCTGGTTGTCATGAATGGAGTAGCAGTAAACTTGGTTGAGCAAGAGTCTCTGTGGTAGAATAAAGTGTCTTTTGGGTATATGCCCAGGAGAGATATAGCTGGATCTTGAGGTAGATCCATTCCCGTCTTCCCGTAGAACTTCCTTACTGATTTTCATAGTGGCTGCCCAAGTTTGCCCTTCTACATTCCTTACTCCACATTCTCACCAGCATGAGCTGTCATTTGTCTTATTGATTTGGTCATCCTGGCTAGTATAAGGTGAAATCTCAAAGTAGTTTTGATTTGTATTTTCCTGATGACTAAGGATGTTGACCCTTTCTGTAAGTGCTTCTTAACCATTTGTGTTTCCTTTTGAGAATTCTGTTTAGATATCTTCCTCATGTAAGTTAATTAATTTATTTTTATTTATTTTATTTTTAAAATTAATTTGTTCAATTTACAACTAAATTGTTCTCCCATCACTCATATTCTTCCGTTCCTCCTACCCTCCCACCCCCACCCTCTTACCCTCCCTTAGGTCCATGTCCAAGGGAGATCTCCTCCCCCACTTTATGGTCGCAGGCTAACAAGTCTTATCTTGGTAGTCTGCCTATTCTTTCTCTGAGTGGCACCAGGGCTCCCCTCCAAGGGGAGGTCGTCAACTATGGGGCACCAGAGTTCATGTCAGACTTAGTCCCTGCTCTCCACATAACTGTGGAGGATGTCCTGTCCGTTGGCTAGATCAGAGTAGGGGTTCGGTGTTTACTGCTTGTATTGTCCTTGGTTAGTGCAATAGTTTCTTCCCCATTTTTAATTGGGTTGTTTCCTCATGTTCGGCTATTTCTTTTTAGTTCTTTATCTATCTTCAGTATTATCACTCTTTCAGATGTGTAGCTGTTAAAACCCCCTGTTAACTATTCTGTAGCCACCCTTTCCAAATGACAGTGTCCTTTGTCATACAGAAGCTTTTCATTTTCACGAGGTCCCATTTATGATTCTTCTGAGTGCCAGTGTTAGTTTAGAAAGTCTTTTCCTGTAGAGCAACCTCTTAATCTGGCCTTTCTTTTAGTTCCTCTGATTAAGAAAAGCCTTAATGTTTTGTTTTCGTTTTAATGCTTAAAGCGTTTTTCTATCTTAACCTTATACCATCTGTGGTTTTTTCATTTTTATGACTATCTTTTAATGTCCATTCTTAAAATAATTTTTCCTGAGAACATCACTTTCTCCCCATCACCCCTAGGTTTATAAGATGTAAATGACAAAGTTTATATATTTTCTGTATGGAACTTGATGCTTTACATGTATACATATTTTTCTTTTTTATTATTATATTTCTTTTCTTATATTAGAGCATATATGTATATCTATGTACACATGTAATTAGATCTACCTGACATCTATTATCTTACATTGTTCTTGATAATGTTTAATGTCTTAGCACTTTTCACATATTATGCACATATATTTAACTGTAGTCACAGTGCTGTGCAACAGATCTCTGCATTTCTTTCATCTTCTCTACTTGGAACTCTGTCCGTTTTGGCCAAAGGTTTCCTCACTGTTTCCCTTAACAGTCTCCACTTACATTCTCTTTCTGAGTTTCTCAGAGTCTTCAGGTAAGTGGGGTCCTAGTCAGTTGTCTTTCTGAGTCTGGCTTACTTAATACAATGACTTTGGAATCATGCATTTTATTGCAAATAGCAGGATTTCCTTTTTAAAGGTCACATAATATTCCATTATATTTATCAAATTTTCCAAATTTTCATGTTGATGGACACAAATTGATTGCATATATGCTCATTACTTCTTGAGAGACTCTGCTAAATGCAGATAAAAGCCAGTCCAACTCATATTTCTTTCCCCACTGTTTCCTTAGAGAATAAACTTAGAAGTTATTTGGTCTATTTTTCAACCTATTGCAGGCAAGAGTTTTATTAATTCTGTTGCTGCCACTTATATGAATCTTAACTTTTCTAACCCCAAATATCTGTTCCCTTGCTGCCTGCTCCCAAGGAATACATAAATGAATATTTAGCTTTATGTTAAGGCCAGTATATTAAAATATCAACTTCTGGGTTGCTCAGGGTAATGCTATTTGTTATGCAAATAAGGTTCTAACTTCAGAAGCTAAATATAGTAGAGATTTAAAATTTAATCAGTTAACAAATAGAAAGTGCTTCTGAACTTCTCACTCATTCTAGGCATCAATCCATTTGTGGCTCTCCTTACTCTATAGCTTCACAGTCCCTTTGTGGCTGTGGAGAAGGCTCTGTTTCCTAGGAGGCTGCTCTTGGAATGGGCACTTATCTCTGTTTGGTTGCCAAGAACTGACCACAGTTCGTCCCTTGATGCAAAGATTGCTTCTTAGCGCCATCTCTGCTCTGGAGCAGGACAAGATGAGTTCTGATAGGTGCCTAGTGGCTTCTATCATATTCTAGACGTGAATTTCTCGCCTGCTCTTTGACAAGGCTTTTGTGACTGAAGTTACCACGATGGAAATAAAAATGTAACAAAACTAGACGTCACCTCCACTCTTGTAGGTATTTCATAGTAATGTGGATATTCATAGATCCCATGTATATTTGGACCATAATAAATATCAGGGATTCTGCTCATCACCTTTCCATTAGTATAAACACTTTTTAGATTTTATTTTATTTGATGTGTTTTACCTGCATGTATACCATTTGTATGCTTTGTACTCATGAAAGTCAGAAGAGGGCATAAGATAGCATGGAATTTGAGTTAAGGATTTTTGTAAACCAGTATGTGGGTGCTGGGAGCCAAAGTTGAGTCCTCTGTAAGAGCAACAGGTGCTGTAACCTCTGAACCATCTCTCAAAGCGCCATCTTTGATTATGGTAACAGAGACCTGAGGTAATTACTTATTTTTTAAAAAAAGGTTCTGACTCACAGAGCTTTAGCTCTAGTTTACAGTTCGTTGGCCCCTGTGCTTTGATGAGAGGTCATATCATGGTGAAAGCATGTGGCAAAGCAAACCAACTTCCCTCAGGAGCCAGGGTGCATGAGAGAGGTTCACTGGATTCTACAGTCTCCTAAAACCACCTAGTAGACCCCGCCCTAAATGGTTCTATCAACTTCTGGTGGAGCCTTTCTGAGGATTAATCCTTTATTACATGGGCATTTGCACAGCATTTAAGAGAATATAGCAGTTAAAAGCTAAAGGATTTGACATGATCAAGAATTGGTACAGCGTCTTGAAGACCTCGAGGTCTGTGGTTCTAATGAATCATTGGTGAAATTATATCATTTAAAATGAGCAGACAATTTGGAGATTGTTGTTAAGTAAATAGCCTACAGCATAAACACCTTAATACATATGAAGCACTTAAATCTGGTTGGAAGGAGCATGTACCAAACTGAAACAAGTGCAGGAAAGTTTATCAGTGTTGACTAACTATTTGGGGATTCATTCAGATTATTGGTTTTTCAAACATAGGACTTGAATCTATGATTCTAAAAGGTCAGAGGCGAGCTATTCAGGAGGCAGTTCACCTCTGAAGCAAGCAAGCTAACAAACAGCAGATTCCAAAACACAAACCTAGAAGCCATAATCTGAGAAGTAACCTAAGGTGCTACTGCAAAGAGAACAGCCAAAGCCCTAATTCCTTGGGCCTGGCTCAAAGGTGAATTTAGCAATTTATAGTTGTTCACTTAGATGAAACATTCCAAAAACTTAGATGAAAATACCAGAGAGATACAATGTAGAACTATTAGCAATGCCTTACCACAGTTTTCAAGTCTAATGAAGACATGAAAATATAACTAAGAGGGTTTAGTATCCTGGAAGACCGAACTTAGCTTTGGACTTAGTTTAACAAACCCACTACAAGAGTTATTTCACCATGACAGCTAGAGAGACTCCTGAGAAGGGAGGCTGAAGGGATCATAGAGTATCTTAGAAGGAAGGGCCTTTACTGCATTGAGGATTTTTTCTGGATCTAAGATCTTTGCATTGTAGACTTTAGTGGGCCAGGGTTGTCAATAGCTAATTCACCAGCTGTCTGTCCCAGTCTATATGCTCTATTGATCTCAAGACAAGCTTTTTAGGGTGTAATACAGAAAGAGAGGCCACCACCTTGGCCATAGTGTCTCTGAAATCAAAGCTTATGAGTTGATATTTGTAGGGTCTGGAGTCATGAACATTTTAATGGAAGACTTTCAATATGCGAATCTAACTGGTAAAGTTTGTATATAAAAGCTTAGGGTTAATAAACACTGAGGCTAGCCACTTAGCAAGTCATAAGAGGTGAATAGCAGGGGTTGGAGAGATGGCTCAGATGTTAAGAGCACTGACTGTTCTTCCAGAGATCATGAGTTCAATCCCCAGCAACTACATGGTGGCTCACAACCATATATAATGAGATCTGATGCCCTCTTCTGGTATGCAGGTATACATGTAGGCAGAATACTGCATACATAATAATAAATAAGTAAATCTTTTTAAAAAGGTGAACAGTGAAGGAAAGGGGCCATCTGTTTTGAGAAAGGAATTGCATGATCACACAAAGAGAAGAATCAGTATTATTTTGAGAAGGGTACCCAATTGATGACTGAGCCTTATTATGGGAAGTTCTGTGATAAGTACTGAAGGCGTTTACTATTTTACAGCCTTGTTTTACTGGCTAAAAGTTCCTTGAGAAAATCAGGAGAAGGTACTGTAGCATGAAAGTGGGCTTTAGTTCTTCACAAAATTAACCCAAATGGATGCAAGTGTTCTGGGTCCTCCTATTTCACTTAGGTATATGTTTTTCCCTTAATGTGTTACACATTATTAGATTTGTTGAATTCAGCAAACTCAAGTTGCATCCACTTATCTTCAAATGATGTACTTTTGTGTTCTTATGTCTTAATAAAACTCTTATCATGTATATATGCCACATTGTCTTTATTCAGCATCCAGCCGTTAATGGACACTTGGGCAGATTCCCCAACATGGCCATTGTATCGTCAGAGCATTATCATAATGTTCTCCTTATTGTGAAGTCCCCTCTGACTGCTCCTTTTAAAATAATTCCTTTCCATCTGCTTCCTATGGCGGCATTTCTTGTTCTGCTTCCTCTGATGTAATGCTTCTTATTTTACTTGCGTATCATGTTATCTGTTTAATGTCTTAAAGCTATTTCTGCTTAGTAGAAATCTGCTACTAGAGGACAAGTTCCGCAATAGCTATACTAAGAAATCAGTGGGTTGGTCATATGTGTTCTTTATTTTATATACACCAATATAGATACTTGTCCCAGCCCTACTAAAAATGTTCTGAGTTAATGAAATTGTATCATGTTGTGACTACCTAAACATGACCTGTACAAGAACAACAATAGATATGCTTATGTGGGTTGGGGGAAAGCAGGAAACCTCAACCATACACAAAGAACTGTAGGCATCCAAATAATGCTCAGAGCAGGAGAAATAGTTTTACCAAGGAAAAATACACAAGTTGGTTAGCCAATGGTCAACAGACTAGACTGAGCAAGGTGTTTTCATGTATTTAGAAATATACATGTGACAATTGATGAAAACGAGGCCATATATTTGAAGGCAAGCAAGGTAGGTTGTATATAGAACATTTGGAGGGAGGAAATAAGTAAAAATACATTGTACACATTTTATATAGTATGTAGATGTATGTACGTATGTATGTACGTATGTATGTACGTATATATGTATACAGATAGATTCACACATTTTTTTAAATAAACAGGTTATCAGGTCACCACATGGGAGAGACTTCGAGGATCCCTTTGAGAGGTGTGAAGAATATTTGAGCCCAAGGACATGTAGCAAGCCCCAGCATTCTGCAAGGACCTTACTCGTCCATTCAGCACCTTCAACAGTACCAAAGCATTGTCCAAGCCCTGTGCTAAATAGAGCCTCTCTCAGGGAAAGGTAAGTGTAGTTTCTGTTTTTTCCTCATCTTTTGTTTTTGATCAGGAAGACATGAGTTCAAGGCCAGCCTGAGCTAAACCTTTCCTACTTTGAATACTCAGAACTAGAAGCAGTAAACAGCACATTCATATGAATTGATTATTTATAAAATTAAAATTTGATTTTAATGCTTAAATTGTTTGTTAGGAAAATATTATATATTGTGTTGATATTTCTCCCTGGCACAATTTACTGGAAATGAGTTTATTAATCATATATGGTTCTCTGTTCCTAATTAATGTCATTTCTTAAAGGTGAGAATCTGACTGAGTGTGTGATAGGTTGTTTCAGTAGGCCCATGTGTGGTTAACTATAGTTGGTTTACCGTAAGTATACAGATAGTCTACGTTGAATTTCCGATTAGTCTCCATGGTGAAGCATGCATTGTGGTGTACCATCTGGCCTCATTTATCTCCTGCCAGCAACCCAGGGGAATCTAAATCACAGGAGGGGTTAAGCTCTCACTCTAGGAATACTTATATCCCCGGTCAGAGGGCTGGTTATATGTGGGCATGGGAAAATCCACCGTTTTATATAAAACTATTCTTATTCCATTAAATAATCTAAGTTATTTTAAAAACTTTTACTGAGAAGCTGAAACTGGAGAAATATTCTTGTAATGCCTTGTCTCTCACATTCCATTTTTATAGGTGGCATAAAAAAGTAGCCACTAAATTCTTAAGACATGTTAAGTTCATTCACCAGAGGTAATTAACAAAGGCTTAAGTAGCTGTAGAGACTCTAGCAATAGTCTAGCTGAAAATAGCTACTTTGAGCAAGCTTATGGTTGCTGAATTAAAACATCCTGTTCTGAGCAGATAGGCTTATCTGTTTCGTCATAAGCTTTGTATGCATTTAGACTGAGGGAGAGAATGTGAGTGTGCTTGTGATGCTGGCTACTTGATGCTGAGATAGAGAATACTGTTAATTTAATTTAAAATCGGTTTTTGAAAATTTTATGCTTAGTGCTATATTTACATCATTTCCGTCTCCTCCCTCCCTACAACTGCTCTCCTGCTCTTAAATTCATGACCTCTTCTATAATCATTATTGTTATACACTTACGAATGTATAGATATATATATCCCTACTAAATACATTTTGTGTTGGTTGTATATACATGTGCTTAGGGATGACCACTTCGGATTGTGTGACCTGTCAGGGTGTCTTCCCTGGAGAAATCTGATTCTTCCCCCGCTGGTGGCCATGGATTTCCTGTAGCTCTTCTTCTAGGGGTCACTCAGAACTGTAACTGTATGAGTCTTGCTTGGGGAACCATGTTGCTGAGATTAAATGAGCGCGTCGTCTCTTTCATTGCAGACACACTATCTTGTAGTAGGCGTGCTTGTCCTCCGGCTTTTAATGTCTTTCACTCCCTCTTCTGTCATAGTTCCTGAGCCTTAAGTGTAGGGGTTGTGTTGTAGATGTAGCAATTGGAGCTGGGCACCTTGCCGTCCCCTGTCTTCTGCACTTTGACCAGTTGTGTAGTGAGATACAGAATTTTGCTTGATAGTATTTCTAGTTCATTAGAATCATGCATTGTGTTACAGGAGTGCTCCCATGTGGTATGTGCGCACGCACACACACATACATACACACACATGCACACACCCCTCCACTTTAGAAGTTTCTTAGAAGCTCTTGAAAGGGGGGTTTCTGAAGAAGTCTGATAACTTGAATCTCACTATCAGGGGCTTTATTTGTGCATTTGCTCAGATATTGAAACACAGTGAATGTATCTGTTAAACCTTCTATAAGAAGCGTATGTTATTGTGGTTTTGTCCTGATACTTGTCATGTATACATATATATATATATATATATATATATATATATATATATATATATATATATATATATATATATACACACAAACACACACACATATATATATGTATATATACATTTTCAAGAATGCTTTTACTTATATTGCCTTTGTGAATATTGTTTTATGCCCCTTTAATTTTTAAATATATTTTGTAACATTCTCCAATTCTAAATGTACTGGGATAGCACAGTATCAATTGAGAAGGGACCTGAGTTATTTTATCTGTGTATACAATTTGACTGTCTGTAAATTCTTTATAGAGTATAGCTAAAATTAGCTTTTCAGTTATATTTCAGTGGAAGAAATACCTTAAGAGTAAATATTACTATGTACATTCTCTTTCTTCCACCTCCCCTCTAGTTTCATGAGACCTGGTTTCACTCTGTAACCCCAACTGACCTGGAAATTGCTATATTGACCAGGCCGGCCTAAACTTGTGCTGATACCCCTGAGTCAGCTTCGGGAGGGTTAGGACACTGTATTTCCTGCTGAATAGATGTGCTTAAGCTTTTTGCTAAAACAACGTGAGCATTCTTAATATTTGACATTGCCTGTTTTACTATTGATTGGATGAAAGTAAGGCATACTTAAAAAATAAATGATGAGCTAGTTTGAACTTACCAAAATAAGTTAAGGCTTTATTGCTGTATTGTTTGTGGCAAGCAGAAGTTTTTTCCCAAGACAGTGTAGCGCCTCTATCATGATGCAATTTATTTATAAAGAAGGACACACTCTGAGTGTTCAACTCATATTGCTAGGAGCAAAGACGCCTTATTCCTCTCAGGACTCAGCAACCCTCTGTAAATGGATTGCAGTCTCAGGTTTGGTGTTTCTAGGGCATTACTAATACATTTGCAGGTGTTTACAGAATTCATTGAAGTCTTGATACAGTTTAAACTGATATAAATGTATATTGTATATTCCAGGAAACATCAGAAGTTTTGTCTAGTAATTGTATGTATGTCAGAGCCATAGCTACAGAAGTTTATATGTATAGGTATTCATGAAAATTATGATTTCTCTAAGATTGAAAATGGTAACCTTTTAATCATGTTTTAAATAAACAGACTAAAAAAAAATTAGCAGTTGTAGCCAATGAATTCTTATTTTAGTGAAGGTACTCTTTTCTTTTCACCTATTTAAAAAATACATCCAGAAATTGCCATGCCACAAAATGGTTTCAATTTTGATTATAAGTATTTCAGAAGCACATTTCTAAATATAAATATTAATATTATTAATCCAGATTAGTTTTACACTTTACAATGTTACTAAAATTAGGCTTGAATATTAGCATAATTTAATTAAAAGGGAATTGGTACCCTTTTATATCCTGTTTAAGTGTTTCTTTTTCTTTTGTAAATCATATTAAAGTATGTGAGGCAAGCATTTCTTATACCATAGCACAGACTAGTGGACCTATTCATAGTGCCATTGGGGAGGCCCTGGAGTTGCACAGTTGCATCTCAGAATTCCACACTCGGTTTCATATACTGAGGCAATTGTTCCACCAAACCACCTGCATAGGTGCAGCTAATCTTCCTTTTATCTGTGTGAGAGATTTAGGTTTGAGGTTATCTATTAAACTGATTGTCTATTGATTATGTCCTTTAAAGTAGATCCTTAAAGCCATTTATCTCTTTAATAATCTGTACTTTGTACGATAATGTAATATTCTAATTTTGTAAGAACAATCTGAGAACAAAAAGAGGCCAAATTTAAGTAATCTATGCATATACTTCTAATTTCTTTATAGAGGAATTATCAACAATACTTAAAATATATGCATTATTTTTAATGGGATTTGGAAATTTTCATGATTACTTGAATAAAATAAAATAAAATAGCTTAATTATATTAATGTCAATTTTAAATAAAAGAGCAGAATGAAGAGAAATAGATACTTTATTTCTTCTTTGACATTTTAAATCCCAAAATACAGACTCTAATTAAATTCATACTTTTCTCATCAATATTTAAATATTTCATTCTTTTAAAAAATATAATTCTCATAGTGGATAGAGAGGTGACATCGCCTTTATTGAGAAGGGACTATTTTCTATTCTGAAAGAATGGAAATGTGAGTAGATTCTAAGTATTTTAATTTCTTATATATAATTTGCTTAATTCATAAAGTTGGTGAGTTGTATGTGTAGCTTCTTGTTTTTTCCACACATATTTCAGAGTATATTAAATTATTTGAGAATAAGTACTAAGTTTAAAGACATGGTATATGGAATTATTTTTCTGATATGAAATTTTATATCTTTATATATATAGATATGTACTAAAGAGTGATGTGTCAAAATCATTAAAGTGATCAGATATGTAGGTTTAGTCTCCCAAATACATGTCAAAATTAATTATTAAGACTATGTTTAGACACTGTAGAAAATTAATACTGTAGTTGAGAATGAGTGTATATATAAGTTCTTTCTCTTCATATTTGGCCAAATGAAGAAATTATTTTATGCTTATAAAGGTTAGGAAGAGGTTTTTAATTATTATTGTTTTTCTCTCTTTAACAGTTACTTACCTTTGTGCCCACAGATTCCACTCTGATTGGTGTTCATCTCCAAACTGTGAAGAGATCCATGACCGGGTAAAAGACGTATTAAAATCACATCAGGCTCATGCTCATGCGCATGCTCATGCGCATGCAAGACACATATGTGTTAGTTTCTAAAATTTTCTTTTTATTAAAGGCTTTTTAATAGGCTCCCCAAACCAGCTAAGGTGCTTTCAGGTTGTGATTCTTAGTTATGGGGAAGGAAAACAAGTTCTCTGAAGGAATCTATGGGTTTTCTACAAGCAACATAACTAACTTCCTGCTTGGCCAGAGCCTTTTGTTCACGACTTTAATGTATTTTATTACATTTATTTTCTCTGTCTCTGTCTCTGTCTCTTTCTCTGTCTCTCTGTCTGTCTGTCTCTCTCTCTCTCTCTCTCTCTCTCTCTCTCTCTCTCTCTCGTAGTGTGTGTGTGTGTGTGTGTGTGTGTGTGTGTGTGTGTGTGTTTGTGAGTTTGTGTTTTATGACACATGTGAAGGTCAGAGAATAAGCTTGGCTGAATCAATCTGTCAGTTCTCTATTTGCACCATATTTGTCCTGAGGATTAAAATCAGGTCCTCAGGGCTGGAAGCAAGTGCCTTTACTACCTGAGCCATCTTCGGGTCCTCAGTCATCTGAACTATAAGAATTTTAGTCATAATTATGTCATAGCTATTACTAAATATTTAACAATTAACACTAAACATTTAACATACTAAACATCACTAATCATTTAACATACTAGAGTTTTAACATTGGTCATCGGAACTATAAGCATTTTTAGTTCTTATTATCTTATAAAATCTAAATGGTTACTTTGTAATAACAATATAGAAGTTTTCGTAATGTGGAAACTCTTGTGCATTTGGTGAAGGTGCATTTGATTCTATAGGTAGACTGTGGTGGTAGGGGATGTGTGTAGGGCCTCTATTGCTGGGCCTTTGCAGATCTTGTTAGTGGCTTAATTAATAAAGACACAGAGACTTTATATAATTTAAAACCGTTGGCCGTTTGCTGGGGGAGTCTCTGAGCTAGCTGGCTAACTTAACCTCGGCTGCTCTGTCGTTCTGTCTCCCCCTGTGGGTCTCACTGTCGGCTTACAGTGCCATTCAGCCTTCCTCTTGCCTGCCTCCTTTCTGGGCCTCTCCTTGAGTCCGCCTGCATCCTGCCTGCCCAGAAGTTTCCTACTTCCTGCTTCCCGCTCTGGCCAGTCAACTCTTTATTACACAAAAAGTCACGTACTAGTCTGAACCAATCAGGAGTAAAATATCCATCTCTTATGGGTCGTTCTTTGGCAGGTGGGGAAGAGCAAGCATTTACAAGTAGAAAACCTAGAAAACCAAGAAAACCAGTGATGGGCCATAGAGTGACGTTCTAAATCCTTCCAGCATTTGGCTCACTTCAGGCATAGAATTACCAATTGTAAATACAGAGACACACCTTTTCAGTGTGAGGGATACACAAAAGAAAGAAGAGCAGGTTGGGAAGAGCAGGACATAATGTTTTCTGAGATAAGGTAAACATGCATTTGCATTCATGGTAACTTGGAGCCATAACAGTGTAATATTTTTGTATTAGGTTTTTAAATTTCATTCATTATTTTAAACAATTACTTGTCATAGTTTGTATCTTTCAAGTCATAATAGTTTTCTCTTACAAAAATAAAAATCTACCCTTTTAATGAAGGTTATTGTAGCATTTGTTTAGATTTAAGATTTATAATCTGCCTTTCTTTTTTACTATTTTAATTATTCTATTATAAAAACTATTCTGTTATTACTTGGCCTATTTTTCCAACATATATACATGACAAATTATTTCTTTGATCACTTTTCTAATAGTATTGAGGCATGTAAACTTTTTGTATGTTTATTATCATGTATTTTATTTCTCTCTGTATAAAACATAAGTTATTATTGTTCATAAAATAACAATGATCTGTTTTAGCCTCATATTTTTCCTATTCCCCATTATGTATGAGCAGTGAGAAACTGAGATTTTAAAGTGGAATCCAGAGTATTTCCATCAGTATAAAATTGAAGTGTTTAAATACAGTCCTAGCAGAATATATGTAGGCTGTGCATACTATGAAGGGCCAACATGAATGAAAGAAGAATAGTAAAAGGAGAAGTGTGCCAGGCCAGCAGAATGGAGGATTCGTATTTGAAGCCTTGGTGAGCTTTAGATCCCATGATGTCATAATTTAACTTCTTTTTGGTGCTGAAAAGGAAAACCAGAGCCATGTACATATTAGGTTAATGCTCCACCAGTGAGCTATGTTGCTAGATTATTTGATGTTATCTTTAACAATATTTTTGTTTTATATGTAAGACTGTCTTGCCTAAACATATATATTTATATCATGTTTGTGCCTGCTGCCCACGAAGAGCAGAAGCAGGCGCTGAATTTCCCAGAACCCATAACTGTAGTTATGGATGTTTGAAAGCCAGTGTTTGGGAACTAGAAACTGAGGCCCTTTGTGAGAGAAGCAAGTGCTTTTACCTATTGATTCACCTCACCAGCTACCTTTTGATGTTGTCTTAATCAAAACCCCAGCATAGTGTTAAAAACCTAATGTTAGCAAGCGGATTCTAAAAGACAGAAAAACAAAGGAGCTTCCAAAATCAAGACAAGCATCAATGAGATGCCTCAGCAAGTACAGGTGCTTAATGCCGAGCCTGACAACCAGATCCCTGTACACATAAATGCACGGGCATATGTGCATGCAGTGAATAAGTAACCTAATGAAAAAAGTTAAAATTTTAAAGAATTTCCTACAATGTATACAATGAAATGTGATCATGTCTCGTATGTCTCCCTCTAACTCCTCCCACATGTGTCCAACACAAGCCATTACAACCTCATGTCTATGCCTAAATGTTTTTAAAAATCCCCATTTAGTCCACTTTTATCTGTACTTAGCACTGAAGCATGGGAAACCTACCAGTGGTTACATCTTTAAAAAAAATGATTCTCTATTTCCCAACAACTATCGACTGCCAATAGAAATTATTCTGAAAAGAAAAAAGCTGGAGGCCTCTCCATCCAGCTGTAGCAGTTGATTCTGTTGAGGACACTTTAGTATTCACTAAGCTGTAGACATATCCAGTGAGTAGAATGGAGACTCCACAGACTGACTTACACAAACGCTGTAGCTGATAAGTGAAAAGGGTGCAAAGTCAATTAAGCAGAATCCCGTCACTGCTTAACATTGGTGCTGGAGTTAAGCTCCTCTCCTCTGGTTTTCAATGTAGGCAATTCATTGACTCAACT
This sequence comes from Acomys russatus, assembly GCF_903995435.1. NCBI lineage: Eukaryota > Metazoa > Chordata > Mammalia > Rodentia > Muridae > Acomys > Acomys russatus. Next base: position 10,104,354 of record NC_067165.1, read on the forward strand.
GTCTCCCCAACCAACGCTTTGTATTTTTGTCTTGTGAACAAATGGTTCTGTAAGAAAGCAAAACAAAACAACCCAGCAGCGACAACAACAAAATTCTCTCAGTCGCTAATTCACAACAGACCAAGAGACCTTATGTATTATAAGACGTTCAAAGAAAATGTAGACAATTTAAATTGAAATGAGACAACCTATAGCAGACAAAACCAAATTAAATTGGACCTTATAAATTTTATGTTTGCCTAATGGAAGTTACTGGTAGAAAACTAGACTTTGTCTGGTTAAAAGTATTTTCGGCAGGGCCTGGATTTGATATGAAGACCCATGTTTGGTGGGGAGGAGGAGTAGAGGCTAGCCAAAGCCACATCACAATTGAGTATTATGTTCTTTTTGGTGTCTTGTGATGCTTTTAAAGCGTGCAAGCACTGGGCTGGAGAGATGGCTCAACCACTAAAGGCTAGGCTCATAAGCACAATCATAAAATACAAAGTCCTCCAAATTAGCAAGTAAGTGGTCACAGATTAGAGGAGACTTAAGTCTTCTGTACTGAACCTGTGTCAGTACAAGGACATTGTTGAGAAGACTTGGATCCAAATACAGTTGGCAGCCATGTATTGTACCAATGAGAGAGTCTTTTTTTTTTTTTTCTGATTGTACCACGCTTATGTCAGATGTTCACATTAAGAGACCCTCAATAAAAGGAGTGTTTCTGTGTGTTGTTCTGTCCCACGTTTGTAACTTTTCTGTATATTTATAACTGTATTTCAAAATTTAAAAGGTAAAACATTCTTGAGAGTTTTATTTCAGCCCTCTCAATTTTAGCAAGAGTTGGTGTGATTCCAGGTTTCCTTCCCCTCCCAGGCTCTGGGTATAATTTTTGCTGGCTCAGCATGGATCACACTTCCTTCTGTTTGGGCAGGATTTCTGCTTTATTGCCTTCCCTCACTCTGCAGGTTCCAGTGCCCATCATGCAGGGGGCAGCAAGCCCAGCTTTGCACCAAAAGAGTATCGTTGGAACTTGATGATTAGAACTTTAATTTTTGTCTATGGAGCATTGGGGATTACCAAACCCCTGCTGATTCGTCTGTCCTCCAGCAATATACCTGCTGAACAAAACATAGGGCCTTAGCATTTGTTCTGTGCTAAAGATCCACAGAGGCTCGCAGGAGAAAGCCAGGTGGCCCCTCATCTCACAGCTTTGGGGTTATCTCCTGTGGAGAGTCTTGTCAACACAGTTACAGTTGTTTGAGCAGCTCTCTGGTGATTTAAAATAGCAGAAGAATTAATGTAATCAGTCTATTCCATCCTGTTCAGAAGTAGGAGACTTTCACTCCACTTTTAAAACTTAAGTTTGCATTTGCCTCTTATTGATAATGCTGCTCATGCTGGCTTATGCTAGACACTAATTTCAATACAGTCCAACAGCAGAGCACAAACTTATAATTAGCTAGCATTTCCTGCCTGTGTTCATTTATATAGCACCCCCTCCCTGAGTAACTGTGTCCCCATAAGGAACATACACCGTGTTTAATAAACCACTGAATGAATATGAAACAGTAAAAGACAAAACAAAACAAAAAACCCAGTGTGCTACAGCATGCAATTAAGTACATGAATGTAAAGCATATGCATGGCTTATTGTTCTTTCAGAGAAAATCTGAAATCGGCATATAGGAATAGTAACATTTATTAGAGGCTAGGGACTCTGCACACATCAGTCTACTTTTTCCTTACAATAATCTTGTAAATTAAGTAGTGTTTCAAAGACAAGGAAGCTGACATTCAGAAATGTTGTGGCATGTCTAAGGTACATAGCCACTGGAGATGCCTTTAACTAAGATCTGCATCCAGGTAACATCCTTGGTCTTAACCACTGCTTTCTTACAGTGATGATTACTAAGTACATCTTCAGACACCTAAGCACAGAGATGCTGTCAAGCTTAAACACATGTGAGCCATAGATGTGTGTGTGCATGTTCAAAAATAAGTCAGTGTGAATATAGAGACATGGTGCTGACCTACTAGGGGTTTCATTTTCTATTTATTTATTTATTTATTTATTTATTTATTTAATTTGGTAAGCCAGTTAACTTGGTAACAGTGAGTGGGAAGTTGGTTAGGCTAGGAATAAGGGTTTGGAATGACACGTACCAAAGTAGCATGACGGAGGAATCAGTCAGAAAGGATGTGTGATTTGTCGGGAAATAATGCAGTTTAGATTTGGTAGTTTGAAATTGAGATATGTGTTTAGTTGGAATTCATTTATTTTCCATAAAGTTATGCCAGGCACTAAACTAAGTGATATTTGATGCATCGTTTGGAATTAGACTTTTGTCAAATGTATTTCTATACTTTTTTCATATGTGTTAAAAGTGTTTATATATTTAGTATATGTAGCATGCTTAGAAGGATAGCTATGTAACAAGCATCTAATTAATGATTAAGATCATGCACCTCCTAACTAGCTGGGGGGGCGGGGTACTTCCAGTGCTCCATAAACTCACAGACCCTCTAGAGTCCAGCACTGCGAAGAAGTGTGATGTCCCACAGATGTACAGATCCTGCCATTGCCTCTGATTCTACATTCAGGGCCGGTGCCCCTCCCCACTATGCCTAAAGGAAGCTGGAAGGAGACACTAAAAGAGATAAACCCAGCCCTGGAGAGTGGCTCAGTGGCTAAGACTACTTGTTGCCCCAGAGGACGACCTAGGTTCAATTTCCATCCCCTACCATGGCTCACAACTATTCATAACTCCTGTTCCAGGGGAACCCAACACCTCTTTTAGCCTGTAAAGGCACCAGACACACATAGCCACATACATACATACATACATACATACATACATACATACATACATACATTAAAAAATACATCACATAGGCAAAACATGCATACACATAAAACAATTTTTCCACTTTTAAAAATAGATTTTATTCATTTATTCATATTACATCTAAATTGTTATTCCATCCCTTATATCCTCCCATTCCTCCCTCCATCCCATTTTCCCCTTACTCCCTTCCCCTATGACTGTTACCAAGAAGAGACTTGATACCCTATGAGCATATAAAACAAAGTTTTAAACTGATAAGAACAGATCTAGCCAATGGGCAGAACATTCTCCACAGTTGAGTGGAGAGTGGGGTATGACTTTTACACATACTCTGGTGCCTCATATTTGACCATGTCCCCTGGAGGGGGAGACCTGGTGGCACTCAGAGGAAGGATAGCAGGTTACCAAGAAGAGACTTGATACCCTATGAGCATATACAGGGGGAGGAAATTCCCCTCAGGAACAGTCATAGGGGAGGGGAATAAGGGGAAAATGGGAGGGAGGGAAGAATGGGAGGATACAAGGGATGGGATAACCATTGAGATGTAATAAGAAAAATTAATAAAAAAATTTTAAAAACCTGAAAAAAGTAAACAAAAAAACCCCAAATTTTTAAAAAGAGAGAAAGCCAAGGTAAAGAGCAAATCAGCAGAAGATCCACAGAGTTGTCTGCTAATCTTGTGCCTTCAAAACAGGAACTAATGCCTTGCAAAGAAGGGAGAGAAGATCCCTGATGAAAGAAAAGAAAAACAAACAAGCACCCTGCTGAGCACAGAGATGCCAAAACAGAGTGGACACCAAGAGCTGAGGAGCTGCAAATGCCAAGGGGAGGGTGCAGGCTTCATAGCTCAACTCATGCACAGTGCATACTGAAATATTTTATCAAGTTTTACTAAGATGCAAAATTTGGGTTTTTAAAGCTCTTTTATCACACAGAGAACGTCATTTGTTTGGGAGGATGGCATATGTGTCACTAAGAGACTATCTCCTGCTGGATGTGGGGGAAATGTCTTTCTCAGATTGTTTTTGAAAAATCTCATCAGGGACTCCATAGTGACACGCATGGCCACCTAGGTGCAGAATGCCTTGTTGTGTGGGAAGGCCCAAATTCATTTTTATTTTCTCCTTCTCTTCTACCGTCAGCGTAGACTTAAGTCTCCCTGAAAACACACTGGGCTTTTGCAGTGGCATGAGCCATGGTTGCTGAGGTTTGCCCCTTTAAGATGATGGTTACTCTCTGTCCAGATCTCATAGCATGAAGGCAATGCAGGAATAGCTTTTCTAAAGCTCCTTCCCCCATCTCTCTGGGCCAGAAGCTTAAGAAGCCCTACTGTACTGTCTTACCCAGTCTTGCCTCATACCTGGCTCCTCTATTCTCCTTGTTAGGTAGGCTACCCTAGATTAAGTCACATTCTGTACAATGTCCCATCCACCCTATGAAAGGATATAAAAGGTACTTTGTTTTGGGGCATTTCATTAAAGTTACTACACTAGGATTACTCCTGTCTTTCTGTCCACAGCATCTATCTTACTTTAAATTATTCCTCGTAATGAAGCTATTTCCAGGTTTTGGTCCTTGTCTTGGTTTGTTGTTGTTTTGTTTACATTCATGGGTGTTTTGCTTGCATACAATTCTGTGCACATGCCTGATGCCCTTAGATGCCAGAAGTGGGTATTGGATCCACTGGAACTGGAGTTAGAGACAGTTGTGAGCCACTGTGTAGGTGCTGGGATTCAAACCTGAGTTGGCTAGAAGAGCAGCAGGTGTTCTTCAAGTGCCAAGCCTCTCCTTCCCTTTAAGATCTCATCATGTTAAATATGAGGACATCTCATTGGGACTCTAGGTGAGAGAAGCATGGGAGAATGGGGAAATAGAAGGATCCAGAGGGTCCTAGAAACCTACAAGAAGAACATGATGGTCGGATCTGGCCCAGGAGTTCTGCTCAACTACTGAACCAACCAAGGACAATACATGCAGTAAACATCGAACCCCACTCTGATCTAGCCAATGGACAGGACATTCTCTACAGTTGAGTGGAGAGCAGGGACTGACTCTGACATGAACTCTAGTGCCCCATATTTGACCACGTCCCCTTGGTGGAGAGGCCTGATGGCACTCAGAGGAAGGATAAGCAGGCTACCAAGATGAGACTTGATAGTCCATGCACATATAGTGGGGGAGGAGGTCCCCCTCAGTCACAGACATAGGGGAGGGGAATAGGGTGAAAGCAGGAGGGAGGGAGGAATGGGAGGATACAAGGGATGGGATAACAATTAACATGTAATCTGAATAAATAAATTAAATAAAAAAATTTCATCATATTGTCTATAAAATAATGTAGACATTTTTAATGCTCCCACACCTCAAGGACTGACCGTGGTGTTCATGGTTGCCCTGCCTCCTAATAAAGGTTATTTCTGAAAGGCCATTTTGTTTGAGCTGCTTACCATAACCAACCTCTGTCTTCTCCCATACTTCTAACAGACCAGATTTTGTCTTTTAACACTTCCAAGCCTGACTAGTGAGTTTTCTTTCTCTCTATGTGGCTTGTCATTTTGAAATTATTTGATGAGATATTTTTGTCTTTACTTAACATTTTTATCAATACTTTTTAGAAACAAAATATAATTTAGTGTAATTTATAAAATGTATAGCTTGATAATACTTTTTCTTTTAAATATTTTTTTTCTCCCAAGATACACAGTGGAGTTTCTGGGATATCATGTTTTCTTTCTCTTCCCATTTGCATAGAATTTTAATTTCCTTTTTTTTTTTTTTTTTTCTCAGTTTAATTTGGATCTGTTCCCAGGTGTTATTTTACTGTGTGGTTTTATGAAGAAAGGCAACTCTGACCGTTAGTTTTGCGAGTTAATAGATCCCAGGTGTCTCTAGCTCCTGTGGAATTTCCTGTAACCCTGTGCTCACCACTGGAGGAGTTGAAAACATCTGCTTTGGGTGGCTTAAGTTGGTACACTGAGCTTCTGAGACTTTCGAAGGTATCAGGTGGATGCAACGTTCCCCCCCCCCCCAGTACCAAATTTTCCTTCATAGGTGGCGACACCAGCCTCCTTTATTAATTAAGGTGTCTTGCTAACATGTTGTCTTGTCATTTCATTGTGTGTGTTTGTCATGGATTTTTTAGTGTTGCTATTGGGTAGTTTTAAATTTTTTACCTCATTATTATGTGTTTTACTCCTTTGTGTAAGAGAATGAATTCTAACAAAGTGTGTATCGTGTGTAAAACAGCATCTGTGTCAGCTGCAGCATCATTGGAGCCCCCGGTTATCCTGTGTAATGCCTGATAGGCCTTCTTTTCACTAGACAACACAGTATTCTAATATATATCAGTATTTAGCTTAGTTTGCTATGGTTTTGAGTATTCAAAATTACATACTGATTTTATGTCTGGTTTCTTTACCAGATCATTGTGTGTGTAGTAACATGCATATATTCCTTTTTTCTTTGCAAATAGATTCAGCAAATTATGCTCCACAATCTAGATATTTTCATTCATTTACATGCTATTTATGGGCACAACAACAGGAGTGAGAATTGACCTTTCACAAAGGATACTACAGTTAATCCACTGTGTTTATTATTTGAGGCTAATGCACATGTACTATTGTACACAGTACTGTGTTGTCCTTTGATGTACACACACTAGTTTGAAATGTAACTAAGAAGGACTTATTGGGGGGACGAGGAATTTGGATGTGCATATGTTGAAAATAGTGTAATTATGTGTGTATACATTCATATGTATAAAGATATGTACATATATATGGAGAAAGGGAAAGAAGAAACAAGAAAAAGCAGAAGACAGGGAAAAGATGAGGTGAACTTAACATGAAATTCATTTCTGTTTTACATACTTCTAATATACCTAACACCTAAAGATTACTATATAAAATAATTTAAGAACTTTTAAAATCTTGACCCATTTGTGAAGTCTTTGTTGACAGTCAGATAATTTGAATCTTGAAGCATTTTTCATTTTGGATTAGAGAGATGCCTTCTGATTGTGAATTCTTGATTTTCTTATCCATGTTGTGAAAGTGTGAGGCTAGTTGCTAACCCAGATCAGCATGCTCAGTCAGGGCTTATTTAGGATTCTAGCCCCGTATGTCTGCAAGCATGACTAGAAGAGTTCCAAAATAAATGGGCCACAGAGCTAAACAGAGAATTCTCAACAGAGGAATCTCAAATGGCCAAGAAGCATCATTTCTTACTTTTGGACATTGGACTATATTTTTAGACTGTTTGATTCTGTCTCACAAGTTTCTTGAACTCTCTTTTTAAAGTTTCAATATTATTTGTATTACTTTGTATAAATGACTGTTTTACCTTCATTTTTGTCTGTATACCATTGTGTGCTTGGTTAATGCTGAGTCCAGAATGGTATTAAATCTGAGGAACTGGACTTTCAGACTTGTAAGCCACCTGTGGGTCCTAGGAACTGAACGTGGGTCCTCTGAAAGAGCAGCCAGTGCTCTCAACAGCTGAGCCATCTCTTGAGCCCTGGACTCTTTGCAGTTTATCAGTCTGCTTGCTTTTATTATGGCTACTTAATTTGAAACTAAATTAAATTTGATTTTCTATTGATTCTAGTGTGCCGTTACACCTACCTATTAAATTGCTTATTTCACTGACTATGTTTTTAATTTTAAATCTCTTTTCTTAATCTTCATGGACTCACTTCTAAAATTCTTAAAATGCATGTCCAGTTTGTCCAACTTCCCACCAATTTTTGTGATCCTATTAATCACAAATAATAATTTAAAGTGCACATCTCCTAAAATTCAGTTTTTCAGATATGTTTATATTTGCATCTCTGTCATTTTTACTTTTTCTTAGCAGTGAGGGGTGGCCTGGCTCCAGGTGCACTGCTTGTGTTTAATGTTTAGATGTAGTTCTGGATATATTTAAAATGCTTCAAGAAAAAGAGATGCACTGTAAGCCCACTTTTGAAAAGATTGCCTCTCTGATAGCTGAACATCTGTAATCATCATTGGTTTTGCTCCCAATGTCTTAAACAATGTCTGTTTTTTCCAGCTTTCCTAGTTTGCAACAGAAGTAGCCATTATAAATTATCCTACCTAACCCCAAGGAATTTCTGTATGTTTTTATGAGGGGGGGGTGTCTCTTTGTGCTTTTTCTATTGATACCATATATCATCATGACTTTATTGGCTCAAATTGATCATCTTATATTTCTGTAGATTAGAGGTCTAACAAGGACCATACATGGTAAAAATTAAAAGTAACCGTTGTATGCCTGTCTCCCTTCACCAGCCTCAGTAACAGGTGCTGTGTCTGTACATGGTCTTTCTGAGCACTCTTTCTAGTCAGATCCTTCTGGCTTGTTTGTATATGCATGAGATGAATATTCCTATGTGTAGTCTGAAAACTAGAAGGGAACCGTGTTGTATTGCAGTCTGATTTGTCTATTGGGTCAGAATTCCCCACCATGCCATATTTGATCCAGATGGGCAGTGTTCTGTGTGAGTGGTGTTAGCAGTGTGTTCTTAACCCCTTAGTACAGCCCTTCCACTTATTTTTTGATTTGTCAACCTTTGTCACCTGGCTGTGCGACAGTCAAGAAAAAGCCCTAATGAGAAGTTTGAAAATTGATGATTAAATACTTATTTAGGCACTAACTAAAAGGAAGCTAATTTAACTCTTTTAATAGTGGAAAAAATGTTAAAAAGTAAAGTGCTAATAGAAACATATGGAATTATTCATAATGATAACACCTAAAAGTCTTCACAACTAAAATTATTTGTATGTTTTCAGAAAGGATTAACTTGATTGTTTATTAGTCACTGGTGTTTTAGCAGTAATTGTATTTTCTTACCTGAAGTGGATGGGCCATTTCTCTGTCAATGCTATTCCTTGTGTGTTTCCATTACCTGCTCTTTTTACTTCTGTTCATGTTGTCGAAGGAGTGAGAGGTGATGGCTAAGGTTAGAACAATACTTAATATGAAATTATAGGAAACACACTTGTGAACTGACTGTGACAATTATGCTTGCAAAACTAGATCAGATGACCCTGTTTCCAATGCCCTACTATCTAGAAGAAGTTAAGAATGGGCACACTGGCTCTGTGTGTTTATGCCAACTAACTCACATTTCAGTTTTTTTTTTTTTTTTTTTCTTATTTATCACTTTGGCCTCACATCAGTAAATCTTTTCTGTAAATCACGGGTGCATGCTTACATGTGTGTAATTTTCTCAAGTATTAGTATTTATGCCTCAGAAGGCAAGAATAATCTTTTTGGAGTTTATATAAAAATATGCATGGCTGTATTTTTTTTTATTTGCGCGGCTTTATTAACTTGCGTATTTTGATACATCCACTACCATTTTTTCACTGTTCATAAAGTATCTTCTGAATGCCTAGTCTTTACTAACTAGTACAACCCAGTTAGAATAAAAATAATGTGCTCTTTTGAAAACATGTATACATACCATTTAACTCTTTTTGCTTCTGGGTGAACTCACTCATTATGATAATTTCTAGTTCAATCCATTTGTCCACAAATTTCGGAAATTCCTTGTTTTTAATAGCTGAGTAGTATTCCATAGTGTAAATGTACCACAGTTTCTTTATCCATTCTTCTACTGAGGGACACGTAGGCTGTTTCCATGTTCTGGCTGTTATGAATAAGGCAGCTATGAACATGGTTGAGCATATATCCCTGTTGTGTGGTGGTGCATCTTCTGGGTATATTCCAAGGAGTGGAATAGCTGGGTCTTGAGGAGGCCCTATTCCCATTTTTCTGAGAAAGCGCCAGATAGATTTCCAAAGTGGTTGTACGAGTTTGCATTCCCACCAGCAGTGAAGGAGTGTTCCTCTTTCTCCACATCCTCGCCAGCATGTGGTGTCAGTCGAATTATTGATCTTAGCCATTCTGATGGGTGTAAGATGGAATCCCAGTGTCGTTTTGATTTGCATTTCCCTGATGACTAAGGAGGTGTGAGAAGCCTGGGAGAATGAGGAAATAGAAGGATCCAGAGGGTCCTGGAAAACTACAGGCGGGTCTGGGTCCTGGGGTCCTCCTCAAACTATGGCACCAGCCAAGGAAAATATAGGCAGTAAACTTCGAACCCCTACCCAGACTAGCCGATGGACAGGACATTCTCCACCGTCAAGTGGAGAAGGAGATCTGACTTTCACACAAACTCTGGTGCCCCATATTTGACCATGTCCCTTGGATGGGGACACCTGGTGGCACTCAGATGAAGGATAATAGGTCACCAAGAAGAGACTCGATACCCTATGAGCATATACAGGGGGAGGAGCTCCCCCTCAGTCACAGTCATAGGGGAGGGCATGGGGGGAAAGCGGGAGGGAGGGAGGAGTGGAAGGATACAAGGGATGGGCTAACAACTGAGATGTAATTTGAATAAATTAATAATAAAAAAAGGAAAAAGAAAAAAAAAGAAAACATGTATACAAGTAACATTATACAGATTGAGGTTATATTTAATATATATGCTTATACATATATGGGGAAGGGGAAATAATAAGGGATATGTGGGAGGATTATCTAAAATCAAGAGAAATAACTTTTAAAATGTTACTGAGAAATAACGCATTCGCAACAGTTTCTTTCCCCGGATATCCAAGCACTTGATTCAGTGAGACAAGAGGGGCATTTTCCACAGAACTGTAGCCACCATGTTGGAAGTGATGCAAATTTAATCAGAATCTTTTAATTTTTCAGGATGAGCGAGACCCAGAGAAAGATGAGGAACTGGAAATGAAAAGAGGTCTTCTATATAGAGACTCTGCCTATGACAGTGACCCTGAATACAGGTATGGACTTGCTTTTGTGTATGGAGATCTTTCTCATAGCTCGTGTAAAAATAACACATTTATCTCTCTTCTAGATTTTAATTTTATTTTTCTAATTGCAGGCATGCATGTCTGTATGTGGACATGTGTGTGAGTGCACATGCCTGTAGAGTCTGGAGACCTGGGGCCTCTGTGAGGCTAGAGTTGCAGATGGCTGTGAGCCGTCCAACAGTGGTGTTGGGGTCTAAACGTGGGTCCTCTGCGATAGCAGTAGACACCCTGAACCACTGAGCCAGCCCTCCAGCTCAGCTAAATCTTTTCCTTACTGAAGCTTTTGTTGTTGTTTTAAAATAAAAACACCTTGGAAGGTAGGGAGATGTCTCCGGAAAGAGCTTGCGGTGCACTGGAAACAACCTGCTGTTCCAGTCCCCAGATCCATGCTGGGGGCAGAAAACAGATACAGCTGTGCACTTGTGTTTGTTATCCCAGCACTGCGAAGGCAGAGGCAGAAGGGTCTATGGGACCTCTTGGTTAGGCAGTGCACCTGCATTGGGGAACTCCAGATTCAGTGAGAGGCCTTGTCTCCAAATAATGTGGAGAGCAACTGAGAAAGACCCCAGACATGGAATTCTGCCTCAACACACACATGCTCATCCATTTGCACATGTGTGCTCACACTCATCCACACACATGCACTCACATTCATACACACATACAAATGGCCAACTCATGATGATATATTTGGGATTTATTTGACTAGTCAGCAAATCCATATGTTTCATCATACATTTATCCTAAACTAAAAATTGTTTCCATAATTTTAGACAAGTTACTCTTTTCAAAATAATGGAAGAAAGAAATCTGTTCTAAAATTTCAGGGATATTAGTAATAAAAATATGTTTGAAAGGTTATACTAGCAAATTTTATATTCAGAGTTCTGTTCAAATGGCGATAAGACGCAAATTCAAAAACTATGAATCATGGGTAGTTGCACTCATCATTGACGCTATTCCATGGAGTACTTTAAGAGTTTTTCATTATGAAATTTTTTAGGGACTATTCTCTATGAAGTGGAATTAATTTCTTCCGATCTGGAATTTGCACCAAAATCTCTGATCTTTTCCATGGTAAGCTTGGCTGGAACTTCTATGAACATGTGAGGGCATGGTATATGAATGCGATCTCCTTTCCCAAAGTCATTACCTAACAGTCAAGAGGTAGCCTGGACCTCTTATTGTAGGTAGATTTGTAAGTGAAACAGTCAAAAGAGGAAAAAACAGGTTCAAAGCACACAATTTATGCAGAGCCTCTTCTCTCTCTCTCTTAAAACACTCTTCTCTAGATTGCTATACCAACTAGTATTTTGCCAACTTGGTGCAAACTAGAGTTACCTGAGAGGAGGGAACCACTTTTAGTCAGAAACCCTAAGTAAGCAAAATTTAAAAGCTTCAGTAATGAAAAGATTTAACTTGACTGGAGAAATGGCTCAGTGGTTAAGTTCTGTGCTCATTTTTGGTGCCCTTCGTTTATGTTCATTCTTGGGCCAAAGATTGGGTCAGTCAGGCCTTCAGAATCTTTTACAGGATTGTTTCGAATATTTGCCCTGGAAGCTCCTCCTCAGGTATCAGAGTGCTGTTTTAGTTTATCTTCAATTCACGTGCCTCCTGTTAAGTGGGACTGAGAGGTAGGCGCCTTCTCTGAGCAAGTGATGAAAGCTTTTCTTCCTAGGAAGTCATTTTGTGAATTCTTTGCTTAAGGAAGAAAACTAAGTGGCCTGTGAGTAACTAGTCTTTAGTGTGTCCTTAGGAGCCGGCTTTTGCCTAATGCTGAAAGGAGATAGAAGATGGCAACATAGCGTTTTCTCCCTATACTTACTATGTTTAAGAGTACTATGCCTTGGAATACTTCCCAAAGTGTAGTCCATATTAGAAACATTAACATCCCCTCTTAAAGATCCAAAGACTAAGGACTCCACCTGAGGTATATTCTACTGGGAACCTGGGGAGTGGCCCAACAACCTGAGCTATGACAGTGACTCTGGTGCATATTAAGGCTTGAGAAGCATTTCTAAGCTTTATTGATACATATAATGGTTTCTAAGATTCACTTTTGAATAGCATTTCTAAAGCAGTGTTATCAGACAATAATATAACCTCTCCTTGTTATCTGATCTAAAGCCTCGGACTGAGTCTTTTCCTTCCCTCCCTCCATCCATCCATCGCTCCATCCATCCATTGTCTAGAGCATATACAGCATGCTCAGGACTTTTCTGCATGTTTTATTCACTGTGATTTTTACTTGATAGAAGCTATTTATTGAGTTTTATGACAAAAAGCCTATATCTTACAATCTAAAATACCTATAATCATACAAACTCGAATGTTACAACTTTAAAGTGCTAAGCATACCAGCTTCTTAATTTTGTTACTTATGTATCACTTTTCTGTTCTTGTGATAAAACAACATAATCAGGGCATTTTATAGAAGAAACGATTTATTTGGGCTTATGGGTCCAGAGAGCTAAGAGCCGTCATGCCGGGAAAGCGTGGCAACAGCAGGCAGGCATGGCAGCTGAAGCCAGAAGCTGAGTGTTCACACCCTCAACCTCAAGCGTGCAGCAGAGAGAGAGGAATGGAAGTCGATGTGCTCTACTCATAAAGCCTGCCCTCAGTAACATCCTTCATTCAGTCAGCTTGCACCACCCAACTCCCCACATAGCACCCACTGCGGCCAACTGTCCAGTGCTGGATAGTACAGAGGACATTTCTCATTCAAACCACGTGTAACCACCTAGCTGCTTCTTAGAATTACTATTGTTTGCTTGGTGTATCCATTTTCAGACCTCCATTTTATGTAAATATGTGTATTATGTATACATGTGTATATATGTACCTATGCTTATTTTACCCGAAGACAGTTTCTGAGAACTGCGTCATTAGCTGTGTGTGAGAGCTGTAAGCTTGACCTTCATTTGAACTGACAAAACAAAAAAATCAAAAACCACAACTACCCAAGCCTCACATGGTTCACATTTGTTTTCTAAATTAATCATCAATAATCCTTTTTCTTCCTAATCCACTCCAAATTGCCTAAAACATTTCTCTTTTATTCATATACTATAGGCGTCAATAAAACATGTATGTAATTTGTCATCTATACTTTATTAATAGTTGAAATTGATTAGTTCTTTTATCTTTGCCTCTGTCCTTTTTTGTATTTTTTCTGCATAGCAATGTCACGATTCAATAAAGAGCTGTCTAGTCAAGGAAACAGTCACACACTGTTGGAAATAAGTGCGGCATGTACTGCAACAATACCGTCCTTTCTTTGAAGCCAGTGGGTGCAGCATTTATAACACGTAGCAGGGATTTACTGAACGATTTGTGCACAGGTGCTGAGCATATTATTGATAAAATAAGAAGTGAAGTTGTTTTAAAAGCCCATTTCTATGATATGATTTTTAGTGCCTTACACACATTTTGAATTTAGTAATACACAGCAATTAAAAAATTAATTCAGTTGTTCACAATTTATAGGGGATTCTAGAATATCTGGAGATAAATAATACTGTGAAAAAAAAAGAAAAAACAACAACAAAAAAATAATAATACTGTGCTAGGGATCCTGATATTTGTGTTTGCACCTCTCTATAGACTTTATATGAAGGCTCATGGTGCTCAATGAGGTCTTCGGTATTTTATAATGCAGAGTTTTACTTGTTTATATATATGTGTGTGTGTGTGTGTGTGTGTGTGTGTGCGTGTGTATACATATATATGTGTATATATATAATTTGTTTTGAAGAAACAAACACCCTTATCCCCTTTTCTCCCATTCACCATTCCTTCACCTCTGCTTTTCCTTCCAAATGTTATGTACTCTGTTTTATAAATCCACTGAGTTCTCTTACAATAATCTGTATGTTCGTGGATGGAGGGTCATCTAATGGAGCACGTTTACCCTCTCAGGGCCATACCCTTTCCAACAACCACAAGTTGCCAGTAGCTCTTGAGCTATGGATGGGACTTTGTAAGCACCACTCATCCATGCTGGGATTTTGGCTGTGTCAGACTGTCACAGCTGCTGTGAGTTCCTGTGTGATGGGTGTGTCATGTCTGGCAAATTCTGTTTCGCTTTAGATGTTTACTTACTACCTACTACGTCTGGATCTTAGAATCTGCTTCTTTTCCACAGTGATACCTAAGCTTTGGAAAGAGGTGGTAAACAGATGATACAGATGCCCCATTTAGAGCTGAGCACTCCACAGCCTTATTCTGTGCATGTTGACCAGTTGTGACCCTCGGTATTCTCCTGTAGCTACTGAAACAAGTTTTCCTGGTGGGGGTTGAAAATACACTAATCTATATGTATAAAGATAGGAACTTAAAGGACAGCTGATTACTACGTCCATTCAGAAGAGTAATGGCATTCAGCTCTCTACTGGGGAATATGACCTGTTTAGCCATAGGTTATGGCCCAATCGATAGTGCCAGATACGAGTCCAATCTTGGAGAGTTTTAAATTCAATCAGAAAGTGGTTGGCGTCTCCCATAATATTCATTTGTGCAACTGTAACATGAGTGGTCATACCTTGCCAGGCCAGTCCTTATTGTAGCTCATAGCTGAGTAAGACTGTTGGTTATATTGTTCTCACAGAGTCGTGTGCACAGAGCCCTCCCGCGCTGCAGCTAATGTTAGAGCGTCCAGCTCTACTATGAAACCTGTAAGGATGAGATTGTTCTGGTTAGTGCTAGCTTGATTTCTCCATGCTCTGGAGCTCGGGTATATGATATCTGTGGCAATTGGGTCTTGCCCTTAAGTTTCGAAATACTCAAGAGTGATAGTAATACCCTATAAGATTTTGAGGAGGGAATTGGCAGGGAGTGGGGTTCTGGACAAACCGAGAAAGGGGTAATTCATGCCTAGCACTGGGCTTTTTGTCTGATAGACTGGATTTCTGAGAGGGCCACCCATCCCCTTGTTGTAGGGTCTACTAAGCATCTATGATAACAGGTCTCAATAAGTCATTTTCAAAGGTCTTCAGAATTGAGTTATACCTCCCTGTATTTCTCAGTCCTCTCCAGCGCTACCTCATTAACACTTCCCATATCATTACTGAGCTTTCACTGTTCGTGCCATGTGCTTTCAATCCCCTAGAATTTCAACCCCCATTACCCAGAACCCCGCTCCCATGACCCCTTACTTGTTTTCTGTCATATATGGGTACTCCAATTTAGACACATGTTTGAAACTAGTTTGAAAACTAACATTTATGTATAAGCGAGTACATGCAACCTTTGTCTTTCTGGGTCAGGAATACTAGATGTTCATTTCTAGCTCCATCCATCCATTTACCTGTGAATTTAGCAATTTCATTTTCCTTTACAACTTAATATTCCATTGTATATATGCATGGCATTTTATATTATCTATTCACCAGTTGATGATCATCAAAACTGTTTCCATTTTATTGCAAATAGGGCAGCAATGAATATGGATAAGCATCATCCCTGTAGGACGATAGAGAGTCTTTTGGGAATTTCTTAAGGAGTCAGATAGCTGGATCATACACTCAGTGTATTTCCGTCTGTCTGAGAAATTTTCAACTGAATTCCTTAGTGGCTGGAAAAGTTTGTATCTTCACCAGCAGTGAATTAAGTGTTCCCTTTCCCAACATCCATACCAGTATTTGTTGTCCTTTTACAAATATTTTTATTATAATTTATCCACATTATATCTGGATTGTAACCCCCTAGCGCTTATCATCCTGTTCCTATCCTCCTTTTCTCTTCTGCCCTATTCCTCTCCCCTGGGCCTGTGACAGGCCCTCCTCCCCCACCTTCTGACCACAGCCTATCCAGCTCTCATCTGGATAGCCTGCACCCCCTTCCTCTAAAAATCTTGTTTGTACTGACTGGGGTAAGATAAAATCTCAAAGCAGTTTTAATTTGTATTCCCTGCTGTTGACCATTAAAACAAACATATATTTATTTCTCGGCCATTTCTTTTTCTTTGAGACCCTTCTGCTTAATTCCTTGGTCCTGTTTTAAATTTTTGTTTGTTTGTTTTCTTGTTATTGTTTTATTCACTAACTGTCATATAGTTGGTGAGAATTTTTCCCCTACTCTTCAGGTGATCGTATCTGGAATGTTGTATCCTTTATTGTACATAAGGTTTTTTTTTAATTGTATGATATCCTATTTGTCACTTAGTGACTGTACTGCTTATGAATATTGGCATTCTTGTAAGAAAGTCCTTTCCTGTGCCTGGAAGTTCAAGAACATCTAATTTCCCAATGGTTTAAGCCATTAGGTCCCATGTTCATGTTCTTGATCCATTTGGAATTGCTTTAGGCAGAGTAGGAGAGTTCCAGTAGACATCAAGCTTGACTGGGACCATTTGCTGAAGTTGTCTTTCCTACACTGTATGTATTTGGCCTCTTTGCCAAACTTCAAGTGGCGCTAAAAGTGTGGCTCTGTATTTGGATCCTCAGTTCTATTCCATTGATAAGTGTGTCTGTTTTTATGCCAGTACCATGCTTAGGCATCATGGTGATGCCTCTTGCAGTGTTTTCATTGTTGGGGATTGTTTTGTTAATCCTGTGTCTTTGTGTTTTCACATGAATTTTGAGAATTTTTTGGTGAGGAGTTGCATTGGAGTTTTGATGGAGTTTGCAGTGAGTTTGTAGCTTGATTTTGAGAGTATGTTCATTTTTACAATATTAATCTTACCAATCTTTAAGCATTGGAGGTCTTTCCATCCTCTGGTATCTTTATCAGTTTCTTTCTTTGGGGTCTTACAATTCTCTTTGTACAAGTCTTTTTCTTCCTTGATTAGATGTGTTCCAAGGTCTTTAATTTTGAGGCTATTAGGAATGGGATTGTTTTCCATAATTTCTCAGCACGTTTGTTGGCATACAGGAAAGCAACAGGTTTTGTATGTATGATTTTTGTATCCTATGACTTTGTTGAATGTATTTATCGTCTGTAGAAGATTTTCGGTGGGTTTTTAATATAAAAAGTCTTAGCAAATTGGGATACTTTGTCTTCATTTTTATTTGTCTTCTCCTTTTCTCCCCCTTTATTGCTCTGGTCAATACTTCAGGCACTATAATGAGTAGGAGTAGAAAAAGTGGACATCTGTGTCTTGCTCCAGATTTTTTTGTTGTTGTTGTTTAGAATGATGTTGGCTTCTATGTTGTCTTATGTTGAGATGTGCACCTGTTTCCCTAGATCCCCCAGGACTTTTATCATGAAAGGGGTATTGAATTTTGTTAAAAGCACTTTTGCATCTAATGAACATCCTTTTTCTGAGTTTGTTTGGTGGATTGCTTTTATTGATTTTATTCATCTGTGAATTTGGGGCATGAAATAGATTTCAGCAGAGTAGATGATATAAAGTTGGGTCCTTGAATTCAGTCTAAAAATACTTTATTGAAAAATTTTGTATCAGTGTTCATCAGAGAGTTTACCTGCAATTTCTTTTTTTTTTTTTTTTTTTTTTTTTTTTTGGTCTTCATGTGGTTTTGGTATCAGGGTATCTGAGGTATACTTTAGTTTTTCTTTGATGGTCTAGTAGAATTTTATGCTGAGTCCATCTGGCCCTGAGGTATTTTTTAGTTGCAATATGTTTAATTACCCATTTCTAGTTCATTGGTATAAGTCTGTTTAAATTATTCACCCCGTCTTGATTTAACTGTGGTAAGTCATAAGCATCTAGAAATTCACCCATTTATTTTAGTGTCTTCGTTAATTTGGCTAAAAGTATCTCATTAAAATTTTAAAGAACTAACTCTTTTTCACTGATTACTTGTGGTTTTTGTTTCTGTTTCATAATTTCAGCTGTAATTTTGATTACCTCTTCCTTCCTGTATATGGTTCTTGTGCCTTTAAGTATATCACTAAGTTTTTAAAGTTGAGATCACTCCTTTTTTTTTTTTTTAAATGAAGACACTTAGTGCTATAAACTCCTGTTAGGACTACCTTTATTGTGTCCCATGGGTTTGAGTACAGTGTGTTTTCATTTTCATTCAATTCTAGGAAGTTTTAAGTTTCCTTTGATTTCTTCCTTGACTCAACTGTCATTCAATAGTGTGTTGTTTAGTTGCCACAAGTTTGTGTTCTTGTGGTTTCTACTGCTGATGACATTCAGTTTTATTCCATAAAGGCAGATAGAATGCCACCTTAGCTCTGCTACACAGAGCCTTGTCAAGTTCACAGTTAATCCTAAAAGGTTTCCTGTCATTTATCTATTGACTAAAAGTCAGGAAGGTAATAATTTGAAAGCAGTCTTGAGGCACGTATTGTCTAATGGAACCAAAGCAGTAGTAAATCCAATGTGAAAATACAGTGTTTTATGAAAAGTATTAAAAATTTGGTTTATAGTCTAAAGGGAACCCATACCACAGTTTAAAAATTAGTAGTCTTTTTAACTACTTACCATTAGAGAGGTGAATAATGATGTAGTTTAGAATTGGAGGAGGGAGGAAAAAGGCAAAGAAATGATAAAAATATAGTACTTATATATATTTTTTAAAATACAAAATTTAAATTATAAAGGTAAATGCAACTTCAGTTGAGTAGGTTTATTGCACTGTACTTAGTATTAAATAAAATATATAATCAGAGAAGTGCACTAGTACCTTGTTATATAGTAAAGGTGATGACTGAGGACCATGGTAAGGCAGAAACAGATTTGTATTTAGCGAAATAGTAACAAGCACATGGATTAAAGAAGACAAACAGCCAGAAAACAGTCAAGCAAACTAATGTGAGGGACAGAGAAGGTGGGCACATAGGCTAGCAGATCTAGTTATATAGAATAGAGATGTAAGCAGATTTTTCCATAATGAATTTGTCTATGGTTTTCCTGTATATGACTCAAATGTTCAAAATAGTGTCACAGTGACAATAGGGATTATATCTGGAGAAAATTTATATGAAAAGATTTTAATTAAATTGTCGAGACTATTTCCTTTTACAAAACTAAAAACGGAAATGTGATTGTGTCAAAATACTAGCAAAGAGACTTGGCAACAGTGTTTTTGAAGCTTATGCTAACAAAATAAAATTTTGAACAATATTGTATTTATTCTTTGAAATTTTCATATATTTTTAAAATTTATTTTTTGTTGTATCTATCCACTCATTTACCCCTTCCACTTTCTCCTTGTACCTCCCATCCCATTTCCCTTCCAACTGTATGTCTTCCTTTTGTTAATAATTCTCTGAGCTCTATTAATGCTGACCATGAGTACATGGGCTATACATGGTGCAGGAGCAGCATGCCAACAGCCATGTCTCCAAAGGAGAGCGACTTGCTAAAACATCAACCTTCAGTTGCTAGGAGCTCCTCTGCACAGGGTGGAACACTGAGGCCCCCCTCTCTAATTTGTGCTGGAATTTTCACTGACTTAATCTTGTACAAGTCTTCTTCAGATAACCACTGTTGCTGTGAGGTAACACGTGTGACAGCCATATCATGTCCCCAAATCAGCATTTCACAGCTCTCCTCCCTGAGCTCCCAACTCTTACTTTCTGCCTTGACACCTGTGATATTATTCGCAAAACCTTGGGTAGGTGCGGGGGTTGGGGTGGTGATGTTGACATAAATGACCAAGCACAGCTAAGTGCTCACAGTTATTTATACTCAGTGTTCTGACCAGCTATTACTTTGCACTAACCCCTAGCCACTAGAAAAAGAAGCTTCTCTGAGCAAAGCTGAGAGTGACAGAAATGAGTAAAAACATAACTATTTGGAAGGTAGTTTGGCAGAACACCTCTGTAGCAAAAGAGTAACAGTAGGCATCCCCTAGGGCCTGTGGCCTCCCAGGATATGAACTTTTACAAGGTATGCAGTACAAGGCATGAACTTATTTCTATGGAGGGAGCCTCCTGTCTGATCAAAAAACAGTTGCACCATGGGCACATCTTTACATGCAGGTTGATATTGTAGAATGCAGTTTCCAGTGCTGAGCAAGACCATGGTGTCTTTTCTCCCCAGCAGCCTGCATAGCACCATCAGGAAGAAGTTCCCTAGTCTGCTGAAGTGGATTTATTCATGTCCAGAATCTTACTATCTTGTTATGGTGGACATACAAGAACAATGACCTATGCTCTTGTGGGTGCCTCTGTGGCCTCTGTAACTTGTATGACGGTGGCATATGTGTGTGATTTGATTTGAAAATATAAATATTTTGTGTATTTGAAAAATTTTATGTAAAAATACTATATATATAAGTGAGGTAGGGTTTTGGCCCAATTTTCTATCTTTAAGTCACTGGGATTGCAGACATAAATCACTAGGCCTGGCTTTTCCTAAGTATTGATTTCTATCTGTCTACCCACTTCCAAATGTGAGATTGCTGATAAGCATATAGAAGCATTTAACTTAATGCATATAATCATTTCTTTATCCCAAATACTATACATGTACTTTCTATGTATTCTCTTGAATTGTACAGTTATGTAAAAATGTAATTAAGGAGGTTGAAACTAAAAGCTAATTACCTAGGGTTCCAGAGCATACAAGGAATTTTGGCTTTAGACACTCTGTTCTTACACTGACTGTATCACAGTATCTCTGCTGTTTTTTGTTTGTTTTGTTTTGTTTTACTACAAGGTCTCTCTCTATCCACCACGCTGGCCTCAATCTCACAGAGATTGCCTGCTTCTACCTCTCAAGTTCTGGGATTAAAGTGTGTGCCACTATGCCTGGGTTCTATGCTGTTTTACTTTACTTTTCATTCCA
This sequence comes from Acomys russatus, assembly GCF_903995435.1. Taxonomy (NCBI): domain Eukaryota; kingdom Metazoa; phylum Chordata; class Mammalia; order Rodentia; family Muridae; genus Acomys; species Acomys russatus. The sequence continues at coordinate 10,125,735 of NC_067165.1, forward strand.
ACACAGTTTTTTTTTTTTATTTTATGCTCGTAGTTTCATATGAACAGCTTAGTTTTTCCTTTATAGAGAGTCTTCCTTTATAGAAAGGCAAAAGCCTCAATGCATTTTATTTCTCACAGTCCCAACAAACAGAGTATCACACATAAAGTACTCTGTAAATATTTGAACTCATACTAGTGCCTTTAACTTCATTTTACTGTTGTTTTAACCTGTTTTAAAAGACAGTCTTTTCTCATCTTTTCCCATAGCACTTTTCAACGGCCCCGTGGCTCTCTCCATTTGGATGAAGGTGAATACTGGCCCAACAGAGCAGCCTCCTTTAAGGGGAAGTCCCACCGACCTGTCTTTGAGAACAGCATGGACAAGATGTACAGGAACCTGTACAAAAAGGCCTGCAGTTCTGTTTCTCACACACAGGAAAGCTTTTGAGACCATCTACTATAAACTGTATCCGTGTCAGCTTCTCAATGAAAGCGTTTGATGTGATCTATATTTGTATGCCTTTCTTTAAAACAGGTGTTCACTGAGTGACAGACTTGAACCAGCATATTCCTTCAAATGGTAAACTATGAGTCAAGCCTTTATTACAGAAGAATGTGCTGTTTCCAATGTCAAAAGTCTACGATTCAGTCACAGCCTCTAATTTGTGACTAGGCTGTGCTGCCACATTTGCTCCTACTACCATCAACAAACTAAAGAATAGGTTCTTTCTGGAATGTTCTTTCATTTTCATTTCCTTTTAACTTTCTTTTCACCTGCTTGGCTGGTGATCTTTTCTGGGTAGTATTTAACTAATATCAGCTCACTGTTCTCAGTAATGAGCAAAAAGATGATCTCTGCAGAAATGAATTTCAAGAATTCAAACCTGTTTTAACCAATATTTTCTACCCTTTTCCCTTTAGAAGAGGCTATTGTATTTCTTGGGTACTAAAAATGAGCTTTCTTTGTAAAACTTACACAAGCATTCACTGTTCTCTGGAAGACTAGCTGAGTTACCTGAATGTCTGACGGCTAGGTTAGTTCCCTAGCAGACTATGAATGACCCCAAATGTAGCTAATATTTTAGTATTGAATTATTTGCAATGTTTTCTTCTAGGGAAATACATTTTGATGCAAACAGAATAAATACAGCAGCCTGTGCTAGTAAGCATGTAGAAACTAAAAATAAATAAATGAAAATAAAAGAATTATATTGTAAATTTACCTCTAGTATTTTCATAGGTATCACATGACCCAGGCAACTAGCATCCACACTTTAAGGGGGACCATGGAGCAATGAAATTACCCAGTAGGTGTCATTCAGAAGACACTCATAATCCTATTGGTGGGCTGATAAAATGTGTCTCCTCCCACTCCCAACTCTCATGAAGTCAGTGACACTTTGTAAGTACAAAGAAAATGTTTACCATTTTTACCAGAGTGAAGGAAGGTAAAATGGGACTAGGAAGTGAGAGTCTGCCAGAAGCTTGAGGAGTTGACTACAAGGCAATGTTTCCTCAGTGACTGTTGACTCCACCATTTGTTAATCCAACTTTTTTGATGTAAAAAGAAAAAAATCCTTGACTCACACTCCATTTAAATCTGAGATTAAAGTATGACATACATTATGAAATGTCGTAATAGAACTCTTAAATGTGTCAAAGCATTTCAGTTTGGCAGTGTGTGATATATCAAAAACACCATCAGTAAAAGCATGGGTGAGGCTTCCATCTCATCTCTGCCATTTTCTAGCCGAGTCTCTTGAATTCTGCACTTAGTTTCCTCAGTTGCCATAGGAAGAGTGTCTTGTGGATGAAAACCAACACTCTATGAAGTGGGTATGGGAACATATGTCTGACCTCCACACACACACACACATGCACTCACACACTCAGAGACCCATTGATTGAACGCTAGGAGTGGAAGGTGCTGCAGATGTGGGAATAGCACCTATAAGCTGACCCTTTGCATAGGTTCCCACAGACACAGGGAGCCCTGCACGTTAGAACCTTTAGTGGCTGTGGTATGCTTTAATATCCAGCAGATACTCAGATGCACAACTGATATTCCCTAAACATTAGGGAGTTATCTCAGAATTTTCTAAGAACATTTGTTATTGTAACCACCACTCCTTACTCTGTACCGTACTCCCAAATTGTGTCCTGTGATGTGTTTGGACACAGGCTAACAAAATGCTGCATTATATAAAAACTGAGTTCCCTTACATAGATTAGTTATTATAATGGTTTGTGCAATATGTTTCTAAAGATTAACATGAATAATGAACTTTTAAAAACCCACATCTGGGCATTGAAGAGATAGTTTCTTGAATGCTTGCTATGAGCAGGAGGACAGACTGCAGATCGCCAGCATCCATGGAAAAGCTGAGTGCTGCAGGGTTCCTCTGTAATCCCAGTGCTGAGGAGGAAAGAGCCCTCAAGTGCACTGGCCAGTAACGCAGCTGAATCTGAGCTTGAGCTTCAATGGAACACCATGACACAATAGATAAATTGGATAGTAACTGTGGAAGGTACTTAATGAGCAGTGGCCTCAGGCTTTGGCACACATGAGCAAACACACACAAACATGTACACATATATTCCATATCCTGAGTGAAAATTGGTATATTTTGCTTTAAGGGGGAAAAAGCTATAATTTAATTCATTTAAAATTACTTTTTGGCCAAACATGGTGACACAATTATAATCTCAGCACTTAGTAGATCGAGGCAGGAGGATTGCTGCTGTAAGTTCAAGGGCAGCCTGGTCTATATTGTGACTACCAGGCCATCCAGGACTACACAATAATATGACTTTGTCTCAAAAAGAAGAAAAGAAAAGGAAAAAATCCATTAAACATTTCTATTTTCATAAAAATACCTCAATAAACATAAGTGCTTACTACACTTGTGACTACCATTAGGTATGGTGAGAACCACTGAAGGCCATGTCCCATAGGGAGCTGCAGAAGCTGCTATTCTGGAAGGCGTTTGCTTGAGTTCATTTTGGCATCTCTGTGAAGGATGAGAACAAATTCCTACACATGTAACACCTTTGATGACTGTCTGCCCGTCCACTGTTCCCTAGGGGGAAGGATGGTCCGTTACTCCATTGTTGTGGGTTTGTATACTGTATCGTGTGTGTAGAAAAATGCCTTTGAGGACTAATCCTATTTTTATCATAAATAGAAATTTACTGTGTTTCATATAAATCTAAATAATTGTTGGACTAAATTTGAAAGAAAAATAGACTTTCTCTTCGATGTTTTTTTTTTTTTTTTTTCTATTTAATTTTAAAAGGCAGAGATAGGGGGATCACTGAGTTTGAGGCCAGTTTGGGCCACAGAGTGAGATCCTGTCTCAAAGCAAAAAGCAACATCTCAGGAAAGTTAGGGGGAAAAAAAAATCGTTAGCCAATGAAGAAATAAAATCCCTGGTTCTATTAGTTATAATTTCAAGTCATTAATTCTTACTCAAGTTTGATTTTTCAGACATATGCGGTGATAAAGAGATCGATTTAAAACAGTCTTCAGCTCTCTGTTATTGTTTACTGCATTAATGTGAATGATCAGGAAGTCCCAGGCAAGGGAGTTACAGTCTGACTTCAGAGATTAAAAGCCAGGAGTAAATACAGAGGTCTGGTAATGCACTTAATTATTAATAATTGCTTTACTGAGATACAACCCTTTGAAATATGAAGTTCAGTGGTTTTTACACTGTTTCTGAGCTGGACAACCACAATCCAGAACAACCGTCCCCAGAACAAAACCTGTATGTGAACAATAACCACTTCCTGCTGCCCTTGCCCACAACTCGCAGAAAGCACCAGTCTATTCTCTCTTTGTTTCTCTTGCATATTTTATATACATAGTATTATACTGTGTATGACTTGCTGTGTATGGCTTCTTTCAAGTAGCATAATATTTTCAAGATCTCTGCATGTGTGTAACATGTTTCAATATATATCTTTTTTACTACTAAATAGTCCAATGACTTAATTTTTTGTTCATCCCTTCTGCTGATTGTCAGCTAAGTTTTCCCACTTTTGATGTATTTTGAATATGTATATATCTTATGGATAGATCATTTCACATTTTTTAGTATCTATTTAGTATTTGAATTGCTGTCATATGGGCACAGTGCCAGCATGTTGTACAGTCACCTACTTCTTTAAAAATTTTTTTTAATTTATTCAGATTACATCTCAATTATTATCCCTTCACTTATATCCTCCTGTTCCTCCCTTCCTCCCTCTTTTACCCTATTTCCTTCCTCTAGGTCTGTGACAGAAGGGGACATCTTCCCCCACCATATGGTCACAGCCTATCAAGTCTCATCTTGGTATCCTGCTTATTCTTTCTCTGCGTGCCACCAGGGCTCCCCACCAAGGGGAAATGGTCAAATATAGTGCACCAGAGTTCATGGCAGGGTCAGTCCCCACTCTCCACACTACCAATGTACAGTCACCTACTTCTTAAGACTCCATTAGTCTTTTCCACAGAGACCCTCACAATTCCTCCCAGTTGCTATGCATCTTCATGGCTTTTGCTATATATGATCCTTGGTAATAATGTTTATAGACCCCAGGTGCCTGTACCCCTGTACCCCCTACTGGAACTACTTCAGCCCTGGTTGCCAGTTTACTGTATGATGCTTGAAACTGGAAAGTTCCCACCACTGTCCCAGTTTTCTAACCCTGTTGTGCCTGTGGCAAACTCTAATGGCTTTGTGTATGAAGACATTCAAAGAATCACACATTAGGACCAAATGATAGGTATCCCTTGGATACAATGATAGTTCAGTTTGGAAAATATTAGCCACTATGATGTATTGCAGAATCAGATTGGAATGCAAAAGCAAGTGGTCACTCAATAGATGCAAGCTATTTGTCAAAATTCAGCAGCTTTTCATAATAAAATAGAGATACAGGGAACTTATGCCCATGAAAATTCCTGTCTGGGGCTGGAGAGATGGCTCAGAGGTTAGGAGCACTGACTGCTCCTCCAGAGGTCCTGAGTTCAATTCCCAGCAACCACATGGTGGCTCAAAACCATCTATAATGTGATCTGATGTCCTCTTCTGGCCTGCAGACAGAGCACTGTGTACATAATAATAAATAAAATAAGTAAATCTTAGAAAAGGAAAGAAAGAACAAGTGAAAAAAAAAAAAAAAAGAAAGAAAAAGACCCCTGTCTGTCATTTCTATAACAAAGTATTGGCATTAAGTTTAAAAGAGGAAAGGTTTATTTTGGCTCATGGTTTTAGAAGTTCCACCTATGGGGGATTTGTTACTTGCTTCTGGGCCTGTGATGGGCCAGCACACTGTGTAAGGCAGCATGTGACTTAGCAAAGCCGATTTGTCTCCTGCTGGGGATACCAGAAAGACAGAAGAGATAAGTGTCCCACAGTCCTTCTATGGAGACCACTCATCTCATTAGAGCCCAGTTTTTGTTCCTGCTACTTGCCAAAAGTTCACCTCTGGAAAATAGTCCCTTAAAATGCTTAGCCCCTTTGGAGATGCTTAAGACATGAAGTTTAACAATGATGTAACCAGAGGAGAAAACAGAACATCGTTGTAAGATTTGGAATGAGGCAAAAATGCCTGCTCCATCTGTTAGGATCAGCCTGCTCCTGAAAATCTTAGTAAAAATGTAAATGTGACCAATGTTAGAGTGAAATATAAAATTATGTTTTAGATGACATGATCCCACAGATAGGAAATCATAAAGATCTCTTCTGAAACTGGAAGATGGAACTATTAAAAGCTCAATGACGTTGTAAAGGTGATATATAAAAATTGTGTCATTTTAGACACCACAAGGTGTAAGTAAATAGGAAAGTTGAAAAAGCAATACCACTTACATTTGTAACAAGAATGAAATATGCAGAAATTAAAGAGATGAAAACCTACATGAAATGTATGAGTCATTGAAGAGTTTAAATATGGGGATCCAAAGACATGTAAATTCAGGGTTTGGAAGAATTTACATTGTTAAATGTCTGTACCACGCTAAGCAAGCTCTGTGGTCAAGAAAGGCTTCCACACAATCCTAGTGGCAATGTTTAAATACAGTGTTCATATGGAACCATTAAAGTCTTCAAATAGCCAAACCTATTGAACCAGAAGAAAGCTGGCAGTACTTACACTTTCAGATTTTGAATTACATTTGAAAGCTGTAGTATAACACCATGCACTGGCACAAAATCAAACACACTGAAAAAACAGAGCAGAGTGGAGAGCTCAAAAGTAAACCACACAGAATTGGTTAGCCTTCAGCAAAGATGTCAAGAATTCAAAATGGAGAATCAGCTCTTTGAAAATTAGAGTTTGGCAAGCTGTATTAAACTGAGATACAAAATAAAATTAGATCCTATTCTACTTACAGAAATCAACTCAAAATGGAAGAGAAAGTCGAAACTAAGAGTTTCAGAAGAAATATAGAGTTTATTGAAATTAATCTGCTTTGCAACATTGTTTGATTCACTTAACACACAGTGTGCAAAACAATGAGGCCCCAATAGCAAAGAAAACAGTGAAGATGAAAAGTCAGAACAGCGAAAAATATGAATCATCTAAAAACACAAAATATCCAAACTACTTTATGCTCTAACAGTTCCCACTTGAGATACATATATACATACGTGGACATACTACATACATTTGTATGTATGTGTATATGCACACACATAAATCAGGATCACAAAGAGTTCTGCATATATATATATGGAGTTGGGGGTGTTTTGGGTTTGGTATTGTTTGGCTATTCATCGCTCCACTTCAAGACGTTCGATCCAGCAAAGGCTTCAAGGCTTTGGGCTCCAGTTGAGGCTTCAGGTTCTGGCTACCGTTCCAGGTTCCAGTACCAACTTTGGTGGAATTGCTGGTCTGCTGAAATTCTGCCGACTACACCAGGGCAGTCACTCCCAGGAACTGAATTCAACAAGGTCTACTTCTCCTGTTCCCATTAACCTCTTTTCTTTCCCATCTAGGGTAGGTGGGTTGGAAGGGAGGTATAAGCATTATAGAACTCCAAATAAAGTAGGTTTGGAAAAGGTGACACCGACAGGCCTTTTACCCAAGTACTCTATGGCTCAGTCAGTGTTGGCCAAATGACTATATAAAAGACAAAAATACATGAAGGACCAGTAATAGCCATGCAAACATTTAATTCCATTTGGATTTGATGAGAAGTCCTGAAAAAAAAATGTGCTGTCATCTATCCCATCTATATGTGTATTTAGGAGAGAAATGGAAATGGTGAACAGGAAATCTTGATTGAAGACCAAATAAGAAGCAATAGTTCCTCTTTTCTGTGAGCTCTTTCTATAGTAACATTTTTTTTTTCCCCCAGAAGGACACACTTCCATTGTTTTGTAAAAGTTTCATAGTATAGCTTGTATTTTTACTTTTCTGCTCATTGCTTGGCAAGCCAAGATTCTCATAGTTTTTACAAATAGCCAGCTCCTAACTCTCTGTTGCAATGGGTGATAAGTTCAGTGGTATGCAGCAGACCTAGGAACAAGGGCTTGGGATTGTTTGAACATCTTTTTATTCCAATGGAATTTAAATCCCTTCCATAAAATGCAAATTTCTTAGTTCCTAGGATGAGGTTGAAGATGGTTTCCTTCCCCCAGTGTGGTATCTGATTTTAGTTCACTCACAAGATACTTCTTTTTTTTTTTTTTTTTTTTTTTTTTTTTTTACTTTTCATTGAAAATAGATTTTTTTTTACTCCCTGAGAATCCAGGCCATTTTGACCAGGAACATAGGTAGGCTAACTGCTGATCTTCACTTCTTCCTCCCCAAATCCATCCCCTCAATCTCATCCCTGGCTCTTTAGCAGACCACTTGCTGCACATCTCCCTCCTCACCCCAATCTCTAGGGGTCGCACGGATCTTTACCTCCAAAATTTACCTCAACTCTTCTCATTATCCCAGCAACCCATTAACCCTTAACCCCAGCAGACATCCCCTGGGAACCCACAGGCTACTCAGGTCAGGGAGGCAGATAGCCTAACTATGGATCTTCCTGTTTCTCTCCTTCAATTCCAATCCTTCAGTCTCAACAGCATTCTAAAGCATATCACCTGGGGCAACTTCCCTGTCCTCTCTGCTCCCATCTCCAGTAGATCAAGCATATCGTCTTCTCCAACCTTTCTCCCATTCTGTCCATTATCCCAGCCCACAACACCAGCAAGCATTCTCTGTGAATCCAGCAGCCAAGCCTGTAAAAGAAGCAAGTAGGCCAGTGTATCATGTAGGCAAGCTTCTATTTTCATTCTCCTTCCTCTCCTCCAAGTCCAGTCCCCCAGGTCCATTCCCAGCTCTTTAGCAGTCTATTTATAGTGGCCTCTCTCCACTCTCTGCCCTCATTCCCAGGGGACTAAGAAGATCCTGGTAAGAACATCCTGCTTTGACTCCTGTGGAAACTTTCAGGCCCCTTCCCTATCCTTATTCCTAAGGGTCAGCTCCCAGTGCCTAGAAACACATTCTATCTTTAATCCTCAGTGGCCATATCTTGCAGGATCCCAGAAGAATTCTCTAGCAGTCAACACACAGCTATTGTGTTCTCCTGTGAACCAGAGAGAGCAACAGAAACAGGAACAAAACACCTACTCAACCAAGACAAGATGAGATAGTAGAGCCTAGAACTATAATCTTCCTAAACCCAGATACTTAGATCTAGCATAAAAACACAAACAGCCAAGACAGTATGTCTCCACTAGCGCCCAGAAACACTACTATAGTAAGCCCTGAAAACGAATCAAAATTGACCACTTAGACATAAAAATAAGTCTCAACAGTTACAAAAATTAACAACTTACATCCTGTCTGACCACCACAGATTAAAGCTGTATATCAACAACAGAAACAACTGAAAGCTTATAAACTCATGGAGAATGAACATCTCACTACTGAATGAAAAATGAGTCAAGAAAGAAATTAAAGACGCTCTAGAATACAATGAAAATGAATACAAAGTATTCTTACACTTATGGGAGATAATGAAGCTGCTGAAAAAGACAAGTTCATAGCACTAAGTGCATGCATTCAAAAAAAAAAAAAAAAATGGGAGAGAGCTTTTAAAATTGAACACCACACCTGAAAGTTGTAGAAGAAATCACATCCAAAACAGTAGGCAGCAAGAAATAATCAAACTCCGGGCTGAAGGTAATAAAATATAAACAAACAAACAAAATAATCATTTTGTCCTGTTGATGGTGTCCTTTGCCTTACAGAAGCTTTTCCTTTTCTTGGCATCCAATTTATTAATTGTTGATCTTAGAGGCTGAGCTGTTGGTGTTCTGTTTAGAAAGTTGTCTCCTGTACCAAAGCATTCAAGGCTATTCCCCACTTTATCTATTAGATTCAGTGTATTTGGTTTTATGTTGAAATCTTTGATCCACTTGGACTTAAGTTTTGTGCAGGGTGAGAAGTAGGGATCTATTAGCACTCTTCTACACGCAGAAATCCAGTTAGACCAGAATAATTTGTTAAAGATAATTTCTTTTCATTGTTCTATGGCTCTTGGTTCATTGTTGGCAAGCAAAAGAATGGAAAAAGATCTTTGCCAACCATATATAGATGTCTGACAGAGGACTAATATCTGAAAAATAACTCGACAATAAACACTGACAAATGAAGTAACCAAATTAAAAAATGTGGTACAGAGCCGAACTGAGGATTCTCAACAGAGGATTTGTTAATAGTGAAGAAGCACTTGAAGAAATGTTCAACATTTTTAGTCATTGGGGAAATGCAAATCAAAATGACTCTTAGATTCCATATTATGCTCATCAAAATGGCTAAGATCAAAAACTCAACTGACAGCATATGTTGGTGAGGATATGGATCAAGGGAAACACTCCTCCATTGCTGACAAGAGTGCAAACTTATACAACTACTTTGGAAATCAACTTGGTGGTTTTTCAGAAAATTGGGAATAGTTCTTTCTCAAGACTCAGATATCCCTGTCTTGAATATACACCCAAAAGATGCTTCACCATATTATAAGGTCAGTTACTTAACTATTTTCATGGCAGCTTTATTCATAATAGCCAGAAACTTGAAACAACCTGGATGTCCCTCAACTGAAGAATGGATAAAAAAAAGTGTGGTACATTTATGCAATGGTATTAAAAACAACAACATCATGAAATTTGCAGCCAAATGAATGGAACTAGAAAATATCATCCTGAATAAGGTAACCCAGACACAGAAAGGCACGCTTGGTATATACTTACTCGTAAGTGGATATTAGTCATTAAGTACAGAATAACTAGGCTACAATCCACAGACCCCAAAAAGCTAAATAACAAGAAGGGCCTGAGGGAGGATGCTTGAATCTCATGGAGGAGGGGAAACAAAATAGACAGCAGAAGTAGTGGAGGCAGGGAACAGGGTGGGAGGGGGTGGGGAGGGAAACAGGGATGGAAACCAGATGTGGGAAGCAGAGGTGAGGACTGGGAGAGAGAGCCGAAATTGGTGAGGAGCATCTGTGGGATGAGGGAAGCTTCCAGAAGTCTATGGGGATGACCCTACCTGAGATCCTAGCAGCAGAGGATATGAAGCCTGAAATGGCTACTTCCTGCAACCAGGCAGTACTTCCAGTGGAAGAAAGGTGAAACCAACCCACCCACTAAATATTAGACTCAAAATTTGTCTTGCCTATAAGAAGTGTAGGGATAAAAAATGGAGCAGAGATTGAGGAAATAGCCAACCAATGACTGGCACAACTTGAGACCCACTCCATGGGTGACAGCCAACCCCTGACACTATTAATACTCTGCTATGCATGCAGACAGGAGCCTAGCATAACTGTCTTCAGAGAAGCTTCATCCAGCAGCTGAAGGAAACATGCAGAGACCCACAGCCAAACAATAGGAGCTCAAGGAGTCTTGTGGAAGAGTGGGCTGAAGGATTGAGGGACCCAGAGGGGTCAAGGACACCACAAGAAGACATACAGAGGCAACTAACCTAGGCCCATGGGGGCTCACAGAGACTGAACCACCAGCCAAAGATGATGCATGGGCTGGACCTAGGCCCTTACATGTATGTAGACCATGTACAGCTTGCTCTTCATGTAGGTCCACTAAAAATTGGACCAAGGGATGTCTCTGACTCTGTTGCCTGCCTTTGAATCCCTTTCCCAAAGCTGGTCTGTCTTATCTGGCCTCAGTGGGAGCTGATGCACTTAGTCTAGCTTTCATTTGATGTGCCAGGGTGGATTGGCACCCTTCTTTGAGGAGAAGAGAAAAGAATGGGAGGGATATGAGGGTGAGACTGGTAGGAGAGAAGGGAGGGGCTTTGATCAGGGTGTACTGTGATTAAATAATAATGAAAAACAAAATAATCAGTGAAAATACCGTTGGTTCTTTGAGAAAATTAAGATTGACAAACCCTAGTCCAAATTAACTAAAATGCAGAGAGAATATCAAATCAACAAAATTAGAGTTGAAAAGGGAGTCAACAACAGACACTGAAGAAATCCAGAGAATCATAAGGATATACTTTAAAAATCTACACTCCACCAAATTGGAAAATCCAAAAGAAATAGATAATTTTCTTGATGCATACCACTTATCAAGGTCAAATCAAGATCATATAAGCAATTTAAACAGACCCATAACCCCTAATGAAATAGAAACAGTATTTAAAAGTCTACCAACAAAAAATAAAACCCAAGTTCAGGTGCTTTTCCACTAGACTTTGAAAGAAGAGTTACTTGCCACATTCCCCAAATTATTCCACAAAATCAAAACAGAAGGAACATTGCCAAATTCATTTTATGAAGCCACAATTACCCTGATACCCAAACTAAATAAATACCCAACAGAATTATAAGCCATTTTCCCTTAGGAATATAGATGTAAAAATTCTCAATAAAACACATGTAAACCAAATCCACGAACTCATCAATATTATAATCCACCATAGAGACTTCATCTCAGAAACAGGGATGGTTCAACTTATATAAATCAATAAATGCAATCCACCACATAAACAAGCAAACACATAAAACACATGATCATCTATTTAGAAGTTTTCAGAAAAGGCCTTCCACAAAAATCTAATACCCCTTTATGACAAAATTCTTAAAGATGTTATGGATACAAGGAACATGCCTAAACACAAAGGCAGTTTGCAGCAAGCCCATAGCCAATATCAACTTAAATGGAGAGAAACTCAAAGCAATTCCACTAAAATCAAGAACAAGACAAGGTTGTCTACTATCCTCATGCTATTAGTACTTGAAGTCTTAGCTAGGTAATAAGACACTGGAAGAGATTAAGGTGATAGAAATTGGAAAGGAAGAAGTCAAAGTATATTTGCAGATAATATGATTGAATACATAAGTGATCTTAAATTTCCACCAAGAAACACCTACAGCTGATGAACAATTTCAGCAAAGTAGTTGGATACAAAATTAACTCACAAAAATAAGTAGCTTTCCATATATAAATAATAAACTGACTGAGAAAAATGGGGAAATAACACCACCATTCACAGTATCCTCAAATAATCATAAATGTCCCTGGGCTTTAAGCCATTGTGTTTATATGATTGCCATAGCAACATAGCTTGAACTAAATGTTCTCTAATAAAGAAAAAAACTTGATTTACTCCCAGTCCCAAACTAATAGGTGTATTATCCAAGTCTAGGCTAACTTGCCAAGGGGTCTTCTATTGTAAAATATCTTTAAAGCATGATGTTCCAAGCCCACCTTCTATTGCTCTCAAAACAGATTCTAAAGAAACTTTTCTACATCTAACAGTATCTAGCCAGGTACTGTTATGTCAAGATCTTACCAGTAGTTTCAAGTGGTTTCTGCCTGACTGTTCACAGTGATCAGAGCCAAGATTCTATTATTGTCTCAAGCCTTTGGCCAGATGCCTTCTTTCAACATGCTCTGTGGGAGAAAGTTTTCCAGTATGAATTTAATTGGGGCTGAGAAATAAAGAAAGTTTCAGGAGAAAAAGTAGATTTCAAAGTAGTTTTTAGGCAAAGTAACACCTAGGTCATTTATAATAGTTAAGGGCAGTGGTTATCAGCTGGAGATCTTTGGAACTTTGTCAAACAAAGCCTCAACAACTGTTCTGGATGTCTATAAATCATGCTAGACAGTCTGAGGTCTCTGGAACTTTGTCAAGCAAAGCCTTTATGACTTGTCCTTATATATCTGACAGAAAAACATTGAAAAAGATATCAGAAGACCTGTAAGGTTAAAAAAATGCCCTGACTCAAAATTATGAAATAAAGAACCTCCAAAGATACTGTTAAGTTTGTTTTGTGTTGGCCATCTACTTCTAGGCATGGGGTCTGTCCTTAAGAGTAGCTTGCTTCCCCAGTGATTCTCCCTTGGAGAAAACTAAGTTTTCATTTGCAAGTGGCTGTCAGTTGGAGATAGTTTCTAAGTCAGAGTTGAAGGCATGTATTCACTTCTCCTTTTACTCTAAGACTCCATTTGGTGAAGATTTGTGCAGGTCCGGTGAGTTTATATGTGCACCAGCCCTGTTGTGTCTAGATGTTTCCTTTGTGTCTTCCATGCCCCCTTCTTGCTCTTACACTTTGCCTCCTCTTCTGCAGTTTAATGAGTGCTAAGGAAAGGGATTTGATGGAGGTATCGCATTTTGGGCTGAGTGTTCGAAGGCCTCTTTCTGCATAATGTCTGGCTGTGGCTCTCTATATTCCTCATTCCTGTCTTCTGGAGGAGGAAACTTCTTTGATGTTGGTTGAGCAAGGTACTGATCCATGAGAATAGCAAACTGTCAGTAAGAGTCATTTATTGCTATGTTCATTTAACAGAACAGTAGTATTTTGTTTTATCCTAGTCCCTGCCCATCTAGTCTCACTCTTGGGCACCCAAGCAATGCCAGTATGGGCTCCATCTCATGGAGTGAACCTCAAGTCAAATCAGATATTGGTTGGTTACTCCTACAAGTGTTATGCCACTGTTGCAGAAGATATCATCACTATTGCATATGAGAGGTTTGTAACTGAGTTGGTGTTTACCTTTTTCCTTTGGTAGCATGAAAAGTACGTTCTAGTACCATGAACACTAGTCTGTAGGGATGAAGGCTGTAGATAGACAACAGCTCAACTTCTCTGTGTTCACTGGGTTGTGTAGGTATTGTTCTCTTCAGCAACAGAACTTTACTGTCAGTTTGTGAAAAGCAACAAGTAGCTTCGTCAACAGCTTGGGTGTCCCCCTGAGACCTCCCCTGCCCAATTAGATGTAGGTCAATCCCCATATTAGAAGCTTCATTTTTTGACAAGAGATGTCCAGTTGGGACTCTTTCTTTTCCATCAATTAGGGTATCTTTATATATATATATATTTCAGGAAGTTTCTGCTGTGTTGGGTTTCTATAATACCTCTCCAATAGCTTAGTTTTATCTGTCCCTCCTTATTCCCCCCCCCTCACCTCCTTTCTTCTCCATCCTGTTTGATCCATTTGAAGGTGTCTGGGGGAAGGAAGAAATATGTGCTTATTTATTTTCCTCCCTGTACATCATTGCATTCATAATCTGACATTTTTACATATCTGTAAACTAAGGGAAATATCTAATCTCAGCCTAACAGATTATAATTTAAGGATCAAACTTCTGCAGCTCATCACTGTAAGTCCAGGCACTAAGTGGCAAACCTCAGGCTTTAGCCTCTGTCTGTTCTCCTTCGTATGTTTCAAATGGTAGTCAGTATCTCTTCAGGAGGAACCTCAGGGATTAAAATAGAAGTGGACTCATAGAAATATGTTAAAATCTATGGCAAATTTCTAACATCTAAATGCTCAGAAAGGATCATGCCATCAACCAATGAAAGAGAAATGTCTGTAAGAAATACCACCAGATACGCATTTTAACTGACCCGAGAGTTCATAGAGAGCAGCAGTGATACCAGGGGTACTTCCTGGGACACTTAGTCATCCTCTTCAGCAAGAGTAACCACACAATCAAGCATTGCTACATTTCTGTTGATATAAGAATTTATAAAAGTTTAGTATTCCTGGCTTTGATATAGTCCAGAAGAAAAAGGAAAGCCTTTCATGAAAGACAGTATCTTAGAACCTAGGTTGAGAGAATTGAAAATAAATGTATCTTTCCAGGCTTCCAAAATTATCAAGGAAAGACAGCATCTTACGACCTAGGTTAAGAGAATTAAAGAAATAGATGCACCTTTTCAGGCTCCCAAATTTGTCAAGGAAACAAATTCCTCACTTATAATAGGGCAGCCACTTACAACTTTTCTGAACTTGATTTTCAATTACTCATGGACTAGGATATGAATAAACACCACCATTGTTTTTTTTTTTTTTTCATAGAAGTATAAGGACTAAGTGGTAATGTATTTGTGGGCTCTTTCTGACATGTTAGGGACTAGTGCTTTGACTGTATGCATAGTTTGAGAAAGGGAAACTGCAGCCTGAATGGATTCCATCTGTTACAATAGCAGTACAGTGGCCTCTAGGGATGAGGAGGTCCAGGTTTTCCCCTAAAGTTGTCACTGCAGTGTTTGTTAGCACTAAGGCATGCACACATGTTCCAGCTTGCAAGGGGGGTACTACAAGCTTTATTTGGTGACAAGAGACATCAAGTTGGGGCTCTGTCTTCTCCATTATTTTACGTTCCCTTCATATATGTGTATATTTCAGGAAGTTTCTGCTGTATTAGGTTTCCATAATATCTCTCAAATAGCTCTTAGTTTTAGTTATCGCTCCCTATTGTTGATTTCTCACTCCTCTTCCCTCCCTGTTTGATTCATTTGAAGGTGTCTGGGAAAGGAAAAAAAATATATATATATACACACACATATATATGTATGTATAGTGTATATATGTATGTATATGTGTATGTATGTGTATATATATGTATATGTGTTTATATATGTATATATGTGTGTATATGTAATGGGATTTATTAGAGTAGCTTACAGACTATAGTCCTACTAGACCAGTCATCATTTTCTCCTAATGTCTCCAAGAATCTAATAACTGTTTGGTTTATAAGGCTATATGTCTCAGCTGGCATTCAGTATACATTAGAATCTCAAAAAAAAAAAATAAGCTCTAATATCAATGAAGGACTTAACTCACCAGTGAGAGTCAGGTCAGTTAGACAAAGAGAAAGCACTTCTTTATTCCATGACCTTTATATGGGCTACCACCATGAGATGTGGCCCAGGTTTAGAGTGAGAATTCCCACCTCAAATGATCCAATCCAGAAAAATCCCTCACAGGTGTGCTCAGCAGCTTCGTTTTAGTTAATTTCAGATATAGCCAAGTTAACAACCAAGAATAGAAATTTCAGGGGTTTACCACAGTTGCGTTTTACAAGAGCAATTGTAGCGTTCTGTTGTGGAGCGTGCTGGAGAAAGCAATGGGACATAATCATTTTCTTGAACTGACACTAGAATATGTAGTCCAGAAGACGGTTTCTAGGTGATTTTAGTGAGTGTGACTAATCAATACTAATTTTTGGAAGATTACAGTGTGTGCATACTTGTGCATATATATGTGAGTGTATGGCTATCACATGTTACTACAAAAGAATTATCATTGACCAGAAAAGCAGCACAGTGGTTATGTATGTGGCTTCTGCAATCATACTAATGAATTCAAATTATTCAATCGCTTAACTGCCTGTCCTCAGACAAATGTCTGAGTCTCAGTTTCATGTATAAAATGAAGATGCTGCCACTCTTTTAAGACTACTCATCAATTACTAATTGCTTAAGACAATGCCATGCATCTACTAAGAGATGTACAAAAACATTCTTCATCATCATCATCAGAAGCAGCAGCAGCAGCAGCAGCATCTAACTGGTAATTTATTAGATTCATTAAAGACACTTATTTTTAAAACAATAACCTAATGTAGTTACTTCCACCTTTCATAAATAAATTATCTTATGAAGTAGAAGGTTATTTTGTAAAGGAATCCACCATATTTCACATTCACGTGGGCATGCTAGAAATCTTTAAAATTTTCTCAAAGAGTGGAAAAAAATTATGCTTTCCTGTTCTCCTCTGTGTCCTGGCAGTGAGTCGCATATAATTCATTCCTACAGTTGTCCTTCATAAGGAATGTGTGCTGGCATAGAGGCTGCATAATTTGGAGAGGTTTTGTTGATCATCTTAAAACAAAACCACGCAAAATCATCTTGGTTCTATTGCAAACCCAGAGAACTATGGATTTTTTGTTTTGTTTTTTGTTTTGAGTTTTTGCAAAAAAAAAAAAAAAAAAAAAAGGAGAAATATGGCCAGTTAGGAAGTATTTTCAAGTGTTTATGTGGGGAACATGGTACAAAGAGAACATTTGACTCTATTGGACTCTTACCTATCAAACACCAAGTGCTTGGAAGGTCTACTTCCACTTAAGGTTTGTAATATGTTAACAGCCTAGGTTTGATAAAGTCTGTGTACTCATTACTCATAATTGTAACAGAATACCTGACCAGAAGAAAATTGGAAAAAAAAAGTTGAACAGGGTGACATTTCTAGGGGACACAGATCATCATGGAGGGAAAAGCATGGTGCTTGAGGTTGCTGGACACACTTCACCTGCCATCAGGAAGTAGATGGAGGGCAGTAGGGCTGGGCCAAGAAAATTAAGGTTCAATGCCAGGGACCCACTTCTCCAGCTCCAGATCAAGTTCCAGTGTCATGTGAAGGCTAAGTAGCCAGAGAGAGAGAGAGAGAAGAGAGAAGAGAGAAGAGAGAAGAGAGAGAGAGAGAGAGAGAGAGAGAGAGAGGAGAGAGAGAGAGGAGAGAGAGAGAGAGAGAAGAGAAGAGAGAGAGAGAAGAGAGAGAGAGAGAGAGAGAGAGAGAGAGAGAGAGAGAGAGAGAGAGAGAGAGAGAGAGAGAGATCGTAGGCTCATGGCTATCTTATAATGCAAAGTGTACTTATTCTCTTTTCAAAAGTCCATATATCTCCAATAGTTTCAGTACTGGTTAATATCTCTCTTTTAAGAGTAAATGAAACCTTTAATTACAAGAGCCTGTAAAATAAAAGAAAACACATGATGTATATGCATCTGGCACACAATGGCTTAGAAAACATTCTCACTGCAAAAGGAAGAAACTGTAGTATAGACTATCTACAATGACCAGCTCATCTGCCTCCACCCAGTCTCACCTGAGTGAACAGCAAAGCTGCCATTACTCTTAAAGCCTCCACTTTCCCTACATCATCCGTGATGTAGCTACGTATGAGCTGTCCATGCTCCAGTGGATGGTTCTACACCCATGTCCACAAAGGAGGCCCTGGTTCAATTCAGTGAATAACAAAACAAAAACAAAAAGGTAAAATAGTGGGAATGGCGCTTGTTGGAAGAGATAGAGGTGGTTGGTGTGTTAAGGACGAGGAATGGGACTGAATATGACCAGAATGTTTTATGCAAATATATGAAATTTTCAAATAATAATTTTATAAAGGTTACATGCACTAGGGGCATACATAACATAAGCAATGTAGGAGACAACTGTGTATGCTACCACGTCCCTAATCAGTGAAGGAAGGAGTCAGATAACCAGCCCTTCATCTTGATCTTAAAGGATGGTTCTATCAGAGAGAAGAG
The DNA here is from genome assembly GCF_903995435.1 of Acomys russatus. Classification (NCBI taxonomy): domain Eukaryota; kingdom Metazoa; phylum Chordata; class Mammalia; order Rodentia; family Muridae; genus Acomys; species Acomys russatus. The sequence continues at coordinate 10,144,290 of NC_067165.1, forward strand.
GTGGGTTTTAGAGTTTGCTTGGAGTCACAAAGAAACACAGTACATTCAGAAATTGAGACAGTGTAGTATGGTTAAAAGACAAAGGCAAAAATGTGTGGCACCCGCCCCACCATCGCGGTACCGAGTTGAGGGCGAGGGACTGCGGATTTAACACACACACACACACACACACACACACACACACACACACACACACACACACACACACACACACACACACACACACTAACACAGTGGGTCCTTCGTGGTAAGAGAGCAGCAGCTGCAGCCCCAGAGTTCCAAAGAGCCTTCTTATAGGCAGGAAAACAGGAATCCTCCTCCCAGGTGAAATCCCTCAAGAGGTAATTGCGCACAGGAGGAAAAGTCTCGAGGAAGGGAGGGGCGCATTCTCAGAGCAGTAAACATGACTAGCTAACCAAGATAAACACAGATGTGGAAGCTGCTAGAAACAGGACATGAAACAGGAAGACAGGCAGGCAGCCCAGTCGGGCCTGGTTCTTACAAAAATGGTGATATTGGGTCCAAGGCATGCTTGAAATCCATGTTGGAATCCATCCAATTTTTTTCTTTTGATTCCTATAACATTTCAACTTTCTCTTCTTTCCAAAACCATCTTTGGGCATTTAAACAATGTTTTTTGTTGCTCACAGTATTATTATTCAGGTACACCTGACATTCCAAAGGACAAATTAAAGCTAAGGTTAGAAATTTTGTAGTATGTGCCCATACGTGACAAGCTGAGCTTTTATCTGAAGTTTCACATGAAGAAAAACATCAGAGATTATTTACAAAAAATATATTGGCTTCTGAATGAAATTAAACTTCTTGTAATATATACTTGTAAGATATACTTTCTGAATTGACCTTTAAACCATCTTTTAAAAATGTAAAGAAAAAAAAAAGTTAAAACTTAAACTGTGTTTTAAAAATCTGAAGACAAATTCCTCAAACTTAAGGTGAACTTTGAAGAATAAATATTGATAATATAAAAGCATTTTCTGGCAATAAATCCTGAACTCATTGCTAAAGATTTTTCAGCTTAAACCCCTGCTGTTTGAATACACAGAAAAGACTTTATGTAGATTTAAATTTTTGGCTTAAAATATTTTTCAAGAAGAAAAAGAACAGAATACCCAGTTGTTGTCACATTAGTATCTGTAAGGTGCCTGTACTTTGAGTGACTAGAACACTCTCCTTGCTTTGGATCAAGAATGGAGCCATATAGGTAACAGGCACCATTTCTTAAACTCCAAAGATTAGTAAAATATTTTCTGATAAGCTAATCAATATTTCCTAAATAAAGATTTAATCTTTAGTTGTACTTTTGAGGAACCTTATGGTACAGCTTCCATGAAGCCATCATCCATGATGCACTTTGTGGTGATGCACTGTTCAGGTACCACACAGTGCTTAAGATGCAGGTGATGTGGTGATACTCTGAGGATAGAGAAGGCAGGCCTTAAGGAATGACTGAGATGGGTTTTATGGCAAGTGTTTTCATCTTCCAAGTAAGGTGGCAGATGATAAGTCTCTCTGATGTACCCAGCCTGTGTCCCTACAAAGCATAATAGCTGTGAATGAATTTATCAACCCAGGTAAGAGCGGGGCAAGGAAGCAGTCAGGGGCAACTGGGAACTGGTGTGTGGAACTCAGCACAAGTAGTTTCTGGGAAGTCAGTGGAGAACTTTAACATACCTTCTCTCTCTCACATGTCTGCACAGCAGAGATGCAGAACAGTCACCAGAACCACCCACGAGCTTGGCGGAACTACCTGGGAGCTGAAGACTTTGAAGCAGAGAATAGGGTGTAGCTCACATCACTAGGAAGCACCTGACTTTCTTTCACTTTCTTTCCCCCCCTATACACCAGGACCACAGAACAGGCTGAAGAAGAGCTATAGCATTGAGCTGTGGAACCAAGGGCCATATACTCCTCTGTGGGCATAAAGTAAGGGGCCTTATGTGTGACACTGGGAAGCTGGGGCAGGCTTCCTCCTAAGGCCATTGCAGAGGTCAGTGAGAACCCTTTAGATGGGCATCCTTCCTCTACTAGAGTGTTGCTGAACTAGACCAAGGAGAGAACTTAGAGCTACACCACTGACTCAGTGCAGTCCTAACACAAAAGACCCAAAAGGTAACTAATTTAAGCTCCATGGGGGCAATAGGTACCCCATGTCTGGTTAATTGGTTTGAGATGAAATGTCAAATTGTACACACACGTCCATCAGCACAGCTCACCACATAACACATCACAAGGGTGTTGCTGTTATTTTAATGGTATGACCTAATAAATGTTTATTATTAAGCTATAATTATTATAGTCCTATTATTTAACCCTCTTTCTCAAGCAATAAAGACACAGACACCTGTTGTATTTTAGAATAAGCCTTATTTTACCTGGGGCTTGGCAGATATTAACCCCCTAAACTACCTCCCAATATTCTTCAGACTCTATCCCATGCCATCTGTTCTAACATTTTCTATCTTGGTTACCTCCAATTCATAATCTGAAAACTTGCTAAGATTGTCATTTGGGTCATTTTTTTAAAGCCATATGGAACTTCAGAGTTCCTGCTCTGAGCCCATGTGGCTCTTTTCTATCCTGTGGCAATTTTCATGCCTCTTCCTCCTCTGGTCTCATCTGTTTCTCCTTCCCACAATCCTCTCTGTCCTCAAAACTCTGTGAACCTTCACCATGCCTACCTTCCTCCAGCCCTGCCCAGGTACCGGCTTTATTTATTAGTCAAACAGGGAGACAAGGTTAAACAGCAATTATTTGAGGTAGGTGACAGTCTGCAGTAAGAATCTCTGGGGACAAACAATTAACAAACACAAAGCACCAGAGCATACTCCAACATAAAGGAGAAAAAAACATCACAAGGAGAGAAGAAAACATCAGTGAGAGAAGATAAAAGTTATCCCACCATGGAAGAAATGTTAACTCTTAAATTTTAATATACTTTTATTTTTTATATTTTGAAATTATTTTTATATTGTATATATAAAAAAATCACTCTGTCTCTGTCTCTGTCTCTCTCTCTCACACACACACACACACACACATACACACACATAAATACATTTTATTCTAGAATCTTCCCTGTTGCAGAAATACCTTGCAGTAGTCTTGAGTTAGTGTATATGTTGCTCCCTTAGGCTGTATGACTGTTCTGTATGGTTCCCCTACTACTCCTGAGTACACTTTTTGTGACTTTCCTGGGGAGATGCAACATGCACACACATGCTTATCCTAGATAGAGAACTGATAACAGACCAAGTCCAGCTTGTTATTGGGGTTACTTACAGGTGATGGATGGCAGGTTACTTACAGGAGCAGAAATGCCTCAAAGACAGCTGCATCACTGAAGCCCTCTCTAGCATGGGTGGCAGTTCACCACAGCTGGAAACACGGAGCAGGTGAACAGAGTGGAGAGTGTCCTTCTCTCCCATCAGTTTAGCTGGCCTTACGTTCTTCTAGGCAGTTTGGCTTGTCTCTGCCTCCTTCAGGCTTCTTGGCTGGTCCAAGAGTCTTCTTTGCAGCTTGGCTTATCTGAGAGTGACTCCATCCTTTTCTGCTTATATTCTCTTGGGGAATGGAGAAGCCTAGCGAATCTACTCAGACTCAGGTATTTCCTGAAGCTGTTTTGTGGTGTTTACTTTCTGTTTTAATGGTACGTCCCTGCAGGATGAAGTGCTTCTTCTTATCCAAGGACAGTAGTTCTCAACCTTACTAATGCTGTGACCCTTTAATACAGTTCCTCGTGTTACGGTGACCCCCGACCATAAAATTATTTCCATTGCTTCTTCATAAATGTAATTTTACTACTGTTATGAATTACAATGTATGTAAGTGTCTGATATACAGGGTATTTGATATGTAGCCCCTGGGAAAGGGTTGAAAACTGCTGCCCTAGAACAACCTGTTGCTTCACCTCCATGTAAACAGTATACCCTAAACTGTCTTCTTGATTCCCTTTCCTTTTACTTCTTATGTCTTAAGACATTTCCCTTCAAGTTGGAAGGACTAACCTCTGAGGAAACTTCTATACAGCTGTACACTTTACTATTCTTCCTACACACAAGCTTTATTAGCGAGGGTTCTCTAGAAGGGCAGAATGGACAGATGAATTTAGTACAAAGGGTTTATATCGATTGTTTTACATAAAGCAGGTTGAGCAGTCTTAAAGTAGCTGTCTGCATTCAGGGAGGCTGTGAACCCAGCCACCCACTCAGTCCAAAAGGTTAGGTGCCAGTGTCAGTCTGGTCTAAAGGACTTCTGGGTTGCTGCTGACCTTCAGTCCATGTTGGAAGGCCAAAGAAACTAGATTCTGCCTGATGTCAACAAAGTATGGCAGCAGCATTGGTAACAACAAAGCAGATGCACTCACCAACAAAGAACTAAGGCAGGCAGGCCAAAGCAGCCCTGCTCTTGCACAATTTTTTTTTTTAATCAGGGCTCCTGTCAGAAGGTGCTGTGACCTCTGGGTAGAGCCTTCCTGCATTAATTAATTGTTTGAGGAAATACACTCACATACCCTCATAATGAAAGTAATACTAATAGGGAAATTCATAGCTATAAGTACTCATATATAAAGAAAAAGTAAACACTGGGATATCTTAAACAATTATGTTTCTTAAGGCCTCAGAAAACAAGAACGAGCCAAACCTCAAAATGATTAAAATAAAAGGAACAATCAAGTCCAGTGCAGAAATTAGTAAAAATGAAAACAAACAAACAAACAAACCAATCAGTGGAGGTAATTTGGAGATATTTTTCATACTTTACTGCAAATTTCTATATATAATTATAATATTCAGTTTTCTTTTTGAAAATATCCTACTGTTTTAATGTATATATTTATTTTTAGATACTCTTTTTTTCTAAAATGATACAAGAATTTTATATTGGCTCTATGCTATTGCTTTGATATATTACAAAGTAATTTAAGAGTTTATCATTGTTGGAAACTAGGTTGTTTCCTAGTTTGTTTGGTACATGTTTAAACTTGGAAAAACTGTGTTTGCACCAAAGGTAAGTCATGTGATCAGATTATGCAGTGTGCAAGCAGTAAGTGGCTGACAGAAGGGTTGCTCTTCTTTGCTTGCTTGTTTGTTCCAGAACTTTCTACTGTTTACATACATTCCAGCCTCAATGCCATTCTCAGAAGCTTTATTTGCCTCACATTCCTTTTTTTGGTTAGGATAAGGCTTAAATATAAAAACCCATCTGCGAACCATATTGCATATTCACATTGAAGGCTAGAAATTCATTTTTAATTAAAACTTTAGTCGGCACTCACAGTTCACTTTGTCCTGTTTTTATTATGAAACACTTCAGTCTTATCCGCCCCCCCCCCAAAAGCACATATGTGTGGAGCATTTCAAGATGTTCCTTGTTGTTCATGTGGAACTAGTTTCTGTACGCTGTCAGCTCGCTGCCATATGTCCCAGCTGCTCATTTTATTTTCCTCTTGGCGTTTGTGGAGGCAGCATCTTGTATGCAATGCAAGCTCGTTTCGTCCCCGTCTCGCCTGTGAGACATGTCAAGTTGTGGCAAAGCAGACTGCAGACACTGCAGAACACTTCGGCATGGTAGGTGTCCCAGAATCAGGAAGGCCGTGGCCTTCTTGAAACTCCAGAGTGTGGGGTGATGTGTCCTGAATTCTTGCCCCACGTGGATGGCTGTATTAAAGATACTACTTGGTGGTGTTTAATCACAACTCATGGAATAGAAATAGCAGTTCTTTAATAAAGCTATTAAAGTTCAAGCTGGGGTTTGGGGGTGTAAAAAGAGATCACCCCTTTATTCTCAGCAATGCTACATCTCTCTTTATGTTCTCTGAAAGTGTCTACACAAGTGTTCACACCATTTCAGGCGTTTTTGAGAAAAGCTATTACGCCTCTGTTGGGGAGAATTAAAAGAAGATGAGCTAGCTAGCTGAAAAGCAATGATGATTTTGTGGAAGTTGGGTTGGAAAAGGCAGTGCTGGCAACATTAGAAGGCTTTAGTGCCTTTAAAGAAAATTATTGTTCTCCGTGTAATATTAACTCATAAAGCACCAAACTGTCTGCTATGTGACCTTGTGAATTTCTCAAATAACTGGAGATATATTTTAATTTGTTCTAGTAACTAATTCAACCCAGTCTTCTTAAATTTGCTGAACATATATCGTGTTTTTAGATTTATTAAAATATGATTGAAGTTGCATATATTTAAGGCATGTTGTCTAATTCCTTGATACATCTATTTGCTGGACAATTTGGCTTGCCAGTAAGAACAGCAGCTGTTGGACTAGCCAGTACTAGTATGGATACTGGGATAGGGAAGAGCCATTTGCATCTGCGGTGTGGCTTTCTCTAAGCTAGCTTGTCTCAGTTTGGTTCTCTCCTTGTTATTAGTTTATTTGACCCTATTCTACATTTTTAGAGAGATTTAACCTAGGGTTTTGCACATAGATTTTATTTTTCCCACTCAAACTTTTGGTGTTCATCTTTTCTTGGCTAGTGGTTCTTATTATTTAAGAACTTGACTCTCTTCTCCAAATTAGTTATAGAGTATGTAATAAAGTTTGTATGTCATAGCGTAGCCTCAGAGTTGGGTTATTAATCCAGTCCTATCTATCTGGTCCTGATTATTACATTCTTTTTCCTTACAGCTGTGTAGGAAGGGGAGGAGAGATAGGCTCCATCAGAACTTTCAGATTTCTTCCAGACAGTGTGCATTGTCAGTTGACTGGTCTCTTCAGCCCTTCCCTGACCTGAAACACTGTAAATAATGTTACACCTCAGGGCTACTATATTCACTGCCATGGGAGGCCCCCCCACACCACAGAGGGGATACAGCATGGTGATTCACATAGAAGTGTTTTCTGTAGTGGCTGGCACACAGTAAGGTGGAGATCGGCCTCTATTAATCAGATAGCTATGACTATAATTTGTTAATTCACTAGAAATTTTATTTATTGTGGGAATTTGTATATCTTTACAAGAGATGAGATGAAAAGATATACTGTGCTTACCTAGCTGTGATTCAAAGACAGAAACAAGCCAAAGAAAACTAAAACAGTGAAGATTACCGCCCCCGCCCCCGTCTAAAGCATTCTGGATGGCAACTCGCCCTTCTTTAATCTTCAGCCATTCTCTCCACACATGTCCTTGCATAGAAGTCACAAGTATATTTATTTTGATTAGTGGCACCTCTCTTCTGTGACCACGCAGTGTTTTCACTGGGAGCACTTTTCTAGTAGTTTTGTGGCCCTGAAACTTAGAGGTGTTTTTTTTTTTTTCTTCTTCCTCTTCTGTGTCTAGAAGCAAGGCTATTTAGGACCAGATAGTTGATTAGACTGTCTGACTCAGAAAATGGGATGACCATGAACTTGGCTGAAGATTCAGAAACATAGCTAGGGGACAACAATTATTAATAGACTTCAAATACCAGCAAACACTTCAGGGGTGCAGCAGAGAGAAAATAAAACACAAGGCCTAATGGCTTTTGCTGTGGGAGTCTGTAGGGAAGGTTGGAAGGAGGCAAGTGTGGGACACAGCATAGTCTTTTTGTCTGACTGGGTTAATTGAAGCCGATTACTACTCTGTCTTGAAAGACAAAAAATAGCCACCAGCTACACCCCGTGATGTAGAGGAAATGGAGTGGGTTGTGGTTCAGCCAGAGCCTATCTTCAGAGACATAGCATGAGATGACAGCAAGTATTACACATAGGCAGATAAAAAAGATGGATGAGCCTGGTTCTCCGTTCTGGTCCCATCCCATACTCTGTGATTGCAGTGGAAGTAAAGGATGCTGACTAGGGAGTATTTCTGGATCCTTCCCAGTGTCGGGGAAGAAAGTGTAAAGGAATGGATAGTGATGTCAAACTGAGATCCAGGTCTGATGGTGGGCCTGACAAAAATCTCTGGAATCTCTGGCTTCTCAGAGTCCTGTGTGAGGCTGAAGTGGCCAATGCCTTTGTGCTTATTAGCCTTTGGAATTTGGGCTGCCTTCCCTATGGTGAGTCCTAGGTAAGGAGATGCTATAGCTGAGGCAGCTCCTGACCAGGCTGGTAAGTGAGGGCTGTCTCTGTATAGAAGTGCCAGTACCCATAGCTCCAGTTCTTCTCTTTCTCTTTAGATTTAAATTTAAATTTATGTAAATGAGTGTTTTACCTGTTTTTGAGAAAGTACACCGTGTACATACAGTACCTAAAGAGGCCAGAAGAGGGCGCCGGAGCATCTGGAATTGAATAGCTTGCTCTGGTGGTTGGAATTGAACTCCAGTTGTCTAGAGGAGAAGCCTCTTCATAGCTGAGCCATCCTTCATCCCTCCAGATCTTTTTCTTGGAGAGTCTGGTGACACATCTCCAGTGTCCTCACTACTCTCACTCTACACCAAAATTATTATTAGTATTTACAGTAAAAACCCTTTAGAAGTGTGGCTAGACATAGACAAGCTCCATCACTTCCTTTTCTCATTTACTCCACAGGATAATGTCTGAAATATATCTCTGTCCACACAAGGAGCATCACCACCTCTCCCCTACTAAGCTGCAGATCCAGAGCTAAGTGTGTGAGATTGGTAGGGTTTTTCCCAAGCCAAGTTCATAAAGACAGTTACAGCTTTGACCTCTTAACCGAGCCCCAGAAGGATACACAGTGCTATACCAGTGAGGCGCTCACGGTATCTATGAGTCTTACTGGTTCGTGTGTGTGTGTGTGTGTGCATGTGTGTGTGTGTGTGTGTGTGTGCATGTGTGTGTGTGTGTGTGTGTGTGTATTTTCCTATCCAGGCCAGATATATGCTCTGAATATCAAGCACTTTCCTTAACGGAAGGCTGAGTTATTCTCAGTCCTCTTTCCCACTGTGCAGAGAGTCTATGGGTTGTTTTTGAAAGCTCTATTTAATTCACTTCTCCCTGATCCCTCTTCCCTACAACTGCCCCAATCTCAGCTCCCATTCAAAGGAAGATATCCTTTTGTTATGTGTACTAATTCTTAAATTTCACTTTGATTTTTTTTTAAACTTTTGGCTGACACATTAAAACATAAAATTTCACATAAAATTTACATATGAATTGGACATCACATGAAATTGTTATACAATTGTTTATTTATTTATTATTTTTATCTAATGGTAATAAATAGTGTAGCTCAGATTATGATGGAAATCAAGCTCTCCTTTTTTTTTTTTTTTTTTGCCCATGGTTGAAGCTTTATCGATCATCATACCTTCAGGTCTCAACATGCCCTTTATCCCTCTCTCTGACACCTCTGGCAACTTCTCTGATCTTATCTTATGCTTTATCTTGTGTGAGCGAAATTACGCAACATGTGTCATCTGGCTTATTGCAGCAAGCACAGTGTTTTAAAGGTCCGTTTATACTGTAGTGTACAGCACAGGCTTATTCCTTTTTATGACTTCATGGTTTTCTACCACATGTTGTTTATCAAGCACGTGTTGAAATGCTCCTTTATTGCTCCCGTGATACTGCAGCGGCCTCATAAATTCCCATCCTACAGGAGCTGCTGACTCCATAATTCTCTCTGTTGCCAGAATGGTATTACTAAACAGATAAGAGGCTTCCTGGATATATTAGTTTCTTTTACGGTGTCTGGTAAAAACTCACTCTTGCATCATCGTTATCATGCTGTACCCCACCGTCATTAGTGCCATGATTTGCTCCTCTATGGGCTCAGCTGGCTTGTTCTTCCACTGTGTTCCAGCCACACCAGCTACTTCACTGGGCCCCCAAATGTATAGCCTCTTACTTACCTGTCTTGCCTTGTACTTTGTAATGCAACCCAACCTGGGGTTGAATATAATTCACCTTATTTTGTTGCATGGAAATCTCACACAAAAAAAAAAGAGTTAAGGGTCAGAATCTAAGACAAATGTTTCCCTCATGGAGGCAGCATCTCTAATTCTACCAGGTTCACATTGATCACATAAGCCTGACAAAGAAGAGCACCCACAAAGAATGCCATGAAAGTGGATGCCACAGTGGAGGTGGGGCTGACTGTGCAGTTAGAAGTCCAGGCTTGAGGACTAGTACGGCATGGCAGAGGCAGGGCTATGAGGATGTTGTCCTTCATCCCTCGGGCTTTGTTTCTTTCTTTATAAAAGACAGCACCTCAGAATGAGATTGAGAGTGACAGGAGAGGGATGATGTGAAGATGCTCTCTGTAGAATTATTAAGAATGGGTTTAAGCTATCGTTTTCCTTTCTGAGCCCATACTTCCAATCTCAGATAGAGGTGCACCTCTGAAACAAGTTCCCAGTTTCCTGGACTCTTTCTTCAGGAAGAAATTGGCAACAGTTGGGCTCTATTTAGATAGATCCTTCACTTGAAGTCTTTTTTTTTTTTTTAATAGTTTTTGTTTTGGTTGAAAATTGCAAATTTAGCTGATAAAAAGGAAGAACTTTCCAGCTGAAGATGTGGCACTGGTGATGGATGCTGCCCCTCAGGAGGTTGTTAGCCCTGTTCGCAGGGCCCTAACCCTGAACCCCCTGAACAGAGGGTTAGAACGGTGTGGGGAAGATGTTGGAAAAGCTCTGACCCAGGCAAAGAGAACAGGAGGGCGATAGCAGAGGCCTCTAGGGGACCTCCCCTTCCAAACATCTGTAAGTCTGAAGTTTATATGCAGACCACACTAAGAGATGGGCCAGTTCTTAACACTCTATTCAAGAGGTAAGGCATAGAGTGTTCCTTTTCCCGTTTCAGCAAAAGCTGTCGATTTAATATAAGATCACAGTAAAAAGTCCGACATTTTTACTCTTGTGAATCTGGGCTAAAGCTGAGATTTGATTTTGAAATATGAATGTAAACTGTAACTACCTCAATTTAAGTCACTAGGATTTATATTTATATATAACCTTTAAAGTTCTCCCAACTTTTTACCCTGGAGCAAGGAGAAAATTACAGTCATCTCACTGCTGGAAGTCTAGAGCTGCTTTCCTTCTAGGTTAATGGAAACCCTACACTGCTTTTTGTCTGGCCTTCCAGCAGTGTCCACCCTCTTCTGACTGATGTGAACTCTCACACCTGGGGACATCACCGTAAGTCTCCCATGCTAAGCCAAGTGCTTTTTGTGGTGCAAGCTCAATTGCAAATCACCTTTAAAACATTTTTTTCTTGATGCTTTTAAGCACACTATTTGTTTTTAATCCGTCCCTTCACAGTGCAAAGCTCCTACTGAGTGTCCTTATTGCTTGTGGCAAAGCCATTTCCACTCTGGAAATGACTCTCCACTGTGGCACAGTTTGTGCTGCTACCACTCATCTGTCATGGGACTCGTTTCCCCTGTTCACCTCCTTATGACCACCCACAGGCTCTGCCTTCTGTGTGTGTGGAATCCAACCAGAAATACATGGCATCAAGCCCGAAAGGATCAAACCTTTATATTCACTCTCGATCAAGGGATGAAGAGACTGAAGTAAGGATGGCAGGAACACCATGAAACAGGTAGAAAAATCAAACTAGGATGCCAACTTTGACTGCCTGAACTGCTATCGCTCCTCCTGCAGTGAGAGGAGGAGGACTGAAGCAAGGGCCTCTAAATGGCTGCAAGAAGAGCCTTCAGCTGGCATAGTGGGCAAACAGTTTCCCTTTGAGTTGGCTGGTAGAGTGTTTTTATTATCTTTGCACACGCACACACACATACACACACACACACACACACACACACACACACTACACTCACAGTGTACATACTGAAGGCGGAACAATGCTGAAATACCATATGATATAGGCTGGGTGACTTCTTATATACTCACACATAAGAAGGCAGAGCCTGAGACTGAGAACAGGACCTCACTGGAAGAGCTGAGAGCATGGTGAAGTGATAGAGCTGTAAAGGGGACACAGAAGCATTGTAGTGTGAGAGGCTGACATGCAACTTTCGAGACCATCCACAAATGACAGACAAGTGAGGGTAATTTGTATGGCCATGGTAGATCCACCCAAGGTCTTGGGGTGGATGCAGGATTCCAAATGTCGTTTCCTTCAGCCCAACCTATGCCAAAGCAGGCTTGCTCATCACCTTTGAAATACCTTTTATTTGTCCCTCATGTGCCTCCAAATACACTGGGATTCTGAGTGTGAAGGCTTCTTTGTTTTTCATTTACCTTATGCTATCCTGCTGCTCACACGGGAGTGACTGGGCTCTCTGACTTACCTACCTTCCTGTAGAAGTTATAGGATCTTAATGAGACCCTATGCCCCTCAGGATTTTCAGCTGCTCCTAACTATTGCTCTTGGTTATGGTTAGAAATCAGAAAATTAACAGAGGCAAAATATTATATAGTGAATTCATGAATTTTAAATGTACTCAATAATTTAATATTCACTCATTCACTGATACTTTTTGAGCATTTACTAAGTTTCCTGATATATTTAATCTCTGGGTGGACTCAGTGTCCACCTTTAAAGAGCGTTGATCTATGGTAAAGAAGAGATGAAAAGGGATTGTGATGTGAGCATGAGATTTTTATGGTGGAAATAACAGAGCAAGCAAGGACTCAAAGGGACGCAGACCACTGGGTGGGAGGCATAAGTAAGCCGCTGAGGTGAGCAGGAGCTAGGCAGTACAGGGGAGGAGGTTACAGGTTGATTGTGCCAAGTAGAGGGAGGATCTCTAGTCTTCTCTAGATGACGAAAATGAGACAAACACATTTATTAATAGACACATGCACACACACACACACACACACACACACGTGAGATCAACTTGTGTACCCATGGTTAGGCCCACCCAAGACTTTGAGGTAGATTCAGGATTTCAAATACCTATTTTCTTCCAGCCTCACCTGCAAATGCCTGAGCTTACTTGCTGGGCCAAGGTAACCAGATACTGACTTTGAGGAATTAACCCAGGACAGTTGGAGGGGACCACAGCAAGACTGAGGCTATGACAGTTTTATTGAGAGCAATCAGACTTTTTATACTGTTTTATACAGTTGTAGTTGCCAGGGTACAATGAAGTTTGCAAACTTTACAGGGTAAGCAAGATTAATATCTAAGACCAATTGTCTTCTCAAGATTCATGCTTCCTCAACTTCCAAAGGAACATACAGAGAAACATAAAGCATCCTGAAAACTTCACTGCTCGAGGGAGTGTCTGAGACTTTCAGAAAATGGAACACACATTGTGCCCCAGGAATCATGAACTCTAGCCTGGAAAACCCATGGCACAGGCCTCTTATGATGCTAGGCCAGGTCAACTCCATGGTTCCCTGCACCCACCTATGTCAAAGTTGACTTGTCCATCCCACCTTTGCAACATTTTTTATTTCAATGGACCATGGTAATTGCTGACACCATATAGGATCTTAAATATGTTCCAACCTCATTGTAAGTTTCATTTTCCCCTGAGGTCCTTTTCAGAGCTGACCCTCACTTGTGAGCTTCTTGCCACATCACTTTATTGTTTTCCTCTGACTCTGTCTCTACTCAGTACCTCACTAATCCCTTGAAAAAGTGGTACTTAGAATTCTCCCTGGTGAATCCAGATCTGGAGTTCTGGGAGCAAAACTCATGTGGACTTACTCCTTACATGGAGCTCTTACCTTTCTACTATCTTGCACTCCACTACAAGAGTTGAAGTAGAAATGTCCTTATCCTCAGAGTCTAGCTGGAGAGTAAGGGTTCTCAGATTGACCAACTTAGTGCACTCTCTGTGTAGAGTAGGGCCTGACCCACTGCAGGTTATCTTAATGTTTGGTGATGAAATGAGAGAAATGTGCATTATAAAACCTCACAACCAGAGGCCGCCTCTATCATCCTTCTTCTGTCTGGCACCTTCTCCCATGTGGCCAGAAGTGGACCAGAGCGTATCTCTCTCTCTCTCTCTCTCTCTCTCTCTCTCTGTGTGTGTGTGTGTGTGTGTGTATGTGTGTGTACATACACTGGTCATGGTCAGTCATCTCCAGGCTTTGCTATCATTTCACAAAAGCCTGGGAAATACTGATTTCTTCCTTAAAAGACGCTTGAGCTGGTTTTCCAGTATGCCCTAATTAGGTCCTAGAGTTTTGGGAAGATATCTAAGATAGCTGCAGCAGGGAAGCAGACAGATGAGACAAGGAGGAGAGTGTTTGCAGTTATGCCAGTAGGCACGCTGGTGCAGTGCTCAGCTAGGACCTTTGCAAGGTGACAGTAGAACAAGGCACGGGCTAACATGTCTCATTTGAGGGCAACACATCAGCTGTGCTGTATACCAACGTCCTGTTCACCTCGGGTTCAGAGCTGCTCCAGGTGTCTTTGCTAATGCTCAGCATTTCTAGACACTTCTGTGTGGGAAGCTCAGAATCTCTCCACAACCAGAAAATAGCCACAGGAGCATTATAAAGGCTCTGGACAGGAAGTGGTGGTAAACAGAACACATGAACACCCAGGGTTCTGTCAGCCTCTGCTCCTCTTGCCAGATGCTGATTCTTTCTTGTCCCTTGCCAACAAATCTCCCAGCATACAGGCAGGATGCTAAAAGTAAGGCTGGCTCCAAGGGAATTTTAAATAGAGCTGGTATTCACAAACTAATGAGTGAGATTCCTCTATTAAGGGGGCCCACTCATTATATATGCTTGTACCTTGACGTTTTTGCACATGCTATCCTTCTACTTTGTACAACTTCTAGAAAACGCCACTCCATCCTCCAAAGGCCAGATCCAGTTCTCAGTCTTCTGCCAAGCCCCGTTCTTATCAATTACTTCACCAGTATGTTTTGTTAGTGCTACAGGAGTGTCGCTCTGCAATTTCAGGCCACCCTGTCCATCATACCTGTAACGGATGACTTCAGTTACAGTCTCAAGTTGGGAATGAGAACCCTAGCACAGAGCACTGAAGTGTAGTTAGCACATGGCAAATGACGCCAGGCTCATTAAGAGACCATGGCTCAAAAGCAAACATCCACCTGTGGCCTCCACATGCATGTGCTTACATGTGCACATATTAATATGAATGTATACACATATGCACACACTCAAAAGATCAGAGTCATCATTAGCTATGTAGCAAGTTTGAGGCCAGCCTGAGCTCCATATGACCTCTTTCCAAACAAACAAACAAAAAACCAGAAGGAAGGTCAGACTTAATTTAGTTTTAGACTATGTTCCTGTTGAAATTAATTTCCTCCCAGCCTTTCAGTATAATCTGCTACTCACAAATGACTCATGCAAATGGTTTGGAAAGAAGTCAGAAGGAAGCCATAATTCTCAGTCAGAGAGACAGAGAAAGCTTTCCTCTGGGACAAAAGATCAGTGAGGTCAGAAAGTCACTGGAAACAAAGTCAGCAGTAACAGGAGAAGTTCAGAGATGTGCCTGTGTCTGCAGGCCAATGAAGTGGAGATTTATTTGTCTTGAGTTAGAATGAGAAACAACTGGCATGGTGATCCAAAGCAACATTGCCGAGGACCAGAGGAGAGGGAGAAGGGCCGTTCTCAGCTGTAGCTGTACAATTCAGCCTAGATGACTGAGATCTGAGGCAGCTCTGATGCCTCATGGAGTCTCCTTCCCAGTAGCCAATTCTACAGCCCTTTGCCACACGATCCACAGAGCAAAATTCACAGGGTCTGGGAAAGCATATGACTCCAAAAAGCATTTACTGGCTTCTTTTATTTATAGGTACAAAGCCAGGTTGGATGTAACTGTTGATCCCTGCTCCTAGGCACGCGCCATCTAGAAAGGTGACAGCACTAGAGGACATTGTGATAAGGGCCACAAGGAGAAAGTCTATGTATTTTGGAGGCCTGAATGGAATCTTGACCCAGTTTGAGGCATTTTGAAGGCCTTCTGGGAAGCTGCCTCCGGGTCACAGTCTCAGATATATTGCAGGGAAAGTCTTGGCAGATGAAGGCAGATGGATAAAGGCTGTGGAGTGCCCATCCTGAGGTTGTCCTTTCTGCTCCATAGTGCTGTTTGATTCCTATTGGTTTCAGCACATCTCTCCAGCTGGGTTCCAAGTCCTTAGGATGTGAAGACTGCAGGAATGGGTGTGGGGACTTAGAGCTGTGCTAAGGAGAATCCTGGTCTTGCAGCACTCTGCCCTGATACTTGTCATGTCACCTGTGCTCTTTGCTCATGGGATTGGCAGACATAATGTGTAACCAATGGCTTGATAAGGTCCTCCTCACTGGATTCATGCTATAAACACAGTACTGGGATCCGAGAAGTGAAAGAAGGAGACAGGAAACAGAAAGAGAAAGAGGGTAAGAGACATGAAAACAGTGTACCTAGATAAGAAAATTACGTTTTTGAGGTAGGATGACAAGAAGGTTTAGCGGAAGGAGAGATGGAATTGGAGACCCAGGATGAGTCCTGCTGTGTGACTCTGGACAATTGTAGTGGTCCCTTTAGTCCTTCACGTCTCCACTTGCCAAGCATATAGGACTGGATACTCTTCAAGGGAGCTTTCACTCTCAGCCTCTGTGGTCTCCAGTTAGTACAGCAAGGTGGAAAGAGAGCCTGCCTCTGGTCTCTGGGACTGACCAGGATTCAGTGGTTCTTACTTATTTCAACTACATCCTAGTCTGTGGAGTCACGCGAAATAGCCCCAGAGAAAGATGTTGATGGCTAACAGGATGATGGCGTTGATGTTGCAGACACGTCTCCAGAGTGGCTCCTCCTCAATGCTGGTCAGCTTCTGCTCCAGCACAGCCTTCTCGCCTGGGCTCAGAGCTTGCTGTGGGGACCCAGAGAGTCCGCAGAACCAGTTCCAGAGCCATTTCCCCCAGGACCTGTGTAAGGCTGGGTGACAGGCCATAAGGGGAGGAAGAGAGGATGGAGAAAGGCAAGGACGGAAAAGGGATGAGAGAATGGTTGTGGTAAGACATGGAAGGAATGAGTTGGGTGCACATGGGGAGGGCACTTTGAAAGGCACAGACTGGGTGCTAAATTCGCTCTCTGGGGTGAGCCATGACCTGGCTATAGCATCCAATGGTCATAGCTCAGAAGCATCTCACTACAAGAGATGGTGTGTTTGAGCTAGCAACATGCATTCTCATTCAGAGCACCAGTACAGAATGGGGACAGAAAAAAAAAGGCCTATTTTCTCCAGAAAGGGGGAACATCTAAACCATACAGACTCGTTTCCCTAGATATGGGGCCTGACACTGAGCTGGACTCCAGGGACCTAGCAACAGGTCCAGCTTTCCCCTCAGCCTTGCCTAAGGCCATGCATCCACCATCCAGCTCCCCTTAGTGGCAAGCAGTTTCTCCCTTACATGCCTTAATGACATGCCTGCATTATTCTAAGAGTTGTTTAAACATCTGCTGAGAATGGTAGTTGATGATTGCAAAGGCTCCCAGTGCTGGGGCTGGGGGAGGCTGTGTGAGTGATGTCCAAATGCTCAACTGCCTGAAGAATGTAGGCCAGGCTAGCAATGTGGAGAGGTGCAGAGCTTGGGACCACAAAACTCACAGAAACTAGGCTTAAAGGGGCTGCTTCTCCCCTGCCTTGAGGTTTCTTTGTTTCACCAAGAAGGATCCATGGCATAAGCAGCTGCCTCCCTGTATCTCTCATTCCTCAACAATGGTGTTTTGTAATGGGGCTGGGCTTGGAGGATAGGAGCTGTATTTTTACTGGACATCATGGCTGACTCAGAGGCTCATTTTCCATCCTTAGATGCAGATGGTCACAGAAAGCAGGGGCTGTATTTTTAGTGGACATCAAGACTGACTCAGGGGCTCATTTTCCACCCTTAGATGCAGATGTTCACAGAAAGCAGGCATTCCTTTGTGGCAACAGGAACTGCATTGCCCTGGACCCAGGGACCACCAGCAAGGGACTTGTCTGTCTCTGTAACCGTCTATGTCTATCTATCTCTGCAGTCCAGCCATGGGAAGTCTCTACTTTGCCCCTCTGAGAGATACTCTTTGCTCTTCCTTCGCAACATGACTGCTTGAAGGATGGTCTTTTCAGATCATAAACTTTGTCAGGGCCAGAATTGGTCCTTTCAGTGACTGGAGAAACAGTTTTGAGACCCACCCTAAATCAGGTACACTGCTACAAAACTGGTAAAAGAAAAATTAAGCTACAGTGTTTTTTGCCAAGCAAAATACACTGAAACTAAGTGGGATGACTCGTAAGGCCGGGGACAGTGACTTTGACCTCTGGTGCATCTTAAGTGAGCATCTCTGTATTCGACTGTGGAGCTTGTGAGAGAGCTTCTCTCCTTTACAGACTTCTCCACTGACCTCTGACTGCCACAGCCTGGGCAAGAAGTATAGAGCCTTAGAAGCTAGTGGCTCTGGAGCTCATGACATCTTTAGCTACCTGCAAGTGGCCCTTTGTATAGCGTGAGGACCTTGAATGAAGGTGAAGGGCCTCAAAAAGTGGAAGTCCTTTAAAGATTGAGGAGCAGTGTAGGGTCTTCAGACCCAGTGAATACAGAAGAACTGGGTGTCAGAGCACTGGCAAATGTGTGTGATGCTTTGTTATCAGTGTCTTTGTTTAACTTATTACAGTTACAGAAAGGTGGGCACCACAGAGGCATGGACAATACTCAGGCTTTTTTACTTCTGATGGAATTTTGCCCAAAGCTATGTAAAACTGTTGCCAAGAGAATCCTAGCCCCATCCAAGCACTGAGACTCTCTCTAACTAAGTCTGGAAATAAATACAACACTTACATTTTATTAAACGTCTACTTCATAAGGGAAAGATAATTGATTTTGGACTTTAACTTGCAACTGATGTGACTTTTGGAATTTTAAAATTTTCCTTGGGAATATTATTACAGAAAAAAAAGTCTTTCTAATGTTGTCATTCTATCATTGGAGTGTCTTAATGTTATTATTTCGTCTCACTACAGGAAGGTTATAACCTCATTATATCTGCAACTGGCACACTAAGGCTTTGATTTAATTAATGTACTATCCTAACACAGTTAACAACCTCTGGGAAAATATCAGCAGCTCTAAGAGCCTGACAGAGAAGTGACCATTGTTCTGAGGTATCCCTGTGACAACAACACAAGTGTGGGCACGCCCTACACTCTTCCCATGGGAGGCAGCCAGCCTTCTGTGTGACTACAGAAAGTATAAGCTAGACAAGAGGGGAAAAAATAGATAAGTGGAGTCAGGGACAAGGGTGGCTGCTTCTTGGTCGTGCCTGATGCTCCCTTCCATGTGTAAGGAACTCAACAGGTGCAATGCTGTTAGGTTTCCTGCCCATAGGTTCAGGCTATGCTGTTGGAGAAGGAGTGAGCGCCTTTGTCTAATGCTGGGCTCAGTATTGGGAAGTACGCCTCCTAGTGGATAGAATTTAAACCTAGCCACGCCATGAGTTACCAAGGCAGGCTTTCACCTTGTGTCTGTCTTAACTGGTTTAGTAGTCACTTGAGAAAGTGAAAGGATAATTTTGACTGGGTTCTCTCAGAGTCCTACATCCCCAGTGACTCCAAAATTAGTCCTCAAGGGGGATCTTCAGCATTATGTCTGTCCTCATTGTTCCTTTATGCCCCATGATGTCACCCCAACCTGCCCTCAACCTACCTCCAGGTTGTTCTGACCCCTGGGTGGTGTTTGCTTCTTCCTCGTCTCCTGCAGGGCCCTCCATTGCTGACTTCCCTGCCAGCCCTGGAGTGCTGTCTCCCTCCGCCTCATTCACACTTACGGTAGCTTTCCTCTGCAGGTCAAATAAGGTGCAGTTCCTTGTCCACCAGGTCAGGCGAGCAAGCTAGAGCAAGAGGGAAAAATACCCAGAGTCAGAAGACAGTCCTGCTGTGCAGAAGGAGGTCTCAGCCATGGGGAGACCATCAGAGCAATAGAAAACAGGCTGGGAAGGCCACCTTGATTTTCCCTTTCTTCAAACACGAGCCTCTCTCAAATAGCACTCTCTGGCAGGCCTAGGCTGGGTCAGGAATTCCCCAGTTGCTTGGAGCTCAGCCAGGGAGAAACAAGGCTATACAGGAAGCAGGTGTCTGATCACCAGTAAAAGGCTTTGAATGTCTGCTGGGGAGTTGATAACTGACAGGAACAAAGCTTGAAAGCCGGAAAGAGCCACTGCAGACTTTAGACAAAGAGAGGGACCATAAGCTAGGATTTTCAGTGCTCCCTCAGAGTGAATTGAAGTGGTCCAGCCTGGAAACCGTTGACAAATGAAACAAGAAATATTGAAAGAAATACTCGGTGCCCAAGAAAACAGGTAGGAGGGAAAGGTCTGTGCATTAACCTCTGCATTAATTCTTCTTTCAGTGCTTGGGATGAGACTTAGGCTTTGTGCACGTTGGGCAAGCAC
The DNA here is from genome assembly GCF_903995435.1 of Acomys russatus. Lineage (NCBI taxonomy): Eukaryota > Metazoa > Chordata > Mammalia > Rodentia > Muridae > Acomys > Acomys russatus. The sequence continues at coordinate 10,164,508 of NC_067165.1, forward strand.
TCAACCACTCACCTGCCTCCCCTCGCCAGGAGGCAGCAGCCTTACAAGATGTTAGCAGAGTAAAACTCACAGAATGTGGTGACTTATGGAATGGTCAAGTGAAGACAAGGAGAGACTACCATGGTTCTTGGCTCCCGGCTCCGCTGATGACATGGGTAATGGAGATCCTCCAAAGGAGAAAAGATGCAAGACAAGAATGGCTTGGGTTTTTTGTGTGTGTGTGAGTGAGGGAGAGAGAGAAAATACACACGCATAAATATGATGGTGAGCTTGAAGCATCTGTAATACGTCTGAGACCTTCAAAGAGGATAAACAAGCCTCAGGTCTCTTGAGTGGTCCTGTTAACTTTTCTAATCTCCCTCTTCCATGGGTCAGAGCACTCAAAAACAGCTTCTTTAGTGTTTTAGACATCAGTGGTATTAGACCTAACCATGGTGCCTCGGAAGGTCTCCTTTAGCCAAACCTTTCAGCTGTCCCAGTAGCTCTGCAGAGCCAGGTGTCACCTGTCTGGTTCTGAAGTGTGCCTCTGTCTGGAATCAGGAGAACCTGAGAGGTTTATCTGTTTCTACAAGCCTCTGTAAAGCTTATGAGCTTTATGCTTACACTGTGTGCCACTAATATCATACAGGCAATGTGCCTTCATGTCACCAGGAAGCAGTTGAATTTTCAGCTTGAATCTTAAGAGACTGGATGGAGATGGAATTCAGGGTCAGAAACAGTTGTTGACTTTGTAGCCCAAGGACACCCTAGGGCAGTGGTTCTCAACCTCCATAATGCTTTGACCCTTTAAAAGTGCCGCATGTTATGGTGACTCCAACCATAAGAATGTTTCATTGTTACTCCATAACTGCAACTTTACTGCTGTTATGAATCATAATGTAAATATTTGATATGCAGGATATCTGACATGTGACCCACCAAGGGCATTGTGACCCACAGGTTGAGAAGAGATGCTTTAGGCCAACATGTCACCAAGGTGATTCTAAGGGGGGAAAAAAACGCCCATGAAGAGACAAGAAGATTAGAATGATAAAACAAAATTCAAGAGCAAAATATACTAGACATGATCAAAGAAGAGGTCTTCCAGGTTCAAGATGTGGCCAGTGGCATCTTACTCGCCTCAAAACTCACTTAAAATAGTAACAAAGAATTAACCATTCATTTTAGCAACAAGAAATGTGAGTAACTTCAATAAGAGCAAATTGAGTAGCGTTCTGGGGACAGCAGTGTGTTGAGAGAATACAGACAGGAATAGGTGCTGAGAATGGGGCTGTTCTTTATAAAGGTTGTCCCCTTTTCACAACTTCTGTAGCCAACATCAGTGGTGTCAGAGATGACCCAAGGATGGGTTCTAACATGGGAATGGCATTGATGTCAAGAGTGAGAATTCAGACAAGGGCAAAGCAGAGACCCCAGCAATAGGAGGTCATTTCTGGTCACATGAGGAGCCAGCCTCACTTGCTCATATGTGAGAGACCCTCTTTTTTTGTGGGGAGTCATATGATCATTTCACAGTCTCGCATGTAAAATGTATCACAGGTGAGAGTATTATCGGTGAATGTCACTCAATATTTTAGGATCCAGCTTCTACCACAGGCTTTGTCAGTGGCCAAACTGAGTCCTATCAGACTCTCCATGTTGAAGTCTTAACTCCCACATATCAGATTACAGCTCATATGGAGATAAGATTGTTAGAAAATAATTAAGGCAAGATGAGGTGGCATGGGTAGGCCCTAATGAGATCAGGGCCCGGACAGACACAAAGGGAAGACTGTGAAGACTCAGGGAGAAGACAGCCATGTCCAAGTTTCAGAGGGACCCTCAGAGGAACACAACCCAATTGTCCCTTGATCCTAGGCATCCAGGCTCCAGATGGTGATGTGACATATTCTTGATGTTTATGCTGTCCAGTCAATGGCTTTAATAAACCAAACAGGCTGGAGAAAAAAGAAAGGCTTCAAGAGACTGGGCATCATCAGTATTCAGGTGCTGGGGAGCTTTCTGGTTCCTTTTCTCTCTCTCTCTCTCTCTCTCTCTCTCTCTCTCTCTCTCTCTCTCTCTCTCTCTCTCTCTCCTCTCTCTCTCCTCTCTCTCCCCTCTCCTCTCTCTCTCTCTCTCTCTCTCTCTCTCTCTCTCTCTCCCCCCCCCCTCTGTATATATATATATCTTCTCTAAATGCAACTCAGAGGGACATTGCCAGTGTTCCTGTCCTTGGACACCTGTGCTTAGCTCCTCTCATTTATCCTAGCCCTATACTTTCTCTGTGTGTAGTTAACAGTTTGTGTTGGCATCTGTTCTCATGGAGACAGTTGTTGGTAGGGACCATTTAGCTTTGTAGCCACAGCACCATGTCTGACACATAGTGGGTAGACAATGAGTTATTTTTTGCCTGGAAACTCATACCCCAGTGAGCATGTCCTCTAAACAATATCTGCATGGCAGCAGCTGAGATCGTAATCTGACAGGATACAACCCTGTGTGGGCAGGCATTCCAGGTATGAGGAGTGAAGGCCTTGTTTCCAGAAGCCACAGCCCAAACACACCACTTGCCTTTTCCTCAGGGATGGGCTCTGTGAAGAAGCTGATTACGACAATGATGAGAGCAGTAAGTCCACAGAGGAGGAGGGCAAAGTACAGGTAGTGGAAGTCCTTCAGCACAGTTGGCCTCCCGTCCTCCTCCCCACAGGCTGGGGCCGAGTATGAGAACTCCAGAATCATACGCAGCATTCCCACTGCTAGGCCAAACATGAGGCCCCAGAAGGCACCCTGTGGAGAGAGTGGAGACACAGTCAAGGAGGGGGCAGACTGGGGTAAGGTGGGAGATCTTCGGAAGCAGAGACACTCAGCCCTAACATCTCTCTCTTACTTACTTATTTATTACAGTGAGAATTCCAGCCATCTTACCATCCATCCCATCTATACTCCATGTCTTCACTTATAAGACAGGCAGAGCACTATACTGAGTTGAGTATGAGCTGCAGGGCTGACTTGAGCCTATCAATGTGGGCACGCTGGCTCAGAGTTTTCCCATGTGCAATGAGAAGGAAGATTGGCAAGTTCTGAGTCACAGATGCTCAATATTCAAACACAACGGCACACATTTTTCTACTAAGCCAGGAACACCAGAAGCCTGTTTGCAGAATTCTGTGTTATGAAAATTAGAAATGTGAGCAGAGCTCCACCCTTTATTTTTGTAAAAGAAAGTCTCCAACCTTACATTATGCAATGTCTCTTGTGTCGCTAAACCACATCTGTTCCCAGTATGAACTGGTCAGATGACTGAGATTTTAACAATGAGATATTGATCTTGAATTAAACACTCTGGAATGAACAAGAGAACCCAGAATTCAATGGGCTTTGCTGTGTTCTGTGGTTGTCAGCAAGAATAGGTCTTGTCAGCAAGAATAGATCTCATAAGTGGCAGGTGTGTTGCTTGTGGAAGCATAAAGGGAAGGGTTCCCATGATGACCTTTGTCATGACCTTGAGTTCTCTCACTGGTTGTGTGGAGTCATGAACATGACATCCTTTAGCTTGTCAAGGCCCTTCTAACAGATTTGGGCCAGTGTCTTCTTTCTATCCCAAGATGTAGCCAGGGTTCCCATCCTGGCATCTCTACCTCCCTCCCGCACTTGTCAGAATTCAGTGTAGTTACAGGACATCTGTGTGTGAATCACCCCAGGAGTTTACACTGGCTTAACACTGGTGTCCTTGTTTTTGCTTTGTTTATGCGTAGAAGGATACAGGCTCACAGATGGAGCCTCAGGCGGTCATGCACTTTCACAATCCTCTCTTGTCCAGCACTTTCTCCCTCTACCACTGACCATTCAGAAATCATCCTAAATGCCACTTCATCCAGGAAGTCTTCCAGGCCCCTCTCCTAAGAGTCTTCCCTGGCTTTTCACTTTCCCAGAGACCATTGTCCTTTGCTATAATTGCTTGTTCAATCACCTTTCTTCCCTGTCTGCTCAAGATGGCAGACCCATGTGAACCCTGTAAAATAATACATTCTTGGAGGTGCCATATTTGAATTGATAAGCATTTTCTGGGCAAACAAGAGAATCTCTTAATAGTAAGAGTTAAAAACCTGGAGAAGGCAGGCAGTGGTTTTCTCATCTTGGGCCAAGATGAGCTACAGACCCTCACCCTATACTCTGTGACGTGAAAGGAAGGCGCTGGGGTGTTGCACTCACAGGCTCAGTGACCCTCTTGCAGAAGATGGCCAGCAGGAAGAGGGCTGTGATGGGTGGGGCTAGGTAGCTGGTGATAGATTGGATGTAGTCAAAGAGCTGTCCGCTGTTGGAGCTCTGGATGATGGGGATCCAGAGGATGCTGATGACTACCAGGAAGACTATGAACAACCTGTAGGAAGAGCACAGGGCACTCTGCTTACTGCATACGTGAGCATGGGAAAACTGGAGTGTGCATAAGAATCAGGAAGAGAGAGAAAGTGAGTGATCCCTGGGCCAGAGAAGGTCTGTGGGTTAAAAATCTCACATACCAAGATGCAGACATTTAGACACTTAAAGTCCTAGAAATGGGAACTTCAGAATTAACAAAACTTTGCATTCATATATTGGATGGCTTCAAGGTTTTTCTGTACACCCAACAATGAGGAATAACCCACACCTTCTACCCCAAACCATGCACTGAACGGTCTCTGCGAGGATGCCTTTCTCCTCTTTGCACCCAGCCCCGTCTAAAGAGGTTTGCTTCTCTAGAATGGCTCCAGGCTGACATTGGCCCTGAGTCTTTGCTTCGTCTCTTGACCCCTCTCAGATGGCCCTTTCTCTGGTTGTCTGATGTTAAAAATAGATTAAAAAACACAAAACAAACAAACAAACAACAAAAACCAGACGATGGTCTTTTCTTGCATGGGCTGCTTGCAATACTGTACATGACCTGGAGATGGAGCCCAAGTCACACTAATTGAGAACTCTAGGTCTGTTGGTGTGCCCGCGAGAGGAAGAAATTGAACTGCCTTTTCTCTCCCCTCCTTTCAGTCCACTTCCCCTTTCTCAGGCCCTGTTAGAGCAGTAACTGCCCATCTGTCCTCCTTGCTGCTCACTCCCTCTTTTGTCCTACGCTTAGACACTCAGGCACTGCCCGGCTGTGCGCAGACGAGCAGGCTGTAGGGTAGAAACAGAACACCTGGGAGAAATAGACCATGACTGTGAAGAGTGGGGTGTCTAATACCACATCTCGAACCACCAGAGAGGAGGGAATGTGTGCTTTAGTTTCAAAGCCAAGGCCATTTGGATTGTGAAGGGGGAGTTTTCAGAAACTACCTACCTTTAATCTATTGAGAATAAACAAACAAACAAAACCACCACTAAATTCTGTGTTAAAAACAAAAACTGCTACATTCAAGGTGAAATTCAAGCTTCATAGCTTGGTGCTCAAGGCTTGTGGGCTGTTCAAATACAATTTCTTTATGCACAGCTCTCTCAAGACTGCACTTCACTGTCTCTTGAAGTTCCCTCTTCGTTGTACGCTGAGCTACATCATGCATCCGTGTGTCCCTAGTATAACAGTGTGGCAAATGATGTATGTTCTAGGTATATCTGGTGAGTTAGATTAATAGCATTCTCGCAGTTCTGGGATAACAGACAGAACTGGCTCAACAGATTTTGGGGTGTTGAGATGTTACCCCACTTATCCTTAATCAGTCAGGGTTTACATCAGCAAGTGGTTCTGAACCTATGGGTCGTGACCCTTTGGAGGACTGAGTGATCCTTTCACAAAGGTCACATATGAGATATCATGTATATAAGACATTTATATTATGACTCATAATAGTAACAAAATTACAGTGATGAAGCAGCAACAAAAATAATTTTATGGGTAGAGGTCACCACAACGTGAGGAACTGTATTAAAGGGTGACAGCATTAGAAAGGCTGAGAACCACTGGCTTGCACACATTATCATCTCACAGTGACTGTGTAGATCCTGTACAAAAGGTACTTAAACAGGTAAGAAGAGACACCCCACCCACCCACCCACACCCATGGTGTTCCAAAGGGATAGAAGTAGCGTTGTTCTGGAGTGGGGCTTAGTGTAAAGTCACACAGAACCCACTGTTCTGACTGCTAACCTGGGGTCTATACTAGCCAGTCTTCACAGGAAGCAGGGATGGAAGAGGAGGAAGAGAGTTCCTCAGAAAAAGGGTGCTCCAAAGCATGGATCTGCATACCTGCCTACCACCATCAGCTCTTGCTCCGATGCCTGCCTGCGGAAGCGCTGCCACACATCTATGGCAAACAGGGTGCTACTACTGTTGAAGATGGAGGTGAGTGAGCTCATGAGGGCAGCCATGATCACAGCAATCATCAAGCCTCGCAGACCTGGGGAGAGACAGGGCTGACTGGAAAGCTGTCCATTTGAGGGCTCTCCAGAACAAGGAGATTGCTACAGTGTCACACAAAGCCAGGAGTCTTGGGGTGGGGAAAGGGATGCAGTGGGTACTGGTGAGGGTTCCATTTAGGGAAGACACATAATCAGGAGACCCACAGTGCTTGAGGCCAGGTCTGCCTCTGCTTTGTGGCCTTGGGTGGACCATTCCTGAGCCTTGCTTGGCCCTGTGCATCACAAAGTATGCATGAATTAAGGTGATAGAAGGTTTTCTACAGTCTTGATGTGTATCTTGGTTTCTAGCTGTGGATGGTAGTGGATCCCTGGGGATGGGAGTAAGAGGGTGGCTCTTAGCATTTAAACATTTATTAATTTTATTTATTTATTTATTTGTTTGTTTATATTTATCATTCTGCCTGCATGCCAGAAGAGGGCCTCAGATTTCATTATAGATGGTTGTGAGCTACCATGTGGTTACTGGGAATTGAACTCAGGACCTTTGGAAAAGCAGCCAGTGCTCTTATCTGGGCCATCTCTCCAGCCCCTAGCATTTAAACATTTTATGACATATTTTCTATACATTTAAAAAAAACAGTGTTTTGCATCACGATATGGTCATTACTTAAAGTTCTAGCCTTGGAGACAGAAACTTGAGTTGTTTTCTGGCCTTGTAGGTAACTGGCTAAATGAATGATCTTTGGACTAATGGCATTCTCTTCTTGGATCCATTTTTTTCTTCACTTGGGCACTAGAAGCATTGAAGCCTACACTAATATTTAAAGTGTCTATCTCTGGTGGTCAAGTTGCTGGAAGTGCAGTGGAGAGATGACCCACTGTTCTCTAACTCACCCAAGGCCTCTTTCTCTCCATATGTGCATGCTTAGCTAAGTCCTAGTGTCTCCCTGGAAGCCTTGAGGGCACTTTGTGCTCAAGGGTTCCAAAGCAAGGTGTCCTCCTCAGTCGTTTGCTTCCATTTGGCCAATAATGCCTTTCTAATTTCTCCCACCAGAAATCAACATTATTCTAGACCCTTCTCTCACCTCTCTTCCCTTCTTTTTCTTAACTGCTCGGCCCTAGGTGGATCTCCATATCTCTGCTATTTCTCTGACTGGCTGTAACTACCAGAGGAAAGCAATAACCACTCAGCTACTACCTTTCAGTTCCTTGGCTCCATATCATTACAAACCCACCTTCCAAAGATCAAGAATTGGAACCATCTTTGGGCCACTGTCCTTAATGCATGTTGAGCCATCAAATCCTGCCAATCTCACTTCAGAAATATCTTCAAATTCTTTCTCTTCATCTCTAAAACCACTGGTCTGGTCAAGCCATTTGAGCTGAATTCTCCAAGCACAGTGGTCTTTTGAAAGCACAAATCTAACTGTTGATGTTTGAATGGACCAAAGACACCCCAGTCCCTAGTGCCCTCCTTTTCTCTCAGAGAAAAACTGTCCTCCTGAATGATGTTTGGCCATGACATTCCATGGAAAGTTGCATTCATTCATCCTTTCTGCTAATGGTGCTTTGCATGAGCACTCCACCCTGGTCATTTGCATGTGCACTATCTCCCTAGGTGGTGTTTCTCATGTTCTTAGTCTCTGACAAGGCATTTCTTGTGACTCAGAAGTAATTTCTTCCTTTGGGGTAATTCTTTCTGACACTCTCCAGGCTTGGTCAATGACTCTTGGGGTCTTCTGGTCACCATGTCCTTTACTTTTGGGGAGCCCAGATATAGTCCCTGAAGACCACGTAAAGCCTGGGATCAGAAAACTGACTTTTGGCTCTGCATCTTCAATACCTGGAACACACATCAAGTACCTTAGGAAAGTTTGAGGAAGTTGTGTGTGTGTGTGTGTGTGTGTGTGTGTGTGTGTGTGTGTGTATACACGCATATGCTGGAGTGGTGGCAGAGATGGGTTTTTCCTATCTCTCTTTCCATCTATTTTGTAGTTCAGTCCATTCCAAGTAGTGAGTCTTGGCAGAGGTACTGGGTAGTGGAAAGGGCTTGGGTGTTGAGACTCACCCACAGGCATGAGAGCCATAACCAGCTTGGGGTAAGCAATGTTGGAACATCCCACTCTGGCCCCACACACTCTTTGACAGATGTCAGGGTCCACACATGCAACTTCATCTGAAAAAAAAAATGTATGAGGCCGCAAAAAAAAGAGAGATGTATGAAGCTATAGGAATATGTTCACTAGAGACTCTGACCTAGTCTAGAAGGTTAAGTGACAAGTGATCTGATTGCCTATAGATTTATGGCATATGAGCTATGTACTGCAAACCTTGTTTGAGTCCCTTGATAAAAGCAAGTATCCTTGGGAGGAACTAAGAATACCTTAATTGTTTCTTTTCCATATAAAGGGGGGAAAGTTTAAAACGGTTTTCAAATGTAGATTTCTACTACTCTAGCACAAAGTCTAAAATGCTCTCTATGTTCTCTTAATGGAGAAATCCTGCCAGCCCCTGTTCTGGCTCACTTATCCCAGGAGCGCCGTCTCCGTCCTGCAAATGCCTTACAAAACTCCAATACATAAAGAGCAGCATTAGCTCTTACCTGGGTACAAGGCCCGGCTGATCATGCCAGGCATGACAATGAAGAACATTGGGAGGACTTTTAGGTAGCCCCCCAGCACTGAGCCTCCCTTGGCATGTGAAAGACTCTTGGCGGAGAGAGACCTCTGCACAATCACCTGAAATAGTAGCAGCGAGGAAATGTCACTGAGTCAGAGAGGGGCTTAGCTTAGCGCAGGGGAGCCCCAACACTGCCCACTGCTTGCCTTCACTCAGTCCCAGGATAATGTCCAACCAACAGGTGCTGTTTGTTTATTGTTTTTCAGGAAGCCCCTGCTGGGGCAAGCCAGGCTGGGGATGTTACCTGGTCTGTGCACCAACACCAGGTGGCGAGGACTGTGAGCCCAAAGATGAGACCTGGCCAGGGGATGTCCCCATTCACAGGATCTCGAAGCATGTGGAAGGCATCGGCCCTTGGGAGGTGACAAGTGGTGTTGGGAATTGTGGCATTGGGGATGGCCTGTTTATAGAGCTGCTGCAGGCCTGGATACCAGCCGACCTCCCGAAAGCCTGTGGGAGAGACATGGTTGAGAAATGGCCCAGAAGCCCTATTCTTAGCCTCATGTGAGCCTCTGGGTTTGAACTGATAGGTAGATTGGGAATGCAATATGGTGCTGGGACTTGGATTCAAGATCCTCGGTTTGAAGTAGGGAGATTCCTGATTTTAAAGAGTGCTGGTTTGGAAAAAGTGTGTAGCTTTGTGCTACGGAAATTTCTAGGGTGCAAGATAGCGAGTTTTTAGATCTCTTTCTTACCCAGAAACATGAGGACCAGGGCTCCTCCCACCATGATCACAGTCTGTAGAGCATCTGTGTAGATCACAGCTGTGAGTCCCCCTAGGCACCCAAAGAAAGGATACATCAGTCAGCATCAGTGGGGACTTTCTTTATAGGTGCCTTCCCTATGTTTGGCTATACTGGGAGACCAAAGAAGATACAGAGGCCTCTTATCAGGGAACCCTGGTGACAGACTCTTCTCCATCTCATTTTTCTCTATCCCACCCAAGGATGATAGAGCTAGTTTCAGACCAGTGTGTTTTGATGTAACTATTTCTGTCCATGGAATGGTTTGGTCACTATACCAATGACTGCTTTGCCTCCCAAAGCCCACCGAGATGCCCCCTTCATTCAAAGACGACTTAGACATAAGCTCTTATGTCCTGGGCTGCTGTCCCAGAGTACCCACTTCTGTGCCTTGAAGGAAACAGCAGAGTGGGTTCATAGCTTTTGTGATGGTGACTACGGCCCAGACAGTAGTTCACTGATCGTCCATCTCATCCTTGTGTAGGTGGCCTTAGCATGATCCCAAGTCTCTCTCATTCCCTGCCTCTGTAGGGGTATATTTTTCATTTCTGCCCTTCCTATCTGCTTTTTCTCCTACTGTCTTTCCATCTTGATCTGTGTGCTCTCTCATGTTACATTTCTGTCTTTGCTAGTTTGTCTCTGTCTCTCTCTCTCACTGTCTCTCTCAAGATCACCAGTCTTCTGCCCATTTTGATCTTTATCTTTGCCAGTGAAAGCATCCTTTCTCACCTCATTATTTCTATATATCAATTTGACCTCACTTCTTACCAGCAATGGTGTAGACCGCTGTCACTGCCAGCAAGATCACTGTGGAGAGATAGAGGTTCCAGCCCAAGGCCATCTGGATGAAAATGGCTCCAGAGAAGATATCAGTCTGTAGAAAGCCAGAACCCCAAAGTCCATGCCACTTAATGATTCCAGAATGGTTGCTGTGGGTGTGTCACCAACCTTATCAGGTGTCCTCTGCCTGTCCTCAGCTGTCACCAAACAATGAAGACAACACTGAAGTGCTGTGCTTATGAGTTTGGTCTTGGCATTAAAGTGCCACACTAGGGAATGTAGGCTTGACCTTGCAGATATGGAGGCATGGTACAACTTAGAGTGAAACAACACTCTATAGTGCTTTGATTAAACAAAATCAGCTAGTCATGGAAGATTTATCAGTCTATTATGAAGGGAAGGGTAAATGATGAAAATAGAGGATGGAGGAAGTAAAGCTAGAAGCTGAAGATGGAGAAGGCAATATTTGGAAGGGGAGAATAATAACAGTGCAGGTTGCTGGCTGATCCATGACATAGAATAGGCCTACTGGGCTGGCTAGGCAGGCAACCATAGGTTCTGGATGACACACATGCTTGAGTTATTGTGGGGCTTGGGGTGTATAGGTTTTCTCTAAGCTAATAGTGTTTTTCCTCAAAATAATTTCATTGCTAGATCTAGAACCTGATTGATTCTATTCCCTTCAGCCTGCTTGTTTAGCCCATCACATGATTGTTTATAAACTGATTACAGAGTCTATAATATTATAGTGAGTGGGGACCTAATCATCTTGGGTTATGGTAGTCAAGATCTAGTTCTGATTCCAGACCTAGTCCTTTCTCTTTGTAGATTTGGATAATTCATTTGACATGTCTAGATTTGTTTTCTGAATTTAGTTCAATAAAGTGACATTAAATATCTTTCTGGCTCCAACATTCTAGGCTATTAATAGTTGCTGAATGAAGAATCAGCAATTAATGGAGAGATAAAGGTACAGATTCTAGTTTGATAGTTTTTGGAGTGAAAGATGAGTATTCCCTTAAAACATTTATCCTTCTTTTAAGATTGCTCCACATCTGGACGGATGCATTCTCTGAAGTCGTGTGGATCCATTTTTCCTTCCTTCTATCCTTCATTCCATCCACACATGCTTTCATTTTATTCCATCCCTCCATCCTTCCCACTCACCTTCATTCCCGTCATCCCTCCCTGCCATTGTTCAGCTCAGCATAAGCCACCTTGGAGTCGTACCCACCGATATTTTGGTGAAGATGTAGAGCATAAGAGACAGGACTGACATGTACACCTGGATCCTCTGTCCCCCAAATCGTTTCTTCAGGTACTGTGGCATAGTGACCACACCAGCTGCGATGTACACAGGGACAAAGATCCAGCCCAGTGCCAGAAGCAAGAAGGTTGCCTGGAAGAACATAGAAAAAGTATCTCAATTGTAGAAAAGATGGCAGATTCCCACAGGAGGTAGCATGTTATGTGAGAGAGCCCTGAGCAAGGAAATGAAGGACCTGGGTCCTCATCCAAGCTTACTTGTATAACTTCGGCTGAGCTATTTTTTCCTTTTTAAGGCCTTGATTTCATCATCTATATAACAGGCCCTTTGTTCACCACACGTTATCCCAAGTTCCTCTAAGATATGTTTCCTCTCTGAGACGAGGCACAGTTGAGGTTCTGACCCTCAGTGCCCTGGAACAGTCAGGTCAGCTTGCTTACATTCCACTCGAAGCCACCCACAGCAAGGCCTCCAGCAGCCCCTGTCCCAGCCAGGCCAATGAACAGGCCACTGCCCACATTGCTGGACATCAGAGATGCTCCGATCTGCAAGACACAAGTGAGGTTAAGAGTCAAAGGTCAGAGTTAATTTAAAGCAATCTGGGCCTAGGACCATTAACAGTGAGAAAGCAGCTAGCAGCTGTGATTTCTGAGACACTGCCTAAGTAAGTGGATCCATTCCAAGGGTTTTTCTTTTTCCTCCTAAGGGAGTATCTGGACGCATCAGTCATTTCTCATGATCCCTGTAGGATGTTAGGGTCTGGGAACTTGGAAGCCTACAGATGAAGGTTCCCAGTCCTTAGATCTTCCTGTTCCAGATAACCAAACCTTTCAAAGAATCCTGAAGGCTGTCATGGTTTTCTCTACTCTTTAGAGAGCAGAGAGTGAGCTGTGGTGGGTAGACATCGTGAACATCACCAAAATGGATGAGCAAAATTAGCTGGCATTACAAGTGTGAGTGAATGTGAGACTAAGTGAGCAAATGAATAGGTGAGAGTTTGTGGGAGTCTTTATACGTAAGATTATGTGAGCAAATGAATTGAGAGTGAGAGGGGACAGTACATGTGTGCACTGTGAAAGTGCATGTGACTGTTGGCTTGTATGAATGTGTGTGCATGATTGCCTTAATGTGTGGGCATGTGACTATGAGAACGTGAGAATGTACGAGCACATGAAAGAAATGTGAGAATTTGTGTGACAGTTTGGTGTGATTGGGTTTTTAGGTAGGCCTGAGCACCCTTTCTCTCACTTTGGGAAGAGAAATTTAGTTTTTAAAGATCTGTGGAAATGTAGGGTCAGTTTCTGGAGACTGTTGGGAGCTCACTCATTATTTTTACTTCAGTGTTCTTCAGTACTGAAGTGTAGGCATCACTCTTTCTAGAAAATAATTTCTACTTCCTATCCACCCATTGTCTGAGACTCAGCAGCTTCATCAAGCTGTGAGTGACCCCAGTGATTCCTCTACTACAGGTTTGACTATATTGTTCATAAGTCTTTAAGCCTACTCAGCTATGAGCATCTCTATAGCATGGAAGCCCATCTATGTCTTGATAGATCCAGTGCCCAGCATAAGGCCCACACCTGGAAACAGAGCAGGGAATTTCAGCTTTGCCTGGGTAAATGAATACCAAGTTGAAAACACCAAGTGTTGTTAAGATGATTTATTTCTGAGGTCTTTTAAATTATTTCCCTGTGCATGAGAAAGACTATAAAGAATATGAGCTGCTTTGTCCTTTGAATGGCAGCTGAAACATCTTTCTCTTAAGCCTGGATGCCTCAACTGGGTAGCTGTCAATCCAGCAGCTCCTCTTAGGTGGCTGGCCAGACTGTTGCCTCAAATGCCTTATGGATCCATCGAGGAAGCTAACACTATGGTGCTGTGGAAGCCACAAACGGCTGCTTTAGGAGGCTGGGCAATGGTCACGACCACTTCAGGAAACATGAACCAGGCTGGAAAGACCACACTTTGGGCTAGACCAGCCTCAGTGAATGATAGATAACTCTACTTGTCTTAAAGCTACTCAAATAACACAGGAGGAGCAGCACCTCCCCAGGGACGTAGAAAAAGTCTGTGATTGGTGCAGTGTGAGGCTTGTGATTGCTTCTTATATGATGAGTGTGACTAGTGTCATTGGCAGCTGTGTGTAAACAAGGATGTTAAGTGTTGGAATTATATTTGGAGTAAAAGTGTGCTTACTTTTTCTCTGGCCATATAAAGTTGGCTAGTTGTCATTTTTCCCAGTTAGTTTGGGAACCTTTTCTGTGTACTTCCCCAAGCTCCCCAATGCACCTGAATGATAAAACATTTGGCTGAAATGGTCTCTTTTCCTACTCAGGGAACATGGCTGGTTTGTTGCATGAAGAACAGATATTAGATGACAGAACACACCATCTTTAGTGGTGAAAAGGCTATTCCAAGTTCCAGAGGCCCTCTGAGAGATAAGGACCCTGATATTCAAAGCTCTGACACAGAACACTAGGCTGAAGAGTTACACATACAAAACATTGAAGTCAGAAACCACTAGACTATAATGGGACCACTGAGGAACCAAGAAGCTGTGAAGTGCTGGATGGCAGCTGAGAGTTCAAGACTGTAAATCTGGACCACTGTAATAGCTTGAGAAAGACACCAAGGTTTAACAAGTTGAGGGCGCCAATACCCAAAGCTCAGGATCTGTAACTTTATGTACTCCTTGGGTATTGGGGCTTCAAGCTCAGAGCAACAACCTCTATCCTGAACAAGAACTCCCTGGTTCTAAAGGCTGGGCCCATGAGACTTCAGTTTTACAATATAGAGAGCTGTAAGCTTCTGTTTGGAATCCTGGCTTACAAACTTCTGGTACTGAGTGCCATCAACACTAAGCTTTCTTCCTCTTTATGATTCTTATTTGGATAGAACAAGCAAGCAAGCAAGCAAACAAACAAACACCCTAGACAGCCATCTGCAGCCATCTGTGATACACATAGGAAACATCCAGAGGAGATCGCTCAGGCTTCTGGGTGGATTGGGGCAAGAGAAGAATCCAGAGATGGAAAAAATAGTAGGAGGGTACTAATGTAGTTCTGGCAAAAAAAAGCTGAGATGAGTTCGTGGATGGCCAAAGCTGAGACTGTATCCTGGGAGGAGAAGGAAGAAGGTCAACTCACTGGCCACCAGGTCATGGATCTCCCAGCCAGGAAGTAGCCACCAATGGTCCCTCGGCTTGCACGGATAGATGACTGGAAAAAAATATGAAAAGATGTCAGTACTTTCAAAGCCTCTTTACAGTATCCATCTTCCAATCTGATTGACTGCTCCCTTGGTTCAGGCACTGTGAGGATAGTGAGGCCAAGAACTGAGCTTGAGCAGAGCTGCCTGCATATTGATGCTGTCAGAATTTTTAAACTGTAGGTCTGTGGGAGAGTCAAGTCCTCTTTGTCAGTTTTGCTCCCTGTCTATTTTTCAGGACTGATGGGAAGAGCAAAGGAGGCAGAGGCTATCCAAGGTCTTTAGAAATAGCAACATGCCATGAAAATGTTCCGGATGGTAATTGTTCTCCTCATTCTTCCATCTCTTAGGAGCTCATTCCAAAAGATGGGTTGGAATCTGTCCCAGGTGCATGGTGACCAGCTTTCCTTTGAGCTAGCCTCTTTTCTTCCCAGCTAGACTCCCACATTGGAATGAGTACTGTTCTAGCCATTACCAACAAGGTCTCTGACCACTGGGCAAAATGAAGAACTCTATTTAGGACATTACTTGATATGGTCTGGAGTCAGCACACCATGGAGCCCCCCTGAGGGTCCTGGTAGGAGCCAGTAGGTGGTCAGTCGACAGCTTGTCTTAGGTTGTAAGTATAAGAACATAAGCCCAAACTTCTTGGTCAAGACACCAATAGGACTGAGATGATAGGTGTGCACTCTCCATGTCTATGGCACTGATGTGAAGAAGAGGGTGTAAGAAAGTTAGGCTTAGGGTGCTTAGGGTTGGTTTGGCAGGGCGTGATGGGAGTCTGCAGTGTGGGGTGATAGTGAGTAAGGGTATGTTGCAATTTGTGTTTGAAATGCTCCAAAGGCTCATGTGTCAAGTACTTAGACCCTGGTGTACTATCAGACATGGGGGTTTTAAGAAGTGTTTGCATTATGAGGATTCTGACCTAATCCATATACTAACACATTGGTTCAAATTTAATTCAGCTATTGGGAAGCAATCAGAACTATGGAAACTGGGCCCTGATTAGAGAAAACGGATCATGATGGGCATGGGTTTGAAGGTTGTGTCTTATCACCAGCATCTTCCTCTCTCTCTGTCTGTTTCCCAGCATCCGTAAGCCTCCTCCATTACATGCTCCTGTGCCTCCTCATACATTCATTGTAACTGAGTCAACTGACCATAGTCTGAGGCCCTGAAAACCTGGAGCTTAAATACATCCTCACTTCTTTCAGTTGATTTACAAAGTTTTGTCACAACAGAAAGCTGACACAGGAGTAGAAGTTACTTTGGAGTGGGAGGCAACAAGTCTGACTAGATCTAAGAAAAGAGAGATTCTTAAAGTAGAGAAAGGAAAAAGGAAAAGTGAATTAAGTAGTCACTACAGAGTGATACACACATGTACAGGGCCTGGAATGTGCTAACCTTTGCCTAGAACATTCCTGTGTCATCCCTGATCCTCTTGGTGGTAGCAAATTCATCTTACAGATGAGAAATTGAGCTACATGGCAGGAAAGGACTTGTCTAACCCACACAGGAAGTAGGGTTCTCAGATGAGTACCTCACAGGACCTGTTGAGCTCCTGTCTGCCCACTTCTCCCTTACCAAGCCTGAGGATTGAGAGCTAGTACCTCCCCTCATGCATGAGAAGACTGAGGCTCATGGGAGCTCCTGACTATCAGAGACTAAGGTGCTAATCTGCCTCCCAGCAGTCTGAAGGTACCGGCCTTTCAGCGGAAGCCTGTGGTAATATCAGCAGCTGTTTAATGCCTGCTCCCTGCATGGCAGGCCCTGTGCCAGGTGCTCATTTGTGCCCTGTCACTGGGTGATTTTAATTTGCAACAGTATCAACCTGCAAACAGTCTCAATTGCTGAGAGGTTTCCACACCCCCAGGGCCACATGGCTCTGACAGCTGGAGTAATATCTGGGATCAGGGTTCTCTGACCTCAAGCAAGGCCTTGCACTTGCCCTCAGTTTTGTGGTTTCTGTGAACAGCAGGAGCACTGGAATCTGGAAGGTGCTATCCCCTGAGAGAGCGTGAGTCCAAGCTTCTTGTTCAAGTCACTAATAGAAGTGAAGGCAGGCTGAGGGTCAAGCCTTCTCTGAGGTAGGAGTCTTGGGGCAGAGGAAAGGAGGGTTAAAGGGGCTGGGGGTCAGAGTTGCTAGCCTGTCTTGCCTCTGGCTCACTGTATATCACTTAGGCAGGCCCTCTCTGGGCCCCAGTCTCCCATATACCAGATGGGAGTGGCTGATTCTTAATGCACATCATGTCAGCTATCTATGGCTGGGTATCCTTTTCTTTCTTTCTTTCTTTCTTTCTTTCTTTCTTTCTTTCTTTCTTTCTTTCTTTCTTTCTTTCGTCACTTTTTACCAAGCTGAAAATGAGAGGTGTCTCTGCCTTTCTGCCAGGCTTCAGCATTACTGAGTTCTCACTCACCCAGATCCCCACAGCAAGGACGAAGACAAAGTAGATGACCACCACTACGATGTCATAGGCGTGCAGGCTGACTCCAGAGCCCAGTGCCGAGTGTGTTGCTGTCTCAGCCCCATTTCTAGCCACTGAAGCTCCAGGCTCCATTGCTGCTAGCTCCTTGCTCATCTGGTTCTCAGGAGGCTGGACTTTGATGTCCTCCTGGCTTCATTCCTTTCCTTTAATGATTAAACAAACCCAAGTATCATTAGCCTTTAAGAAAGTGAGGAGTCCTGCTGGCATGTGAGGTCCTGCCCACTTTTCTCCTTACTACAGTGCCTTCCCCTGCATGATTTGCTCCCTCCCTGGATTTGCCTGCTGCCGTTGTATACACCCACATGCTCGCTTGTGTATTTGCATAGACACACTCTTTAGAAATCAAAGTACCCAAGCAGCTGTTTTGTGGAAGAGAAATTGAAGGAAGTGAATGTGGAACTGAGGCTGAAGTTCAAGTTCCTCAGTCATCAGTTTAGTGCAATTTTCCTTTACCGAATCCTTTACCCAATAAAGAGGGAGTGGAGGGAAGAGAGAGGAGGACTCTGTGATCATTCCTGTAATGCCACTGCTGCCTCATGTACCCTCATCTCCAACCCTCACCAAGGTTCCCTCTTTTGTACTGGAGGGAACTGGGACCCAGGAAAATCTGACATATTCTTGCAAAAGATCAAGGCCATTTGTGTCAAGGCAGATTGAATTTACATCTTCTGATACTTAGTCTGCATTTCTTGTCTCAGGCGGTGATGGGTGAAGTGGGTGAGGTTAGCTTCTACCTAGGAATAGGCAGAGTTCACTGAGGAAGTCTGTGTTCTAAGATTTAGACAGCTGTGATTCTGCTCCCCACCATGCCTTTTTTTTTTTTTTTTTTTTTAACCACACTTCCGATGACTTTGGGCAGTTGTCACTGAATTTAGGTGCCTCCTCATGCACTCTGCTTACCTCCCTGCACTAAGGAGACTAGAATGTACTTCCAAGATCCTCTGCAAACTCTGGGCTATTTGGAGGTCAGTGCTAAAATAAGAGAAGCCAGTATCAGCCACCATTTAGCCGACAGTCCCAAATACCAGGCACAAGGTATGTCTGTTAATATCATCCTGCAATAGCTACACTTGGACCGTTTACTTTGTGAGTGATGTATTACTATGCATTTGCAGGCCAGTTGGGGTTGGGGTGGATAAAGGGGCCACACTGACCATCCATTTCCCACCTCAGTGTGCTGTGAGAAACATAGGGAATGTAGGGAACAGATTCTCTTCGCCTTTAATTAGGGGATAAAGAAAGTAAAAACAAAACAAAACAAAAAAACAGAGCTGTGTACTTTTTTGAATTGGTCCTCTAGCCCAGAATAACAGCTATAGGTCATCTGGAGCCACAAAGAGTTGGACAGGGATCTGCCAGGGGAGCCAGCTGGAAAATGTACAGCACCCATTTGGGTTAGAGGCCAGAAGAGCAGAGAGGCAAGACTGTCTTTGGCATGTATTTCCATGTATGTAAGTGCTTATCATGTAAATAAAAGGGGGTAAGGAGTTCAGTTATTGTTAGCAACTTCAGTAAGTGTGAAGGACAGCCCATGGCATGCACTTGGTTGGAGGGCAGTGGGAAATGAAGCTTGCAGTAGCACGGTTGCTGTTAGGGACGCACAGAGGTTAGGTGTGAGCTCAGGCCACTGAGAATGTCATAATGCTGCCTGCGGCTCATTCTTTCAGAGAAGGATGAGGGTATAGCACAGCCAAGAGAGCTGAGCTCAGAATGTTCTGCCCTCTCCACTCAGAAAGGCCATCTGGGCCCTAAGGGCTCTACTGCCTAGGCACCCTACAGCATGTCATGTCCCCAGCTGCCTCCTCAGAAGTGTCTAAGGCTGAGCTAGGCTTTGGAGTCAGTCTAATCCTAAACCAGCAGGTTTGGTCCATATCAAAGCTGACAGAGACTGCAGTGAATGCTGCATCCTGACAGCCAAGGACCTGATGTGTCTTGGGGTCACATTGAGGGACCCTGAACACTCCCAGGGACATCCCCAGGGAATAGCTGACCTTCTGCCTGTTCTAAGTTCTCCAGAAAAGCCTTTTCAAGAGAGCCCTCTCAAGTCAGAACTTCTGGGCCAAGAGCATCTCTCCATCCTCCTCTGATTGCAGCTCCCAGTCTTGGCACCAGCATTTCCAAGAAGCCAGCTCTAGAGAAGGCAGGTTGCACAGGGAAGAGAAGTCTGGCTGTTGGATGAGGACTAAATGAATTATTGAACACTCCGAGGCTCTTGGCATTTCAATTTCTTAATAACACCTCAATTGAGGCTCTCTGTTCAGACTCAAAATGTCAGAATTTCCATGTAATTGTAACCAGAAAACGGCCTGAATTTTAACATAGGAATGTGAGAGGAATGTCCCAATGAACAACAGACTTAAGAAAAATTGCTCTTAGGATTACCGTAAGTCTCACCTATTCCACCTACAGCTCACAGTGCATGGGAGATCAGACCCATATCTAGCATCTTATCTAGGTACCCTTTAGGCTTTCTACTGGGTCTTTATTGAAGATTTTGGAATTCTTCCTGGAATCCTGCCCAGTGGATCCCCCTAACTTCTCAGCCTCATCATTCTTGATCACCAGCTATCATTTCCATCCTTTCGGACAGCTCATACCTCCCATGCTCCTAGCTGTTCCTGATATGTCTGTCATGTTATTTTCCCTTTGGTCATTCTGCAGGGTACAGGTGGAAGGTGGCCCTCCGAGCTGTCACAAGGCATTGTACTTTGGGCATCTTACGGGGGCCTCTCCTCTGCCCCACACTCCTCAGAGTCAGGATCAGAATCCTTCCTCTGCCTCCTTGGTTCTTGGCTGTATGATGGGGGTAGGGGAAGTGGGGGTTCTGAATGAAGCATGCTTGCTCTTGTCTCTGGGATTTTTGTGAGTGCCGTGTTCTCCATCATCACCTTTTCTCGGAGGCATCCTCTGGACCCCTGTCTGGGAACATCCTGAGGTCCAGAACACTCCTGCTTATTTCTCGAAATGAAAACGCTGATTTGGGACCCGGCTGCCTTAAACGTGAGATCCTAGAGGTTTAAACTGTCTTATTTTTATGCATGTCTCTCTGACTAGATCAAAGCCATTGAGGGGATGTAACGAGACTGGCCTTTTAGAAATACCTCTTGAGGCCAGGGTTGGTGAGAGGCAAGAACGAAACACCTGGTGCTGCAGTGAAAACAGAAGAAGCCATGGAGCAAGGTGGAGATTGAGAGGTCCTATCTACCTGTTCTCACCGAAGAGGATATGGTTCTCTTCCTTCGACTCCCTACCACTCAGGAGTCCTTCTTAGTCCCCAGGGCCACAAGTGTGGCCCTCCATTTTGATTCATTCCAAAGGACTGGCATTGCCCCCCAGAAAAGGTCAGTTGGGAGCTTTTGACCAAGGGAAGGAAATGCTGATGGAGAAGCCTTGAGAACATGGCCTCAGATGCTTGAGCATACAGTAGTACCCGGCCCTTCCCTTCTCCATGTGCATACAATCAGTCCTTTTATAAAAGGGAAGGCCCTTTCTGCAGCTGCCTACAAGTTTCCTGTCTCTTGCAGGGTTCCTTATCTCAGTGATTCTGGGCAGGCCCTGTGTACCTCCTGCTGGCCTGCACCCAGGCTACGTACAAGTCCTTCCTGTAAAACTACTCTTTGTCAGGATCCCTGCTGACAGCTTCCTCCTCCACAACAATGAAGGGTAGGAGACTAAGGTTTACGATTACTGCTTAGATGACTGGATCACTGAAGTCACAAATAGTAGCATATGGACATCTCAGTTGGCTTTATTAATACTACTTTTAGGTGGAAAAAATATTCGTTAACTTCTGCGGCTTGTTTGGGTTTTGGATTTGGGCTTGGATGACTCTAAAAGTGCTCAGCACCACTGTCCCTTTTCTCCTAGCCCTATGACTCCAAAGAGAGAAGAGAGAATGACTATTCCTCCTTGTGATTGGACAGAGATCAGCTCTGAGTTGTCCGTTCCAATGTGAGTTCTGAGCAGGGTGCCAAGGGAAACAAACTGGGTACAGGAGGTCATCCCCACACCCCACCTGGGTCTTGGTTACATGTCTGTGATTTTCACTGCAGTCTTCACTCCTCCTCCCTGCCCTTTTCAGTTCTCAGACCCGCAGGCCCGAAGATGCTGTTTTCACAGGTCCATATGGTTTAGTTCAAACCCAAAGCTCATTCACACTCCAGTACATCTGGGCCAGGCCTGTGTCAGGCTGTGCCATTAGCAACTGCAGAGGCACTACCCTTCCCGTGGGAGTACAACACCAGCAGCACTCCACCATAGAGCAAGGTGCTCTCATGGCAGAGAAGGAAGAGTTGAGACTGGATCCTGGCAAGGGAATCACATGGTCTGTGAGGACAGAGTGGATACCTGCTGTCTTCTTCATGGGTCTCTCTCTCTCCAGCTGCTAAAGGCCAAGTTTCTGGAAGTCTCCTCTGTCCAGATGGCACCCGAGGAAGAAATGAAATCCTATGTGCACAAGATAGGATAGATGCTTAGTTCTAAGAGGAAAGGAAAATTTCCTAGCCACGTAAGTCTGTGAAAGATGGTGACAGAATACCGGGCATGGAGAAAAGAGGAGGAAGGAAAAGAGGAAGATTTATATTCTAGCCACCAAAAACATACCTGCACAGCCTAAGCTGGTCAAAATCTCCTGGGTTCAGTGTCTGAGCCTCTCCTCAGTGGCATAGCATGGTCTTTAACAGCTTCTCTTAGTCACATAAGACTGAGGAGGAGCAAGGTGGCAGGCCTGGCCCCAAATCTCAGTCCAGTCACTGGGCCTTGGCTTCTGAGGGCCAGTGCCTGCTCTTGTGGCAAGGTGTGGTCCTGGAGTAAAGCGAGCACACTCTGCCTGGGTTCAGAGTTGCCCAGGCCCCCAGGGGAGGTGGGAAGAGAGACACAGCTCAGTATGAGACTCTGTCAGTGTTGTAGTCACAGGCTTTCCTCACACCTGGGCAAACTGGTTTCTCAAGGCAGGAAGGCAGCATTTCAGTTTCCACAAGAACAAATCTTGGCTTCTAATGTGTACCATGACATCTTTGCTTGAAACATAGTAAGGAAGCACAGGTAGAACACTCTCACGTCGTGCTTCAAATGTGAGCTTGATGGAGCTAATCATTTTACAATGTAAAATGATAAATGTTAAATGATTACATCAAGCCATCACATGTTGTATAGGTTCTTTTTGTTAACTATGTGTTTATTCCCAACATAATATTTTTACTGATTACTTGAGAATTTCACATCATGCAACCAGTCACACAAACTTCTCCATCTTCCCATGTCTGTTCCCTCACACTTGTGACCCTCCCACAAAACCACAAAAGAAGAAGGAGAAGAAGAAGAAGAAGAAGAAGAAGAAGAAGAAGAAGAAGAAGAAGAAGAAGAAGAAGAAAAAGAAGAAGAAGAAAAAGAAGAAGAAGAAGAAAAAGAAAAAAAAAGAAAAAGAAAAAGAAAAAAGGAAAAAAAGAAGAGGAAGAAAAAGTCCATTTTATATTGGTCATATACTCGCTGGAGCACGGTCAAAATCCCAGTGGCCAGCCCACTAAGGAAAACTGAGATCTCCTCCACCTGCACCCCTGCCAGAAGCCTTCAATTGTGGAGAACTACACTTCAGCATCCTTAGCACAATTTTAAAAATTAATCCATTCATATTACATCTCAATTGTTAGCCCATCCCTTGTATCCTCCCATTCCTCCATCCCTCCCACTTATCCCCTACTCCCTTCCCCTATGACTGTGATGGGGGGGGAACCTTCTCCCCTTGTATATGCTCATAGGGTATCAAGTCTCTTCTTCATAGCCTCTTATCCTCCCTCTGAGGGCCACCAGGTCTCCCCATCAAGGGGATGCTTAGCACAATTTTTAAGAGCTCTCTTTGATGGCTTCCTTTTTAGTCTGTTACTCTGTTGGGGGTATGGGGTGGATGGAGGTAGGAGTTGTCACAGAAGCCTTCTATCATCTTCTTTCTCAGCTGTGCATCTGCAGTCATCGGTACCCCTGCATGAGTAGTTTCCTTGCTCTTTCCATCACAAGCATAAATCCTGGCCTTCTCCATGGTCTCAGGCATCGGCTTGTCCTAAGGACCTCCATATACATCAACATGGCCATCTGCTGAAGCATAGGCCACGTACTAGCATGGCCTCCAGAAGAAGTACAGACCATGGAGGTCTTTCAAGGAGGTGCAAACCAGTGAGTGGACCATTCTTCATCTCAAGCACCCTTTTGCTTTACAGAGTCAGGGAGATGGTATGGCTGGACAACTTCTTCAAGGGCCAAGTGTGTGCAAGTCCCAGGCTGCTGTTTCACACCATCCTTCTGACCCTACTGGGTAACAATCTGTTCCTCCATCAGCTGCGGCCTTCTCTCACACCCATCACAGCTGTTATGTCTACAATTCCACCTCTGTCCACCAAGCATGTATCACTGCTCTTCTAACTTTCCCACATTTTCATCACATATTTGTTCATTGTAGTGGCACTGGAAGCTGCAGTGTGTCACACAGCATACCCTTTTGCCCAGACAGCTTCACATACAAATGTTCATTGCAATGAGGAGTCATTGGTCTGTTTTAAGGCCTCTGGATTCTGCTCCACCATCAGTACAGGACTTTACCTGAGACTCCTCTCAGATATCCTGCTGTTGAAGTGGACATGGAGATCCTGAGGCACACCAGGAGCTCATAGATGGAATAGATGTTGAGGTGAACCACTCAAAGCCATGGATCTGGTCCTGGGTAGTAGCTGAGTTGGTCAGCCTGGGCTCCCATTGGGCCAGCAAGGGTGGGGCCCACTCTCCTACCTCCACCCATGGAGCTGCATTTTAGTAAGCCTGCAGAAACTAAAATCAAATTCTTCCATATCTTCCCTGTATACCACACGAGGAAGTGATAGCTGAAAGAGGAAATAGAGCCAGTTAGGATATTTGGAGCGGTGTTGGCATTGGACCGCAGCTCAGGCACAGGTGTGAAAGGCTGTCCCACCAGAACTCCCTTCCCCCATCTTTTGGCCGCTTGTTCAGGGAAACTGAGGGGTAATAATGAAGATGCTGCCTCTAAAGTAGAGCAAGCACAGATTCATTTAAGTGCCTTCACTCACTAGCAGGACCAGGGCGCAAAGCACTTTGCATTTCTTTCCCCTTTTTGTCCTTTAGCAGAAGATATTGCCATCTCACAAGCTGGCTAACAGCATAAAAGTGGTAGAGAAAGTGTTTTTCCCTTGGCAGTCATGGCTCTTTCTTGAGGTCCCAGCAGAATTTCAGAAAGGAGTGTGATAGCCTGTTTTTAAAAAATTAATATTTTATTAATTTATTCATATTACACAATTAATTCATATTACACAAAACAATTTTTTATGGCCTGTTATTGCAGCTCAGAGAAGCAGAAAACTGAGCCCTAGGTAGTACTTGGAGGAGTATCTAGTGCCTATTTCCTGTGGTGGTTTGAATAAAAATGGCCCCATAGGTCCAAAGAGATTGGCACTATTAGGAGATGTGACCTTGCTGGAGTAGGTGTGGCTTTGTTGGAGACAATGTGTCACTAGGGATTGGGCTTTGAGGTCTCAGATGCTCAAGCCATGCTCAGTGAGGCAGTCTTGTTACCGCTGCCCGAGGATCAGGATGGAGAAGTCTCAACTCCTTCTCCAGCACCATGTTTGCCTCCAAGCTGCTGCCATGCTTCCCTCTATGACAATAATGGACTAAACCTCTGAAACTGTAAGCCAGCCCGAATGAAATGTTTTCCTTCGTATGAGTTGCCTTGGTCATGGTGTCTCTTCACAGAAATAGATACTCTAGCTGAGACAACGTCCAAGACTTTGCGTTTGTAAAATGGGACGATAACACATGCTTCCTAATCTGTTGGAAACATTAAATGCGATAGTTAATAAATAAAGAACAAGGTGCTAAAATGGGACCTTTCCTGTCTCACCTGCTGCTACCAGGAAGTAGAATTCAAGGGACTCCAAACCATCATAGGCCATTGCTTTTCCTCCTCATCACCTGCTAGGACTTGGTGGTAAGACGCCATTGCTGAAGGCACTGTACACTTTGGACACAAGACTTGAAGAAACTGAGTTGGAACTGATCTGGAAGACTCTTCCTTAAGGAATGACTCTCCTAGTTTCTAAAGTTTCTATGCAAGCTATCAAGGGAGAAAAGTAGTCAATAATCTTGCCTCTCAGTAAGTCCTGTGAACCACAATAATGGCCAGGCAGGCAAGAACATTTAAAGAGTAAGCAATAGCATATAATTGGGCTAGAAAGGCTGCCCAATTAGAAGGAATTTATGCCAGATTCTGTAGACCTAACCAACAGCCATGACTGGTAAGGTCAAGAACAAACCTTGAAAACCTATTTTTCTGCCCTTTTCCTAAACTGCACTCAAAATGGTTATCCCTATACCCATACATAAGTGAGGCTATCATGCCTCATCTAAGATGCAGCAAACACAAACCACTAGAAGCTCACAAGTCATCAAAATGAGGTACCCAACACACCACATATACCTAAGGCTCAGGGAACATTAGAGGAGAAGGTTGGGTTAGATTGTAAGAACAAGAGGATCATGGGTCAGCTGTGAGACAGCGTCTTCCATAAGTGACAAGGAAACTGCATAAATGAAATGTCAGTAATATGGCTGCCTAAACAAAACCTGAGCAATGACACCACCCTTGACATTCCAACAAGAATGCGGGAAATCGTAGGAGACTCTACTCTTAGATGAAGAGTGACAATCAAGTGTTGGGTGCTGAGAAAGAGAAAGTCAGCCCTCTCTAGGGATGAGCTCCTTGATAAGTTGCTTCATCCCACGTGGTCATGGCTACATACATATGTATACACATCATACTAAATGACCTCAATTCTCTCTCTCTCCGTGTGTGTGTGTGTGTGTGTGTGTGTGTGTGTGTGTAAAACGATAATTAAATAGGCCATGAATTTGAACGGGAGTATGGAAATGCAGAAGGAATTGTAATTGGAAGAGGAATTGGAAGAAAGAAATGATGTAAATCTCATTCTCATGCATAACATTTTAAAGCGCTTAAAAATGAAAAAAAAAAAAAAAAAAAAAAAAAAAAAAGAATGTTTGCTCTAAGTCCCTTGGGATATGCTCATGTAGTCAAAGAAACCTGTTGATTTCACAAAACTCCCCAATCATGAGCACTTGCACTTTCCAAATATGTTCAAGTTAGAACCAGAAAAAAGCCTGGCACTTGGAATTAGTGTATCTGAGGTTTGATTATATATATATATATTTTGCGATATTGTTTGTGAAGCTTTTGGAAAATTACTTGTTTTCTTCCAAGATTTTTTTTGTGATCTAGAGAAAGAAACAGTGTATACTGTGGGAGTTTTGTGAATATCGGAGCAACCAATTGCACGCCTCAGCTCTGTGGTTATGCTTTGTAACAGGTGGCTAAGTGCCAAACGCCTGGGTGAACACCTGCCACTCATGATTCCCCATGAGATAAGAAATAAGGAAACCAAGAGCTTGTGTTTATTTTTTGTGTGTCATTTGTAGGAAGATGGAACAGCTTGGAAAGTCCCTTGAATTTTAGAAGGTGCTTTGTATAAGTTCACAGCATATCCCTTCTGTGTACATTATTGAAACTTGTTTTCTCAATATTGACTTTGAACGTGCAATACCAACAATTTGCCACAAGGTGGCGACATGAGTAAGGCTTCAGCATCTTCTACCTGGTTTGTATTGAGAGAAAAGAAGCAAAGCAAAGCAGAGAAGCAAAGCAAAGCATTTAGGTGATGTGTATATTATGAGTGAGCCCGTCAGTCTGGAGAGTTCAGCATTACATAGTACTGGCTGGGTAGCTGGAAGTCTGAGCGATCCTGTGATAACACAGCATTGTGTTTAGCATGTAGACCGGTGTCATTCAATAAACCCCTGAAATGACAGAAATGTTCTGTGAATGTGTTGTCTGAAATGATAGCCATTAACTACATGTGAGTACTTGCAGTACGACTGCTGTGACAGAAGAGTGCAAACTTTAACTAATTTGAGACATAGACAACCTTTCATAATTAATAGTTTCTGAACTGTACAGCACAGAAGCTGCCTCAGGCTTTCTGACGATAAACAAGCACTCTATAGCCAATATCCTCTTTGCATTTGGACTTTTAAACTCAATTTCCATCCTCTGTTTCCTATGGTGGTGAGGGGTTGGCGAGGGAGGATCCCTGGTGGAGGATGCAAAGATGAATTCCCAGCACTATAATCAAAATGAGCCTAATTTCAGTAAGCGCTAGCAATGACTGCTATCTTTTTCCTCTGAGTGCTAACTAGGCAAAAAATGATTTCAAGGGGGCCTAACATGACAGCGGTCCTATGGTGCTTTGAAAGTGAGAAACCATGGTTCAATACAGCCCGATATCTTTTATTTGTGGCATGGAATGTAACAGCCTATCTAAGTGAGTGAGCCAGGCCTCTCTCCATCTATGGCTGATTAAAGTTGAAAGTAGAAATAAATCCCACCCTACAGAGCTGCCACAGGAGGGCTTCTGCAGGGGGTTGGCTTGGAGATGGGCAGGAATGACATAGTAAAGCTTTGTCAATGCATAGGTACCAAGTGGATGGCTAGCACGGGGCAGTGAATGGCTAATGCCCTGGGTAAGTTCAGCACATTGACACTATTAATCAGTATTAGAGGAAGCTTTACTCATCTGGTTTGCAACAGGTTAAGCAAATTAACAAAAAAAAAAAAAAAAAAGTGTTCCTGTCTTATAAGAAAACAGACGAAGCATACGCCACGAAGAACGTAAGCTCAGACTACTGGTGTGGGAGAGAAACTGGGGGTTTCCACAGGAGGTGGAGGGCTTGGCAGCCCAGAGAGGAGAGAAGACAGAAAGGGGAACCCCAGAATTGTTTGGGAAATGTTTGATAAAATTGTACTGGCTTATGCTACCATGGCAATCTGGAGACAGCCCTCCACCAACCTAATGATTTAGCAGTGTTTTTGCCAGATGTTTCTTAACAAATATACTGAGTCATCAAAACAAATCCTTCACCGGAGAGTTATCTGTTGGATCACAGTGGGTAACCTTTTCTTTTTTTTTTTTTTTTTTTTTGTTGTGTCTTTATATGGTTTATGCATTGAGTTAATTGTGGGTTCATAAAAGCAGTTGGGGAAACTGGATGGCCACATGTAAAAGGACACAAACAGATACATATTTATCACTGCACAAAACTTAACTCCGATGAATAAAACAGCTAATCACAAGGCCACATCCCCTGAATCTTATAGAGTAAAAAAATAGGGAATAGTCGTTAACTCATTGACACAGGAAAAAGCTTAATGAACAGCACACTGATAGCACAGGCACTAAGAGCAACCATTAATAAACAGCACATCATGAAACGGAAAGCTTCTGCACGGCAAAGAGCATCGCCATGGCAAAGAGCATCACCATGGCAAAGAGCATCACCATGGCAAAGAGCATCACCATGCAGACAATGCGGCAGGCTACAGAATGGGAAAAGATCTTCATCAATTACACATGGGATAGAGCGCTTATATCTGAAATATACAAAGAACTAAAACAATGAACATCAAGAAAACAAATGACAATTAAAAATGGGGTACAAAACTAGAGAGTTCTCAAAGGACGTAAAGTAGAAAAATGTTCAATAGCCTTAGTCATCAGATTATACAAATAAAAATTACTTTGAGACTTCATTTTACTCTAGTCAAAATGACCAAGATCAATAAATTAAACAACAGTACATGCTGGTGAGGATGTGGGAAAACAGGAACACTTATTGATTGCTGGTGAGAGTGCAAACCTGTGCAGTTTATGCCTTGGAAATCAGTGTGGTGTTCTTCAGGAAGCTGGCAATAGATCTGTTTCAAGACTTAGCTCTTGGGCACACACACGAAAGACTCTACATCTTACTACAGAAACGCTGAACTGATCCATGTCTGCTGCTTCCCTACTCAAAAATATGAGAGAAATCTAAATGGAATCACCAAATAACAGGAGAGATAATGTCTCAAATAGACATATTTTGCCACCAATGCCAGGAACGGGTTACATCCGATTGAGTCATTGGCGAAAGCGGTTATGCAAAGCCCCAAACAATTCAGGCTATTGCCAAGGCCATTGACTGCCCTCCAGAAGGTGATGGCCCTGCCCTTTGCTGAAGACAACACTAATATACCTTGTTGAAATCAAGTTGGTGCCTAACTAGAGTCTTCTTCCCCACCTGACTGGTGTTCATGATACTAGAAGGTATTCTGCACACTGCTAAAGAAGAAAGGTAATCACCAATCCGGCTACGACTCTGAGGTCTACAATATTGACCTGCCTGCATTATATGCTGGTGCAATAGGGGCATGGACATGCAGGGTGTTAGAGAGCTAGTGTGAATCGTGGAGAATGGCTGTAAAGAAACCCTGTGAATCCCTGGTCCTCTCTGAGAAAAAAAGGAGTCTGTTTCTAGTGTATGCATTTCTTTCTAAGTGCAGATTCCTGACTTCAAAGGCAGGCTTTCTCTTCACCAGGTTTCCACTTGAGCAAGTTTGATGGAAGGAGAGAAGCTAACGTCAAACATGGACAAGAAAAGACAGCCAGCTGCTGGTGGGTAGACCAGGCCTTCCTCCCTCAGCTCTGTCCTGTGTTAGGGTGTGGCATGGAGCAAGCCAGACGGGGCCTTGCTGATCTGTCCTGGCTTCAATTCTTCCTTACTGAAACCAGAGACCTTTGCGAAAGGGATACGTCTCTTCATATATGCCACTCCAAAAACGCACACTCTGGCAAAGTCATTCAGTGGTGTCCTGGTACTGCTCAAACCATCCTAGAAGTCCTGCGTGGGGCTTACTAGTCCCGCAGTGCTCTGCTCTGCAGCAGCATTTCATCTCAGCCCTCGCTTCTTTGTGCTTTCCATGCTCCATCCACGGGGAGCTTCATTCTCAGGCACTGTGCTGGGCTTTGTCCTGATGCCATTGCCTTTGCCCAGTGAGCTTCCCCACTCTTGTTCCTTTGCTTTTGCCCCTCACTATTTGTGGTCTTTCCATAAGCCCCAGTCAGCAAGGACGGTCCAGAGATTGCTTGTTATATTATTCCTTGCACATGCTAGATACATATTACGTCTGATCTTAGAAAGGTTACGTTTTCTTTCCAAAGGCACCACCTGTTTTGGCAGTGGCTGTGTTCTTTCATGCCAGACCTGCTGTGGGTTGCAGCACACTCACATAGAGAGTTATGAAGGGTGGGGGGAGACTTCAGCTTGAGAGGCAGGGTACCTGTTAAACTAGTTTGTTAAAACTTCTTTAAGCTCCATTGGTCTCCTTGTGGAGCTCCTATCCCCTCGTGGTTCTTCTATCCCCCAACTCTTCCATAAGACTCCCTGTGCTCCACCCCAAAGTTTGGCTGTGAGTCTCAGCATATGCTTTGATTCCCCCACTGGGTTGAGCCTTTCAGAGGACCTCTATGGTAGGCTCCTGTCCTGTTCCTTCTCTTCAGCTGCTTCTGGGGGTCTATTCTGTTTGCCCTTTTGAGTAAGAATTAAGCATTCTACCCTGTTATTTAGCATCTTTAGGTTGGTGTATTGTAGTGTGGTTATCCTGTAAGTGAGTATATAGCATACTTTATTGCTCACTCATTGCTCACTTCAGCCTAGTGGGGCGGCTTTGCCAGACCAAAGAGGAAGAGGGTGCAGGCTGTCCAGATGAGAATTGATAGTCTGGGGTCAGATGATAGGAGAGGAGTCCTCCCCTTTCTGAAGACTAGGAGAGGCGGGCATGAGGGAGGGAGGGAGGATGGGACTGAAAGGCTACTAGGCTAAAATTGAGATGCAAAGTGCATATATTAAAACAAAAAATTAAAAAAAGAAAACTTCTTTAAACTGGATAAAATAATTCAAGTGACAGAAAATAGACTAACATGTAAATTTGTATGTATATAATTTTCATTTATTTATAAAAGGAAGAGTATATAAATTTTATTAAACATTTGAATGTTCAGAGTAGAAATCTTTTATAGTTAAAAAAGGAAACAATGGCTAAGTTTATGATTTTTAAATTTTATTTATTTTTTAAAATTTTTTTATTAATTTATTCTTGTTACATCTCAATGGTTATCCCATCCCTTGCATCCTCCCATTCTTCCCTCCCTCCCATTTTTCCCTTACTCCCCTGGAGGGGGAGACCTGGTGGCACTCAGAGGAAGGATAGCAGGTTACCAAGTTTATGATTTTGTTATTATTTCCTGCTGAATAAATTTCCATTGTGAACATCTACCATATTTTTGTCATCCATCCATCAGTTGAAGGTTGTTTCCCTTTTCTAGCTCTTGTGAGTGCGCAGCAAAGAACCTGGATGAGCAATTACCTATGGAGTGGGATGTCAAGTCCTCTGGGCATGTGCCAAGGAGTGGTACAGCTAGATAAACCTCCTCTTAGGTTTTTGAGAACTCTGCACACTGATTTCCAGAATGGCTGTACTAGTTTGTAGTCCCATCAGCAGTGAGTGAGAATTTGCCCCTTTCCCCATATTTTTCGCACTAATTGTCAGTTGTTTTCTTGATCTTAGCCATTCTCTCTGAAGCAAGAAGAAATCTCAAAGTAATTTTAATTCCTCGGTTGCTAAGAACGATGAACACTTTTAACAAGTGTTCTTAGCCACTTTTATTTCTTTTCGAAATTCTCTGTTCTTCCTCTTATTCTATTTTTTAAATTGGACCATGTTTTCTTGATTCCTTGTGTTTATATTCTGGATATACATACATACATATATATATATATATGTATATACACACATATATTCTAATTCATAAGTATAACTGGGAAAAATTCTCTCCTGTGGTATGGGATTCTAATCATGCTATTGATAATTTTCTTTGAGGTACAGAAAGCCCATTCCTACACCTATATCTTGTAAGGTGCTGCCTATGTCTTTTTTCTATCAGTTTCAGGTTTCACATTGAGGTCTTTGGTCCATTTGGTATTCTTTTCTGCTGTAAAGAAGAGTGCAAATTTCAGGTAAACAGATGAAACTAATACATCCTGGGTGAAGTAACTCAGACCCAGTGAGACAAAGGTGCGTGTTCTCTCTTACTTGTGGACCCTAGCTCTGAATCTTCTGATTTGAGAATATACCCTGGAGTAAATACAGAAGCCAGGAAATCAGAAAGGGACCTTAGAGAGAGAGGGGGGTTTAGAGAGTAGGATAGTAGGATTTTCAGGTACTGTCAAAGGGGAAATGGAAAAACTAGGAGGGACTTCAACTGGCCAGGGCTGGTGGTGGGTAAATAACACTAAAGGTGTTTGAAAAAGCCACAGGTGAACATTATTCTGTGATTACTTGAAATAAGTATTACATGGAGTTATGCCATGTGTGGTGATGCTATTCTTTCCAAGAGCCATAGACTATGTGGCCCCAATGGCAGGTATGGGAAACCTTCCTATATGTCATCATCTGAAGCAACATAGGCCCTTGCTGTTGCCATTAGTTGTCTCTGGGAGGTTGAAAGGAAGACTATTGAAGACATCACAGGCTTTGGCCACAGGGCTTGAAGAAATTGAACTGAAATTGACCCAGAAACCTCCTCACTGAGCACTAACTAGTTCTCACAGCTCCTGAAGATCTAGTATTAGTTGCCAAGTGAGAAGAAGCAATCAGTATTCCTACCCAGCTGCAAAATCTATGAGTCACAGCAATGATAAGCTCAGCAAGATATATCCAACAGTTCAATAGTGCCACTGTGTACTTTGGGAGTGATAACAGCCGTATAGTTGGACTTAAGACCCACTTAATGAAAAGGAATTTGTGCCTGATACTTTAAGACTAGCTATATACTTGAGGAAGGCAGTGCTATGAAATCACTTTCCTAAACCAGAATATTCTCTAGCTGAGTTATAAATATCTACTCTTAGACCAACCCTTACTCCTCATCAGTGATTCCCCCCATGCCCAGTATATGGAGACTACTACAAACATCCACAACAAATACAGAGAACAACAGACCATGGCTGTTCAACCCTCAACCTATACATCAACAATGCAACCCTTACACCTAAGAGTCAAGGAACGTTGAGGAGGAGGATAGCAATAAGGTTGTAAGAACCAGAACTAGGAAGTCTGATGTAAAAGATTAGCATTTATACATGACAGCAAAGCTATACCAAGAAAATCTCAATAATCTAAACAAGACCTGCATAATGAGAACCATCAGTTAACATGCAAGAGTAGCTATGTAAAACCTCACAAGGCTCTACCCTAGGATGAGGAGCTACTGAGAGAGCAAGAATGAGCTAGTTCACCAGAAACTAGTCTCATAACAAGTCATCTGATCTCAAGGAGTCATCCCTAAACATTATGTATGTATGTATGTGTGTATACACTCACACACATATATATGCAACAGTAAACAAACTTAGTAGGTTGTACATGGGAGAACTTGGAGCAGGGAGAATAAGGGGTAGAAATGATGTAAATGTAACACCTATGTATGAAAATTTCAAAAAACAAACAATTAAATTAAAACGAGGAAACAACACATTTGTGAAGAAATTATCAAAGTGATTTGAGTTGGGCAGCCAATGGTGACAAAGTTATAGAAAGACATGTGTTCATGAGAGAGGTGAGATTTAGCTAGAAGACAAAGGTTATTAGTGAGCACATTTGTGCTGCTCCATTTCAATATCAATTACCAGTGATAGGGCGTTGCCATTATGAAGTGAGGTGGTTGCCTTTCTCATGAGAAACTGTGCAGCTAGATCTTAGGCAGTGAAGAGGAATGACATCTTTGTAGGCTAGCATTTGTTATTATTTGTTTTCGTAGTGATGGCCACTCTAACTGGAAACAGGTGACATATTATGTAGGTTTAATTTGCATCTCATTGATAGCAAAATGCATTTCATCTTTGGAGAACTTTATGTTTATTTTATTATCCCATTATTAATTGGTTTGCAAGGTTTTTTGTCATATAGCTTCTTGAGCTTTTTCTGCATCATCTACATTAATGTTTTATTGACATATATGTAGAAAATAATTTCCCCCACAGAATGTACACTTTTTAAAGCATGTTAAGTTATAAGGGGGAGTATTTGGAAAGTAGAGGGGACCACAGATATAGAGGAGGAAGACACAAGAAGAGTTGAATTTGATCAAACTACATCATATACATGAATAAAAATGGTACAATGAAACATATCACTACATACGTGTAGGAACCAGGCCTGACTGGGCTGCCTGCCTGTCTTGCTGTTTCATGTCCTGTTTCTAGCAGCTTCCATGTCTGTGTTTATCTTGGTTAGCTAGTCATGTTTACTGCTCTGAGAACACACCCCTCCCATCCTCGAGACTTTTCCTCCTGTGTGCAATCACCTCTTGAGGGATTTCACCTGGGAGGAGGATTCCTGTTTTGCTGCCTATAAGAAGGCTCTTTGGAACTCGGAAACAGAATAATAAACCACTGCCATGGCTGCTGCTGTGGCTGCTGCTCTCTTCACACGAAGGAGCCGCTGTGTTATTGTGTGTGTGCGTGTGTGTGCATGAGTTAAATCCACAGGCCCTCACCCTCGACTCGGTACTGCGGTGGCGCGGGCGCCACGCATACGTTAAATACACACTATAAAAATTTAAAGCACATATAAGTAATTGAACGTCTCATATTCAAGAAGGTACTCTACATACTACCAAAGGAGGAAAGTAAACACCAACCTAGTCACAAATCCTGCGATCTTCGATGGTGACCTGCCTTTATGATATGCCTTGCAACAGTGGCACAAATACTATGGGAGTAACCTACCACATATGGTTGGACTTAAAGCCTACTGCACAAGATTAAAACCATGCCTGATACTGCCCAGATTACCAAGAGCCTTAGATTAGATGTGCCATGGGCTTAGGGGAAAACTAACTCCTATTATTCTGCTAAAGTAGCAGTAATTAAAAAGACTCCTAGCAACATTCTTCTACCCCCAAAACTAGTGTCTTGCTCAGCCATTGCCAGAGAACCTTTTTTTTCTTAGTAGCTAGGAATGAACACAGAGCCTTACAACTGTACTACATGCAGAGAGTGAAATACTTTGAAACAGTGAGTCCTAAATGGAATGTTTTCATTAAACCCTTCCATTCAGGGCTCGGGGAACTATGCGGAAGCGATGGCAGAAACATTGTAGGAGCCAGTGGGGATGGATGATACCACTGAAACTGTATCTTCCAGACACACTAGGACTGATGCATATATGAGTCAAAGATCCAGTGGCAGCTTCACAGGGCTGGCACAGGTTCAAGCCAGATGGGGCAGCAGTGTTGAACATAGGAAGTTGACATAAGCTCCCATCCTTAATGAAGAATGTATCTCCAGTAGAGATCTGCTCACAGTGGAAAAATTAATTTTCAACAATGGAGTACCACAGTTAATGTTAGACGCCATACCTAGAAGTAGACGGCCAACACAAAATGAACTAAGTGGTATTTGTGTAGACTTTTTGTCTCATATCACTTTGGGCATTTTTGTCTTACTTTCCTTTATATCTTGGTCTCTGATTTTTTTTTGTTTTTGTGATGAGCATGTGTTTTCTGTAGTTTCTGTACATTATTTCTGTTGTTCTCTCTATATATTTTAAATCTGGCTCGTTTGCTTCTTGATTTTTGCCTGTTTGTTTTCTAAAGACAGACAGACAGAGAGAGGGAGAGAGAGAGAGAGAGAGAGAGAGAGAGAGAGAGAGAGAGAGAGAGAGAGAGAGAGAGAGAGAGAGAGAGAAAGAGAGAGAGAGAAGTTAGAGGGCTGTGGGGAGGATTTGTGAGAAGTTGGGGGAGGGGAACCTTGATCAGAATATTTTGTGTGAAAAATTTATTTTCAATAAAATATTCTATTACCTTCTTTATTTAAGAGCCCTTGTCAATTGTTACAAGTCTTGTTCTGTGCCCTCCACTAAACTGAATATTGAAAATACTCAGAAATGAAACATAACTGTTATCCAGAAATACCAAAAGTATTTGGTAAGTATTGTCGTGGAAAAACTATAAACCATTTATATCTATAATGGTAATTTCAATAGCATGTGAATGCCAATACAAACAAGATTGCTTCCAACCTTTCCAATGTTCTAAAGCAAAATTTAGGGGGAAATAATGTGGGAAAAAAGTCTTGTCTCAGATATCATCACAAGAGAAGTGAGTCATGTTGAAACAGGTCTACTGTAAGCCACACAGAGCACAGGAGTGGTACTGTGTGTGTGTGTGTGTGTGTGTGTGTGTGTGTGTGTGTTTGAACTCACAGGGAGTGATGCATGTGTGTGTGAGCTCACAGGGCTTTTACAGAAATAAGACAAAACTCTTCTAGTTTTCTCAGGGAACAGATGTGTATTTGAGAATCACGAGTGATAAGCGTCACCCTGGAGGAAACTGGTTGGACCTGGAGAGAGTACCAACTTGAAGCTGGGGGAGGTGTCATTGAATAATGGTAAAGGAGCTTTGACCATCTACCTGCGGGCACTGAGGATTTTTGAAGGACCAGAAAAGAAATTCTGGATTCTGAAGCTCAAGTAAGTGATCTGCATATGGATGATGGTGGGAGATAAGGGTATTTCCTGCCTCTGTAAGTCTAGCCTTAGGGCTTTAATCTAATTTCCTAATAGCTAGACAAGTCTTCATTATATGTGGGGCTTAGTAATCTGATTGACAGTAAAATCCTTCAAATTTCATTATTAATATGGTTGATGTTGTCCAGTATGCCCTGAATTTCAGAAATTATACTATTTTCTCAGCCCCATTTTTAAAAATAAAGAATCCAGAGAGAAAATAGTGGGGCCAGTGTTTAGATTGATGATCACTAATGCAGGTGTTTCCAGTTAGTAAGATCTGCTTGCTAACTTAAGTTATATATTAAGACATATATCATAAAGTGTCCACATAAATATTTACCAAAAGATCATCACTAAAATTTTGTTTATTTAAACAGTACTCTGTATGAAGAAAGGTATTCAGCTTTAATTGAAATACAATATAGCCCATATTATATTTAAGATAAATAATTTGTAAGGTTTTAAATATATATATATATATATATATATATATATATATATATATATATATATATATATATATAATCAAGTAATTGTCACTACAGTTCATATAACAAATAGCTATGATCTCAAAACTTGGTAAGCTTTTTGAATCATTCTTTCCTGTCCTTTTTCTTTGTTCCTAGGAAACCACTGATATGCTTTTATAATGATTATTTGCATTTCTAGAAGCTTATGTATTCCAATTATAACATATGAACCAATTGCTTTTAAGAATAAATATTTTTAATAAATTCAAACATTAGGTTAATTATTCTGACAGTCATGGAGGGAGATACCAGAATCCCACCAGTGACTTAGAGATTACATTTCTTATTATGCTTCCTTGTTGACTGTAATCTGCTCTTTCAGATAATAAGACAGTCAATTACCTACCCACATCACATGCGCAAACCATGTAATGAAACTGCATTATATAACTTGTGTTATTTTTCAGATAAATAGAAAATATGTCATCCACTTTAGATGTTTGCACATTGACCTCACAAAGGCCAAGCAGACCTCCCACTTTCCTTTAGTAGTAGATGGATTTTGCTGATCTCCATGACCAGAGGGATTTTATGCTCCTGATCTTGACTTGTCTGTAGAGCATATGGCTACGGCTTTAACAAAGTCCTGTGTTTCTCTTTAGTATATGTATTGTTTGAAACTCTTCATTGTTGTTAGCTGGCAGGCTGACTTGGCATGATAACACAGTGAATCAACTCATGTCTACGACTTTAAGGTGATGTTTCTTTACTTCATAAAATACAGGATACCCAGTTACATTTTCAGTAATTTATTTGTCTAAATATGCCATATCCAATGATTTGGTTATATTTATATAAAAATTCATCATTTCTTTAAAATTAGAGTGTATGTCATGTTTTTGCATAAATGGCTAATTTACAGTAAAACTTTAAGTTTCAATTTATCAAATGACAAAACTTTCCTATTTATTGATTGATTAGTTGATGTATGTATGTATGTATGTATGTATGTATGTATGTATGTATGTACAGATGTATTTATTATTTGCATCTATTAGAACTTTGAGATATACCAGTTTTGTACAATGAGTTTTGATCATATTCACCTCCATAAATAATCCCATATCCATGCCTTCTTTATTTATCCACGGTTGTGTTCATTTTTAAATGATCCAAGACCAATTTTATGCTGCCCAGATATTTTTTGATGTTTAGCCTTTCCCTGGAGTATGGCAAGTTTCCAATGCTTATACTCTGAGGTCTAACCCTTCCTTTCCCAGAACCTATTGATTGTCAATTGTTTGATGTTTAGGTGAAATTGTATGCCCATTTTTTTTCTTCTTTTGGCATGGTTTGGATATGCACAGATTTTTGGTACACTGTCATAGATGCAACTGTCCTAGGGTGTCCAGAATGTGGATTTTTGGTCATCTACCATCTCTGGCTATTATACTGTTTCTGGCTCCTCTTGAGCAATGATCCCAGAGCCATGTGAGGCAGAGCAGTGAGGAGTTCATTTAGTGCAAGTCATTCTTCATATTTTCTGCACCTTGGCCAGTTGTAGTTATCTGTATTAATCACTATCTACTGAAAACAGAAGCTTCTGAGATGATGATTGGGAGACATACTGCTCGATGGGTACAAGGAGAAGTCATTAGGAGTCAGTTTAATATTATGTCAATTTAGCAGGATAATAGAGTAGGTTTCTCCTAGGTTCTACAGCCTGTCTAGCATATTTGAGTAATAGAACATGATGAAACAGAAGAATTTGTACCAGTGAGGTAAAAATACAGAGACAACCTTTCTTGTTAGAGTAATGTGTGAGGAGAGAGGCATTCTTTTAGGCATTAACAAGTCTTACTTTTTAAATGGAAAAGTCATAAGCTTGACCCTTTTTACAGTTATGAAGATCATCTGTCTATCTAGACAATGTTTGCCTCATGTCTCATGGTCTACAGTCTATGCCTTCTTTCAGGTCTCACGTCCAGATATGATGAAACCTGAATTTTCTTACTTTTCTGGATACTCTATCTACTTTCTTTTTCTGCAAATGATGATGTCTTCAGGTAAGAAGTTTATTACTTAATTTTCATTTACCTTTTCCTTTCAAAATCTTTAAAAAAATTTTTATGACCATTTTATACACATGTGTAATAAATTTAACTTGTGTGCACTTTCATTCTCTGTTCACCTCTCCATCCTTCCCTGCTTAAGCCCTTCTTCCCATCAAGGTTCACTCCTAGTTTAACCCTTTGTTTTCAGTATGGTCCTCTGAGTTTAATTGTATTGCTTGCAGGAGATCGGGTAGACAGTTGTTTACTAGAGCATAGACAGCTTATCACTGCGACACCACTGAAGAAATGATATTCCCTGTCCCAGAAACCGTTAAGTTTCAACAGGCCCTCTGGCACAAGTGGGGCTCTTGATCTCCTTCCCCACCCATGATGAAATGTTGCTGGACTTGATAATGTGCAAAGATTGTGTCTATGACCACAGCTTCCATGCCTGCATGAATAAAACATCTATCATATCCAGAAGGATTTTTTTTATGCACATCTCCTCATCTCCTGCCTGTTTGTTCTGTCTGCCCCTCTCTTTCACTGTTGCCCAGAGCCTTGAATGGGATGATATAGATGTCTCATTTATTGGAGAGCATCCCTCATTCCCAGCATCCTGATCAGTTATGAGTTTCTGCATTAGTCACCTCCCCCTGCAACATAGAGCTTCTTTGATGAAGGCAGAGCTCAGGACTAAACTCAGGTGGAGGAAGGGACTTGAAGATGACCTGTTTACTTTTTTCTAATCAGTTTTTTCTGTGTGTGGAATCTAAGATGCACTTCCAGTGGTCCACCCTGCATCTAAGGAGCAGAAAGTAATCACTCTGTTGATTTAACAAGTAAATATTGGGAAAACCCCCCTAAAATCAGAAATTCACTGTAGCTCATAAAAGTGGGATGACTTGGAGACCAGGAGCCAAAGTAAACCTCTCTTGCTTTAGGTTGTTTCTCTGAGGGACACCATCATGTTCTGAAAAGCTGACTAATTCTGAGGCCTCAGATACCCTGTGAAGTTCCAAAATAGTAGCATCAGGCAGATTTTTTTCTCCATATGCTGTTTTTTAAGGAGAGAAAATAAATTTCTGTGCTTCCTGCTCTATCATGTTCTCCAATATATACTTAAAGTACAATGAAATAATATTGTGCTTTCAAAAATAAAATATTGATGGGCTACAGAGAGTAAAACCAGGGGTGAGCATTTGGATCACCTAGCTGTGATGGGAAATATTTAGTATTTTCTTTTAACAGAATCTAGAGGTAGGGGTGGTCTTGGTTTCAGACTTACTTTGATATTCTTTGTTCTTCCACAGAGAAACAGATGGTAACTACTCCCAGGAGACACTTGTTGGCTAGAGTAGGAGGCCAGGCTGAGCTCAGCTGCCAGGTGACCCCACCACGCAGTGTGGAGTATATGGAAGTGCGCTGGTTCAGGAGTGGCCATTCCCAACCTGTTTACCTATACAGAGGTGGCCATGAACTGAATGGAGAAGCTTCACCTGAATATGCGAATCGTACAGAATTTGTGAGAAGTGCCATTAGGAGGGGCAAATTGGCCCTCAGAATTCATAACATCACCATTTTGGATGATGGGCCTTACCAATGTTCATTTAACGATAGTGGTTTCCAGGATGTGACCACCATGAACCTCAGTGTGGCAGGTAAGTTGCCTGTGGAACATGGTAAACCAATGTCCTTGTGCCCAATAAACTAAATTATATGGAAATTGTCTTAGTAGTTTTTAAGTTTTTTCTCATATTTTAAGTGTTCAAGCATTAACATTTTATTGTTTAAGATAACTAATATATATTTATTTTAAGATAATAGCATCTACATAAACTAATCACTGTCATCTACCCCAATGATATAATAGTTATTTTTGACATTATTATTTTTTTTTACTTCTAATAATTCTCTTTCAAATTAATGATCTCCTTTTACATTTAGTGCTGTTAACACACAAATACATACATGCATACGTGTACACACAGAAATACATATTTCTAAATATGTAGATATTACATTTTCAGTCTGTATCTTACTTTTATGCGTGTTTTGGTGGCTGACCATTTGGTACTGGGCAACCAGTAGGTGTGCTCTTTCCTAGAAGTAGACTGCTTCTCCAGTTCTCAACATTTCTTTGAGTAGCTTTCTTTGTGTAGTGTTGAGGACTTCTGAGCTTCCACCCCCAACCCAGACTACTCTGGCATGGCTATTGTTGGCTTTGTTCACTTCATATTTAGGCAGTCATACTAGTGGGGCTTAATGCGTGTACCTTCTTATATTATTGGGATACAGTTTCATAGTAAACTTCCTGATCCTCTGACTCTTACAGTCTTTATTGTCCTTTTTCTCTAATGTTCCTTGAGCTTTAGGCTATGAGACTTGTTTTGTAGATGTATCCATTCGGACTGGGATCCAAAGCTCTGCATTTTGGTTGGTTGTGGTTTTATGTAATGGTCTCTTTATATTGTGGACAGAGGTTTCCTTGATGAGAGGCAAGGACTACATTTACGTGTGGGTATAAAAACAGATATTTAGAATGCAGTTGGGGATTGTGCTGGTTTTAAAAGTGGTAGTTATTGGTTCTCCTCAAAGAGCCAATATCACTAGCCCTGGGTAGCTGGTTAGGTTTCTAGGACCAGGAATGATTTATCTCGTGTTGAGCGGGGTTTAAGTCCATTTAGAGAGCTGTTCA
The DNA here is from genome assembly GCF_903995435.1 of Acomys russatus. NCBI lineage: Eukaryota > Metazoa > Chordata > Mammalia > Rodentia > Muridae > Acomys > Acomys russatus. The sequence continues at coordinate 10,206,714 of NC_067165.1, forward strand.
TTACTACCAATGTATATATGTGCTACTACTGCACCTTGTGGTTATTGTGTTGTGCTGGTCATTGATAAAGTTTTTAGGCATTCTAGCTGGGGAGGACAGTTGTTTCCTTTCCTCCTTTTGAAGGTTCTGGTAGCATAAAAGCTAGTGTTAGGGAAAAGGCTTTCATTTTAGATTTGGCTCAGAGTCTTCTAGGCCCTGTATCTGAAGTACATGGTGTCTACAGCAATGAGGACTTACCTTCCACCTCTGTGGGCAACCAAAGACAATTGCAATAGCCTTAATATTTTGGGAAGTTCTTGGACAACTCTGACCAACCACCCAAAAGATGACTTGTCATGTCCGGTGTTAGGAGGTCATTGGTTCTTGGAGGAAGCAATGTCAGTCCAGGTGAAAAAAATTTCATTTAAGCTTCATATGCTTATTTATGCATGATTTTATATATTATAGATTTTAGGTTAATAGTATAATATGATGTCTTACAACTTTTTCATACATCCTTACTATTATTTTATCCTCCTTTCTCCTTCTTGTGTACTTATCTCTTTCCCTCTCTGTATTAGTTTCTCCCTCTCTTCATTTCTGCAATCAGAGATTTTCTACCACACTTTCCCCCCTTTCTATCACTCCTCCATCCTCCTTTCCTACCTATAGTCTCATTTTACTTTTCTGGTTTCTGCAATTATTTCAAAATATGAACTTACATCTGAAGATTTGGAGCTAGTAGCCTCTGATGAAAGAGGACATATGACATTTATCCTTCTGGGTCTGCTGTACCTCACTCAATATGACCTTTTCTAGTTCCATCCATTCATTAATTTGCAGAGTTCATAATTTGATTTTCTTCACAGCTGAATATTATCCCATGATGTATTTGTACTACAATTTTCATGACCCACTCATACATTGAAGGGCAGTTAAGTTATTTCTATTTTCTAGTCATTACGAGGAGAGCAGCAATAACCACAGCTGTGGAAGGATCTGTCGATTAGCAAGTCAAGTCTTTTTTAGCACATGCTAAGCAGTGATATACCTGGGACATAAGGTAGACTTACATTTTTATCTTTTAAGGATTCTCACACTGGTTTCCAAAATGGCTGCTCCAGTTTCAGTCATACCAGCAGTGACTGAGGGTTACCTTTCCCCCACACCCCCTCCAGCATTTGTTGGTAGTTGTCCTGTTAATCTTTGCCATTTACATGGAACAAGATGAAATATCAAAGCTGTTTCAATTGCATTTCCTAAATTGCCAAGGAAGATAAGCATTTTTGAGCTAATATTTGCCATTTATTTTTCTTATTTTGAGAACTTTTGTTCAGGTTCCAGGCTGAACTGTTTTGAATGGGCCATTTCTTTTTCTTCTTTTTGTGAGTTCTTTATTTATTTTGGATGTTAGTATCTGTCAGAGGTATAGTTAACAAAGATTCTCTCCCCTTCTTTCTCTTCACCTGCTTTATTGTTTTCTTTAGTTGTGCAGAAGTTTCATAAATTTCCACTGATCAGTAGTTAACTTTACTTCTTGGGCAAATGGTGTAGCACTAAGGAAATGTTTTCTAAACCCACATCATACAATTTACTGCCTACATCTTTCTAGTAGTTTTAGGTTTCATGTTTATTTCTCTGGTTCATTTGAAGCTGGTTTTGGGCAAAGTGATATAGTCTGGTCCAGTTTCATTCTTCTGCATGTGAACATCCAGTTTTCTCAGATTGATTTGTTGAAGAGGCTGTCTTCAGAAAATATTAAAATGTCCAAGTAATGTGTAAAAATCATGCAGCTGCCTCAAAAATACCTTATGCCCTGGATAGACATAAAATACCACCTGGTTAATCTAACTTGTCATTCCAATGTGGTGTTGATTCGCAAACCTTCTGAGATTATTGAACAAACTACTGTGACTCTTTTGTCTTTGAAACTGCCAGTTCAGCTTTGACACAATATCCTGATTCTCTTTTCCTCGTTTTCTCCAGCAGTTGGATTGGGAGAACAAGATCCTGGTTAGTCTCCTCAAGCGGCTGGAATCATGATGGAGTGTAACTCAGGAGGATGGTTCCCAAAGCCCCAAATGGAGTGGAGAGACAGCTAGGGGGGGCAAGCATTCCACACTCCTTCACAAAATAATATTTTCAAAGGTTCCTGAAGCAGACTTTTCCACACGAGTATGACTCTCCTTACAAACTGGTCACAGGGCACCATCATATGCTGTATTTTCAACCCTGTAACTGGTGAAGAGAAGCAGACGAGTATCATCCTAGCAAGCAAGTATTGTCATTAGGTTTTGCTACTAACTTAAAAACATAAACACAAAATTATCGAAGTCATTAATGGTAAAACGATTATTATGTTATGGAGTTCCCTTTGTGTTTCAGTAAGTCCAGTATTGTCAGGTGCTATGATAAAAATATTAGAGGACAAATTGACAATGATACTATGTAATAAAAATACATATCACAGTCTTATTTGCATTGAATAATTTTTCTTTAAACATGATATTTTCATGTAAGTTTAATAAGATATATATTTTTGTAACTTTAAAAATTATGTTGATATTTTGATCTATGTTTTTTATCTAGGTTATGAATATCCATTTAGGAAATGAATATATAACTAATGCCATGTTTTAAAAATTATTTTACTGTGTGTGTGCATGCATACATGTGTGAGTGTGTATATGTGTGTGCATGTGAACACACATGATGACGTATATGTAAAGATTAGAGGAGCACTTCCTTGAGTTAGTTTTCTTCTTCCATAGTAGGTTCCAGGGTATAAACTTGGGTCTTCAAGCTTGCATGGCAAGCAGTTTTACCTACTAAATGCTCAATTTAGTAATTTTTGTTGTTTTTTGTTCACTGTTTTGATAAGAAAATCTCACTGTGTATCCCTGGCTGGCCTTGAACTTGCTAAATTGACAAAGATGGTCTCCAATTTACTCCTCTCCTTATGTTTCAACTTTTGGAGTTCTGGGATTAAAGGTGTATGCCATTTTGCCTTCTAGGCATCTTTATAGTTTTTAATGACTCCTGAATGAATTTAAACAAAAAGCTTTTATTATTCTCATGCTATATTCAGTAGTGTTCTTCCATATGAGAATAGTACTGACTGGTAGTTTATAGAAGCCAGTAAAACCAGTAGAAAGTAACATGTGCAACTAAAACATAGACTACTTACTCTTGCATTGCTGGGTCTTTGGAAGTGTCATCATTGAATGCCAAAGACAAATTGGGAAAGGTTGTATCCAGTGTACAGCAAAGTTACCTTCAGCTAGCAAGGCTATGTGAAGGATTAGTGTAGGAGAAGGATGTGTGCTTCTGGTATATATACCTTAGCTCTCACTCTCACTTCATGGAATAATTTTCTAGCCTTAAGTCAAATCTCTCTCTCTCTCTCTCTCTCTCTCTCTCTCTCTCTCTCTTCCTTCTCTCTCTCTCTCTCTCTCTCTCTCTCTCTCTCTCTCTCTCTCTCTCTCTCTCTCTCTCTCTCTCTCTCTCTCTCCTTTCTCTCTCTTTCTCTCTCTATCTCTTTTGCTCTCACTGTCTCTTAGAAGAGCAGAAAATTAACAGGAAAATAAATATTTTTATGAATATGTGTGAGTCTGTAGAAATGATTTCTGTGATCACAGAAAATCAGCATGCATGAATAATCTCTGAAGACAGGGCATGATGACACATGCCTGGGCCCCAGCACCTATAAGCCTTAGGTAAGCATGCTGGAGAATTCAAGGACAGTCTAGGCTACATAGTGAAACCCTCACTGAGACAGAGAATGATGCATAGAGACACAGAGACACAGAGACAGAGATAGTCTACAAATTCTGCTGAGATTTCTCAATATGTTGAATATGTAATGAAAGGTATTTTATAAGAATGATTAAAAGTCATGGAAATGAGTCTGAATGGAGATTTTTTTTCCTCCTGATGTAGGGAAACAGTATAATGATCACACTACAGACATCAGATTCTCGGAGTTTAAGGAGAAGGAGTGCATTTACGATCAACAATTTCCCAAACTAGTAATGCAGTTTGTAGTATTCATATTTGTTTTAAGACATTCTGTCCTTTTTTTTTTTTTAAGATGAGCTCTTTAATCAAGACCACATTTGGATGTACATTTCAGTTTTCATTGGATGGACAATGCTTTCTGTATTTCTGATACTCATCTTCATCTTTCTATCTCTGATATTGATTGGCTGGTTTGCGACAGTACCAGGTAATGGTACGATGAAGGTATAATCAGTAAGGTATTTTAAAGAAACTTGTCAAATTGTGTCTTTAGGCAAAGCTAGATAACATTGATCTAATTCCATGATTACCATAAGCAGACTCACAACTGGTTTTCACCTTAGAAATGTTGAATTTCACATTGATATCTTTTATATTCCAAAGGCATGGCTGTTCTTAGGGATGGTGCATATAGACATGCCTTATGACCTTTTAATTCCCATAGTCACTTTTATAACTCTAAAGGAGCATATAATGAAGTAATATAATGAATAAAAAATAAATCCTGGAAATTAAAGGAATGATTTCCTTCTTAAAAAGTGGTAACAAGAATAAATTAATAAAAAAAAAAATGAACAACAAAAAAAGAGAGAATGGGAGCAAATATCAAAATACATACTAAAAGTCTCAAAGAAATAAGAAAAAGTTAATATTTAAAAATAAAAATAAAAGACAAACAAAACAAAACAAAACAAAAAAAAGAAGTGGTTCACTTCAAAATGGAACAGACTCAAGTTGCGCTGCTTGAAGTCTAGAGCCCCTAGTGCAGAAACTCTACCTCGTTCTTTCTTGCCACCAGTTGCAGACCAGACTTTCAGATGGATCCCTACTAGATCAAGAAGGCACGAGACGGTGACTCCTGCCTTCCCAGATAGTTGTCTATAGGGTAGTATCCTGCAACCATGTGTTCTTCTTTGTAGATTCTACCTTTATTTGTTCTAGGGTATGCATATGAATGCCTACACAGATGTCTTCCTGTGTTGAAATCAGACCCTGTTCAAATACTGAGTTTCCTAGCCTGTACTGTAGTACTCTTTGCTGTGTATCTACCACTCCGGAGCAGAGGTAAATGGAAGTATTAGTGGTGGGATAGTTGATGACATTTAAAAAAAAAAAAAAAGAAAGAAAGAAAGAAAAAGAAAAAGAAAGAAAAAAAAGGTTTCCTGGAGATTTAGTTAAGTGAGAATATCAACAGTACTAGGAGAACCCTTAGATTTGATGACATCTCAAAGGCTAATTTTAAAGCATTAAAATAATTGTGGAAATCAAGGAATTACAGCTGCTCTTGGTGAGTCCACAATGTTTTCAGCTGCACTGAACATCTGATCCTCTTCTTCTGCCATAAAGAGAGAAAAAAAAAATATGACCAGGAAATACGACCAAATCTAGTAAATCAATTTTAAGTATTTGCTGGGATAACTTAACTGTCAATATGAACCTATGAACCATATAGGCAATATGCAAATTGGTGCATCTTAGTGTGTATTACTATGTAGACCACGCTCATCGTCTACAGTGAAAACATACTAGATACCAACTTTCACCACATATGTCCCATGCTAATAAATATCTTGTTAAAACATGCCATTTTAGGACATGTATGACACTTTGAAATCCTTTCATGGGCCCATAACTGATATCATATGGTCACTATTTTAAAACTGAATTAATGCTCAGTATAGTTACACTAATAATTTTCAATGCTTTGGCAGCTGCCCATTATTTAGAGGATTATAGGGAAATGCATGTAGAAAAGAGGTGTCATCAACCAAAGCAAAGGAATATTTCATTTTTAGGAAAATGAAAGTGAAAAATTTAAAGTATAGGGTTCCAAGCAGGGTTTTCATTATTTCTCCATTTTCCACCATCTTGCTGGGCAGGCCTTGGGAAAGAGTATGTACAGACAGGTATTTCAAACATCTCCTCTGAAAATTACAACATCGGAATTTCTGAAACCGGGGGATAAAAGAAAGTCCTGCTCATTATTGTTCAATGATATAAGTACATTGTCATTCCAAATGTAAGCACACAGGTCCAAGGCCAGAGAAGACAAAAAAACAAAACAGAAGAAAAGAAAACATCAAAACGCACATTCTCTGAATGTCTTCGTTCAACTCAAGTGTTCTTCTTGCTCCTAAATATTCTAGACGAGAAAATGTGAGTGGCCGGAAGACCAGTACAAAGACCATCTCAGCTTCTAAATTATTCTTGATTATCAAAGATTTATTGAATTTATTGTCTACACAGGGATAGTAGAGGTTTCTTTGGGAACAATAACTATAAGTCGAGCTGTATATTATGTTGAGTATATGTATAACTGTATAAGAAACTACTAAGATGCACCAATTTGCATATCTAACAATGGACAAGGGAGCACTTTTTATTGAGTTGTGTGTTTCATATGTGTTAACCTTTGATCGTGTGTGTGTGTGTGTGTGTGTGTGTGTGTGTGTGTACATGGATTACAAATAATTTTCCTGTTTTTCCATTTCAGTAGTTGTCTCTGAAAAAAAAAAACATTAAACCAATCTGGTTTATTTCCTTTGTTGTCCAGAAGATTTTTGGTTTCCAGGAGTTTCTCTTAGTTTTGCTTCTTTTGCCTTTACGTTTGATGTGTTCAGGAAATTATTGCTGACGTCAATGTCAACTATTTCTCTTAAAAAAAAAAAAAAAAGAAGTATTAAGGTGTCAATCTTTAGCTTTATTATTTAATGTATTGAATGGATATTTTTGGCATATGAGGGTATACAGAGGTCTTACATTGTTCTTTTACATGTGGACATCTAGTTATCCCAGCACCATTCGTTGGTGAGATGATCTGTTTACCAGTGTATACATTCAGTGTCCTTGACTAAAATTCGTGAGAGTGTTTCTAGTCACACTCTGCTCTGTCTTCTGTTCCATTGGTGAACCTCTCTGTTTCTATGCCACAATTACATTGTTTTTGTTGCTGTATCATTATACTGGATTTTGGGAGCTGGAGATTTAGCTCAGTGATATAGAGGTAACCTAGCAAGCATAAGACTGGGTTCATCCCTTAGTCATGAAAAAGTACACAATTTGAAGCATAATGTCTCTAACTTTGAATTTTTTGTACAAGTTACTTTGTCCTATTAGGGGACATCCTGTGGTGCCATACATACTTCAGAAATGTATTCATTTATTTATTTATTAGATTTAAATGTTCTTTTTTTTTCTTCTTCAGAGTTCCATATGTGGCTAATGTGATTACATCATTTCTACTTCCTCTACTTCCTACCGCCTTCACATCCTCTTGTGGCCCTCTCACCTCTCAAATTTTTCATCTCTTCCTCTTTAATAAGTCCTGCCTTTTAATATATGCATATATATGTATGTGTGCTTATACATAATACATAAATAAAGCCTGCTGGTTCCATTTAGTATTGCTTATATGTATATGTATTTAGGGCTGCGCATTTCATATTTCACAATTATCAGATGGCTTCTCCCTGTAGAAGACTGATTTTTTTCTCTATCTGTAGCTGTTTATGGCTTGCAGCTCTTCATCTGGGGATAGGGTCTTATGAGATTTCTGCCAACCATGTTGGCATGTCAACTGTTGTTTTCCTTATGCAGATCTTGATTAATAGACCATACTGTGGTTGTTTCATGGTCTTCTCAACCTTTAAAAAACTGACATACAGGTGTGCATCACCTGTCAAGAGATGATCCTGTTGTGTGCTGGTGCATCTTCTGAGTAAATTCCAAGGAGTGGAATAGCTGGGTCTTGAGGAAGCCATATTCCCAGTTTTCTGAGATAGCACCAGATATATTTCCAAAGTGGTTGTACTATTTTGCATTCCCACCAGTAATGAAGGAGTGTTCCTCTTTCTTCACATCCTCGCCAGCATGTGGTGTCTCTTGAATTTTTGATCTTAGTCACTCTGATGGGTATAAGATCGAATCTCAGAGTTGTTTTGATTTGCATTTCTCTGATGACTAAAGATGTTGAGCATTTCTTTAAGTGTTTCTCAGCCATTTGATATTCCTCTGTTGAGAATTCTCTGTTTAGTTCTAAGCCCCATTTCCCAATTAGGTTATTTGGTTTGGTGGTGTTTAATTTCTTGAGTTCTTTATATATTTTGGATATTAGACCTTTGTCAGATGTAGGGTTGGTGAAGATCTTTTCCCAGTCTGTAGGCTGTCACTTTGTTCTCTTGACAGTGTCTCCAGCCTTACAGAAGCTTCTCAGCCTCATGAGGTCCCATTTATTAATTGTTGACATTAAGGCCTGGGATGTTGGTGTCTGTTCAGGAAGTTGTTTTCTATGCCAATGTGTTCCAGGCTCTATTCCACTTTTTCTTCTAACTGATTTAGTGTCTCTGGTTTTACGTTGAGGTCTTTAATCCACTTGGACTTGAGTTTTGTGCATGGTGACAAATATGGGTCCAATTGCATTTTTCTACATGTAGACATATGCTCAACCATGTTCATAGCGGCCTTGTTCATAAAAGCCAGAACATTGAAGCAGCCTAAATGTTCCTCAGTAGAAGAATGGATAAAGAAACTGTGGTACATTTACACTATGGAATACTACTCAGCTATTAAAAGCAAGGAATTCTCAAAATTTGTGGACAAATGGATTGAACTAGAAATGATCATAATGAGTGAGTTCACCCAGAAGCAGAAAGAGTCAAATGGTATATACTCACTTATAACTAGACACTAGCCCAAGGGACATGTCCCATGAAAGTCCTTACCTACAAGGAAAGTGGGATAGATATGAGTACATCCTTTTGGGACTCTAGGTGAGAGAAGTATGGGAGAATGGGGAAATAGAAGGATCCAGAGGGTCCTAGGAACATACAAGTAGAGCAATATGAAAGGCAGATCTGGGTCCAGGGGTTCTGCTCAAACTATGGCACCAACCAAGGACAATACATGCAGTAAACATCAAACCCTTACCGAGATCTAGCCAATGGAAAGAACATTCTCCACAGATGAGTGAAGAGTGGGGACTAAATTTCACATAAACTCTGGTGCCCCATATTTGACCATGTCCCCTTGATGGGGAGGCACCATGGCACTCAGAGGAAGGATAGCAGGCTACCAAGAAGAGACTTTATACCCTATGATCATATACAGGGGGAGGAGGTCCCCCTCAGGCACAGTCATAAGGGAGGGGAATAGGGTGAAAGTGGGATGGAGGGAGAAATGGGAGGATAGAAGGGATGGGATAACAATTGAAATGTAATATGAATGAGTTAACAAATAAGTAAATTTTAAAAAGATTGGTCATGTAGTATACAATATCACTAGTTTTCTAATTTTTCACCTTTTTTTAGTCTCTCTTTCAGATCCTCAGTTTTCCTTATATAACTATTGGATATTTGAATTGCTAATTTTGATAAGTTTCCCGACAATATGTTTTGTTCTACCAATTATTGTCATATTATTAAAACAACTTGTACCTCTTCATCCACGTGTCGACTGAACATGAGAAGAACAAGGATGACATTATGGATGGACAAATTGGACTGGGAAAAGCCCATGAGCTCCCAACCCTACACAAAGAATTATAGGCAAACACGAAAGCCTGGAAACAAGAGAGGTGATTTCCTCAGCAAAGAGCTACCAATTTATTATCCAGTGCCAACCCATCAGCCCTGAAAACATATATTCAAGTTACATTACACAAACTTAGCAAGTTATATTTAGAAATAAACATATATAATATAAATTATATATTCTGATGTATATATAAATATATATATGCATGCAATAAAAATTATTGAAAAAAGGGCCATGCATTTGAGGGGGAGTGGGATGGGTTATATGGAAAGGTTTGAAGAGAAGAAAGTGAAAGGAAAAGTGTAATTAAATTATAGCCTAAAAATAGTCTTATTAAAAAAGAAGAAATGTTGATTTTCTCAAAGAACCAGATCTTCATTGTCGTTCATTGATTCCTTGTATTGGTCTCAACAGAATAATATTAAATGTCTGAGAAGCACTTTAAGAAATGCCCAATCTTGCCGGGCGTGGTGGCACACGCCTTTAGTCCCAGCACTCGGGAGGCAGAGGCAGGCGGATCGCTGTGAGTTCGAGGCCAGCCTGCTCTACAAAGTGAGTCCAGGATGGCCAAGGCTACACAGAGAAACCCTGTCTCGAAAAACAAACAAACAAACAAACAAACAAAAAAAAGAAATGCCCAATCTCTTTAGCCATCAGGGAAATGCAAATCAAAACAACTCTGAGACTCCATCTTACACTTGTCAGAGTGTCAAAAACTCAAGTGATAGGACATGCTGACAAGGATGTGGAAAAAGGAGAACATTCCTCCATTGCTAGTGCAAGTGCAAACTTGTACAACCACTTTGGAAATCAATCTGGTTCTTTCTCAGAAAACTGGGAACAGCTCTATTACAAAACCCAACTATACCACTGTAGGGACATGCCCAAAAGATGCTCCACCATACAAGGACATTTGCTCAACTATGTTCATAGCGGTGTTACTCATAATAACCAGAAGCTGTGAAAGTCAGACCCCACTCTCCACTCAACTGTGAAGAATGTCCTGTCCATTGGGTAGATCTGGGTAGGAGTTTGAAGTTTACTGCATGTATTGTCCTTGGCTGGTGTCATAGTTTGAGCAGGACCCCCATATTTGATCACATCCCCTGGATGAGGAGGCCTGGTGGCATTCAGAGGAAGGATAGCAGGCTACAAAGAAGAGACTTGATACCCTATGAGCATATACAGGGGGAAGAAGTCCCCCTCAGTCACAGTCATAGGGGAATGGAGTAAGGGGAAAATGGGAAGTAGGGAGGAATGGGAGGATACAAGGGATGGGATAAGAATTGAGATGTAATATGAATAAATTAATAAAATATATTAAAAATAATCAGAAGCTGGAAACAATGCAGATGATGCTCAACTGAAGAATGGATAAAGATGCTCTCATGGTCCCATCCTCCCTCTCTCATCTGCCCTTCTTCTATTCCTCTCTCTTAGTCCTCCAAGAGAGGGAACCCTTCTCCCTTACCAAGAGACCTCAGCCTCATCAGGACTGCTTGCATCCTCTTCCTTTGTAGCTTACAAGGCGTCCTGCCAGGGGGAAGTCTTTGTTGTATGGTGGAACATCTTTTGGATATATACCCAGGAGCGATATGGCTGGGTCTTGAGGTAGAATTATTCCCAACTTTCTGAGAAAGAGCCAGATTGATTTCCAAAGTAGTTGTATTCCAAAGTACTCGATTCAATGCAATTCCCACCAAAATTCCAGCACAGTTCTTTGCAGACCTTGAACAAGAACTTTCCAACTTCAGATGGAAAAGAAAAACAAAGAAACCAACAAAAATCAAGACATACAGGATAGTAAATGCAATCCTCTACAATATGAGAACTTCTGGAAGTATCCCCAATCCTGATCTCAAGTTGTACTATAAAGCAATAGTAATGAAAATTACACGGTATTGGCATAAACAAAGAAAAGTTGAGCAATGGAATCAAGTAGAAGGAATAGAAAGAAACATGCACCTAAGGATACTTAATTTTTGACAAAGAAGCCAAAACCGTACAAAGTGAAAAAATAGAGCATCTTCAACAAATGGTTTGACTGTATGTCCTCATGTAGCAGAAGCGAAGGGACCCACTTTTATCACACTGCACAAAACTTAAGTCCAAGTGGGTCACAGACCTCAAAATAAAACTGGAGATACTAAATCTAATAAAATAAAAAGTAGGGAATATTCTTGAACACATTAGTACAGGAGACACTTTCCTGAACAGAACACCAACATCTCAGTCTCTAAGATTAACATTTAATAAATGGCACCTCATGAAACTGAAAAGCTTCTGTCAGGCAAAGGATACTGTCTGTAGAAGTAACTTTTATTCTTCCTGTTTAACTGTTGTATATGAGGCTTAAAAAACTGCCTCCTTCTGCTAACCTAGGCCTAGTCCTGGAAGCTCTTGGTGTCTGTATAAAATATCCTAGGTCTAGAAGGTTTTCAGCCTATGAGACTTATCACTTAATCACCCTTTCTTGTTCTTTCTGAGCTCTGGGCTAGCTGGTTCAACTCAGCTCAAACTCTTGTCCCAGCTGACTTGTTTAATCTGGCTTCTCTCTCAGCCCTGAGTTTCTCTGTTTGATTTCAAACTAACTCAGACATCTAGTCTAATCTGGCTTCTTATTTTCTGGCTTATTCTGTTTTTACCTGAATACTATCTCTGCAACCCATTTCTCTGTTATTGTTCTGGTAAAATGCTTCCTCTCTCTGTAAAACTGCCTCTTAAGCAGCTTCTTTTTGTCAAATTTTCTGTGATTCATCACCTTTCTGCTGCTCAATTAGACATCATTTCCAACTATGGGTGCTTCCTTCTACAAACTAACTCTAACTTCTTTTTGGGATTAAAAGCATGTAGCACCACACCTGAACCTAAGCTTTTCTTTACCTGATACTTGCTCTATACCAGGCTGGCCTTAAACTCAGATGTGCTTGCCTTTGTTTCCTGGATTAAATACATGTTTGGATTCCAGCCAGATAACACAGATCTTAGAAGGTCTTTGGATGTCTGAAGAAAAGCACAACTCCAGGCGTGGTGTTATGTGCCTGTAATTCCAGCAGTCAGGTAGAGGCAGGCAGATCTGTGAGCTAGGAGGACATCCTGGTCTACAAAATGAGTCCAGGATAGCCAAGGCTACACAGACAAACCTTGTATATGAGAGAGAGAGAGAGAAAGAGAGAGAGAGAGAGAGAGAGAGAGAGGGAGGGAGGGAGGGAGGGAGGGAGGGAGGGAGGGAGAGAGAGAGAGAGAGAGAGACAGAGAGAGACAGAGAGAGACAGAGAGAGACAGAGACAGAGACAGAGACAGAGAGAGACAGAGAGAGGCTTCCCAATGAAAGTCGTGACTCAAGGAAGACATACATAAAGAAAGCAGTGCATATGATGCAAAAGCAGATCTCCCTGCATGCAAATAGCTTAACAAACCAGCTGAAGAAGGACAGATAGTTCATCAGGCTAGCAGACTGGAAAAACCTTGATGCTGAAATGGACTGTTGCTAAAGGAAAGATGATCAGAACTGCATTTACATCAATGACTGAGTGGATTTTCATATGGACATTTGGCCTGCTAAGACTGTGGGATTGATAATTGTTTCAATTATAAAATTTAAACTATATACAATTTTTAGCTTAAACAGAAAGGGAAAACTGCAGCATCCAGATTGCGAAAAGATTTTTTTCCAATCCTACATTTGAGAGAGGGTTACTATCCAAAATATATAAAGAATTCAAGGAATTAAACACCAGCAAATGAAATAATCTAATTAAAAACTGGGGTACAGAGCTAAACAGAGAATTCTCAACAGAAGAATCTCTAATGGCCAAGAAGCACTTAGAAAAATGTTCAAGATCCTTAGTCATCAGGGAAATTCAATTCAAAGATAGGCTCTGGGATTCTATCTTACACTGCTCAGAATGGCTAATTTCAAAAGCTCAAGTGGCTGCACATGCTGTCAAGGATGTGTAAGGAGGGAACTCTCCTCCATTTCTAGTGGGAGTGCAAACTTGTACAATCACTTTGGAAATCATTCTGGTACTTGCTCAGAAAATTGGGAATAGTTCTACCTCAAGACCCAAATGTGCCTCTCTCGGGAATATACCCAAAAGATGCTCCACCATATCACAAGGACACTTTCTCAAGTATGTTCACAGCAGCTTTATTTGTAATATCCAAAACTGGAAACGACCCAGTTATCCCTCAACCAAAGAATGGATAAAAATAAAGTAGCACATTTACACAATAGATTTCTACCCAGCTATTAAAAGAAAAAGAAAATCATGAAATTTGCAGGCAAATGCATGGAACTAGAAAAGACCCTTCTGAATGAGGTAATGCAGACCTAGAAAGACATACATGGTATGTACTCACTTATCAATGAATATTAGCCCTATAGTATAGGGTACCTATACTGTAATCAAGAGACTCAAGGAAGCTAAGTAACAAGGACAGCCCAAAAAAGATGCTTGAATCTCACACAGAAGGAGAAATAAAATAGGCATCTGAAGTCATCACATTTTAGATTTTTGGTTCCACCCAAGTCTTTTCTTTTATGCAAGTTCATCAGGTGACTAGATTCAGAAGCCCCAAAGACCTGTAGTTATCATAATTTGTGACTTTTCTCAATCAACTGTTCTTGTATCTGGGAGTCAATATCATCTTAGAAGAGTCTCCCAATGCATTCTGAGGAATTTAAGTCAGGATTTAAGTAATGGATACTGCCTGATCTATTTGTTCTTTGTAAATATAGCAAAAATACAGAGGAATCTCTTCATAGGTATTTAGCTGTGTTCTTACCAGAACTTAAGAGAATACATTTCAGAGTTCTAACATGGCACAAAAGCCTCTTCAACAAGCATGACAAGACATATATGCTAGAACTCAACTTTTTAAAAATAAGTATTTTTAGTCAGCTCATAAAATAACGGGCATTCCAAAACCATAACACTTACTTTTCTTCATTCTACTATCAAACACTTCCCCTCCTGTTAATATATTTAATATTGTAGAAGCTATTGCATCTGTGTAATTAATTATCTGTTTTCTTGAAGAAAAGGGCAGAATTTAAAAGTAAGAACTTAGGGAAACTACAACCTTCAAGATAGCCATAAATAATATAAAGAATCTTGGTGTAACTCTAACCAAGAAAATGAAAGATTTGTATGAAAAAAACCCTTCAAATCTCTGAAGAAAGAATTTGAAGAATATTTCAGAAGATGGAATGATCCCCCATGCTCATGAATTGGGAGAACCAACAGTAAAAAATTGCCATCTTACCAAAAGCAATCTACAGATTCAATGCAATTTCCATCAAAATACTCACACAATTCTTTACTGACCTTGAAACATCAATTCTCAACTTCATATGGAAAAAACAAAACAAAACAAAAAATTCAGAATAGCTAAAATCATCCTGTATAACAAAAGATCTTCTGGAGGAATCTCCATCCCAGATCTCAAGCTGTACTACAGAGCAACAGTACTTTATCCCATCCCTTGTATCCTCCCATTCCTCCCCCCTATTTTCCCATTATTCCCCTCCCCTATGACTGTTCCTGGGGGGGATTACCTCCCCCTGTATATTCTCATAGGGTATCAAGTCTCTTCTTGGCAACCTGCTGTCCTTCCTCTGAGTGCCACCAGGTCTCCCCCTCCAGGGGACATGGTCAAATGTGAGGCACCCAGAGTACATGAGAAAGTCATATCCCACTCTTCACTCAACTGTGGAGAATGTTCTGACCATTGGCTAGATCTGGGAAGGGGTTTAAAGTTTACCGCCTGTATTGTCCTTGGCTGGTGCCTTAGTTTGAGCGGGACCCCTGTCAATGTTATCAGAGAATGTGACCTGTGTGCTTTTTAATATTAAATTTTTGAATTTTCAAATTTGACATATAAACACTGTTAATATTTCATTTATATATGGAAAGAATGTAAAATTCATATTGTAAGTGCTAATGTTTGATCTTATTTAGTTTATTATCTAATATTACCCAATTGATTATTTTATTTATATACATTTATTTTATTACACATGCATAAAACAAACTACATACAGCAAGGTGAACCATGTGACAGTCATGAGTTATATGAATGTTATATCATAGTGATTTGCAATTTACATTTGTCAAACTTGAAGTAAACATATTTCCTATCTTATTGGGTCTGAATTTCTGAATTAAATTCAGTATCTATCATATCTCATCTCTAGTAACTTCAATCCTTTATCTTGATCT
The DNA here is from genome assembly GCF_903995435.1 of Acomys russatus. NCBI lineage: Eukaryota > Metazoa > Chordata > Mammalia > Rodentia > Muridae > Acomys > Acomys russatus. Next base: position 10,222,466 of record NC_067165.1, read on the forward strand.
AAAAGGATCTTATCCCATAACCAACTAAACTTGCTTATGAAACTAAACTATCTTGTCTTCAACTCCCCTCAAAGACTTAAGAAGGAATAAAACTTAAATGCCAGAGTGAACCAGTAGTACAGGTTAGCAGCTTCCAAAATGAAAAAAGAAATGACTGAGACAGTTTAATGCCCGAACAGCACCCAACACTCTCTAAAACATTGGAGCATCATTTTCTGACTTCTAGCCCATTATCTCTGTCAGACTTATTCATGAGGCAGGAACTATTGAGGATTTGCTTACCCTGTCCTGGCAGAGTTCACCTGTAGACTCTGCCTGCACCTAAGCTGCCCAATTTTAGACAGAATTCTGTTTGTGACAGAAATGAGGACATTTTGCCCAGTGGCTGGTTTGCCACATTTGAAGCCAATTCCGTACGGATGTTCTTTGATGTTGATCTTCTTCTTTGAGGAAGGCTGGGTGTTGCCAGGAGTTGTCTTGTTGTCAAAGAATCCTTGGAATAATGAAACATCTTTAAATGCCATATTCTGTGGGTTTCTGAGGCTTTTTAAGACCTTACTTAACTATTTTATCTCATGTATCTATAGAATCATATCTATCTGTTAAACTTAGGATATGTATTCTTGTGCTAAAATCTGACTAGTATTTGACATGACCATGCTTTGCATCAACATACAAGATTCTATATCAATGATTTAGAAATAATCTTCATTATGAGTAACAATTAAAGACTTGAGCTATCCTACCTCTATGTTTCTATATCCCCCTTTCTTTCTTTCAGCTTACTTACAGATGAAAGATAAAGGAAAAGAGAAAAAAGATAAAAAAAGATAAAGGAAAAGAGAGACATATCTGAGTTCAGCATAGTTTTCTCTCTGTATAAGACAAACTTATAATCACCTCCTCATAAAAATAAGCCTTTTGTTGTTCCTTCATTTTCTTTGAATTGCAGGAAGTCTTCTATTTCTTCCTTTATTTCTTCTCTGACCTAGGTGTCATCAAGTAGAGAGTTGTTTAGTTTCCATATGTGTGTAGCCTCTTTGTTATTTCTGTTGTTATTGAAGTCCAGCCTTAGACCATGGTGATCTGATAGGATACATGGTATTATTTCAATCTTCTTGAATCTGTTGAGGCTTGCTTTGTGACATATTATGTGATCAATTTTGGAGAAGGTTCCATGGGGTGCTGAGAAGAAGGTATAATCCTTTGTGATTGGGTGAAAAGTTCTGTAGATATCTGTTAGATCCATTTGATTCATGACGTTGGTTAATGTTGTTACTTCTTGGTTTAGTTTCTGTTTCAATGACCTATCCTTCAGTGAAAGTGGGGTGTTGAAGTCTCCAACTATTAGTGTGTAGGGATTGATATGTGGTTTAACCCTTGTTAATATCTTTTAAAAATGTGGGTGCCCTTGTATTGGGAGCATAGATGTTCAGAATTGTGATGACATCTTCCTTGACTTTACCTTTGATGAGTATGAAGTATCCTTCCTCATCTTTTGATTAGTTTTGGTGTAAAGTCTAATTTGTTAGATGTTAAAATGGCTGCACCAGCTTGTTTCTTGTGCCCATTTGCTTGTAATACTTTTTCCCAGCCTTTTACTCTGAGGTAATATCTATTCTTGTGGCTGAGATGTATTTCTTGGATGCAGAAGAATGTTGAACATTATTTATGCATTCATTTGATTAGTCTGTGTCTTTTTATTGGAGAATTGAGACCATTAATGTTGAGAGATATTAATGACCAGTGACTGTCAAATCCCTTAATTTTGATGTTGGTTGTAATAGAGTACCTGTGTGGTAATGTTTTTGCAATGGTATAGTTATCTAATTCCTGTGTAGCTTCGGTTGTAGTTTGTCATTTTGGTTTGGAGTTTTCCTTCTAAAACTGCTGCTTATAGTGACTTAGCAGACACTGTCTTTCTGTATCTATATTCATCTACACTCTGCCACCTAGGATCTGTGGTTTCATATGGTTCCTCTAGCTACTTCTTGTCCTCTGAGGAGTCAGCCACACATTGGAACCATTACTTGGATGCCAGATACTGTGTGGATTATGCTGTTAATCCTTTGTTCCACAGGGGGGACCACACTGCTCCAGTACTCTAAAGAGTGCAAAGTGCTCAGAGCTTGGGGTTCCTAAACCCATGGGAAGATCAGGCAGGTCGGGAGGTGGTGGTGGGAGTGGGGGGTTCTTTTTATCTTCCTTGCTTTTTTTGACTGCAGCAGTCTCTGCCTCTGATGCTCTGTTGCTCAGGGGGTCACTGCTCTTTTCTCTATTCAGGGTACTGCAGGATTTTTAAAATTTGTTCCTTTTGAACCATGGAGTTGTCCTGCTGCAGTGACGGGAGAGCTTGGTGCTCCTGGCTAACAAAGCAGTCCATTTCACAGACTCAATTACTCTGGATTCTAGACAAGGTCCTCACTACTCACAGCTATCTTGTCCCACCTCTGATTAATTTTTTTTTTAATTTGTATTTCACTATTATTTCTTTTGTACCCATTTTGAATAAAATATTCTCACAAAACAGTAAATAAGTTAGTATGGATATAATACTTTACAAACAAATATAAAAACAGTATAACTAAATTCATTATTATACATATTTAATATATACTGCTAAGATTTTAATTTTGATAGAGTATATTTTAAATGCACTCTATGTTTGAATATGGTTCTTTTAAGTTTAATTTGCTTTTTTGCTTTTTAATTATTTTCCATATTTTGTATCTATATTAATTGTAATTTTCTACGTATATATATTCTCTAATTTGTTTTAAAATTCACTTATCTTATGTCTTCTGTTAAAGATCTAGCATGCAGGGAAGGTTTAATATATGGAAATCCATCAATGTAATCCACCATATAAACAAACTGAAAATAAAAAAACCACATAATCATCTCTTTAGATGCAGAAAAAGCATTTGATAAAATCCAACACCCATTCATGTTTAAAGTTTTAGAGAGATCGGGGATACAAAGCACTTTCCTCAACATAATAAAGGCTATATACAGCAAGCCAATAGCCAAAATCAAAGTAAATGGTGAGATACTCAAGGAAATTCCTCTCAAATCGGGAACAAGGCAAGGCTGCCCACTCTCTCCATATCTCTTCAATATAGTACTCGAAGTTCTAGCCAGAGCAATAAGGCAACAAAAGGCGATCAAAGGTATTGAAATGGGAAAAGAGGAAGTCAAATTATCCCTATTTGCAGATGATATGATGGTGTACATAAGTGACCCTCAAAATTCCACCAGAGAACTCCTACAGCTGATAAACACCTTCAGCAAATTGGCTGGATACAAAAATAACTCAAAAAAGTCTGTAGCCTTCCTATACACAAATGACAAGTTTGCAGAGCAAGAAATTAGGAAAACCACACCCTTCACATTAGCCACAAGCAATATAAAATATTTAGGAGTTACTCTAACTAAGCAAGTGAAGGACTTGTTTGAAAAAAATTTCAAAACTCTGAAGAAAGAGATTGAAGATGACCTGAGAAGATGGAATGATATTTCTTGTTCATGGATCGGGAGAATTAACATAGTAAAAATGGCCATCCTACCAAAAGCAATCTACAGATTCAATGCAATCCCTATCAAAATACCTACAAATTTTTAAAAAGACATTGAAAGTTCAATTCTGAACTTCATATGGAAAAACAAAAAACCCAGAATAGCTAAAACAATCTTGTACAATAAAAGGTGCTCCAGAGGAATCTCCATATCTAATCTCAGACTGTACTATAAAGCAGTAGTAATTAGAACAGCATGGTACTGGCACAGCAACAGGCTGGTTGATCAGTGGAATTGAATCGAAGACCCAGATATGAGTCCACATATATATGGTCACTTAATTTTTGACAAAGAAGCCAAAGCCATTCAATGGAAAAAGGATAGCATCTTCAACAAATGGTGCTGGTCTAATTGGATGTCTATGTGTAAAAAAAATGCAACTGGACCCATATGTGTCACCTTGCACATAACTCAAATCCAAGTGGATTAAAGACCTCAACATAAAACCAGAGACACTAAGCCACTTAGAATAAAAAGTGGGGAAGAGCCTGGAACACATTGGCACAGGAGACAACTTCCCAAACAGAACACCAACAGCCCAGGCCTTTATGTCAACAATTAATAAATGGGACCTCATAAGGCTGAGAAGCTTCTGTAAGGCAGGAGACACTGTCAAGAGAACAAAGCGACAGCCTACAGACTGGGAAAAGATCTTCACCAACTCTACATCTGACAAAGGTCTAATATCCAAAATATATAAAGAACTCAAGAAATATTAAATACCACCAAACCAAATAACCCAATTGAGAAATGGGGCCTGGAACTAAACAGAATTCTCAACAGAGGAATATCAAATGGCTGAGAAACACTTAAAGAAGTGCTCAACCTCCTTAGTCATCAGGGAAATGCAAATCAAAACAACTCTGAGATTCCATCTTACACCCATCAGAATGGCTAAGATCAAAAATTCAAGTGACACCACATGCTGGCGAGGATGTGGGGAGAGAGGAGCACTCCTTCAGTGCTGGTGGGAATGCAAACTAGTACAGCCACTTCGGAAATCTATCTGGTGCTATCTCAGAAAAATGGGAATAGGGCTTCCTCAAGACCAGCTATTCCACTCCTTGGAATATACCCAGAAGATGCTCCAGCACACAACAAGAAAATTTGCTCAACCATGTTCATAGCAGCCTTATTCATAATAGCCAGATCATGGAAACAGCCTAAGTGTTCCTCAGTAGAAGAGTGGATAAAGAAACTGTGGTACATATACACTATGGAACACTACTCAGCTAAAAACAAGGAATTCCCGAAATTTGTGGACAAATGGATTGATCTAGAAATGATCATAATGAGTGAGTTAACTCAGAAGCAGAAAGAATCAAATGGTATATACTCACTGATATCTGCATACTAGCCCAAAGGGCATTTCCCATGAAAGCCTTCACTTACCAGGAAACTGGGACAGAGGGGAGGACATCCTATTGGGACTCTAGATGAGAGAAGCATGGGAGAATAGCAAAGTAGAAGGATTCAGAGGGCCCTAGAAACCTACAAGTAGAACATTATGATAGGCAGATATGGGCCCAGGGGTCTCGCTCAAACTAAGGCACCAGCCAAGGACAATACAGGTGGTAACCTTTAAACCCCTACCCCAGATCTAGCCAATAGGCAGAACATTCTCCGCAGTTTTGTAGAGAGTGGGGTATGACTTTCTCACATACTCTGGTGCCTCATATTTGACCATGTCCCCTGGAGGGGGAGACCTGGTGGCACGCAGAGGAAGGATAGCAGTTTACCAAGAAGAGACTTGATACCCTATGAGTAGATACAGGGGGAAGAAATCCCGCTCAGGAACAGTCATAGGGGAGGGGAATAATGGGAAAATGGGAGGGAGGGAGGAATGGGAGGACACAAGGGATGGGATATCCATTGAGATGTAACAAGAATAAATTAATAAAAAGTTAAAAAAAAAGATCTACTAAGATGTTTGAGAATTTAAAACTAATTATTTTGAACAAACATACTCATGAATATACTTTTGTTCATTAGGAAATAATTTATGTATTATTTTTTCTATACTATCTTCCATCTGACATATTTAATAAATAATAAGAAATCACGGTATTACAGTGAGTTTAAAATATTTCTTTTACTAGATATTTAAATATATAATTTATATATAAGTAAAGTTGAAATAATTTAAAAATATATTACTATGCCTAATATGAATGAAATTCCAATTTCTCCTTTGCATTAGAGTGGTCTGTGTTATCAGTCTTGTAATTTTTCTTTATTGTCTGATGCTGCTATTACAATTCTTGGCACATATAGTTTCTTGTAACCGACATGAGAACAAATTGTAAAGACTTTGCTTGACAAAGTTCCAGAGACCTCTGACTGTCCAGCATGACCTCTAGACATCCAGACCATCTCTTGAAGCTTTGTTTGACAAAGCTCCAAGGATCATCAATGCCCTTAAATATTATGTATGGTCCAAGTGGAATTTTGTCTAAAAATATGCATTTTCTCCTAAAACTGTCTTTTTCTCTTTACTTCTCAGTCTTAATGAAATTCACAGGGGAAATTTTTTTCCTGCAGAGAATGTTGAAAGAAAGCATCTGTCCAAATGTTTGAGATAATAATAGAGTTTTTGCTCTGACTGTGTGCAGTCAAGCATACACTGCTTAGAAGAATGTTAGGACCTTGACTTAACAGTACCTGGCTAGATACTGTTAGTTGTAGAAACGTTTCTTTAGAATTTGCTTTGACAGCAATAGAAGGTGGACTTGGAACATGAAGCTTTACAGATATTTTACAACAGAGGACCTCTTGGCAGGTAGCTTAGGCTTGGATAGCATACCTATTGGTTTGGGACAGGGAGTAAGTCAAGTTTTTTTTTTATTAGAGAACATTTAGCTCAAGTTATGCTGCTTTGGCAATCATGAAAACTAATGGCTTAAAGCTCAAGGAAATTTATGATTAAACTTTCTCAAGTATTGTTTAAGAAATAATAATCAGGTCATGCTGACCATTGCTTGGATGTTGATTGATTTTTACTGTGTGCTTTATTGTAGGTTATTCAGAACTGTTTGTATTTCCTTGTTAGACTGTTCTCTTGCTTTGTTGGGTTTTTAATGCCCTATTGATTGTAAAAGATGAGAGACATTATGATGTAATCTGTAATGAAAAAATTGAACTTCACTTTAAATAAAGTACTGGGGCTGGCCCAAGGAGAACCGAAGACAGACACACAGTAAGCATGAAAGAGAGATAGAAAAATAAAGTTCGCTAGCCAGGTGTGGTGGCGCACGCCTTTAATCCCAGCACTCAGAAGGCAGAGGCAGGTGGATCGCTGTGAGTTCGAGGCCAGCCTGGTCTACAAAGTGAGTCCAGGATGGCCAAGGCTACACAGCGAGACCCTGTCTCGAAAAACCAAAAAAAAAAAAAAAAAAAAAAAAAAAGAAAGAAAGAAAGAAAGAAAAAGAAAAATAAAGTTCTCCTGGACTTTAAGACCTTCAGTTTGTAGTGCATATTCCTGGGTCTCTAATATTTATTTTTTCCTCCATTACTCAACCTCGCCTCAACTGCTAGTTCTTATAGCCAGTTCTTTCCTAATGGTTGGTTTCCCTTAACCAGCTGTTCACTGCCTTGTCAATTCTCTCTACCATGGATCCACTAGACTCTTCTCTCTTCACTATTCTGGGAGCTAGTCTTCAGGACAGCAGTTTCTGAAGCTGTTATGTAGATACATGTATTTTAAAGCATTTACTTAAAAATAATAATTTAAAATGTTTTAATTCCTTTTTCTTAACAACAGTGAGAAATAAAGAAGGAGGAGGAGTAGACATTGCTAGCTTGTCACCGGCCAGGACTTAGAACTGAAGCCTGTAGAGCCATGGCCACTACAAGTGACAAAGTGAGAGCACCAGGTCAGATATTCACTGAGGTGTCAATTGCTCTGCATGGAATGCCTTCACTTTTCTGTTGAGTGTGATGCCCATCTTTCTGTGCTCTTTGTTGAACTCATCGGGAATGGCTCTGTTGGCATATAAAAAGCATTTTGAACTGAAAGAAATGGATTTGCCGAAATTCTCTCTCTGTCAAATGTCAGTGCCTCCAAAATAAGAGAACTAAATTGTTATTACTCCCCTCTGAGTGTACAGCCATGGGGGACAGAAGCACATAAGAGATTCCAGGGGTTGAAACTTATGAAACCACCCTTCTCTCCTCTCTTCTACCAAGGCCTATTTATTTTTCAAGATGCTATTTTTCCTTTTATTTAAAACAGATTTTCTTCACATATTATATCTTGATTACAGTCTTCACACCCTGTATTTCTCCTAGTTCTTCCCATCCACATTCACACCATTTCTGTCTCTGATTATAAAACAGAGTTCTATTGGCATTCCTGTGTTATCAGGCGATGGTTTCTGTATCATTTAATCCCATCTCTAATTTTATTGATATGTATAATGTTGCTCAAATTAGTTGGTCTGTTGAATATTTTTCAAGAGAAATTTCTAAAATTTGAGAATTAAAGATATTTTACTTAGGCCAGGCATGGTGGCACATTCCTGTAATCCCAGAACTCAAAGAGACAGAATCAGGTGGATCACTGTGATCTCAAGACCAGCCTGGCCTACAAGTGAGTACAGGACAGCCAAGGCTACAAAAAAAAAAAAAAAAAAAAAAAAAAAAAAAAAAAAAAAAAAAAAAAAAAAACAAACAAACAAACCTCTGTCTTTAAATAATAAAAAAAAGATACTTCACTTTGAACCTTACTTGAAGCCCAAGTCTCTACATTTGTAGGCTCACCTCTTATTTTAGGGGCTCATTTTTCCATATATACTTCTCAGCAACTTACTAGCAAATAATTACTGTCATTCTCCAGAGCCCTGCTTAATTATGAGAGGCATACTTGTTCACCCTGTTTGTTGCGCAGTTTATCCAATACAGCAAAGATTTGGAATCAGCCTAGATCATCGATAGATGAGTAGAAAAAATGTTGGCATACACAGTTGAGTATTGGTCATCCAAACATGAATGTCATGCTCTCCTCTATAGAGAAATAAATGAATACAGAAACAGAAAGACAAATTTTTTTTTATTATATGTAAGACCAAAACCAAAGGGTAGAATAAGGATTATAATTATAATTATTATTAAATTTCATTTCTAAGAATTGTATTAGATACGAAATGTGGAAAGTATGGTTAGTAAATACGATGTTCATAGATGTGTCATTTTACATTTTCACGTTGTTATGTCTTTTGCTGTTGTTCTATCTGTATACCATAAGAAAGAGAGTGATGAAAAGGAAAAGGGGAGATACTGTCATGATTCCACAAGAATATGTGCTGAGTGAGTTTGTTAACATCATAGTGGGAAAATGCAAAGCGAAACGGGAAGGTGCTGGCAAAAGACTTTGTGTACTATACAGGTAACTATCACTCCAATTTCAGGTGATCCCTCTTCTGTCTCTTATGGGTTCAGGCACAGCTGCACACTGGCCACTTGAGCACCAGATTGATTGAAGTTTATTGAACACTGAAAAAAGACTGACAAGTCAGAGACACAATCTGGGCTCAGGAGCCAGACTATGACACTGGTCTGTTTTTAAGGCAGGCAGGCCTTTTATAAGAAAAACCTTAACCAGGCAACAAGCAGGTAACCAGGTGAGAATGAAGGGGAGGTCAGCATTACATCATTTTGACTGGATCGAAGGATCCAGAGGGTCCTAGAAACCTACAAGAAGAACAGATCTTGACACATGGGGGCTCTGCTCAAATTACTGCACCATCCAAGGACAATACATGCAGTAAGCATTGAACCCCAATTCAGATCTAGCCAATGGACAGAACATTCTCCACAGTTGTGTGGAGAACAGGCCCTGACTCTGACATGCATTCTGGTGACCCATATTTAATCACTTTCCCTTGGTGAGGAGGGCTAGTGGCACTCAGAGAAAGAATAAACAGGCTACCAGGATGAGACTTGATAGGCTGTGACCATATGGTCTGGGAGGAGGGCCCATCCTGTCACAGACCAAGGGACGGGAATAGGGTGAAAGAAGGAGGGAGGGAGAAACAGGAGGATACAAGTGAGGGGATAACAATTGGGATGTAACCTGAATAAATCAGTTAAAGAAAAACAAATAAAGAAACAAAAACAAAAAACAAAATGTGGAGTTAAAAATACAATGGCTTCTCTTATGCTAAAGACAAAAGCATGTTTTAACAAAGGATTTACAACATTGCCCATATTGAGTACTCACACACATGACATTCACACAAATAGGCACAGACCAGACAAAAGACTCAGCAGATAAAGTTGATTGTTGCCGTACCTCACAGACTGAGTTCAGTCCCTGAAATCCACACGGTATAAGGAAATTACAGACTCATAAATTTGTCCTCTTAACCCTATACCTGTGACATGGCACATGAGCACATGGATACCCACACACATGTACGCACATACACACAAACTTATACATATGTAATATAGTTTAATTTTCATATAATAATTTCCTGAGTTTTAACAGATTGATGTCACATTTTATGTTTAAGATGCATGTAATTTATGATTATAGCCACATATCTTTGAAACACCCTAAATAACGCCCAAAGCTAAAAGCCATGACTTTATTGTGCAAATACACTTTTCTGATAAAAGTAGGGAAGGATATAGAACTAGTAAGACAAGCTAAGAAAATGATTTAATACGTGATTCTTCTATCTATGATTCTCTTATAACTCTTATGATATCTATTAAAAATATCTGATCAACACAATGGACACTCTGTATTGCAGGTAAGTTTTAATGCCCAAGTGCGACAGAAAATTATTGTGAGCAATTTTTGTCAATACAGGAATTTTTTTTTTTTAAAGATCACTCCTTTCCATAGGCCAAGAATGGTATACTAAGTCTTGCCTTTCTTTATGATTTCTTCTGAAAACTGCTGGGTATTGAGCTGTTAAGACAAAGCAAAATGAGAATAAATGTCAAGTTCTTATACTGAAGTCAAGTTATGTTAAGAAGTATTGTGTTGACACTTTGCTGTTACATTTTTACCACTGTGGAATGACACTTGAGTAAAAGTAAGGTATAGAGAAATTTTAATCCAGCAACATGGCTGATATGGCAAAGGATCACATCCAAAGATCTTAGTCTGTGTGATCTGGATGGAATGCAAACATGCCCTGGATTATGATATGATTTGGCTGGAATACAGACACCCCTTAGTACACACCTAGAAGGAAGCACCCATGTATGAAAATGATGTCTAATTGACAGACAAAGTAATGAATAGGAGAAATATTTGACAGAATAGGATATGTCCAACTCTCACGAAAACAGAGAGGAACATGAAGTGACTTCAGAAAGATCAGTGGTAAAGGAGAGGAGAGAAAGCAGTTTTACCAGTACAGTTTTACAGAGAAAGGTTGTAGACAGAACAAGCTAGAAACAAGTGAAGACAGATGAGCCACAGAATGAGGAGGAGCCAGAAGACTAGAACAGATTGCTAGAGTTAGTTTAAGACCAATCAGAGCAATTCAGTCAGGAGCAGAAAGAACAGTTTGATTCAGTCAGTCAGCCTGTAGAAGAGCTTAAGTCAAAACAGCTGAGTTGAAGCAGGCAGAATTCAGAAAGAGGTAGAAAGTGTGTGATTATTCACCAATAAGTCTCAGAGGCTGAAAATATTCCAGGCCTAGATTAGATTGTATGGAGTCCAAAAGCTTCCATGACTAGGCCTAGGTTGGCAGACAGAGGGATTAAGACACCGAGACAACAATTATGTCAAGAGAAAGAAATTACTCTTATAGTCAGATGATATATAGCTTAGGTGAGAGAAATCTCAGTACAAAGGGTCTCTCTCATGCCATGGACAGAAAGGCATACAAGAAGGTGCTGAGTCAGAGTACAGGACAGTATTTTTGGACAAGATGTGTTCTGTAAATTCTAACTATAACAGATGTAATTGCCAGGGATTTCAGCTGTGGCACCCAATGAAATGGCCTCTAAATGGAAGATCCTGGGACTGATGTGCAAATAAATATGACTCCCTACCTTCAGGGGTGCTGATTCCTCCACTGCAGCTCCCTGCATGAAAAGATAGTCACTGCTTTGTATGGGGATTGAGCTGGGGAAGACAACTGTCCCCAGGAGACTTCCCAGGAAAAGCTTCTGGAATTTCCCATGGTGGGGCATAAAAGAGCATACACAGAATTGCAGGACAAGTGCTTGACTCTGCAGATTGTGTGTTATTCTTGAGAAATATGTCATCATTAGAGGAAACTAATATTAGTACACCATGTATGCTGGTATAATAGTAATTTTACAATAAATGCTGAGTTCCTATCACCAACAGAAGCAACCCAGTCATTATCCTTGCACTCACTGTGTGAATTAATAAGGGAAGTAATGTGGGATTAATATCAAATGTCTTTCTGTATGAGTCATACTTTCCCTTTGACTAACTGAGAACAACAACTGGAACGGTGTCAAGAAGATTCTTTGTTGTCTCTTGCAACACACAAGAGCAGAGGTGGTAAGAACCTTTTTCTCAGCCATGTAAAACTGCAACTTCTGTTGTTGAAGCTAATTCTTTGAATCCCACTAAGAGCAGAAATATAGTGCTTTACCAGTTCAAAATACTTTGACTATGTATTCTATTTTACATATAATTTTTAAGTGACATTAAAACAATACATTAATTTTATGAACTAGATATTATTTAGTTCAAAGAAGTGAGGACAAATCACTTTTTTTTTTTTTTTGCCATTTTAGCCTGTGCTATTATGTGTCAAATTGGTAACATAAGATTTTATAGGATAAACTTTGTGATAATATTATAAAATTTCAAAATAATAAAAATGATTACAAATTGAAGTTCCTTTTATCATCTACTAAATTTAAAAATGTAAATCAACATCAGCAATAATGAGATGTATACTTTTTATTTTATTATTTTATTATATTTCTTTGTAAACATATGCATTCATATTATTACATATGAATAAGACAAACTACATACCACAGGAAGAACCATGAGATAATCATGGGTTGTATAAATGTTACATTTGTAATGATTTGGCCATTTGCATTTGTCAAACCCAAAGAAACCAACTTTCCTACTTTGTTGGGTCCAAATTTCTGAATGGAAGTCTATATCTATCATATCTCATTTTTATTAACTTAAATCACCTATCTTGATCTAAAAAGATCTTATCCCCTAACAAACTAAACTTGATTGTAAAACTAAACTCTTCAAGTCCATCAGAGACTCGAAAAGAAATAAAAGTTAAATGCCTGATTGAACCAGAAGTGCATGTTAGCAGCTTCCAAAATGAAATAAAAAATGACTGAGACAGTTTACTGCCGGAACTGTCACCCAATACTCTGTATAATGTTGGTGAATCATCTTTGTCCTAGGTTTAACTACATATACATATATGTATACGTACATGTACACAAACACATATATACATGATTTTATAGATATATAAGGTAAAATAGTTAAATAAGGTCTTCGAAACCTCAGAGACCTACAGAATATGACATTTACAGATGTTTACATTATCCTAAAGATTCTTTGACAAGACAAGTTAACTCCTGGCAACACCCAGCCTATCTCAAAGAAGATGTTCAACATCAGAGAACCTCCTTATGGAGTTGGCTTCAAATCTGGCAGAAAAGGCTCTGGGGAAAATGTCCTCATTCCTGCCACAGACAGAATTCTGCCTTAAAATGGGCAAGCTTAGATGTAGGCAGAGTTGATGGCCGAACTCTCACCAGACAGGGTAAGCAAGTCCTCAATAGATCCTGCCTAAATCTGTCTGGCAGAGATAATGGACTAGAATACCAAGATGTATTTTAATTAAGAAGTGGAAGTCATATGATGGAATTGGTCTGGGAGGGGTTGGAGGGGCAATAGATGTGGATAAGGTCAAAACACATAGACATATACAAAATATGAAGGAATGAAGTAAAAAGGTAAAGTAATACTCTGAAATAAATATGTTCATATGTAATTTCTTCCTAATAGTAGAGACATGCTATATAACCTTAGGTGAATCTAGAACTCGCTGTATACTCTAAGGGATCATTGAAGTCAAATACAGTCTCAATGTGCCTACCTCAGCCTTGCAAGTGTTGGAGTTACAATCTCATGGTGTTACATCTGGCCTCGATTTTCTTTAATTTTTTCTTCAGTTCTACAAAGTTTGTATTGTAGTAGCAGGATGAGTCCCTACTGTTTTTGAGTAATTGAAGCTTCTGTACCATTTTCTTGAATGAGTTTGTCCCTTTTCACACACTGAAAAGTTTTATAACTTCACATCTCTTCTGTCCAAATGTTCAGATGACCAAAAAGATGTACAAAGCTAGGTAGAAAATGTAGACAAAACTCTCTGACCCAGAGTAAATTCTGCTGGGTGTTATTCATAAGCATTTACTTTATTTTACAATAGCCTTTCTTTAGTTAAAAAAACAGCATTCATTGATTTACTACTATGCTAGTTATGGAAGTTGAAGGAGAGAGAGAGGAAGACAGGGAGAAGAAGGAAAGAGAGGAAGGGAGAGAGAGAGAGAGAGAGAGAGAGAGAGAGAGAGAGAGAGAGAGAGAGAGAGAGAGAGCATAATAACCAGGCTCAAAATTCTAAGAAGTCAGCCACTTATTTTCATTTTTTATTATGTTTCTTTTTTACCATATACATTGTATTATTACACATGAATAAAATAAACCACATACAGCAGGAAGAACCACAAGACAATCAGGAATTATATAAATGTTACATTCATAGTGATTTGGCTTTTGTATTTGGCAAACTTGAAGTAAACATCTTTCGTATCTTGTTGGGTCTAAATTTCTGAAAGAAGAATCAATATCTACCATATCTTATCTCTATTAATTTAAAACACCTATCTTGAGCTAAAAAAATTTTAACTTCTAACCAACTAAGCTTAATTGTGAGACTAAAAATCTGGTATTCAACCCCATCAGAGTCTTGAGAAGGAATAAAACTTAAATACCTGAGTGAACTAGAAGTGCAGGTTAGCAGCTTCCAAAATGAAAAAAATGACTGAGACAATTTACTGCCTGAACAGCCACCCTTACATTCTATAACATTGGAGCATCGTCTTTGGCCTTCTAGCCCAATATATCTGACATACATATTTGTGAGTCAGGAAAATTCCTAAAAGTTACAAAAGAAGACCATCTGACCTCATCTCCAGATTAAAAACAGATCTATCCCTCCCCCTTTAATTTCAAATGCTATTTAAATTATCTAAAACACAAAACAAAACAAGAGTGTTACTATCCTCACTCTGCCTTAATGAAATCCTACTCTCCACCTTCCTTACTCGCTAGCTACAAACCCCTGACTCAAATCCTGTGCTGAGCACTTTGTGACACCATTGTCACAGTGCCACTTTTTCCAGAGGTACTCCTTTCCAGCTACTGTTAGCTCTCCTTTGAAATCAGCCTGAATTTTTTTATTTGATTCCTCATGTAAATTCAGTTTTTATATTACATCCATATGACGGTGTTAGGGTTCAGGGATAGCTGCCTACTGACTACTGGAACACCAGACTCAGGTTGACGGAAGTTTGTTTGAATGTTGAACAAGAACTGACCCATCAGAGTTACAGCCTGTAAATTCAGACTACAGCATTGGTAACAAGAATTGATCAGTCAGGGCAATGGTTGGAACTTGGATATTAGACTGTGACATTAATCTGCTTCTAAGGAAGGGTTTTTATAAGAAAAGTGTAACCAGGTACCCAAGTGGTAAGCAAGAGGAGCATAACATTACATCATTTTGACCAGTTAAACACAAGAAGAATTAATTTTCTTCTGAGAACAATGTAATCAGGTGGCTAGACAAAGAATTTCAAGCTGATTGGCTGGCATTTATGGTAGGAGAGCTCCTGAGGGATTTCTCGCTCTCTGGGAATATGCATTTATCATCTATTCCAAGCAACAAGCATTGAACCTTCCTGGTTTCAGGAACGTAGGGCCTGAGAACTTGATCTTAATTTCACTTTATAATGAAAATGGAGACTTGGAATCAAAATAGTTTCTGATATGCTAAGAGTTGGTATTAATAGAGGAGGTATAGTCATGCTAGGAACCAAAGTAAGTCTCAACTGAGGACCTATAGAGTTGAAGCAGTTAAGCAAGTTACAACAATGGTGCTGCCTGCCTTAGAGCAGGCCTTATTTCAACTAACCTTTCTGTAAATGCCCCACTGACATAATTAACAGCATGCTTCTGTAGGATTAAGGAGTTTCCTGATCCAATCAAGGTGGCAATTAAGTTTAATCATCACAGAGCCTTTCCTTAGATAATTTATTTTCTATTTTTAAAAAATATATCCTATTTTTATTGAAATGTTTCCTTAAAATATGATTTTATGTATCTTAGGTGACTAGTTTATGGTTATTTTTACTTCAAAATTTACTGAAATATAAATTTATACAATATAAAAATTATTGAAGTCCTTAAAATTACTTTGCTTCTATTCAAATTGCAATGTTAATTTAGTCTTAAGCTTGCTGCAGGCACTCATCTTATTTTTCTGCCTTCCTCTCACCAATTATGTCATTTCACATACATTCATTTATTTGCTTGCGTTTTTAGACAGAGTTTCTCTTTAGCACTGACTGTCCTAGAATTTGTTCTGTAGATAGGGCTGGCTTCTAACTCATAGAGAACTGCCTATCTCTTCCTCCCAAGTGCTGGGATTCAAGGCATGCACCACCACTGTTCAGCTAACTTCTGTTTCTTACATATACAAATGTTGTCTTAATTTATACAGCTCTAATCTATCCTTAGAATTTTGACTAGTATATTCTGCTGGAACATCACCATCTAGAATGCCAGCAGAAAACTCTAAATTAACATGTGAAGAATGAGAATTTTGATACCCAGCTTCTGACACACTACAACAGCAAACAGTTTAAAAGATATTCTTTAAGGAAATACAGTTTAATTAGCAGAATAAAGTATTATTGACAGAATTGGCACAAGTAAAAATTGTGAGGAGAAAAATAGTTGACTTGAGAAACTTCTCTTAATTTCCTTTCTGATGCTTCTCGATCACGCTTTTCTTCTGTATGTTCTTTTATGATAGCTTCCATCCTTATCTTCAGGTCTTGAACTGTGTTAATGATTTCTTTCATCTGGTTATTTGTATTTTTCTGAAATTCTTCAAATGCCTCTTTATATGACTCTTTTAAATCCTTAGCCCTCTTGTTTGCCTCCTCCTGCATTTGTTTACAGATTTTATTTTTTTCTTCCCTTATCTTACTTACTAAGAATTTGAGGTCATTTTCTTGTATATCAATTGTTGTTGGGCTCTCCAGGTTGTTTTCATTGGGATTGCTGGGATCTGGAGATGCCAACCTGTTTTGGGTTTTGTTAGTGTTCTTTCGCTGTCCTCTTGTCATTTTGGTGACTCTGGTGTTGGGAGGTGGTTTGTAGTGACCTTCTCTGTTTGAGAGTGGATAGTTGATGCCTGATTATAGGTAGGGTACCCTTGCCTGTGGGGATGAAGGAGTATTTCCCTGGACCAGGCAGGTGACTCAGGTTCTACTCCTGAAGATTTTTCTCAACACCTTAGGCTCCAGGCTGAGTCTTGCAAAGTAGGTTTCTGTTTGGGCCTTTTCACCTTACTGCTGTAATTCAGACCAGCAGTTTTGGGCTCTAGAGCAAGGTCAGCACACAAGCTCTCTGGTTGTGTAGGTTGACCCCAGCTGCCTGTCCTTCCTGTTGCTTTGTAGCCAAGACACCAGGTGAATCAGATCTTCTGGGCTGCAGCTGTCTTTTAGCTCTGCCTCTATACTCTGTAGGAGCATGCAGCCTCTCCCATGAATTTGGGAGTTCTTGCTGGGTCTGCAGAAGCTGACCCAGCTAGGATCTGCCTGTTGGAGATTACAGAATCAGTGCCCGGTGAGCCAGAGACAATATGGTTTCAGGCCACTGGCAGTACCCAAGGAAGCAGCAATTTCCACGACCCTGTAAGCCAGGACACTCCCATACAATGGCGATTCAGACCACTGGCTGGAATCCCCTGTATCTTCTCTTTCTGCCAGTGACAGCCAGTATACTCCCCGCTCACTGTAGGTCAGCAGTTAGGCCCTGCAAGCACGACCCATGGCTCCCTATATCGTGGGAGGTCCTGTCACGCCGCCAGAATGGACCCAGCTAGGTTCTGTTGTTTGGGGAGTGCCGGTTTAGTGTGGGCAGCCCGGGTGGGCAGCTGGCTACAATGGCAATTCAGACCACTGGCGGGAATCCCCTGTATCTTCTCTTTCTGCCAGTGACAGCCAGAATGCTCCCAGCTCGCTTTAGATCTGGAGTTAGACGCCACAAGCAAGACCCACGTCTCCCGATAACGTGGGCGGTCCCACTGGGCTGTGGGAGCAGTCCACGCGGGTTTCCAACTGCCCCTGTTTGCAGGGTCAATCCTTTGTGTCTAGGTTCAGATTGGGCCCAGGGTGCAGAGCACGAGCTACACGCCAGCTCTAGCTGTTTTTGGTGAATCCCACCACCTGTGTTTCCACTCGGCTAGGCAGGTGACCTCTGCAGTTTGGCATGGTGTGGATGGAGAGGTTCAATGGTAGTTTCACCATATTCCCTGAGACTCCTCAGGTTGGGGGCTCCAGAAAATCCCCTCCCCATATGGTGAGTTTGGGTTTTATGTGCCGGCTGCAGCTTGGTTGTGGATTCCGTTTCAGAGTTTGGGGTGTGCGTTTAGCACCTCCGGGCTGTTGCTTGTCCCGGGGATAGACCCACTGGTGGTCTGCAGAGTTTGGGGCCCCACTCACCTACAGTTCTCAAAATCCTACAGTCTGTGGCTCCATTCATGTCCCTGTTCACCTTGGAGTAGATCAGCTATGGTGCATACTGGCTGACGCCATCTTGCGAATCTTCGTAACTATCTTTCATTCCAGGTGTTTAACCTCCTCACAAATTCCAGAACCTTGAGCTTTTCCCACTTTTTTGTCGACCATATTAAAAATCATAAACTTATCAGCCTTAACTTAAGAAGGCTATGGTGATGAGGGTCTTAGGCATTTTAGAGGTAAAAATCTAGGATATGATTTCAGTTGAGGGACAAAGACTCACAGAGATGTTGTGATAGAAACAGCTTTTGCCAGGAAGAATTCACGCACTTGGTGAAATAGGGGTGGTAAGGATTAGTTATGGACTTAGAATGAGCTTTGACACCTCTGGCAACTGAAAGCTCTAGACTCCCAAGATAACTCACCTCCATAATGTGTGTAGATTAATCAGTGCATTGGGTGTCACAGAGTAGACATTTTTTGATAATCACTCACATTTGTGTAAAGGACCGAGGCACAATTCTTCAACTGCTTGAAAAAATTAACAGTTACAATTTTTCAGCTAAAAGCTTTCTGGGAATTTTACCCAGAAAAGGAAAACAGCCTTCATGTATCTTCTTCTGGTACAAGGTTATCTTGTACCAGTGATGTTTCTTTGTGGTTGTTTAAATAGCCCATTCTACAGTTCCTTTCTATATCCCTACAAGACCAGTCTTCATTTCAATCCAAGAATTCTTCCTGATAAACTATATGTCTGCCACTTGACAATAGGTGTTTAAGCTATGTTCATAACTTCAATAAAGTTCCTGTAAGCAATTCTATATCTCAGATTCTAATTCCCAGAAACCTCAGTTAGATAGATAAAGTTTTATTGTGCAACTTCCAGAATGTAAAACTCACAATGACTACCAAATAGTGTAGGCAAAGATGACCTAAATACATTGAATAATCATCTAAAGTCTTAAAATGTCTGTTGTATTTTATTAAAGTCCTAACAATTATAAATTGTTAAATAATTCATTTATTTGGCCAAAAAGAGGCATATAGGTCTTTGTGAAACTCATTATTCTAGTTCTAGAGTATTTTAGTTTGCTAAATTCCAAAGGGTGTGGCAGAATAAAGAGATCTTACATGGTGCTATATTGCTATTCTTGTAAAGTCTTAAGGAATGAAGTGCATAATTCTATTTTTTTAATATTTAAAATATAGGGAAACTTCCAAAGATAAGTATTATGGGGTTTTGTCTTCCATAATTTCTACCTATATTTTTGGTCTTAGTGGTCTATGGCCTGGTATACAAAGTAATCACCAAAATTTTCCTATGGAGAGTTAGAGGAGAGGCTGTATAAGTCACAACAAGGTTCTTATTTTTTAAATTTCCCATTTATTTAATAAGAAAAAAAGCTTGAAAATTCTAGTTGAGGGATCTGGGTTGTTTCCAATTTCTTGCTATTATAAATAAAGCTGTTATGAATACTATTGAGCAAATGACCTTGTATAGTGGGGCATCTTTTGGATATGTGTCCAAGAGTTGTAGAGCTGGGTCTTGAGGTAACACTATTTCCAATTGTCTGATAAAGTGCCAGATTGATTTCCAAAGTGCTTGTACAAGTTTGCACTCCCACCAGCAATGGAGGCAAGTTCCCCTTTCTCCACATCCCTGCCAGCATGTGCTGTCACTTGAGTTTTTGATCTTAGCCATCTCAGAGTTGTTTAGATTGTCATTTCTCTGATGACTAATGACAGTTGAGTATGTCTTTAAGTGATTCTCTGTCATTCGTGATTCCTCTGTTGAGCATTCTGGTTAGCTCTGCTAGCATTTCTGTCTTCTGAGAGGCCCTATCCAGTAAGGGATTGAAACAGATGCTGAGAATCACGGCCAAACATCGGGCAGAGCACACTGAGCCTTATAGAGTAGTCAGAGGAAAGATAGAAGGATAGAAGACCAACAAAGCCAAGTAACCTGGGCCCAGGGGGGCTTTGTGGAGACTGAAACACCAACGAAGTACCATGCATGGACTGGACCTAGCCCTGCTACATATATGCACTCAATGGACAGCTTGGTCTTCATGTGGGTCTCCTAGTAAGGGGTGTGGGGGCTGTCTCTGACAAAGACTTTCTTTGCAAGCCCCTGGGGGCTGCCTTGCCAGGCTACTGTGGTAGAGGATGTGCTCAGTCCTGATGCAACTTGACATGTGCTGGAATGGATGGGTAGGGGGCTCCCTTTCTGAGGGGTAGATGATGGGGGAGGTGGGGAAGAGGGAGGGGTGGGACACAGGAGGAGAGGAGGAAGGTGGCTACAATTGGGATACAAAGTGAATAAATAAATAAGTACATTTTTGAAGTGCTTCTCCTATTCAGTGACCACCACCTGACTGAATATAGTGGAGCATTCATCAAGGAAACATAACAGATAGCTAGAAGTTTTAAAATGTAGAGGCTGACTGAGAAAAAAAGTAAATGTTACTTATAATGTTAATTTCCAGAGCACATTATTGTTAACAGAGCAAGAAATCCCCTTGGTATTTCCAGAATTAGCATGTTTTAAAGAAACAGTCTGGTGACACTATGAAGAAACTTGCCTTGTCTCAGGTATCACAATGAGCCAAGTGTATCATGTTAGAACAGGCCTCCTGAAAGCGGGAGAGAGCTCCTGAGCGCTAGCTACCGTGTGTGCTGCTAGTAAGCATGACCTCATGGGCTTTTCTACTTGAGCAAATAGTAGTCTTCCTGTTTTCTCTGAAGGATACTGATTTCATATTGACCAGAGAAAATAGCAAATTGGAGAAAATCAGATGAAGCTCTGAGAGAGTGGCAACTTTCTTCTACAGAAGGTATTGGTGACTAATGGTGAAGATGCTTTGCTGAACAACCTGAAGACACTGAGGATTGGTGAAGTGACATAAAAGAAATTCTCTTTGAATTCTGGAGCTCAAGTAAGTGATCTGGGTGTGGAGTATTTGGAGAGAAGTCTAGACTTAGAGTTTCCCAACTTGACAGTCTTTTCATTATAGAGTTAGGACTTAGAAATGTTGGGGCATAGGAATCTGACAGGCAGTGAAGTCCTTCAAGAGAGAGGATTTGTTTTCCTATTCTATTATAAGATTAGGGTCAAACAGTACCCTGAAATTCAGGAACATTATCATGTCCACATGTCCTCACCTCTCTTTTATTTACTAGTTCTTTGAGGATTTAACACAATGATCATATATGACCATATTTACTCCCCTCCCCAACTGCTCCAGGATACAGCTCCTTTCCTGTCTCTACCCAACTTTGTATCATTTTCTTTTAAAATAATATGTAGTACAGTTTGGGCTACCTTGAAACTGAGTGTCTTCCATTGACCACCTAGGGGCAACATACTGAAAGGATTCTCACCCGTTATAAATTGCCTGGGGAACCAAAAGAAAACACTGCGGTATCACTGTTATAGACCTGACAGTCACCAGTGTGGAGGTCTTCAGTGTCTTAAGATTCTACTCCTGAAATTTATGTTATACATATGGATAGCCACTAAAAGATCACAAACAGTACTTTATATTCATTTTATAGTCCTCTTTGTGAAGAGATTTATTGAGGTATGGCTGATGAGAAATAAACTCAGCCTGAAATTTAAGGGAAGTACTTTATAAAGTTTTAAATATTTATAGTCATGAAATTGTCACTGAATTCCATATAACAAATATCTATCCTTGATCTCAAATCTGTTTTTGTGGATTTTGAGAGTCATTCCTTCTTTTTCCTTTCTCCAACTCTAGAAAACGATGAATTTACATTTACAATTACTTGGTTTTTAAGAATCATTTATTTGTAATCATAAGGTGTGTAGCATCTTTGTTGGAACCTTTTAATTCAATCAGATAGTATAGATATCCATATCTGATCTTCATAAAAATGGCTCATTACTTTCTTACTGATGTGTATACTATTGAGTTAGCTATAACTGGTTTGCCCATTATACTGCCAATTATACTTTGAGTTATTTCTAGTCATCATGGTTTAAATCTTCTTGACTTTCATTTTCCTTGTAGTTTGTTTTTAAGACTATTATCTTTAATAACTTCAATTGTTGGCTTCATTGCTCTGAAAGAGTGGGTGGTTATGGAGGGAGATACAAGAACTATAGATTTCTTAATATGTCCTTTGTTAACTGTAAACTGCTTTTCTACATTGTAATCCAGTCAATCACCTGCATACATAATGTGTATAAATCATATTCTAGAATAGTATTATAGAAAAGCATTCATGTTGTTTGTCAATATTTAAGTATTTTCACATTGGCTGCATAGAGACTAAGTAGGCACCAAAAAGCTGGCTCATGTAGAAAAGTACCAAGAAAAAAATGTTTCAAATTGTTTACATTCTAATTGATTGTTTTACAAAAAATATATGCATTTTTTGTAATCTCAAAGAGTTTTTGTTAATCTTCATAAACACATTGCATGTAACTTCAGGAAATGTACAAAAATCTTGGCTAATGTCTTGGCCACTTTAAAATAAGGATAATAGAGTAGCACAAATGAACAGCAGAAATTTCTAGAAAATGGAAAGTCCAAGGTAAAAATGATATCATCTGTCAGTGATGGATAAAGGTCATTCTTATGGTGCTATCCATGACCAAAGATGAAAGGGTAAGAGACAGTCAAACAACATGAGAAGAATTGTATCCTATTAAAGGAATTCTTCCACAATCATAAACCCACTCTCATTATAATTACATTAGTTCATGTGTAAGAGCAGAGTCTCTGTTCTCTAATTACCTGCTTAGGCTCTTTGCATTCTTCCTTAATACTTGCATGAAAATTAAACAGCAACCTGAAAGTGTAGGGAGACATACAGGTCACAGCACCTGGGAACAAAACTTGACCATACCATTTCAAGCTTCTTTTTATTCAACATAAAAAATAGCCACATAATTTGATAGAATTGTACTCAATCATATAATTCTGGTATCATCACTGTTTTAAATTCAAGTTCAAAATCATAACTTATATACAGGGGCATAATTTAATTTTGAATATTGACATATAATTTACAAGTTTGCTAGACACATCCTTTCAGATTTTTCATGAGTATAACCTTTCATACTGGCAGCCACATAGTATGTCAACTCAGATGGCACATTTTATGCTATCAATTATTTACTGAAGAATAATTAATCAGAGTCTCAAATTACACCGAGTACTTTAGATTTGCCATGAGGGAAATCCATCTAGGCTTCCCATCTTAATTCTGTTTGGGATTTCTACTGGAATGTCTACAGAGATTGTCAAGTGATTGTCAGTTGATCCTGAAGGGGAAATTGGTTTTTTTTTTTTTAATTTAAATATGTTTTAAAAAATTTATTCACTTTACATCCCAATCATAGCCTCCTCCCTGGTCTCCTCCCAGTCCAACTCTCCCTCCCTCTTGCTTCCCTACTCCCCTCCCCTAGTCCTCATAGAGGGAAGAGCCCTCTCCTCTTCTAACTGACCCCAGCCCATCAAGTATCATCAGGACTGCCTGCAGCGTTCATTGCTGGCTATGACTGATGATTATTTTTCTCTTCAGTATTGTGGTTGTCACCTTCCCACATTGTGAAAGCTAGACAGTAAGAATGATGTTTTCAGGTCACAGTAGCTTAATATCTTCATGTTTATAGCTCAAGTATCTGATGTTTTCAGCAACAGAGGGTGTTTGTTCGCTTATTTCTTGAGAGGATTTTAACATCAAGGTATGGAGGTTCACTAATACACTGTAATGTCCGAGGATCTATGTGATCTCAATGACTAAGAATTCCAAAAGAAGTAATTCATTACTGGGCCTGGGTCTTTGGTAGCTTGTGATGTCTAGTGGGAGAATGTTGGCCTGTTATAGATTAACTCTATTTTTATTCTCCTGTGTTTATACATATGGATATAAGTCTAAACAGTAGTAAATTTCCATATGGCTTTTTGAAAGTTCTTTAATGTTGTTTATTCTTCCCATTATTGCACTTTGGCCTCCATCCCTAACCCCAATTATTTCTATTAATCATTTATATTAGGCATTCTAGGAGTGCTATTTCTCACAGCCCTCTAGTAATTTTCTGACCTTTATGAATATTTCAAACAAAACACAATATCTAAAAACCCAAAGCTAACATTCACAAATGACAAAAACAAACAAACAAACAAACAAACATGTGACTTTTATTTTCTAGGTTTGTAGTACCTCACTCAGAATATCTGTGTATCTTTCTAGGTCTGGGTTAACTCACTCAGGATGATCATTTCTAGTTCCATTCATTTGCCTGCAAATATCAAGGTTTCCTGGTTTTCAATAGCTGAGTAATATTCCATAGTGTAAATGTACCAGTTTCTTTATCCGTTCTTCAACCGAGGGACATCTAGGTTGTTTCCAGATTCTGGCTATTATGAATAAGGCTGCTTTGAACATAGTTGAGCAACTGTCCTGGTTGTATAGTAGAGCATTTTTGGGTATATGCCAAGGAGTGGAATAGCTGGGTCTTGAGGTAGCCTATTCCCAATTTTCTGAGAAAGCACCACACTGACTCCCAAAGTGGTTGTACAAGTTTGTACTCCCACCAGCAATAGAGTGTTCCACCTTTTCCACAGCCTCACCAATGTCTGCTATCATTTGAGTTTTTGATCTTAGCCATTCTGATGGGTGTACAATGGAATATCAGAGTTGTTTTGATTTGCATTTCTCTAATGATTAAGGATTTTCAGCATTTCTTTAGGTGTTTCTCAGTCATTTGACATACCTCTGTTGAGAATTCTCTGTTTATCTCTGAACTCCATTTCTTAATTGGGTTATTTGGTTTGGTGTTGTTTAATTTCTTGAGTTCTTTATATATTTTGGATGTTAGACCTTTGTCAGATGTAGAGTTGGTGAAGATCTTATCCCAATATGGAGGCTGTCACTTTGTTCTGTTGACAGTGGCTTCTGCCTTATGGATGCTTCTCAGCCTCATGAGGTTTCATTTATCAGTTGTTTAACTTAGTGCTTGGGCTGTTGGTGTTCTGTTCATGAAGTTGTCTCCGGTGCCAATGAGTACCAGGCTCTTCCTCACTTTTTCTTCTAACCGATTTAGTGTCTCTGGTTTCATGTGAAGGTCTTTAATCCACTTGGACTTGAGTTTTGTGCATGGTGATAAATATGGGTTTAATATCATTTTCTATATATAGACATCAGGTTAGACCAGCACCATTTGTTGAAGATGCTATCCTTTTTCCATGGAATAGATTTGGCTTCTTTGTCAAAAATCAAGTGCCCATTGGTCCATGTATTTATTTCTTGGTCTTCAATCTGATTCCAATGATGAACCAGCCTACAGCTATGCCAATACCATGCTCTTTTAATTACTGTTGCTCTCTCTATAGTACAACTTGAGATCAAGGATGGAAATTCTTCCAGAAGATCTTTTATTGTACAGGATTGTTTTACTGTTCTGGGTTTTTTTGTGTGTTTGTTTGTTTTTCCATATGAAGTTGAGAATTTATATTTCAAGGTCTTTAAAAAATTGTGTAAATATTGAATAATTGTGCAATGATTACATTGAATCTGTAAATTGCTTTTGGTAAGATGGCCATCTTTTCTATGTTAATTTTCTGGATCCACAAACAAGGAAATTCTTTCCACCTTCTGAAGTCATCTTCAATTTCACTTCAGAAACTTGAAGTTTTTTTTTCATACAAGTCTTTAACTTGCTTGGTTAGAGTAACTCCTAGATATTTTATATTGTTTGTGGCTAATGTGAAGGGTGTAGTTTTCCTACTTTCTTCCTCTGCATGATTGTCATTTGTGTGTAGGAAAGCTACTGACTTTTTTGAGATAGATTTTTATCCAGCCAGTTTGCTGAAGGTGTTTATCAGCTGTTGGCATTCCCTGGTGGAATTTTGGGCATCACTCACATACACTATCATATCATCTGGGAATAGGAATCCCTTGATATCCTTTTGTTGTTTTATTGCTCTAACTAGAACTTCAAAAATTATATTGAAGATATATGGGCAGCCTTGTCTAATCCCTGATTTTAATGGAATTTCCTTGAGTTTCTCTCCATTTAATTTGAGTTGGTTATTGAATTGCTGCATATAGCCTTTATTATATTTAGGTATGTGCCTGGTATCCTGATCCCTGCTTTCAATGTGTCCCATAAATTTGGGTATATTGTACCTTTATTTTCATTGAATTTTAAGAAGTCGCTAATTTCTGTCTTTATTTCTTCCCTGACCCAGGTGTCATTGAGTAGAGAGTTGTTCAGTTTCCATGTGTGTGTAAGCTTTTTGTTATTTCTGTTGTTGTTGTTCTGATGGGATACAAAGTATTATATCAATTTTTGTATATCTGTTGAGACTTGCTTTGTGACTTAGTATAGTGTCAATTTTGGAGAACATTCTATGAGGAACTGAGAAGAACATACAATATTTTGTGTTTGGGTGAAAATTTCTGTAGATATCTGTTAATCCATTTGATTCATGACATCAGTTAATGTCATTATTTCTCAGATTAGCTTCTATTTCATTGACCTGTCCTTTGGTGAAAGTGGGGTGTTGAAGTCTCCCACTATTAATGTGTGGGAATTGATGTGTTATTTAAGGTTTGTTAATATTTTTTTTTTTTACAAATATGTGTGCCCTTGTATTGAGGGATTCAATGTTCAGAATTGCGATGTCATCTTGGTTGAATTTTCCTTTAATGAGTATGAAGTGTCCTTCCTCATATCTTTTGATTAATTTTGGTTGAAAGTCTATTTTATTAGATATTAGAATGATTATATCAGCTTGCTTCTTGTGTCTGTTTGCTTGGAAGCCCCTTTTCCAGCCTTTTACCCTCAGGTAATGTCTATCATTGTGGCTGAGATGTGTTTCATGAATGCAACAGAATTTTGAGTCTTGTTTATCCATCCATTTTGTTAGTCTATGTCATTTTATTGGAGAGTTGAGACCATTGATGTCAAGAGAGTTTAATGACTAGTGACTGTTACATCCCTTGATTTTGATGTTGATTGCAGTAGAATGTGTGGTTATGTTTTGTAACAATGAAATTATTTCCTGTGTTTTTTTGGTTGTATTTTGTCATTTCGTGTTGGAATTTTCCTTCTAGTAACTTCTGAAGGTCTGGATTTGTGGATAGGTTCTGTTTTAATTTGCTTTTGTCATGGAATATCTTGTTTTCTCTATCAGTGGTTATTGAAAGTTTTCCTGGGTATAGTAGTCTAGACTGACATCTGCAGTCTCTTAGGATTTGCAGGACCTCTACCCAGGCCCTTCTAGCTTTTATGGTCTCTGCTGAGAAGTTGGGTGTAATTGCCGTTATATATTACTTGGCCTTTTTCCCTTGCTGCCTTTAATATTTTTCTTTGTTCTGTATATTTTGTGTTTTGATTATTATTTGGTAGAGGATTTCTTTGTCCAGCCTATTGTATTTGGTGTTCTGTAGGTCTCTTGTATGTTTATATGCATTTCTTTCTTTAACTTGGGGGAAGTATTCTTCTATGATTTTGTTGAAAATATTTTCTAGGACTTGGCGCTAGATGTCTTCTTTTTCCTCAATTCCCGTTATCCATCCCTTTCATCATTTCATGGTGTGCTTGATTTCTTGGATTTTTTGTGTCAGGAATTTTTCAGACTTACCATTTTCTTTGATGGCTGCGTCAAAATTTTCTATTGTATCTTCTACAATCAAGGTACTTTGCTCCATATTTTGATATCTATTATCTCTGCATTTTCTGTTTGCTTCTCTAAGTTCTCTTATTTCCAGCTTTCTTCTGTCTGTGCTTTTGCCCTTATTTCCATTTTTAGCTTCATATCTTGAATCATTTTATTGATTTCCTTCATCTGGTTGTTTGCATTTTCCTGATTTTCTTCCAGTGATTGCTTCATTTCCTCTCTATAGGCTTATGTCATGGCCTCTCTAAGGTTCTCAATGTTTGACTACATTTTCCTGTATTTTTTTTTTACAGATTTTATTCATTTCCACCCTTCATCTTCATTACTAAGGAGTTGATGTAATTTTCTTGTGCTTCTATTGTATTTGAGTTCCCAGGGTTGAGTTCTTTTTGGTATAACTGGGTTCTGGAGATGCCATATTATTCTGACTTTTGTTGTTTGTGGTTTTATGCTGGCCTTTATTCATCTTGCTGTTTCTGACAATGGGATGTAGTTTCTGGTGTCCTTCAGTGGTCATTGAGAATAGTTCATTGGTGAGTGTCCATAGGTCAAGACCTCTCACCTGTGGGGATGAGGGAACCCTTCCCTACATCAGGCAGGGGACCTGGTTTCAGCTATGGGGTACTTTGCTCCATACCCTGGGCTCCTCACTGGGCCCGAAGAGGCTAGTGCTGGTGCTCTGCAGCTGAAGGTTCAGTCCAAGATAGTAGGTACTATCTGCCTTTGGCTAGGCTACAGAGACCCTCCCCATGGCTACTGGGGCCCTGGGACCTCACTTCAGTCCCTCGGACCTTGCTTCAGTCCACCTGAGAGTGCAGGAGCTGCCTGCTGGCTTTGGCTTCTGCTCATTCTCTCTCAGGCAGTGATACCTCGGTTCATTCCACTAGAGAGAACCAGAACCACGTCATAGCCAAGAAAGTGTCTTCAGCCACCTGGGCCACCGTGTCAGCCCTAAGTCCCTCCATGGACTCGCAGGGTAATCTGAAGTCAGAAGTATCCCAGTTACACACTGTACTCCCCCCTGTGCCAGAAGACCCTGACTTTGTTGCTTTGAAACCCACAGTTCAGACGGAGAGAATGCAGGTACTGCCGGATAGGATGTGTTGAGTGTTGGAGACCCAGCTTGCAGCCACAGGACCTTGGGGCTTTGTGTGGACTGGCAGGGTGGTCTGAGGTCAGACCCACCCATTGTCTTAGGTTCTTCCCTGGGCCGGAAGATCCAGATGCTTGCACTTCACAGCCAAGAGTTCAGTCCCAGATACAGATTCTGAGATATAGAACACAGCTGCAGCTCACAGGCAAGTATGTAGCCAGTACCTGGGGACTGAGAACCCATCCTCCGTGGACCAGTTGGATGGCCAGAGGCCAAACCCACGTGTGTGCTGCACCATGTGAACCCCTTTCACCTAAGATTCTCCAGGTCTTGTGGTCTGTAGGTCCCACCTTGATCCCTAGGCTCAGTCCTGCAGTTCAGACACTGTGCTTAGTCAGCACTGCCATCTTAGATCCTCTATGGGAGTATTTTGAATTGTCTACTTTAATTTGTGTCTTGAAGATATTGCTGCTCTGTCAGCCTGGGAAACTACTGTGCTCTTTTGCTCAACTGGTCTCACTGGTCATTTTGTTTTGAGTTTATTGTTATTTATTATTAACTGTGTGAAGCTTCCTAGAATGCCTTATCTGAACTTAAGGTCATTTACTTCTGTTTCTAAAACCCCATTTCCTTTCTATGTACACAAAGGTCCAGCATTCAAAATACATTCATTATAGATTTTCATACAGCACACCATATATGACAGGTATGGTCAGATTTTGATTTGCTTTTTCTTTGGGTGAGCCTTGCTAATACTTGAGTAACACCAGATGCAGTCAGTGAGATAAACAAAGCTTTAGTTTGTGGGTTGCTAAGACCAGCCTTATAGAACCTTCCCTGGAAAACAGGCCTAAGTAACACGCTTGCAGAATCATGTGGGCAGAGTTTCAGTGTAGGAGATGGGTGTTGGTGGTTATTTTCCCTGATCTTCCTTTAACTCTGACATAGTATGGCTTCAGGAAATCTTTTGAAGGATTATCAGAAACTCAGACAACTCAGGTAATGCTTTCATAGGGACAACAGAGACATGGAATCATCAGGTGTAGGTATGCAAGGAGACTCAGTAAGCTTTTAGAGTATGCATCTATCTTCATGGATGATTTTTATTTCTTCTATTTTTTCTTCCTTGTGCCCCCCAGGGAGAAATACTTTCTCCCTAGAAACAAGTTCCAAGAACACAAACAGAAGTATATTTTAAGACTAGTAAATTTTGAGGTTCAGAAAGATAGAGAGTTAGTGCCTTCTGGGGGCAGGGACCTCTCAAGTGTTCTTTAGGGTTCAGTTGGAAATCAGAATGTTCTGTAGTATGGTTTGAATGGAGATAAAGAAAATATATTTCTATTGCTATTATTTCTCAGCCACACAATAGTGAGACTTCTGCCCATTCGTGATTTTCTCAAGAAGAGTAATTTCTCTATTGTGTCTAGTTGTGATAAGTAAAACAGAAGGAGGATATATGAGGTGTCCCTGTGGTGTTTTTAAGATGTGTTCTTACACCTGTGTCCTCACAACCTTAACTTCTAAAATAGGACTGCACAAATAGAAAAATATTTCATCATCTTTAGTCATACACCGAAGTTTAAAAAGCTGATTTTCTAGAAATAGCTTCACAAGCAGGACTGGAACATTGGAATTATTGGACATGTCAATGTAGAAGGGGTAATTTTTCAGGAATTCCACCCTAGACAATGAACTACAGGCAGATAATGACTCTTGGGACAAGGAAATTGCCCTCTCCCAGGAATGAGCCCCCTTTATTCATTGTTCAATGCAGAGTGCTCAACTTACAAAACATACAAACAAGAAAAAAAAGACTCAGTATGATGTGTTTATATATATATATATATTTGTGCATTATATATACATACATACATACATGCACACTCACACATACACACATGTATATATACTATATACATACTAATATATATGTATATACATAAATGCAAGTGTGTGTGTAGCAATAATAAAGAAAAGTGGGCTGTTGGCTTGAGAGGGGGTGATGTGAGAGAAACTGGAGGGAGGAAGGGGAGAAGGCAAGCAATGCAATTTTATTTCATTTTTAAAAACGTTAAAAGTTGATTTAATAGTAAAGAGCAGGATCATAATCACTAGAATCTAGAAGTGGAAAAAGATGGAGAGATGAGAGCTATTTAATATTTTAAAATGGACCAAAATAGCCAGGCACCATAGCACATACCTGTAATTCCAGCACTCGGGGAAGCAGAGGCAGAAGGATCTCCATGAGTTCAAAGACAGCCTAGTTTACAAGTGAGTCCAGGACAGCCAAGGCTACATAAACACTGTCTTGAAAAAACAAACAAACAAACAAAAATGTATGCAAATATAGTTATCCTGAAGAAATGACTCTAGCTGGCCATAGCTGTAGTTTAAAACAATGTAATGGTTTTTGTTGTTTTGTTTTGTTTTTGTTTTTTAAAAACTGGAAGAGATTGGCAGTAGGTACTGATTTGAAAAGTTTATGTATTGAAATATCTCGCATAAAATATATAGTTATATTTAAATTAACAGTATATTAAAATATCACATTTCAACTAAAAGAATATTAAAATAAAAGAAAATTAGACTTCTGAATAAAATATTAAATTCTCCTTCAAAATATTTTAACTCACAACAATTGTGAGGACCTACACAGTATTAGTTCTACCATTTACTATTGTAGAAGTAAGAGAAACTAACAAGACCTCATCACAATCTGAGTTTGTATATGAAAATAACTTCCAGTTGGGGGAAAAGATGCTTTTCAGAACCATAGACATTGGTGAGCCATGTTCTAAAAAACAAACCTTTACCATGGTTCTTTGAAATATCCAACTCAAGCTTAAAGCATTAAAAAAGTTAAAAAGATATGAAAATATAAGGAAAAGTATTTGAAAAGAAGAAGATTAATGGAAATGGGAGGATACAAGAGGGTAATGAAAGTGAACACAAATATATGCATGTATGAAAATGTCATAACAGCTTCCATCACATATAATTAATATATACTAATAAAATGAAAAAGAGAGAGGGATGACTTAGTAGCTAAGAGTACTTGTTGCTCTTGCAGAGGACACAAGTTCAGTTCTTGAATCCATATGGTGGTTCCAACCATCCTTAATTCCAGTTCCAGAAGATCTGACAAACATTTCTGAACAACAAGAGCACCAGGAATGCAAGTGGTTTGCATCCATCGATGTTCTCAACCTGTGGGTCATACACCTTTAGAAATATACCAGCCTTTTCACAGGGAGCACCAAAAACCATCGGAAAACACAGATGTTTACATTATAATTTATAACAGTAGTAAAATTACAATCATGAAGTTTGAACAAAAAAAATTTTGTGTTTGAGGGCCAACTTAACACAAGGAAGTTTATTAAATGATCGCAACATTAGGAAAGTTGAGAACCACTGCCATACATATATGCAAGTAAAACACATACACACACACACACACACATGAATTTTTTTAAAAATTGTAAACCTATTTGATATACATGAAAAATTTTACTTTATTCTTATTAAAGATGGATATATCATAAATATTTTTATTTTTTTCTTAAAATGAAAACAAA
Organism: Acomys russatus; assembly: GCF_903995435.1. Classification (NCBI taxonomy): domain Eukaryota; kingdom Metazoa; phylum Chordata; class Mammalia; order Rodentia; family Muridae; genus Acomys; species Acomys russatus. Next base: position 10,255,168 of record NC_067165.1, read on the forward strand.
TCAGTTGAAAGTATAGCTTATGTTTAACTTCTCATTCAATTTTTCCATTTCTTCATAAGCCTAGTATCTAGTGTGCTGTGCGTGTGACAGAAATAAAAAGGCTATCAGATTTAACTGCTGTGTCAAAAGGCCAAAATACTAAGTAATTGAAAAAGCTTTCACATTTGACTAGGCAACTTCTTTTTCATTTTAACTAACTGTATGTTCCCACAAATGTGCCTTTAGTTATGAGTTCTGCAGAAGAATAATCAGAATAATGAGTACAAGAAAGAAGGTCATGTGCCCCTTCTTAAACGCCAGCACGATTACTCTACTAACTGTAACAGTAAATGTGTTTCATAACTTATCATATAATTAAATATAGTTCAATGTGACAAGCACATTACTGGGCCTTTGAGATGTGCATATATTTGGTAATTCTATAAGCTACTCTGGAGAGACAGGATACCTGATAAAGCTTCCGAACCCAGAAGACAATATCAAACCTGTGAGGATGTGATCTTCTGATGAGGAAGAAACATCTGGGATGAGTCTAGTCATTAGATGGAACATTCCTAAAACTAGGACCACCAGATTTAGCAAATAAAAATTTCAGGATAATAAATATCATGAGGTGAAGAACGGTAGGAAAGTTATTCATTGACTGAAAGTGAGGCCTAATTGTAGTTAACTTTGCATGGAAACCAGTAGAAAAGTATGGAGGTGGCACGGCTCTATCTAATGAAAACAGTGAAACCAGAACGGCTGCTAGGTGTTTATCTAGCAAAGCTGAGACACATGATGCAATCATCATCATTCCATCTTTCACTTTCTGTCTTGATCTCCACATGCTTGGGGGTGGTGGTGTTGCTTTCAATATTTGTACAACTTGAAGATATTGTATTGATGGAAAATTTTCTTATGGATTATGGCTTCTCCAGGTGTTCTGCTTCTAAGCTTTCCCAAGAAAGCCCTGACTACACTACCCCACCTGCTTTAGGGAGATATCTTTATTTTGCTGATTTGAAGGTCTTCCTTACATCCTGAAGGTTGTAACACAAATAAAGTCACCAGAGATCTCTTTATGAGGCTCTGACTCCATGGTACTCTTATAATGTCTACCCTTGTACTTATTCAGGAACAAGATAATCAGAACAAAGTAAACTTTAAAAGATAAAGAAAATTTGCTGGGGTAGAGGAGTTGACAGCAAATCAACTTAAAAGCCTCTTCCTCCTATATGCTCAGACAATTAGGTACAATATAATACTGGGGGCTGCATATACTATCTTCTCAAGAAAAAGATATAGCAACAAAATTAGAATGGATAGAGTTATTTATGCCCTACACAGGGACTTATACTGATTGACAAAATTGGTGTGGGTAAATGATAAAGTAATGAAGTTTAAGATGCTCCTTTCCTAGAAAGTGAAGCTGTATAGGGCCACTGTCGTGTAATATGACCAAGCAGTAAAAGAAGACCAAAACAAGATATATAAGTAAGTTCAACAAATATATAAAATATAAATATGGTATTATGCCAGACACTGAATAACTCCAGAATCTCTGGCCTGAATATTTTTCTTGGGCCTAATGGCAATTGGCTGATAATACACTGTTTGGGACATGGCAGTACGCGGAGGCTGGCTGGCCGGGAGATGTTTTTTCTGTCTACTGTCCTTGAAACCATAGGATTCTTAAAAGTTGAGTTATACGGTTCATAAGGAAAATTTATTGAAAAAGACAATTATGTTCTGTCACAGTTTATAAATGATGACCAAACTTATGACATAGAGGAAGTTATAACACACGACAGGGACAGAAATGACATGATTTATGTTTTGGAGCAACATGACCCTGTGAGTGCCTGCTGAGTTCTGTATAAATAAAGAAGCACCCTTGCTGCCAATCAGTCACACTGCAAGATTCCCCCAATCCCCTTGCCTGATTCCTCCTTCTCAGACCCATACTAGACCCTGACATGGAGGTATTTGATTTCTGCAGCTTTTTTGTGTTTTCACTGGTCATTAACTTGTGTCTCATCACAGGTGTAATGGGAGCTACAGGAATATGTCTTGCTGCACACTGCATTGTCTTATGCCTCCTCCAGATGACAGCACTGAGTTCAGGTATGAATCTCTTACTTGCTCTCATGAGCTTTAAAATGTTAAGTACTCCAGAAAAATCAGGGTATGTTAAAAAGGACAGGGTATTTAAACCATCGTTCCTAACATTTGAATGTAGCAATAGAGTGAAGACAGTCACGAAAGTATCAAGCTTAGAAAAACAAGTAATTATGTCTAACCAGCTTATATTCTTTTCTTGGATTTGTGTCAACTTCCATAAAGAAAGTACAATGAAAAAAACCCAAATACTTCCCTTGAGGATTCAATATTCTAACTGAATGCACAAGGCTTATATATAACTTCTTTGGGGGAAGCATTCAAGACAAGGTTTCTCTGTGCAGCCTTGGCTGTCACGGACTCACTTTGGAGAGAATCCTTGCCTTGAACTTATGTCACTCTGCCTTCCTCTGTATCCTGAGTGCATGTTTACACTGAAGAATTGATACATGTCATGACCCCTCCAGTGAAGTCTGTGACAAATGCTGTTGCACAATCAGAGGCGATGACCCCTGCATAGGGAGAGCCTCCAGGAATGGGTCTGATGTTCCTGCTGGGGGTAATTTATTGCAGCCTTCTTTTTTCTCCTTGTGTTGGCATATTCTGTCTCTATTCTTCCTCCTAACCTTACTCCCATACCAGGACCCTTCAAACATGATGACATTTCTATGAAATGCCTTAACATGGGACTGCAGCCAGGGACCATTCAGGCCTGGAGTTCACCACCAAGTTCTGTTCCACTTATTAAAAGAAATATGGCTAAGAATTAATAATTAGTTACTAATTTATATTATGGCTTACAAAGAAATAAAGTGTTTCAGAGAGCTCCAAATAGTGGTACTCAGATATTAGAAAGGAGAATTAAGAAAAAAACTGTCTTGAGACACAGATGTTGGACAGAAAGTTGCATTAATGAGAGAACATTGGCCCTTGACAAAGAGAGAACATGCATGCTGACACCAAGCCAATAATTTAAGAATGATGACATCTTATTTTACATTCTGTACCCTGTATTGTTTCATTTAAAGCTGGTAAATAAAAAATGACACTATTACTTTACATTTTATACTTTGTACTGTGTATGCCTGATTGCCTCCCCGACTCCCTTGAATCTATTCCATGGGAAATGTAGGCTCAAAACATTCCCTGTTTCAAAAAATGTGTATAAAAATGTAGAGTGCTTGCCTACAAAATACACTCAGATTCAAACTATCTCTGGGTTTGTTTCCGTGTGTCACCACAGAACCCTTGTACACTGATGCTTTGAGAACTCCTCTTCCCAAGGTCCTATACCTGACTGAGATAGTCCATGACAGATACAGGCTGCCAACACATATTAAAATTTATCTGAGTTAAGAGTACAGTGAGGGAGAAAGATGAAGGAAGAGGAAAAAGGCTAAAAGAGTGAGAATAGAATTTGACTTTCTAGGGAAATCTAGCCCAAGCATAAATAAATACAGATTACTTGGACACATTCAAAAGAAAGGACTTAGGCAAAAAATGATATAAAAAAGATGTAGAATATTATAGCAAAAGCTGGTGTTCAAGAATAAAATCTCACCGATGCACATTTACTTGGGTTCCACCCATATTATACTCATTCCTGGTACTGGAAGTTTCATTTGTTAATGAGACATCCCCAGTTGTAGCCTTTATCTCCCCAAGTACTTGTTGATTTTATCTGGATTTACACACACACACACACACACACACACACACACACACGCACGCACGCACGCACGCCCGCACGCACGCACGCACACACACACACACACGAAACCAGTTCAGCAATTTTCTACTATATGATATTTTTATATGATCTTTGAAATGGGCCTTAGTTTTAGCCATCTCTGTACTTTCTCCCTTAGCTCCTCTGCACTCCCCCTCCACTTTTGATCTTCCCATTGCATCATGAGTCTAACCATAGCTACATATTTCATTTTCCCTTTCTAGAAAAGTTCATCCTTGCCCCATAATTCCTTACTCTTTACCTAGTATCTGTGGTTATATTAGCTTTTCTATTGAAGATTTAAAATCTAACGCCCACATAGAAGTCGATGCATACCTTAATCATATTTCTGTGTTTGCGATACATCACTCAGAATATTTTTCTAGCTCCATCCATTTAACTGTGAATTTCATGATTTCATGTTTTTACATGGATGACTAATAACATTCTGTCACATAGATATACAATAATTTCTTTATCTTTTGATCCATTGAAAACATCAATGCTGTTTTCAGTTTCTGGATATTATTAATAGAGGTGCAATTAACATGACTGAATAAGTGTCTCTGTATTAGGATAAAGCATTCTTTGGATATGTGCTCAAGAGTAGTGTAGCTAGATCTCGAGGTAGAGCTGTGCTCAGCTTCCTGAGAAACTATCACACTGATTTCTTTAGTGGCTGCGTGAGTGTAAACTTCCACCAGTAATGGATTTTTGTGCATCTTACTTTACATCCACCAAGCATGAGTTGTCTGTTACTTCTTTTATTGACAAGTGTAATCGATGGGTGTAAGATATGATATCAATGTAGTTTTGATTTACATTTCACTTACAACTAAGGATTTTGAACATTTCTTTAAGTGTTTCACAGCCATTTGAGAAGTCTCTGTTTAGATTTTATCCCACTTTAAATTGTGTTATTTGGGTTTTTTTTTGAAGCAGGGTTTCTCTGTGTAGCTTTGGTTGTCCTAGACTAGCTTTGCAGACCAGGTTGGCCTAAAACTCACAGTGATCTGCCTGCCTCTGCCTCCCAAGTCCTGGGATTAAAGGCATGTAAGACCATGTGCCTGTAATTGCATTATTTGTATTTGGCAATCTTGAAGTAAACATCTTTCTTATCTTGGTGAGTCTAAAATTCTGAATGTAAATCAATCTCTAGCATGTCACATCTCTATCAGCTTAAAATATCTATCTAGACCTAAAAACATCTCATCCCCTAAACAATTAAGCTTAATTGTAAAACTAAACTATCTTGGTTTCAACCCTATCAGAGACTTGAGATGGAATACAATTAATTACGCGAGTAAACCGGAAGTATAGGTTAGCGGTTTCCAAAGTGAAAAAAAAATGACAGAGACAATTTGTCAAACCCTTTATACCATTGGAGCGTCATCTTTAGCCTTCTATCCCAGTATATTGAGGAACTATTGAGGATTTATTTACTCTGCCTTGGCAGACTCTGCGTGCATCCAAGCTTGCTCAATTTTAGGCAGAATTCTGTCTGTACCAAAACGGGGACTTTTAGCATTATGCTTCAGTTGGCCTCCCTGTGATGTCATCGCTTACTTGCCATGCAGGCGTGGTCCTGCCCACGGCTATATAAAAGGACAAATCCTCCTCATGGTCCTTCTCTCCTCCCTCTACTCCCGCTCTCTGCCCTCAGTTTCTTACCCCTTTACCCCATTTCTCTCTTCCCCTATCTCTGTCTCTGTCTCTCCCTTGTGTACCCCTCCCCTTTACTTCTCTCCCCGTGATCACTTAATAAACCTCATATAACATAATATCTGCTATTTGATACCTTGTTATCCTATCATCTTATTGTATTATGTCTTTATATCATAAAAAGACATTTTCCCAGTGATTGGTTTGCCACATTTGAAGCAATGCCCAGATTTTTGAAAATTTCATGTATTTTAGGTACTAACCATCTATAAAAAGTATAGTTAATTAAAAAAATCTTTCTGCAAATTATCTTGGCCTTTGTTGTGCAGAACAGTTTCAGTTTCAAAAGGTCTCATTGATTGTTTTTGTTCATGCCCTGTGCTAATGGTGTTCTGCTCGGAAAGTCTTTTCCAGTGCTAATGAATTCAAAACTATTTTTCACTTTCTCCTGTGTCAAACCCTGTGTATCTGGAGTCATATTGGGGTCCTTGATCCATTTGGAGCTAATTTTTGTGATGAGTGATATGTATGGATCTATTTTCATTCTTCTACACATAACCATCCAGTTTGACCAGTACCATTTGTTAAAGATGCTATCTTCTTTCCAGTATGTATTTTTGGCATCTTTATAAAAATTAAAAGGAGTCTATGACTCCTTTGTATGATTACCTGTGTCTGGGTCTTCAGTTTGATTCCAGTGATGAATGTGTTTGTTTTGTTCCAATACCCTGATGCTTTTGTTATCATAGATACATAGAACAAATTGAGATGGTGGAGATGTCTCCAGAAGTTATTTTTTTTTATTCAAGAGTTTCATAGCTATACTGGATTTTTGTGTTTCCATATGTAACTAAAAATTATACTCCAAGATATGTGCAGAAGTGTTTTGGAACTTTGTTGGGTATTGAACTGAATCTGTAGATTTCTTTTGGCAGGTTGGTCATTTTTACTATGTTAATCCTACTATTCTTGAGAACAGAAGATATTTTCATATTCTGATATCATCTTCAGTGTCTTTCTCCAATGTCTTAGACTTTTTATCATACAAGTTTTTCACTTGCGTGGTTAGAGTAACCACAAGATATTTTTTATTTTTTGAGGCTACTAAGAAAGGTGTTGTTTCTGTGATTTCTTTCTCAGTCAGTTTTTAATTTAAATATATAGGGACTGCTAACCTTTGTGACTTAACTTTGTATCTAGCTACTTTACTAAATGTGTTTATCATCTATATGGTGTGTTTTTAGGGTCTATTGTCATATTATCTTCAAAAAGTACTTTGACTTCTTCCACATCTATTTCTATCTTTGCTCTATTCATTTTGTGCTTTAATTATTATGTGCTTTGGGGAATTTCTTTTCTGGTCCAGACTATTAGATGTTCTGATGGTACTTGTGCTGTGATAGACTTCTCTCTCTCCCTCCCTCCCTCTCTCTCTCTCTCTCTCTCTCTCTCTCTCTCTCTCTCTCTCTCTCTCTCTTTCCCTTATGAAAATTTTCTTCTCTGATTTTCTTGAGCATATTTTCTGTGCCTTTGACCTAGGTTTTGTCTCCTTCCTTTATTCCTATTATTCATAGATTTGGGTTTTTGTTTCATAATGTTCAAACTTTCTTGAATATTTTGTGCCTGAATGTTCTTAGAGTCAACCTTTTCTTTGACCAAAATATTCATTTCTTCTATCTTGCCTTCAATGACTGAGATTCTCTCTTCTACCTCTTGTATTCTCCAGGTGTGTCTTACCTATGAAATTTGTGTTCAAGTTCCTAAATTTTTTACTTGTAGTTTTCCCTCAGTTTAGCTATTAACTGTATTTCCACTTTAATGTTTTGAAGTGTTTTCTTTATTTCATTCCACTCTTTGTGTTTTCATAGATTTCAGTAATAGACTTCTTCATTTCTTCTCTAAAGAGCTTGAACATATTCATAATAGCTCTTTTGATGTCTTTGTGTGTTTCAGCTATATTGCTTTTCTCAGTGCCTATAGAGTAGGGTCACTGCCCTCTAGTGGGGACATATTACCTTGACTGTTAATGATTGTGTTTTTATGCTGGTGTGATTGTAATACTAGATGCTGATATATGCTTTTGCTTTTGTTAAGTGGGTGGATGTTCCTTTCTTGGTTTTTGTTGCCCTCTCTTGCCATTAGGGGACTGCAGTGGCTGTGAGTTGTGTGTTGTGAGATCCTTTCATACATGGTCACTGGGAGTCCTGGGTAGAAAGTGTTTCTTGGTATTGAGAAAGTGTTTCTTGGTATTAAGTGGAGGATGAATGGGTCCTAAGGAGGGAGAAAAGTTGGATGTGTTTCCAGAGTATGCATATAACCCATTTCTGTAACAGGTAGTCTGCTACAGAGCTTTGAATAAGACTGGAACTTTGGAATTATCAGGAGGGAAAGTTAATATTGCCTACTTGATTTTCTTGCCATTACCTCCAGTGTGTATTCAGGGAGTGCCTGTGAGAGATGGCAGTTAAGACAAAAAGATGGTATGGTGGAGGTAGGATATAAAAGAAGATATTCATGACCCACTAAGGATGGGGGCAGGGAAGAAGGGGAGGGAACAGCAGGTGGTCTACTACAAGGGTGAGGGTGGGTATGGGGGATTGGAATTAGAGGTAAGGTGTTTGTTGGCCTTCCTGATACTCAGATGGAAAGGTATCCTGGAACTCAGAAGCCCAGGAACCACACAGCTCTAAGATGGGACAGTTTCCCAACAGAAGGGCAACCTGAGGCATGGGATCCTAGAAACCACACAGTTCTGAGGTGGGACTGTGTCTCAAGGGATGAGAATTCTGGGAGGAAACTGCCCCATCAGAGATTTTGCAACTTTCAGAAGGGGGTTACCCCATCCCTGATGCCCCAAGGAGCTTAGGAGCTTGAGCCCTGCTCTTTCTTCAGCCATTGCAACTCCCAGGGGATGGTTACCCCAACCATAGGTGAGTTGAGAGGCTTAGGAACTTAAGCTGTACTCCTTCTTTTCTTCTTCTTATCTTCATTGCTTCATCTGATGATAGAGTCACATCAGGTAGTAAATCTCTTTATGGAGGGAAAGACAGTCTTCCACCTGATTTCCTTGCCAAAGGGAGTTGGTGACTAAAACAAAGGAATTTTTGTTTTTTTCTTAGCTTTCAGGTTTAATATTTAACATTTATTATATTTACTTTTATATTAATGGGTAAGGTTGAATATCTTGCAAAAAATGCCTCCTTACCACCACCCTGAAGTGTTAATGATACCCTAAATTCTTATTTTCTTTTCATTAATAGCCATTTATTACTTGCTTTTTTATTCATTAAGTTTGTTTTATGACAATTTTATACATGTTTATAATGCATTCCGGTTACCCACCTTACCCTATCTTGTCTTCCACCTCCTCTTGTCAATTTCCCCTCTTTACTACAGGTTGCTTTCTCACAATCATGGTTTCTTTTTTGTTTTGTTTTGCTTTGCTTGTTTTGTGGCCTACTGAGTTTAATCAGGGCCATCTGTGTGACCATTTGGAGCTATCCACAGGAATCTGGTGAAATCATCAATGGGAACACATCTGAAGATAATAACTCCTCCACCCCTGAAACCCTTCAATAGGCAACAGTTCAGCAGGGGGTGGGAGAAGGGCTACCTGAGCCCCTTCTGTACCCATAACCAGCTATTTACAGGTCCAGCCTTCTATAGGTCTAGATTAGGCAAACTCAGTTGCTGTGCATCCACAATTTCAGGGACTAGGTTGTACCCAGGTAACATAACATTTCACTACTCTTCTCTTTGTCTTCTAGTTTTTACATTCCTTGTATCTCTTTGTCCACAACATTCCCTGAACTTAGAGAATTATTTTTAGAAAAACTGACTTATGTATTTCTCTAGAGTTATAAACACATCATCAATTTAGGTAGACAGCAGTAGTAAGTTACTTCTTAGAACACATGACCTCCCCAACCAAATACTTTAGAATTTATTATTTGACAATTTTATATATACAAACACTGTATCTTGATCATATCCAACCCAAATCTTCACTTTCATTTCTTTTAGATTACACCACTACATCACCTTCCATCATTATATCCTTTATTTTTTTCTGAATCCAATTAGTGCTGTCTGCATGCACATGAGTGTGATACCATCTACCATCTGTAGCGTGGGCAACCTTTCAGCAGCCACGCCCTCAAGATATATGACTACTCCTTTCCCAACAGCTATCAGTTGCTAATATAAGTTTTTCAGCTACTGATATATCCTTATTAGTTGGAATGTTAACTGGTTTGATCTTGTGAAGCTCTTCTAGTAAAAATAGCTCTTCTAATTCGTTAATGCAACACCCATGTTGTGCCCAAAATATAGCATAGCACTTTATAGCATTTCTCCCCAATCTACCAGATCTTACATCTTCTTTTTCTATTTCAACCATTCCACTATGTTATGTAACTCTTAAGAGTATTGATATAAATGCCTTATTTCTGGTTGATTACTAAGCTGTTGCAGAAAATTCATAGGATTTCTTTTTATTATTAAAAGCCTTTAGTTATTGCAGCTGTATTACTCTCTAACTTGTTACAAATAAATAAATAATGCAGACACCTGACAAATTTTAGGAAAGCCTTATTTTACCTGGAGCTGAGCAGATATTTCCCCCTAAGATACCTTGGTTACCACCAAGGCCCACAATCTATGCCATTGTTCTAATCATTTCCATCTGGGCTACTCCCCCATGCAATATGCCCACAAATAATTGCATATGTTTTCCATCTGGGCTGCTCCTCTCCACAACATTCTCAGAGTTCATTTCCCCTGGTCCACGTGATCTTTATTTAAACCATGGCTGCTCTTCTTCTTTGGTTCCCATCTCTTGCTCTCCTCCTTCTTCCCATGATCCTCTATTTCTTTATCCACGGCCAAACCCTGGCTATGCCTACCTTATTTTTCCCCTGCCCAGGTGTATAGGGGACTTTATTTAGCCAATCATGGATAATTTGTGAACATTCCTTACATCATGTGGATACAGGAGACATTTCAACATTGATAACAATGCTTGTAGCAGGGCAGGAACCAAATCTCAAGGCACTGAAAACAGTGCATGAAACCTTCCTCCAACACTAAGCAGTCACTTATTCTCAGCAGTTTAGTCAGTTATAAACCTCTTTTTATTTTAATTTTTATTCTTATCTAATATATGACATACTGACTACAGTTTCCCTTCTCTCTGATAGCCCAATTTTTCCTTTCTCATGCCCCACCTCTCCCCCAGGTTGACTCTTAACCCTCAGGAAAAAAAAAAACAGGTCTCCCAGTGACATCAACCAAAACAGGGCATAAAAATGTAAATGAGAACAGGCACATACCACCACATTAAGGCTAAAGGAGGCAGCCCAATAGGGAAAATGGTTCCAACAAGCAAGCAAAATAGTCAGAAACAGCCCCTTGCTCCCAAGATTAGGCATCTCAAAATAACACCAAGCTACTCCGCCATAACATATATGCAGAGGACCTAGGTCAGACCCTTACAGACCCTGATCTCTTCAAGCCCTTATGAGTTCCATTCAGTTGATTCTGTGGTCCTTTTTCTTGTGGTGTCCCTGATGCCTATGGTTTTTCCAATCCTCCTCTCTTTCCTCCTCCAATGACTCCCCAAATTCTGTCTAATTTTTGGTTGTGGGACTATGCATCTGCTCCCATCAGTTGCTGGATGAAGTCTTTCTGGTCTCTCAAATTGTCACTTGAGAGAACACTCTGATGTCAGGACACACTGTAGGTTGAAGGTTTTGTGGCTGGGTTAGTGTCCCAATCCCTCCACTTGAGGTCTTCCCTAGATACAGAAGATGGCTTGTTCAGCTTCTCTGTAGGCTCAAATATTTTATCAATTATATTTTATTATGAACTTATTAAATGAGTCTACTTCTTTAACAACATGACTAGTCCAAACAATCAGAAAAGGATATTAAAGAACACTATAGTGAAACCTTAAGGATATCGGTCTCTGGCATAGTCAGCAGGATTTTAGCAGATTATCAGTTCCACCTAAGTTGCTGTTGGAACCAGGAACAGCAGCTGAAGCCCAAAGCTTCAGCTGGAGTCCAAAGACTTGAAACTTTCCCTGGAGCAGTTTCTTTAGAAGCCTCTTGAAGTGCAGGGATGAACAGCCAAAAACAAGATCCCAACCAAAAAACTCCTCTCCTGTTTTGTGTGTGTGTGTGTGTGTGTGTGTGTGTGTGTGTGTGTGTGTGTGTGTGTGTGTGTGTGTATTCAAACAAGTCTTTCATTTGCTTGGTTAGAGTTACTCCTAGATATTTTATGTTGCTGTGGCTAATGGGAAGGGTCTAACTTTCCTAATTTCTTCCTCTGCATGATTTTCATTTGTATAAAGGAAGGCTACTGACTTCTTTGAGTTAATTTTATATTCAGCCAATTTGCTGAAGGTGTTTATCGGCTGTAGGAGTTCTCTAGTGGAATTTTGTGGGTCACTTATGCACACTATCATATCATCCGCAGATAGGGATAATTTGGCTTCCTCTTTTCCATTTGGATCCCTTTGATCTCCTTTTGTTGTCTTATTGATCTGTCTAGAACATCAAGAACTATATTGAAGAGATATGGAGAAAGTGGGCAGCCTTGCCTGGTCCCTATTTTAGAGGAATTTCCTTGAGTATCTCTCCATTTAATTTGATGTTGGCTATTGACTTACTCTGTATAGCCTTTATTATGTTTAGGTACATGCCTTGTATTCCCGATCTCTCCAAAACTTTAAACATGAGTGGGTGCTGGATTTTGTCAAATGCTTTTTCTGCATCTAAGGAGGTGATCATGTGGTTTTTTTCTTCTTGTTTGTTTATGTGGTGGACTACATTGATGGATTTCCACACATTAAACCATCCCTGCATGCCTAGAATGAAGCCTACCTGGTCATGGTGAATGATATCTTTGTTATGTTCTTGAAATTGTTTGCGAGTATTTTATTGAGTGTTTTTGTGTCTATGTTCATAAGACGAATTGGTCTGAAATTCTCTTTTTTGGGTCTTTGTGGGGTTTAGGTATCAAAGTGACTGTAGCCTCATAGAATGAATTTGGTAATGTTTGATCCATTTCTATCTTCTTGAGTAACTTGAAGAGTTTTGGTATTAGCTCTTCTTTGAAAGTCTGGTAGAATTTTGCACAGTAATCATCTGGCCTTGGGCTCTTTTTGGTTGGGGGATTATCAATGTTTGGTTCTATTCCTATAGGAGAAATAGGAGTGTTTTATTCATTTATCTGATCTTGATTCAATTTTGGCAAGTGGAATCGATCAAGAAAATTGTCCTTTTCCCCTAGATTTTCAAATTTTGTGGCATATATGCTTTAAAGTAGGACCTCTGATTCTTGTATTTCTTCAGTGACTATTGTTATGTCTCCCTTTTCATTTCTGATTTTGTTGATTTGCATAGTGTCTCTCTGCCTTTTAGTTAGTTTGGCTAATGTTTTATCTATGTTGTTGATTTTCTTTAAAAAAAAAAACAGCTCCTGGTTTTGTTGAGTCTTTGAATTGTTCCCCTTGTTTCTAATTTGTTGATTTTAGCCCTGAGTTTGATTATTTCCAGATGTCTACTCCTCTTGAGTGTTTCTGATTCTTTTTTCCTAGGTCTTCCAGATGTGTAGTTAAGTTGCTTATATCAGATGTTTTCAATTTTTTAAAAAGGCATTTAGTGCTATGAATTTTTCTCTTAGCACCATTTCAATGTGTCCCACAAATTTGGGTATGTTATTCCTTCATTTTCAGTGAATTTCAGGAGGTCCTTAATTTCTTTCTTTATTTCTTCTCTGACCCAGGTGTCATATAGTAGAGTGATGTACAGATTGGACAGATTTATTTTTTATTGACAGTAGATCAAACTGTCCTCTAGCTGTCAAGATACCATTATCTTAGCAATCAATGTAATTAGAGACCTGAGAAGGATAAATTGTAATCTAGATGAATTTATGTATCAATTAAAATGACAGAGATGATCAATTAAGTCATATCCCAGTAAATAGATTGTGTTCCATTTATCTCCTGTAGCAGCATGGCATGATGGCCAGAGACAGTCTTGTATTAAGCTCAGAGACTGTTTCTGTGGAAGGTGAACATGGAAGAGACTGACCTCACCTTGTGTTCAGGAACATGAAACAGTGACTCTCCAGGTGTCCAGTTTGTCCAAAGTTAGGCTGATCTATAGCAGACATTGGGAGAAGTTTTGCTCTGTGGCCAGAAACCACAATCTAGGATTGTGTCTAAGTTCTCTGAGACCTTGAGAACTACCATCTTGATTTGGGAATCTCTGTTTTTTTTATATAATAAATTTACACTTGTTAGATGTCATATTCAGAAGATCTCTGACAAGCTTGAGGGTCAGCATATCTAAGCTGACAAAGACAAAACAAAACAAACAAACAAACAAAAAACCCAAAGTATGAATCATACTTCCTGGTGTGCACAGGTAGTGAGACGTTGGCATCTTGGCACACTGTGGGAGTGACATGCTTTGTCTCTCAGACAAACTTGAGGTTGAAAGAGGACCATTTTTTTTAACAAAAAGTCATCAGTTTTTTTCCGGATGTCCACTGACAAATTGTATGCTCTGGCTATAACTTTCTTAAAGTGAACTAGAACTAAGTCTAGGGGGCTAGAGGTCGTCTGTCCCATTTTGTCAGTTAAGGTCTCAACAAGGACCAAACACAAAATAGACAGAGTACAAACACACACAGACACATTTAGCTAGTTGCTAAGAGAAAAAATTGGGATAGCTGCCATGAGAAAAACTGGGCTAGGTGCAAAGAGGTATCTGCTAGTAGAATCAGTCAGGTGGCATGGAAATGTGCCTAGAGCCAGATGTAAGCAGAAAGCTGAGCTTCTGCCATGAAAAGAAAAAAAAACCTGAGAGCTGTCTGCCAGGTAAACTAGCTAGGCAGCACAGGTACTCATGGAGCCAGGTTACTGAAAAAATGCTGAGCTGGCTGCCAAGAAATCTAGTCAGGAGGCACAGGAACATGCCCTCTCACAGAGCTGCCTTACCGAGAAAAAGCTGAGAGCTGATTGCCAAGAGAACTGGCTAATTGGCAACTCGCACTCTCATGAGCCAGGTTAGCAACCTCCAGATAGAGACTCTCATCTTTTCCCACAGGGCACTGAACATGTTCTGAGCCTTCCCACAGCTATGATCCTGTAGGCATCTGCTTGTCCACCTCTGGGTATTCAGATACCAGGGCACCTGAAAATGAAAGTAACATGTAACAAGACACAAGGAACACAAACAGAACAAAACAATGACAGGACAGGAGCACTCAGGCACTTACCAGCTGGCCTTGGGCCCTCCAGACCTGGGGGTCCTGAAGGTCTGGGGGTTCCTGGCCAATGCTCCAAATATAATTCTCAAAGTGTGAAACCCTCAAAGAACACCAGGAATAAGTCAGATGCAAATCACACAGGGGCTCATTTATTAGTCAAGCTCAGAGCCTTCAGCCTTCTTGTGAGGAGGGAAGATAGTGGCCCCTAGTGCTTGGGGAATGGGGTTTTTAAGTGAAAAACCTCAGGCGGGAGCGAGGTCAGATTCCAAGCTGTTTCCAAGCCTTGCTGTTACATGATAGGTCAGAGGGGGTACAAAAATGTTTCCCTTTAAGTTGATTGGCTAGGAGACCAGGGCCAGACCACAGAGGTCAGTTTTTGTACGTTCTGGTCATGGTGACCTGTGGCTCTGATTGGGTGGTGCCAGGTGTAAGCTCCTAGGAAAAGTTCCTAGTTGTGTGTTTGTGGCTCTCTGGAAACTCCCCGAGGGGAGGGGGATCAGGTTCTCAGGCCCTGAACACAAAATGGTGTTGGTTTGCTCTCTACAACCTGACTGGTTGACATAAAAACATCATTCTTCTTTTAGAAAGAGACAAAGAACTCCCTTTTCAGTTGCGAGAAGGTCTAGGTCTCATTGATTCTGGAATACTACCATTTCCGAAGGGTCAATGTGGAGTTTATATTGTCTGAACCACTGGCTGGAGGTCCTGAATAAACTGAGAAGAAAACTGATAATACAGAATCAGTGAAGTGGCCAATCCTGCTGTCCTTTATTCCAACACTGGCAGTAATTCCTGCAACAGCCAGAATGGGCAAAATTTGAACTGCTCACTTATGATAAGCAGTTAGTCCAGTCCACAGCTGGGGTTGGTAAAGGTTCTTCTCCATGTATTTTTCCCAAATTGGGAAAGAGAAGCACCAGTGTGCAAATCCTTGACCAACCAGAAGGTAGATGATGACAGAACTGATTATGACAAAGAATTGAAGTGTTGTGAGCAGTAGGAAAATGTGGGCTGAGATGAGGTATCAAGGATTATAGTTTTGCTGCATTCTAGGAAACAACATTCCTAAAGAAGTGTCCTAGATGCCATGAAACAGCTTGCCATGCCAAAGAGGGTTATATGAAAATGGTAGGGGGTTGTGGCAATGCTGGAATTAGGGCAGTTGATGAATGGAGAGGTGAGGTTACTTGACAGGATAATTTGGAATGCTGTCAGTGGCAGTACTGAGCTGGTTTCAGGAGAAACACATAGCCAGCAATCTGCAAACTGGCCAGGCAGGGTGACATTATGGAGCTTGTAGACCAAAGTTAGAGCTTGAAGTAAGATGAAATGACAGATTTGTATTGTGTGTGAAAGTGGATGTCAGAGAGGCAATGCCTTTGAAGGACTGTTTAATCACTTTCTTCACCTGTTCCATGTCGTAAGATTGGGTGATTGGAACATATTTTCTCTGGATATGAATTGTTCAGATGTGTAGAAGTGATACTTGAACATAGAATTGAATTTTTCCAAGACAAGGTTTCTCTGTGTGGCAATGGGACTCACTTTGTAGATGAGGGAATTCCCTCAGTTTGTGTTTTCTTTATTGCTTCTATTTCCATTTTCAGTTTTTGAACAGTTTCCTTCACCCAGTTGTTTCTTTCTTGGTATTCTTGGCATTCTTTAAGGCATTTGTTGATTTCCTCCAATATTTTATTTATCTCTTCCTTGATTTCTCTAAGAGACCTCCCTTTTAAGGATCTCTTATCGCCTTTCTAAAGTTGGTTTTAAGGTTATCTTCTTGTATTTGAGGTGCACTAGAATACTCAATCATTGCTGTTCTAGGAGAGCTGGTCATGTTTGTGCCATATTTACCTGGGTGTTCTTACACTTGCATTTAGATATCTTGGTTTGGGGTAATTACAAATAAACAAAAACATGTCATAATAAAAGAAAACAAACCAAAAAGTCCTCCAAAATACCATTGAATTTCTTTTAGGTTGGTCAAATAGTCCCATACTTGAGACCTGCCCTAGAGTGTAGTTAATATGCCCAGTGAGATTACATTAGAGAAAACTGACTTTCCCTTTGCCAGTGGGTATCAATTGTAGATAAGTTTTGTTATGGGTGGGACACAATGTCCACTTCCTACTCAGTGTTAAGACCATGTCTGGCTTAAACCTATGCAGATTTTGTATGGGCTGCTAGAGTCTCTGTGAGTTCATATGAGAATCAATCCTCTTATGTTCTTACAGTCACCCATTATCTCTGGCTCTTACAATCTTTCTGACTCCTTGTTTGCATTAATATCCTGAACATTACAGGAGAGAGGATTGATGAATATATCTTTTAACATTGAGTGTTGCAAACTCTCTGCATAGTGTCCATGTGTGGGTTTCTCTGTTAATTTATATCTCTACTGCAAGAAGAAACTTCTCTTATAAGGGTTGAGGAAGGCACTGACCTATGGGCATAGCAATATGCCATTAGGAGTAATTTTATTACTATGTTTCTTTAACATAATAGTACTATTGGATTTTTTCCTAGTACTATGGCTTACCTGATATGTTCTTGGCCATTTTAGGAGTGTAAGCATGGCTTTGGTCTCATGGAATAGGCCTTAAATCCCATCGTAATTGGTTTGTTACTGCTCTAACATTTGTGCCACATTGCATCAATTCTTTATTATTAAATTTTATTGTTTGAATGTACAAAAGTTTGTTCCTTCATTCACCTTTTGAGAGACATTTTAACTTCTTCCAATTTTTAGCAACTGTGAAGAAGATGTTATTAACATCTGTGTACATATTTCAATATGGATGTACTCTTAATTCATTTGACTACATCTAGAATCATGACTATGGAAAAAAAGTGTGTTAAACCCATATCTAGAACTGGTGAAGAGTGCCAAACTGTTTTTTAATACTGTCTCAATCATTCTGCATTGTGACAAGCAATAAGTAACAATTGTATTGCTTTCATCTTTTGTCACCATTTTGTGTTGTCAATGTTCAGAATTTCAGCTATCTCATAATAAATAGAAAGCTTATTGTTTTGACTCTCAGTACTTTAATTGCAAAATATTGACCTAATCTTCATCTTTATTTACTGTAAAGTTCAGGCTATGCTCTGTTCCACTTTACATCAAAGTGAAACTGTGGCTTTTAAAACAAGTATTTCACTGAGTCACTCCATTCTAGTTAGAGTAGCTTGCTACAGTTTCAGTGCACATGCTGAGTCTGAATAACTGTATACACTTTTGTAAGTGTGAATCATGAGGGAAAAAGTTACAAATAACTTAATCATAAAAGTAAAGAAAACAACACCTATGAACTTATCAGGGTAGATCAGGAACACATCAGTACATGGCCATATCAAGAAGATAACATAAAACTAGTCCAGTTATTGAGTATATAAGACCAGCCCCCTCATCTGTATTACATAAAGGGTAGAATATTTAACACAAGGGTCCAGCAGTGCCTGCCACTCTCTCATCTATAAGCATATGCATGTATCAGAAGAGCCATGGATTGTGGATTCTCTCCTATACCCAGAGCTTCAGTTCACCAAAATCTCTACTACATGGCATAGCCTATTCATAGTGCCATTTTTCTGATCCATTTTTACACATTTCCTTCAATCCAGCCTTTCTTAAAGTGTCTCACCATCTCTAGTTGTTCCTTAAAATCTTCTCTAACCATTGGTAGTAACACTTTATGCTTCTGTATCAATTCTGTACTTAGTAACTGAAATGCATTCAGAATAAACAAAGTGATCTTAAGCGAAGTGTGTGTGGATATTTGAGTGGGGTGGGGGGTGAAGACCAAAGTGGTATAAACAGAATGATTTCAACAATGGGTGTGAATATGTTTACTAATTCACACTCTTGTCGTATGATTAAATTCCTTCACAGAACGGTTCACAGTGACTGGCTTACAGAGGCCAGTCTTGGCTCCATTGGGTGGAGTCCTAGATCTCAGTTGTCAGTTGTCTCCACCACAACAAGCACAGCACATGGAGATTCGCTGGTTCCGGAACCACTATACACAGCCTGTGCACCTCTACAGGAACGGTAAAGACCTGCATGGAGACACCATCTCCAAGTATGTGGAGCGGACAGAACTTCGGAAGGATGACATTGGAAAAGGGAAAGTGACCCTCAGGATCTTCAAAGTGACTGCTGCTGATGATGGGTCATACCACTGCCTCTTCAAAGATGGGGAATTCTATGAAGAGCACATCACAGAAGTTAAGGTCACAGGTAGGCATGGATTCCCCTGAGACTGCTTTGTATTCATGGTTCAAAGTCCAGGGTTGAGTGGTTGAAAGATTCTTAGCGTTTAACTCTTATTGCATGGTTTGAATAACATTCTCAACACTATTCTTTTAGTTTTACACTAAATGCCATGGAATATAAATAAGAAAAATTACTACAGTGCAGTAATTGGTTTTATCAGTGAATATTTTTGTTATGTCTAAAAGCATTCCTTCATTTCTAACATATCATTAGATTCTAAAAATGTTTTTTCTGTGCTTTCAAATATTTCTGATAATTGTTTAGTAATTTTACAAATGGATTGAATTTATAGGATGTACTTTATATTATGATTTGGGTGTGTAGGGAAGTGTGAAAGATATGTGAGGAGGTGGCAAGGGAAACAGGATAAAAAATATATTGTATGAAAAAAATTTAAAGAAAGAAAAATAGTCTTTTTACTGATAATATTTATTTCCATTTATCGTCAAATCAATTCATTGACTACTTAGTGCACACTTAATTTTCCTAAATCTTTGTCAAAATATTTTTAACTACAATCATCACTATCCTCAGATATGTGGGATCCTATTATATGTGAAGTGTAGATAACTGTATTTATGCAACCTTACTCATTCTGAATTATTCTAAATGAAAAATTAAGTGGAAGGAAAGTAGAGCAAAACTGAACAAATCCATAAATGTGTGCACATGCATGTAGAACTCTAGATCAAGTTGATTAATTTTCATTGGATATCATATAGTAATCAATTCTGTAGTGTAAAGCAAAGCTACAAAATGGAAATCATTGCCATTTTTAGTAGTCTTGTGCAACAAACAGCTACTGTGTTATCACATATATAAAATAGTTTGTTACTCAAGGGACATTTGAGTAGACAGATCAGTTTTGATACATTGTTTTAAATCGCCATACATTTTGTGCCTATATATTAGATAAGTTTTATGTTGCAGCAAATATCCTAAAAGTTTTCAGACATATTCATTTTCTCTAAACTAGTATATACTTTTCACTATTAATGTATTACCTGTTTTATATGAAACATTTATTTTGTAAGACTACCTACTATCAAAATACACAATTTCAACTAAAATCCCTCAATAGTGTTTATAAAGAAATTAATTTTTTGTTGTTTTTTTCAAGACAGGGTTTCTCTGTGTAGCTTTGCCTGTTCTGGACTCACTTTGTAGACCAGGCTGGCTTTGAATTCACAAAGATCTGCCTGCTTCTGCTTCCCCAAGTGCTGGGATTAAAGGTGTCTTCCACCACTTCTGGCTGAAATTAATTTTCATAATCTACTTTCAGTGCCTAAAAAGCAACTAGTGGCAATAAAACTGAAATTTTAAATCATAAATTCTATAGGGTCAAGTCCTTACTTCTGTTCATCATAATCTGAAGTCCTAGGTAAATTTCCCAAACTTAGTAAATTCCAAAGAAAAAATCAAATAAATGAATAAACAAGTGAAACAGCTCTTTCCTCAGCATCCTTAGCTTAGACTTGTTGCTATCTATGTATTACAAAGTTTCCATCTGGCTCTTGCCATTTTTATGAGCTTCTTATGGGAACCAGAGTCTTGCAGACTTTTCACTATTAATGCATTTTGAAACTGTGATTAAAACAGTAGCTTTTTTGTTGCTGTTTCTTCTTTCATTTATACCTAACAATATTGTTTTCACCTTTGTTTTCTACCAGCCACAAGCTCAGACATACAGATTCTTATGCATCCCCCTAATATCAAAGGTGTGATGTTGGAGTGCCATTCAGGAGGTTGGTTCCCACAGCCTCATGTGAAATGGAGAGACAGCAAAGGAGATGTCATTCCAGCCACATCAAAATCACATTCACAGGATGAAAACAAATTGTTCAACATGACAATGGCACTTCTTATTAAAGCAGGCTCCCACCACAATGTGACTTGCTACATTCAAAACCCTCTAACTCACCAAGAAGAAAGCATAAGTATTGTCCTATCAGGTAAAAATGTATGCTTGTTCTTCAGAAACAGCCATTGTTACACATACTTATTATTTGCTTCTTCCTTGACTTGGTTCCTAAGGCCTTATTTTCTCTTGGCCTTATTCATCAATTTGCTGTCTCATACTTTCTTTGATATATTTGTATTATCACTCTATATCCTTGGCAATTATAGTCTGCATTTTTTGTCACTGCGCTAAAACATCATGATCATAAACAAGTTGGGCTGGGGAAAGAATCTTTTGTATAACTCATCATGAAAGGAAGGCAGAACAGGAGCTTAAAGTAGGAATTTGGAGATAGAACCTGGAGTATAGACCACAAACACTGTTCACTGCCTTCTTATGCCTGTCCTTCTCAGCTTGATTTCTTAAATAACTCAGGCACACCTTTCCAAGAACTGTACCACCCATTCCAGTGGTCTAGGTCCTACTCCAGCAATCATCAATTAGGAAAATGCTCCCCTTACATGGCCACAGGCTAATCTGATGAAGGCAACTGTTCAGCTGGGATTTCTTCTTCCTAGTTGACTCTAGTTTGTGTCAAGGCAACAAAACTAACTAGCATATTAACATTAAGGGTTTCAAGGCATAGCTTCTGAAGCCTTATTTTCTTCTGATTTCTTTTGTCTCATGGCTTTAAGCACTACCAGAACTCTAAGGGTTTTTTTTCAGTTATGTTTCCTTTTTCTTCTGCTCTCATCTGAAAACTCATAAAGCAACCCAAAAGTCTAATAAGTATCATAATATAAGCATATCAGGAACTAAACTCATGGTTACTCCCAAACTTGCTTAATTTACTGCTTTTGTATTGGAATTTCATATTTTCAGTTTCTGAGGAACCAAATCATTTATAGTCACCTTTAACTTCTGTTTTCTACCACATTTCCGTATATAGAGAAATATGTTCTTTCTCTGTGTAAGTAAATGTAGAAATAAAGGTCTGTCTTTAAAATATATCTAAAGACTAGTTTTTACTGGAGTCCCAAGAAAGACGTCTGAGTCAGGCTCCCATACTCTGGTGGTAACAATGATTAAGATTTATTAACATATCCTAAAAAGAAAAATAAGTGTGAACATGGTTGATGAGCAAATGTTGTTGTTGTGTGCTGGAGCATCTTCTGGGTATATTCCAAGGAGTGGAATAGCTGGGTCTTGAAGAAGCCCCATTCCCAGTTTTCTGATATTGTGCCAGATAGATTTCCAAAATGGCTGTACTAGTTTGCATCCCCACCAGCAATGGATAGGGAGGCCTGGTGGCACTCAGAGGAAGGATAGCAGGCTACCAAGAAGAGACTTGATACCCTATGTGCACATACAGGAGGAGGAGGTACCCCTCAGTCACAGTCATAGGGGAGGGGAATAAGAGGAAAAATGGGAGGGAGGGAGGAATGGGAGGATACAAGGGATGGGATAACAATTGAGATATAATATGAATAAATTAATAAAATGTATTTTAAAAAAGAAAGAAAATATGTGTAAAACCTGATGATAAAACTAGAAAAGACAATTTAATTTCACTCTGGACACACTGAAGGAACAAGTCTAAGGGTTCCCTCCCCAGTATGGGCCTCAGAGAATGAAAAGAAGCTAGAGTTGAGAGGTTCTGCACATCACACTGAATCGTCTTCACACCATAAAAGTTTCCTGCATATTAGGATTTGGGAGTCACTCCATGCTTGATGTAGACCTACAATCATGGAATTTAAAATGATCTTATGGATCCAACAATTCAGAAAAGATGACACCAGACAGACAATATCATCAGGTTCATTATTGGATCCTCATTCATCACTTTGTATCATCTTTTAATTTGCTATCTATGTCTAAATTATGGTTGATGACTTAGAAATAGCAGTCTAAAATTCTCTTATTGCTAATCTAGTTCATGATAGTATATCCTGAACATAGAGATAGGATGACACACTTGAAATATGATTTGTGTTAAATACCCTGAAAATGATCTTTTAGTTATAATTAAACATCTTCCATTTTTCCTGTTATCTGTACCCTAGTTACCTTCATGGCTTCACCTCCTAATGTTCTCCTCTACTTCATCTACTCACAGATTCCTGTAGATGAGCTCAGTCTTCCTCTAGTTGTTTCTTCTTCCTGCATATTGCGAATTCAACTAACTTTCCATTTATACTTCAATTCCATATTCAAATCTCACTACTTAATAAGTATTATGCTGACAACCACGCTGAAGCATATAATCTATCTGTCCCCATGCATTCGGGAGTTCCTGTTTCCTTACTCTTTTATTTCTGATTCTTCCTTCCTTTACTCTGCTCCTCCTCCTCCCTCTTCCCCCTCCTCCTTGTCATCCTCCTCCTTCCTTCTCCCTCCTCCTCCTTCTCCTCCTCCTTCTTCCTATTACAGAACTTTAATATTATGTTTTTTCGTTACATTTGTGTCCTTTCTAAAAAAAGTAATAGTTTCAAATATTGGATGCCATGTTGTAATTAAGTGAAGAAAAGTTGATACTTTAAAAGGATTAAATAAAGGATTAAATAAATGTGTTGTAAGCATCTCAGGTTCTTTCTAGAAGAGACATAAAAACATTTTTAAAAAGATACTTTAAAAAAGACACTAGGTAAAAAGATTCTGTGTGTGTATGCATGTGTGTGTGTGTACATACACACATGTGTATATATAATCCCTAGCACACATATATGTTGTATACAAATGAGAAAAGGAAATTAAAATATTTGTTAACTTATTTACAACTTTCTTGAGGAACCAAAGGTATACTTTGTGACCTAATATTTTCTTTAAGTATTTATCAACTCTAAACAATATGTTTAAAGTAATTATAATTAACCCAACTTTGGAGATTGTCTTGCAATTTCAGGAAATGGAAACATTTAGACAAATGTTCCATTCACTAAACAAAAAAGAATCAAGTTGGATGACAAAGAAAAGGCTGTGATCAAATTTGGTCATGTAGGAATTTGTTGCTGATTGACTGGCAAGCTGGCCAAATTCCAATTGAGCTCCAGGAGTTACATGGCATGAGGGATTATATACAAAAGAAACTAATTTCTGTGAATTATATGTATGAAAGTAATAACAAAATATAGCTTTATTTCACAGTAAACAAAGATTAAAAGTTATTTAGGAGAATTCTTAGTGGTATCTAAAAAAGCATGCTGTAAGAAATAATGACATTTTTAGATAGTGTAGAATATTTATCTTGGGAGAAAAATATGAAAATGTATGTGAATAAGAGCAAAAGAGAACTTACATAAACTTAAGTCTAGATATATTCAGGACTGAAAGCCTCAGATTTAATGAATGAGTAGTGCAAATATCTTGATACTTCAGACTTGAGTACTATAGCATTGAGTTGGACTGACTTTATAATAATAATTGGAAGTCTAAATCTGAGCATTGGGGAAGATTTAGATCTTGAGAATCTCTTAAAGAGGTGAAAAACTTATTCCTTTTCATCCAGGGAGCTTATGAGGCAAGGTGAATTAGAAGAAATGAGGGAGGTGACCTCCACATGCCTTTATAATATCCTTACTATAAACCTTATGTGACTTACTTTTACTCTGGTTATGTCCTGCCCTTTACCTACCCAATCTAACTATTTTTCCTAGGACTAATATTTCATGATGGTAAGCTCTTAAATTGTAATGTGCATCACATGAATCACCACTGCTACCCAGATATGTCTAAGCCAAGTTTTTTCAGTGTTAAGGCTTGTGACTCACTGTTTCAGGTGAACTGTTTTCATGGAAAATTGTTTGGATAATCATTCTGAGTACAATAGCAGTTGTGCTGGTAACCTTCTGTGTGACTTCCTGCATTCAGCAACATATCATACATGGTAAGCACGTTTGAGTGGTTGGGAGCACACGAGGGAGCAGGGGAATTAGCTAAAGCTATCCAATCATTTGTTCCAAATCCGGTATTCCTAGGAAATCCTAAACTCCTGGGTTACATGTTATAAATGTCCTTACCTGTTGAACAATTATTAATATTTAATATTGAATTATTATCTTAGCGAAATCAGTGGTTATTCCTTAACCAGCTTTATACCTAAATAACCATACAGAGAGACCAGAATCTACTTAATTAGCCTATAGCACAATGCTGCACAATAATTACTCCCTCCAATAAACTTCCATGATAGTATAGTTTCCTCCCATTCATTTTTTTTCACTTTATACTTGCTTTTAAACCATCTCCTAAGCCTGGTTTATTTCTCCTGATATTTCCCAGTCTCTCCTTCTTGCTCCATCCTCTCTTCCTTCTCTTTCTCCTTCTCTCACTGGATTAGATGTCCCACCCTCTTCTCTGTTATTGTACAGCATTGGCTAGTTGGTTTCTATTGGCAATACTGAGATCAAATGGTGACATGTTTACTCAAACTTGAGACAGGAGATACTTAGAATAAACATCACAGTTCAATGTCTGGATTGAAACCACATAGTGGGGTAGAGAAATCAGCGTCTGAATGAACAAGGGTAAATTTCATACAGTCCACAAGAACATTATGTCAATATTTCCCTTTTTTCGCTCCTACAACCTCTGCTTTTGCTGGTGGAGCTTCTAACAAAAGCGGTATTTAATTAAGGTGAAAGCACTTGTACCTGTGGTTATTGATATCTAAGTTGATTCGGGAGCTCTAAGGTGTAACTTATGTATGTCATTCCTCATGCCAGAGTAAGACATTTAGAAACACACCTATCTATCTTTCAATTATTCACGTTCAAGTAAGTAACATCTCAACCAGGATCTTGTAAGTAATCCCAAAGAAACTCATTGGTTTACTTACATGGTCTGTCATGTGTACCCTGTTGTAGTGAATAAACTTTTTTTTTTTTTGGTCTAACCAGGAAAAGATGGGGAGGAGTGGTTACCTATTATGCAAAATGGTCAATGTCAGTGTGATAAATCTGAGGATAAGGCATCTGAGTAAACTCAATATCTATACATTTTCCTATGTAGTGGCAGTCATGTGCTCACTATGATAAACTGTAAATCATGCAAGCAAGGCTGAGATATCTGAGAGTAGAGCATCATTTGGAAAGTATGTTGCTAATGTGGAAATTTTTCTTTACATGGCTTCAGGTAGAATATGGGGTCCGTTTCATCTGAGTATGAAAATACACCTCAAATGCCTCATTGACTAAACATTACAATCTCTGAACATAAATCACAGAAAATCATAAGAAAGCCCTGTCAGCAGTTACATGCCTTTACTGTGGGTGATAAGACATGAAACTGAGGCATGTCTGCCTGCCTAGAAAGAACTTTCCCACATAAGTGAGGAATGATTATATAAAAAGAGAAAGAGGTTGTTATCCTGCACACTACTCTCATATTTGGCAGGAAAAGAGGAAACAAACAGAGGATGGGAAGGAGATGTCAACTTGCAATAGCTAGAAGGAGAGAACAAGTTAAATCTTTGCTAAGGAGTTTTCTCTCAGAATACACAACTTAAAACCCAGTCAAAAAATCCAAGTGATAAGGAGCAAGAACATGAAGTAATTGTGATATAACCTACCCACCAAGAATGATTTTAAACATAAGGGAAGGAAAGACAAGACAATGAAATTATGGTATTTAGGGAATACTCTGAATATCAACTGCTTAAAATTTGGAAGATTTTAAAATAAAAAAATGAGTTCCCCAGGGCCTGCATTGAGAGGCTGTTGGACAAAGGAGATGGGACAATGTGGGTGTCAAAGAACTGTAGAAATAGTAAAGTAATTATCCATCCTGCATAACCTGAGGTAGTGCAAAGATATAAATCTAGATGGACTGTTTCACAGGAGATACTGGGAATACTTAACTATCTCCAGCCAAGATTCCCATAGTTATCAGGGACTGGAAGGAAGACAATAGAGGAAGATTAGACATCGCCGAGAAATTTTGTTGGACAAGAGTTGGTCAGTATGCAGTTTATCAATCTGGCTAGATTCTTTTTACAGAAAATCAATAAGAAAGTTAATTTAGTTCCTGATATGGAATGTTAGTAATGTTGCTGAGCCCCACAGTGGGATGTGATCTTTGTGAGGTAGAAAAGGCTTTGACAGACCTGAATGACTTACACTTTATTCAAATTGGGTTGTGAAAAAGTAATGCAATCAAAATGAGATAAACAGAGGACAAATTAGAAAAAAGGGTCTGCTAGATTCACTCAAAGACAGATTTGACAGCTGGAACATTAGGGGACATTTTTACCAAAATATCAAATGTTATATGTCAGTAATCTTCTAAATGTTAAGACAGAATGTCATTGAGCTTTTTATAGAAACATATAGTTATCCCCTGCCAGAGTACATGGCATATATTTCTTCCATGCCAAGTACCCCACAAGAGAAGATTTTCATCCATCATCTTTCAATAATCAGTTATGGCTGATGAATAAAAGAGGTTGTGGTGCTGACTTGAGCTTGTCAGAACTAGGGAGCCACTTGCAGCAGTAGGCACAGCAGGCTACATATCATCTTGTTCCTCCTTAATATGATCCAGGATGAACAGGACAAAATGGTATAGCCCAAGGAGCTATCAAAGTTAGAAAGATCCTCGGGATTCCTGCAACAGCAGCACTCCAGGATGCAGAGGCCAGATGGCTTAAAGAATATAATTGGATTGTAGGTCACTACACCTACATTTCCACACACTTATACCAACATGGTGTTTTATAATGAAATTATTGATATAATGGATGGAATATTTTCATACAGTATTCATTCTGGCTCATGTTCCTCTATTAGTATTCTTTTAACCCTCCAGAACCAGTTCACTCTTCCTAGAAGTGGACAGTACTGAGCATTCAAAGATCCTGTCTACTCTTTGTAAAAGATATTTTATTGTGTAAGGCTAATTTTTAAATACCTTATAGAGTTGGAAAAGCATTTGTAAAACAATTACTAATGAGTTTTTTATTTTTGCAAGCCAACATGTGTAAGTAAAAACTAACAAAAAGCATACTGCTAGGAACCAAAAGGATATTAGATGAAATTCTCACTGACTGGGAGAACTACCTCTCAGTAAGTCTCTGAGGCCAATGAAGTCCTAAGACTTTACAAACAACAAAGGCTGTTTTTATTTGTGTTGGTTATGCCAAAACTAGATGACAAAAGCCTTTTACTAAAAACAATGCACTCCTTGGCTACATAATATAAAAATAAACAGGACAGGACAAAGCTGGAAGAGCCCTGACTGCTGGCTCTCATCGTGCCGGAAGATACTATGAAACTACTTTGCTTTGATAAATTGTTGTGGAGTACCTTTCAAATTGCATTCAAATCACTAGTGTTTCTGGCCATAGAGTACTTCTGTTACTAGAATGTGGAGGGAAATATCTCTTTTGCAGTCTCTGTAGAGACTTGTAACTGTTCAAACTCTTGCAAGTACACGACTTTTGTTATAACATAGTGACTTAATTCTCAGCCATAAAGAAAAAAGTAATAGACACTGTACAAATCTCTCCAAATACAGAAAATGTCATAAGAATTAACCAAAAGAATATAAGAGCTGGAGAAAGGGGTATATTGTTCATTCCTTTAAATAGGCACATTCCTTCCTAGAGAGTAAAGGATGTCTCATAAAATTTAGGAAGCTAAGGAAACTTAAAGGAGTCAGGAAGTTCACACAGCTTAGAAATCTCAAAATTCTCATTTTCAATCAGTAAACAACTTCTTGGAGAAACATATTTTCAGTGGAAGTTGCCTGTAAGTTGATCACAGAGCTCCAGGGAAGCAATTTTCTTGAGTCACCACTCATACTGCAGAGGAACTTTCAGCTGTACAGTTACCCTTGAGTCACCCATGTTCCTCCAAGTGATCCCAAGAAACTCACTGGTCACCAAACTGGACTTGAGTGGAATAATTTATTTGTTCTGTAATAGATGTTGTATCAGAAACTGCTACTTGTTCACATCTCCCCATGACAAATCATGCATCATGCTACCTCAGAAGCCTAAAAATACAATTTTGATAAGTCCCAGCGTTATCAGTACTGGGTATATATGCCCAAAGACTCCAAGTCACCTTACAACTGAGGCAACTGTACATCCTAATTTATTTAGGCATTCAAAATAGCCAACCAAGTATGACCTCAGGTTTGATGTCTGTGAACAGAGGAGTATATAGAAATACATAAGAATGTCACATTCATGTATGGTAAAGTTTACTGGAGCTACAAAGAATCGAATTGTCTTTTGCAGGGCCTATAGTAAATGTATCAGGAAATTAATAATTTAACTGATACAATTCAGATATAGTTGATACAGTACAGACAGAATGATTCTCCTCAACCATGGAATATAGAGCTTACATAGATACAAGAAACTTTAAAAATATGTGTGATGTTAAATTAAAAACAAGATTGTGAGGTGAAAGGATAATAATGTGAGAGGGAAACAAAAGACTTTGTGAGGGATGGCAATATGGCTAATGATTAATGAATATCTGAATGAAAATATCTTAATGAAATGTATCACTATATGTGATGAATATGTGCCAATAAAAATTAAAATTCTCAAGCTCATGTATATTTTTTTACCATAATTTTGTCTCTCAGAACACATTCAGGCCCTCTAGATTTCCTCTAATGAATGCAGTATGGCCATCACCTAAGGTTTTGGGAAAGAGTGTTTCTACATTTCCCCAAAGCTTCTCAGTTTCCTCTTTTATAATTCTAGCTGCCCTTATGAACACTACTATCTTGCTGAAGCAGCATGCCATTTCTATCTTCTCTTTTGTGGGGCATAGAGAAACCAAGCTCATTTGAAAGCCACAAATTCACAAGTTTCTCTATGCTAGATAATACCCTAGAGAGATAAACTTTCTCAAAAGTTTACTGCTTATTGACATTATCTAAGATTTGTATGTCAGTATTTGCAAATAAAAGGAGGAGATAGAGAGGAAAGAGCAAGAGAATCAGAGAGCAAGAGAACAAGAGAGAGAGAGAGAGAGAGAGAGAGAGAGAGAGAGAGAGAGAGAGAGAGGAGAATATGCAGGAAGTCTTTTGAAACCACAAAACTCTCCTCCAGTGACACACTTCTTAATCCTTCCCCCCAAAATTCCAAATGAATATCACTATATATGAGTCTATAAGGGCCCATTTTTCTTTAAACCACCACAGTGACTAAAACTCTGTAGAGGAAAAATAGAAACTGCGGATGGTACTAAGCTCTCACATTATGGAAACTAGTGTTGGTTAGGCAGTTTACATCCTTCAGAGCTATCCTCCTTTCATGTTTTTTAAACTCAGAAAAATGATCATAAGGAATACATGCCTCTGTTTGTTGCTCTTCATAACGCTCACTCATGACAAATGAGATGGAGTAATCCTGCTCCATGCTAAAAACAGCTACCCCCTTTACTCCTGTTCCCTTATATTCTAATTCTAAATCTTTCTTTCATCTGTGAGTACAAGGAGAGAACATTAAAAAATAGCCCTTACATCTTAATATGACCATGTTCTTTTATGTGTTACCTTTACGAAGTGGTGAGATCACAAATCCTACGAGCCTTAAATATAACGTAAAATAAAAACAAAAAAAACTTTACAATTGTACCATGATATTGCACTACACACACATACACACATTTATACACACATGCACACACACACACACACACACACACACACACACACACACACACACACACAAACACACTATCTCTTGATTTCTTGATGTATTTTTCCAATGTAGAGTGTCACCATACAAAAATCAAGTGACTATAATGTTATTTTTTTCTTCAGGAAGCCACTGTGGGAGAATCTATTATTGGTTAAAGGGTGTAAAAGTACTCCTGATTTCAGTGATTGCAATCGCAGGAATGATGCTCATTTTGCATCTAAAACAAAGAGGTATGTAAGCAAGAAGCTGGTGCCATCCTATATAAATCTTCTCCCAACTGTCCAGTAAGACATTTCACAAAAGAAGACTGAGTGTTGCTTGAACTAGAACACATGCCACAATGTCTATATTCTAGAACCCTGAAGTTAACAGGGAGAATAGTAGATGCATCTGATTATTCTGCAACAAGAGAAACAATTCTTTCAAATTCATAGAGTATTTTTGTTTTTGCAAATATTCAGCAGTCACCATCACATAATAGTTTGTTCTCAAGGTTTTGTACATTTAGTATAAAGGAGATTAATAATTCAGTATCTTGAGCTTGTTAGTTTTAAAAATATTATTTATATGTTATATGTCTTTTGATTTCATGTATGAAAGCCAGAAGATGTGGTGTTAGATTTCTCAAATGGTTATTACCCACCATGTGAGTGCTGGGTCCTCTAAAAAAGCAGTCAGTGCTCTTAACTGCCAAGCCATCTCTTTATCTCAAGATAAGATCATTAAAATCCCAGCATTAAAAGAGCAGGAGTTCCTAAGGCAACAACCTTGACTGAGGAGCTATTAGGAATTAATGGGTACTAGGAGGGTGGGGAAGAGTCAGTTTTTTGTTTTTTGTTTTTTTTTTTTTTTGCAAGTGTCACCATTGGTAGGCTGCCTATGCCTTAATATATGACCCACACCTTGCAAATGGGCAACCACATTAAACTCATTGATTTACCAAAAGCTAAAAGGAGGGCATGAAGTTGGGAGGGGGAAGTGTTGGAGAAGTTGAGGATGCTGGAGTGAGAGTTGGGAGTGAATATTATCAACAATGTGTCAAATATAAACTTGTATAAAGCCAGAGAGTAAAAGAAGGATTGGAGTTGGGTGAGTGGAAAGGCAAAGAGGAGCTGAGAACACAACACATTTTGTATGATTTTATGGTGTTTGTTCATAGACATCTGGTGTCATTCTTTCTTTTCATCATTGAGGGTGCGATCAAAATGGAAATGAAAAACAAAGAGGAACATATTTGAAACATTTTGTCTTCCCATTTATCTTTAAGTTGCTTATGAAAATTATGTATGAAGGCACAGAACGATGAGATAAAGTAATTCTATATACTATATATGTATAAAGGCACAGAATCATGAGATAAAGTGAGCCTATATACTGTATATATACAAAAGCACAGAACCACGAGATAATGTGATCCTATATTCTGTAGTGTTTCTCAACACGTGGGTCTCAATCATTGGAAACATATATTTCATATGGTTTTAGGAAGTGAGACACTACTCAGAAGAAAAATTACAGTTTTGAAGAAGCAACAGAAATAAATTTATGGTTGGGGATTTCTAAAAAATTTGAAAATGTGTTTCTGGATGGTCATGACCCAGAAGTTGAGAACTTCTGCATTATAGTAAGTAAAAAGTATAGCCTCAACCATAATGCAGAATCACAAGGCTGGAATGAAGACACTTAGATGATTTTTTTCATTCATTTTCTCCTGTGAAATGTACATACCAATAACCTTAAAACAAGCAAGAGCAAAGTGTAAATTGGGCAATATGTTATCTACATAAATGAGTTTTAGGCCCGTATACTCAGTAGAAAAATCCAGTTATGAAAAGACATTGTGTGATTCTGCTTTTATAAGGCCCTTAAAAGAGTACAAACCTTATATACAGAAAGTCGAGTAGAGGTTTATAGGAAATAGAGGTAGAAGAAAGTTGTAATTATTGTTTGATGGATACAGATTATAGTTTGGGGAGATAAAAACATTTACAGAGATGAATGGTGATGGAAGTTGTACAATATGGTGCTTAAATGTTACTAAACTATAAAGTAGAAAATGGCTAATGTAGTAAGGTTAATATCAGATAGCTTTCCCATAATAAACCAAAACATAATAAAAATAATGTCTTTCTGCTTTTCATGACAGGCTGTTATACACATTTAAACAGATGTTATGGCTGAAAAAAAGACCTATTAAACACATTAACAGTTGAGCAAAATCTAAAATATTTTATTTCTTATTTCACAAGACAGCTAGAAGCGTCACTTCTTTCTCATACTAATTTGATTTCTATTTGTAGAACTGTAGATTACGATGGTTTAAACCAGGCCTAAAGAATAAAAATGTGGATTGTGCATCTGTTTGTTGGTCATAATACTTCTGTGAACACAGGCATAAAAATACTACTTCCAGAGTGTGTTTTCCATTCTTCTTGGCATATTTCCAAAAAATGGAGATTCTGGATCACATGATTATTTGTTTGCTTATTTACTGAAGAGATAACATAGCATGCCTTCATTTTTTGACATTACCACCAAAAGTGCCCAAGAATGTCCATTTCTTATTGTATTTTCCCACACTTGACATTTTATTGTCTTTTTATCCCCCACCACACTCTAAGCTAAGTAGGGAGCTTTACTTCAGAGTATTTCACCTATCTGGCTTACTGATAACTCCAATGCTGACTGCAGTAGTGGCTGGTGCACAGTAGGTATTGTTGAGATTCTGAACATAAAAATAAAAAATATGGCACCTCAACACATTGCACATTTATAACTGAAGACCACAAGGGCATTAATGGGAGTCCTTTTCATCCTTCAGCTGCCCTCCTTTCTCCTGCTCACATTTCCTCTTCCAGGCAGGACAAAAAATTAGCATTCTTCCTTTCCAAATCGGTCAGAAACCTAGTCCCTATTTCTCCAAAAATATGGAGAGCCCACTCTAACTTCCCCACCTTTGCTAATAAGAGATTGTCAAGTAGGAATTTTCTTGCCTGCCTTTGGCAGTATGCCATTAGAACTTCATTTGAGAAGAGATCTGTTCTACATCACAAAGGAAGATGGAAAAGCCCCAAACCACCCAAAATGGCTTTGTTTGTATCTGTTCTTCAGTCCAATCATATTTCCATATAGATGTCCGTGATTCATCAAATGGAAGCATAAAATTTAGTAAGTTATCCTGAACCTGGGGTCGTTGTTCTAAAGGACGCTTTATCAAAGAGAACATTGCTGAAATCTCTGTTGTTCTCTTTTCCTACAAATCTATCTCTTTCAGTTTCATTTTAGAGTTAGCCACAAACCTGAGGAGAGATTAGGAAACTATTCCTCACCTAAAGTTTTTCAGAAGGGTTCATTGAGTCAATCTTTGTGCCCTATATTGCAGGCACATCTGTGGAATGATAGAAAAGTATCAAACTTTGCTCTTCTCAAGGATCTAGAATGTCAATGAATGGGTATTGAGCAGATTCCCATGATGAGAAAGATAATGATACAGATGGGGATTCAGGAAGCAGTGTAGCAGCTGGAATGTGAAGACAAAGAGGAAAATCGTAATGGGGAGAGGATCCTCTCTGGGGAAAATGCTGCTTGACCATTTCTGAGATCCTGATCATCTAATAATGTTCAGTTTCACTATACTCTTCATGGGCCAGAACTCTTGAATAGCCCCAGCACTAAATAAAACAAATAAAAAAGCATATTGTAGCCATATGATCTCAGACAGACTACCAAGAGCAAGAGCCATGCTGCTGGAGAAGAATGGATACCTTCCTCCTCATAGCTTCTTCAAGACTTGCCACAAACATGCTAATCTTCAGCATAGGTCAAATTTCTTCTTTATTGTTCTTGTACATTAAGGAGGCATGGAGCAACATGAAGCTGAAAAGCAAGCCTAACTTCAATGTGTATACAAACCTTTCTCTGTTGGCTGGAACTGTTCTGATTCTTTTGTCTCTTCCCAGTCTCAGTTTCAGACCCACATTTTGAGTTGGACACTTTGTGGTTGGAAGATATTAGTGTGGTCCTCTGTGTGCTGATAGTGTTCATCATCAAGATCATTTCTTGTATTGCCTTCAGATTAGAAGGTAAATATGATGGGAATGGTGACAAAGAAAAAGATCTGTTTCGTGTGATTAATTCTCAGATGTCCCTTTGTCTTAGTAACTATTAGAAAAACCAAATGAAGAGCTGTGTGTTGTACAAAAGCTGGACGATTATAGCTTCCTTCTTGGGACTCCTGGGGCTTTCACTGGAAAGAGTGTTGGTGCCTCTCAGGTTAATGACTGTCCCTGATCTTTCTGTACAATTATAATAACACTTCCCAGTACACACAAGTAGGCAGACATTTTATCCACAGTGCAAAGTCTCTGTATATTGAGCTGTCTGCAACAACTTTGATTTCTGACTATTTGGACTGAAAATTTAAAGAATACAGTTTTCTCCTTAAAACCATGAAAATACCACTAATGAGCTGTACCAGCACCATGTATACACTTGTATTCATGAAGACTACATCTATTTTTTTTCCTGTAATCAGGTATAGTCATTGATTGCAGTGATTAGGATATAGGCAACTTTGAGCTATACAAGTCTCTCTAGGACATAAACAACTGCACAGAAAGGGCATGAAAATTTGGAATGGCCATGTGATTTACTTAATCCATGTGAAAGGTGCATGAAAGTGACAATTCTTGCTTTTAACAGAAATGTAAATGAAACTTACTGTTCTTCCTTGTGGTTACAATAATCACAGAGCATTTGCTGATGAAGTCTTACTTTTCTAAGCAACTATGACGAGCCCAGACTTTTAGCCAACATACAATAGACAATATTTCCTTTGGGATTAAGGGTATTTATTTTTACCACATATAAACAGGCTGTTAGTAACTTTTGCCCTCCTTTAGCCAAATGCTGTGAAAATCAACACCACGGACGAAAGATTTATTTAGTTCTTCACCTGGTGGGTCGATTGCTTTTAAGCCTAGGGAAAATAAAAGTCATCGTGGTAATTGGGGTTGAAAGTGAGGTTTGGTGCTAGGGAAGCTGATTAACTCATGGTAGCCAGAGAGACAGAGAGAAGGTCACACCCTTTAAACATGTCCAAATGGCCTAGTTACTCCAGGTAGGCTGCCCTCCTAAAGTTTCCACTGCCTCTCAACAATGTCCTCAAATTATATATCTAGCAATGCATTCCTGCATTGATTGGGCACAGCCTTCATGACCCACTCACTTCTCAAGAGTTCTTAAGCTTGCGACAGCTTGCACCCATGGATTGAACCCATAACTCTTGTAGGTATACTTCATATGCAGTTTTTTCTCTTAATAACACTAAACCGCTACCTCACTGTACTTTTATTTGCATTTCCTTAACAAGCTTATCAGTTGAGCATATTTATCTGTGTTCCATGTACTTACTGTTCATTTGTACTGCTTCTTTAGAACAGTGTTCATGGAGTCCTTTCCATATATTTTGTGTATTGCTCATGGTTTGACTGGGATTTAATAGCTCTTTACACATTTGGATACTTAGCCTAACTTCAGACTAACTTTTTCCATACTGAGGATTGAACCTACCACTTCACATGCTCTGCCATTGACCTATACTCCAAACAATGATGGTTCTCCTTGCCAGACCAGGCTCCCTGCAACTAATATGACTCCTCAAGGACATTACATTGTGATACTTGATTTAAAGACTGCCTTTTCTCTATTTCTTTACATCCTGATTATAAGAAATGTTTTCCATTCTCTGTTCCCACTTTAAACAATCAACAGCCAATGACCTGATATCAGTGGAACGTTTTACCACAGAGAAAGGAAAATAGCCCCACTATATGTCAATATTATATAATAAAGCATTTAAGTGAATGCTGATTGACTTTCCTGAGGTATTGTTCATTCATTATATGGATGACATCTCCTTTCCTTGTTGTCCAATCAATACTTAAATAACTAATTAACTTTTAGGGTAAATAAACTAAAAGAGCAACTTTAAACATAGCTTTTCATAAAATACAAAAGTTGTTAAATATGAAATATGCACCATACAACATGGTATAAGATTTATTGTAGAAGCATGGGAAGAGAAGGAAGGAAGGCCCACAGGGGGACAGAGAGAAAGACAGACAGAGAGAGAGAGAGAGAGAGAGAGAGAGAGAGAGAGAGAGAGAGAGAGAGAGAGAGAGAGAACAAGAGAACAAGAGAAAGGAAGAGAGAGCAACAAGGTGGGTTTTCTCTTTTTATATCTTAGGCAGTTAGTCCATATAGTTGCAGGCAAATCATGATATCATAGGTTGCTAGGCAGACAGAGAGCAGTATGCTAAGAAAATAAATCACCTTATAATTATTTTGGGTATACTATTACTTAGCACCAAATTCTCCATCCTCTGAGCTTAAAACTTTTCACGAGTAATGTACCATCAATTTATTTACAAAAAAAATCTTGTTCCATATCAATTGGGTAGGTTCTTATCTGACTGTCATTACTAAGGATTTAGCTCTTCTCTTGCCTTCTCCCTCCCTCCCTCCCTCCCTCCCTCCCTTCTCTCTCTCTCTCTCTCTCTCTCTCTCTCTCTCTCTCTCTCTCTCTCTCTCTCTCTCTCTCTCTCTCTTTCTCTTGGTTTTTGTGAGACAATGTTTCTCTGTGTGTATCCCTGGCTATCCTGGACTCACTGTGTAGACCAGGCTGGCCTCCAACTCACAGAGATCCACCTGCTTCTGCTTTTTCAAGTACTAAGATAGTAGGCATGTGCCACTACTCTCAGTTTTGGCTCCACTCTTTAAGTTGCTTTCTGAAAATTCCCAATTAAACTTCACCAAAACAACTCTAAAAGCAGAGTAGCTTATCAGCTTATTAAGTAATGCATTAATGAAAGTTGAAAAGCATGGATTTACATTATGAGCTGGGTAGGTACTATCATGTTTGCATGAAAAAAAATGCCTCCTTCAGGATTTTCTGTGCTTATTTCCCAGGTACTTCTCAACATCCTTTTACCTAGTAAGAGTCTTCTTGAGGTTAAAATTAAAATTGCCCTATTTTTACAAACCTTAAATATTATATAAAAGCTTTGACTTATAGATATTTAGCAATCAATGATCACCGTTAATTAAGTAGATTTCGTTTATTTCTTAGTTGTGTGCTTTCCCTTGATTTGACATGAACAATCAGACTCTGACAAGGGAGGAAGTTAGAAGAGGCTCATGAGAGCCTCTCCTGTAATGAAAGCATATTTACCCAGGATTCTATGCTTCTAGTACATAGTTAGTCGGTGGTTCTCACATAGTATCTGGAACTTGGGTGTTCCAGATTCTCTACTGTCGGGTGCATAGACACCTGTACTTTGAGTGCACTAGATGATCAGCTGCAGAGCATTGCTTTAAGCACAACATAGGGCATTGGGGGCTCCAGGAAAATACCGTCATGTCACATGTGAAACTTGGATTTATCAAATAAGTTTTTTAAATATACATTTATTTTCTCTTGTTCCAATTACAACTAAACACTGATAGTGGCTCTGCTTTTAGTAACAAATGCTCTAAAACAGTTTACAATTTACAAAATACTAATCATGTTATTGAAACCCTTAAATTCTGTAGGATCGAGCTATTGCAGAATGAGACCATCAAATACTTAAACATCAGACTTTAAAAATAAAACAAGGGTATATACACCCACCTGATCCCTGCATGCTATGCTACATTTAGGCATATTCACTTTATTTTTTTCACTTTAAAGGATAATTATTTCTGCTGCCCAAACCATTTTGCCCTAGAGGAGCCACACCCTAACGTATGTGTTAAATGAAAAGAGCTAAAGGATCTGATATTCTTGTAACATCAGAGTAATGTTATGTTGTGTCTTTCCAGGAAAATGAACAAAGTCCTAACTGTCCTGTTCAATCTATCCAACCAGAAAAGCATCCCAGACAAACGAAGCATCAGAATGTAGTAATAAACACATCTAGTGGAAATGACTCAAGAAGAGAAAGTGGATAACTTGGGTGACATCAAGACATTAACTCTTTAAGCTAAGACTTTGGAGAAATAATAAAATGGCTTTTCCTTTTCATTGTTCCTATGTTAACCATACTTATAATCTCTTATGCATGCCTTGCAAGTGAGCATTCCATATTGGCTTCTATTACAGCTACTATTTTCTTTTAAACAATTTTGAAGAGGGAAGACATAAAAGACATGTAGATATTTGTGTCCACAGATAAGCATTAAGGAAGCCAGGATATTAAATACACAAGGTTATCTCCTCAAAGGGAGTTATGCATTACTGTTTTCCACCCAGAAGGCTGGGAGGGGAGTTGACCAACAGCATGATGATCTCTGTGCTGTCTGTATGGCTAGGCTGCACCAGCTTCCCTAGACTCTTATCCTGAACTTTCTCTACCTTGAACACACTTCCTTAGTTAATGCATAGAAACTATCTTTATGGAAGATGTCATTTGTACTTTATAAGAGTTTTGATCTAATCATGTCTTAAGCTTTGTTGCACACATAGGATTAAGTTAATTATCACCAGAAACCTGTTTTTCCAAATTGTAATGTCCTTAAACATGCCAGAAACATGCTATCCCATGTCAATCAATGTCTCAAAGTTTAGACCATTATGGACAACCCAGTCTCATAGAAACAAACTGCCTTAGTTTATGCAGATTGTCATTTTTCTGAAAGTGGTGATTGCATAACTTTCCTTGCCCCCCTCCCCACACACATAATTTCCTTCTATCCTTCTCCTCATTCTAATTTCTTTCTCCCCCATCCCATTTCCTGTCCATTTCCTGGCCTCTTGCTCTTTAAAAAGACTTGAGCTCTTTGGTTTCCAGGCCCTATATGGTAGTCCATAACCACCTATAACTACAGTTGTAGAGTCTCACCTACAATTCTTCTGGCCTCTGTGGGCATTGGCCACAAATAGATGGTGTCCATATAAGCATACACACATATACATATACTAAAAATAAATAATTTTTGTCTGAAATTTTATTGAAAAGCCAAAGTAAGATATAAAGTTATTATTATTCTCTTCATGTGTGTGTGTTTTATTGAAAATAGGTTTTTCTTTCATACAAAATATTCTGACCACAGCTTCCCCTTTCTTCACTCCTCCCCTTCCCTCATATTCATTCCACTGTGTTTCCTCATCAAAAAAGAGCAGGCCTCCAAGAGACATCTGCTAAATACAACAGAGCAAGATACAATAAAACAAAGCAAAGGACCTCACTTTGAGGCTGGACAAGGTGAACAAAAAGAAAAGAGTCCTGCAAGCAGGCAAAAGAATGAGAGACACACCCACTCCGACTGTTAGGATTCTCATAAAACCAAGCTAGTAGCCATGACCTATACTTAGTGGACATGGTACAAATCCATGTAGGCCCCATGCTTGCTACTTCAGATTCTGTGAACCCATATGATCCCTGCTTACTATTTATTGGACATTTTCTCTTGGTGTTCTCAATCCCCTTGGATTGCTAAGATTTTTCCTCCCCATCATTTGTGGGAATCCCAGATCTCTGTGTGTAGAGACCCAATTTAGACCTTCAATTTAGACTATATCTCCATAAAGACTGAATGTGGGTCTCTGCATGCACCTGCTTCCATCTGCTGACAGAAAAAGCTTTGCTGATGACAACTAGACAAAGTACAATCTACAAATGTAGCACAATATTGTTAGAACTTATTTATTTATTTATTTATTTGGGTTATTTGGCCAGTTGTGATTGGTTCTACTCAATATCCAGTCTTTACTAACCTGGCCTTCCAGAAAGTGTAGGGAATAGGCCACCTCTCATGGCTTAGGCCTGAAGGTAAACCAATCATTGGCTGCCTACTTCTGCATGTTATATGCCATCATTGTCTCAACACATATTGCAGGCAGGGTAGATTGTAGTACAAAGGTTTTATGGCTGAATTAGTCTTTAGAACAAAGGTGTGAAGGTTCCATGCAGGCAGCAGCTCAACCTCTCTACGTTCAATAGTTGTCTGGATGTTGTGCTTGGCAAGGAGGCTCAGCTGTCAGTTTTCAGAGAATGTCCTTCTGTCCTAGCATCAACATGGGTTGTTTAGTGATCTCCACAAAACCTCCTTGGCCAACAACTCAATTGAAGTCAATTCAGTCCCACAAGTGGAAGCCCTGCCTGGCTAAAGCAATGACAAGTTCGGACTCTGTATTATCCACTATGCTGAGAGCCTTCACTAGGGTCACCTTCATAAATTCTAGGAAGGTTCCACTCTACAAGTTTCCCACAGCACCTCTCAAACATCACCTGCCTCCAGTTCACCCACAAAATCTATTCTATTTCACCTTCACAAGGAGATCCATGCTTCTCCTCTAGAGCCTTCTGGTTTACCTAAACTTTCTGTGTCTGTGGATTGTAGCGTCACTATTTTACTTAACAGATAACTTAACAGATAATATGCACTTATAAGTAAATACATACTGTATGTGTCTTTCTGTGTGTGGGTTACCTCGCTCAGGATGATTTTTTTCTATAATTGCATCCATTATGCTACAAATTTCATGAGGTCACAGACAGTTGCACTATTAGGCATTGTGACCTTTTTAGAGGAAATATGTCACTGGGGACAGGCTTTGAGGTCTCAGAAGATTAAGCCAGGCCTCCGATCTCATTGTCCCTTCCTGTCACCTACAGATCTAGATATATAATTCCCAGTTGCTCTCCAATACTGTCTGTCTGCATACCACCATGCTTTACATCACGACTACAATGGATAAAACCGCTAAAGTATAACCCAACTCCAATTAAATGTTTTTCTTTACAAGAGTTGCCATGCTTATAGTTTCTGTTTACAGCAATAGAAAACCTACCACAACGGATGAGCAATTATCTTTTTAGTAGGTCCTATGGGTATATGCATGAAAGTTGTACTGATGCATCTTGTGGAAAATCTACTTCCAACTTCTTGAGCGACCTCCACATTGGTTTCTAAATGGTTGTACTATTTTGCATTCCTATGAGCAGGGAATATGTGTTTCCCTTTTTACTACATTCACACTAATGTTTATTACTATTTATTTTGATACACTAAAGCCACCACTTATTGCCTATAGCAATTCCTCTAAAATTGATTCCCTTTGATTTTTTTGTATCCTCAATAGTATGTTATGTTGCTCTTGTTTACACAGGTCTATTGTTATTATATGGGTGGAGCCTCATGATTATCATGTATAGAAAACATCCTCACTATGGATGCCATGGTCCCTTGGCTCCTATTATCTTTCTTGGCACCTCACAGTCATCTATTTTCTGAATTTTGACTAGTTTTGGATCTTTAAGATAGTTATCTGCTGCAAAAAGATGCTTCTTCGATTAGCAGTTATTGCAGGATATCTGATCACAGTGTGAACCATGAGTTTATGAACTGGAAAAACTTGTTTCTTGTGGTGTGGCTCAGACCTAGCACAAACCTTTTATCCAATAGCTTTCTGTAAAGAGGATTAAATAAAATTAAATCTAGGTCAAGAGGTACAAGAACCCAATTGACAGGAAATGAACATGGGAAAAAGCCCATAGAGAGTGCAAAGTCCAGAGGACACATAGAGATGCACATGAAGCAGAAAGGAGGAACATTTCAGTTTCGAGAGTATTTAAGACAATGTAGGGAAGGAGATTGTTCCTTCTAGGAGACTGGTGGACTAGGAAGGTCAACTATATATTTACCTTTCCCGGCTAGAAAGTTTTTGCCATAGTATCAGATGAAATCAAAACCAAAAGGTAAGAATTTTATTTTTAATAGTTATTTTGGCACTCCAATTTTTTGCACTACCCCAGACACAGAGAGATCACTCAATCTGCAGACAAACTGAGAAGGCATCAGATATGGTAAGTCATCTGGTAGGTCCTCAAGGAGACACTTAAGGATGGGAAGTAGCATAATATAAGGTTTTATGACCCTGTATGGTGTTACTTCAGCTGGCTTGAAGATAGAAGCAGAAAATGAAAAGCTAAGTAACTTAACACCAATTATGATTGTTATAGTTTTTGTGTTCATACTTTATTTTTAATAGCCATAATGGCTTTATGTCCCCACTCAAAGAAAAAGTAAATTGATAAGATACGTACTTTAAAAGGAAAAATAGAGATACTTATAGAAGAGAAGAGGAAAAAATACTCAAGCACATACAGAGAAATTTACACAAGTCTTAAAAAGACCTAAGAAAATTAGTTAGATAGACAGAGGAATTTTGACAACCCTTTGAAAATCCTAAGAAAAATACTCAGACAAAGGCAGAGTAATTTATACTAACCTTATGAATATCTCTGAAATACACTCAGACACAGGCAAGAATTTAGATAAATGCCTAGCACACCACCTCATAATGAATCTGAAAGGGGGTATCCCAATGTTGTTAGAAAACCAACCTTAGTTTATCCAGTTACTATAAAATACATAGCAGGAGATCATAGGCATCCCCAAAGTTATAATGAACTTAAATGGAATCCTATAGATACATTAGATTTGAGAATATTTAAGTACATTGACATTTTCTGTG
This sequence comes from Acomys russatus, assembly GCF_903995435.1. Lineage (NCBI taxonomy): Eukaryota > Metazoa > Chordata > Mammalia > Rodentia > Muridae > Acomys > Acomys russatus. Next base: position 10,298,298 of record NC_067165.1, read on the forward strand.
GTGTGCATTTATCCTATGTCAAACACATAAAATAGAAATAAATAAATGGGGGGATCCAAGATGGCGGCGAGCAGTGTGGACTGTGTTTGGAGGCTCCAGTGAAATATTCAGGGAATTCCACAGATTTCTGAGCCAGGAACACCAAGGTCCCCACACCACGGCAGTGGGAGTGCTCGACGGTTTGGAGGTACCAGGGTGCGGAGGACCTGCATGCCCCTGCACATGGGAGGAGCGCGGATTTTCTTGGATCGGAGCAGCAGCAGCAGAGGCAGCAGCAACAGCGGCGGCACCAGTGTCAGCAGTGTCAGTGGCTGAGGTTTGCAGCTCTGAGCCTTCCGGAGGAGGCGATTAGTGTGGTGGCTGGTGGGAGTTGCTGCAGGAGAGGGGACTCTGGATAGGATTTGAGTCGCGTGGTGCCTTGTGACCCAAACTGGACTCGGTGGACAGTTCAGCCCCAGAGTCCTGGGTTCAGCTCAGTGCGTAGTGCCATGGAGACACTGTCTCAGCACAGCAAGCAATTCTGCCCTAGGCACTAGCTCAACTCAGCCACAGCTCCCCTGCTGTGACACAGGCTGGGCGGAGTGCTCAATTCCACCCTAGGCACCAGCTCAGTGCAGCTGCAGTTCTCCGGCTGTGACACAGAATGGGCGGAGCACTCAGCTCCACCAGAGGCACTAGTTCACATCAATGATCAGTTCTGCCCAAGACACTAGCACAGCTCAGTGGGCAGTTCTGGGGCACTAACACTGGCTGAGGTCAGCATGCAGATTCAGCCCAGAGGCCCTAGCTGGACTTACCAGGCAGATTGGGCCCAGAGACTCTAGTTGAGCTGTGCGCACAGGCTTGGCCGCTCCAAGACTCTGGCTGGACTCTCCATGCAGTATAGGCCCAGAGTCCTGGGCTGAATTCAGCGTGCAGTGTGAGTCCAGATTCCCTGGCTGAGCTTGGTGCACAATTCCGCCCTGGAGACTCGGGTGGAGCTCAGCGTGCAGTTTGAGTCCTGAGTCCCTAACTGTGCTTGCAGACAGATTAGGCCCAGAGACTCTAGCGGAGCTTTTGGCACAGTCCTGGCTCTAAGACTCTGGTTAGACACAGTGTGCAGTTTGAATCCAGAATTCCTGGCTGAGCTTGGCAGACAATTCAGGCCCTGAGTCAATAACTGACCACAGCACACACTTTGGGCCAAAAGCCCCTAGCTGAGCTTGGTGCGCAGTCCCAGCCCCCCAAAATTCTGGATGGACCCTGTGTGCATTTTGTGTCCAGGATCCCTAGCTGAGCTCAGCAGAGAGTTCAGGCCCTGAGAATCTAGCTGAGCTCAGTATGTGGTTTGGGCCCAGTGTCCCTGGCTGGACTTGGCAGGGAACCCAGAAGGCTGTGGATACCTTGGCATGACCCAATGCTCATTCAGAGACCCAGAACGATTGCAGGACCCACAGCACAGGGGAGCTGAGGATCACTGGCTGTGAGAGACCAAAACAACAGGGTTAACCTCCTGCCATCCACACAAGTGAATATCAGAGGGTCTAGCCTACTGAAATCGTGAAAAAACAATTGAATCTATCATCAGACTCCCTTCATCCAACTCTGGAAGCTACCCAACAAAAACAAAGGCACCAAGATGTCTAAAGGACCGCGTAAAAGCATACACAAAAAACCCCAAAGCAACATGGCATCTCCAGTTTCCAGCTATCCCAAGGAAAACAACACAGAGAACTCAAATACAACATAAATACAAGAAAATGACCTCAAATCCTTAGTAATGAGGATATTAATGGAGGAAACAAATAAAATTCATAATCGAATGCAGGAGGACGCAGCCAAACAGGTGAGAGACCTAAAAGAAGCACATAGAGTGGAACTGAAAAAATTTCAGGAAAATGCAAACAACCAGATGAAAGAAATCAAAAAATCAGTTCAAGATCTGAAGACGAAAATGGATTCAATGATAAACACACAGACAGAAGAAAAACGAGAATGTGAGACCTCAGAGAAGAAGGCGAGCAACACAGAGGTGAGCTTTTCTAACAGAATCCAAGAGATGGAAGAACGAACCTCAGGTCTAGAAGATACAATCACAGATCTTGAAGCAACCATTAAGGAAAATGTGAAATCTGTAAAACTCATGACACAAAACATCCAAGAAATTAAGGACACCATGAAAAGAAGAAATCTGAGGATAATAGGCATTGAAGAAAAAAAAGATATCAGTCTCCGGGGCCCAGAAAATATTCCCAATAAAATCATAGAAGAAAATTTCCCCAATCTAAAGAAAGAGATGCCATTGATGGAGAAAACAAAATATTCCATGACAAAAACAAATTCAAACAGTACCTATCCACAAATCCAGCTTTACAGAAGGTACTAGAAGGAAAACTCCATCCCAAATGGTCAAGCTACAACCAAAACGACTCAGGAAATAGATAACTATACCATGGCAAAAACACAACTACACAAACGCTGGACTGGAAACAACATCAAAATTAAGACTCTTAACAGTCACTGGTCATTAATATCTCTCAACATCAATGGTCTCAATTCTCCAATAAAAAGACACAGACTAACTGAATGGGTGCATAAACAAGATCCAACATTCTTCTGCATTCAAGAAACACATCTCACCCATTATGATAGGAATTAGCTCAGGGTAAAAGGTTGGAAAAAATATTCCAAGCAAATGGTCACAAGAAGCAAGCAAGCATAGCCATTTTAGTATTGAACAAAATAGATTTTCAACCAAAATTAATCTAAAGGGATGCAGAAGGACACTTCATACTCATCAAAGGTAAAGTCAACCAAGATGACATCACAATTCTGAACATCTATGCTCCCAATACAAGGGCACCCACATTTGTAAAAGATCTGCTAAAAAAGCTTAAACCACACATCGATCCCCACACAATAATAGTGGGGGACTTCAACACCCCACACTCACTGAAGGATAAGTCATTGAAACAGAAACTAAACCGAGAAATAGCATCATTAACCAATGCCATGGCTCAAATGGATCTAACAGATATCTATAGAACCTTTCACCCAAACAAGAAAGAATATACCTCCTTCTCTGCACCCCATGGAACCTTCTCCAAAATTGATCACATTGTAGGTCACAAAGCAAGCCTCAAAAGATACAAAAGGATTGAAATAATACATGGTATCCTATCAGATCACCATGCTCTTAGGCTGCAATTCAACAACAACAACAGAAATTTTAAAAAGCCTACACGTACGTGGAAACTAAACAACTCTCTGCTAATGACACCTGGGTCAGGGAAGAAATAAAGAAAGAAATCAAGGAGTTTCTGAAATTCAATGAAGATGATGGAACAACGTACCCAAATTTGTGGGATACATTGAAAGCAGTGCTAAGAGGAAAATTCATAGCACTAAGTGCCTTTAAAAAGAAATTGGAAACATTGCACATAAGCATCTTAACGACACAATTGGAAGCCCTAAAAAAAAAAAAAAAAAGAAGCAGAAACACCCAAGAGGAGTAGACGTCTGGAAATAATCAAACCCAGGGCTGAAATTAACAAATTAGAAACTAAGAAAACAGTCCAAAGAATCAACAAAACCAAAAGCTGGTTCTATGAGAAAATCAACAAGATTAACAGACCATTTAGCCAAACTAACTAAAAGGCAGAGAGATAGTATTGAAATCAACAAAATCAGAAACGAAAAGGGAGACCTAACAACAGACACTGAAGAAATTCAAAGAATCAAAGATCCTACTTTGAACGCATATGCACCACAAAATTTGAAAATCTAAGGGAAATGGACGATTTTCTTGATAAATTTCACTTGACAAAGTTGAGCGAAGAACAGATAAACAAGCTAAATAGTCCCATTTCCCCTAAAGAAATAGAAGCAATCATCGATGGTCTCCCAACCAAAAAAAGCCCAGGGCCAGAGGGTTTCAGTGCAGAATTCTACCAGACCTTCAAGGGCAAGCTAATACCAATACTCTTCAAGCTACTCCAAAAGATAGAAATGATGGAAAATTACCAAATTCATTCTATGAGGCCATAGTCTCATTGATACCTAAACCTCACAAAGACTCAACAAAGAAAGAGAATTTCGACCAAATTCTCTTATGAACATCGATGCAAAAATACTAAATAAAATACTTGCAGAACGAATACAGGAACACATCAAAGATATCATTCATCATGACCAAGTAGGCTTCATTCCAGGCATGCAGGGATGGTTTAATATACGGAAATCCATCAATGTAATCCACCATATAAACAAACTGAAAGTAAAAAACCACATGATCATCTCTTTGGGTGCAGAGAAAGCATTTGATAAAATTCAGCACCCATTCATGTTTAAAGTTTTAGAGAGATCGGGGATACAAGGCACTTTCCTCAACATAATCAAGGCTATATACAGCAAGCCAATAGCCAAAATCAAAGTAAATGGTGAGATACTCAAGGAAATTCCTCTAAAATTGGGAACAAGGCAAGGCTGCCCACTCTTTCCATAGCTCTTCAATATAGTACTCGAAGTTCTAGCCAGAGCAATAAGACAACAAAAGGAGATCAAGGGTATCCAAATGGGAAAGGAGGAAGTCAAATTATCCCTATTTGCAGATGATATGATAGTGTACATAAGTGACCCTCAAAATTCCACCAGAGAACTCCTAAAGCTGATAAACACCTTCAGCAAATTGGCTGGATACAAAATTAACTCAAAAAAGTCTGTAGCCTTCCTATACACAAATGACATGCTTGCAGAGGAAGAAATTAGGAAAATGACACCCTTCACATTAGCCACAAGCAATATAAAATATCTGGGGGTTGCCCTAACTAAGCAAGTGAAGGATTTATTGGAAAAAAATTTCAAAACTCTTAAGAAAGAGATTGAAGATGACCTGAGAAGATGGAATGATCTCCCTTGCTCATGGATCAGGAGAATTAACATAGTAAAAATGGCCATCCTACCAAAAGTAATCTACAGATTCAATGCAATCCCTATCAAAATACCTACACAAGTTTTTAAAAATATTGAAAGTTCAATTCTGAACTTCATATGGAAAAACAAAAAACCCAGAATAGCTAAAACAATCTTGTACAATAAAAAGGTGCTCTGGAGGAATCTCCATACCTGATCTCAAACTGTACTATAAAGCAATAGTAATTCAAACAGCATGGTACTGGCACAGCAACAGGCTGGTTGATCAGAGGAATTGAATCGAAGACCCAGATATGAATCCACATACATATGGTCACTTGATTTTTGACAAAGAAGCCAAATCCATTCAATGGAAAAAGGATAGCATCTTCAACAAATTTTGTTGGTGTAACTGGAGGTCTATGTGTAAAAAAATGCAACTGGACCCATATGTGTCACCTTGCACAAAACTCAAATCCAAGTGGATTAAAGACCTCAACGTAAAACCAGAGACACTAAGTCACTTAGAGGAAAAAGTGGGGAAGAGCCTGGAACATATTGGCACAGGAGACAACTTCCTGAACAGAACACCAATGGCCCAGGCCCTAATGTCAACCATTAATAAATGGGGCCTCATGAAGCTGAGAAGCTTCTGTAAGGCTGAAGACACTGTCAAGAGAACAAAGTGACAGCCTACAGACTGGGAAAAGATCTTCTCCAACCCTACATCTGACAAAGGTCTAATATCCAAAATATATAAAGAACTCAAGAAATTAAACACCTCCAAACCAAATAACCCAATTGAGAAATGGGGCTTAGAACTAAACAGAATTCTCAACAGAGGAATATCAAATGTCTGAGAAACACTTACGGAAATGCTCAACTTCCTTAGTCATCAGGGAAATGCAAATCAAAACAACTCTGAGATTCCATCTTACACCCATCAGAATGGCTAAGATCAAAAATTCAAGTGACACCACATGTTGGTGAGGATGTGGGGAGAGAGGAACACTCCTTCAGTGCTGGTGGGAATGCAAACTAGTACAGCCACTTTGGAAATCTATCTGGTGCTATCTCAAAAAGATGGGAATAGGGCTTCCTCAAGACCCAGCTATTCCACTCCTAGGAATATACCCAGAAGATGCTCCAGCACACAACAAGAAAATTTGCACAACCATGTTCATAGCAGCCTTATTCATAATAGCCAGAACATGGAAACAGCCTAAGTGTCCCTCAGTAGAAGAGTAGTTAAAGAAACCGTGGTACATATACACTATGGAATACTACTCAGCTATTAAAAACAAGGAATTCCCGAAATTTGTGGATAAATGGATTGAGCTAGAAATGATCATAATGAGTGAGTTAACCCAGAAGCAGAAAGAATCAAATGGTATATACTCACTGATATCTGCATACTAGCCCAAGGGGCATGTCCCATGAAAGCCTTCACTTACCAGGAAACTGGGACAGAGGGGAGGACATTCTATTGGGATTCAAAATGAGAGACGCATGGGAGAATAGCATAATAAAATGATCTAGAGGGTCCTAGAAACCTACAAGTAGAACATTATGATAGGCAGAATTGGGCCCAGGGGTCCCACTCAAACTAAGGCACCAGCCGAGGACAATACAGGCGGTAAACTTTAATCCCCTATCCAGATCTAGCCAATGGTCAGAACATTTTCCACAGTTGAGTGGAGAGGGTGATATGACTTTTTCAAGTACTCTGGTGCCTCACATTTGACCATATCCCCTGGAGGGGGAGACCTGGTGGCACTCAGAGGAAGGACAGCTGGTTGTCAAGAAGAGACTTGATACTCTATGAGCATATACAGGGGGAGGTAATCCCCCTCAGGAACAGTCATAGGGGAGGGTAATAATGGGTAATGGGGGGAGGTAAGAATGGGAGGATACAAGGGATGGGATAACCATTGAGATGTAACAAGAATAAATTAATAATAAAAATATATAAAAAATAAAAAAGTTGCAAAAATGACAGGAAAAAAGTAAAAAGTTGTAATACAAATAAATAATAAGAAAAGAAAAAAATAAAATGGCTATGCCTGCTTGCTTCTTGAGACCATTTGCTTGGAATATTTTTCCAACCTTTTACCCTGAGGTAATGCCGAACTTTATGGGTGAGATGTGTGTCTTGAAAGCAGAAGAATGTTGAATCTTGTTTATGCACCCATTCAGTTAGTCTGTGTCTTTTTATTGGAGAATTGAGACCATTGATGTTGAGAGATATTAATGACCAGTGACTGTTAAGAGTCTTAATTTTGATGTTGTTTCCAGTCCAGCGTTTGTGTAGTTGTGTTTTTGCCATGGTATAGTTATCTATTTCTTGAGTAGTTTTGGTTGTAGCTTGACCATTTGGGATGGAGTTTTCCTTCTAGTACCTTCTGTAAAGCTGGATTTGTGGATAGGTACTGTTTGAATTTGTTTTTGTCATGGAATATTTTGTTTTCTCCATCAATGGTTACTGATAGTTTTGCTGGGTAAAGTAGTCTGGCATGGCATCTGTGGTCTCTTAGGGTTTGCAGAATCTCTGTCCAGGCCCTTCTGGCTTTTATGGTCTCTGCTGAGAAGTTGGGTGTAATTCTGATAGGTTTGCCATTAAATGTTATTTGTCCCTTTTCCCTTGCAGCTTTTAATATTTTTTCTTTCTTCTGTATGTTTTCTGTTTTGATTATTATGTGATGGGCAGTTTTTCTTTTCTGGTCCATTCTATTTGGTGTTCTGTAGGCCTCTTGTATGCTTATAGGCATCTCTTTCTTTTGATTGGGGAAATTCATCTATGATTTTGTTGAGAATAGTTTCTGGCCCTTGGAGTCTGATATCTTCTCTTTCTTCAATGCCTATTATCCTCACATTTCTTATTTTCATGGTGTCCTTAATATCTTGGATATTTTGTGTCAGGAGTTTTCCAGATTTGGCATTTTCTTTAATGGTTGCTTCAAGATCTGAGATTCTATCTTCTAGACCCGAGATTCATTCTTCCATCTCTTGGATTCTGTTAGAAAAGCTCACCTGTGTGTTGCTTGCCTTCTTCTCTGAGGTCTCATGTTCTCGTTTTTCTTCCGTTTGTGTTTTTATCATTGAATCCATTTTCATCTTCAGATCTTGAACTGATATTTTTTATTTCTTTCTTCTGATTGGTTGTATATTCCTGAGTTTCTTCCATTGCCTCTTTATAGGTCTTCAGATCTTGAACCGTGTCATTTATTTCTTTCATTTGGTTGGTTGCATTTTCCTGAAATTTTTCCAGTTCCACTCTATGTGCTTCTTTTATGTCTCTCACCTGTTTGGCTGCATCTTCCTGTATTTGATATACGAATTTTATTTGTTTCCTCCATTATCATCCTCATTACTGAGGATTTGAGGTCATTTTCTTGCATTTCCGTTGTATTTGAGTTCTCTGGGTTCTTTTCTTTGGGATAGCTGGCAACTGGAGATGCCATGTTGTTTTGTTTTGTTTTGTTTTGTTTGCATATGCTTTTACGCTGTCTTTTAGACATCTTGCCATCTCTGTTTTTGTTGGGTAGCTTCCAGAGTTGGATGGAGGGAGTCTGATGATAGACTCACTTGTTTTCTCACAATTTCCATAGGCTGTAAGCTCTGATCTTCACTGGTGTGGATGGCAGGAGGTTAGCCCTGTTGTTTTGGACTCTCACAGCCAGTGATCCTCTGCTCCCCTGTGCTGTGGGTCCTGCAATCGTTCTGGGTCTCTGAATGAGCGTTGGGTCACGCCAAGATTACCACAGCCTTCTGGGTCCTCTGCCACGTCCAGCCAGGGACGCTTGGCCCGATCCACTTGCCAAGCCCAGCTAGATTCTTAGGACTTGAACCATCTGCCGAGCTCTGCTACGGATTCTGGGGCCAAAATGCACACAGGGTCCAGCTGAATTTTTAGGCTGGGACTGCGCACCAAGCTCAGCTAGGGGCTTTTGGCCCAAAGTGCATGTTGTGGTCAGTTATTGACTCAGGGCCCGAACCATCTGCCAAGCTCAGCCAGGAATTCTGGATTCAAACTGCACACTGTGTCCAACCAGAGTCTTAGAGCTGGGACTGTGCCAAAAGCTCAGCTAGAGGCTCTGGGCCCAACTGTCTGCCAAGCACAGTTAGGGACTCTGGCCCCAAATGCACACTGAGCTCCACCCAAGTTTCTGGGGTAGATTTGTGCACCAAGCTCAGCCAGGGACTCTGGACTCACACTGCATGCTGAGGTCAGCCCTGGACTCCGGGCCTAAACTGCGTGGATAGTCTAGCCAGAGTCTTAGGGCTGCTGTGCCTGTGCACACAGCTCAGCTAGAGTCTCTGGGCCCAATCTGCCTGGCAAGTTTAGCCAGGGCCTCTGGGCTGAATGTACGTGCTGACCTCAGCCTGCGGCAGCACCCCAGAACTGCCCACTGAGCTGAGCTGGTGTCTCAGGCAGAACTGCTTGCTGAGCTGAGCCAGTGCCTCCAGTGGAACTGAATTCCCCGCCCCACCTGTGTCATAGCAGGACAACTGCAGCTGCGCTGTGCTAGCACCTATGGTGGAACTGAGCCCTCCGCCCAGCCTGTGTCATAGCAGGAGATCTGCGGCTGCGCTGAGCTAGTGCCTAGGGTGGAACTGAGTGCTCTGCCCAGCCCGCATCATAACAGGAGAACTGCGGCTGCGCTGAGCTGGTGTCTAGGGTGGAACTGAGCGCTCTGCCCAGCCTTCATCACAGCAGGGGAGCTGTGGCTGAGCTGAATTAGTGCCTTGGGCAGAATTGCTTGCTGAGCTGAGCCAGCGTCTCCATGGCACTGCACACTGAGATGTACCTGGGACTCTGGGGCTGAACTGTCCGCCGAATCCAGTCTGGGTCTCAAGGCACACGCGACCCAAATCCTTTCCAGAGTCCCCTCTCCCACGGCAACTCCCATGGGCCACACCAATCGCCTCCACTGGAAGGCTCTGAGCTGCAAACCTCAGCCACCGCCGCTGGTGCCTCTGGTGCCGCTGCTAGCGCTGCTGCTGCTGCTGCCTCTGCCGCTGCTGCTCCAATCCGAGAAAATCTGTGTTCCTCCCATGTCTGGGGCACACAGGTCCTCTGCACCCTGGTCCCTCTGAACCATGGAGCACTCCTGCTGCCGTCGTGTGGAGACCTCAGTGTTCCTGGTTCAGAAATCTGTGCAAGTTCCTGATTTGTTCACTGGAGCTTCCAAACACAGTCCACACTGCTCGCCACCATCTTGGATCCATCTTTTCATTTCTTTCCATGAATGTGTTTACAGACAAGATTCCCAAATCAAAATGAGAATAGGATGATAAAAATCCACAAAACTATTGCATTGAGTTACTTTTCTCAACATTGTGACTAAATGCCTATTAGAAAGAAGTGAAGAGTGGAGTGTTTGTTGACTTGCATCTTCAGTGTGTTCTTTTTCTGGTTGTTTGACCCCATGAATCACTAAAAGAATATCATGCTTCCACAACTATGTACCATAGGGAGTTTGTTAACATCATGGTGGAGAATAGAAAGAGAAACGGGAAGAGCTTTACGAAAGATATGCCCTTTTATAATATGCCCACAGTGGCCCATTTTCCCTTTCATGCCAGTGCCAAGTCAAACTTCTACCACTCACCAAAATATAGACATTAACTGGGAATCAAGTCCAAAGAATTTCACATATATTTTTAACTACTACTAGCACACACATTCTCTGAAACACAACATTGCCTCATATTATCCTACATCAGAATTTATCTTAAAAAGTATACAACAATGACAAAATAAACAAGAACCTAAGGTGAGACAAAGAAAAGTTACTACATAGGGCTCATTCACATTTATTAGTGTGAAATTATATAAAACAAAATTGCAGTGGTTGCATTAACCATAAAAATAAATAGACTTTCTGGTATACCTTCTACCCTAGATGGTTCCATTAAAAACTAGAACCTAAAGGTTAAAAGTTTATAGCTTGCTTTCATGAATTTCAATTCTGAATTGTCCCTGGTTATATATGGAGTCATTTAGAACTTCAGATTGGGACCACAGTGTTGCCTCAGTAGGTAAAAACAATTACTATTTTTCTGGGGGTAAAAGTTTAATTCCTAGCACACCTATCAGGTCTTTTACAAATGTCTGTAACTCTAGCTCCATATATCTGTATACTATACATATATAGAAATAAATACATTATTTTATCAAAAGAAATTACAAAATTAGGAACACAAGCATACGTATGACAGAGCTGTATCTTTCAGGTATTTTAGCAAAATTGACAAAGTTATTTGGAATTTCTCCCTGCACATAGATATAGTAAAGGATGTGGTCTGAATCCCAGTTGTGGCTTAGAGAATCTGTAATAACAGAGAGTAACACTTCTACACTAGTGAGCTTGGCATTATCTAATGTCATAAACTAGATGGTTTTATTAAGAAAGGGGTTTATTTTGTTTCAGTTTTAAAGAATGAGTCATGGCTATTTGGACACATTGCTTTCATGTCTGTTGGCAAAGCAGCACATGCCAGTAGGATGCTTTGACAAAGCCTTCATGGAGGCAAGAAGCAAAGAAGAAACAGGAAGAGACAGAATTTACACAATTCTGTGAGGATTTGTAACATCCAAAATTAACCTGCAAGCCCCACTTGCCCAAGACCCAAGTAACATCCTGGAATGCTGGGAGTTGTAGTTCTTGAAAATAACAAAGCCTCATAGGAAGGTATGGTGGCCTATAGCTTTGTCCATATATGTACCTGTAACATGTGGCTCTGGGCCATTGCAGGAGGGAAATTCCAAGGAATGGTTCTGACCAACCTCCATATCTCAGTCAGTATTTAATATTTAATAAAGCTTACTTTAAATTTGGCCAAAAATGATGGAATTGGCTTTCTCAGGCCAATCTCAAGGTTAACAGATCCATCTATGACACTAACTTTCTTTCATTGTGATGCATCTTCCAAAGGTTTGTCTCCCAATAATGCTAATAATCATGCTTTTATACATGTACTTTTATGGGACACTTACCAAAACCCATAGAAACTTAAACAGCAAATTACTTAACTCAGGGTTAAATCACCATACTTTCGATTTAGTTATCAGAGATATACACTAAAATAATTCTGAATGTGTGAACTCATCACTATGTTACACACACTGCTGCCTGGATACAGCTCTCTGAATGTTTGAGATTTGTATTTAGAATACATTGAATTTTGCTTTCAATTAAAGGTTATGTGACTAAACTTCAAGATAGCACACAGTGAACAATCATAATGTGGTAGAAAACCAACTGGAATTCCTAAGCAGAGAATTTATCTTAGGGCAGGCCTGAAACCTTTTGCCAAAACTTTTTTATAGTATTAGAGATTTACAATGATGTGTTATTTGAGGGAATGAGCAACATCCATTATGAAAATGAATTACAGGTTTGTTAGCATTAGAATCTAGAGTAATTATTAACAGGTCTTTTCAAAGTTAAATTCAAATAAGAGTTCTATAATGTAAATATTAAAGGAAACAACAGGTTTAAAATGTTACTATTAAAAATTATCTGAGCTCTGGAGAGGTGACTTAATTGTGAGGAGCACTTGCTGTTGTTCCAAACAATCTAAGTCTGAATCCTAGCCACTACCTTGTGTGGCTTACAACTACCTATGACACTTAAAATTCATGTGATCCCTCTTCTGTCTGTAGTTAGTATTCAAACACATGTGACATCCCATACAAATAGTCATAGACAAATACAAATACAAATCATGAAAATTGAAATATTTTGGAAGCTATTCTGAAAGCAAACAAAAGATTCATCCGGTAAAGTTATTTGTTACCAAATCTGACCAGCTGAGTTCAGTCCCTTACATCCACATGATACAAGGAAATAACAGACTCCCAAATTTGTCTTTTCAACCCAATGCCTGTGACATGTACATTGGCACCCACACACATATATATATACACACATGCACACAAAATTATGCATGTGTAATATAGTTTTTAATTTTTTCATAGAATAATTTTCTGAGTTTTAACAGATTGATAACATATTTTATCTTTAAGATACATGTAAGTGACCAGTGTAGCTAGATCAAAAACAGACTTAAACCTACATTCATTGAAGCCACATATTTTGTAACATCCCCTAAATAATTCCCAAAGCTAAAAGCCATGGCTTTATTGTTCAAATACATTTTTCCAGAGAAAGTGGTAGGGGTTATAGAATTAGTAAGCCAAAAAAGACTAATTTAATGTGTGATTCTTCAACCCATAACCCTTGTGATATCTGTTAAAAAATATAGATCACTTCTAATGGAGACTCTGAGTTTCAGGTAAGTTTTTATTCTCAAACACAAGAGTAAATTGTTGTGAGAATTATGGTCAATACAAGGAAATTATTTCTTATTTAAGATCACTTGCTTCATAGCCCAAGAATTCTGTAATGGGTCTTGGCTTTCTCTCTTCTTTCTTCTGAAAACTGTCTCGCATTGAGATGTTAAATTAAGCAAAGGCTAAATGAGAGTGCCGGTATAGCCTTTATACATTTAGTGTAGTCAAGTTGGCTTAGGAAGTATTGTGTTGACATGCTGCTGTGCCATTGTTGAGAAACATCCAATCAAATACTAGTACAATGTGTGTGCTGGTATATTTATTTACAATAAATACTGAATTACAACTACCAACAGAAGCAACCCAGTCATTATCCTTGCACTCACTGGGTGAATTGATAAGGGAAGTAATAAAGAATTAATATCAAGCATCTTTCTGTATGAGTCAGATTTTCCCCTTGGCTAACTGAGATTGCCAGCTGGAACTGTGTCAAAGAAATTCATTGTTGTCACATGCAAGGCAGGAGAGCAGAGGTGGTAAGATCCTTTATTTCAGCCACAAGAGGATCTCCAATGTCTGTTATTGCAGCTAATTCTCTGAATCCCACTAATAGCAGAAGCACAGTGGTTTACCAATCAAATTTGTTATCTATTTATTCTGTTTTCCACATAATTCTACTACATAACATTGAAACAATACACTGATTTTCATTTGAACTAGATGGTTTTCAGTTCAAACAACTGAGGACAAGTCATTCTATTACCATTTAGCCCATTATTATATCTCAAATGCATCTCAAATTGGTAACATATGTTTGCAGAAGACAAACTTTGTGATATAAAATTTGAAAAATATTAGTTATTGAAACTCCTTCTTTTGTCTACTAAGTTTCAAATTTTAAAACAGTAGAAGCATTAATGAAATTAATTTTAATTAAGAAGTAGAGGTGATGTGATGGAGATGGTCTGCAAGGAGTTGGAGAGGAAATAGGCCTTAAAAGATCAAGCCACATTACAGAAACATACAAAATTAAAAAGAATGAATTTAAAAACCAGTTAATACTCTCAAATACATATACCCGTATGTAATGTCTTCCTAAAGTAAAAAAGAAACAGGGATGTGACATATAACATTATAGAGGTCTAGCTCTCACTGTGTATTAGCCTATGGTGCCTTTGAATTATACAATCTCAGTCTACCTACCTCAGTATTGCAAGTGTTGAGGCTACAACCCTAACCTGCTACACTGGCCTCAATTATCCTTAATATTTTCATCATTCCTACACAGTTTGTGTTGGATGAGTCCTACTATTGGTGAGTAACTGCAAACTCTGTACTATTTTCCTGAATGAGTTTGTCTCTTTTCAGATACTTAGAAACCTTAACAATTTCACATGTCTTCTAACCAAATCTTCCAATGATCAAGAATATGCATAAAGCTAGGAAGAAAATGTAAACACAATTCAGAGATCCAGAGTAGTTTCTGGGTGTTATACATAAGCATTTACTTTAGTTTACAATAACCCTTTTTAAGTTAAAGATAGCACATGGTGATTTACAGCTATGTGAGTTACGAAGTTAAAGGAGACAGCGAGAAAGAGAGAGAGGAAAAAAGACAGGAAGAGAGAGAGGAGCAAGCAAGAGAGTGAGAGAAGGAGAGAAACAGAGAGAAAAAATCTAAGTGTGAAGGAATTTTAAAACAGTAACTTCACTACTCTGGAAATGCTTCACACCCAGATGTCTAGTCTGTGTGATCCATCTGGAATACAGACATGCCCTTAATATACAGCTTTCATCTTTTAGTTGAAATTAACACTTTTAATCTCTTTGGTTCGGAGTTTAGAGATGACACACTTTTAATCCCTCTGTCTAGAATATAGACATGCCTTTTTTTTTTTACACACCTTTAATCCCAAACAATGACATCTACTGGAGAGACAAAGTGATGAATAGAAGAAAGATCTGACACAAGGAGTCAACGATTATATACTCAACTCACATGAGAACAGACAGGAAATATAAGCAACTTAAGAACATCACAGAGATAATATAAGGGAATAGGATGTAGTATGGAAATACAAGATAGTTTGTGGAGACAGTAGTTAAAGAATACAGTACAGTTTCATGACTTCGATGCAGTTCAGTAAAATGCAGTTGAGTTCCTTCAATTCATTTTATGCAGGTCAGAGGCAGGTTTTTCCAAGCAGAGCAAATCAGTGAGATGAGGAGAGAAACCAGTTTTAATCAGTCAGCTTGGAGAGGAGTTTTGATCCAGAATGTTGAGTTCAACCTGCCAGTCGGAGTTCAAAAATAACTAGAATGTGTGAGCTTATTCAGCATTAAGTCTTGGAGGCTGAAAACACTCTGGGCCTAGATTAGCAGACAGAGGCTGAAAGCTTAATCCTTCAAGATCTGGTCATGCAGAAGCTTG
Organism: Acomys russatus; assembly: GCF_903995435.1. Lineage (NCBI taxonomy): Eukaryota > Metazoa > Chordata > Mammalia > Rodentia > Muridae > Acomys > Acomys russatus. The sequence goes on from NC_067165.1 coordinate 10,313,918, forward strand.
GGTTGTGTGAAGACTAGAAGGTTCCAGGCCTACACCTAGGGATAGTTGAATAGAAATATTCTGGGCTTAGTCCAAGTCACGTTTTAGTAAATCTTGGGTACAGCTCTAGTCAGATCCTCTTACCTGAGGAAATAAAACAACATTTACAGCTACAGAATCCACAGAGGGCTGGCAGTTTCTTGTTTTTGTTTTTTTTTTTTTTTTTTTTCATTTTTCTAAACTTTGAAAGAATGTTTTATGTATTTTTTCAGTTGTTTGTTGATGTGATGGCCTTTGTTACTTAATTGTTTTTTGGAATCAGGATATTTTATTTGTTGATATCTCATAGCAAGCAAATTGCGAGTGAGGAAGTTGTAAGTTTTTAGGAGTGAGTTGTATTTATGATAGGAGGAAGTAGAGAAATCATGTTACACAATGGAAAAAAGAGCAAATTGTATTTGTTTGTGGCACGGGCTTATTTCATATGACAGGAATTCATTGATGAAGAATTTCTCCAGAGCTTTTGACTCTAAAAAAGTGGTATAGAATACCCAAACTAAAGACCCTACCTGATTCAGAGCAATATGCATGTACCAGTCTATTTGTATTGCTTAAACACTGGACGTGGATTGGGAGTTTTCCCTTGACTTCAGTAGAACTCTGGAGTGAGCAGTGGCAGAATTTAAAGGTTGAGTCTGGTTGTATGGTAGAGTAGACTTATTTAGGCATTTTTGTGCGTTGCCTTAACCATGAGCATATCTGTGCTTTTCTCCAATTGGGGTGCTTCCCATAAATAGTGGTGGTAGAATATGCCTATAAACTACATATGTTTTCTTTTACGATGTATAAAATCAGTAGTAGGTAAACCAAGTCAGCCTCCAAAGAACTCACTGAATGTTATTCTGCTGCTGGCACTGTATAAACTGCCTTTGCTTCATGAATAAAAAACCTAATCTTGCCAACAGTTTCAACAGCTGACAATTTCAGATAATTAGTACATGATTTTAATCAGCTTGACACTCAGCTAGTCCACTGAGGCCTTTCATGATACTTGATAACTTATGTGCTTTAAAACACAGTGTTATTTTATTTATTTTGAAGAATGTGTACCCTGTAACTCTCTTTCATTCAGGATGATTAACTTCACCATGAACTCTAGAAGCTCGATTGTTTTTCTTTTCCTTTTTTTTTTTTTTTTTCAAAATCATAATGGAAAAATAACAAAGATATCAACCCTACCTTAAGGAGACTATGGTGATGAGGGTTTTAGGCACTTTAAGATAAGGATCTAGGGTGTCACTTTAGCTGAGCGACACACACTCATAGAGGTGCTGTGATAGAAACAGGCGTTGCTTGGAAGAATTCACCCAACTGGTGGAAGAGGGGTAGTAGTAAGGACTAATTATGAACACATGATAAAGCTATGACACCTCTAGAAACTACGAACTCTAGACTTAAAGATAGCTACCCCTATATAGTATGTGTGTGAAATAAACAGTGCATTGGGTGTCACAAAGCATACACTCCATCGATCACTCAGATCTGTCTACAGGACTGAGACACTTTTCTCAAAGTGAATGGAAAATACGGCCGTTACAATTTCTCAGAAAATATTTCTGACAGTTGGTACTAAGCAAAGGGAAGATGTCTTCATGCGTCTTCCTCTGGTACAAGGGCATCATATACCAATAAGGGTTCTTTGTGGTTGTTTAAAGATCCTTTTCTTCAGGGCTTTTCTATCTCCCTATAAGACCAGTCTTTATTTCAATGCTAGAATTCTTCCTACCAAACTATACATCTTTCCCTCGACCGAAAGTGTTTGAGTTATGCACATGACCTCAGTAAAGTTCCTACAAGCAATTCTATATCTTAGACTCTAACTCCTCAAAACCTATTAGATAAGGTTTTATTGTGCAATTTCTGGAATGTGAAACTCACAATGGCAACCCAATAGTCTATAAATTAAGCAAAGGTTGCTTAAATAAATTAGATAGTCATGGATTTATTGTCAGTTGTCTTTTATTTAAAGTCCTAAAACTTGTAAATTTTTAAAATAATTCTAAAATTTATGTGAATGAAAAAAGGAAGTATTTTAGATCTTTGTGCCACTCAGTATTCTTGTCCAAAAGTAATTTAGTTTTTTTAATTCTAAGAGATGTCACAGAATAAAGAGCTCTTATATGGTGCTATCTTGCTATTCTGATAGAGTCTTAAAGAATGAAGTAGATAATTCTTTTTTGTGTTTCAAATATAGAGAATTATCAACAAATAACCATTATGCAGTTTTGTCTTCCATAACTGTTACCTACATTTTGTGGTCTAAGTTGTCTATGGCCTCTAATACAAGATAATCACCAAAATTTTCCTATGGACTATTTAAAGGAGAGGCAGTATAGATCTTGACCAGGTTTTTTATTTCAAAAATTCACAATCAAGTCAATAAGCAAAAAACCACTGAAAATCATTTTCCACATGCTTTTCTTATTTGGTGACCACTCAATGACTGGATATAGTAGAGCTTTCAGCAAGGGAACAAAATGGATATCTAGAAGTTTAAAAATAATCAGAGGCTGGGTGAGAAAAAAAATAAATGTTACTTATAATGGTAATTTTGAGAGCACATTACTGTTAACACTGCAAGAAATCCCCATGGTATTCCCAGAATTTGCATGCTTTTAAGGAACGTTCTGGTGAAACTGTATGAAGAAACAAGCCTTGTCTCAGATATCACCATGAGCCAAGTGTATCATGTTGGAACAGGCCTCCTGAAAACAGTAGAGAGCTCCTGAGTGATGCAATGTGCACTGCTGGTGAGAATGAGCTCATGGGCTTTTCTGCTCGACCAATAGCAGCCTTCCTGCTTTCTCTGAATGATACTGATTTGAGACTGACAAGAAAAAAAATAGCAAATTGGAGGAAACCCGTTGAAGCTCTGAGAGAGTACCAACTCAGATCTAAAGAAGGTGTTGGTGACTAATAGTGAAGATTTGCTGAGCAACCCGAAGGCACTGAGAATTGTTGAAGCAACAGAAAAAATTCTCTCTGAATTCTGGAGCTCAAGTAAGTGATCTGTGTGTGGATGATGGATATAGACGAGAGTATTTCCTGCTTCTGTAGATCTAGATGTAGAGTTTTACAACTTGAATTTTTATTACAGAGTGATTATATGTTGAGATTTAGAAATATGAGAGGCAATGAATTCCTTCAAAAGAAAGAATATGTTTTCATATTTCACTTTGAAGATGGCTGATTGGGTCCATTTGTGCCCTGAGATTCAACAATGTCCACATTTTCCTGCTCTTACCTTTTATTTACTGTTCTCTGAGAATTTTACACAATAATCATTTTTACTTCCTTCCCTGAACTGCTCCAGGATCCAGCTCCTTTCTTGTCACTACTCAACTTTGTGCCCTTTTCTTTAAAACAAACAAACAAACAAACAAGAAACCATTAAGCACAGTTCATGCTACCTTCTACTTGAGTGTCTTCCACCAACCATGTAGGGGCTACACCTTGAAAGGACTCTCAGAAGTTATACATTGCCTGAGGAACCTAAAGAAAACACTGTAGTATCACTGTTATAGTCTTTACACAGACCAGTAAAGCTGTCTTCAGTTTCTAAGATTCTATTCCTGAAATTTAAGGTATACATATGGATAGCCACAAAAAGACAAAAACTAATGTTTTGTGTTCATTTTTGCTTGTAAGTTGTACATATGATTAATCTTACTGTAAGTATATGTGGTATCTTTCAGAGTCTTTCCAAGAATAGTATATTTTAACAAATGTTTCTTCATATGGCCACTCTTGTTACCAAATTTCAATCTAAGAAATTGCTCCCAATGTTTTTTTCTCTCATGGGTTTGAAGAGTCATTAATGTGCAATTTATCCAGATTCTTTTTTGGTAAGGCTTTGTTTTGGTTTTTCATTCTCAAAAACATAGTCACAAACCATTTTTCTATTTTAAAGAATACAAGTGATCATTAAGTATTAGCAATTAACAGATCTTGGCATTGTTCCACTGATTAGAAATAACATATATAATTGATAACAAATAACATTAGTCAGCCCACAGTATAATGTCAATATTTTTTGATTATATGGATTAAAATTATTTTTCTTAAATTTTTATTCACATTTAGTCATCCATGCTTTTGTTTCTTATATCCATTAATTTACCTAAAGTGTTTTCTTCAATTGTTTGTTTAAAAAATCTCCTGGGGAATATGCTCACTTAGAAAGTTTGCTGAAAAGGTTAAAGAACTATGAAATTTAACTAGCGAGATAAAAGAACTGGAAAGTCCAGCTTTAATCAGAACCATGTGTGATGACAGTCTCTTTTATTTTTCTCCAATAATGAGAAGATTTATTCTTTTTCCTGTGCTAATAATTATTATATTATATTTTTTTAATTTATTTAATAACTTTATAGTCTGATCCCACGCCCTCCTGCCTTTCCTCCTGGTCCCACCCTAATGTCCACCTTCCCCCATTCCACTTTCTTCTTATTCTCAAAGAAGAGAAGCCGCCAAGGTGTCCCTAATACTCTGGTACCACAAGTTGCAGGAGGACTATGAAGTTTACTATTAAGTGAACCTTAAGAGTGTCTCTTTTTTAAAATTGTGAACTAATTTTGTGTGTCTAGACAATTTGCATATCACATCTTATTCTATGTATTTTTGCCCTTTCCAGATACAATGAAACCTACATACACTTATTTTTCTGTGCATCATGTGTGCTTTATTTTTCTGAAAGTGATACCATTGACTACAGGTAAGAACACTTACTTTTTCTTATCCATTGAGGTTATGAAGAGGATACAAGATAGACTTCTAATGCCCAGTTTTGTACTGAAGGATGTTAGCAGCATCACTTCATTGTAATATTAAAAAAACAGTCAGAGAGATGAATTTCAGCAACTCTTCCTAGATTCAAAAAGTAACAAGATCACAGGTATACCACTGGCCTCCATGGCAGAGAGCCAAAAAGGAGAAGAAATCTACCAGGTTGCAAATATCTGAGAAGAACCCTCTGAGAAAATCAGTGGTGAAGTAGGAAAACATAAGCTTAAATCACTGACTTACTAGAGCCACATTGTGCAGCACTTTGGACTATAAAAACCATATAAACCCAATCATTAGAAGGTACTGAATAGTGTCTTTTACTTCCAGCATTTTCCCAGGTTTTCACAGTGAGAACAGAGAGATGGAGGAAGAAACTATTTGAAATAGGTTCTCCTTAATTAGTTCTCCCTTTAAGATGAACTATTTTCCAGAACCTGTTGAGTTTCATGGCCTGAGTAAACTGACAGAAGAGAATGTTAATATTGGAACCCAATACACCTCTTTTTATCCCATCTTTCTTAGGAAACAAAGATATTAGAAGCCTTACTAAAGTCTGAATCCAAATCATAAAGCTGCAAAATACTTCTCTCTCTCTCTCTCTCTCTCTCTCTCTCTCTCTCTCTCTCTCTCTCTCTCTCTCTCTCTCTCACACACACACACACACACACACACACACACACACACCTTAGTTCACATTGTTAAAACATACTATCAAGATAAATTAAATGCGGTATATTTGATGCCTAACAAAAATTTTCATAACACACTAAAAAAAAAAAAAAAAAAAAACAAAGTCTACAGGGATAGAGCAAGTAAGTCCATATACTTATTATGGAATTGTGAGATCGAAAATTAATATGACCATAGTTAATATTATAAATTATCTAGTGGTAAATATGGATAACATGTAAAAACAAATGTATAATATATCAGGAAGTAGAAATCCTGATAAAGCAAGGAAAGGAATACTAAATAGAACACTATAAAATACTAAATAAATAAACCATTAAAGCAGAAATAAAGAACGCTTCTTTTGTAGGGTTATGAGTGGACTGAGTGGACAAAGCTTGGGCAAGAACATACGATCTTGAGCATTAGTCACAGAAATGTATAAGGAGAAAAACAAACTAAATTTTTGCAGGGAAAGTCCAGGAACTCTGGGATAATTATAAAAGGTGTAATATGCAGACAATGGTAAAACAAGAAGAGTAAAGGCAAAAAGGAGGAGTAGTGCATGCAATGCAAACATAACTAAAACTCCCTACAGATCCAGGAATCTCAGAAAACAAGCAACGTGGTAAGACACACAACAAATAGAAAAAAAAGTGTATCTTTACATATAGTATTCAAAGTATATTGAATACAGAAGATAGAATTTAAAATACCAGCAGTTATGGGAGGGAAGGGAAATCTGTCCACCCAGCCCCCTAAATGGTAAAGTCACCTCCAATTTACACAAACTATACAGTCAAGAAATAGATGCAGTAAAATATTTAAAGCATGCAGGTGAAAACCCACACTAACTTAGAATTATATATCAATATATTAATTAACTTTCAAATGTAAAGTAAATATAGACATCATCTTAGTTAGACAAACAAAAACAGAAGAGACTTTGTGATTGATATCCCTGTCTTGAAAGACATGTTCACGTTTGTTGGAGAGAAGGAAATTGGCAAAGATAGATCATCAAACTAAATAAACTTTAGGGAAGAAAAATGTGATAGTAAATAAGCCTAATTTTATTAATTGCTCCTATAGAGGCCAGGTTTTTTTAAAACAGTGAAAGTATTGTTCATCAATTACATGCATATACCATAATATATTGAAGGTTGGTTTGATGCATTTTGATGCTAACTACTGCTTACTGTCTCTGCCTCAAGACTGCTATATAACATTGCCTAAGAACCTTGTTCCTGTTTGACCCATAAAGGCCAACACACCTGGGCAGGGTAAATGGGACAGCGCTGGCTAAGTTTCCCAGGCTTTGGGAAACAGAGAATCTTGGGAAGAAGAGACAAGAGGGAAGAGCAGGAAGGAAGGATGCTGATGCTGTGGGTAAAGTAGAGCAGAAACACATGGCCTGCATGGATGAGATTTGGTCCAGATGATGGTAATTAGGAAATATTAGGGATTGTTGATGGGAGGTAGATAGACAGAAATTATTAGAAGCATATGGCTTGGGGTTGGGGCAGGTATGGGATACCTGCCCAAATATGCGGTGTAGTTTAGGGGATTGATATCTGCCCTCCCCAGGTTAATTAAGGCTGCTTTAAAATATAACAGGTATCTGTGTCTTAATTGATTGGTAGCAGGTTAGAAAATGCTACCATAACAATAATTATAGGCTTTAAAATAAACATTATTAGGCCATACTGACCATATCAGTCACAACAATGTTCATATTTTTGTGGATCCCAAGCTGGCTTCCAAATCTCTCAAGTAAGTGTCTACATTAGCATTTTAACACATTAATATAAACTGTTAGATCATGTTGCATTGCCCACTTAGATAAAGGAATAAAAGAATGGCATGGAGTAGATGTGGCCTTCAGTACCTGAATTTTTTTTTAAGTATTTTTTCTGGAATTTGAATCTCTTTACTTATATTTTAGCTTGCTTTTATATATATATTTATATATATATATATATGTGTGTGTGTGTGTGTGTGTGTGTGTGTGTATATATATATATATATATATATATATATATATATATATATATATATATATATATATATATATCTTTAAGGTCACCTTTTAGTCATATGAGCATACTAAGATTGCTGCTTTGAAGACTGTCTAGTAGAACAGCTATGGAATAACTTTCAGCCGGACTATTTCTTTTCATTTGTTTAAGTTGTGCTTGCATATTTCTTCGTCTATGTAGGTATTTTTGTTTTTGAAAACTATACATTTAAATCCAACAATATGATGACTCTATAAATCATAGTTTCTTCCTTCTCTGGGATTTGCTTATAAACTGTTTTCATTCAATGGTTTTGAAGTTTGAAGTTTGCTACTTATAGTCTGTCTTTTTTTACCAGAAATAAGATTAAGGTGTCTTCCTTGGTTGTCTTCAGAGTTTGTTTCTTTCCCTTTGTCTTTGCATTCACTTTCCAATTCTTTCTGTATACACAGTTGTTTTTGAATGCCTCTGTTTTGAATTCCCTATTTCAAAAAGAAAATAAAATTAATTAAAAGCTTTAAAGCAAACTGGATGCCACCTCGGTAAGTAAAGGGTAAGCTTTTAACTTTAAGAGAAGCTACAAAAAAATAACTAACCAGCTCTTTGTCTACACTTATGTGATCAGAGGCAATCATCAGTTATCAGAGTATGTCTCTCCAATAATTGGAAAATAGAGTTTAGTTTGCTCATCCTGGCCTCGACAAGCTACCCAGACTGCCCTGGATAGCATGCTCAAGCCAACCACTCATCAATAAAAAAAGGACTAGAGTTATGTATGCTTTTATTTTTTAAACCTACTTTATTTGGGGTTCCTTAATGCCTCTTCCTCTCTTCCAACCTACCAACCAAAGGTAGAAGAGAAAAAAGGTTAGTAGGGATAAGGAATTTAGATTTCTTTAGACGTAGTTCCTTGGGATAATTCTACTCTTTGTCATTGGGATTCCAGCAGTGAAGGAGGAAGTAGCTCATAGTTGGAGACATTAGACAATGGAGAGAATGCTTTGGAAAGAACTTTTCATTGTCCTGTGTAGCCTTCATGCTTCCTGGTAATGAGCAACTTGGCTTCACAAGTTGACATTCTATCTCAAGAGGGATGTGAGGCAGTTTACTCAATCTGCAGTGATATGAAGCATCTGGCAGAATAAGTCAAAATAGTATTTTTGCATTAAGATTACTTTTCTTAGGTATTTTGTCACAATAACTGATAAACAGCCTCTAGAGATTCCAGAGTTACAAAATACTTATACCAGACAGATTCTTTCATACAATTCTTAAGTAGCAAGACAGACTGTTGGGGCTTCCAACTTCACTACAATCTATTCTATAAGAAGAGGGTCCTAGAAACCTACAAGTAGAACATTATGATAGGCAGATTTGGGCCCAGGGGTCCCGCTCAAACTAAGGCACCAGCCAAGGACAATACAGGAGGTAAACTTTAAACCCCTACCCAGATCTAGCCAATGGTCAGAACATTCTCCACAGTTGAGTGGAGAGTGGGATATGACTGTCTCATGTACTCTGGTGCCTCACATTTGACCATGTCCCCTGGAGGGGGAGACCTGGTGGCACTCAGAGGAAGGACAGCAGGTCTCCAAGAAGAGACTTGATACCCTATGAGCATATACAGGGGGAGGTAATCCCCCTCAGGAACAGTCATAGGGGAGGGGAATAAGGGGAAAATGGGGGGGAGGGAAGAATGGGAGGATACAAGGGAGGGGATAAACATTGAGATGTAACAAGAATAAATTAATAAAAAGTTAAAAAAAGAATAAGCTACTGTTGGCTTTCAAAAATATTGAAAGATAAAAAAGGAGTATGATAAGAGTTAAATATTTATATCAGCTATGCCTTATGGGTATGATTTGATATCTTCTTCTTAGCAGTGTACGGCATCAAAATCTTATTCATTTAAGATGTATTTTGATTTCCAATTTTTCTCCACAGAGAAACTGATGGTAACTACTCCCACTGGACACTTGGTGGCTAGAGCAGGAGGCCAGGCTGAGCTCAGCTGCCAGATGTCCCCACCACACAGTGTGGAGTACATGGAGGTGCGCTGGTTCAGGGGTGACAACTCCAAGCTTGTTTATCAATACAGAGGTGGTCATGGAATGAATGGAGAAGCTGCTCCTGAATATGTAAATCGCACAGAGTTTATGAAAGAGGACATTGGGAAGGGCAAAGTAGCCCTCAGAATCCATAATATCAGCATTTCAGACGATGGACCTTACCAGTGTTCATTTAATGGTAGTGGCTTCAATGATGTGGCTTTCATAAATCTCAGTGTGGTGGGTAAGTAGCTTATGGAACATAGAATACCTGTGTCCTTGTGCCCAGTAAACTGAAATTCATGGAGATTATCTTGGTGGTTTGTTATGGAAATTTTTATATTTCACATTTTTAAATATCCAAATAATCAGTAAAAGTCACACCTTTATCTCAAAAATAAACTAGGCAGAGAATAGACAACACACAGCAATTAATCTGTTTAACTTGAAAACCAAATATGGAAGTCAATTTATGTGTGCTATTGGACTCAGTCCTGTCAACTCAAGCTCACTATATAATCATGATATATTTATCTCCCTGTTGTTTCCACCAGCATTTGCATTGAAAACGCAAATCCATGTTCAGAGTACTGGATATGGTGGTTTCATTGTGGAGTGCTCTTCAGAAGGGTGGTTCCCACGGCCCCAAATGGAGTGGAGAGACAGCAATTGGAATGTAGTTCCATATTCTTCAATATCATACTCACAGGATAAAGATAGATTTTTCTACATGAAGATGACTCTTCTCAGGAACCAGAAAACACAGGAAAATATCACATGCTGTGTTTTTAACCCTGGAACAGGTGAAGAAAAGCAAACAAATCTCATCATAACAAGTGAGTACCCAGTCAGGAGGGCTTAATGGCCAACTTGAAAGTACAAGAATAAAGTGGTGAACTAATTAGTGTTAGAGGACTTAATGCTTTGAAGTACATCCTTTGATTGTTCCTCTTTATCATTGATACTGGTTTTAGTTAGACAAATGATGAGTGTAGGATATTAGAAGAAAACTGAACAGTGTAAATTTTTAATTATGCATCTCTTAGAGCTTTAGAGACATATAATGTTATCTCTTAGACTTAATTATATTTATATATAAGGTTAAAAATATGCTAGGTCAGTAACATAAAAGATGATATTGATCATTTTAAACCATATTCTCATTTTAGAAAAACATACAACCATATTTTATGGGTATTTTATGAATCATGTCATTAGGATATATTGAGTACTGCCACATAGTAGAAATATGTGATAGAACTGGCATTTTTAAATTCCTACAATTCAACATACACATTGTTATGACAGTGCAATACATATCAAAAGAGAGTTCAGTCAGTAAAAACAGCAGTAAGGAAAATGTATATGTAAAATGCAGATTGAGTGATTACTTGTTCATTGTTTGCTCCTTTAAGACATGATGGATGAATAAAAAAAAAAATCAGGAAAAGGTTGGATTATGTAACAAAGGTATCTTTAGCTAACACCCATATTCAAAATTAAGTTTTACATATTAAAATACTGTGTTAGGTGAAGAGGAACGATTACACCATTAGACACCAGTTCACGCAATATTTTCTTTATTAACCAAAGGTTTCAAAATTCTGTACTACTTTGGAGGATTAGGAGAGTAACTGAATAAAATAACTGTTGCTGTGACTAAATAGGCCTCTATAGAAATTGTTTCTGTAATATCAGAAAAGCTCATACTAATGAATAGAAATCAGAAGTTGGGCAGGATGGCACTTGAAAGGCTGAGGCAAAAAGAGAGAGTTTGAGTTAAACTTGGGTTACAAAATAAGAAATGCCTCAAATAGAAAGTAAGATACTACAAGTACTTTTAAAGTATAGATGAAGGGATATGCTGATCTGCTAAAGATGTGATGAAACAAAAATTTTGAATAAGAAAAAAATAATTCTAAAGTCTTAGAAACGAATCAAGAAAGATGAATTTTCAGCCGATAGAAGGAACATTCTGGAGTGAGCGTACCTTAGAAATAAAGATGATCAGCATTGTGAATGAAAACCTTGCTACACAAATTTCAGTTGCCACCTGAGCTCACAGTAGCTGGGACTGCATGTGCAAGGCAAGCACAAGCTCAAGCCACACACACACATACACACACACACACACACACACACACACACACACACACACACACACACACACACACACAAAGCAAAGGGAAGGGTAGATTACCCTACCTGAGAAACTCAGTAGTAGATAGCGGCTGAAAAGGGACAAGTATATTTTTAAGGATGTTACTCTTGATAGGCCACCAATGCTCCAGAGGAAGTCCACATGTCCAGGAGTACATAAGCAGTACAATCAGACTTGGAGGATTTATTTAAAAAAGGGCGGGGGCGGCGACACAAAATTGAGTATGGTGTGGAGGGGTATTGATCTGGGAGAAGTTGGAGGAGGGAATTCTATCTCCAAGATGCACTTAATGTTCTGACTCTCTTTGTAGTTGCCCACAAATCAGGTCTGCCAGTGTGTGGTATTGAGCCCAATACAGAAAGTGAGCAAGATAGGAAGGGAGGAAGGAAGAAAGAAGAATAGAGAAAATGAAGGAAGGAAGAAGGGAGGAAGTTTGGGAAGGAGGGAAATAGGAAGGAGGAAACGAATGACAAAAGAAAGGAAGAATGGAGAGAGAGAGAGAGAAAAGGGAAGAAAGGAAGGGATGGTGGGAGATAGATGGAGTGGGAGGAAGACAAGAAGGAAGAGAAAGAGGCATAGGATAGGATTGCTGCCAAGCCTGAAGGGGAAACCGGCTCTCATGTCAGCCTCTTACCCTGGGCTGGTGGTGCTCTTTGCCATGTGTATTTTAAAGATGTTCTCTTCTCTTTTTCAGGTGCCCTGTTTTATGAGAAGGACTTGAAATGTTTAATTTTCGGTTTTCTTGGAACATCTATTATTTTATATTTATTTGACTTTTTAATTTGCTGTTTAAGGAAAAAAGGTAACTGATCCAAGAGTGATAGCATCTTGCATGGATTGTTTCCTACCTTTACGCCTAAGTCACATTTAGAGTTTAGTTAAATCTAAAATATATTTATTCTCACATCCATACACAGCTTGTTTCTTAATTTACAGTTGCTGAATTTTACACCGCTTGACCCTAAGATGCCCAAGGCACTTTTGGTTTTAGGGAGAAGGTCACCATGATTACTTCCTTTTTCCCATCCAAAGTTAAAGTCTATATCCCTTAAACAGAACACACTTAAATCTAAAATGAGCACCAATTGAAACACTGAAAATTAAAATAAATCTTTCTTCTCTAAAAAAGTAATCATCTCCATCACAGTAACATAGAGTCACTCTGTCACCTCAAACTGATGAGTGATTAACACATATTTGTCTTTCTCTAGGGTAGATTTAATGTGATCACAAATTCACAACAAATACAGTTTTGTAGTCTGAGTGTGTGAATGCATGTTCGCCCAAGTGCTTAGACCTATACTTCCGCTCTCACAGGCCATTAACTTTGATTTTTTTTTACTCTATCACTCTCAGTTTTATTCTTTGAAGACAACATGTCTCACTGAACCCAGAGCTAGGCTGTCAGCAATAAAGCAAAAAGGATCTACTTTTTTCTGCCCCACAGTTTTAGAGTAATAGGTGCATATGCAAACACAACCAGCTTTAATTTTTTTAATAAAGGTGCTGGTATTTGAACTCAGGTCCTCATGCTTGCACAGAAAGTACTTACCTACTGAGCCATCTCTCTACCCACTCAACTATTTTTATATTGCAGTTCCTTCAGTAGTAATCCTGAACAAATTAATGCAAAAAAAGGTACTTATAGAAATCAATAACTCCATTAGAACAAAATTCTTCTCTCTCATGCTATGGGTAAACTAAATGTATATATCTTATTGTAATTATATAGGGTTCCAGTAGCAAAAAGAACAGTGGTTATTTATAAGTACAACCTTTAGGGATGAAATGATGACTCAGTGGTTAAGAACACTGCCTGTTTTTCTAGAGAACCTGGATTCCATACCCACCACCCACATGGTGACTCACAACTGTCTTTAATTTCAGTTTCTGGAGATCCAATACCCTTTTCTCACCTCTATAAGCACCATGCATACAAGTGATGCACAGACATACACACGGGCAAAACATCTACAAACACAAAATTAAACAAAAATAACAGCTTTTTCTAACCTCAACGACCAAACAAAATTTTTATTTACTAACTCAGAGGCTGAGTAAACAGCAAGGTAGAGGATAGTGACTAGATCATTCACTAAGAAGCCTGAGTTCAAAGTGATGGAAGAAGGCTACAATTTACCACTGATTAAAGATCATGTGACTCAAAGGAGTAGTTACAATCCATTCATTCTATTAGTTTACTTAATCCATAACCTCCTAATGCATAAAACACATTGATGGGACTTTTCTTATGCCAAGAATGGTGATAATAATTTTATTGAGTTTATCTAAAAAATTATTGAATGGTAATTCTGATACTGTCATCTTATAAGGTATGAGGACATATATTACTCAGGTTATAAATGACATAGCCAAGATTGGCCTACAGATATATTTGGCTCCAAATTTCATGCCATATTATTCTGTTGTAACATTCACTCCTTGGTTTCAAGTTTCTTCATGTAATCATCTAGACTGTTAAGGCCACTTTCTAATGGAAATAATCTATTCCACTGTAGATATAATATATTCAGTGATGATTCTGAACACACAAGCACACACACACACACACACACACACACACACACACACACACACACGATCTGATTCCCTGTCTTTCAGACACTAAAATCAAAACTGTGCTGTCTTGTCTGAAATATATTTCTAGTTACTTCAAAAATCTCATTCACCCTTTTCTAGAAGATGATATGACAATTAACTAGTCTATGTTTGTATATTTGGTAATATAGGAAGAAACACTTGTGTACTGCCTTTTCAGCCCAAGAAGTGAGCCCCTGAGCAGATCTTCCTGAGCAGATCTTAGTAGATGACCTTTCTTAGCAGGGGAGAGTGTGTTTCATGCATTGTTGAAGGAGCCAACCGCTTTTATTTTCTGAATTCATGGATCCAACTCAGTTCCCTCACTTCAGCTAATGTTATTCTCATGGATACTCTTGGCCAATATTGAATCTGAAGAGCACTCCTGTGGCCTGAGGTGTCTCCAGTCTCTCTCTCCAGCCACTGATTTTGTGTTACGTTAGGTTGTTAGGGTCAGAAAGGAAAATTCTCTTAGTTCTGGTAGTCTTAGAAATCCAACTGAGATTTGGGCCCAGGGGTCCCGCTCAAACTAAGGCACCAGCCAAGGACAATACAGGAGGTAAACTTTAAACCCCTTCCCAGATCTAGCCAATGGTCAGAATATTCTCCACAGTTGAGTGGAGAGTGTGATACGACTTTCTCACATACTCTGGTGCCTCACATTTGACCATGTCCCCTGGAGGGGGAGACCTGGTGGCACTCAGAGGAAGGACAGCAAGTAGCCAAGAAGAGACCCTATGAGAATATATAGGGGGACGTAATCCCCCTCAGGAACAGTCATAGGGGAGGGGAATAATGGGAAAATGGGGGGGGGGGGGAGGAATGGGAGGATACAAGGGATGGGATAAACATTGAGATGTAACAAGAATAAATTAATAAAAAAAAAAAAAAAAAAAGAAAAAAAAAAGAAATCCAACTGAGATGTCCTAGTTGCGAAATAAGCCCGATGCTTCCATTCTACTTGTGATAAGAGTTAGGAGTGGAATCATAATGGTCGCCTTTTCATATTATTTTCTTTAGGATGCTGTCTCATACTGCTAAACTCCTTTTTGTTAATTCTAACTTTCTCTTTTCTAGGACATAAGTCTGTAGGCGGATCATGTTTCCAGAAATTAAACATGCCAGTCCTACAATTTCTGTGCTTCATAGTTTTCTCTGTAACAATTGTTTTTTGGTATCTGCAATTACGAAACAGAGGTAAATAGTGTTAATGATGATAGCATGTCTTTCATTCCTGGATGTCTGTCTCTCTGTGATGTCTTTACTTATGTAAAACTTTCATCATCACTATTAAAATCTGTGGTTTGGGGTAAACTCAAAATACCATATTCTAACAGAGTGCTGTGGGAAGCAACAACTAGAGCTGCCAGTGTTTTTAGCTGTGTTGGTGACGAGATTCTTCTACTTATGCTATAACTAAAAAGAGAGTCCGAAAATACTGTTGAATCAACTCTCACTTAGTTTGAATATTGTACATCATTCAATGGTCAATATATTTATTTGAATATGGATGATTTTATGAGTTGTATTTTAATGTCTACAGAAAAAATATATTTAATCCAACAATATTTTAATTATATGCAATTTCATAAGGCTTTTCAAACTTTGAAATGCTTTTGTGGATGTATTAAATATGAAATATGATACCTGTCTTGGAGTTGAGTTTGTGATGAACATAATAACACTAACATGAGTGTATGTACAGGAGTGGTATTGCTGGGTCTTGAGGTAGCACAATTCCCAATTTTCTGGAAAACCACCACATTGAATTCCATAGTGGCCTTACAAGTTTTCACTCACACTAGAAATGGAGAATTTTTACTCTTGCTCTACATCCTGCATAAGCTGTTGCTTGAGGTTTTTTTTTTTTTTTTTTTTTTTTTTTTTTTTTTTTACCTTAGCCATTCTGACAGTTGTAAGAGGAAATCTCAGAGTCATTTTTATTTGCATTTTCCTGGTGGCTAAGGATGTTAAACATTCCCTTACGTCCTGCATGGCTATTTGAGATTTCTCTATCAAGAATTCTGTTAGATTTATACTCCATTATTTAAACTAGGTTATTTAGTTTGTTGATGTCTAGCTTCTTGAGTTCTTGGTACATTTTGGATATTAGCACTTTCTCAGATATTGGGTTGGTGAAGATCTTTTTTAATTCTTTAGGCTGCTGTTTTGTTCTCTTGAAGGTATCCTTTCCCTTTCAGTTTCCCCAGGTTGGTTGCATTTATTAATTGTCGATCTTAGTGCCTGAGCTACTGGTGCTCTGTTGAGGAAGTAGTCACCTGTGCCAACTCGTTCAAAGCAATTCCCCACTTTCTCTTCTATCAGGTTTACATATCTAGTTTTATGTTGAGGGTCTTTGATCCACTTGGACTTGGGTTTTGTGCAGGGAGCTAGACATGGATCTATTTGCACACACACAGTTACATCAGCAGCATTTGTTGAAGATGTTGTATTTTTGCCACTGCATGGTTTTGTCTTTTTGTCAAAAATCAACTGTCCTTAGGTAGATAGGTCTACTAACTGGCCCTTCAATTCAAATGTCATTGATCAGCCTGTCTGTTATTATTCCAATACAATGTCTTTTTAAAATATTATTGCTATGTAGTACAGCTTGAAATAAGGGATGGCAATGCCTTCAGAAGTTATTTTATTGTACAATATTGTTTTAGTTATTCTTGAGTTTTTTTTTTTCCAGTTGAAGTTTTGAATTGCTATTTCCTGGTCTGTAAAGAATTGCCTTGGAATTTTGGTGAGATTTCTGTTTAATCTGTAGATTGTTCTTAGTAAGATGGACAGTTTTGCTACGTTAATCCTACTGATCCATGAGCATGCAAGATCTTTCTATTTTCTGATATCTTCTTCAATTTCTTTCTTCAGAAACTTGAAGTTCTTGTCATACAGTTCTTTCACTTGCTCAGTTAGAATTATACCAAGATATTTTATATTTGCTGTAGCTGTTTTGAAGGGTGTTGTTTCCCTAATTTCTTTCTCAGCCAGTTTATCATTTGTAGAAAGGAGGGCTACTGATTTTTTTAAGCTAATTTTGTATCCAGCCACTTTACTAAAGGCGCTCGTCATCTGTAGGTATTCTCTTTTTTAATTTTGAGGGCCTTTTATGTATGCTATCATATTATCTGCAAATAGCAATACTTTGACTTGTTCTTTTCCACTTTCTATCCTTTTGATATCATTTAGTTGTCTTATTGTTCTGCCTAGAACTTCAAGTACTATATTGAGAAGATACTAAAAGAACCAGTAGCCTGTCTTTTCCCTAATTTTAGTGGAATTGCTTTAAACTTCTCTCCATTTAGTTTGATGTTGGCTATAGGCTTGTATGCCACCTTTATTGTGTTTAGGTATTTGCTTTGTATCTCTGATCTCTCCAAGACTTATATTATAAAGGGGTGCTGGATTTTGTCAAAACCTTTTTCAGCTTCTTTTTTTTTTATTAATTTATTCTTGTTACATCTCAATGTTTATCCCATCCCTTGTATCCTCCCATTCCTCCCCCCCTCCATTTTCCCATTATTTCCCTCCCCTATGACTGTTCCTGAGGGGGATTACCTCCCCCTATATATTCTCATAGGGTATCAAGTCTCTTCTTGGCTACTTGCTGTCCTTCCTCTGAGTGCCACCAGGTCTCCCCCTCCAGGGGACATGGTCAAATGTGAGGCACCATAGTACGTGAGAAAGTCATATCACACTCTCCACTCAACTGTGGAGAATATTCTGACCATTGGCTAGATCTGGGAAGGGGTTTGAGATGATCAGGTGTATTTTTCCTTCACTTGCTTACATGTTGGACTACATTGATGAATTTTTGTATATTCATGCATCCCTGCATTTCTGGAATGAACTTTAAAAATCGATCATAGTGGTAGATATTTTATGTGTTCTGAGATTTGGTTTTGGAGTATTTTATTGAGTATGTTTTACACCAATGTTCATAAGAAAATTTTGTCTGAAATTCTCTTTCTTTATTTTATTTTTATTCTTCTGTCTGAATAATTCCAAATAATCTCTCCCTTTTTAGTTTAAGAATTGGTTACTCTGTTTGACCAAAACTTTTCTGTTGTTTATGCTCCCTATTGCTTTTTGGTTTTCTTCATTATCCCCTTCAGTCAAAGATTCCAGGTTTTATGACTACTTTGTAATGAACTTTTCATTTTCTTCAGAAATCATTTCACCAGTTATAAATGTCCTTTTGTAGCTCACAAGGCTGCCTTAAAAGTAAATGTGAAACTAATGCCAGGCTATTTATATGTTCTTGCTTGGGGAAAACTACTACTAGAATTCATTGTGTCCATTCTGTGGTGCATATTTTCTGAAAACACAGCAAATTACCTTAAATTTAGTGACTTAAATCAAGATGTACTTGGTCTTATAAATCTGTGGGTCAAAATCCTTAAATGAGTTTCACTGGATTAAACATGGAGTTTTGCAGGATACCTAGGAGAACCAATGTACTTCCCTTGTATAATTTCTAATTGTGTAGACTATACAATAATATTGTTAGTCAGAGCTTCATTTATGCATTCCCAAGTTTGTTTATATTGCTAGACCATTTTAATTCCTTGCAACTGTGTTTATGTGGAGCTTTGTTTTCTTGCTAACTTTATATGGAGATGGAGTTGAATTATATCACATGATTCCCATAAGATTTGGCCAACAATAGCATAGTGTTTTTTAGTCTTTGATCACTCTGTGTCTTCTTCATTCTTATTCCAGCTAGTAAACATCTCTGTTGTTAAAAGTTTATGCTATTTGGTTTGGTCCATGAAATAATCATAGAAACCCTTTTTATTTTAGGGTTTATGGCTTTAATTATGCCAGAGAACTCTTTTTCCCATATAATACAACATGTTTCAAATTTCCAAAGAGTAGGTATGGATATTTTTGTAGGTCAGTTCTTATGAGTTACTACAGTACAGCCTCCAAAGATTAACATCATCAAAGATTAAACACAACATGCTATCAAAATATTCCAAAATTTCCTCAAATTTTGATCCTATTACAGAATCAAATCAAAGTCAGTAATAGAGTATAACAAAAGACTATGAAATAGCTATTTTATATAGTTGTAAGAGTTGGTTGAATCAGTCCGTTAAAAGTAGCAAAACAATGTCTCTACGGGTTAATTTATTTTTATTTTTCTCTTTGTTTTTTTTTTCATCTTTCTCTTTCCTTTTCTTGTTTCATTCCTCCCTCCCTCTATTCCTTTCTTCCATCCTTCCATCCTTTCTTCCTTCCTTCCTGCTCCTTCTTTTTTAATCACAGAGTAACATTATGTAACAGAGGCTGGGCTCAATCTACTACCTCAGCCTCAGTCGATTACGCATTGTACTGCTACATTCAGCTCTAAGGAATACTAAGAGTTAGTCAAATAATATTAAATGATATTTAACTTCTCTTCGTCTAGCACACATCCTCACTAATTTTCTAATTGTTAAATTTTCTTAGTTTCTATTTCAGATCCCTTGTTTTCCTTGTACAATAGCTGGATGAAGGATATGGCAGTGGTGATAGGATTTCTGGTGATATTTTTCAGTCTTACAACCTTTGTATTATTGAAACACAAAAGTGTAAGTAAACAAGAAGTTTCACTACATTGAGACTAAAACAGGCCTTTTCTTCTCTTCAAAGTCCTGCTTTATAGTTTATTATCAGCCAAGGTTCATTCAGTCTCTACAGAGAAGATATGTTAATTCAGACTCTGTTACTTTACATTATATATTAGTATTTTAAACGTCAAGTTCCAGCTTTCTTCTCCTTGAGTACATTTGTTTCTACCTCAGATTTACAATAAAAAAAAAAAGAGGAAAGATGGTTCTGTGGTTATGAGTACTGGCTGTACTGCCAGAGGACATGAGTTTGATTCCCACAATACACATGGCAGCTTACAACTGTCTGTCATACCCATTCCAGGGGATCTGAAGTCTTCTTCTGTCTTCTGACTTCTGTAGATACCATGTGGTGCACAGACCTATATGCAGTCAAATACATACACATAGATAATAAAATAAAATTGGAGACAGTTTTAAATAGATTTTTTTGTTCTCTTGCTAATAGCATACATAATTCTGATTTCTCAGACTCTCTGACCCTATGCTTCAATGAATAAATCAATTTTTGTGTTGACAGTTTTGGAACATTCCAAAAATACAAAGGTTGCTGATTCAAATATATTTTGATTATGTTATTTTCCACATAGATCATTTTGCCCTACTCATATATAGTTTATGAAATGAAAATGAATGATTTAATTCTCCTTGGCATTCATTACTCTTTCTCTATGTGTGTGGAGTAAGTTTACTGATTTCTAATTTTGTTCAAGCAAAGAATGTAAGGTAATGAGTTTTAACTTAGAGCTGTCATAAATTTCCACAGCAAAGTTTTGTTTTTGATATAGTGTCAGTCATTGTGTCTTCAGGTATATGGTATTCCCCAGTGCTTCTTGTACTCAGACAGTAACTTATAATGTTATAATAAATTTAATTGTTTTCCTTATTAGAATATTTTAAATGAATATTAAATAGTTGAGGCATGTCAATAAATGTTGAAGAAAAAGTAACAGTGTGAAATTCTGAGAATAAAGGTGTTTAAAGCTCATAATGTTTCCCATTCCAAATAGTTTCTCATGAGAGAAAAAAGTAGTCAAATATTTTAAAATACACAAATAGAATTGAATTTATGAAATCATTTGAGAAATATTTTCCTTAGGTGGAAATAAGGAAAGATGAAAGTGCTAATATATAAGAAATATGAAAAGTAAATTAGTGAAATACTAACATAAAAGTATATTATAACTGTAAATTAATGAATGTTTAACTGACAGAATGTAAAATCAAACTTTGGCTTCTAAACCTACGTACTATATCTCCCCAAATTGAAGCAACTGTAGATCAACATATTTTTAAATGGTGTACCTATACTGAACATATGAGACCATTTGTCAATAAAATAAGCAGAGATAGAGAATTAATCTTACATAATGCTCAGCCATAAAGAGAAAATATATACCACATCATCTCTTCCAAAGGCTCACAGATTATTTACAAAAGGGGATGGAGAGATTTTAAAACTCAGAAACAAATGATTACCACGAGGAAACAGTGTCTTCTGAGTACAGCAGGGCAGCTACAAATAGGAACTCACAGATAGGTCATGATTCATAAGACCTGTGAAAACCCAAGCCAGATTGAATCCTGGCATGCAGAGAAGAGGTTACCATGAATGCCCATACCTACAAGAGGAGGTATTGACAATGGTTGGCTGCTGTGATAAGGAAGGTCAATTTTCTTGGAGAGGATAGCTACTAATAAGTTGTTCATGCTTCAGTGGAAAGACAAGAAATATTCAGGAAGAACAAATTGGTCTTGAATGAAAAGGAAAAAGACACAGGATTATTAGGGTAGGCATAAAATGGTAGATCTGGGAAGACTTGAAGAAAAAGAACAAATATGTTAAAAACATGTACAAAATTCACAATTAATGAGAACATATGTTTAAGTTGGTAACAATCCCTAAATAATTTCATAGACCATCAAAGGAAACAGAGGATGCAGTTTTGAGTATATCATATAAAAGAAGAATGAATAAGAAAAAAAATCATAGAACACCAGTTTAACATTTCCATTATACTATGTATTATAAGAAACTTTGAGATGATTGAACTAATGAAGTATATAGGAGAATGATTACTGGATATAAACAACTTCTGTATCATTTTATATAAAGTACTTCAACATTGAAGAAGCTTTTCTACTCATAGGAGTTTGGAGTAATTAATGTCTAAACCAAGGGATGGCCATCTTAAGAAGTTTAACTGTACCCCAGTGCAAATGAATTTTCCTGGCAAAGCTTGGTTACTCGTAAGATTCTCATCAAGTATCCAGAGGTTTCTTACCACATGTTGTGGCAACTATTCCTTAACTGCATGCAACTAGAGTATATAAGCCGAGAGAGATTCCATCTATGAAGCTAAAGGGAAGCCTCATCTCTGCTGGGTAAAAGCTTTTCGAGTACGGCCTGTTGTTGGGAGAGGTAGAGAAACCACATCCTTGTATGTAACCCCTTACCTAGGCTCTATTAGGAAGCTCAATAATCTCATTGGTTGCCCAGCAAGAACTTTAATCAGATCATGCATTTTATACTCTGGGTTGTTAGAAGAATGAGTAGGTGTTGTTTAGGTCATTTCCTGTGAAGGAAGTGAAGCAACAGGGTCCTGGAAACAATATTCCATGGATACCAATAGGTAGTTCTATATTCCTGACATAGTCAATGAATATCAATAGTTGATACTACCTCAAAACAGAGATTACATTTTTAATGGAGATAAATAATCTATGTATTGTATTACTCAACTTATTATGGCTTGCAATAAGAGAACTTGAAAGATAATGATGTATCCTGTATTCTAACCTCTATTTACAGTAAAAAGAATAAAGAATGCGATAGAGGTGAAACCAACAAATCTTAGACTCATACTGCGGATCCTTCAGCTGTTCGAAGAAGACTAGATGATAGATGAAGAGTCTACAGCCTAAAATATATGTAAGAACATGTCCACTGCTGCTGTTTGGGTTTTTATTTCATCCCTAGTATAGTAATTTTGAAGAACACTGAAACCTTTGAGAAGTGAGTACTAGTGGATGATCGTTGCGGACATGCTCTTGGGGAAATAATGAGACCGTGATGCCATCTTGTTTCTTTATTTTGTTTTCTAACCATTGTCTGATTGGTTTTGCTCTGTCCTTTACTGCTACTTTTAGACCAAATTTCTAGAAACAATAGATACGACCAGTGCATTTATAGAGGAAACTAACTGATGGGGTAAAAAGTGGGAAGATCTGCCCTCACTGAGGGTGTTGCTTTCAAAGTCTAAGGAATAAACATTGTCACACGCTGGACATTGCTTTTTCCTGAGAAAGGATGTCTATCACTTATGCTTCCACCATCCTCTGATGATATACTTAAACATCTTTGGCTTTTCTAAGGTGGAGTGAGTATCATCAGTAATTTTCCATGAAACTTTCAAATCTTCCATAGTGGAATGGGAATGCAACACCATCCAGAACCATGGATTGAGAAATTGGTGGATTACCTGATTCCCTGTATCCTGCACTATAACCCAATTTAACAAATTGAATTTTATAATTAACACATGGTCTATGCATTCTATTTTAATTGTGACTCATAGGGTTAAAAATAGCCTATAAGATTTGGGCCCTATCAATCTCCATTGGCCAACAACTCAATAAAGGATTACTCATTTCCAGTACAAAGGTTTTAATTTACAATTATGAAGGGTCTAATTAGGGAACTGTCCCCATTATAAGGTACCATGACTTAAACCCTTTTTACTACAGGCATGTGCATATATTTTAGAGTTTCTATTGCAGTAAGTTTTCATATGTCCTCTTCAAAAGCCCTTTAGTGTTAATAATCTCTCCCATATTTTCTTCTCTATGCTGCCCTTCCATCACTGTCCCGTATTATGCTTCTTATAATTATAAAATTATAATACTCCATTATAATTCTCCTTTGTATGATTATTCTAGTTCCTCTTTTAAGATCCACTCTCTCTCCACATATATATATATGCAAATTACATATACATGCAAATAATAGCATTCAAAATAGTAAAAAAAATTGAAGGAGAGATGGAAGTGGTTATACTGGAGATCTTCAATGGAGAAAAATGATTGGAAAATGTAATTAAATGATAATTACAATATAAAAGATATGGGGAACAGGGGAGATCTGTGATGAAGTAGAGACGTACATAAATATGTGCATATAATCATGAGTCATTAGGAGTTAGTTTAATACTATGTCTTATTATCAGAGTAATAATAGCAAGTTCTTCCTAGGGTAAATGTCTCATATAGTAACAGGTTATTGTCCCCAATATCAGCACCTGACATTAATTCCCTTATTGCATCAGTGGGTATGTGTTTCCTGTCATGTCACTGTTATAGCTCACAGCATTCACATCTGGGTAAGATTCAAGCTTTATTTCTCATGTGTTCTGTAACTCAAATACGTGGCATCTTCAGGATTATGGCTCTACTCTTTAAGTTCAGGAGGATAACCAACTGCATTGAAATGTTTTAGGATCTGAAGGAAATCACTGACCAAAAAATAAATGAGGTAATACATTGCTGGCAATGAGCTTTTTATTGTGTTAGTCTGTTGGTATCTAACAGGGTTAGGAATATTGTTGCTCCACTATAAGTTAACATCATTTCAACTTTATATATCTGTGTATCTACATATTTTATGAGGCTTCTAGAGCAGTGTGCTTCCATATGACTAAGTGTTATGGGGAAAAGTAGTCAAGATAAAGGAAGGAATACTATGAGAAATAACTAATACTAAATACATTTAAAAATTCACTTTTCATAGCAGTGGAATAATATTTCATTTTATAAGTGTATCATATTTTATTACCTATTTGTCAGTTGATAGACACCTCCTATAACATTTCTGTTCTTAGCTATCATATATAGAGCAGCAATCAGCATCTATGTGGCAATTTTAATGAAAACTGTACCCACCCAGAGGTCATAGCAAGTGGCACTATTAGGAGCTGTGGCGGCTTTGTTACAGTAGGCGTGGCCTTTTGGGAGGAGAGCATCACTGGGAGCAAGCTCTGAGATCTCAGGAGGCCGAGCCATAACTGCTAGCTCACTATCTCTTCCTGATGCCTGCAGATCTAGATGTAGGATTCTTCAGCTACCTCTTCAATGTCGTGTCTACCTGCATGTCCCCGCGCCTCCCTCCATGACTATAATGAGCTAAGTAAAAATAAAAACTAAATAAAAATGTTAAATTGGAAAGAAGATTAATATGAAAATATTAATTAAAAATTCAATTAATAAAAAAAAGAGCTACAGTTGTCTGTGGGAATGAGGATAACTATATTTTTATTTTATCTTTTCTAATATTATTTTTAAAATAATTTATTCAGATTACGTCCCAATTGTTATCCCCTCACTTGTAAATTCCCATTCTCCCCATCTCTCCTGCTTTCACCCTACTCCTCTCCCCTAGACCTGTGACAGAAGAAGACCTCCTCCCTTACATAGCCTATTAGGTCCCATCTGAATAGCCTGCTTTCCCTTCCTCTGAGTGCCAAGGAAAACTACTTAGAACACAGATTATACTGGTTTTAGAAATTCGAAGTAATACATTCTTCTCTAGAGTCATTAACCTCACCAGGTATAGGTAGTTTGTAGAATGATTATTAATATTTATTATTGAAATATTATTTTAATGAATCCAACAGTTACTCCTTAACCAGCTTTATACCCAAATAACCACACAGAGAAACTCAGATCTATTTATTAATCTTTGGCACAATGCTTCACAATAAATACTCTGTCTTAAACCTCCATGCTAGTATAGTTTCTTCCCATTCTGATTTCCCACTTGATACTTGCTTTTTACTCATATCCTAGGTCCAGCTCATTCCTTCTGGTGCTTCCTGGTTTTCTTCTCATGGCTCCATACTCTTCTTTTTCCTTTTTCATCTCTCCTCACTAACCAGGATGCCCCACTCTATTCTGTGTTATTTTTCAGTATTCATTAGTTGGTTTATATGGGAAACACGGAGAGGTTGAGGACATCACAAGAAACCCTAAAAAGTTAACTAACCTGGACCCATATGGCCTCATAGACACTGAACTGCCAACCAGAGAGCATGCATGGGATGGACCTAGGCCCTCTATCCATATGAAACAGTTGTGCAGCTGGGTCTTCATATGGAATTCCTAAAGCAGGTGCAGGGGATGTCTCTGACTACATTGCCTGCCTTTGGATTCCTTGCTCCTAACTGGAAAGAGGGAAGGACTTGGAGGAGAGGAAGGAGAAGAGGCTGTGATCAGGATATAAATAAATAAATAAATAACTTAAATAATGAGTTTTTAAAATCTCTGGGTTTGTTTTTTTTTCTTTTGAGAAATCTCTAGTTATATGTCCAAATTCTTGGTTGAGTTGTTTTCTCAATGCTTAGGTTTTGTAGGGTATTTTTCCTATTTTCTGGATAACATTACTCTATTAGATGCACAATTAATAAATATTTCTCCCTTCTGCAAGTTTTCTTTTGATTAAAATGATGGTGTTATTTGCCTTATAGTTTTTTTGTTTGTTGTGTTTCATATTGTTTTGTTTGTTAGTTTAATTTTGTGAGGTCCCATTTGTCATTTGTCACTGAGCTTGATGCCTGTATTACTGGCACCCTGTTCTAAAAGTCCTTTCCTGTCTCTATAAATTAAAACAAATACCCTAATGTATTCTCTATCAAGTACCAAGTATCAGATCATAAAATTGAAGTCCTTGATTCTTTTGAAGATGAATTTTGGACAGGGTGAAAGACAAGCATCTAGTTTCATTCCTCTACATGTAACTATCCAATCTAATCACCATGTGTTAATGATGCTATCTTTTCTCCAAAGTGTGTTTTTTAAGATCTGTTGAAAAATCACACTGTTGTAGGAAGGTATAGCCTTCTGCCTGTGTCCTCAATTCTATCAATTATTAATATGTTTGTATTTATTCCTGTGCCATGCTGTTTTATGATTACATCTCTATATTTTAACTTGAAATTAGAGATGGTGATACCTCCAAAAATGTTTTATTGTTCAAGACATTGCTTGGTCTTTTTTGTTTCCACTGACATTTTAATATTTTTGTTTTCAATTTCTATAAAGAATTGCATTGAAATTTTCATAGGCATTGCACTAAATCACTAGTACATTGCCTTTGCTAAGGTGGTCATTTTCACAACAATGGTCCTACCAATGTATGAACATGGGAGTTTTGACATCGTTGTTTATTTTCTTAAATTGTGTCTTCAGGTTTTAATTGTACAAGTATTTCACCTTCATTGGTTAAAGATATTGTCCCGTACCTTGGGTCAAGTCAAAGAGGGCCCACCTGAAAGAGGGAGTGAGGATTGAAATGGGGACAGAGATTCAAAGAAATAGAGCCAAGACAAGAAGTCCTGATCAAGGTTCTACTTTATTTTAAACAAGCATGGCTTATATAGCAAGTATATCCCAAGCACCTGCCCCCCCAGGCAGGCTGAAAAGAATGCACTCCTCTGAGTAGTTCCCTGTCAGAACTTCTAGTTTCTTTCAAAGATAAACAATCCAAAGATCACCAATTCAAAGGTAGACATCTCAGAGGTCACACCATGCAGCTTAAGCATAGCAGATTTCTTCTAGCACAGGCTCTCACATATATATTTCTATGAAATAACTGTCTTAGGTTAATGAACTAAAAACCCTTCTTACCCATCATCAAAGTCCTGGATACAATTTTCAAGGACCCCCCTGCCTTAGGTTAATAGGGACTGACAGTCATTCTTACCCATCATTGACTGCCTTCATGGCACACAGGGCTAAGGGAGTACTTCAGCTCTATACCATGCACATGGGCTTGTATCAGCTTGCAATCACTGAGGCATGAACTGTGTCAGGCAAGGAAGGAAGGAACGGGCTCTAATTTCAAGCCCTCCCATCCCTGCGAAGGATGGCAAAATGCTGCTAATTCCACAAAGATGATGTTGAATATGAATCCAATTAAGCCTAACCACTTTATACTCATAAGAAGTAATGCAAGTCAAGGAAAATCCAGCATGACACTGTAACCTGCTCAGTTTTCTCAAATCACTAACCTCTGTGTTAAGGTGTAAAAGTAATTAGCAGTCTGTACAGTTTGGGTTAAAGCAATAGAAGAAATATAGTAGATACAAGAATAATAACAGAGATTTAAGCAATACGAACACAAGACATCACAAGTCCCTTTTCAGTTCACCAGTATTCTGCATGCAAAGCTGACTCTAACAATTAGTGTGGGAAAGGACTTGTACTGGAAATAATTCCTGAAGTTTGCAGCACTCCTATGTGAGGCTTCCAGAAAGGAAATATTCCAGAGGAGTCTCTGCAAAGCACCATTTCCAAACTACAGTCAGGTTAGCACATTCTTGAGGTCTGCAAGGAGGACACCTCATAGGTACTGGAACATTTGAATTCTCCTTTCCCCATCACATACAGGGAAATCAAAGGGTTGAGTATTGTTGATATATACCAAGACCTCTATGTTATCCAAAGAAACAGGTTGAAGGAGGATCAGACATCCAGTCCCATATTTGTCACATTGCACAAAACTCAAATCCAAGTGCATCAAAGACCTCAACATAAAACCAGAGACACTAAGTCATTTAGAAGAAAAAGTGGGGAAGAGCCTGGAACATATTGGCACAGGAGACAACTTCCTGGACAGAACACCAATAGCCCAGGCCTTAAGGTCAACAATTAATAAATGGGACCTCATGAGGCTGAGAAGTTTCTGTAAGGCAGGAGACACTGTCAACAGAACAAAGTGACAGCCTACAGACTGGGAAAAGATCTTCACCAACCCTACATCTGACAAAGGTCTAATATCCAAATTATATAAAGAACTCAAGAAATTAAACACCACCAAACCAAATAACCCAATTGAAAAATGGGGCTTGGAACTAAACAGAGAATTCTCAACAGAGGAATATCAAATGGCTGAGAAACACTTTAAGAAATGCTCAACCTCCTTAGTCATCAGGGAAATACAAATCAAAACAATGCTGAGATTCCATCTTCCACTCATCAGAATGGCTAAGATCAAAAATTCAAATGACACCACATGCTGGCAAGGATGTGGAGAGAGAGGAACACTCCTTCATTGCTGGTCGGAATGCAAACTAGTACAGCCACTTTGGAAATCTATCTGCTGCTATCTCAGAAAACTGGGAATAGGGCTTCCACAAGACCCAGCTATTCCACTCCTTGGAATATACCCAGAAGATGCCCCAGCACAAAACAAGAAAATTTGCTCAACCATGTTCATTGCAGCCTTATTCATAATAGGCAGATCATGGAAACAGCCTAACTGTCCCTCAATAGAAGAATGGATAAAGAAACTGTGGTACATTTACGCTATGGAATACTACCCAACTATTAAAAACAAGGAATTTCAGAAATTTGTGGACAAATGGATTGATCTCGAAATGATCATAATGAGTGAGTTAACCCAGAAGAAGAAAGAATCAAATGGTATATACTCACTGATATCTGCATACTAGTCCAAAGGGCATATCCCATGAAAGTCTTCACTTACCAGGAAATTGGTACAGAGGGGGACATCCTACTGGGACTCTAGATGAGAGAAGCATGGGAGAATAGCAAAGTAGAAGGATCCAGAGGGTCCTCGAAACCTACAAGTAGAACATGATGATAGGTGGATTTGGGCCCAGGGTTCCCGCTCAAACTATGGCACCAGCCAAGAACAATACAGGCTTTAAAGTTCAAATCCCTACCCAGATCTAGCCAATGGTTAGAACATTCTCTACAGTTGAGTGGAGAGTGTGATATGACTTTCTCACGTACTCTGGTGCCACATATTTGACCATGTCCCCTGGAGGGGGAGACCTGGTGGCACTCAGAGGAAGGACAGCAGGTTGCCAAGAAGAGACTTGATACCCTCTGAGCAAAAACAGGGGGAGGTAATCCCCCTCAGGAACAGTCATAGGGGAGGGGAATAATGGGAAAATGGGGGGGGGGAGGGAGGAATGGGAGGATACAAGGGATGGACTAACCATTGAGATGTAACAAGGATACATTAATAAAATAAAATTAAAATAAAAACAAAAACAAAAAAAGAGGATCAGGAATACATGTCCAATAAAGCTCTGCATCAGCTTGCATAATCTGATACATCGTCCCAATCATCCATAGCATCAACCGTATTATATTCAGTTCCAGAAAAACACACCAACCTCTCCAGCAACCATCTTGCGCTCTGTGGAAAAAAACACAAATATGTCCTCTTCCCCATATTAACACTAGATCATGGCCATTCCACTGTCCAGTCAAAGGATCCTTATGTGTGCCAGAACTGATCAGCTGCTGAATTCGCCTTTGCATCAAGCAATAAAAAAAAAAAAAAAAAAAAAAAAAAAAACTTAAAATAAAGAGAACATGACTGAAAGCATTTTTAGGTGACTGGGGATACAGCTCCCCCTTGTTTACTTTTTGTAAATAGGTTTTCATGGTAGAGTGGGCTCTCTCCACCATTCCTTGTCCTTGAGGATTATAAGGAATACCTGTAATATGATTTATAGAAAAAGAATCACAACATTTTGGAAAAACTTTGCTAACATACTCTAAACCATTATCTGCCTTAGGCACACCAATGTGAGAAAAGGCAGACGAATAATGAGCAGTAACATTTTTTGTACATTCTGCAGACTGAAGAGGAGCAAGCGTATACCCAGAACTGGCATCTATGGAAACATGAACATATTTTAACTTTCCAAATTAGGTGAGCTTGCCATAATTTAGAAAAGAAGATGAATTTACATCTCTGCAAACAACTTACCTTATTTTATTAATTTATTCTTGTTACATCTCAATGGTTATCCCATCCCTTGCGTCCTCCTATTCCTCCCTCCCTCCCATTTTCCCCTTACTTCCCTCCCCTATGACTGTGACTGAGGGGGACCTCATCCCCCTGTATATGCTTATAGGGTATCAAGTCTCTTCTTGGTAGCCTGCTATCCTTCCTCTGAGTGCCACCAGATCTCCACCCAGGGGACATGGTCAAATATGAGGCACCAGAGTACATGTGAAAGTCATACCTCACTCTCCACTCAACTGTGGAGAATGTTCTGTCCATTGGCTAGACCTGGGTAGGGGTTTGAAGTTTACAGCCTGTATTGTCCTTGGCTGGTGCCATAGTTTGAGCTGGACCCCTGGGCCCAAATCTGCCTATCATAATGTTTCAGAGAGTTCTAGAAACCTACAAGAAGCAACTTATCTTATCAACAGGGGCTCACACTATTTGGAGACCAGGCTGGTCTGCATTTGTCTCCATTGTGTTGGGATTCAGGGCAAGTGCTACCACCACCTTGTTCAACTATTTCATCTCAATTCCAGTAAAAAAAAATCTTTTGGAATCTCAAGCAAAAATCAAGTAGGAAACAAGAAAAATTTAATTTTTGGGTCAGTTGTGCCAATTAATGCATCAGTTAGTGAAGTCCTGTAAACACCAAAACAAAGCAAATAAAGATTGAGTAGCCCTCTGCCACGGCACCCTGGAGAGGGACCATAGCAGTTTTCACTCTATAGCTCAATTACCTAGGCCAGTTTAGAATACACCAGCCTCCTGGTTTCACCTCTCCAACCAGCCATGCATCTGCTGCCATCCCTGCTCTGTAAGGTTTGAGCCCACAGGCAGCTAGCAGCAGTGCCTGTGAAATGTTCTGGCTCACGGACACTCCAGGCCTGGGCCTGTCTCCAGCTTGATCCAAGCTGAAAAGTCCCAGCTGCAAATGCCTGGCTCCAAGGACAGAACCAGTCCATCAGTCCCTGTTGTCTTCCCCCTGAGAATCCATGAAATGAGCTGGAAAATGGCCAGCAGGTGAAGCCTGGCCTCCCCTTCAGAATATAAACAATCAAACGTACAGACACGGAAACAAAATTTGACATGATAACCATAAAACAGTCTGACAAGCAAGACAAAATGACTCAATTTTGAGACTTTATGGCTGAATAGGTTCCATGGAAAAATTAGAAGGCTAACTTTGCTGTTCCTTCTTTAGGGAACCATGGACATACTTCATCCACAAAATCTAAAAACTTAACCAGTTGTTCAGCGTTACCCTTATTCCACATGTTTGAAGCATAAATCTTGACTGTCTATCTGAATACATCTCTGTTATTTCTCTGTCCCATGTTTTCACCGCTCACCTTACTGTTTCTCTGTGAAGCAGGCAACTCCAGTGGTCAAACACTTCCACTTTTCCTCAAGAGTGCTTTCCAAAGCAGCGTCCATCACTTAACCCCTTGTTTCTAGGTCCCTCTGTTCAGGTGCCGCATGTCCTGTTCCTTGGGACAAGTCAAATAGGATCCACCTCAAAGAGGGAGTGGGGGTTGAAAGGAGGGACAGAGACATGAAGAAATGGAGCCAAGACAAGAAATCCTGATCAAGGCTCTATTTTATTTAAATCAATCATGGCTAAATAGCAAGGGCATCACAAGCACCTGTACAATTTCACTTCTTCCTAGTCCCCCAGGCAGGCTGAAAAGACTACACTCCTAAACACAGTGAACTCCTTCCACAAAGGTAGACATCTCAGAGGTCACAGCATGCAGGTTAAGCATAGCAGATTTCTTCTAGAACAGCCTCTCACATAAAAAGAAGGTAAGCAAGATAGAATATATAACCCCAATAAGAGTAACATCTAATGAGACTGAACTAGTAACTAAAAATCTCCAGGTAAAAGAATTCCCACAGACAGGCAGACAGACAGCACAGAATCCCATCAGGCTTCTAAAGGATAACTAGTATGTGACTATCTTTCAACTATCTTACAAACTAGAAAAGGAAGAATCAGTGTTATATTTATTTTAGTTAAGCTAGTGTTATCCTAGTTCCACAATCAGATAAATAGCTAAGAAAGAAACAAATTTATAAGCAAATATTTTTGATGAACATATGGCAAAATTTGTAACATTTGCAAACTGTAGTCAATGTCGCCTCATAGAAATTATCTGCCATAATGAAATACCAACTAATACCCCCAACATCACATTTTTTTCTCTCTCTCTTTCTCCCACCCCCTTATGCTCACTGCATCCATTTAGTCACGAATATGTGTAGGGGTGTGAGAGAATCTGCTGAAACATGGGAAGCCTCTTGTGGCCATGTTTATAGAGGAATTGATTCCTACCTGCCACTTCACACGTGGAAACCATCAATTGCCAATAGCTATCTAGTTAAAGGTGAGATTTCAGGAAGCCCCAATTCACCCGTGCTGGGATTTTGTCTGGCTTGATCTTGTACAGCCTTGTGCACACAGTCTCGGATGGTGTGAGGTCGTGTGCACAACTAGGCTGTACGTCTGCAAAGTAGTGTTTCACTTCAATAATCTACTCCCTCTGACTCTTAAAATGTTTTCGCCTCCTCTTCCATCTTGATCACTGAGTACGGACAAGAGGGGTTTAATATAACTGCCTCGCATAGATCTGGTCACTTCACAGTCTCTTATTATCTTGACATTGCCTACATTTTGCTCTCTGTATTAATCATCATCGATAGCAGAAAAAAAAAGCTTCTGTGATGGGTGTTGAGAGTTGCATGGATTTCTATTCCCCTAAAATAAAAAAATATAATGAAAGTGAGTGACTCTTTAAATGTACTAATATACCAAAGGTAAATTGAGATGATGTAAATAATTTAAACTGAGGCATAACCATCATAAAACGGAAGCACTAACTTAAAATCTCTCACCTGGAGAAATAGAAAAGAAATCGCTTAGTTTCTAGATACATGAGACCTACAAAAGTTAAATAAAAAGGAAGTAAATTATTTAAACCAGATCATAATGATCAACATAATGGAATCACTATTTAAAGGTCCCCCCAATTAACAACAAATAAAAAGGGCTGAGTGTGGAGGCTCATGCCTGTAATCACAGAACTCAGGGAGGAAGAGGCAGGCGGATCGCTGTGAGTTCCATGACAGCCTGGTCTACAAAGTGAGTCCAGGACAGCCAAGGCTACATAGAGAAGGCCTGTCTCGAAAGACCAAAACAAACAAACAACAACAAATGGAAAACGGCAGCCATAAAACTTAGAATCTTTTTTTTTCCCCACAATTTTCAGAGAATTACCACCTGTATTACTTTAATTATTGATGAGAGAGATCCCACAACTCTCTGGATGATGGCAACCCTGGGCAGGCAGTAAGAAATCAGGTTGAATAAGCCACAGAGAGCAAACAAGAAAGCATTTTCTCTCAAAGGCTTCTTTAGCTCCTGACCCCAGATTCCTATACTGCAAAGTTCCCTCCTTTATTTCTATCAGTGATGGAGTGTGACCCGAGGTGTAACTGAAATAAAATAGTTCCTGCCCATATTACTTTTGGTCATGGTGTTTTATCACAGTAATTTTTTTTAATACAGGACATGAATATGATTAAATAGGAAGAGGAATTTATCTTGGAATAATTAAGAGTGAATATGATCAAATTACTTTGTATAAAGATCCCAAATATACATACATAAGTACATCATACATACAAATATACATACATGTGTGTTTGTTCATGTGTGTATACATAGATATACACATACATAAATATAAACACATATACATACATATTACAAAACATTTAAGGTATACATTTACCATCAAATACACATGCATAATAAATGTACACATAGTTATATGTTATATTCATGGAGATAAAATTATACAGTCACTGAATATACTTTTATATGTATGTGTACATGTATGTAAAAATCTCTGTAATATTTTATAAATATTTTATCTACATTAGTTTCTAATTGAAACTAATGTATGTGCATTAGTTTCTAAGTGCAATCATAGCTCATTCATACTTATGTAGTCTGATGTCCATGCTAGATGTTAATACATACATCTATATATTTAAAAATTTGATTACATACATATATATATTCATACACTTAAATATATATGTTTCATAAAGTTTCATAACTTATCTTTTTCTGAAACTCTCCTCTAGATGTTCCTCCCCTTCCTTTCTCCCAGTCAAGCTACTGCAAATTACTCTGAGTATTTTGAATTAACTATTTTCTTTTGTGTTTTCAAGATGAAGTTGTTCTGTCAGCTTGGATAACTACTATGGTCTTTTGCTTAACGGGTTGTTTTATTTTGAGGTTATTGCCATTTATTGTTAACTGTATTGAACTTCCGTGAATAGCTCATCAAATTTTAAGGCTATTATACTTCTAGAATGCTCTCTTCTTTCTACACGTAGTTCTAGCACTCAAAATACATTCATCATAGCTTTTTATTTGGCACTTAGTATATGAAACTTTTAGGTCTGATTTGTTTTGCTTCTTTCCTGGGTGAGACGAGTCTTGCTAGTACTTGAATAATGCCAGATACAATCACTGAGGTAAATAAAGATTTCATTTGTGGGTTCATAGTATCAGCTTTGTAGGAATTTCCCTGGCAAAAGACCTAAGTATCAAGCTTGCAGTATCATGTGGCCAGACTTTCAGGTTAGGAGTAATGGTGGTAGCAGATAGTTTCCCTGATCTCCATCTAACTCTGGCATGTTCTGTGGCTTCAGGAAAAGTGCTGAAATATTTAGAGGACCTTAGATGTTTTATCAGATGGTTAATAGAGACAAGTGCTGGCATGCTATGATCGGGCTCAGGTAAGTAAAAGGATTTAGTAAGTTTTTAGGATGTGATTCTACCTTCACAGAAAATTCTATTTATTCTACATTGGTTTCCTTTTTGTGCCCCCTGGGAGTAATACTGCTCAACTAAAAACAAGTTCCAAGAATTTAGACAGAAATATATTCTTAAATTTTTAATCCTTAGGTCCATAACTATGGTAAGTAGCACATTCTGGGAATGTAATTACAAATTATCATTATGGACCACGTGAAAATGACTATATAACATCAAATCTTATCAGATAATGAGTTCAAGTTCTGGACTGTGGTTTGAATAGGGCTGAAGAAAATATAATCCTATGACTGTTATATCTTGGCCTCACAGTTGTGAGAAATGTGCCCATTCAATGTTATTCTAAACCAGAATAACTTCTCTATTGAACCTACTTGTGGTAAAGAGAGAGAGAGAGAGAGAGAGAGAGAGAGAGAGAGAGAGAGAGAGAGAGAGAGAGAGAGAGAGAGAGAATATGTGAGATATCTCTGCAGAGTTTTTAAAATGTATAAATAAAAAATCAATTTCTAAAATAGGCTGCCATAAAAAAACAAAAACTCCATGTTCTCAGTCATATATGGCAATTAAAAAGTTGATTTCCTAGAAATAGCTATGTAAACTTGACTGGAACAATGGAATTATTAGGCATGGTAATGTGGAAGGGGGAATTTTTTAGGGCTCACACTCTTAATAAAGTAACTATACATAACTAATAACTCCTAAGAAAGGGAAAATTATTCTCTTCCAAGGAAGAGCCCCCTAATTGTTTGTCGAATGCTGAGTGGTCAGCTTTGAAAACACATACAGTAAAAGATGACTAAGCAGGATGTGTTTATATGTATTTGTGCATATGTACAAATATATGTGTAAATATGTGCATGTATACATTCACACACATCTATGTATGTGTTTGTCTCTGTGTGTAATAAGAATTAAGTAAAAAGATGCTGTTGGCTGAACATTGAATAATGTGAGAGAGGCTGTAGAGAGTTAATGCATAGAAAAGTAATATATCCAGGTTCAACTAAAATATTTCTAAAGAGTTGATTTAATATTAGACAGTAGGATTGTTGTCCCTATAATATAAAAATAAGAGATTGGAGAAGTGAGGACTATCTGGTCATTTCAAAACTTATCAAAATATAACCACCTAGGAGAGATAGTTCTAGTGGAGTGACTCCAGTTCAAAACAATTTACTGCATGTTTTTTATTTTTATTTATTATAACTTATTCACATTATATCACAATTGTTATCCCCTTTCTCATATCATCACATTCCCACCCTCCCTCCCGCTTCCACCCTGTTTCCCTCACCTAGACCTATGAAAGGGGGCTCCTCCTCCCCCACATCTGACTACAGCCTATCAGGTCTCATCAGGATAGCCTGTACACCCTTTCACTGTGTGCCCACAAGGGTGCTGCCAAGGAGATATGATCAAATCTGAAGCACAAGAGCTCATGTCAGAGGCAATCACCACCACCCACCCTGTGGAGAATGAGCTGTCTATTGGCTACATCTGAACAGGGGGTCTAGGTTATCTGTATGCATTGTCCTTGGTTGGTGCATGAGTTTGTGCTGGCCCCTGTGGGTCCATATCTACTGTCTGGTCTTGATGGTCTCCTTGTGGTGCTCCTGACCCCTCCAGGTCCTTCCATCCCCCAACTCTTCCATACAACTCTCAATGTTCTGCCCAGAGTCCAGATGTGAGTCTCAGCATCTTTCCTAATCCCCTTCTGGGTGGAGTCTATCAGAGGACATCTATGTTGCGCTAACATAAAATCTACTTATAAGTGAGTATATACCATGTGTGTCTTTCTGGGTCGGGTTATCTCACTAATCCCTTAGTCAAACTAACTAAAAGGTAGAGAGACACTATAAAATCAACAAAATCATAAATGGAAAAGGGAGACAACAACAGACACTGAGGAAATCCAAAGAATCAATAGCTCTTACCTCAAAAGCCTATACACCACAAAATTTGAAAATATAAATGAAATGGTCAATTTTTTTATGATAGATTCACTTAACAAAATTGAATCAAGATCAGGTAAACAAATTAAATAATCTGATATCTTCTGTGGAAATAGAAGCAATCATCAAAAGTCTCCCAACCAAAAAAAAAAAAAAAAAAAAAATCCAGGGCCATAGGGTTTCAGTGCAGAATTCTACCAAACCTACAAAGAAAAGATAATAATAACAATACCCTTCTAACTATTCCACAAGAATGAAATGGAAGGAACTACCAATAGATCCTATGAGGCCACAGTCACCTTGATACCTAAATCACACAAAGACCCCTCAAAGAAAAAGAATTTCAGACCAATTTCTCTTGTAAACATTGATGCAAAAATAATCAATAAATTACTATATGTTTAAAAAAAGAGATGGAAGAGATCAGCAATAGATCAAAGTAAAAAGTTTACATATTGAAATATCACACTGTAGTACAGTTATCACATTTTATTTAACAGAATGATAAAGGAAAAGAAAATTATATTTAATACATTAAATTTTCCTTGGAAACATTTTAACTCATAGCAACTGTGATGACCTGCACAAGATCTGCACAGGATTAGTTCCAGAATTTTCCACTGTGGAAGTTGGGGAAAATCACAAGACCTCACCTCAGTCTGAGGTTTTATATGAAGCTAATTACTACCAGGTTAGGAAAGGATGCTTTTCAGTGGTGTGTCCTCTGATGAGCCATGTTCTCATAAACAAACCTTTACATTGGTACTATAAAATATCCTAATCAAGCTCAGAGTTTTATCAAAAAAGTAAAAAGACATGAAAGTATATTGGAAAGTATTTACTAAGAGGAAGATTGGTGGGAATGAGAGGGCACAAGAGAAGGCAATGGAGGTGAATACAAAATATATACATATAAAAAAGTCATAATGGCATCAATATGTATACTTAATATAGTAATAAAATATGAAAGAATAAAAGGATGAAATGATAGTGGGGTAGTTGAGTACTTTTTTCTCTTGCAGCAGACCTAGATTTAATTTTACCGCCCATAGGTGGTTCACAACCATCTTTAGCTCCACTTCCAGGAGATCAAAAAACCTCTTCTGAAGATGTGTAACACACACACACACACACACACACACACACACACACACACACGTTTTTGATTTATTTAAAATTCATGAATCCTATATCATAAATAATTTTTAAGTAAAAACATATCAGATGAAGATATAGATAGATTTGTAGAACTTTCCACTTAACTTGATATATTTCTGTTTAACCCTAGGATACATGCTATTGTGTTTGTGATTGAAATAAAAGGCTATACATTTGACTGCTGGGTCAAAAGTCAAAATACCAAATAACTGATATAAAGCTTTCACAACTGACTATGACAATTTGTTTTTCTCTTTCACTTGAAAGCTTTACTAACTAGGAGATCCCATAAATATGGCTCTAATTAGGAGTTCCTCATAAAAACAAAATTCAGAATAATGAGTACAAAATAGAAAGTTAGGCACTGTTCTGCAGAGGAATTTTAATCCAGCAACATGGCTACTCTGATTATATTCAAACATCTTCTAAATCTGTGTGATATGGTTGGAATTCAGACACACACTTATTACTCACCTTTGATTTGAGTAAGGGTAAAATTAGTTTGCAGAAGGAAAAAAAAATCCATGTTTGAAAGTGACGTCTAGTTGAGTTGAAGACAAAGCTATAAATCAGAAAAAGTTTGACAGAAATGGAAATGCCTGCCTCTCACCAAAACAGAAAGAGGGGTGATTTAAGAGGCCTCAGAGAGAGGCAGTTCAGTGGAGTTGAGGTCATTCAGTTGGTAGTCAATGGGGAATCAATGAAGAGAGTGAAGACAGGAGCAGAAAAGGTCAGGGAGTTTTACTGGGACAGTTTTACCCAGACAGTTTCTACAGAGAACAAGGCAAACACAGGTGAAGACAGAATAAGTCAGAGAATGAAAAGGAGCCAGAAGATTAGAACAGATTGCTAGAGTTAGTTTGAGGACAAGTACAGCAAATCAGTCAGAAGCTGAAAGAATCCAGTTTGAATCAGTCAACTTGGAGAGTAATTTAATCCAGAATAACCGAGTTGACCCAAACAGACAGTATTCAGAAAGAGCTAGAAGGGGTGAATTTATTCAGCAGCAAGTCTCTGAGGCTAAAAAAATTCTAGACCTAGATTAGATTATATAGAGTCTAGACACTTCTAGGACAAGGCCTATGATAGCAGATGGAGGACATAACCCTCTGAGCCAACAATTACATCAGATGAATGAAACTTTTATACTCTTCTAAAAGACCAACATGATTACTCTAATAATTGTAAGGGTAAATCTGTTTCACAGTTTTTCATGTAATTAAATATATTTAAACGTGACAGACACTTACCCTATAGGGCCTTTGAGACTTAGATCTGTCTGGTAGTTCAGTAATCTTGTCTGTAGAGACAGAGGTCCTGATATAGTTTGAAAACCCAGACAACATCAAGCCTGAGAGAATGTGATTCTCTAATGGAGAAGAAACATCTGGATGGATCTAGTAATTAGATTCCTAAAATTAGGACCTCCAGATTTAGCTAATTCAAATTTCAGCCTGATAAATATC
Source organism: Acomys russatus (assembly GCF_903995435.1). NCBI lineage: Eukaryota > Metazoa > Chordata > Mammalia > Rodentia > Muridae > Acomys > Acomys russatus. The sequence goes on from NC_067165.1 coordinate 10,354,098, forward strand.
ATGAAGTAAATGACTGTCATAAACTTATTCCTTGTCTGAAATTTATGAGTAATGGTAGTTAACTCTACGTGGAAGCCAGTTGTTATAGAAAAGTGGGGTATTTTATTTTTGCAACTTTTGCTTGTGTTTTCATTGGTCATGAATTTGTGTCTCATCACAGGTGAAACGGGAGCTAGAGGAGTACTTCTTGCGACACACTGTGTTTTCTTGTGCCTTCTTCAGATGGTAGCATTGAGTCACTTATGAATCTCTCATTTGCCATTATGAGCCTTAAAAGTGTCAAGTACACCAGGAAAATCAACATATGGTAAGTACAAAGGACAGGATATTTAAACCATTGTTCTGAATGTTTGAATGTATCAATGAAAGACAGTCACAAAAGTACCCAGTGTAGAGGGACAAGTAATTGTTGGGGGTTGGTATGGTGCTGCTAATGTATTTACTTGTTAATTAACGCCCCCAGATAAGGTTACACCCAGAGCACCACATTTTTGTGTACCCCAAGTGATGCTGTGTAACTTTGCTTCCAAATTGTCCGTGATTGGTTAATAAAGTTGCTGACAGCCTGGGCTGGGCAAAGAGTAGGCAGAGTTTAGGTTCCTGGGCTTGGCATCTTAGAAGGACCACAAGGCTGGAGGGGAGGCTAAAAGGAAGGAAGGAGATGTAGCAGGAGGAGAGGAAGCCAGAAAGAATGAAGTTGCCATGGGTTATCAAGAACCATGAACACATGGCCATGGGGATAGACTTACAGAACAGAAGCAAACCAGGCAGAAACTATTATGGCAAGTAACTTGGGGTGTGTAGCTGGGAAATAGCAAGATAGCTTGGAGTGTTCTTATCTGCCCAGCTCTACTGCGTTAAGGCTTATAAAATATAGTTTCTCTGTGTTGATTATTTGGAAACTAGCTAGGGAGGAGAAGCCCTTTAGTGTGTAACATCTTTTTTTCTACAATAAATAATTATTATATCTAACCAGCAAATACTCTTTTCTTCAGTTTGCTTCAGCTTCCAGGAAGAAAGTACAATGAAAGAGATCAAATACTTACCTTGGGGACTTAAGTAACATTTTTACACTGAGGAATTGGTACAGGCCACAGACACATATTAGAATCTGCCTGAATTAAGAGTACAGTAGTGGGAAAAGGTGAAGGAAAATGAAAGATGATAGGAAAATGAGAATTTGCCTTTGTAGGAACATCAATGCACAGCACAAATAAATACTGTTTACTTGAAAACATTAAAAATAAGTTAGACAATAAGCAATATAAAGGTGTAAAGTATTGTAGCAAAGCTGATTGTTCAATAATAAAAATTTCACTGTTGTACATTTACTTGGGGTCCACTCTGATTAGACTCAGTTGTGGCATTGAAAGATTCATTTTATGATGAGAGATATCCAAATGTGGCTTTGTCTCCCCCATTACATGGTGATTTCATTTTGATTGCATTCAGATATATATGAAGCACTTTGAGTACTTTTCTACTATATTAGATTTCCATATGACTCCTGAAATGACTCTTAGTTTTAACTGTCCATGCATTTACTCCATTAGGACTCTCTTTATTCCCTATATTTTTTTTATCTTCCCATCCATCCCTAGTTTCATATTCTATTTTCCCTTCTTAGGAAGGTCCATCCTTCCTCCCTAACTGCTTCTTTTGTACCTAAACTGTGTGGTTATATAAATTGTAGATTTCTTATGAAAGACGTAAAAGCTAACATCCACATATAAGTCAATACATACTATACTTGTCTTTCTGGATCTATGTTACTTTACTCAGAATGACTCTTTTTCTAGCTCCATTGTATTTCATTATTTCATGTTTTTAAATGGCATATAAAATTATATAGTAAAAATTTTAGCCATTCATCCATTGAAAAATATCTAAGCTGTTCCCAATTTCTGAATAGTATGACTACAGCTGTTTTAACACAATTAAGCAAGTGTCACAATATTAGGATAAACCATCCTTTGAGTATATGCTCAAGTGTAGAGTAGCTAGATTTTGAGGTATGCATATTCTCAGGTTCCTGAGAAACCATCACACTGGTTTCTTTCATGGCTGTATAGTTTGAACTCTTGCCAGCAGCTTGTGCCTCTCATGTCACACCCTCCTGAAATGTGCTGTCATTTCTCTTACTGACAAGTATAATTGATGGGTATAAGATGAAATCTCAAACAAGTTTTGATTTTAATTTTTCTGATGGCAAAGTATGGTGAACATTTTAATAGCTTTTCTCTGCTGAAGGAATAAACCAATTCAAGCTAAATTAAAGCATGAAAACAGGGCTACTGAGCATATCAGCTTTCAGGTGGGTTCCCTGGTACCAAGGAATGGGATTAGGGAAATCACAATGCAAACAGTGGAGGGAGCAGAAAGATAAGGAGAGCACATACACAGAGACAAAGAGAGACAGAGAGAGAAACAGAGATTGGGATTTTTCAACAGAGAGACAGAGACAGAGATACAGAGGGAGACAGAGACAGAGAGATAGAGAAAGAGAGAGAAAGAGGGAGAGAGATTTGGATTTTTCATAATTTACAAAATTTCTTGGTTTTAAATTTGTGCTTGAATGTTATTAGATCCATCATTTTCTTTTACCAAGGTATTCATGTCTTCTATCTTGTCTTTAATGCCCAAATTCTCTCTTCTCTCTCTTATATTCTGCTGATCAGTCTTGCCTATGAGGTTCTTTTTTTTAACCTCCATTGCTCCTCAGTAAAGGTGTTTATTGATTGTATTTCCACTTTCATATCTTGAACTGTTTTTTTTTTCATTCCACTGTTTGTGTTTTCATAGGCTTCATTAATGGATTTCTTCATTTCTCTTTAAAGAGATTGAACATATTCATAGTAGTTCTTTTGAAATCCTTATCTTGTGCATAAGTTATACTGCATTTATCAAGCCTTATCTATATAGTAAGCTCCCTAGGGTATAGTGAAGACATATAGTCTTGACTATTATTGATTATGTTTTTATGCTGGTATGTAGGTATCTAGGTTTAGGATGAGTGTAATTCTAGATGGTAATATCTAGTTGTCTATGTTAAGTAGGTGTTCCATTCCTTTTTTTCTGATGCCTATCTGTTTCTTAGGAAGGTGTGGTGGGTGTTAGGAATGCTGCTGAAATTCTTCCATATGTGGTCATTGGGGGTCCTAGTTAGAAAGTGTTTCTAGATATTAGGATCTGACACTTAGGAATGAAAATGAACTAAAGAGGGAGGCTGAATGGGTCAAAAGAAGGAGGAAAGTTGGATGTGTTGCCCCTTTTGTAACACCTGGTCTTTTATAATGCTGAGAATAAAACTAGGAGATTGAAATGGGCAGATACATAGACAGGAGGAAGGAATACCGCCTTCCTTATTCCCTTGCTATCATCAACACCACTGTTTATAGAGATTGCCTGGAGGATTTGCCAGTTGAGACAAAAGTATTTTGTGGTGGAGGAAGGCTATAGAAGATTTGTAGGATCCATTGGAGATGTGGCAGGGAAGAAGGGGAGTCTACAGCAAGTGGTCTACTATAGAGTTGATGTGAGTCTGGGGGATTAGAATTAGAAGTGGGAGGTAGAGTGAAGGTGTCAAACCTTATTTCATTACCAAGTGGATTTCTAGGGCATTCGTAAGGGTGTTGGTTCATAAAACAAGGGAATTTTTATTTTTTCTTAGCTTTCAAGTGAAAAACAAAATGTATTATTTATTATATTTTACTTTTATATTAATGGATAAGGTTGAATATCTTTCAAAAAAAAGTTATTCCCCCCTCTACTGTTGGTGATTCCCTAAATCCTTTTCTCTTTGTTAGTTGTCATTTCTTCATTACTTTTTTATTCATCAAATTTATTCTCTGCCAATTTTCTACATGTCTCTGGTTACCCGCTCCTATCCTCTCTTGTCTCCCACCTACACTTGTCAATTCCCTCTGTATTCTACAGGTTAATTTCCATATTCATGGTTTTTTGTTTGTTTGACTTCCTTGTTTTGTGATCCACTAAGTGTCATCAGGGGCAGCTGTGTGGCCAGGAGTATGGATGTATGCACAGGATCCTGGTGAGCTCATCAGTGGGTACACATCTGAAGATAATAACTCCTCTACCATAATCATCTTTCAATAGACAGTATTTCAGCAAGATGTGGAAGAAATGGCTACATGAGCCCCTCCTGTACCCAAGATAAGCAGTTGACAGGTCTAGTCTTGCATAGGCCCATTTTTTTACAAACTCAGGAAAGCTGCAATGACTAAGTTGTACCCAGACAATAACATTTCATTACTCTTCTCTTTGTCTTCTAGTTCTTACAGTTTTTCTATTCCTTCTTCTACAATATTCCCTAATCTTAGAGAGATATTTTAGAAACAGTGATTGATGTATTTCTCTAAGGTATAAACTTATATGTCTGGAGTTGGTTTGACACCATATCATTAATTTAGCTAAATAACAGTAGTAAATTACCCCTTAGCACCTCCCCAACTATAAGAGTTTGTCCAGATTTACAGAATAAGTCTTGAAATACTTCCTGAACATCAGTCCTTGAATCCAACTGGAAAGCAGTCACTGGCCCCTTAACAGTCATGCCACTATTACAGCACTGGACACATCTTTCCTAGTATGTTGGTATTGAAATTCACAGCTGTGCTAGATATCTTCCACTTTTTCCTCCTTCAGCAGCCTGTAAATAATCTTCTGGCATTATGAGAGGAAGTTTCCAGCTCAGCTCATTTTAGTTTTTTATGCCTTACAAACAATGTTTTGAGTATCCTCAGCAATAGAGTCTTATCATTACATCTAATGAGGCTTTTTAAAGAAGTCGTGGATATTAAGAATTATGTTTTTGCTGTATAATACCTTGCCAATGATTAGCTTACAAGGTAATGTTATAAAATATTTATTAAGTATATTTTGAAGGTATGGAATTCTTTTGCATTTACTTTCATCTTTTTTGTGAATTATAAATCCCCTTTGCATACTTATAGTATGTCCTTTAGTTTTTCCTACATGACTTTTAGTTATTTTAGAATTTTCAAATTTATTCTTTGACATTTTCATAGATACATACAATAGAACTTGATCATATCTAGTCCAAATACCCCCCTCACTCCCTTCAGATCACATTAATACATCATCCTCCATAATTATATCCTCATTTTTCCTAAGTCCTATCAGTGCCATATGTATATACAAGGGTGTGAAATCATCCATCCGCTCTAGCTTGGGCAATCTGCCAGTGAGCACACTCTTCTGAAAAATGACTACACTTGCCCCGGAGGCCACCACTTGTTACTAAGTTTCTCAGCTGGTGATTTGGCCTCATGAAGTGAAATATTGACAAGCTTGATCTTGTGTAATACTTCTGCTGGTGATAATAGCTGGTGTAATTCATGAGTGTAACAGCCGTGTTGTGTCCCAACAGAGCATTTTACAGCACTGTTCAGCCATCTTTTCCTTCTACCATTACACTATGTTCCCTAGCCCTTATTAATATTAATGTAAATGCCTTAATTGGGGTTGATCACTAAACAGTAACTTATTTTCAGCACTTTGAGAAGTTATAAAGTTCTTTTTTATTCTCTCATATATTACATCTCACCTGCAGTTTTTCCTTCCTCCCCTCCCACTGGTATCTTCCCCTCATCTTCTCTCCCCACAAATCTACCATTATCCCCCACTAATAAAATATTAGGCCTCTCAAGGACATCAATAAAATGAGGCATAACAATTTACAATAATACCAGGCACATCCCATGATATTAAGGCTGGACCAGCCAACCAAATAGGGTGAAAAGCATCATACAAATGACTGATACCTGACCTTTCACCTGTGGTTAATCCTCCAAGAATACCAAGATACTCAGACATAACATATGTGCCGTGTACCTATATCAACAACTGTATGCTCCCAATCTCAACAAGCCCCCATGAGCCCTGGTCAATTGATTATATGGGGAAGGTTCTTGTGGTGTCTCTGACCACTCAGGTTATTCAGATCTTTCCAACTCCTCTTCTACTCTGCATGATTCCCCAAGATTTGCCTAAAATTTGGCTGTAGGTTATCTGCATGTGCTCCTATCACTTGCTGGATGAAGCCTCTCTGAAGATGATTCTACTAGGCTCTGAAGAGACTCTGAAGGCAGGACACAATGTAGGTCAAAGGTTTTGTGGCTAGATTAGTGTCCCAATCCCTATATTAGAGGTCTTACCCACTTACAGAAGCTGGATAGTTCAGGTTACATGTCCCCCATTAACTAAGGCACCAGCCAAGGACAATACAGACGGTAAACTTTAAACCCCTTCCCAGATCTAGCCAATGGTCAGAACATTCTCCACAGTTGAGTGAAGAGTGGGATATGACTTTCTCATGTACTCTGGTGCCTCACATTTGACCATGTCCCCTGGAGGGGGAGACCTGGTGGCACTCAGAGGAAGAGCAGCAGGTTGCCAAGAAGAGACTTGATACCCTATGAGCATATACAGGGGGGAGGTAATCCCCCTCAGGAACAGTCTTAGGAGAAGGGAATAATGGGAAAATTGGGGGAGAATGGAAGGATACAAGGGATGGGATAAACATTGAGATGTAACAAGAATAAATTAATTAAAAAAAGAATAATAGCAGAGGAAGTAAGAGAATATAGGAGTGTTACAATTTAGAAGATGAACACATAAAAATCACTTTTCTGTACAACAACAACAACAAAAAAAACATGTCCCCCATTAAGACTCTTTGGTATAGTTAAAATAATAGATCCAATGGAGGTTCCATTGCACAGGGTGTCCACCTTATCCCTCAAAATGCCCCAACTCCAATCTTTATTCCTAGTATTTTCTCCTTACCCTCCAACTAATATCTTCTGTTCCCAACACAACCAGTTCCAAGCCCACTGACAAATTCTATACTATTTTTCCTACTCAGGTAGATCCTTACACACCTCTTAAGTCCTCCTTGTTAATTACACTCTCTTGGTCTGTAGGCTATACCATGACTGTCTTTTAGAGAAAATATCAGCTTAGAAATGAATACTTACAATGTATTTCTGAGTCTCAGTATGAATTTTTTCTGGTTCCATCCATTTTCCTGATATTTTCATGGTGTTATTGTTTTTAACAGCTGAGTAACACACTATCGTATAAATGTACCTCATTTTCCTTATCCATTCTTGGTTGAGGGAAATCTAAGTTGTTTCTAATTCTGGCAATTATGAGTAACACTGCTATGAACATAGTTGACCAAGTTTCTTTGTGTATAATGGAGGTTTCTTTGGGTATATGCCAAGTGATGGTATAGCTGAGTTTTCTTTTTTTAAATTTTATTAATTTATTCATATTACACCTCGATTGTTAGCCCTTCCCCTGTTTCCTCCCATTCTTCCCTCCCTCCCATTTCTCTCCTTCTCCCCCCCCCATGTCTGTGACTGAGGGAGACCTCCTCCCCCTTTATATGCTCTTAGGATATCAAGTCTCTTCTTGGTAACTTGCTATTCTTCCTCTGAGTGCCGCCAGGCCTCCCCATCCAGGGGACGTGGTCAGAAAAGGGGCACCAGAGTTCATGTGAGAGTCAGATCTCACTCTCCACTCAACGGTGGAGAATATCCTGTTCGTCGGCTAGGTCTTGGTAGGGGTTCGAAGCTTACTGCCTATATTCTCCTTGGCTGGTGCCTTAGTTTGAGGAGGACCCCAGGATCCAGATCTGCCTGTCATAAAGTTCTTCTTGTAGGTTTCCAGGACTCTGTGGATCCTACTATTTCCCCATTCTTCCACGCTACTCTTGCCTAAAGTCTCAATTGGATGTCCTCTCCTCTGACCCATTTTCTTGGTAAGTAAAGATTTTCATGATACATATCCCTTGGACTAGTGTTTTGATATAAGTGAGTATATACCATTTGTCTCTTTTTGCTTCTGGGTGAACTCACTCATTATGATAATTTCTAGATCAATCCCTTTGTCCACAAATTTTGGGAATTCCTCGTTTTTAATAGCTGAGTAGTATTCCATCGTGTAAATATACCACAGTTTCTTAGTCCATTCTTCTACTGAGGGACACTTAGGCTGTTTCCATGTTCTGGCTATTATGTATAAAGCAGCTATGAACATGGTTGAGCATATGTCCCTGTTATGTGGTAGGGCATTTTCTTGGTATATTCCAAGGAGTGGGATGGCTGGGTGTTGAGGAAGCCCTATTCCCATTTTTCTGAGAAAGCGCCAGATAGCTTTCCAAAGTGGTTGTACTAGTTTGCATTCCCACCAGCAATGAAGGAGTGTTCCTTTCTCTCCACATCCTCGCCAACATGTGGTGTCATTTGAGTTTTTGATCTTAGCCATTCTGACGAGTGTAAGATGGAATCTCAGTGTCGTTTTGATTTGCATTTCTCTGATGACTAATGAGGATGAGCATTTCTTTAAGTGTTTCTCAGCCATTTGATATTCCTCTGTTGAGAATTCTCTGTTAAGTTCCAAGCCCCATTTCACAATTGGGTTGTTTGGTTTTGTGGTGGTTAATTTCTTGAGTTTTTTATATATTTTGGATATTAAACCTTTGTCAAATGAAGGGTTGGTGAAAATCTTTTCCCAGTCTGTAGGCTGTCGCTTTGTTCTCTTGACAGTGTCTCCTGCCTTACAGAAGCTTCTCAGCCTCATGAGGTCCCATTTATTAATTGTTGACATTAAGGCCTGGGCTGTTGGTGTACTGTTCAGGAAGTTGTTTCCTGTGCCTATGTGTCCCAGGCTCTTCCCCGCTTTTTCCTCTAACTGAATTAATGTCTCTGTTTTTAAGTTGAGGTCTTTAATCCACTTGGACTTGAGTTTTGTGCATGGTGACAAATAAGGGTCTAATTGCATTTTTCTACATGTAGACATCCAGTTAGACCAGCACCATTTGTTGAAGATGCTATACTTTTTTCATTGAATAGATTTGGCTCCTTTGTCAAAAATCAAGTGAGAAAATGTGTGTGGATTCATCTCTGGATCTTCAATTCGATTCCATTGATCCACCAGTCTATTGCTTTGCCAGTACCATGCTGTTTTAATTACTGCTGCTCTGTAGTACAGCTTGAGATCAGGTATGGAGATTCCTCCGGAGGATCTTTTGTTGTATAGGATTGTTTTTGCTATTCTGGGTTTTTATTTCTCCATATGAATTTGAGAATTGATCTTTCAATATCTTCAAAATATTTTGTAGGTATTTTGATAGGATTGCATTGAATCTGTAAATTGCTTTGGTAGGATGGCCATTTTTACTATGTTGATTCTCCCAATCCATGAACAAGGTAAATCCCTCCATCTTCTCATGTCATCTTCAATCTCTTTCTTCAGAGGTTTGAAGTTTTTTCGAATAAGTCCTTCACTTGCTTGGTTAGAGTTACTCCTAGATATTTTATATTGTTTGTGGCTATTGTGAAGGGAGTAGTTTTCTTAATTTCTTCCTCTGCCTGTTTGTCATTTGTATACAGGAAAGCTACTGACTTTTTTGAGTTTATTTTGTATCCTGCCAATTTGCTGAAGGTGTTTATCAGCTGTAGGAGTTCTCTGGTGGAATTTTTCGGGTCACTTATATACACTATCATATCATCTGCAAATAAGGATAATTTGACTTCTTCCTTTCTCATTTGGATCCCCTTGATCTCCTTTTGCTGTCTCATTGCTCTGGCTAGAACTTCAAGAACTATATTGAAGAGATATGGGGACAGAGGGCAGCCTTGTCTGGTTCCCGATTTTAGAGGGATTTCCTTGAGTATCTCTCCATTTAATTTAATGTTGGCTGTTGGTTTGCTGTATATAGCCTTTATTATGTTTAGATAAGTGCCTTGTATTCCCGATCTCTCCAGAACTTTGGACATAAATGGGTGTTGGATTTTGTCAGATGCTTTTTCTGCATCTAAAGAGATGATCATGTGGTTTTTCTCTTTCAGTTTGTTAATATGGTGGATTACATTGATGGATTTCCGTAGCTGAGTTTTCAAGTAGATCAGTTGCCGAATTTCTGAGAAACTACCATATTGGTTTCCATTGTGATTATGTAAGTTTGCACTCCCACCAATAGTGGAGGAATGTTTTAGCCCTCTGTCAAATGTAGGGTTGGTAAAGATCTTTTCCAAGTCTGTAGGCTGTCTTTTTGTTCTGTTGAGTGTCCTTTGACTTTCAGAAGCTTTTCAGTTTCATGAGTTTCCATGTTTTAATTGTAGATCTTAGAGCTTGGGCTGCTGGTGTTCTGTTCAGAAAGTTGTTCCCTGTGCCACTGTGTTCAAGGCTCTTTCACGCTTGCTCTTCTAACAGATTTAGTTGTGTTGAGGTCTTTAATGCATTTGGACTTGAGTTTTGTGCAGGGTGTTAAACATGGATCTATTTGCATTCTTCTACATGTAGACATCTGGCTAGACCAGATCAGCCTGTTGCTTACACACTTCTTTATTTTAGATACAAAAGAGCAAGAGACAGATGTATTTTTTGAAGATGATGTCTTTTTGAAAATTTATTTTTCATAACAGCTGACTAATATTTCATCCTATGAGTATACCATATTTTTATTACATATTTGTCAGTCAATGGAGACCTCCTAGTATATGCATGATTCCTGCATATTGTGCATATTGCCACAGAAACATGGATGTGGTGGCTTCAATTAAAATCCCACCCAGGGGTTGTAGGCACTATTAATATCTGTGGCCTTGTTGGAGTAGGTTTGTCTTGGAGGAAATATGTCACTGTGGGAAAGCTTTGGGTCCTCTAAAGCCCACACTAGGTCTAGTATCTCACTGTTTCTTTCTGTTAGCTATGGATCCATTTATAGAACTCTCAGGTTCATCTCGAGGACCATATCTGACTGCATGCCACCATCCTTCCTGCCATGACTATAATAGACTAAACTTCTAAATATAAATGATTTTTCTTTATAAAAGTTGCCATGGTCATGGTTTTTCTTCATAACAATAGAAAACCTAACTAACACAATGGATGAGAAAGTATCTCTTTAGTAGTATATCAAGTCCTTTGGGTATACGCTTTAAAACGGTACAGCTACCTTTAATCCCAGTACTCAGGAAGCAGAGGCAGGCAGATCACTGTGAGTTTGAGGCCAGCCTGGTCTACAAAGTGGGTCTAAGATGGTCAAGACTACACAGAGAAACCCTGTCTCAGAAAAAAAAATGGTACAGCTGCATCTATTTATAGCTTCTTGAGTAAAGTCCATATTGATATCTGTAGTTGCTGTACATTTTTGCACTCATACCAGCAGTGAATACGTGTTTCCCTTTCACGGCATCCACACTAATGTATACTAACATTTGTAGTGTTGATCTTAGCAGTCTGTAGCAATTAATCTAACAGTGATACCAATTGAAAAATTTGTATCCTTGTTAGTGTGTTATGTTGGACTTGTTTAGGCTGTCCTATTCTTACTTTGTGGGTACATCTTCCTTATCATGTACAGAGAACACAATCACAATAGGTGCTCTAGTCCTTTGACTTTACTTAATTTTCTGGGCACCTCATAGGCACTTACCATCTGAACTTTGACAAGCTTTTAAACTATTTACAATAGTTGTCTGTTGCCAAATGCAGCTTCTTTGATGACTGATAAGAGCTATACTATGTTTGGGAATGAGGATAAGTATTTAGAACACAGCTGGAGATTGCACTGGTTTTAGAAAGTGACAATAATAGGTTCTTTTCTAGGGTCATTGACATTACCAGGGATGAGTAGTTGGCTATGTTTACAGTCCCAGGTATGAATTCTCTCCTATTTTGAGTGGATCTTTCATGCATTTAAGTGGCTATTGGATCCTTTCAAGAAAAAGGCACCACTGTTGGACCACTGAGGTTATCTTGCCCTGCTGAGCCCTGTTATGGTTGATAGGCTCTCAGATGGGTAGGACTATTGATTGTGGTTCTCCCTTGGCAGCTTGAATTGCACCTTCCAATATTATGAATCTTCCTCATTCTGACTGGGGAAAATAAATGAACTCACAAAGTAGTATACTTTATATTTATTTATTTATTGTGTATGGGTGGTTTACCTTGTGTCCATACAGACTGGAAGAGGTTCACATTCCCCTGGAACTGGAGATTGAGTTGCTTGTAAGCCATCATGTGGGTGTTAGAAATTGAATCCAGATCCTGTATTCTTAACCACTGAGCAATCTCTCTAGGCCCTTAAGGTAGTTTTAATATGCATGTCTGTGATGGCTAAGTGTGTTAAACATTTTTAAAATCTGTACAATATATAGGTTTTTTTTTGTTTTTTGTTTTGTTTTTGTTTATTTGTTTTTGTTTGGAAAGTACTCTCTTTAGTTACAACACAATTTTTGATTGAGTTATTTTATTTAATGTATAGGTTTTGTATGGTTTTAAAAAATATTCTAGATAACAAGCCTCTTTTAGATGAACAATTAGAAACATTTCAGACTCTGTACATTGTCTACTCATTTAAAAGATGGTGTTCTTAGCTGTATAAATCTTGCTTTTTCTTTCATTCCTTCATTCTTTCTTTCTTTCTAGTTTTGTGATGTCCTGTTTGTGAATTCTCAATGATCTTATTGCCTAAGTTATTTGTGTCCTATTCAAAAACTCCTTTAATGTGACTCCAAATTGAAGAATACTCTCTACTGTTCTCTATATCATTTTGATCACAAAGTTGACATTTTTCATCCTTTTGTAGTTGAGTTTTGGGTACAGTGAAAGATAAGCATCTAATTTAATTGTTTTACATGTAGCTATTCAATCTTACCATCACCACTTTTTAAAGATACTATATTTTCTCCAATATCTATTTTTTATGTCTGTTAAAAATCACATGGTGGGGCCAGGCTGTGGCAGTGCATGCCTTTAATCCCAACACTTGAGAAGCAGAGGCAGAGGCAGGTGGATCATTGTGAATTTGAGGCTAGCCTGGTCTACAAAGTGAGTCCAGGACAGCCAAGGCTACACAGAGAAACCCTGCCTCAAAATACCAAAAGAAAAAAAATCACATGGTGGTAGCCTTCTGTCTGGGTCTTCATTTCTATTCAGTTTTTATTCCTGTGCTATGCTGGTTTTATTACTATTCTCTATAGTCTAACATTAAATCAAGGACGGTGATACTGTCAATGCTTTTTTTGTTCAAAATTGTTTCCTATCCTTGGTCTTTTGTGTTTCCACTGGAATTTTGACATTTTAATTCTCAATTTATGAGAAGAATTGCATGGTAATTTTAATAAAGATTGCACTAATTTAGTAAATTGCTTTTGGTAAGTTGACCAATTTCACACTATTGATTCTACCAATCTATTAATTAACATAGGAGCTTTTTCAGTTTCCTGTATCTTTTTTTAAAATTGTGTCTTCAGGTTTTAGTTGTACAAATATTTACTTTCTTTCATTAAATATATACCATGAATCTTTTATAACAATGATTTGTCTGATTTCTCCGTTAATATGCTAGTCATTGGTACGCTGGGATGATACATTTTGGTATTAATTTTGTATCCTTTTTATTTTTATCAGTGTTAGAATATTTCCAATAATATCTTCAGGGTTGTTTATGGATAGAATTAAGTATTCCTTGTCTTCTCCTTTTCATTCTGTTTGTTGTCGTTTTTATTTTATTGATATAGCTAACATATTAGGTACTATGCTGAACAAAAGTATTGTTTTTTCCAGGTTTATTACTTTTTTTACGTTTTTATTTTTATTATTTTTACTTTTTATTACATTTCTTTTTCAATACATTTATATTATTACACATAAATAAAATAAACTATAAACAGCCAGAAGAACCATGAAACAATCCAGAATTATGTGAATATCACATTCATAGTGTTTTGGCTATTATTTGTATTTGGCAACCTTGAAGAAAACATCTTTCCTGTCTTGATGAGTCTAAAATACTGAATATAAATCAACATCTGTCATACGTCACCTCTACCAACCTAAAGCATCTGTCTAGACCTAAAATCATCTTAAGCGTAATTGTGATGTTGGGTGTGAGTTATTGTATATTGTCTTTATTATGTCGCACTATGCCAAAACCTTTTCTACATCTTATGAGATGATCAGTTCGTTTTTATTGATATAGTCTGTTTATGTACTGGGTAATATTGATTAACACATACTGAAACTTCCATGCATCTGTGGAATAAAGCAGACCTGTTCGTGGTAAATCATCTTTCATGGTTTTTTTTAGCTTCAGATTGCTAATATATTGTTGAGAATTTTTATCTGTTTTTGTGAAAGAGATTGGCCGGTAATACTCCGTTTTGGTTGTATGCTTTTCTGGTTTGGATATTAAGGTTATTTTGGCTTTACAGAAAAGAATTTTGTATTTTTCTTTCCTATTTTATACATTAATTCAAGTAGTACTGGTGTTAGTCCTCTGAAGATTTAAAAAAATCTTTACTAAGGTCTCTAGATATATTTTTTAATTAGGAGTTCTTTAATTACTGCTTCTATTACATTGATGATTATGAATCTGTTTAAACTGTTTATTTCCTTTTGATTTAACATTGGTGGGTCACATGTGTCTAGGAACTAAGCCACTTCTTTTATATTTTTCCAGGTGAGAGATTTTAAGTCAATGCTTCTATATCATAATTTTTATGTGTCTGTTTAAATTATTTAAATCATTTCAATTAATCCTTGGTAGATATTGCTTTTAAAAGTTCATCCATTTCTTTAATAGTTTTTATTTTAGTATAGTAGAAGTTCATATTTTTTTCAAAACTTGTCAGGGAAGCTTCTTTTTGCAATAGATTATGATTAATACAGAGAAACAGGCAGTTGGAAGGTAATAAGAGATTGTGAATGTCCTGTCCATTGGCTAGACCTGTGTAAGGGTTCAAAGTTTACTGCACATATTGTCCTTGGCTGGTGCCATAGTTTGAGCAGGACCCCTGGGACCAGATCTGTCCATCATAATGTTCTTCTTATAGGTTTCTAGGACCCTCTGGATCCTTCTATTTCCCCATTCTCCCATGCTTCTCTCACCTAGAGTCTCAATAGGCCATTCTTCACAATTGAGTGTAGAGTGGGGTCTAACTTTCACACGAACTCTGGTGCCCCATATTTGACCACATCCCCTGAATGGGGAGATCTGGTGACACTCAGAGGAAGGATAGCAGGCTACCAAGAAGAGACTTGATACACTATGAACATATCCAGGGGGAGGGGGGTCCCCCTCAGTCACAGTCATAGGGGAGGGGAGTAAGTGGAAAATGGGAGGGAGGGAGGAATGGGAGTATAAAATGGATGGGATAACAATTGAGATATAATATGAATAAATTAATAAAATATATTTTAAAAACTAAAAAAAAATTGTTCAACTCCAAACATTCTAGAAGAAATAAAATAGAAACAGTGTTGTATTGAAAAAAAAAAAAGATTGTGAAGTTCTCAGATCTAAATGGATCATTTATATCACTCTTCCTCTCTTCTTTACTCAGTGATCAAGAAGGAAAAGGAAGCAAAAAATTGAAGTGTCAGAGGGAGTGGATTATTAAAGAGAGACACTACTTTACAGGCATACAGCATAGTTGCACAAATGAACTCACACTATTTAGGAGAGTATTCACAAGAGTGTAAAAGATCAAACCAGCCAAAATTCCCACATGGACAGCTTAGGGTCTCTGAAGTCCCAACTTTGACTAAATTAATGGTTTCTGTGTGGAAGTTTGGTGAGTGAGTCTGTTTTTTGTGAATGTGGCCTCAGCGAGGCTTTCCCTGCTTCAGCAGATACCCTCACACCCCTACAGACACAGTACTCACTAAATGGACTCAGTGTTAGACATGGGGGAGAGGTTGGGAAAATATTACTGGGTGTTTAATTATGGTGGATAGTTAGTTTAAGATGATCTTGAGTTCAGTTTGCAAGTATTACAGATATTGGTTTATAATTTTCTTTTCTTCTTTAGGTCTTGTCTGGTTTTGCTACCAGGTTAGCACTTGCTTCATAAAAGGAATTTGAAGCTGTTTCTTCCTTTTATACTTTGTAAAAAAAAAAAGTTTAGAGGTAGTAACATATTAGTTCTTCACTGGAGGATTGATGGGACTCTGTGCTGAATGTGTCTGGTCCTGGTATATTTTTAAAACTGACATATTTTTAATTACTGCTTCTAATTTGATGGGTGTTATAGGTTTATTTGGATTATTTATTTTATCTTGTCTTACTTGTATTTGGTGTTATATATGTAGAAAACCATACATTTATTTTAGATTTTCCAGTTTGGTGGAATTCCACACATGGCACCATTACTAGATTAGGATTTATGGCTAGACAGACTACATTCCCTAGAAGAGAACTTACTGCTATTGCTCGATAAATGCTACAGCGATAAACTGACTCTTGGTGGTTATTTCTATAACCATAAAGTAATACATGTCTCAATCTTCAGGTGAGAAGCCTCTATTTGCAGTAGATGATGATTGACACCGAGACCCAGAACTGGCCAAGGTGCAGAGAATAAGAGACTAAGAAATGCTCAGCCTTCAATGAGACATCTATTCAATCTCCTTCCTCCTAAAGTATAGGGGATCATTTTTGGGAAAAGTGAGGAGTGTAAGAGCAGAGCCAGAGATGATATATTACCACAAGGAAACAGTGTCTTCTGGCACAGTAGGGCTGTTGCACATATGAATTCACAGTGTTCACAGCAGCATGTGCAAAACCATTGTCTGATCAAACCATACCAAATACAACCAAGGAGAAAGAAGTTTTGTATGAAACTGCTTCCGTAGTTGAGGAGTCATTGACAGATGTTACCTGCAGAGAGGGGGGGAAATGGAGTCTTCTCTAAGAGTGTAGTTCCTGGTAAGGCAACCATGCACCCATGGAAGACAGTATACCCAAAAACATTTGAGTAGCACAAATTGTTCTTGACTGGTAGATTGGTTAGAGTTTGAAAACTTAACAGAAATGAAGATGTATAAGGAAAGAGGGAATTTTAATTGAGAAAATGCCTCCATAAGGACCACCTGTAAACAAGACTGTGTGGTACTGTCTTGATTCATTATTGATGTGAGGGAACTCAGAACACTCTGCATGGTGCCATCCCTGGGCATGCAACAAGAAATCAGGCTGAACAAGCCACAGGGAGCAAGCTAGGAAGCAGTTTTCCCACAAAGGCCTCTGCTTTAGTCCCTGCCTTCGGGTTCCTGCACTGCAGGAGCTCCTGTTTTTGTTTCCATCAGTGATGGAGCATGCTCTGATTTGTAACTGAAATAAACTTTTCCTTCCATGATGCTTCTGATCGTGGTCTTTAGCAAAGAAACAAAAATGTGGGTGTTGTTGCTGGCTGTTGTTGTTGTTGATGATGATGATGATTTAATAAAGGATACAGTCAGTTGGGTAGGGAGGGGGAATGGATCTGGGAAGAACAGAGATGAATATGATGAAAATACTATGTACAAATATCTCAAAGAATATATATATATATATATATACATATATATATATATATTTACAAATATATATTTATCTGTATGTCATTTATGTTAAATATTAATATATACATCTATATATTAAAAGACACAAGTGGACATATGTACACATAAAACATCTATATATGTTTTCTAAAGCTTCATAACTTCCTTTAATTCTTCCTGAAACTCACCTCCTATTGTCCCTCTTCATCCCTTCTCCCAGTCAAGCTACTGCAAATTACAAGAAATATCTTGAATTGAATCTCTTTCGTGGAGATATAGTTGCTATGTCAGCCTGGGAAAGTACTGTGCTCTTTTGCTTAACTTGTCTAACCGGTCATTTTGTTGTGAGGTTATCAGCACTTATTATCAACGGCTTGAAGCTTCCTTGAATACCTCATCTAACTTAAAGCTATTGACTTGTGTTATTAAAACTCTCTCCCCTTTCTAAGTACAGGTCCAGCATTCAAAACACATTCATTATATCATTTCACTCACGACTCAGTATATGACATGTATGAATCAGATTTGGTTTGACGTCTTCCCTGGGTAAGGCAAGTCTGGCTATTACTTGAGTAGCCAGATGAAGTCACTGAGCTAAACGAAGATTTTGTTTGTGGGTTGATGTAATCAGCCCTGTAGGAATTTCCCTGGAAAACACACCTAAGTATTATGCTTGAATAGTCATTTGGCCAGACATTCATGGTAGGAGACGGGGTGTTGATAATTACTTTTCCTGATCTCCGTCCAACTCTGACATGCGCATGGCTTCAGGAAAACTGCTGAAACATTATCAGAAACTCAGATGACTCAACTGAGGATTTTTTAGGGAAAACAGAGAGCTGACATGAAATCACCAGGCTCAGGTAAGTAAGGGGACTTGGTAAGTTTTAGGTATGATTTTAGGATGACTTTAGAGATAATTTGTATTTCATCTACAGTTTATTCTTCCTTGTGCCTCCTCAGAGTAATAATGCCCCAATAAAAACAAGTTCCAGGGGTTTAGAAGCATATTTTATGATTAATAAATCTTGGGGTTCAAAAGGATTTAGTGTCTTCTGGGAGAAACCTTAAAAATATTCTTGATGGGTCAGTTGAAAATCAACATTGAATCTTGGCAGACACTGAGCTCATGTTCTGGAGAGTTGTTTGAATGGGGCTAATGATAATATATTTCAATGACTACTATTTCGTAGCAACATAATAGTGAGACTTCTACCCATTCAATGTTCTTCTCAATCAGAATAACTTTTCAATTGTATCTAGTTGTAATAAACAAAGCAAGAGGGATAGAATATGTGAGATGTACCTGTTGAGTTTTAAAAAACGTGTTTATAAAAATGCAACTTCTAAAATAGGACAGTACAAAAAGATAAATACTTCATGTTCTCAGTCACACACAGAAGTCTAAAAAGTTAATTTCCTATATACGACTGCACAAACAGGACTGAAGCAATGTAATTATTGGCCATGTTAATGTAGAAAGGGGAGATGTTTTCAGCATTTCCACTCTAGACAAGTAACTACCAACATCTAGTGACTCCTGGAAGATGGAGAATTAGCCTCTCCCAGAGATGAGCCCTCTTTTTTTTTTTTTATTAATTTATTCTTGTTACATCTCAATGTTTATCCCATCCCTTGTATCCTCCCATTCCTCCCCCCCCCCCATTTTCCCATTATTCCCCTCCCCTATGACTGTTCCTGAGGGGGATTACGTCCCCCTGTATATTCTCATAGGGTATCAAGTCTCTTCTTGGCTACTTGCTGTCCTTCCTCTGAGTGCCACCAGGTCTCCCCCTCCAGGGGACATGGTCAAATGTGAGGCACCAGAGTACGTGAGAAAGTCGTATCACACTCTCCACTCAACTGTAGAGAATATTCTGACCATTGGCTAGATCTGGGTAGGGGTTTAAAGTTTACCTCCTGTATTGTCCTTGGCTGGTGCCTTAGTTTGAGCGGGACCCCTGGGCCCAAATCTGCCTTATTAGTTTTCCAATATAGAGGGGTCAGCCTTGAAAATATGTATACATAAACAAGGAAAAAAAAACTCAGCAGGCTGTGTTTCTATATATTTGTGCACTATATATACACGCACATTCACACACGTATGTATATGTATTGACATGTAAACATACAGATTGTGTAACAATAATAAAGAAAAGAAAGCTGTTGGTTCGAGAGTGGGGTGGTGTGAGAGAAGCTGAAGGAAAGAAGGACAGAGGAAAAGTAATGTAAATTCTACTTCAATTAAATCATTTTTAGTTGATTTCATAGTATACAACAGAATCACCACAAGAATCTAGGAAAGGGAAAGAGATAGTGACAGGAGAGTTAATTAAATTTCTAACAATTTACTAAAATAGAATGATCTGGGAGAAATAGTTCTGGCAATGCAACTCTGGTTTACAACTATTTATTGCATTTTTTTTTAAACAGAACTGGAAGAGATTAGCAATAGGTTCTAATTTGTAAAGTTTACATACTGAAATACCACACTGTTGCACATAAAATCTACACTTACCACATTTCAATTAACAGACTGTTAAAGGAAATTAAAATTAGACCTTTTGAATAGGACATTAAATTCTCCTTGGAAACACTTTAACTCACAACTGTGATGATCTGCACAAGACATGCCCAGGATTAGTTCCACCATTGTCATTGTGGAAGTCAAAGAAACTCACAAGACCTCATCCCACTCTGAGTTTTTATATGAAGATAATAACTGCCAGGTGGGGAAGAGATGCTTTTCAGTGGTGTAGCTACAGGTAAGCCATGTTATTGGGAACAAAACTTTACCATGGTCTTGTAAAATGTTCTAATCAAATTCAAAGTGTTATCAGAAGTTAAAAAGACATGAAAGCATAAAGTAAAGTAGTTGGAGAGAGAAAGATTAGTGGGATAATTTTTTTAAAGAATTATGACATTTGACATATATGAAAATATTTTACTTCATGCAAAATTCAAGAATGCTAAGTCATAGACATTTGGTTTTTCATAAGATAGAGAACATAGCAGATGTAAGTATACATTAGATTTGTTTGAACTTCTCATTCAATTTCCCATTTCTCTATAACCCTAGTACATAGCCTGATATGTGTGTGACAGAAATAAAAAACTATCACATTTGACTGCTGGACCAAAGGCCAAAATATTAAGTAATTGACACGAGGCCTTCACATTTGATTATGGCAATCTCTTTTTTAACCTTAACACTTTACTATGCATAAATTACCACAAATATGTCTCTAATTATGGGTTCCACAGAAAAATAAAATTCAGAATAATGTGTAAAAGAAAGAAAGTCATGTACCCTTCTAAAAACCAACATGATTACTCTAATAATTATAAAAGTAAATATGTTTCAAATTTTATGTAATTAAATATAGTTGAATGTGACAGACCATTACTGGACCTTTCTGACTTGAATCTATTTGGAAGTTCCATAACCTTATCTAAAGAGACAGGCAACCTGATAAAGTTTCCAAAACCAGAAGACTGTATCAAGCCTGGGAGGATGTGACCCTCTCAAAGGGAAGAAACATCTGGATGAATGTAGACATTGCATGGGACATTCCTACAACTAGGACTACAAGATTTAGCAAACCCAAATTTCACAATGATACATATCATGAGGTAAATTACTATAGTAAAGTTATTCTGTGTCTAAAATTGAAGCTTAGTGGTATGTGACTCTGTTTGGAAGCCAGTTGTTGTAGAAAAATGTGGAAGTATTTGATTTCTGAAACTTTTGCTTTTGTTTTCACAAGTCATTAACTTGTGTCTCATTGCAGGTGTAATGGGAGTTATGGGAATATTTCCTGCTGTACGCTGTGTTGTCTTGTGCCTCCTTCAGATGGTAGCAGTGAGTTCAGGTATGAATCTCTCATTTGCCTTTATGTGCCTTAGCAATGTCAAGTACATCATGAAAATCAAGATATGATATAATGGACAGGATATTTGACCTCTGTTCCTAAAGTTTGAATGTAGCAATGAAGTACAGACAGTAACAGGGGTATCCAGCTTAGAGGAACAAGTAATCAAGTCTAACCAGCAAATATTTTTTCCTTGGGTTCATTTCAGTTTCCAAGAAGAAAGTACAGTGAAAGAAGCCAAAAACTGCTTTGAGGACTCAATATTTGTACTGAGTGCACAGGAATTAAGTAACACTCTTATACTGAGTAATTGGTACAGATAAATATTGTAATGTCTATTGACACAGGTTAGTACCCATCCGAGTTAAGAATACAGTGAAGGAGCCAGGCATGGTGTCGCACACCTGTAATCGCAGCGCTTGAGGAGACAGAGGCAGGTGGATCTCTGTGAGTTTGACGCCATCCTGGTTTACAAAGTGAGTCCAGAATATCCAGGGGTACACAGAGAAAGCCTGTTGGAAACCCTCAACCCCTCAAAAGAAATGGGTACAGTAGGCAAAGGAGGGGAGATGAAACAGGCTAAGAGAATGCGATTTTGACTTTGTAAAGACATCTATGCAAAGCATACATAAATACAGATTTACTTTTTAAAAAGGACTTGGCCAACAAGTGACATAACAGATATAGACTATTATAGTAAATGCTGGTTTTTTCAATGATAAAGTATCACTGATGAACATTTACATAAATTCTAAATATATTAAACTCATTCCTGTTACTGATGAAAGATGAAGAGATGGGGCTTCATCTCATTACTTGGTGATTTCATTTGGATTGCCTTCAGATATATATGAAGCAATTTTACCAATCTTCCACTGTATTAGGTTTCCATATGACACCAGAAAGGGGACTTATTTTTAGCCATCCCTGTATTTCCTTCCTTGGCCCTTCACTCCTTTTCCACTCTTGGCCCTCCCATTACATCACCAGTCCATCCATAGCGACATATTTTACTCTTTCTTTCTAGAGAGGTCCATCCCTTCCCACTAACTACTTATTCTACACATAATCTTTGGGGTTATATAGATTAAAGTATTCTCATTGAAGATTTAAAAGTTAAAACCCACATAGAATTCAACACATACCATACTTGTCTTTCTGGGTCTTGGTTACATTACAATGAATAGTTTTTTTCTTAGTTCTTTTACATTTACCTGTGAATTTCATGATTTCATATTTTTAGATGGCTGAGTAATAATATTCCATACCACAGATATACATTATTTTCTTTGCTCATTCTTCCATTAAAATAGCTACACTGTTTCTAATTTCTGAATATTATGAATAGTGGTAAAATTAACATGATAAAGTAAGTGCCTCTGTATTGGGATAAAGCATTCTTTGGGCATGTGCTCAGGAGTAGTATAGCTAGATCCTGAGCTTGATCTATTCTCAGCTTCCTGAGAAATGGCCACAATAATTTCTACAGTGATTTACAAGTCTGAACTCCCACCAACATTGGATGTTTGTGCCTCTTACTTCACATCCTCACAAGCATAAGCTTTAATTTCTTTAATTGTAATTGATGGGTGTAAGATGACATATCAATTCAGTCTTGATTTGTATCTTCTGGCTATAGATGTTGAACATTTATTTAAGTGTTTCACAGCCACTTGAGAATTCTGTTTAGATCAGTAGCCCTTCCTTCTCTATCAGTGTCAATGTTATTAGTGTCCTTTATCCATTTGGAGTTAAGTTTTGTGATGAGTAGTAAATATGGATCTACTTGCATTCCTCTACATGTAGCCATCTACTTTGCTAAAGATGCTATCTTTTTTCCAGTGTATATTTTTGGCTTCTTTATTTTAAAAAAGACCAAGTGTCCATAAGTGTATGAACTACTATGTCTCAGTCTTCAGTGGAATTGCAATGATACATGTCTCTGGCTTTGTTCCAATACCATGCAACCATGGAGAGTGACGATGCCTTCAGCAGTTCTTTGACTATTCAAGAGTATTGTAGCTATCCTGAATTTTTGTGTTTCCATACGTAACTGCAAATTGTCCTTTCAAGATCTGTGCTGAAGGGTTTTGACGTTTTGTTGGGTATTGCATTGAATCTGTGGCTTGCTTTTGGTGTGATGGTCATTTTTTTCTATGTTAGTCTTACTAACCCATTGGCACAGATCTTTCCACCTTATTTCCTCTTCAGTGTCTTTCTTCAATGTCTTAAAGTTCTTATGATACAAGTCTTTCACTTGCTTGGTTAGAGTTACCATACGATATTTTTTTATTATGTGAGGCTACTAGGAAAAATGTTGCTTCATTGATTTAGTTCTCAGTTCATTTGTTATTTGTATGTATAGGGACTGCTAATTATGGTGAGTTAATTTTGTATCTAGTCATTTTACTGAAAGTGTTTATCAGATTTAGAGATTTTCTAGTTTTATTCTTAGGGTAACTTATGCATACTATCATATTATCTGCAAAGAAGTACTTTCATTTATTCCCTTTGAATTTGTATATTTGCTCTATCCATTTTGTGTTTTGATTAATGTGCACTGTGGGGAATTTCTTATCTGGACTAGTCTACTTGATGTTCTGTGTGCTTCTTGTGCCCTTTAGGTTAAGGAAATTTTCTTCTATGATTTTCTGGGAAATATTTTCTGTTCTTTTGACCTAATTTTCTTCTGCTGCTGCTCCTATTATTTGTATATTTTCATTTTTCATAATATTCAACCATTCTTGGATGTTTTGAGCCTGAATGTTATTATAATCAACACTTTTTTTGACCACAGAATCCATTTCTTTTAACTTCTCTTCAATGCTTGAGAATCTCTCTTTTATCTCTTGTATTTTTACCTCTTGTAGACTTACCCTTTATCTTCTTGTTCAAGTTCCTAAATATTTTATTTCCAGTATTCTCTCAGCTTAGGCATTTGAGTCTATTTTCGTTTTCATGTCTTGAACTGTTTTCTTCATTTCACTCCACTGCTTATGTTTTTGTAGGTTTCATTAATAGATTTCTTTGTTTCTTCTCTAAAGAGCTTATACTTGTTTGTAATAGATATTTTGAAATCCTTGTTTGTGCATCAGCTATACTGCACTTCTTAAATCCTATATAGTAGGGTTGCTGGGCTCTAGTGGATACATATTGTCTTGACTGGTGATGATTGTGTTTTTATGCTGATATGTAGACATCTGGGTAGGGTGATTGCAGTTCCTTTCCAGTTTGAATTCCCCTGGCCTCCCTTAGTTGTCTTATTGCCCTAGATAAAACTTAAAGTAATATATTAGTAGATATGGTCTTGTTCCTCATTGTAGGATAATTTATTTGAATTCTCTCCACTTAATTTGATGTTGACTAAAGGCTTGCTGTAAATTTCCTTTATCATATTTAGAAAAATCCACTCTATGCCCTATCTCTCCAAGACTTTTACCAACAAGAGGTGTTAGATATTGTCAAAGACAGTTTCAGCATCTGAGATGATCATGTGGTTTTTTTTTTCCTTTCAGTTTATTTATACAGAAGATTACGCTTACAGAGTTTTACATGCTAAACAATCCATGCATTTCTAGGATGAAACCTACTTGATTTTAGTGGGTGATCAATTTGATATGTTCTTGAATTCAGTTTGCAATATTTTATTGAGTATTTGTGTATCAATTATCATGATGGGAAATGATCTGTAATTCTTCTTCTTTGTTGAATTTTTGTGTGGTTTGAGCATCAAAGTGTCTATGGTCTCATAAAATGAATTTGGTGATGCTCCTTACGTTTCTGTTTTTAGAAGAATTTGCAGAGTATTGGCATTAGCTTGTCTTTGAAAGTTTGGTAGAATTCTTTGGGGAAAGTGTCTGGTCCTGGGGTGTTTGGGGTTAGAAGATTTTAATGACTGCTTCTATTTTTCTTGTGGGTTACAGGTCTACTTAAATTGTTTATCTGATTTTGATTTAACATTGGTAAATTGTGTCTATCAAGAAAATTGTCCATTTCTTTCAAGTTTTCCAATATTGTTGTGTACAGATTTTTAAAGTATGACCTAGTGATTCTTTGGATATCTTCGGTGTCTGTTGTTATTACCACATTTTTATTTCTGGTTTTGTTAATATGGATATTCTTTCTCTGTCTTTTAGTTAGTATGGATAAGGGTTTATCTATCTTGTTAATTTTTTTCAAGGAACTAACTTTTTGTTTCCTTGGTTCATTCAATTGCCCTCTTTTTTCTATTTTATTGACTTCAACCACCAGATTATTTCCTGCCTTCTCTTTGATGTGTTTGCATCTCTTTGTTCTAGAGATTTCATCTATAGTGTTAAGGTCATAGTATGAGATCTCTCCATTTCTTCATAAAAGCAATTGGTGCTATGAACTTCTGACTTAGCATCACTTTCATTGTGTCCCATTAGTTTAGGTACATTGTGCATTCATTTTCATTGAATTCTAAAAAGTCTTTTATTTATTTGTTTATTTCTGGCTTGACCCAGTAGTCCTTTTTAGGATTCAAGTTTCTGTTGTTGTTGAAAT
This sequence comes from Acomys russatus, assembly GCF_903995435.1. Classification (NCBI taxonomy): domain Eukaryota; kingdom Metazoa; phylum Chordata; class Mammalia; order Rodentia; family Muridae; genus Acomys; species Acomys russatus. The sequence continues at coordinate 10,379,876 of NC_067165.1, forward strand.
CCAGATTTAATCTGTGGGGGTCTGAAAAGATACAGGGGGTATTTTAATGTCCTTGTATCTGTTGAGATTTGCTTTGTGACTGAGTATGTGCTCAATTTTTGAGAAGGTTCCTTGAGATGCTGAGAAGAAGGAATGTTCTTTTGTATTTGAGTGAAAAGTTCTGTAGATATCTGTTAGGTTAGTTGATTCATAACATCTGTTAGTTCCATGATTTCTCTGTTAAGTTTTTGTGTGAATGATCTGTCCCTTGATGAGAGTTGTGTACTGAAGTTTCCCACTATTAATGTGTAAGTTTTGATCATGGTGATGGTGGTAGTGTGTGTGTGTGTGTGTGTGTGTGTGTGTGTGTGTGTGTGTGTGTGTTGCTTCTTTGTGTTTTTCTGGTTTGAAAGTATTTATTGCCTGTGCATTAATGGGTGTAGTTAGGTTTCTTGGGTTGGAGTTTCCCTTCTAGTACTATCCATAAAACTGGATTTGTGAAGAGTTATTGTTTAAATTTGATGTCATTTTAGAATATCTTATTTTCTCCACCTGTGATAATTGAAAATTTTGCTAAGTATAGTTTTCTTGACTGACAGTCTTAGAACCTGCCAGACATCTTTCCAGGCCCGTCTGGCTTTTACAGTCTCTTTTGAGAAGATAAGTATAATTCCAATAGATCTGCCTTTGTAAGTTACTTAGTATTTTTCTCTTGCATCTTTTAATATTCTTTCTCTGTTATGTATGTTTAGTATTTTGGTTGTTACATGATGTAGAGATTTTCCGTTCTGGTCCACTCTACTTGGTGTTCTATATGGTTTTTGCACCTTCACAGGAATGTACTTTAGGCTAGGAAAGTTGTCTTTTATGATTTTTGTTAAATATATTTTCTAGGTTTTGATCTCTGATTCTCCTTCTTCTATTTCTATTATTCTTTGATTTTTGTCTTTTCATAGTGTCCCAAATGTCCCATATGTTTTTTGTTAAGAATGTTTTCAATTTAACATTTTCTTAGACAAATGTATCTATTTCTTCCATTGTATCTTCAATGTCTGAGATTTTGTCTTCCATCTCTTGTATTCTGTTGGTTATACTTATGTCTTTTGTTTCCCTTTGCTTGCCTAGTTTTTCCATTTCCACTTTTCATTCAGTTTGTGATTTCTTTATTGTTTCTATTTCGTTTTCAGGTCTTGAACAGTTTCCTTCACCTGTTTGTATGTGTGTTTGTTTGTTATTGACATTCTTTAAAAGATTTATTGATTTCCAAACATTTTTGTTTGTATTTTCCTTGATTTCTTTAAGAGGCTTTTTTTTTTCTCTTTAAGGATCTCTATCATCTTTTAAAAGTTGTTTTAATATCATTTTATTGTTTTTTTAGTTGTTTTGGAATATTCAGGTCTTGTTCTTATAGAATAGCTATTTGTGTTGGTGCCATCTTGCCCTAGTTGCTTTTGATTATGTTCTTACATTGGCACTTAGGCATCTTGGTTTCGGATAATTATAGGTCTAGGTGCTGATTTCTTATTTTGTTTTTGCTGGCTGGATATTTTGTTCCTAGTTTTCTATTTCCTCTTTGGTCTTCTGGTCTTTTGTCCTACAGCAGGATTTTTTAGACATGACAGTGGTTAAATAATGATACATAGGCTTATTAATATTTATTGAAGCTTAGGCCTTTAGCTGAGCAGACTCTCACCTACTCTAATCCTGGTCCTACATCCTGCCACATGGTCAGCTTTACCTCTCTGCTGATCGTCCCATCCATCTACCCCAATGGCCTGCTGGCAAATATTCTGCATCTGCATCTTCTCACAGATACCCTCTTCTAGCCCAGAAGTCTTGCCTTCCTCTTTCTGCCTAAATATTAGCTCTCAGCTCTTTATTAAGGCAATCAATGAGTGAGTAAGACATATGATTACAAAATATTATGCCATAATGAGCCATAAGAACACAATACCAAAATCTGGCCATTACCCAGCTTTCTGCTAATATAGCAATCAACAACTGAATATACAGAAATAACTTTCACGTAGTTCATAAAAAAGTTACCCCACCATGTCCCTGGGGCTTTTAGTCCAATAAATGATTTTTTCTCTCAGTAAACTGTATATAATAAGAAATTTATAAACTGCTATCAGGTAGGAATTGTATTTACCAGACAGAGTTCATGTCAGAGGCTTTTCCCACTTCCCCCACAACTGTGGAGAATGAACTATTCATTGGCTACATCTGGACAGGGGGTCTAGGTTACTGCATGCATTGTCCCTTAGTTGGTATGACAGTTTGTGTGGCGTCCCCTGGGTCCAGATCCACTGGCCATGATGGACTCCTTATGGGGTTCCTGGACACTCTGGGACCTTCCATCCCCTCACTCTTCCATACCACTGTAAGCATTCCATCCAGAGTCCAGCAGTGAGTCCCAGTATCTGTACATATCCCCCACTGGGTGTCTCTCAGAGGACATCAATGATGGCTTAATATTCACTTATAAGTGAGTAAATACCTGATTTTATCACCCAAGGTCCCTCTGTATCATCAGGACATCCATCTTTGACCTACAGGCCCAGAATATCTAACAGACTTTTCTTTGAAGCAGCAAATTTGAAGGACTGGTCTACATTGTCTCAGCAAAGTTGAGCAGTTGATTTCCCAGTGCCCCGCTTGTCCACAGTTTGGACATCATGGTGTCAGCAGCTCAGACAAGAGGCAAGTTTTTCCCCAGTGGTTAGCTTTGCCACATGTAAAGCAAGCTCTATGTTGAGGTCTTTTGGTGTCTATCATCTTCTTTGAAGTAGAATGTGGTACTACTGGGAGCTGATGTGTTTCACTGTCATGAAAAGCCTTTTATTGTTAAAACATCTTAAACACCATTTTCTGTAGATCTCTGAAGTGCTTGAAGACCATCTATCTATCTAAAATATATCTCTGCTGCCTAAAACACATACAGGAGGCTAAGTAAATCTAATTAGAGACTTAAAACACTTTGGTTGAAAAACAAAGAGAAATCAAACTGGAACTGACCTGGAAACTTTCTCCCAGCTGAATAGCTTCCACCGTTACAGAAATTTCTATGAAAGCCACCAGGCAGGAAATATATCAATGAACTTAAGCAACAATGACTCCAAACAAGACTGAAAGGAACTTTGACCTCCCCAACCATGACCTTTTGACCAAGTTTACCATACCAGACATTCTATTCTCTCCTGTGGTATAGCCTCCAAATCCAATAAGAAATTGATTGGTTATCCCCATAAATAACCATATCACTATTGCACAGATAGATTCATTTTTCTTGACTTAGAATTCGGACATACAGAAATTTACATCGGCTCACTGATGAATAGCGGGAGATCATGGTTGCCAGGCAAGCTCCAAATGTGACCAAGGTGGTTCTGTGGCAACTGTCTGGTTAACATTCAAGTCTGGCAAGCCAGGAATGAACTATTTGGGGAGAACAGGAGCCTTTCTTTGCCACAATGTTACAGCTCACAATAAAGAGCCACTCTAAGTAAAGGATGCTCCACACTTTAATGTAAAACAGGGACTTAAAAACCTTGAGTAGTATGCAGAGTTCTGAGTGTGAACACGTTATTTGCTGGGACTAGGATGCTGGCAATGCTCTATTTGCATGGGGAAAGATAACAGGTGACAAGCTCATGTAACTAACCACCTGTAACCTTGAATGACCACCTTTAACCTTGGAGATATGTCATGTGTTCCTGAAGAAGGCACACAGCAGCTCAGAAAGAGAGAGCTTTGTTCCATATCTTCCATTCTCAGGATGAGATTTTAAATCTCAAGGTAGTGATTTCTGGAGTGGCAAGAATTGTTTCTGTCTCATGGATTCATCATTAAATCACATGAAAATTGATTGGTTACTACATAAGTATTTGTGTCACTATTGTACTAGTTCTTTTATCACTTAATATTTCACTGTATAAATTAGGAGAGTTGAGTTTTTCCCTCCTCAACTGAAGAACATTTTGATAGCTTCCAATTTTTGGACTCTCAATAAAAATGTTAATAATTGTGCACAAATTTCAATATAGATGTACTTTTCAATTAATTTTGGACTACATCTAGAGTCGTGTCTATGGGAAAAAACTATGGTAAGCTTATATCTACCACTTTTAGAATGTGCCCAACTGTCTTCCCTAGTATTTGAATCATGGTGAATTACTACCTGCAATAAATAATAGTTGTAATGTTTTCATCTTTTGTTACTATTTCATGTCGCAAATGTTTTGAATTTTGGCTATTCTAATAATAAGTAGATAGCTTGTTTTGATTCACGATACCACAATATTGAGCTAATTTTAAATATGTATTTACTGTAGAATTTAGGCTGTGCCCTGCTCTACTTTTTTCTACATCTTGTGAAACAATAGCTTTCAAACTGAGTATTGCGCTGAGTGATTCCGTTTTACAGTGCAACAGTTTTCTACATTTTGAGTGTACATGTGGAATTGAAATGACTGTATACATTTGTGCAAGTAACCACCTTCACCAACCAGTATGAGCATGAGGAACAAAATTACAAATAACTTAATCATGTAAGTAAAGAAAATAACACCTATGAAGTTATCAGGGTAGAGGAGGAATACCTAGATACATGGCCATATGAAGAATATATCATAATGGGCCTGGAGAGATGGTTCAAGGGTTAAGAGCACTGGCTGCTCTTCCGAAATCCTTGAGTTCAATTCCCAACAACCACCCAGTGGCGCATAACCATCTATCATGAGATCTGGTGCCCTCTTCTGGCCTGCTAACAAACATGCAGGCAGAATACTATATAAATAAATCTTGAAAAAAAAAGAATATATCATAAACCACAGGCCTATTATTAAACACATCAGACCAGCACTGTCATCTATACCACATAAAGAGTAGAGTATTTAATGCAAAGTGAGAGTAGTGACAGCCACACTCTCATCTATAAACATTGTGCATGTACCTGAAGCCTCAGTTTATCAAAATCTCTGTGACATGACATTGCCTATTTATATTGCCATTTTCCATGACCAAGTTTTGCACATTGTCTTAATTTATCTTGAATCCAACCTGTCTTCAAGTGGCTCAGGACCTCCAATAATTCCTTAAAAATCTTCTCCAACCATTTGTAATAATAGTTTATGTTTCTCTATCAATTAAATAATTAGTAACTGAAATGCCCTCAGAATAAACAAAGTGATCCTAAGTAAAGTGTAGGTTTTGAACTTTTTTAAAAAAAACTTGCTTTATTTGGGGTTCTTTAATGCTTATAGCTCTCTGTCAACACACCTACCGTAGATAGGAGAGAATAGAGGTTAATAGGAATAGGAAAAGTAGACCTTTTTAGGCTCAGTTCCTTGGAGTGATTCTATTCTTTGTAATAAGGATTTTAACAGACCTGTTAAACAACAAACCACAAATTTCAGTAAAGGCGATTGCAACCACAGTAGTCAGAATTCAGAGCAACAGGCAGAACCTGGAACTTTGAAGCATTCTCTGGAGTGTTTCTCTCTAGCAGTGTCTTGAAATGGAGCAATGAACAGCCAAAGGATGGGAAGAAATACCAAACCTAAAAATCCAGCCCTCTCGTTTTGGGACTCTCACCATCCATACTAGCATGTTTACCAGTTGGCAAAGACATCCTGCAAGAGGCAGTTCCTTTTCTAGTCTTCTCTCAAAAGTCTATTTCTAGCAGACAAACAGTACACACTCTTACAGAAGTCTGTTTGACATCGCGCACTTGGGATCAAAACAAAAACATGTTTACATCAGCAACAGTGACATATGTGTGTGTGTTTGAAAGAGTGAGTAGACAGAGTGATTTCAACAAAGGGTGTGGACATGTTTACTAATTCGTACTCTTGCCTTTTTATTGTAATTCTTCACAGAACGGTTCACAGTGACTGGCTTACAGAGGCCAGTCTTGGCTCCATTGGGTGGTATGCTAGAGCTCAGTTGTCACTTGTCTCCACCACAACAAGCACAGCACATGGAGATTCGCTGGTTCCGAAGCCACTATACACAGCCTGTGCACCTCTACAGGAACGGTAAAGACCTGCATGGAGACACCATCTCCAAGTATGTGGAGCGGACAGAACTTCTGAAGGATGCCATTGGAAAAGGGAAAGTGACCCTCAGGATCTTTAAAGTAACTGCTGATGATGATGGGTCATACCACTGCCTCTTCAAAGATGGTGAATTCTATGAAGAGCACATCATAGAGGCCAAGGTCACAGGTAATCATGGAGCTTTTAAGACTACTGTGTACCCAAAGCCTATCAAGGGATGAGTGGTCAGAAAATTCTTAGAGTGTAACTCTTGTTGCATTGTGATTAGCAAGCTGAACTTTATGTATTTGTTTTTATTTAATTACTACAGTGCAGAAATTGGTTCTATTAGTAAATATTTCTGTGTCATATCTACATGCATTGTTAGGTTTTTAATATACAATCAGATTATTTTAGTATCCTTTCAAATATTATTGACAACACTTTAGTAATTTTTCAAATGAACTGCATTTTTAAAATGTGCTTTGTACTATAAAGTTTGGTGTGGAGAGAGGTGTGGAAGATATCACAGGAAATGGGTATGAAAAAATAATCAAAATATATCGTATATTTTTAATTAAAAAAAAGAAAATCATTCTTTTTACTGGTAATACTTATTTCCATTTCAGTCTAAATCAATTACTATTTGTTGCCCAATGATTTTCCAATAACTTTTAGAAGAGATTTTAACTACAATCATCACTGTACTCAGATGTAATAATATATATGAAGCATAGACAATTATATGATGTTTATGCTACTTTACTTACTCTGAATTGTTCTAAATGAGAAATAGGTGGATTGAATGTAAAGATTTTAAAGGGAACTGAACAAATCCATGCATGTGTACATATACATGTGTGTCTCTAGACCCAGATGACCAATCTTTATTAGATGCAATATGACACTCAAGACTGTAGTCTGTAGCTGAGCCACACAACATAGAACATTGCTCCATACAACTACTAAAAATGGCAAACAGCTACTATGTTACCACAGATATATATTTTTGTTATTCCAAGGACATTTTACTAGACAGATCACTTTTGATAAAGTATGTTAAATCTCCATGTATTCATTTTTGCCTACACATTATCCAAGTTTTATGTCACACAAATTAACCTAAAAGTTTTCTTTAATACTGTTTACAATAAAATTTATTTTTATAATCTACTTACAGAGGCTAAAATGTACCTAGTAAAGTGATAAAATAAAAATGTAAGTTATAAATTCTATGAGGGTCAAATATTTATTTCTGTTCGCCATAATCTGAAGACCTAGCTTAATTTTTTAGACTAAGTAAATAACCCCAAAAACACTTTAAATAAATGAATAAACATATGAAAGCATTTCCTCAGCTGACTTAGTTTGGACATACTTTTGACTATGTCTTACTACCTTCCAATCTGATGATTCTCATTTTTATGAGCTTCTTATGGTAGAGGGAGTCTTGTAGACTTTTGACTATTAATGTATCTTTTAAACTGGGATTAAAACTAAAAAGAGCTTTTATTTTTCTGTTGTTTTATTTTCTATTTGTATCTAGCAACATTGTTTTCTTTTCTTTTCAACCAGCCATAAGCTCAGACATACAGATTCGTATGCATCCACCTAATATCAAAGGTGTGATGTTGGAGTGTCATTCAGGAGGTTGGTTCCCGGAGCCTTGTATGGAATGGAGAGACAGCAAAGGAGAAGTCATTCCAGCTGTGTCAAAATCTCATTCACAGGATGAAAACAAATTGTTCCATGTGACAATGGCCCTTCTTATTGAAGGCACTTCCCATCAGAATGTCACTTGCTACCTTCAAAACCTTCTAACTCAGCAAGAAGAAAGCTTAAGTATTGTTTTATCAGGTAAAACATGTGTTCTTCAGTATCAGCCTTTGTCATACATACTTATTATTTCCTTTTTCCTTGACTTAGTTCCTGAGGCCTTATTTCCTTTTCACTTTACACATCACTTAGTTTGTTGTCTCTTTCTTTCTTCGATGTATTTCTTTTCTCACTCTGTGTCCTTGGCTATTTTAGTTTGCATTTCTGTCATTGTGATAAAACATTAAGAATACAAACAAGTTGGGCTTGGACAAGAGTCTATTTGGATTACACTGCTCATCATGAAGGGTAGGAAGAACAGAAGCTCCCAGTAGGAACTTAGAGGCTGAAATTGGGGTATAGACGACAGAGGAACATTGTCCACTGGCTTTCTATTCCTGGCCTTCCCAGCTTGATTTATTAAATAAGTCAGGAACACCTGCCTAAGGCTAGCATCACGTACTCCAGTGGCATGGGCCTTACCACATCAATCATCAATCAAGAAAATGCTCCCTATACATAGACACAGGCCAATCTGATGAAGGCAACTGCTCAGTTATGGTTTCCTCTTCCTAAATGACACTAGTTCATGTCAAGTCAATAAAACCAACTGGTTTATTGAAATTAAAGGTTCCAAGGCATAGCATTCAAGGTCTTACCATCTTCTGATTTCTTTTTATCTCCTGGCTTTAAGTACCACCAGCACTTTAAAAGTTCCTGAAGTTATATCTCTTAACTCTACTGCTCTCATCTGAAAACACATAAGTCAACCCAAAAGTCTAATAAATACCATAATATAAGCATATCAAGAACTAAACCCATGGATACTCCTAAGCTTGATTAATTTACTGCTTTGTAGTAGAATTTCATATTTTCAGTTGCTCAGAACCAAATCATTAAAGTCAGCCTTGATTTCAATTTTCTATCACATTCACATATACTGAGAAATAATGCTAAGTCTACCTTTAAAATAAATTCAGAGTCTCATTGTTACTGGAGTTTCAAAATAGATGTGTGACTCTGGTTCCCAGACTCTGGTGGTAGTGATGACTCAGATTTAGTCACATATTTTAAAAAGCAAATAGGCATAAAACCTAATGATAAAACTAGAAAAGGCAATGTAATTTCACTCTGGACACCCCAGAGTGTTCCAACACCCCAACACCTGGTAGGGGAGAAAGAAGGTTAGTGGGGAGAGGGCGCATAGTTTTCAGGGTTGTTGGGTTTCTTGGGACAAGTCCAATCCATGTTTCAGGATATCTCCCAATTCTTCTCTTTACACAGCATCAACAGCACACAGGAGAAGCAGGGCAGAATCACCAGCAGCCTTCCTCTTTCTCTGAGCCCACAGTCTCCCTTTGGGTCTGGCTTTTATCCCCACTGACAAAGACAACACCCTTGCACCAGGTAGTTCACAGCTGACAAACATCATGTGTCATCTCATGAGGACGTTATCAGCTGTGGGCAAACTAGATCAGCCCCCATATCCCACACCTGGGATGGATATATATATATCAACTTCTGCACCATTTCACCCTTTCTGTTTTTAAAAATGGTTTTTCTTTTACTTATTTTTATTTTTATAACTTGCCGATAATCCAGTATTGCTAGAAATGGCTCCTTTGTTTCTCTGGTGGAACGTCTCATATTTCTCAGACTTAATGCACCGGCCATTTTGAGCTCTGAGGCTTTCAGCAGTTACTGGGAAAGTTAATAGTGGTAATCTCTTAACCCGAGGCTGCTCCTCAGTTCAAGATTAACCTTATCTCTTGAAACAGGTTCTTTCTCTTTAACAAATTTACCCTGTATGACCATCGGCTCTTTCTGCTTTCCCAGCCCTCCCAGGGACTGTGAGAACTTAACACTGAAAGTGCACATAACAGGGCAGGGTGGCAATTGTGGGGAACATTGGCTCTCAGTTACCACCTTTACCAATGGTGCTTTTTGCTTTCCAAGCAACTCAACCTCTACCTGCAACCTGTGGAGTTACTGTAGAGGTTTATCTGAGGACATATCCAAACCTGCATTCAGTAGCATGCATTAAGTCATCAATAACTAGTTTCTGTCTTCCTGCAAGCCTGTTAGCTCTTAGCTGACCAAAGAAAGATAGCTTATGTTGTTTGCTGCGGGGCCTTGCGTGCCTTTCTTTTCCGCGTGGCAAGAGACTACATTGGCAATCCCTAGACCAATATTTCTCCCTTCCCACAGTTGCTACAATACCCTGGAAGTCTTGGCATACCATTACCATCTCCTTGTTTTCTCCTACAAGCACCATTTTCTCCAGTATTAATGTGCCTGTTATTTTGAGGTCTGGAGACTTTAATCTTAACAATTTCTTTATAAATGACCATGTTTTAACATTTGAGACCTCTAGCTACAGCTTGTCCTATACTATTGGCTTGTTCTAGTAAGTCAGCATAATGCCCATGACCGTTTAACAACATTTACCCACTTTGTTAGATTTTGTTGTTCTGTACATATGGCTTTGTTTCTCCACCATGATTACCGCTGTAACTATTGAGCAGCTTCTAACACAGCTGGCATCAATCCCCTCCAATCTTGGGGAATAAGTCTATGCTAAATAGCCCAGTTATTTAACATTTGTTTAACGAAAGATGTGTGCATTACATACCACACAATAGGCTCTTTAAAATCTAACATTATCTAGTGGATGTCATGCCAGCTCATCCTGACCCTCACCACCAACATTAGCAGGGATATGTTGCACAAAGACTGAAAAATCTGATAGTGTCTGTGTAGCTCTAGAGTATCCTTTTGGTGATGCACCTGCCTCCAAATCCTTTTAGCCTGTCTGGCTTTCAGCTGTGGACAAAGTGGAGCAGCCTCCATATCCCATACCTGGGATTAAAACAAAAACATGTTTACATATAAAATAAAACTTTCACAACATCCCCCCCCCCTTTTTTTTCTTAGTTTGTTTATTTTTAAGACAAGATTTCTCTGTGTATCTCTGGCTGTCCTGGAAGTCACTCTGTAGACTAGGATGACTTTGAACTTATAGAGATCCACCTGCCATTGCCTCCTGAGTTCTGGGATTAAAAGTATGCACCACCACTGCCTGGCATAGCCAACAGCTTTTTATAAAAGCATCATCACCCAATAAAACAAGCAAAACCAATCCACCCCAACCTAAAGGAATGGGATGTCATTCTTCTTGAGATTACTTCCTGATGATTTGGGGTATAGGGTACCTTTGGAGAGACCCAAAGGAAATTTGGAAAAATGGTTAAGCAAGTTAGCAGTAACATTTGTTGTTTAGTCTCTAAATGCTGAGAAAATGCAGGCTTAAATGACATCCTTATCAGAACAGTAAGAAAGGTTTGACAAATTGAACTAGCTGATTTGAGTTGTCTTGGAAACAAACCTTGATAAAACAGCAACTGAAGCACTCTGAGGTACGATCATGCAAGATGCTGGAATAAATGGGTCAGCTGCTCAGCATCCTTGAGGAAGAGTCTTGTCAAGGTCATCTCCATTCTTTTGGAGTATGGTCCTTTTTTCTGTAAATATGTAATCTTTCACAGGTAACATACAGTTCTGCAATTATAATATGCATGGGATCTGCAAGCTGTACATAGCAATTAAAGATAATTTTCTGTTCTTTGTATGAGCAGGTGAAAGACCTGTCTTTCTTTAAGTCAGTCTCGATTGTATACCAAACTGTAATACCAACCTTTATCTATGCCACTTTAAAAGAATGGCATAATAAGTCCTGAGAATTTTGTAGCCAAGATTTATTCACTATGCATAGACATTTATGTCTCAGCCAGTCTTAGAGATACTCCCATAGAAGGACCAGCATATACATTACCTGCCTGGGTCTTAACTTGTTTCTCCTTGTGCATAGGTCAAGATCTTGAGGGGAATCTCCCTCTGTCATGGCCAATTTCTAATAATTTATATGGAAGGCACAGTATCTTTTCCTATTAGGACAAATGTAAAATTTTCCCAGTGCAAAATACTGACTTTCTTCCACTTTTGAGTTAGCACCTTTCTATGCTTGATTCTTTCCGTTGACTTAATTTCTTCTTTAAGGAGTTTGGAGATTTTTTTTATCTTTTTGTGTTTGTGCTTGGCTTCTGATTTCCAAGCTGTACTTTGCCCAGCCATGCTCTCTTCCTTCTCTGCCACACAGTTCAAGCTTTAAAAAGTTAAGCCTCCTCCCTGTATGGTAATACAGAAAGGGGTGGTCCTGCCATGTTGTGAGCCACTTGTCAGCTTCTCAGTGGCATCCACTAGCTGCTGTTTCAGTGGCTGGCCCAGAAAACTGAGGGTACTCAAGTGCTTGGACCTGCCCTAGGGACTTCATTGCAGTTCCAGACCCCAACCACTGAGCCAGCTGTTCACATCTCTAGCTGCAGCTTTTATACATACATACATACATACATACATACATACATACATACATACATACACACACACACACACACACACACACACACACACACACACACACACATATATATATATGCAGGGGCTTTCTCATTTCAGGCCTCTGTTCTGAAAAGCTTTTTGCCTTCGGGGTGTGCCTGCCTTGTATGCTTTTTTTCCTTTTTAAAAAGACACCAGGCCTCTTTACTTAAACAGATAGTACATAGAAGATATTTTGTTTTATGGGAGGCTTTGTGCATCTATCTATGACTTTTCTCAGGTTAGTTTCAATTCTATGTTCCCAGTGTGGTATGCCAATATGGTGGGAAGTGGAGCAAAGGGAAGCCTCCTGTGCCCAATAATGATTCATGAGACTCAAAATATTACTTTACAAATACCTATGCTGTATAGATTGGCTCTTCTCCAACTAGATCATAACTTAAAGTAACCCATTTCTACCAATATACATTCTGCCATGTGGCTAGTTACCTCTGCTCTGGTACCTTTCCTCTTCACATCTTGCTGGCAGAATCTCACATGCCTGGCTCATCCAACATCCTTTCTGGATACCAGATATCTCACCTCCTATTTCCTGCCTAAGTTATAGGCCGCCATATTTATAAATGACAAGTACTACATCCATTCAATATGAAAGCTATTCCTTCTACATGAGTTTATTCCACAACAAACAGATGTCCAAAAATGATGCAGGAGAATTCTTGGTGGTCTTTAAAACAGCCTCTTGGTGAACATTATGGCATGTATTAGATAGCGTAGTTTTTTTTTTCTGGGAAGAAAGATATGAAAAATCATATGAAGAAAAGGAAAGGAAAATATACACCAACTTAGGTCTCTAGATATAATCAGGATCAGTAGCCCCAGTTTCAATAAGTACATTAAATTGAGCAGTGCACAAATTAGACATGAGTGCTGCAGGACTATTGGACTGATTTCATAGTAATCCTTGAAAGCCTACACCTGAGCATTGGGGAAGATTTAGATCGTAAGAAGCTCTAAACGAGGTGGGAAAACCTCTTCTTGTTCACCCAGGAGTGTTATGAGATAGGATGAACAAGAAATGAGGGAGGTGACCTTTTCATACCTTTGTATCAGCCTCACTGGAAACCCTGCCTTGCTTACTTTTACTCTGGTCCTGTCCTGCTCTTTACCCAACCCATCAAAACTGTCGTTCTATACTTGCCTGGGACAAATATTCGAGATGGTAGGCTCTTGAATTGTAATATGCTTCAAATGAATCATCATTCCTAACTAGGTATGGCTAAGCCAAGTTTTCTTACTGGTAATATTTGTGACTTACTGTTCCAGGTGAACTGTTTTCATGGAAAACTGTTTGGATAAAGATTCTGAGTTTAATGGCGCTCACGATGATAGACTATTGCATGGCTTTATGTGTTCATTTAATGTGTGGTAAGTAGTTCTGAGGGGTGGGGATCAAAAGTGGGAGAAGAGAAAGTAGCAAATAACTCAGCAAAGCCTCTCAAAAACTTAAACTTAGAATTTTGATATGTTCTAGTGTTACTGCCACTGGGTCTATACACCCAAAGACTCCAAGTCACCATACAACTGAAAAATTGTGCTTCCCAATTTCTTGGGGCACTATTCAAAATAGCCAACTACGTATGAGATCAGTTTTGATGTCTGTGAACAGAGTAATAGATAAAAATACATAATAATAAGATATACATTTATGGTGATGTTTTAGTCAGCTATAAAGAATAGAGTTATCAGTTGTTTGTAGGGTATAAGTGAACGTACAAGGAAATTAATATTTTAACTGTTTTAACTCAGAAATGCAGATATCATGACTTTCTTCAATTGTGAGTCATAGAGTTTATATTGATGCAATAAACTTTTAAAATATGTGTGATGTTAATTTTAAAGCAACATTTTCTGGGATGCAAAGGGATTATTAAGTGAGAGAGAGAGAGACAAAAGATTTTGTGGGAGTGGCAATATGATAAATGATTAACATACATCTGAATGAAAATATCGTAAAGAAATTCATCAGTATATGTGATGAATATGTGGCAATAAAAATTAAAATTCCAACACATATATTTTATTTTTGCCATAAGTTCTATTTCTCTATTTGTCTATGACATATTCAGACCCTCTAGGTCTACTCCAATGGATGTAGTATGTTTGTCACCTAAGGATTTGGGAATGAGTGTTTCTGCAATTCTCTGAAGTTTTCTTGTTTACATTACTAGCTGCCTTTTCTGAACACTACCGTCTGACTGAAACTGCATGTGATTTGCCAACTATACTTTTGTGGGGCATACATTGGATCCACTCACTTGAAAGCCACACATTCACAACTTTCTCCATGCCAGATAATACCATGTAGATATAAACTTTCTAAAAGTTTTCTTCTTATTGATCCCAGATGTTTACATTTTTATTTGCAAATAAAAGAAGGGGGGATGGAGAAAATATTTTAAAACCTCAAAGCCCTCCCCCAGTGACATACCTCCTCCCATAAAACCATGCCTTTTAATTCTTCTCCAAAAATTCAATCAAAAGCTAATATATATGAGCCTAGAGTTGTTTCTTTCAAACAACCACAGTGACTAAAATTATCTAACAGTGGAATGGAAGATACCTATGGTAGTAAGTTCTCCAATTATGAAAATTTTGATCTATTACACTGTTTAGTGGCCTTCAGAGCTATCCTCCTTTCATCCTCCTTAAAACCCAGAATAATAATAGTAAGAAATGCATAACCCTGTCTTTTGCTCTTAATAATGTCTACGATGACAAGTGAAATGGAATAATGGACAGATTAGCTTTTCTTCTTTGGGCCTGCTTTGTCTTAACCCCAAGCCTGTCCCATCTTAAAAATAGCTATTCTTTTTATACTGTCCTCTTACATTCTAAGCCTAAATCATTTCTTCATCTATGAATACAAGCAGAAAGCATAAAGAAATAGTCCTTACATGTGTCCCCTGATATTTCACTCTATACAGACACAGAAATACACACATACATGGGCACATGCACACGCGCAAACACACACACACACACACACACACACACACACACTCACACACACACGCAAATAGCTCTTAATCTATTGATGATGTTTTCCAATGTAGAGTACTCCCATTAGAAATATCAAGTGCTTATAACATTATTTTTCTTTTCTTTAGGTATCTACTATGAGAGAATTTATCAATGCCTAAAGGACACAAGAGTACTCATGATTTCAGGGTGTGCAATTACAGTATCCTTGCTCTTTTTGCATCTAAAACAAAGAGGTGTGTAAGCAAGAGGCTGGTGCCATCCAGTAAAAGTCTTCTCTCAACTGCCCTGCAAGACATTTAGCAAAAGAGAAATGATTGTTGGTGGAACTGCAGGGTCAATGGAACATTAGAGCACAGTAACAATGTCTAGATTACAGAGCCCTAAATTTTATAGGCTTAATAGTAGATGCAGTTGATTATTCTTCTCCAAGAGAAAGAATTTCTCTCAAATTCATAGTGGGGTTTCCCCCAGAAATTCAGCCATCATAATTACCTAATAACTTTCTCTGAATTCTTTATACTTTTAATCTAATGGAAGTAATAATTCAGTATGTTAAACTTCTTGTCTTTTAAATATTATATATGTGTATAGGTCTTTTGCCTTCAAGTGTAGTTCCTGTGAAGCCAAAAGGCAGTGTTAGATTTCCCCCAGGTGGTTATTAGCCACCATGTGGGTGCTGGGTCCTGGAAAAGAGCAGTCAGTGCTCTTAACAGCTGGGTCATCTTTCTAGCTCCAGTAACTTAAACTTTTATGGCCCAAATCAAACTGTTAAAAAATTCCACCATTAAAAAAGCAGGAGCTTCTTAGGGAGGAGAGAGGGAGATGTGTTGGAGAGCTCAGAGGATGTTGGAATGAGAGAGTGGGGAGTGAATATTATCAACATACATTGTATCAAATATGAACTTTTATAAAGCCAGAGAATAATAGGAGGCTTTAGAGTTCACTGTCTTGGGAGGTGAGAAAAAGCTGAGACCAATTGGGGGAAAGGAAAACCATAATTACGGTGTATTGTAAAACAAGTTTTTAAGCTGCTTCCAGGTTCTGGCTATTATGAATAAAGCTGCTTTGAATATAGTTGAGCATATGTCCTTGTTGTGTGGTGGAGCATTTTCTGGGTATATTCCAAGGAGAGAAATAACTGGGTCTTGAGGAAGTCCTGTTCTCAGTTTCCTGAGAAAGCACCAGATAGATTCCCAAAGTGGTTGTACAAATTTGCATTCCCACCAACAATGAAAGAGTGTTCCTTTCTCCACATCCTCACCAGCATGTGGTGTCACTTGAATCTTTGTTCTTAGCCATTCTGATGGGTGTAAGAAGGAATCTCAGATGCATTTTGATTTGCATTTCTCTGATGACTAAAGATATTGAGGACCCAGAGGGCCCTAGAAATCTACAAAAAGAACATCTTGACGAGTTGATCGGGGTCCAGGGGGGTCTGCTCAAACGATTGCACTAACCAAGGACAATACAAATAATAAACATCAAACCCCTACTCTGATCTACCCAATGAACAGGACATTCTCCACAGTTATGTGGAGAGCAGGGACTTATTCTGACATGAACTCTGGTGCCCCATATTTGATAACCTCCCCTTGGTGGGGAGGCCTGATGGCACTCAAAGAAAGAATAAGCAGGCTACCAAGATGAGACTTGATAGCCTATGACCATATAGTGGGGGAGGAGGTCCCCCTCGGTCACAGACGTAGGGGAGGGGAATAGGGTGAAAGCGGGAGGGAGGAATGGAAGGAACTAGTAATGGGATAACAGTGGAATTGTAATCTGAATGAATTTAAAAATTTTAAATTTAAAAAATAAATAAAATGTAAAACACATGTTTTTAATTTTAAAAAAATGAACAAAGAATAAATTCAAAATAATGTATATTCACAAAAGCAAGATTTTACGATTATGACGCTTACAGAAATAACGGGCAAACGCATGGAAGCATGAGATAAGGTGATCCTATATAACGCAATGGTTCTCAGCCTGTGGGTCACAATGACTGAAAACAGGTATTTTCCGTGGTCTTAAGAACTGAGACACCACTCAGTGGCAAAATTACAGTTATGAAGTAACAACAAAAAAAAATGTATGGTTAGGGGTTCTTCAACCATTTTAAATAAGTGTTTTCTCATAGTTGTGACCCACAAATAGAGAACTACTGCATTATAGCAATGCAGATCTAAAGGCAAAAGTCATAATGTGGAATCACAAGGCTGGATTGAACGCTTCTTAGAGGAGTTTTTCATTCATTTTCTCCCGTGAAAAAGATACAACAGCAGCCTTAGAACAAGTAAGAGTAAAGTGTAAATTGGGCAATATGTTATCTGCATAAATGAGTTTTAGGGCCTTATCCTCAGTAGAACAATCCAGCCACGAAAAGACACTATGTGGTTCCACTTATATAAGGTCCTTAAAGGAATCCAGACTTTATATATAGAAAGTAAAGTGGAGGCTTACAGGAGTTAGAGGTAGGAGAAAGTTGGAATTATTGTTTGATTGATTCAGAATTTAATTTGGGGAGATAAAAACATTTACAGAGATGAATGGTGATGAGAGTTGTACAATGTGTTCACTGTCACAAAACAATAATGTAAAAAAAATGGATATTGTAGAAAATTTATTAACAGGTAGCTTTTCCATAATAAAAAGAAAACATAATAAAAAATAATGTCCTTCTGCTTTTCAAGAGGGCCTGTTAAAATACATGAAAATTGAGAAGTCTGGCTGGAAGAAAAGATTTATAAACACACTGACAAATGAACAAAATCTGATATATTAATTCTTCCCTCACAAGACAGCTGGGAGCATCCCTTCCTTTTCATGTTATTTTGAATCCTGTGTGTAGAACTGTCCATTCTAATGGTTTAGACCAGAAGAATAAAAGTGTGGATTATCCATCTACTCACTACTGGCCATGATGGTTCTGTGAACACAGGCATACAAATACCTCTTCTAGAGAGTGCTTTCCATTCTTGTGGGTATATGTCCAAAAAATGGAGTTTCTGGATCACATGGTAATTTATATTTTTTTCTTGAGGAAATAACATACTATGTCCTCATTACTTGACATTCCCACCAGATTATACTAGAATATCCTTTTTTTTCATGTACTTGAAAACACATCACTTTTTTCTTTCTGCTTCCCTCCCCCACCACACTGGCGGCTTTGTGAGGAGCCTTACTCTAAAGGAATTCCATGTATTCAGCTTACTGATCACTCCAGTGCTGCCTGCAGTAGTGCCTGGTGCTTAGTGTATATTGCTGAGATTCTGAGCATGAAAATACAAAATATGTCACCTCAAAACTTTGGGCATTTGTAACTAAAGGAGACCATAGGGGCATTAGTGGTATTTCTCTCTACCTTCCCTCTGTCCTCCCCTCTCCTCACATTTCCTCCTGAGTCAGGACAAAATCTAGAAATCCTCTTTCCAAAACTGGATCAGGAACCTAGTTCCTTTTACTTCCCAAACCTGCAGGCCCTGATCTAACTTCCAGACCTTTGATTTTAAGAGCTAACCAGGCAGAAATTTTTCTTGCCTTTGATAGTAGGTCATTAGTGCTTCATCTGAGAAGATATATGTCCTACATCACAGAGGACAAAACAGAAGTGCCAAACAAACCATACTGAAAGGCCCTGCTATGTCTATCTTCCAGACCAATCACATTTAAGCATTGAGGCCCATGATTCATTAAACAGAAGCATAAAATTAGAGCCATGGGTCTTTTGTTATAAAGAATGTTTTATCATAGAGAGCATTGGTGAAATATATGTGATTCTTTTCTCCTATGAATCTGTCTCTTTCATTTTTATTTCAGAGATAGCCACAAACCTGAGGAGGGACAAGGAAACTATTCCTCATCTGAAATTTTTCAGAAGAATGCATTTAATGAATCTCTGTGCCCTACCTTGCAGGGAGCGTCTGTGGGTGGATGTAGAAATATCAAACATTCCTTATCAGAAAGTCTTGAGCACACACCCTTGCTGAGAGAGGGGATAATATAGATGGGGATGTCAGGGTAGCTGTGTAGAAGCTGGAATGTAAAAGCAGAGAGGAGGATGAGGATGGATAAAGGCTGCTTCCAGGGAATATGATGCTTGAGAATTGTAAGACCTTCCATTTCAGAGATCCTGATAATATAAGAATGTTCTGTTTCATTATTCTCTACATGGGCAGAGCTCCTGAGGAGCCTGGGAACTAAATAAAACAGATAAAAACATAATATATCCATTTAATCTTCAGACAGAGTGGCAAGAATAAGAGCCATGCTGCTTGAGGAAAATGGATACATGTCTCCTCATAGACTATTCTAGGCCTGACACAACTATGCTCACCTCCAAAACCAAGTCAGCCATGTGGAAGGCATGGAGCAAGAGGAACCCGAAAAGCAAGCCTACCTTCAATGTGTAATGTGGTTTCCTCTGCTGGCTGCAACTGTCCTGATTCCTTCCTCTCTTCCTAGTTCCAGTTTCAGATCCACTTTTTGAGTTGGACACTTTGTGGTTGGAAGATATTAGTGTGATCCTGTGTGTGCTGATAGTGTTCATCATCAAGCTCACTTCATATTTTAAGTTCATAATGGAAGGTAAATATGATGGGAATGGTAGCAATGCAAAACATGTGTTTCATGTAACCAATGTCCAGATGTCTAGAAGTTGATCTGTTATTGTTATTTTAATAGTATACCCTAATAATGTTAATTATTAGGCTTGTAATTATTATGGAAGTATTACCTAACTCACTTTCACAATCAATAAAGACAAACACATGACATATTTTAGAATAGCTTTATTTCACCTGGAGCATAGCAGATATTAATCCTCTAAACTACCTTCCATTATCTCCCATTATCTATTCCATGGCATTTGCCTTAATCATTTATATCTGGAATACCTCCCATTCATAATCCCAAAATACTTGTTAATGTTGTTCCTTTGGGCAACTTCTTTCCATGTAGAGCTTCAAGTTCCTCCCCTTGGCCCATGGGGCTCTCTTCTATCGCATAGTAATCCTCTTCCTGCTCCAGTACCTTTCTATTTCTCTCTCTCAAGACCCTTCTATCCCAAAGCCCAGGAACCTTGGCCATACCTACCTTCCTCCCGCCCTGCCCAGGTATTGGCATTCTATTGGTCATACAGGCATGCAAGGTTATATAACGATACTTGGGGTACTTTAAAAGACAGACCTTGGGGAGCAACATAGTTAAATAATCAAACACAAAACACCAGACAATACTTTTGCAGTGACACTTCTGGTCTTTTCATCTTAGTAACTATAAGAAAAGCCAAATGAAGAACTGTTTGTTGTATAAAGGCTGATAGATTATAGCCTCTTTTATAGAAATACTGGGGCTATCAATGGTAACAGTGTCAGTGTCTCTCAGGCTAATGACTGTCCCAGCTCTTACTGTGCAATTATCACAACACTCCCAAGTACAGGCAGGTAGTCAATTATTTCATCCATATATCCCAGAAAGCACTGTATTATTTTTTAAACTTGATCTATGACAGATTAGACTGAAATTTTAAAGGAAACAAACATCCATTTAAAATTTAGTAGTTTTCTCTTTTAAAATCATATAAATATCTTTTAAGGGCCAGACCAGTAACCTTTATAAACTTGTGTTCATGAAGTTTATGTGTTCATCTTTCAGACTTCCTTTAACTCATTTCTAAAGCTAAAAATCCATGTCTTTATTGTAAAAACATACTTTCCACATGGAAATTGACTAGAGTATAAAACCGACAGCCCAAAAGAAAAACTTCAATAATAAATTCTTATGATTTATCCATAACATATAACTCTAAAATGTTTCAGTAAAAATACACATGCATGGGCCTGGAGTGATGGTTAACTAGTTAAGAGCACTTGCTGCTCTTTTTAAAATTATTTGTTTTGAGAAGTTTATATATGAGTAAAATATTAATGCAATTTCCCATAGGAGGATTATAGGTACATGTGCACAATGGTAAGCACTGGGGAAACCAGGAATGTTAAGCACACAGTGTTGCCCCTTGAAAGGAAGATATGTCTTATCTGTTTTCTGCCTAAAAGGTTGGGAGCTCAGGTGATTAATTGCCTGATGACTTCTGTGCTATCTGGATGGTGAGGCCACACAATCTCCCTCAGATTCTTTTCTAGAGCCACGTTCTCTTAGTCCATCTGTAGCACTATTCTCCACCAGACCTTTGTCCTGACTTTTGTTTACCTTAAACCTGCTATCTTTAGGTAAGATGTCTCCTGGACTTTATAATAGTTTTGATGTAGTCATTCCTTAAGCTTTGCTGTGCACATGGGATTAATTGTCTCCAAGAAACTTGTTTCCAATTGTGCTGTCCTTACACATGCCTGAAATAAGCTACCTGGTGTCAGACTCTTAAAGTCTGAACCATCCCTGACTACTGAGTCAAGTTGAACCACACTGCCTTATTATCTCACACAAATCAACACTCTGCTAGCTTTGAGGGAGACCTTCCTACAAGTGATGCCCAACATAAGGGACTCAACTCTCAGAGGATGTTAGAAATTTTTCATTAAATAGAGGAAGAGGGTCCAAATTTGTTCCTCTCACCCAAGAGATCATAACTACAAGCGAAAGAGAAAAATAAACATGATTTCTTCTCAGTCCGTTGAGACAAGCATTTTATACAGTTATTCAAATATTTGTTAAGATTTAGAACATCAAAATAATCAGAGCAACAGTTCTGCAACTTTGTACAAGTGACAGTAAAATTCAATCCTTGGTTTCTTAATCAAAAGAAACCATTGACATTGATAATTGGAAACACAGGCGAGCTAATGTGAAGAGAGCAGGAAAGGTGAGATATAATCCATTTTTATTATTTTGCAAGCTGAAGTTAGACCCTCTCAGGGAGAGAGAGAGAGAGAGAGAGAGAGAGAGAGAGAGAGAGAGAGAGAGAGAGAGAGAGAGAGAGAGAGAGAGAGAATTCACTTGTGGATATCACCTTGGCAAGTCTTGGCAAGGCAGTCCTTTCCACTGCTCAGATCCGGCCACATCAGCATCTGCTGCAACACCTGAGTTCCATGGAGTGCTGGGTAGGGCTCTGTGATCCCCACTTGAGCTCCTAGGCTCAGCTGTTCCAATGTTTATCTTTTTTTTTCTCCCTCACAGCAGGAATGCTGCAGTATAGATTGATCAACAGCTTTTACATGGGAAAAAGTCAAAACAGGCCCAAATTCTCATATAAAAATCATTGCAACTAAGGCATATAAAACCTGCAGTTAGTTCTTGGAATTCCCGTACTTTTATAATTTATAAAAAGGTAAAGAATAAGTTTTGCCTGTTACGTGATATCAGGGACATTAATACTACTATGAAAACATTGAGCACCCTCCAGCCAGGGTCCATGTACCTAATGTGACTCCTCAAGGACATTACATTGTTATACTTGACTTAAAGACTGCTTTTCCTCTATTTCTTTACATCCTGATGATAAGGAAAATTTTGCCCTCTCTGTTCCCACTTAATCAACAGACAGTGACCTGATATCAGTGGGAAGTTTTACTACACAGGAAGGAAGATAGCCACACTATATGTCAATATTATATACATAAAGAATTTAAGCCAGGGCTGATTGAATTCCCTGAGGTATTGGTCATTCATTATGTGGATGACATCTCCTCTCCTGGTTGTCTGATCAATTCTTAAATAAGTGCTTAACTTTCATGGTAAATAAACTAAAAGAACAAAATTTAAACATAGCTCTAGATAAGATACAAAAGCAATCGCCTTATAATTATATAGGAAATGTTATTACTCAACGATAAATTCTCTATCATCCCCTGAGCTTAAAACATCCCAAGCAATGTACCCTCAATTATTTACAAAAGTTTTGATCAATGTCAATTACACACACCCTTATCTGCCTATCACTACAGAGCATTTGGTTCCACTTTAAGTTGCTTTTAGGAGACTCCCAGATAACCTGTAACAGAACAAAAAAACAAAAACTCCACTAAAAGCCACAGAGGTCATTAGCTTATTAAATGATGCATGCATTATGAGGATTGAAAAGCTCTGATTTACCATATCAGCTGGATGCATACTTTGTTGTCTCCTTCAGGATTTTCTGTGATTATTCCTCAGGTACTTCTGAATATCCTTTTACCTAGTAAGAGAGACGTCTTGAGTTTAAAAGTAAAATTTCCCTAAATTAAAAAAAAAATCCTAAATATTGTATAAAAGCCTTAGAATTAGATGTTTAGAAGTCAGTGACCAGTGTTAATTAAGCAGGTTTTGTTTATTTCTTAGTTTTTTGCTTTCCCTTGATCTGACATGAACAATCAGACTCTGGCGAGGGAAGAAGCTAGCAGAGGCTCAAGAGAGCCTATCCTCTATTGAATGCATATTTTTCACAGGATTCCATGCGTCTAGTGCATAGTTAGTGGGGGGTTCTCACATAGTAGCTGAAACTAGGGCTGTCTATGTTTGGGCACTTCTCTACTGTCAGATGTGTAGAGACCTGTGCTTGGAGTGCACCAAAGGCAGTGCACTCACTCCCTAACTGGTCAGCTGCAGAGCATTACCCCAGGCATAAAATGGGGCACTGTGGGCTCCAGGAAAATATCATTGTGAGTTGTGTGAAACTTGGCTTTGTCAAATAGCTCTTCATACATTTCTTTTCTGGACTTCCATTACAACTAAATGCTCATAACAGCCCTGCTTGTTCAAGAGGATGCTTTAAAACATTTTACAATTTACAAAATACTGATCCTGTTACTGGAACCTTTTATTTTCCATAGGATCAAGCAATTGTGGAACAACACCTTCAAAAATAACAAATTTTAAAAATGAAAAGGGGGTATATACAGCCACCTAAATCCTTGCATACTATGCTACAATTCAGCTGTGGTAAATTTAGGTGGTTTTTTTTTTTTTTAACTTTATAGGATAATACTTTTTCTGCTGTCCAAAACTCTTTGCCCTAAAGGAAGCACACCCTAAAGAATATTTCACATAAAATGATCTAAAAACCAATCAATGGAAAGAGCCTGAAGTTCATGTAACATCAGAGTAAGGTTATGCTTGTGTTCTTGCAGAAAATGAACAAAGTCGTAAAAGGTGTCTGTTTCAATGCATCCAACCAGAAAATCATCCCAGAGACCAGCAGACAAATGAAGAAGCATCTGAATGTAGATAACAAACTCATCTAGAGATCTTTCAGGAAGATGAAGCCAATGCATCGAAGAGACATCAAGACTTTCACTGTTCAAGCCAAGATCTTGGGGGAACAATGAGGACACAATAAGATAGTTTTCCCCTTTCCTTGCTCCTCTACTAACTATTCTTATAATTCTCTATTGCATGCCTGTGTTCTTTAGACTAAGGATGAAGGTGATCATTCAACATTGGCGCCTATTACATCTATTATTTTCTCTTTGGAAAATTAAAATGGTAGGGATGCAGGAGACATGTTGATACTTGTGTTCACAGATAAGCACTAGAGAAACCAGGAATATTAAATACATAGGATTATCTCTTCACATGAAGATATATATTACCTTCTTTCCACCTAGAAAGCCAGGAAAGGAGATGATTAATAGCCTGGTGACCTCTGTGCTATCTGTATGTTCAGGGTACACAAGCTTCACCAGACTCTTATCCTGAGCCTGTTTATCTCAGTCAATATATAACACTGTCCTTCCCCATAGCTTTAGTATGACCTTTGTTTACCTTGAATCTAGTCCTTAGTTAATGTATAGAACATATCTTTTTTTTATTAATTTATTCTTGTTGCATCTCAATGTTTATCCCATCCCTTGTATCCTCCCATTCTTCCCTCTAGAACATATCTTTATGGAAGATGTCACTTGGACTTTACAATAGTTTTGATGTAATAATGTCTTAAGCTTTATTATGCACATGATATTGAGTTAATAATCACTAGAAAACTTTTTTTTTCAAATTGTGTTGTATTTCACATGCCAGAAATAAGCTACCCAATGTCAGACTCTCAAAGTTTGGACCAACATTGACTAGTGAATATTGTTGAAGCAGAGTGTCTTACCTCATCCATATTGACATTCTGCTGAAACTGGTGATTGCACAGACCCAAAACAATTTCCTTCCATCCTTCTTCTCCCTCAAATTTCTCCTTTTCCCTCTCATTTCTCCAATTTACTCTCCATTTACAGCCTCTTGCTCTTTAAGAGGATGTGGGTTGTTTAGTTTCTAGCACCAACATGGTAGTCCATAACCATCTATAACTACAGTTTTTGAGTCTTGACTGTAATTCTTCTTCCAGCCTCTGTGGGCATTGATCACACACAGATGTGATACATACATATATTAAGGCAAACACTCCTACACATAAATTAAAAATATTTTGTCTGAAATTGTATTGAAAAGCAAAAGTAGGATATAAAGTTATTATTGTTCTCTTTGTGTGTGTGTTTTTATTGAAACATAAAACATTCAGACCACAAGTTGCCCTCTCTCTACTCCTCCCAGTTCTCTCCATCCTGCTTTCCCCCACATCTACTTCGACTCTGTTTCCTCTTCAAAAAAAAAAAAAGCAGGACTCCAAGATACAACAGCCAAACACAGTAAAACAAGATATTATAAGACAAGGCAGAAGCTCTCATGTTGAGGCTGGACAAGACAACCCAATAGAAGGAAAAGAGTCCTAAGAGCAGGCAAAAGAGTGAGAGACACACCTGATCCCACTGTTAGGAGTCCCACAAAAACACCAAGCTTATGTAATCTATGCATAGTGGACCTTGTACAGACCCAAGTAGGCCCCATGCTTACTACTTCAGACTCTGTGAGTTCATTTGAGCCCTGCTTAGTGTATTCAGTGGGCCATGTTCTTATGGTGCCTTTCATCCACTTTGACTACTACATACAGTCTTTCCTCCCCATCTTTGGTAGGATTCCTAGATTTCTGAATTGGAGACCTCCAATTTAGACTCCCAGTGCCAAATGTCTGGCTGTGGGTCTCTGCATACACCTGCTCCCATCGGTTGCAAGTAGAAGCCTCTGTGATGATGGCTAGACAAGCCACAGATCCATGAGTATAGTATAAAAGCACTAGAAATTATTTCATTGATTTATTTTTTAGCCAGTTGTGCTTGGTTCTACCCTAGGTCTCTGGGCCATCCAGGCAGTGTAAAGAATAGGCTCCCCACTCATGGATTTGTTCTGTAGACAGTGTCCTTGGTTTTACAGAAGACTTTCAGCTTCATGAGGTACTATTTATTAATTATTGAACTTAGAACCTCAGCTATTGGCATTCTATTCAGGAAGTTGTCTCCTATGTCAATGAGCTCAAGGCTCTTTCCCACTTTTCCTTCTAACAGATTTAGAGTATCTGGTTTTATGTTGAGGTATTTAATCCACTTGGACTTTATTTTTGTGCTGGGAGATAAATAAGTACCTATATGCATTTTTTTACACATAGACATCCAGTTAGACCAGCACCATTTGTTGAAGTTGCTATCTTTTTCCCCCATTGTATGGTTTTGGCTTCTTTGTAAAGAATCAAGTGTCCATATGTGTGGGCGTTTTCTTTCTGGGTCTTTGATTCAATTTCATTGATCTACATGTCTATTTTTATGCCTGTACCATGCAGTTTTTATTACTGTTGCTCTATTGTATGGCTTGAGGTCATGGATAGAGATACTTCAAGAAGATATTTTACCATATAGGATTGTCTTTGTTATTCTGTTTTTTTGTTTGTTTCTTTCTTTTGTTTTGTTTTTCCCAATATGTAGTTAAAATTGTTCTTTCAAGGTCTCTACGAATTGTGTTGGAATTTTTGATAGGAATTGCATTAAATCTGTATGTTGCTTTTGGTAAGATTGCTAGTTTAACTATGTTGATCCTACTGAAAAATGATCATGGAGGGGAGAGAAGCTCCATAAGGAGACCAATGGAGCCAAAAAAATCCAGGCAAGGGCTAGGCCGTGCTGCAGAGTCTGATGAAGCAACCCAGGACCCTGCATGGTAAGGACGTAGACACCTGATCAGATGTAGTAGACAGGCAGCACAGTCTCTTTGTGGCTCCCATGATATGGGGAATCAGGGCTGCTTCTGACATGGATGGTGGTGACCATCTGTTGATCACTTCCCCCTGGCGGGGTGGCCTGGGCAGGCCACAGAGGAAGAGGATACAAGAAGTCCAGATGGGACTCGATAGGCTGAGGTCAGATGGTAGGGGAGGACTAGGGGAGGAGGGAAAGGGGGAGGAGGGAGCAGGCATGGCACTGGGAGGTGGGGAGGAAGAGGTTTACAATCTGGATACAAAATGAACCAATTAAAAATAAAAAATCAAATAATTAAAAAAGAGAATTATCTCACAAAAGAGAGAGACTTTTGGAAATGTAGAACAGAGTAATATATAACAGATTTTGGCATTCTTTGCTTGTGTTAGCTGTATGAGGAGTTTATAAACTGTGAGACTGCAGTCAAAAGAAAGATAATGTACTCTGTAGGTGAGCCTATAATTTCAGGACAGGAAAGTGTTAAGTTGAGAAAGTTGCTAATGAGGAAGGAGAGGGCAGATCATAGAGTCATAAAATATACTGAAGCTCCTAAGAAGAGAAAAGAGATATGAGAATGCAAGCAAAAAGTGTGGATCAGTGATTAGAATAGAAGTAGGCAGAGAAGCAGTCAGGGACAGGTGGAGAGGGGAAAGAGGATTCTTGTGCCTATAAAATTGTAAAGATTGGCATTTTGTTTGTTTTTGGTGGGAGTATAAGTTTTTTTTCTTTGACTTTTCAAAGTAGGGCTTCTCTGTGTAATCCTGGCTGTCCTGGCTGTCCTCAAACTTGCTCTGTAGACCAGGATGATCTCAAAATCACATAGATCTGTTTTCCTCTGCCTTCCAAGTGCTTGAAGTAAAGACATATGCCCTCACACCCTGCCAATTTTTTAGTATTGGGATGCATCAGTAATGTGGAACTTGTGTTAAAGTTTTTGTTGGTGTGGATTGGATAGATTCCCTTTGCTAATGGTGGCCAGGAACCAATGCCAAAAGCTGAAGTCATCCCTTGGCTTTTAAGTACCTAAGGAGAACTCTGTGAGGGAGGGATCACCCAATCTCCAACAACAAAAGTAGGACACAGTGGGTTTGAGGAGAAATCCAGGACCTCCAGAAAGGATTTTTGGATAGCAAAAGAACAGCAGAAGTAAAAAACAAAACAAAAACAAACAACAACAAAAGCCAACCAATAAACAAACAAACAAACAAATAACCTGCCAACCAAACCAAACTGAACAAAATGTGGCTAACAGCTTTACAAGGGAGCCTGCCACACTGTGGCTACTGAAGTGCATCGTGTGGCATGTTTTCCCCACACTCAAAAGACAAAACAGAGATGCCAGACACCCAACTGTCATCACCTGACATCTTGGAGAATGGTCAGGAGAGGTAGTAAGGGAAAACTCACCAGTCACCTGTGCTTGGATGAAGTGACCAGGCAACAGCTTGTCTGGGAAGCCTGAGAACTGGATTGGAGGCAGGCATGTAGATCTGTCCAAGTATTGATCTGACTCATTGTAGCAATGTAAGGGAGGACAGCCTCCTTGGAGTTAGTACAAGACATACTCAGACTCCAAATTCTCATCACAATGGCAATTTATTACCCTAGAGAAGCAAGCAGTGGGGGTGAAGAGGTGGGGACTGGGGGAGAATTCAAATGCAGACAGCAAGAAACAACAATAACAAGTGTACTTTGCAGGAATGAGCTTTTAAGGAAAAAAGGGGTGAGTCCATACTCTGGTGAGTTGGTGAATCCTGATTGAACATATTAGCCTAATAATTAATTTTGATTGTTGGACTTTGGTATTTTGTCTCAACATGAGTCAGTGGCCAAATAAGGGACTAGACTTTGGGGGGCTAGATTTAGTTATTAAGATACCAGAAAAACTAAAATTGGATTTCAGGGTCATGGAGCAAAGGTTAAGAAACAGACCTACTGGAGAAAATCTGGCCAGCTGCAGGGAAGAACCAGCAACCAGTGTTATTGCATTTCTTTCCCCAAAAGGAGATAAGGTTGCTAAGAAACTGGCCCAGAGAAAGAGAGAGAGACAGAGACAGAGACAGAGACAGAGACAGAGAGGCAGAGACAGAGAGAGCTCAAAGAAAACAAGAACCATTTGTGATTTCGGTGCTCTCTCACAACCAATCATTTAAAGCACAGTACTCCTTTCATATCTCAGCCAAGAGGCACTTGCCAGGCTGGAACTCCCCTGCTTTGGGCACACTGGGAGGGACAGGAACCTATGCATTTACCCTAAGCTCAGAGTTAAGTGCTCTTTGCAGATACCACTGAGTTAGTTAGTGATCATCAGAGCCCTGCTCAAGTCAAAACTTAATGTTCCTCTTGTGTTTGCATTGGTATCAAGTCCTGGTGGTCTATTTGGGGGTCTTGTGATCTGGGAACAACATAGTGAAATCTGCTGTTTCTTGGGAGGAGTAGAAGAGTAGAAGGCAACACCTGTCACCACCATGTTTGCCATGCTTTAGCCTGTTAGACCTTCACACTGTCTGAATTTCACTGAGACCTCCAGGAAATGTTAATGCCACCATCTGAGAATAAACTACTACCGCAACTGAAGCCAAATTTAAAGGAAACCTTAATTAAATACTGGCTAGAGCAATGGACTCTGGACAGGTCTATTCCAAGGGTCCCAGAAAATGTTTAGAAATCACATTTTGAAGGGGCTTATTAAGGCACACCCTTAAGGCCACATATTTCCCACCATGTCTAATCAGGGACAAGCATATATCCTGATGTGTTTCCTGCCCACATGTTTCCCATCTACATGTACAAAAGCACATCCAATGCACTTGAGTCAAACAAATTTGTTTAGGGGAGGAAAAACACACAGTTTGTTATACTCCAGGGTTTTAGGAAGTATCTGTCCTTGGGCCAGGGTCTTACAGGTTAGAAGCATTTTTGTTTTGTGAATATCTTTGCCATAGTAAACTTAAAACATAACTTTGGTTCTCACAATAACCCTAGCATTCAGTGCTTCATTCTTTGGAATGCCAATCACCCCATTTCCAGACTGTTTGGAGGACTAGCTTTTATGATCTCCCCACCCATTGCCTTCTGGTATGCCTCTAGCTACTAGTTTGGCCAAATCAAAACCAGAGTATAGTCCTCAATATTTTTCCAACCATAGCTATAATATATCTCTGGGAGCTGATTTATTAGGGATAATCTTTATTTGTGTTCTTCCATACCCATTAACAGGAAATAAGCTGGCACTGAATTTTATGAATTTTTGTTAATCTGCTGTCAGGATCAGGAATGTTTCTTGTGTTCTGTGTTAAGCTCACATTTAGTACTATGTACCTAAGTCTCAAGTGTGAGAGTTTCTCAGTCATATTGGTTTTATGCTTTGAATGATGTCTCTAACACTCTAAACACAATTTGGTTTCTTGTTGTTGTGCTTTAAGAAGAATTCTTACTTCCTTTGTATCTAACAGTAATTCTTCCCTTGGTTACTGAAGTAATATCTTCTACTTCTTTTTGCCATTATAGTGATACTTGTCTTGTAAGGGAAATATCTACTTGTTTTGTCTTTTCTGCAAAAGAGGCATCTGCCCACTCCCATAGATACATAACAATGACATTTCTTTGAAGTTTCTCACCCTGCCTTTACTCATTTTCATGAATACCTAATGTGATTCACAATAAAATTTCTAAAACTGACTGTAAGCTGTTTTGTGTCTGTATCTTCTAGAGATTTATTCACTATGATAACACAGACTTAGTTTTATCCAGCTGAATGGGGCTAGAGAGAATACTTAGAATATAAGAGCAATCGCTGATCTTCCAGAGGACTGGGGTTCTATTCCTAGCACGCACATCTAACTCACAAACATCTGTAATTCCAGTCCCGTGGGATTTGTTACACTCTTCTGCCATCTGAGTGCACTGTGTACATGTGGTCCATAGATGTGTATGCAGGCCAAATACCAGTATACATACATACATGAACACAAACCTTAGCTGAGGTTTTCATGCAAGTTTGTGTGGTGTCTCTTCTCCTTTGAATCCTCTGTCCACAGGAACTCCATGCTTTAGCTCAACTAAGTGGAATCTTGAAGCTGTTTCCCTAAAAAGGTACAAGAAATTTTTTAAAACTATAATATTGTTAAATATCCAGGTTTTAATTGTACTTAACTTTTATATGTCACTTCAGACTTCCTGAAAAAAAATCAATAATCTTTAACATTGTCTTAGAATGGGTAGATACTTTAAGTTTGATTAAGATTCTATCTTTCAAAAATCAATTAAGATTATTTTTAATGGGTGTACAAACATTCCACACTCATATGAATATTCATACTCTAATTAGAGCAGGATTTTTATTATATTCTAATTATAGTCTAACTGGCTATCAAGCAGAGTAGTTAGAGGCTAACTCAAAATATTATCATTACTCTAGTAAACAAGAAGGGATAACAAGGCATGAAGCTACCTCTTGTTTGCAAGATTAGGGTAGTTTTTCACCAAATAGAAGTCTCACACATGTAAATATAGAATAAAAAATCGTGTAACATTAGAGGTATTAGATTTGGAATTTATTCCTAACATCCAAATTAGTAAAGATATCCTTATTATGCATATTTTATTATTCCTCCTGCTACAAATCTGAAACATTTTCAAGGTACTAAATGTATATTATCTATAGATGGGTCACTTTCAATGTAAGTTGTACAATACAGAGCCCTAGGTGATTAGATTAGCATGCCCTGTGCCAATGTAGTTCTCAAGTTTCCCAGATGAATTTTAATAGAGGAGGGTGACTAATACAGTAAGATGTACAACCAACCATGCCAAAAGAACAAGATTAACAGGTGAGGTTAGCAATATGAGACACAAACACTTCATAAAACAAGCAATCTTAATCGTTTTAAAAACATTCTTGGTGTTTTCTTAGAGACAAAGACTTCTAGCAGAGTCCAGTGGTAGGTTCAAAGTCCCCACCTCAAATGGCCATGCTGGTGACAATGTCCTAAACAGAAAGACTTTTGAGGGGTAAACAGGATTGTTATTAGGTTTTTAAAAAGCCTAAAGTCAGCTTCTGTTAGCCAGAAAGCACATCTAATAAGGAAGGTTCCCCTAACCTTCCCACAAAATTCAACTACAGTAGTCAAGGGCACCTAATCCCTGGTCAATACTGATAGCTAAGATATTCACCCTGATGACTGTAATATAAAATCTGCTTGTTTTTCCACCATTTCTTCTTCTTTCTGAATACCACCCCCCATCCTCACCCAATGAGATTGCCTTGGAGTGTTATTTTCCAGTAAAGCTTTCTTTCTATTCATGAAACAGACTTGTTTAGTAGTTTCTCTGCGCCATTGCTCATATGTAGATTGATCTCTAACTTGCAATTTTCCTGATTTTGACTCAATAGCACTGGAATTACAAACATGTACCATCATTCCTGGGAATTTTTTTTAAGTTAGATGAACATTACCTTATGAATTATGACAATTTAAAATCCCTTGAAGAGCAGAGAAATGTTCAGATTGTCTTAAGAAATTTTATTATAAATACATTTTAGTAATTAAAAATGGAACAAAACTAGTGACTGTGTTTCACAGTCTTTCCAAATCTTTGGAATTTGCTTCTCCACCCATCCTGCTTAGCTCTCTAGTTTGGGGAACAGTTTTAAGACATTTCAGACTCCAGGGTTGACAGAACCTTACTAGAAGTTTCTGATGAAGAGAATGACACTTGTTTCAGGACCAGGAAACACTATCAGATTTAGCTATTTGGGCACCATTTTGGCAACAGCGTATATTTTTGTGTTCAGGGTCAGAAAGCAGAAAGGTGCAAACTGATGATCTTTTTCTTTTTTATTCATTCCAGGAGCATAGCCCATGGTAGGGTTCTGCCCATATTCCAGGTAATTATCTCTACTTAGTTATGCCTTTTCAGAACTTTAACAAGGCAAACACTGAGGTTTGTCTCCTATTTTAAATTCTGTAAGGTTTATAGCTAAGATTAACTATCATATATTCACTAATTGTCAATTTGATACCCTAAAACATTATTTTTAAGTCATTTCCTCCCCTGGACCTCAAAGACTCATGGAAATCTCAAAATGCAAAATGTCTTTAATGCAAGTCTTTCAAATCTTAATAATTCTAATAATGTTTAAAATCCTAAAGTAAAAAGACTCATCAGAGACTCAAAGAAAACTTTTAACTCTGAGACTCTATAAAATTAATGCACAATGGCACAAAAGAAATATTCTCATTCAAAATGTGAGAAACTGAAGCACAGTAAAGGAAGACTATACCAGAGCAAGACTAGAGCCCATCAGGGAAAACTCTAAATCCTGTAGCTCCGTGTTAGCATCTGGGTGTCATGACAGTATCATTCATTGCTTTACTAACTTTGGAAGCCAATCCCTGCCAATACTTCCACATGGAGCACATGAGCCTCCTCTTTGGACTAATGTCTTTCCATGTATACACCTTTCCACTTGGATATTTCACAGTCCTAGCATCTCTAATATCCAGAGATGAAAATCTTTTCTGCAACTTGTGCTTCACATTCATAGCCTCATAAATTTGCCTCTTATAAAATAGTTTCTTTGTAGAGATGACAACATGGATCTTGTCTTCTTGTTTACTATAGTCTTCTACCAATATACCAAATGATGTGGATGACATTTCCAAATTATACTTCCTGCTCAAGATTTAGTGGCCTTCTACCACAGGAGTTGCCTCTGTGGCCTCTGTGGTGTCAAAACTGATGAAAAAAAATCTGCAAGTGTTGTTTCAGAGAATGGCCTCCTTTATAAGCACTATCGTTTAGTCTCTCTTCTATCAAATTAACTTGCATTTTTATAAGCTGTAGCCTTTGATGAATGATGTTTTATCCTTAATATATCTTTCCTGTCTTAGAGCAAAGTATGTGCTTTTCTTTAATTCTAATTGGGACAATTTCTTTAATAATTACAGAAAATTGACAGGAATTAATAAATACTATTCAGTAATGACTCTCACTATTGATTGTCTCAATGTCACAAATAAAAAGACACATACTAACATGTTGGATTAGAAAACAGGATTTATTGTTCTGCTACTTCCAAGAAACACACCTCACTATCAAGGAAAACCACAACTTTAGGGTAAAATAATGGAAAAAAAAAAGGTATACCAAGCAAAGGAGACAAAGGAAACAAAAAGCCATAGCTATTCTAATGTTGGACAAACTAAAATTTAAATTCAAGATAGTCAAAGGAAATAAGGGAAGACACTACATACTCATTAAAAGAAAAGTCCACAAAGATGATACATTAATTGTAACCATTTATGTACCAAACATGGAATCATCCAATTTCATAAAAAAAAAAAAACATTGTTAGTTCTAATTATATATGACTTCAATACCTCATTCCCATGAGTAGACAAGTCATACAAACAAAATTAAGTATATAAACCCTGTAGTTCATGTCAAAATCCTTCGCATTTCGTTATGTCTTCAAACTCAGATTATTCTGTCATTCTGGAAAGTTCTTGGCTCCTTTGCTTCATGGAGCTAACTGTTTATTGTGTTCCAAGGATCTTTTTAGCAGTTGTCTGATCTCTGAAAGTTGGTTTGAAAGTCTTCTGCTTGTGCTTTCATAAATCAAGTCTTCTTCCATGCCAAATAAAATAATCATATCTTTTCTTGGCAAGCACTCAGAGGATGAAACATATGAGTCAGATTCTGTTTTGCTTCTTTCATGGGTAACAGAAGCTTTTGTAATTAAGCAATACAAGGTGCAAGCTGAACAAAGGTTTCACATGTCACTTGATGCAGCCAGTCATATAAGAATTTCTCTACGAAACAGAGCAAATTATCAGGCTATCAGAAACATACATCCAGAATTTCAGGACGGAAGAGGGTTTGATGTATAGGTTTACCTGGTCTCTGTCTGGCACATCTTTCCCTGAATACAACAAAGACATCTGAAGATTATCAGAAATCCAGGTGACCCAACTGGGATTTCCTATCAGAACAGTGGAGAGTTGACTTGCAACCATCTGGATCAAGTAAGTGTCAGGATCTATTGAGATTCTGTACCTATTAGTCTATTCATGAAAGGCCTCTTCTATCATTTTGTGCTGTTTGAGTTTCTGGGAAAATTTTTGTCCTTGCAGTTCTGGGGAGGCTCCAGACCTGTGCTTGAAAACTATTGAGATCTAGAAGTTCAGAGGATGAGTTTTTTAAATCTCTGGGATTTTTTCCCTCATATTTTCCTTATACACTTTTTCTGTTGTACAAAGACTTGGCAAATAGTACTTCAATTTCTACAATGTAAGTTCAAATAAGAAGAAAAAGTATATTTATTCTTTTGCTAGTTTCTCAGTCACACAGTCATAACACTGGTCTTATCCCCATAATTTTCTTTGTATTCAGTACATCTTCTTTATTGTAGACAATATGACAAAGAGAAGCAGAGAGTAAATGAGAAATGCTGTTTTAAATATATTTTATTAATTTATAAACATAATTTATTGGGTGTCCTTGTGGTATAGTAAAACATCTTTTAGGAATATGCCCTCAACTGATACAGCTGGGTCTTGAGGTAGATATATCCCCAATTTTCTGATAAATCTCCAGATGGATTTCCAAAGAGGTGTACAACTTTGCACTCCCACCAGAAGTGGAAGAGTGTTCCCCTTGCTCCACATCCATGCCAGCACATGCTGTTTCTTGAGGGTTTTTGTTTTGTTTTGTTTTGTTTGTTTTTTTGTCTTGGCCATACTGAAGATTATAAGATAGAATCTCAGAATGGTTTTTCTTAACATCTCCCTGACAACTTGGGATATTAAGCATTTCTCTTTTTTATTTTTAATTTATTCACTTTACATCTGATTGTAGCTCCCTCCCTCCCATCCTCCTCACTCGCCCTTATCCCTCAGAAAGGAGGAGCCCCCCCC
The DNA here is from genome assembly GCF_903995435.1 of Acomys russatus. NCBI lineage: Eukaryota > Metazoa > Chordata > Mammalia > Rodentia > Muridae > Acomys > Acomys russatus. Next base: position 10,416,071 of record NC_067165.1, read on the forward strand.
CTTCCCTATCATCTGACCCAAGCCTATCAAGTGTCATCTGGACTGCCTGTATCTTGTTCTGCCAGGAGGAAGTGATCAATAAGTGGGCACCAGAGTCAATGACAGAGGTGGCCCCTACTCCACATATTATGGAACTCACAAGGAGATTGGGCTGCCTATCAACTACATCGGAGCACGGGCTTTTGGTCCTCACCATGCAAATTCCTTGGTTGGTGCTTCATCTCTGCACACACCCCCGCACACACACCAGCTCATATTTGTTGGCTCCACTAGTCTCCTTGTGGAGCTCCTGTCTTTTCCAGGTCCTTCTATCCCCCAACTCTTCATAAGACTCCCTGTAGTCCACCCCTAATTGTGGCTGCGTGTCTCAGTGTCTGCTTTGATTCCCCCACTGGGTGGAATCTTTCAGAGGACTTCTTTGGTAGGCTCTTATGCTGCTTCTTCTCCTCAACCACTTCCAGTGTTTATTTGATTTGTCCTTCTGAATGAGAATTAAGCATCCATCCTAGGGTTTTCCTTGTTATTTAGCATCTTCAGGTCTGTGCATTGAAGTGTGTTTATTCTGTGTTGTATGGCTAATATCAGCTTATAAGTAAGTATATACCATATGTACTTTTCTAAGTTTGGATTGCCTCACTCAGGATGATCTTTTCTAGTTCCATCCATTTGCTCACAAATTTCAAGCTTTCTTTGTTTTTAATAGCTGAGTAGTATTCCATTGTTTAAATGTACCACAGTTTCTTTATCCATTCCTTGCTTGAGGGATATCTAAATTGTTTCCACATTCTGACTATTATGAATAAAGCTGCTATGAATATAGTTAGGGAAATGTCTTTGTTGTATGGTGGAGCGTTTTTCGGGTATATGCCGAGGAGTAGTATAGCTGGGTCTTGTGCTAGCAGTATTCCCCATTCTCTGAGAAAGCACCAGACTGATTTCCAAAGTGTTCGTACAACTTTGCACTCCCACCAGGAATGGAGGACTGTTCCCCTTTTTTCTATACCCTTCTCAGCATGTGCTATCATTTGAATTTTTTATCTTAGCCATTCTTGTTGGGGTAAGCGGGAATCTCAGAGTTGTTTTGATTTGCATTTCCCTGATAAATAAGGACATTGAGCATTTATTTAAGAGGTTTTCTGCCATGCAATGTTCTTCTGTTGAGACTTCTCTGTTTAGCTGTGCACTCCATTTTTAGTTGAATCATTTGGTTTGGTGGTGTTCAATTTTCTGAGTTCTTTATATATTTTGGATATTAGACCTTTGTCAGGTGGAGGGTTGGTGAAGACCTTCTCCCACTCTGTAGAATGTCATTTTTTCTGTTGATAGTGTCCTTTGCCTTATGGAGTAGTTTCAGTTTCATGAGGTCTCAATTATTGTTGATCTTACAGCCCATAAAATTGGGCATGTTGTTCTCTCATTGTCATTGAATTTTATAAACACTCTAATTTCTTTCTTTATTTCTTCTCTGACACAGTTATCATTACGGAGAGATTTGTTCAGTTTCCAAGTGTGTATGGGCTTTTTGTTATTTCTGTTGTTGTTGAGGTCCAGTTTTAGTACATGTGGTCTGATTGGATAAAAGGTATTTCAATCTTCTTGTATCTGTTGAAGCTTGCTTTGTGACCTGCAATATGGTCAATTGTGGAAAAGGTTCTATGACATACTGAGAAGAAAGTATACTCTCTTGTGTTTCAGTGAAAAGTTCTGTAGATATCTGTTAGCTCCCTTTGATTCATGACATCTGTTAGTGTCATCATTTCTCAGGTTAGCTTCAGTTTCATTGACCTATCCTTGAGTGAGAAGTGGGTGTTGAAGATTCCCACTATTAATGTATGAGGATCGATGTGTGGTTTAAGCTTCATTAATGTTTCTTTTACAAATGTGGGTGCCTTTTTATTTGAGACATAGCTGTTCAGGATTGCAATGTCCTCTAGGTATATTTTCCCTTGGGGAATATGAAGTGTTCTTCCTCACCCTTTTTAATGAATTCTGGCTAAAAGTCTATCTTATTAGATATTAGAATGGCTACTCCATCTTGGTTCCTGTGTCCATTGGCTTGGAAATCCTCCTTCCAGCCCTCTACGTTCAGGTAATATCTTTGTAGCTGATATTTTGAAGAGTATTGGTATTGGCTCTTCTTTGAAGGTTGTCCCATCCCATGGGACAAATTGAACAGGGTCCATCTGCAAAAGGGGATGAGGATGAAGAGACAGATATATGAGGGATATAGAGCCAAGTCAAAGGAATCTATCTGATCAAGGCTGGCTTTATTTCAAGGAAGTGTGGGTTATATAGCAAAGACACACAGACACCTGCATGGACTCCATCCCTCCCAGGCCCTTGGGCAGGCTGAAAAGAATGCAATCCCCTGGAACAGCTCTATGCCAGAGCTCTTTTGTTTCTTTACCAACACAAACATTAGCAACTCAAATAATACAATATGTAGACAGAAGGGGCTGACAGCTAGAAGACCACAGCAGAAAGTGGGGCTTCTACTCATCTTTAGCCACGAACTGAGGCACAGTTTACATTCCCGCCAGAAGGTCTGGTACAATTCTGTGCTGAATCCACCTGGCCCTGGGCTTTTTCAGATTGGCAAACTTTTGATGACTGTGTGTACTTCTGTAGGATATTTAGGACTATTAATTTTTTTATTAATTTGTTGTATCTATCAAGAAAATTGTCCATTTCATTTATGTTTTCAATTTTTTGGCATATAGGCTTTTGAAGTCTGACCTAATGATTCTTTGGATTTCTTCACTGTCTGTCTTTATGTCTCCCTTTTCATTTCTGATTTGATATTGATTTGAATACTCCCCCTCTGACTTTTTGCTAAGGGCTTGTCTATCTTCTTGATTTTCTCAAGAACCAGCTCTTGGTTTCCTTGATTCTTTGAATTGGTTCTTTGTTTCTAATTTACTAATTTCAACCCTTAGTTTGGTGATTTCCTGTCACCTACACCTCTTTGTTGTAGTTCCTTCTTTTTGTTCTAGCTTTCAGGTGTTTTGTTAAGTTGCTAGTATGGGATCTCTCCAATTTCTTTATGAAGGCGCTTAGTGCTTTAATCTTTCCTCTTACCACTGATTGCATTGTGTTTCCTAACCTTGGGTATGTTGTGCCTTTATTTTCAATGAATTCTGGAAAGTCTTTAGTTATATCTCTGTAAAAGTATCTTTTATTCTCCTGGCGTAATTGTTGTCTGGGAGGTTTAATGCCTCCTTCTGTTAGTCTTGTCTTAGTCCTGGAAACTTCTTGCTCCTGTATAATCTAACGTAGGCCTAGAATGTTTTCAGCCTCTGAGACTGTAAGATTCCAGGTGGCCTGAGCTCAACCATCATAACAGTAACATTGTTAGCTAAGCAATGTAAGATTCCAGGTGGCTTGGGCCTAGCCATCATAACAATAGTGTTGTTAGCTGAGCAAAGCAAGTTAAGAAGTGCAGGCCAATAACAAGGGCAAACCTAGCAACCGTAAACTGAAAAGAACAAGTTAAAAATTCTCCACTAGCCTCCATCTCAACCCTTCCCCCAGAATTTACTTCCCCCATCTCACCTTACTTGGAATTTACTACCTCAGACCCCCATTCACTGAAAAGGTCTGCTATTGATAGCCTATCACTTGTTAACTAACCATTGTTGCTAAGTTCGGCTTCTGTATATGGTATATTATTCCCCAACTCTTGCAGAACAGGGCCTACCATCTCCTCGGAGCTTGGTTGGCCACGTACTATGGTGCCTCACATTTGACCATGTCCCCTGGAGGGGGAGACCTGGTGGCACTCAGGGAAGGACAGCAGGTAGCCAAGAAGAGACTTGATACCCTATGAGAATATATAGGGGGAGGTGATCCCCCTCAGGAACAGTCATAGGGGAGGGGAATAATGGGAAAATGGGGGGGAGGAATGGGAGGATACAAGGGATGGGATAAACATTGAGATGTAACAAGAATAAATTAATAAAAAAAAAAAGAAAAAAAATTTTTTGCTTTTGCATCAACTCTGGACTCTGTCTCTCATCGGGTTCCAGGAATAGACTCTAGAGATCTGAGTCTAGCAAGACTAACTGCTTAATAAGCTCACCCATACTTGCTCCTACTGAGCTCTGGGCTGTCTCCTTTGACTCAGCTGTTCTGGCTCAAATTCTTCTCCAAGATGACTTCTTTAATCTGGCCTCTGTCTTGTCCCAGAATTACTCTGCTTGGCCTCAAATTAACACAGCAATCTGCTCTAATCTTCTGGTTTCTCCTCATTTTCTGCCTCATTCCATCTTTACCTGAGGACTTTCTCTGCCATCCATCTCTCTATTACTGTCCTGGTAAAACTGCCTCCTGTTTCTGAAGAACTGCCTCTTAAGTAACTTCCCTTTCTACTCTTTTCTCATGAGACTTGGCTGTATCCTATTCTGACAAATTTCTGATTTGTCACTTTTTCTGCCACTCAATTGGACATCACTTTCAAACATGGGTGCCTCCTTCTACAAATTAAATTTACCTTTGTTTTGGATTAGAGGCATTTATCACCATGCCTGGATCAAAGCTTTTCTCTACTGGGTACTTGCTCTGTACCAGGCTGGAGTTGAATTCAGATATTTTCCTCTGACTCTTGGATTAAAGGCATGTTTGTATTCCGGCTGCATCTCTCATAAAACACTCCTAGAAGATCTCTGGATATGATTTCTGTCCAGCCAGATCACATAGACCAGAAGGTCTTTGGATATGATCTCTAGCCAGAACACCCTGTTCTGAATTCACAATCTTCTGCAGTTCTTTATTTCCTCCTTGACCCTGTGAGCATTGAATATAGAGTTATTATGTTTCCATGAGTTTTTAGGTTTTCTGCTGTTTCTGTTGTTCTTACGTCCAGTCTTAATATGTGATATTGATGGGATAACCATTGAGATGTAACAAGAATAAATTAATAAAAAAATTTTAAAACAGAAATTAAAAATACAATATGTTATTTCAAATTTCTAATATCTGTTGAGGCTTGTTTGTGACTATGTGGTTAATTTTGGAAAAGATTCTATGAGAGGCTGAGAAGAAGGTATATTCTTTTACGTTTGGCTGGAATGTGCTCTAGATATACGGTTCGGTCCATTTGATTCATAACATTGATTATTTTCATTATTTCTGTTTAGTTTCTGTCTCAATGACTTGTTCACCAGTGACAGAGGGGTGTTGAGGTCTTCTACTATTAATGTGTGGGTTTCTTCAATTTGTGATTTAAGTTTTAGTAATGGTTCCATTACAAATGTGGGTACTCTTACATTTGGGACATATATGTTCAGAATTGGGAAATCATCTTGTTGGATATTTCCTTTGATGACTGTGAAGTGTCTTTTCCTATCTCTTTTGACTAATGTTACTTGAAAGTCTATTTAATTAGATATTAGATCCGCTACTCCAGCTTGCTCTTCTTGGGTCTGTTTGCTTGGAAAACCTCATTTCCAGCCTTTTACTCTGAGTTAACGACTATCTTTTTCCAGTCTATTTCTTTTTTTTTTTTTTTTTTTTTTTTTTTTTTTTTTTTTTTTTTTTTTTTTTTTTTTTTTTTTTTTTTTTTTTTTTTTTTTTTTTTTGGTTTTTCGAGACAGGGTTTCTCTGTGTAGCCTTGGCCATCCTGGACTCAATTTATAGACCAGGCTGGCCTCGAACTCACAGCAATCTGCCTGCCTCTGCCTCCCGAGTGCTGGGATTAAAGGCGTGCACCACCATGCCCAACTCAGAGTCTATTTCTTACATGCAGCATAATGATGGATTTTGTTTTTACAATCATTCCATTAGCCAGTGTCTTTTAATTGGGAAATTGAATCCATTGATATTGAGATATTAATGACCCATGATTGTTAATTCCTATTATTTTGATGTTGGTGGTGGTGGTGTGTGTGTGTGTGTGTGTGTGTGTGTGTGTGTGTGTGTGTGTGTGTGTGTGTGTGTTTCCCTTTGCCTTTTGTTGCTGTGGAATTATTTATTTCCTGTGTTTTCTTGGATGCATTTACCTTCCTTGGGTTGGAGTTTTTCTTCTGTGGTGAGTGAGAGTTTTGCTATATATAGTACTCTAGGTTGGCATACGTGGTATCATAGAGGCTGCAGACCTCAGGTAATGCAAGCTGATTTGTAGGCCAGAAAATGGAGTATTCATAAGAAGGTGCAGTTTACTTCCATTGGGAGTGTTTTATGGGGACTGGTAGGCAGGAGCTAGGGAGGCAAATCTTGCCTGGTGATCCCTGATGGCCCCAGGCCTCAGGAAATGCAGGTAAGTCTGTGATCTGGGACATGAAGTAGGCAGGGAGGGAGGACATAGCTCACTGATGTTGACTTTGTCCAGAGTCACCCAGCATCGGGGTGGGTGATCTTGTCCAGAGTCACCCAGCTGGTATGTAGAGGTCGCACTTGTCTGTCCCAGGTGGCTTCAGATATTTGGGATGGAGTCTGAGCTATGGCAAATGTTTTTTAATAAAACATAATCACATAATTTTCTCATTCCCCTTTCCTCCTTCTAATCCTTCCTATGTCCCACTCTTACTCCCTCTCAATCAATGACCTCTTTTTTATTATTATGTATATATGTATATATATGCATAGATCTAAAAATATAATATGTGATGTCCATTTAGTGTTGCTCGCATATATGTAATTTGAGGGCTGACCACTTGATATTGCAGAGCCAACTTGGAAGCTCATTCCAAAGAAGATGAATTCTTCTTTCTCAGTAGTCATTAGTTGCCTGTAGTTCTCTGTCTAGAGCTGGGTCCGTGTGAGATTCCCTCTTCTGCAGCAGCATGTCTCTTGGTGTTATTATTGTTCTGCTTTTGTTTAGACAACCATATTTTTATGATATCAATGGCACAGCTTCTCTGTCTTTTCTGGGAGCCACAATTTTACAGCAGATCCTCTGCCTCTTATAATATTTCCACTCCCTCTTCTACAACGTTCTCTGAGCCTTATATAGAGAGGCTATGTGCTAAATGTATCTATTGGGGCTGGGCACCCCATGATCAGTTGTTCTATTTGTTTGGTTGTGGTTTTCCTTAATGGTGTATCACTATATCAAAGAAACCCTTCTTTAATGAATAGTCAGAACTACCTTATCTATAGGTATAGGAATACATATTTATAATACAGTTAAAAATTATGCTGGTTTGGTAAACTTGGAGTAGTAGGTTATTCTCTAAGACCCATGACCTCACTAGCCCTGGGCAGTTGGCTCTATTTCCAGTACCAGGTATGACTTTCCTCTTGGGTAGTGTGCTTAAATCTAATTAGTGAGCTGTTGATTACTGCCAAGATACGAGTGCCACTATTGTCCATTTTGAAATATTTTCCATGACAGTCATGATTATAGTTTATTAATAGTATGGCTGGAGAGAAGTATTGGTTGTTTTCTCCTTTGGCAGCTTGCATAGCATCTTCTGGCAACTCCCAAGGTTAGTCCATAGGGAGGAAGCATTCAAGTTAGATCAGCTCAAGTCTTCTGAATCATGTATTCAAAGTACATGATATCTCCAGCAATAGGGACTTACCTTCAACTCCTGGACGACGACAACCAAGGAAAACAGCAACACCCTATACTGCTTTGGGCGTCTTTTAGATTTTCCTGACTAACAACAACTCAAAATGAGGTTTCTCATACCTGGTGCTGGGGTTTTGTCAGAATCCCTATGGCTCTTTGGGAAAGCATTGGTAACTCATGTGGCATATCTTTTTTTAAGGTGTGTGTGTGTGTGTGTGTGTGTGTGTGTGTGTGTGTGCAAGTATATTATTTTTAAATTTAGAAAAACATAAAATAGTATGATTCCTTGAGTTTTTTCAAACATTTTTAATGTTATTTATATTTCCTTTCCCACTTTTCTTTATTGACCAGTCTCTCCCTTCTCTATTTAAGATTGCCCTTACCTTCTCTGAGGTCTCAACTTAACCCAGAAGCAGAAAGACTTAAATGGTATATACTCACTCACATCTGCATACTAGCCCAAGGGGCATGTCCCACGAAAATTTCACTTACCAGGAAACTGGGACAGAGGGGAGGACATCCTACTGGGACTCTAGATGAGAGAAGCATGGGAGAATAGCAAAGTAGAAGGATCCAGAGGGTCCTAGAAACCTACAAGTAGAACATTATGATAGGCAGATTTGGGCCCAGGCGTCCCGCTCAAACTAAGGCACCAGCCAAGGACAATACAGGTGGTAAACTTTAAACCCCTACCCAGATCTAGCCAACGGTCAGAACATTCTCCACAGTTGAGTGGAGAGTGTGATATGATTTTCTCACATACTCTGGTGCCTCACATTTGACCATGTCCCCTGGAGGGGGAGACCTGGTGGCACTCAGAGGAAGGACAGCAGGTTGCCAAGAAGAGACTTGATACCCTATGAGCATATACAGGGGGAGGTAATCCCCCTCAAGAACAGTCATAGGGGAGGGGAATAATGAGAAAATGGGGGGGGGGAGAATGGGAGGATACAAGGGATAGGATAAACATTGAAATGTAAACAAGAATAAATTAATAAAAAATAAAAAATTTAAAAAATATCTTACCTAGAAATCTCAACAATTCTTGTCATGATTAAAAGCACAATTTATTTACCCAATTACTTATCCTAGAAACTTACCTGTGACATGATTATCTATAATTCTGACTTTACCTTGGATTTTTATATTCCAGGAATCAAACCAGTGAGTGATGAAGCTTTATGTTATGTTTGTTTTAGCTTGCCATGCTCCATTCCTATCTCTGTCCTTTCCATTTCATTTAAAGTCATATTTCTACTTTAAATATATAGATGTGGACATACAGTGGCACACAGCAGATATCTTTCATCAGTATCCACAGATAGCAGTTTTAGGCACCTGAAATTCATCACTCTTTTATCTAATCACTTTCATTTAGTTAACCTAGTCCTACAAAATATACATCCTATTACTTTTGCAGAGAAGTAAACTGAGGCACAAAAGTTCTATAAATAAGCAAAATTCACACAGTAGTAAACAATAGAACTTCAGTGGAAACCTGGTCACAGTGACACCCCAACACATACCATTTCGTTTAACTGCTACTAAATGAACATACAAACTTGCCTTGAAAACAAATACTTTGTAATTCTTGAGGGTTTTGTAGTGTGTATACCTAACAGTACTCATCCACACTATTCCAACCACTCTAGTCATTACGATACCACTAATTCTAATAACAAATGCAACAATGAAGAAACTATCACCCTACAGGTGAAAACCTGGAGCGATAGAGTTCTAGTAGCTTGCCTGTGTCTATTCAGATAAATAACAGCTTTATAAATTTCCTCTACTTCACTTTTCAGTTTTACTATATTTTTCTCAACTTCACATTGCTCAAGAGAATTCTGCGTATGGCATGAGATGTGCGTCCTCACTGCCTTTATGATTTATATGACTGCCAGCTCATTGCTCAAAGTATAGGTATAACATTTTAGTAATGCGAGAATCTAAATCAGTCCAGGATTACTACTAAATCTACCCTTGTAAGCAAGGTACTATCTTATTTTTATATTGCTGTCACTATTTATCTTTTTGTTTTTATGTAATATCAGTACCTGGTAACTACTTCTAGAGACTAGAAACAGACAACTACTTTATCTCTTTCCAGGGATACATATGAAATAGAATTTATTGAAGTCCTTTATATTTAACTGAGAAATGTAGTTTCATCTTCCCCTTGACTGAAGAGTAAGGACCATAAACAGGTCTCTAATTAGAAGTTCTAAATTAACAGAAAATTCAGTGGAATTCTTACAGTGCCATGGAAGAAAATTATTTCCTCATATAAAGTGGTTATTTAATCTCTACCATATAAAGAGGATACATGTCTTTAATTTTTTCTATGTGGCTATTAATAAACATGTCAAATAAATCCACTAATGAAGGTTTCCAAAATCTGGAGCTGCTCTCCATTTCCAACAACTTTGGAGAAGAAAGTAGCCTAATAAAATTTGCAAAATCAAAAGGTAATATTGAGCCAAACCTTGAATAAGACAATACTGTACAAATAAATACATTACTGTAAAGATATACTCATTTATTGAGCATTCTTATCATAAAAGCCAGATTTGCCAATAAAATTTTCAATTTTTTATTTGCCTTGAATGAAAAGATGATGGCAACGTTAACAGAAGACAGTTGTTTTAGAGAAATGTAGATTATATGATTTCTGCAACTTCATATTTATGTTTTCACTGATTATGAATTTGTTGTCTTATTGCAGGTATAATGGATACTTCAAGACTACTTGTTTACAGACTCTTTGTTGTCACCTGCCTTCTTCATATGGTAACACTGAGGGCAGGTATAAATCTCTCACTTCCACTCATGAGCATTATCACTCTTAAGTTTGCCAAAACTGAAAGTGTTATAGGCTCTTTTGCCAACTTGATGAAATCTAGACTTACCTGGGAGACAAGCCTCTAGGCACGCACATAGGAGATCATCAGAAATAGGGTGACCTGAGGTGAGAAGACCCATCTACTGTGCTTGGCACAATTTCCTAAGATTAGATTCTGGACTGTATGAAAAGAAGAAAGTGAGCTGAGCATAAGCACTCATTTCTCTCTGCTTCCTGGTTGTGGATACAATGTAAAAGCCAGCATGTGGATCAATGGAATAGAATATAAAGATAGAATCTCACAACTAAAGACATGTGACGTTTTACAAAGATGGAGAAAATAGAGCTTTTCAAAAATTGGTGCCCAGGAAACAAATATACAAGTGTAAAATGTTAAAACTATAGCCCATTTATTGTCTTGTATAAAAATATAGAAAATATTTTAATTTAAGACTTGACACCCAGAAACAGAGGGAGAATATGGACTACATTTTGAGATACAAGCATAGGCAAGGACTTTGTAAATAGAATGTCAAACATTCAGGAAACAATGCTCAAAATAGACAAATGGGATTGCATGAAATTAAAATGGTCTGTACTATGAAAATCACTTTTATTCACCTGAAACAATTGTCATCTCAGAGGCTTACTGGTGAATAAGCTCATCCCTTCTAGCTTTTTCTGAACTCTGTCTAGCTGATTCAACTGAGCTGTTTTGGCCAATGCTCCTCTCCAAGGTGACTGATTCAAAAATCATCTTCTCCCTGTTTCCCATTGAATTTCTCAGCTTGGCCTCAAACTAACTCTGCATACTGTTCTTATGTTCTGGCTCCTTATTCTCTGGCTTCAACTGTGTCTAGCCTGTCTGCAAAACTGCCTCTGAACTCAACTCAACCAAACTCAACTGAATTGCCCTCATTCCACACCCCACACCTCTGAAATGACTTCCACCTTACTCAACTGTACTAACTAAATAAAACTCACAGATCTGCATGTCTCAGTCTCCTGAACTCTGGAATTAAAGAACATAGGTTTTTCTTTATCTGTAACTTGCTCTATACCAGGTTATCATTGAATTCAGAGATCTGCTTTCCTGTGTCTCCTGAGATTAAGCTTGTTTCCATATTCCCACTGATCACACAGACCAGATGTGATCCCTTGCCAGAGTAGCCATATTGCCTGATTAAAATTTCTCTATACTGTACAAGAAAAAAAACAATTATTTGAATGAATGACAAACACTATAAAATAAAAATCTATGCTAACTCTACATCTGAGAGAAGACTAATATATAGAATACAGAAAGAAGTCACAAAACTAAATACCAAAATATCGAACATTCCATTCAATAAACCAGCTAATGAAATAGAGACTTCTTAAAGACAAAGTATAAATTGCTAATAAACATATTTAAAAATTCAACATGATTATTTATAAGAGAAAAGCAAATTAAAACTACATTATTATTTCATCTGTCATGGTTAGAATGACAATCATTAAGAAAATAAATGAATGCTGAAAAAGTGTGTTATACACTACTGGTCAGAATCTAAATTAGATTAGCCGCCATTGATATCAATATATAAGATTTCAAGACCCTAAAGTTTACCAACCATATTGTCCAGCTATATCTTGATGGATTCTGAGCCAACATATCACACTGTTACTTGTACATCCATATTTATTGCAGCACTATCCATAGCAGCTATGGAGTTCACCTTTGTGTCCGTCAATAGAGAAATACATTAATAAAATAATATTCAACATATAGTAGAGCAAAATGTCATTAGAAGAAAAATGGATTCAATACATTAATGGAGACTAATACATTAAGCAAATTTGTTCAGACAATGAAAGACAAATACATAGTTTTTGGACCATACGATACACCTGACCATGAGAGCACCCGGTTTTTAGAGCAGTAAAACAAGAAAAAATATTCTGAACCATTGGGAATTGGCCTCTTTATTGATACCTGATGGACAGCAATCAGACCATAAGGCACAACCTAATTTTCCCCCACTTTGGAAGAGAAAAAGTATGTCTTATGGTCTGAAAATTTTAGTAGTGTATGTCTTCTTTAATTTGTGAGTCCTCTATTGTAGATAGAAATAGAAAGGCATGTTTGAATACGTGGTAAGAAAGTAGAAGTCAAACAAGGGAAGAAAGAAAACAACAGAAAAAAAGGGAGATAAAAGTATTAATGGCTTATAGGCAAGTGGACTTAATGAAAGTACATTATAAAAAAAAAAAAAAAAAAAAAAAAAAGAAAGTACATTATATGGTTGTAGGAGAATTTCCCTAAGATACCACTACTTAAATACAATGGATATACATGGATAAAAACTACAAAAATGAAACCACACTACAGTAAGTTTTAAACTGAGTCACTGGGTAGATCAGAGTAGGGGTTTGATGTTTAGTATTGTATTGTCCTTGGTTAGTACAATAGTTTGAGCAGACCCCTCCCCCGGGACCCAATCCATCCATCACAATGTTCTTCTTGTAGGTTTCTAGGACCCTCTGGGTCCTTCTATTTCCCCATATCTTATATTTCTCTTACCTAGAGTTTTAGTAGGTTGTCCTCAGATCTATCCCAATCTCCTGGTGAGTGAAGACTTTCGTGGGATGTGCCTTTTGGGCTAGTGCCCAATTATAAGTGAGTATATACCATGTGAGTCTGCTTTTGGGTTAACTCACTCGTTATGATGATTTCTAGTCCCATCCATTTGTCCACAAATTTCAGGATTTCCTTTTTTTTTTTAATAGCTGAGAAGAGTGGGCACTGACTTTGACATGAACTCTGGTGCTCCATATTTACCTACTTCCCTATGGTGAGGAGGTCTGATGGCACTCAAAGAAAGAATAAGCAAGCTACCAAGATGAGACTTGATAGCCTATGACCATATAGTGGGGGAGGAGGTCATAGACCTAAAGGAGGGGAATAAGGTGAAACCAAGAGAGAGGGAGGAATGGGATAGCAATTGAGTTGTACTATGAATAAATTAATAAAATTAAAATTAAATTAAAAAATAAACTGAGTCACTTATGTATTTTTCTACTATAAGGCCCTGGATTCCCTAATTTGCTTTGGAGTGGTTCCAATTAGAGGGTTGTCAATCTTGGTGGTTTCTTGCTCATACTTAATCCATTTTTGGATGATGATCCTCTGTGCCTCTGCAAATCTTAGGGTTTCCTATTTTGCAAGTGCCAGTAATTTGTTTTGTGCCATTGCCACCTGATGGTTTTTACTTTGTTCCAGTGTTCAGACCCTAAAATTTTTTTAATATATTTCATTAATTTATTCATATTACATCTCAATTGTTAGCCCATTCCTTGCATCCTCCCATTCCTCCCTCCCTCACATTTCTCCCTTACTTCCCTCCCTTATGTATGTGACTGAGGAGCACCCTGTCCACCTGTATATGCTCATAGGGTATCAAGTCTCTTCTTGGTAGCCTACTATCCTTCCTCTGAGTGCCACCAGACATCCCCATCCAGGGAACATGGTCAAATATTGGGCACCAAAATTCATGTGAAAGTCTGCCCCCACTCTCTACTCAACTGTGGAGAATGTCCTGTCCATTGGCTAGATCTGAATAGGGGTTCGAAGTATACTGCATGTATTGTCCTTGGCTGGTGCAATAGTTTAAGCAGGACTCCTGGGCCCAGATCAGCCCATCATAATGTTCTACTTGTAGGTTTCTAGGACCTTCTGGATCCTTCTATTTCCCCATTCTCCCTTGCTTCTCTCACCTAGAGTCCCAATAGGAAGTCTTCCCCTCTGTCCCACTTTCCTGATAAGTGAAGACTTTCATGGGACATGCCCCTTAGGCTAGTGTCCAGATATAAGTGAGTATATACCGTGTCAGTCTTTCTGCTTCTGAGTTAACTCACTTGCCCCAGACCACCGAGGGAGCTTCTAGCCATGGAGAGTAAGGGTCCTAGGATATCAGGTGGGGATGGATTCGGCACAACAGACAGACATGAGCACAAGGGAGGTTCAATGCTAATGCCAAAATCTTTACTTGAGCTCAGTGGTTTATACAGTCATGACAGGAACTTCTGCTAGCTACAAACCACAGTTTAAGAGATACAGATCAGGTTGCAAAGTGCAAATTACAGCAATAATCAGAAACTAAAAGTACAACAAGGTCCTCTGGCTATGCACAAGGGCCAGAGACAGACTGTGGTTAATCACCTCAGAAGGTGGCATGAGCTTTTCTTAGAATTTGCAGTCAGCTAGGTGAAGCTGGCTCTTTTTTCAGGCATGTTATTATTAACAGTTTTTACCCATGAAAGAAGTACAAGTCTGCACATCTGTAGCCCATACTTAGATAAAGTTGTTATATTCCTTTACAAATCTTAATATTTCTGATAGTCCTATACATTGTAAACCAAAACAATCCCATACTTTACTACCATCTTGGTGAGTTGTATAATTATGTCATTTTTCTCTGCTGCAGTTAAAGTGCACCATGGAGGTCTGGCCCTCAAGATTCTTTCCCAGGGACTCAGGTCCTAATATCTTATCTTTTTTACCATCCTTAGCAACCCACCGTGTTAAATCCTCATCATGCAGTCCTATATATGGTAATGGAGGGTAGGGAGTGGTTCTTAGAGCTATGGTCCTCTGTATTTGGGTCTCTGCCACCATTTCCCTTCAATCCAGTCCTAAGTTGTCCCATTTTCTGTTTTACTGGGAACTCCGGGACTGCTTCATTCTCCTCGCTATCCTCACATTCCTGGATATGCCTTCTCTTCCTAGAATTCTTTAGCCTATATTCCAGCTGTTACCATTTGTCAAGTGTCTCTTGTACAGTCACATTTTTTTTCTGTATCAATTGCACAAACACCTTCACCCCCAAGGTGTAGTTTCATTTACAGTCATGTTTCTGGTACTGTTTAATATGAGACGTTCAGCTTTCTGCGGAACTACTTCATCCACGACCACCATTGGTTCATTTCCCGATGGGCTCACATCAGGTTTCTCAGTTACTGAGATGTTCAGAGGGTAAGAACGGCCTTGCCCTGGAGGTGGACTTAATAAGAATGCGTGAGTGATTATAGAGCAAGGAAGGAGGAAAAGCAGAAGTAGGCCAATAACCAGGCTCTGTACACCCAGGACTCGGGATGCTTGTCTCAACAAATACCTGGGCTTCTGCCAGGGACACTTGCAAATCTGTGGTCTAGTTATATCCAAAGACAAGTAAAAACAAAAAAATTAGTATGGGGACATTTGAAAGAATGGGTTTCAACACTTTTTTCTGTCTATGTGACAAAATTATACATATATTACATAATTATACTACATAAATGTATGCATACATATATATACATACATAATTCCACAATTTAAAAAGTGAAAATAAGGGAAACAAAAATTTAATTTTTTGTATAAAAAAATACTATGTTTACATTATTTCTACCACTTTTTCATCTTTTCCATGTCCAGCTCCTCCCATGACCCCAATTCTTCTCAAATCTATGTTTTATTCTATTACACACACACACACACACACACACACACACACACACACACACACAAACACACCTTTCATATTCCATTTAGTGTTGCTCATATGTTTAGGTGTGTAATACTGACCACTTGAAAATTAATAAGCTATGAGGGGATTAGTTCATGAAGATACTGATTCTCGTCTTACCTAGCAGCCATTAATTACTTGCAGCTCTTTATCTAAGGTCTAACCTTGTGAGATTTCCCCCTTCCACATTACCATGTCACCCTGTGATGTCATAATGCTTGTACTGATTAGGGGACCATATTTTGAGGTTTTATGGGTGCAGCTACACTGTCAAAGGAAAAAAAGTTGTTTTCCTGGTCCTCTGGCTCTTACAATTTTATCACCCATATTCTGTGATGTTCCATAGGCCGTGGGTTAAGGGATTATTTTGTAAACATATTAATTGGAGCTGTGCACCCCACAGTTAGGTATTTTCTGTATTTTTCTGAATTTCTATAGTGGTTTTTACATACCTTAAAAAGTATTTTTTGATAATAGATGAGAACTACACTTAGCTGTAGATATGAAAATATATCTTAGAATGCAGTTAGAAGTTATACTAGTTTGGAAAATAGCAGTAGTAGGTTTTCTCTTTTTTTGTTGCTGTTGTTTTTTGTTTGTTTTGTTTCGTTTGTTTGTTTGTTTTGTTCTTTGCTTTGGTTTGGTTGGTTTTTGTTTGTTTGTGGTTTTTTAGTTTTCTATTTTTTTGTTTTGTTTTGAGAGGTTTGTTTGCTGTTTTGCTTTGTTCTGTTGAAACAGGGTGTCTCTATGTAATATTCTGGCTGTCCTGGGACTCACTTTGTAGGTCAGGTTGGCCTCAATCTCACCATCTGTCTCTGCCTCCTGAGTGCTGGCATTAAAGATGTGTGCCACCACACCTGGCTCAGTCATAAGCTATTAAGAAAGAATTTAAATATTCAATGGATATGAATTTTTCTAAATGAAAGTTAATAATATTTCATGAAAGTCTGTGAAGATTATAAAATCATATACAAAGCTCACTCCATTTAAAGAATAATAATCCTAAAATCATTCAGAGAAAGAATGAAATAAAATGAGAGAAGAGTCAACTATTAAGCTGATAGCAATTATCTTGGCAAGTCATTTAGCAGCAATAGGAATTATACACACTTATTAAGGGGAAGAGTTTGATGAGCCACTACTGAAGTATAAATTTATAATTTTTTCAGGTATGCTGGAAAAATAATAACTAAAAGGAGGCAATTTAGAGGACTGCCTTAATTAGAGATCTCATGTTTTGTTTTTTGTTTCTCTTCCCAGAAGGATTCATAGTGACTGGATTAGAGGGACCAATCTTGGCTCCACTTGGTACAGCACTTGACCTCAGCTGTCAGCTGTCTCCTCCACAAAATGCCCATCACATGGAGATCCGCTGGTTCAGGTCCTGCTATACACAGCCTATTTATCTATACAATGATGGCAAAGATCTATTTGGAGAAATTATCCCCAAATATGTGGAGAGAACAGAACTCTTGAAGGACAGCATTGAAGAAGGAAAAGTGACTCTCAGGATCTTTAATGTCAATCCTGATGATGATGGGCATTATCACTGCATCTTCAAGGATGGCCAGTTCTACGAAGAGCACATCACAGAGGTCAAGGTCACAGGTAATCTTAGATTCTTCTGAGAGTAAAATCTATATTCACACAGTGATTTACATATAAGAAAAAAATGCCCAGTCATAAATTCTACAAGGAATGGAATCTTAGATGTGTTTGCTGAATTTAATAATCTAAAAGCTTACCTCAGTTGTTTAGATTTATTAAATAGCAAATATTTTGCTAAAAGAAAAGTTAAATTAGATAAAGAGGTCTTTTCTCACCGGGATTATTTAGATCAAGTTACTAATTGTATTATGACCTCTGGTCATTTTTCCATCTGGTGCCTTCTCCCTTAATTGATTAATTTTGTCATTGGGAGCCACATACACTTTTCAATATCATATCTACAGACAATGGGAATAACGTGGATGAGGAGTGGTTTTCTTTTTGTGTTATTTTTCTTATTCCATTTATTATATTCCATTTACTACATATCATTGGTTCCTCTTTGTTTATAACCAGCTGGGAGCTCCCAGGTTCAGATTCTTGTTCATCCTCCTACTACAAAAGGTGTGACAGTGGAGTGTCACTCTGGACGCTGGTTCCCAAGGCCTCTCATGGAATGGAGAGACAGCAGAGGAGAGGTAATTCCAGCTGCATCAAAAACCACTTCACAGGATGGAGACAAATTGTTCAATATGGAGATAACCCTTCTACTTAGAGACAGCTCCTTCAGGAATGTCACTTGTTGCCTTTGGAACCCTGTAACAGGCCAACAGGAAAGCACAACCATTGTTCTACCAGGTAAAATTCATGAATTCATTCTTGAAATAAAAATAATTTCAAATGATTTAGAATGGAAACAAATCTCATGTGCTTTCTTCACTAGGTTTCAGGCCATTACTTTTGCTTTATTTTATTTATTATCTCATCTGTTGTCTGATTTCACTTTGATATATTAATTTCTTTCACCATTTTCCTAATATTGGAGGTTTTAGTATATAAAATTCTGTTTTGCTTTGTCCTAAGATAAGGTGTTCGATGTTTGCCTACATTGATACTCCTTTTTTAAAATGTTTTATTAACATTATCCATTGTAAAAGATAATGTGATAAGACCTGGTTTTAGCTTTGTGAGTAATCTTCACACTGACTTCTATAGTGGATCTACTAGTTTGCATTTCTACCACCAATAATTAACCATTCCCCTCATCCCGTATCCATGCTAGCATTTTTCATTTTGTTGTTTGTTTGTTTGTTTGCTTTTTGCCTTAGCCATTCTGGCTGCTATGAGATGTCAAAGATGTTTTATTTTTTTTTATTTTTTATTTTTTATTAATTTATTCTTGTTACATCTCAATGTTTATCCCATCCCTTGTATCCTCCCATTCCTCCCCCCCCCCATTTTCCCATTATTCCCCTCCCCTATGACTGTTCCTGAGGGGGATTACCTCCCCCTATATATTCTCATAGGGTATCAAGTCTCTTCTTGGCTACTTGCTGTCCTTCCTCTGAGTGCCACCAGGTCTCCCTCAAAGATGTTTTAATCTTTGCTCAATAACCAAAGTTGTTGAATAGTTTCTTAAGTGTTCCTCAGCCATTAATTTATTAATTTATTCTTGTTACATCTCAATGTTTATCCCATCCCTTGTGTCCTCCCATTCCTCCCCCCCCCTCCATTTTCCCATTATTCCCCTCCCCTATGACTGTTCCTGAGGGGGATTACGTCCCCCTATATATTCTCATAGGGTATCAAGTCTCTTCTTGGCTACTTGCTGTCCTTCCTCTGAGTGCCACCAGGTCTCCCCCTCCAGGGGACATGGTCAAATGTGAGGCACCAGAGTACGTGAGAAAGTCGTATCACACTCTCCACTCAACTGTGGAGAATATTCTGACCATTGGCTAGATCTGGGAAGGGGTTTAAAGTTTACCTCCTGTATTGTCCTTGGCTGGTGCCTTAGTTTGAGCGGGACCCCTGGGCCCAAATCTGCCTATCATATTGTTCTACTTGTAGATTTCTAGGACCCTCTGTATCCTTTTATTTTGCTGTTCTCCCATGCGTCTCTCATTTAGAGTCCCAATAGGATGCCTTCCCCTCTGTCCCAGTTTCCTGGTAAGTGAAGGCTTTCCTGGGACATGCCCCTTGGGCTAGTATGCAGATATAAGTGAGTATATACCATTTGATTCTTTCTGCTTCTGGGTTAACTCACTCATTATGATCATTTCTAGCTCAATCCATTTATCCACAAAATTCGGGAATTCCTTGTTTTTAATAGCTGAGTAGTATTCCATAGTGTAAATGTACCACAGTTTCTTTATCCATTCTTCTACTGAGGGACACTTAGGCTGTTTCCATGTTCTGGCTATTATGAATAAGGCTGCTATGAACATGGTTGAGCAAATTTTCTTGTTGTGTGCTGGAGCATCTTCTGGGTATATTCCAAGGAGTGGAATAGCTGGGTCTTGAGGAAGCCCTATTCCCATTTTTCTGAGATAGCACCAGATAGATTTCCAAAGTGGCTGTACTAGTTTGCATTCCCACCAGCAATGAAGGAGTGTTCCTCTGCAAATGGAAATATCACATATGAGTTATAATACAAATATATCACTTATACATCTACAAAAAAAGACTCTAGAACTGCATTTTTATTTTTTATTTAAGTAATTTATTAAGAGTACATCTCAATTGTTATCCCCTCACTTGTATCTTCCCATTCCCCCCTCTCTCTTTTATTCTATTCCCTTCCCCTAGATCTATGACAGAAGGTGATCTCCTCCCCACCACATGATCACAGCCTATGAGGTCTCCTCCTGGTAGCCTGCTTGCTCTTCGTCCGAGTGCCACCAGGTCTCCCCACCAAGGAGAAGTGGTCAAATAGGGGCCATCAGAGTTCATGTCAAAGTCAATCCCTGCTCTCCACACAACTGTGAAGAATGTGTTGTCCATTGGCTAGATCTGGATAAGGGTTCTAGGTTTACTGCATGCATTGTCCTTGGTTGGTACAGTAGTTTAAGTAGACTCCCTAAGTCCAGATGCTCCAGCCTTAATTGTCTCCTTGTAGGTTTCTGGAACCCTCCAGATCCTTCTATTTCCTCATTCTCCTTTACCACTCTCACCCGGAGCCCTAATAGGAAGTCCCAGTATCTATCCCAATATCCTGCAAAGACATTCCAGGGGCATCACTGTTGGGCTAGTGAAGAATGAGTACATACCATGCGTATCTTTCTGGGTCTGGGTTAACTCACTCAGGGTGATCATTTCTACTTCCATCCATTTGCCTAAAAATTTCAGGATTTCCTCCTTTTTAATAGCTGAGTAGTATTCCACAGTGTAAATGTACCACAGTTTCTTTATCCATTCTTCAACTGAGAGACATCTAAGTTGTTTCCAGGTTCTGGCTATCATGAATAAGGCTGCTCTGAAGATGTTTGAGCATGTGTCCTTGCTGTGTGGTGGAGCAACTTTTGGGTATATTCCAAGGAGTGGAATAGCTGGATCTTAAGATAGCCCTATTCCCAGTTTTCTGAGAAAGTGCCAGATTGGTTTCCAAAGTAGTTGTACAAGTTTGCATTCCCACCAGCAATAAAGGAGTGTTCCCCTTTCTCCCCATCCTCGCTAGTATGTGCTGCCAATTGAGTTTTTTATCTTAGCCATTTTGATGGGTGTAAGATAGAATCTCAGAGTCATTTCAAGTTGCATTTCTCTGATGACTAAGGATGATGAGCATTTCTTTAAGTGTTTCTTAACCATTCAACATTCCTCTGTTAAGAATTCCCTGTTTAGTTCTGAGTCCTATTTCTTAATTAGGTTATTTGGTTTGGTGGTGTTCAATTTATTGAGGTCTTTATATATTTTGGATATTAGTCAATTGTCAGATGTAGGGTTGGTGAAGATAGTTTCCCAGTCCATAGGTTGTCATTTTGTTCTGTTTACAGTATCTTCTGCCTTACAGAAGCTTCTCAGCCTCATGAGGTCCCATTTATTAATTGTTGACCTTAAGGCCTGGGATCTTGGAGTTCTGTTCAGGAAGTTGTCTCCTATGCCAATGAGTTCTAGGCTCTTCCCCACTTTTTCTTCTATCATATTTAGTGTCTCTGGTTTTATGTTGATGTCTTTAATCCACTTAGACTTGAGTTTTGTGCATGGTGATAAACATGGACCTACTTACATTTTTCTACATTTAGACATCCAGTTAGACCAGCACCAATTGTTGAAGATGCTATCTTTTTTTTTGTGTGTGTGTGTGTGTGTGTGTGTGTGTGTGTGTGTGTGTCATTGAATAGATTGGGCTTCTTTGTCAAAATTCAAGTGCCCATATGTGTGCGGGTTTATTTCTTGGTCTTCAGTTTGATTCTATTAGTCAATCAGCCTACTGTTATAACAGTACTGTGCTGTTTTAATTACTGTTGCTCTATAGTTGAGATCAGGTTTGGAGATTCCTCTGGAAGATCTTTTCTCATACAGGATTGTTTTAGCTATTCTAGGTTTTTTGTTCCCCATATGAAGTTGAGAATTGATCTTTCAAAGTCTTTTAAAAATTATGTAGGTATTTTGATAGAGATTGCATTGAATCTGTAAATTGCTTTTGGTAAGATGGCCATTTTTTTTATACTGTAGGAATTTTATTTGGTTTTTTCATTTTTTCCTTTTTATTAATTCATTCATATTACATCTCAGTTGTTATCCCATCCCCTTTATCTTCCCATTCCTCCCTCCCTCCCACTTTCCCCCTACTCCCCTCCCCTATGACTGTGACTGAGGGAGACCTCCTCTCCCTGTATATGCTCATAGGGTATCAAGTCTCTTCTTGGTAGCCTGCTATCCTTCTTCTGAGTGCCATCAAGCCTCCCCATCCAGGGGACATGGTCAAATATGGGGCACCAGAGTTTGTGTGAAAGTCAGTATCCACTTTCCACTCAACTGTGGAGAATGTCCTGTCCATTGGCTATATCTGGGTCAGGGTTTGATGTTTACTGCATGTATAGTCCTTGGCTGGTGCCGTAGTTTAAGCAGGACCCCTAGGCCCAAATCTATCTGCCATAATGTTCTTCTTGTAGGTTTCTAGGACCTTCTGGATCCTTCTATTTCCCCATTCTCCCTTGCTTCTCTCACTTAAAGTCCCAATAGGATGACCTCCACTCTGTCCCACTTTCCTGATAAGTGAAGACTTTCATGGGACATGCCCCTTGTGCTAGTGTCCAGGTATAAGTGAGTGTATGCCATGAGTCTTTCTGCTTCTGGGTTAACTCACCATTCCGACTCAGAACATCCAAGAAATCAAGGACACAATGAAAAGAAGAAACCTGAGAATAATAGGCATTGAGGAAAAAGAAGACACCCAACTCCATGGCTAAGATGGCCATTTTTACAATGTTAATTCTCCCTATCCGTGAACAAGGGAGACCTTTTCATCTTCTGATGTCATCTCCAATCTCCTTCTTCAGATATTTGAATTTTTTCAAACAAATCTTTCACTTGCTTGGTTAGAGTTACTCTTGGATACTTTATATTGCTTGTGACTATTGTGAAGGCTATAGTTTCCCTAATTTCTTCCTCATGAGGATTGTCATTTGTATACAGGAAGGCTACTGACTTTTTGAGTTAATTTTGTATCCAGCTACTTTGCTGAAGATGTTTTTCAGTTGTAGGAGTTCTCTGGTGGAATTTTGGGGGCCACTTATGTACACTATCGTTTCATCTGCAAATGGAGATAATTTGACATCCTCCTTTCCTGTTTGGTTCCCCTTGATCTCTTTTTGTTGTCTTATTGCTCTAACTAGAACTTCAAGAATTATATTGAAGAGATATGGAGAAAGTGGGCAGCCTTGTCTGATCCCTGATTTTAGAGGAATTTCCTTGGGTTTCTCTCCATTTAATTTGATTTTGGCTATTGGCTTGTTATATATAGCCTTTACTATGTTTAGGTATGTGCTTTGTTTCCCTGATATACACCCTCAGCTCCTGCTGGGCCAGCAGACACTGACACTATTTCTTGTGGCCTACAGATCAGTCAGATTGGGAGAAAGAGCACAATCATGGCACAGCATGCTTAGACTGTGCTGGGCTTTGGATATTTTGTCCTCATGGTCACTGGCCCCTGGGACTTTATATGGACTGGTGGGTGGAGTGCTGTCTGAGGTCAGACCCATCCTTTTTCCCAAATTTTCCCTGAGCCAGTAGCTCCAGACTCTGATGCTTCACTGCCCACTGTTCATTCCCAGATACTGAGTCCTTGATATGGAGCACAGCTGCAGCCTACAGGCAGGTAGGGGGTCCAGACACTGGGGACTGAGCATCCATCCTCTGTGGATCAGTTGGATGGCCGTAGGTCAGACCCACCTGTGCTCTGTACTGTGCAGGCCCCTGTCACCTAGGACTCTCTAGGTCTTGCAGTCTGTAGACCCAAGGTGGGTTCCTAGTCTCCATCTTGCAGATCAGATACCGTGTGTATTTGGAATCACCATCTTGGATCTCTCCTCTAGAACTTCTTATATACCTGTATTTACTTACTCACTTATAATAGTTAAGTTGTGAACACCAAAGAAGTGGGCAAGGAAATGTGGTATGTAATTTTATCTAACCATAAAAAAGAATGAAATTGCATTATTTGCTGGAAAACATTACAGTTATTGATTACATAAAGTGAAATAAGACAGATTCAGAAGGACAAGATCACATATTTGCTGTCACACACACACAAGAATAAAGAAGAGAGAATGGGGAAGGGAAAGACTAAGACTATTGAAAGGAATGATGAGTGAAGAATAAGGGTACTATAGAGCATGTAATTATGGAAATATCAGAAATTTTAAACTGAATCTAAATGCCATAAGTATATGGCAGTTTTAAAAAGAAATTAACTGCATCAATATGTAGTGCAAATACATCTGTAATAATTATATTTTCTTGATTAACTGTTCCCGTTATCAATATATGATATATTTTAATAGAAATAGAGAAATGCTTCTAAATTTTTCTTGAACCTATCTTGTCAAGTATAAGCATTCCTGCTGCCCTAGTTTGCTTCCTATGGCTGTGATAAACATGAAATTGGGATAAAAAGATTGAATTGGCTTACATTTACAGGTCAGAGTCCATCATTAAGGGAAGTCAGGGTAAGAACTCAAATAGAAGTAGAAACAGGAACCATAAAGAAAAACTGATCACTAGGTTGCTTTCCATGGCTTGATTACTTTGTTTTCTTATTCAACTCAGGACCAACTGCCCAGAATTGGCATTGCCCACCAGTTGAGGTTTTCCCACATCAATTATTACTCAAAAAAAATGTCCCACAGATAAGGCTACATTCTAATCTGATGAAAGCACTTCCCCCGATGATATTCTTCCTTCCCAGATCACTATATTTTGTGTCAAGTAGACACAGAAATGAACTGGCACACATAACTTTTTATTGACTGTATGGACCCATACTTTTGTCATCATTCAATGAAAGCATTATGATGCATCTGACCTGAGAGCTGAAGCTGTGATTTGAATCTGACTTTATATTACTCCCTTAGGAACTCTGTGTCTGAGCTTTGAGAAGGAGAAAGGGCAACTTGTCTTTGCCTTTTCTCTTTCAGTCAGGGAGTTCATACTAATTTATATCTATGCTACTTTTCACAAAGTTCACATCTGCATTTCCAAACTGGACTAAACTTACCATTCTAAGGTGATGGGATTCGAGAAGGTTTGGATTGTGTCGTCCCTTAATAGGTTGGTCCAAACAGTCTGAATTTCCTAGGTAGTAAAATTTGTGATTTTTCTATTTCAGATGAAATGTTTTCTTGGAATTATATTTGGAAGATGGTTGTGGGTGTAGTTCTGGCTATGATGACACTCTTCATCATAATTCCCTGTATTAAACTTCAAATCCTAGAAGGTAAGTAGGCTTTCAAAATGAAAAGATGCAAAGTAGGAGAGGGAGTGGTAGCTAATGCTGTACGACACTATATTCAGAAGCTTATATGCAAATATAAACTCATGGGTCATAAATGAGACATATCTTTATCCATATCTCATTCTAGAAGACTTTCTGTTGCTGATAGAGCTGATGACAGTGCTCTTTGTGAAAGTCTGTGCTTCATTTGCCTTATTCAAGATGAAACTTCCCTTACCAGTGGTGATAGATGCAAAAAAAAAAAAAAACAAAACTTTTTAATGCTTAATATCCATCAATATTTCTACAGCCTTCTCTCCAGGCTTTTCAGAATTCTAGTGGGATCATTGAAGGCATAAAATAAAGTCATAAACTGTGTATTACAGAAATGGCTCCAAAGTGTTCATTCAGTGCAATACCTGGAAAACTGAACCTATAGGGAGGGGTATACCAGTTGGACTATCAGATGGTTTATTTCCCTATGGGGAAAATGTCATTCCTTTTCAACAGTGCTATACTAAGAGGAGGTAGACTTGAAGGATAACAAGAAAACTTAAACCACAAATATACAGCTGTTTAGGTTTTAAAGGTGTGCTAACTTTGAAAGACAGATTACTTCATATACATTTATCTCTCCAGTGACTATTATTAAAAAATTCCCAATTCTCTTTTCACCACCAATAACTCCCCCTTCTGAAATGTTCCTTGAACCTGGAGTGGGGTTATTTAGGTGTTCTATTTAGGCCTAGAACTCTACAGTCATAATCATTTTAGGGGTTATATTGAAGCCCCCTTAAATTTTTCCCATATGTATGTTAGCCATTATGGAAGGTTTGGGTGTCATCTTTTCTATGTTTCTTTTCTACTTCTTTACTTCCCCTTTCATTTTCACATGCTCTTCTGCCCTGACTTCTATTGTCTGTGGTAAAAACTGATCCTATTTTCCAAAACTGAGTCTGACCCACACAGCATAAAGTCACAGACTCACTACATTTACTCTTGTTTACTGGTCTCTGGCAAAAATAAACACATATTTAGCATGTCAACTTCTTGATAATACATACTTTTTTGCAGAAATGGGTTTTTTGTTGTTTCTTTTTTTTTTCTCTTCATCGTTGAATGCATTTCCTTCTTCAGAATCTCAGCTTCCTCTTAAAAGAGTTGTAGTCAGAGGCTTTTATAAGCAGATTTTTCCCATTGCAGATCTCTTTCAATTAGTAAGTCTTTATCTTTGGTCCACCTTGAGCAGGTAACATTACTCATCATATCTACAAAGTGCTTCTAGATTATTCTAAAAGAGGCAGATTTGATTTAATAGTAGGAATTATCATATCGTCATAAGATTCTAGTAGTTCCTAAGGTTTTGGTTCTGAGAAACCTTATTCAAAAATCCTTATAAGTAATAAGGTTCATAATCCGTGTTGTATATACTTAATTAAATATTATTACTAAAGAATTATATATTACAACTATGATCATCAAAATTAACTATTAAATCTAAATCATACAGACACTAATAGCAGAAGAAATGACTTAATGTGAGTCACACAAATACTCATAGCTTATACTCTGCCTATTAAGCTACGCCATGTCTATAACTCCTTGGCAGAGGAACAGACACCACCTAGGGTGACAAACACATTGTGGAACACTTCCATGGAGAAGTGACATCTACTGACATCTACTGAAATATTTTAAAAGCTCTTTCGTTAATAAAGTCTTTCTTTATTTAGAATTTTCCTTTTTGGACATTGTCACTCTTCCATTAGCCCCTTTGACAACTGTCGTAATACCACTGAGAATCTTCTTCATGGGAAATATCCTAGCTTCTTTCATGTTATTTTTGTTTGTTTGTTTTTGTTTTGCTGGGTTAGGAGAACCACTGACTTTGATTGTATGTGAAGTTATTTAACGAAGCATGGGGAACGTGGCAGTGGCTTCCATCACTGAAGAAGATGATTCACCTTTCTGCAACAACCACTAACATCCAGTAGCTCCTAGGGGAGAGATGAGGTCTCATAAGTCCCTTATACATTGGTGATAGAATAGTAACAGGCCCATCTTGCACAGTGAAAGCATAGCTACAATGATTACATGAGCATAAAATCCATATTGTATCTAGAAGTCAGCATTTCAGTCACTATTCCAGATTCTCTTCTTTTTAAATCCTTTCCATCAACAATCGCGTTTCAGCAATGTTCCTTGAATATTGGACGTGGTTATATAGGTGTTCTATTTAGGCCTAACACCCAACAACCACTTATTATCCATATTCTGACCAGCTATGAGTCTCTATATCAATCACTCACTGACAACAAATTTTTCTTTCTCTGACCAAAAATGAGATCAGCACTGACATATTAGTTTAAGCACAAATATTTAGAAGTTACTTTCACAACCATCCCCACTTAGAAAATTACAGTTGTGTGATTCTCACCTTACCCCTGTGGCCTCCTAATCCCTGAGGTTTTGGCAGGTTTACAGTACCAAGCGTGAGTTTCATCTTGTGGACATACCAGAATCCAATCAAAAAGAAATTGGTTACCACCTTCACCACTACTTTTCCAGTGGCCACATGTTACCTGGAAGGTTGGCATTGTAGCCCATACATTTCTCAGATAAGTAAGATGATCAATGGCTTTTATCTCACAGCAGCCTGAAAAGCAATTTCCCACAATAGGAAAGCTACCCAATGTTTAAGATTCCAGTTTAATTTCAACTCATTTTTCCTCTATGTCTTGCAATGAAAGTGTGTGGCCTCTTCCATAATAGTGTCACACTATCCTGTTTTGGTGAGGAATCAAGAGCAATGGCTATAGTGTGTATAGCTTTGAGAGGCTCTGCAGCCTCTCTGAAAAGTAACATGTAGGGAGGTATCTTATATATGATACTTCATTTCCACCATCCTCCAATCAGCATACCAGCTTATATGTATCAACCTACAGTCTCCCTCACTACTACTTACAGATTATATGTGTTAAACTATTCCTTCTCTCTAAAGCTCTTGTCTCCATCTCACACACACACACACACACACACACACACACACACACACACACTTAAAACAACTTTTCAAGCTAGAATAGTTGTATGAGAGAGAAAATATGGCATTTGTCTTTCTGCTCCTTTGTTACCTTGTTCAATATTTTTTCCAGTGACATCCATATCCTACAAATCTCATATTTTTGCAGTTGAGGAAAAGTCCATAGTGTGTATGTGCCACATTTTAATTATCCATAATTATCTAGGCTGATCTATGTCTTAGGCATTATGACTAGAGAATCAGCAAACATGTACTTACAAGTATTTCTGTAGTAGAATATAGTCTTTTGGGTCTACACCCATGAATTGTAGAGCAGAGTCATATGGTAATTCTTTTAGTTTTCTGAGACAACTTCACACTAAATTTCATAGTGGCTAGACACCTGTTTACATTCTGGCCAGCAGTAAATTAAGGGTCACTGTTTCTCAGCATCAATGTCATCATTTGTTGTCAATTCTCTTAATAATAGTCATACTTGCTGAGGAGATGTGGGGTCTCAGCACTGTTTTAATTTAATTATTTAGTGAAATGAATCATCCTTGAATCTCTGGAGTGATGCTACATTGATATGATCTTAAATTCAATTTCCAAAACACTATTGACACTGTTGGCATCTGTAGTATCAAGGACCTACTGTAATATATCCCTGGTGACTAAAAAAGATGAATAGCTTAAAAATATTTAGCATCCATTTGTATACTTCTTTTGATAACTGCCTATTCAGTGCTATAATCCACCTTTCAAAATTTTAGATATTTATATTATGTATATGATTGTTTTGCTTGCATATATGAATATACATCATGGGCATACCTGGTGCCGATGGAGGTCAGAAGAGAACATCAGATAAATCAGAACTATAATAACAGATGGTTGCAAGTGATCATGTGAGTTCTAGGAACCAATCCTGGTCCTCTGTAAAAGCAACAAGTGTATTTAACAACTTGGTCATCTCTCTGGGCCACCATAATTCATTTTTATTAGATTGTTAGGTTTTTTGATGTTTGTGATTTTTGTGGTTCTGGTTGTTGTTTGCAAATTCCAAATATTAATCATCTGTCGAGTTCATAGCTGGGGGAGATTTTCTTCCATTCTCTAGGATACCACTTCACTTGATTAAAAGCTTGCTTTGCTGTACAGATTGGAGAGTTTTAATTTCCTAGGTCCATTTGGTGATTGATTATATCCTGAGTAGCCAACATACTTAAGAGACAGAGTTAAGACCAGTACCAGATCATGTAAGATAACCTTACATTTCAAGACGCTGGGGAACAAGGACCTTGTAAATCATGCCATATTGTGATTTTAGAAGAAAGAGCCAAAAGCAAATAATAAACATGGAGGACTAAAGGGAGGAAAGATATTTTTTGCTTTTTTTAATGTAATATAGGACAAGAGGAGAGCAGGACAGAGCTGAGGTAGGTGCCCTGCTCCAAGAACCTGATATGGTTCTTTGTTTGTGTTTTTGGCTGGTTGGTTGGTTGGTTTTGTTTTGTTTTGTTTTGTTTTTTAAGACAAATCAGATCTGAAAAGTGACTAACCTGATTTTGGCTCTCATTCTGACTCATATTGTTTCTCCGTTGCTGGGAGTTCCTCTGTAAGGCAGTCCTGTTCTATTGTCAGGTCGTTCTTTGGTTGTTAAGATTACTGATGCTTTCCTAAAACTATGTTAAGTGGTTTCACTGATGGAATCTCAGAACTGATCATATCTGTGCAAATCCCTTTTGAATTCAGTTGAGAATATTAGCCTTATCTTTATGCAGCTCCTGCCAATGTCCTGAATATTATTTGAATCTCTGTAAAGATTCCTTTCACCAGATCTTCAAATCAAAAAAATACTACTCAGACCTAATTCAGGGATTCTTTTTATGATTTAACAATATTTTGTTTACTTATTTCAGTGTATAGTTCTGTCTCATTTAGCCTAGTTTACCTAGGGTCTTGAGCTACTTAAACCACTATGATAAACAAAGGTCTTTTGGAAATGGTTGTGTACTTTCTTATTTATTGATCACTATTGGCAAGATTCCTGTGTGAAGTAGAGAATGTTTTACTGTTGTCTACCTAGGTATGGCCTTATTGTCCAGCTGTTGAGAGTATACATCACCCTTCAGCTCACTTTTTAATATTTTTCCTAGTTTACTTCCTGGAGAGCCTGGCTGACTGTGCCTGAATGACATCCACCATTTCATATTCTCTTGACGGCATTTTAATATCCAAAGATCATTGAGTCTCTGGCAATTCAAAGCTATTTAGAATTATCCTAGTTCCAGCATATTTCAGACTCAGACATATTCTTCTGCCTAATTAACTTACTAATGGATGGGTGAGAGAAAGACAAACTTGATTTGTCTTTCCTAAATATGCTTGTCCTCAATCTGAGACCTAAAGATACCTGCATTTTTGTTCCTATAACCAACAGTTCTGTGATCTTTTACCTCTTAGTCTCAGCACGGTTGAAATGCGCACAGAGATGATATTCAAATGTAGACATTGCCTTTTTTTTCTTACTTCAAAGTTCCTACCAACCAATAACAAGTAATTTTTACACTCTATTTCTTTAGGTTGTGCCTGCAAATGCAGTGCTCCTTGGGTGGCAGCCATGTTGCTAATAATTCCTTCAATTGCTGTATTCATAATACTCACCTTCTGTTTGTCTATAAAAGAGAGAGGTATGTGATTTTAAAAGATGAAATCTTTCTATGAATCTCTCCTTTTCCAAATGCCCAGTCCCTTGGAACACTCATCACATTACTTAATAAATTAATTCAATCACTCCATATCTTTAGGCTAAAGGAGATAATAATTTATAGACCTTAAATGTCTTAGGTCAGGAATCTCTTTTTATAATTGGTGCCAAAAAAACAAGTGATGGCCTTCAAAATTATCCACTTCTACACAGAATTTCTCAATTTAATGATGGACATAAACACCCAGAGTAAATTCTTCTTCCCTTCGGTTCTCTTTGAGAAGGAAATTGAAACTGTAAATGTGAAAGTTTGTGGCTAACAAATGTAACATATTTCAAATGTTTCCTCTACTCTACCTTTAATTAGCAAAATAAAGTAATCAAATAAAAATGAATACAACTATATATTAAGGCCACAATTCAGATGTCTGAAATTAGAGATTTTTTGTTTATTTACTAATTTATGTTAAGTTCGCATATATTATATTAAATGTAATCATGGCATTTTTCAACAAAGTGTGTTTTAGTAGATTTCTCTTCCTCACCTCCCCCACCCTTTTGCTTCTTTGTAACATTTCCAACATCTTTGTCCCTTTCATGCTATACAAGTCCCTTTGCCTTCTCTCTGCCTATCCTCAGCACCTATCTTTTCCTCTTTTATTAATTTCACATTTTTTATGAAATATTATTTTATTTTTTACATATACACTTATATTATTACACATATATACAACAAACTACCTACAGCAAAAAGAACAGTGAAACAATCAGGAATTATGTAAATGTTACACTCTTAGTGTTTTGTCTATTTGTATCTGTCTTTCATATCTTGGTGTGTCTGAAATTCTGAACGCAAATCAATATCTATCACATCTCATCATTATCAGCTTAAAACGTCTATCTAGACCTAAAAACATCTTAACCCCTAAACAACTAAGGATAATTGTAAAACTAAACAATCTGGTCTTCAACCCCATCAGAGACTTTAGAAGGAATAAAATTAATTACCTGAGTGTACAGGGGACACAGGTTAGCAGCTTCCCAAGTGAGAAGAGGACAGAGATAATTTGCTACCTGAGCAGTCATCCAAAGCTCTCTATAACTTTGGAGCATCATCTTCACCCTACTGGACCAATATATCTGACATACATATTTGTGAGGCAGGAACTGTCTTAGCAGAGTTTGGCCTTCAACTCTGACTGCTTCCAGTCAGACTCTACTTAATTCCTTTTTAGGCAGAATTTTTCCCAGTGTTTGTTTGCCACATTTGAAGCCATCTCCATAAGGAGGTTCTTGGATGCTCATCATCCTCTTTGAGGTAGGCTGGATGTTGCCAGGAGTTAACCTGTCTCACTGTCAATGAGTCTTTAAAATAACAGACACACAGGTGCATGCATACATATGTATGTATGTACATGTACACATACAGAATTTTTAAAAATCTAAGTGTAAACTTTGTATCTGTCAAACAATTTATATATATATATATATGTATATATATACATAGATAGATAGATAGATAGATAGATAGATACATACACATAAAAATTTAAAAACAGGCGGCGGTGGTGGTAGTGGTGGTGGATACTTTAATCCCA
Source organism: Acomys russatus (assembly GCF_903995435.1). Classification (NCBI taxonomy): domain Eukaryota; kingdom Metazoa; phylum Chordata; class Mammalia; order Rodentia; family Muridae; genus Acomys; species Acomys russatus. Next base: position 10,448,720 of record NC_067165.1, read on the forward strand.
TCACTCAGGAGGCAGAAGTAGAGGCAGGTGTATTTTGGAATTCAAAGCCAGCCTGGTTTAGAGAATGAGTTACAGGACATCCAAGCTACACATAGAAAACCTATCTCAAAAAAAAAGAGAGGGAGAAACAGAAAAGTAAGAAACAAAACTCAAAAAACAGAAAAAAACCTGCTTTATGGATTAGAAGCATTATGTCTGGTATGGTAGTGCTAATCTTTAGCCTCCGCACTAGGAAGGAAGAGACAGGGGATCTCTGTGAGTTCTGACATAACCTGGTCTACATATGGAGTTTCAGGCCAGTCATGGCTCAGTAGGGAGACCCTGTCTTAAAAGAGATTTAGGATAGCTGGGCAATGGTGGTGCACACCTTTAATGCCAGCACTCGTGTTTTTATTATTTTAGAGGAGATTTTTTAATTGATTTTCTTTTATGGATTGAAGGCACAAATAGCCTAAATAAAATTAAGTTGAAAAAGAAAAATTTGCAATTAACATACACTGTGATCTGTTATACCAACAAATATGTAAACATTAGCTGGCTACCAGGAAGAGACTTGATACCCTATGAGCGTATACAGGGGGAGGAAGTCCCTCTCAGTCACAGTCATAGGGGAGGAGAGTAAGGGGAAAATGGGATGAAGGGAAGAATGGGAGGATACAAAGGATGGGATAACCATTGAGATGTAATATGAATAGATTAATAAAAATAACATGCCAAAAAAACAAAAAAATAAAATAATAAGTAATAAATAAAAATTAAAAAACAAGTATGTAAACCTTTAAGACATCATGATAAACAAGTTAGTCATAAAAAGATAAATATTCTACCATTCCACTTATATCAAGCACTTCTGGTAGTCCACACCATGCAGATATAAAATAAAGTTGTGGTTGGTGGAGTTGCAAGTAGGAGTAGGACAAATTGTTTGACAGATACACAGTTTACACTTAGGATATTTTTTTTAAATTCTGGAAATAGTACCAGTGGTTATATGAAAATGTAAACACATTCACTATTCAAACGGAGAAGTTAAAATGGCTAGCATAGTAAAATGTATGTATTTCCATATTACCATAATAACAAATAAATTTAGTGTTAATCTCATTTTAAAAATTAAAAGAAGTCACTGACTGCTGGAAAAGAATTTTAGAACAAATATTAACAAATAATTTGAATGTAGAACATTTCTCTCAATTCTTACACAAAAGCTAAGATTAAGCATCTATTATCTTTTCTACTATTTTTATAAAAGAATTTACATTGATGAAACATGGCCCTAAGTGGTCGATTTGCATATTGCATACTAACATTACGGGTAATGCCACCATGGACATGAGTATACAAATGTTTCTTCTAGGCCCTAATTTAATTCTTCAGAGGTGTATACTGAGAAGAGGGGCTTCAGTATCTTATGATATTTCTATATGAACACATTTAATAAATTGTTGTTCCATTTTCCACAACATTCATTTTACATTCCCACCAATAATATCTAAGATTTCCAGAATCTTATATCCCTGCCATCACTGATTATTTCTTTTTTTTTTTTTAACATGTCAGATTTCCAACTGGGCAATAACACATTACAGTGTTTTTCTTAGTGATATTGAGCCTTTTTTGTATGCATATTGCCCATTCATACATCTTTTTCGAAGAAAGTCTATCAGTCATTTTTTTTTTCATATTTAGGTAGTGCTGTTTGTTTTGAGTGCTGAGTGTCAAAAATTTTTATGTTTTATCAATTGCTGTTAATCTTTGTTACACCTTACCTAAATTGCCTTTTTGTTTAGTCTATATGTGTTTAGACGTGCAATTTAAACACATGCACTCCAATTTTTCTTCTATTTTGTTTGCTGTCTGTGCCTTTGATGCTGTGTCCATGAAATCAATGTCAAAGTAAACGTAAAGCTTTTGCCCTATGTTTACCTTCAAGTGTTATAATAATCAGAATACTATGGACACTCTGCGATGTGTGCACATGTATAGATATCCTATTATCCTGCACTGCTTCTTGGAAAGACTGGTCGTTATCCACTGAAATGTAGTGATACCCTCAGCAAAAATGATTTTTATTTATTCTGTGAAGTATAAACTCTCTGAGCCATTGAGCTGGCCCCTATAGTTGTCTTCATGTTAGTGTCACACATTTTTATGTTATGCATAGAGACAAAAAGCATAGCAGCCTCAGTCTGCAGCTAATACTTCAATGGGAGGTGATTGTAAGAGGGAGAGTACTTTTTCTTAACGGAAGTCCATGTGTCTATTTATTGCACATCTATGATAAGGTGTAGTCTGAGCACACAGTCTTGATTTTTATAGGACAGAATCAATTCATTTGTCAACATATATTTTACAACATCCACTCTTCATAAATTGTTTAATTTTTATGACAATAAGTCTTGGAAAGAAAAAAATTTTATTCAAGTTATATGTACATAACATACAATTTATCATTTTAATAAGTATAATGTTATATTTCCATGACATTAAGAATATGTTCATTTCTATGTAGGCATATGTTCATTTCTATGTAGGCATCATCACCATCTATTTCCAAAAATACTTCTGTCTTTCCAAACCTTTAGTAACTCCCTGACATTGCCTGTCACCACCTGAAGTTCCTAGAAACTACCATTCTATTTTCTGCCTATATGCTGTTAATTATACTAAATGCTTTATATAGATGGAATCTTGCAATATTTGGTTTTGGAACTGGCTTATTTCATTTGTCATAATAGTTTCAAAGTTTATTCATGGAATATCTTGCAGAATTTCTTTCTTTCTTAAGTTTGGGAAAACATTGTATTAGTTTAGACATTTTGCTTATCTCTTCATCTATTGATGGGCACTTTTGATACCTAAATATTCTAGGTATTATGTATGAGGCTGCTATGAACATAGACATGCAAATATATCTTCTAGATCCTGCTTTTAATTCTTCAATGAATATGTCAAAATGTAAATTTTGTGTCTTTTCACATATACACTTTCTATTTTCTGAGTAAGTATTATATCATTAGGTGGCTTAATAACTACCATTAATTTAAGAAAGTCATTTCTAATCAACATAATTATGTAATAATGAAATAAGAATCCTTAATTGCATACATCAGTGTTAGCATCATGGAGAGTAGTAATGAACTTGACAATCTGATAGTTTTTCCCTTCAGAACCACCTAGAAAATATACTTTTAATGGATGTTTATGCTACATACAAGCATACCACTTTGGAAACTTGTAACATATCAACTTCAGAGAGTCTACTCATGCAATGAGCACTCTATTTCAACATTCCCTTTATGAGGCCCTGAATATTTTATGGCTTCTCGCCAATTGATGAAGCAGATAAAGGTAGGATACATACATGAGTCTTTAGACTCTAGCCAACCTGAGCATGTGTCATGCTTCTTTGAATAATACAATGAACATCTGCTTTCTGGCAGCTTCTTTCAGGCTTAACCCAAACATGTTCATTTTTAAATCTACCATATGACCCAAACTCTTCCTTCCCCAGTCTCATATAGCTAGAAGTATGGAATAATAGGAACCAGAAAAATAAATCTGTCAGAAATATGCAAAACAGCCTTCATTTCTAAGCATTGAACTTCCTAATTCTTGTATCTCTACCCAGTCTTTGTTTCAGAAGCCCAACTTGACTTGGATAGTATGTGGTTGGACGACACAAGTATGATCCTGAGCATGCTAATGGTGATCCTTGTCATGTTCATTTCCTTTATTTACTTCATATTGAGAGGTAAATAGTATGGGTAAGGTGGTATCACAAATGGTGGTTGTCTATGTCCAGAAAGCTGACTTTCTGTTCCTTGTGTTTTAATGGATGGGTTGATATCTCTTTTTTTTTCCTGGTGGGAATGCCAATCTTCATGAATTTATTTGTGGTGATGGGTACAGGTCATATCATCACAGCGAAGGAAACATGTCTGGGGCTCATCAGCTCAGATAACTACCTCGGTATGCAAGTTTCTGTGTGCACAATGCTTTAAGTACAAAATTCAAAACAAAACTGGAAATAATTATCCCTGAAATTTTAGTTGGCTGGGTACCATCATGCATTAAATGACATTGTATATCAATGAATGCAACCAACCTTAAGTTTGATCCTACAAAAGTTTAAGTACGTATTTATGCTTTAGGAACAATTTATAGTACAGATATTAATCTTTCCCTCCAAATACACAGTGTTCTTGTAAAAAGCAGTACATAACATAATGAAAAATGAATTCCCACAGAACAGCTCCAGGAAGAGATAAGAGAAAGTCACTAAAATGCATGGTCTTGGTCAAGATATGGACTTGAAACTGACCAATCCCAGAGCTGTCAATCAGAATTATGAAAGGGAGTTTATATCACAGCATTGGGGGAAAACCATATGAAAATAATTTTGAGTAACTTTCCTCAGGTACTAAAACCAAACATTATTTATACTAATAGACTCAGGTCAACTAATGTCCTAGGCAAAGGTGTTGGAACCCATTCCAAATAAGTTTCATTATAAATCTATGTAAATGTAATTTAAGGAACCACACATCTTTCAGAATATTATAATAACAATCTAGACAATAAGGAGAAGGAGAATCAGCTACTAAACTATGTTTTGAGCAGAAAACAATCTTTAGTTACTTCTCCAACTGTAAAACAAATAGACCATGAGGAAGCAAAGCCCTCAAAGTAAAGTTATTTTCTGAGTTAAATACTTGTTACTCTCTCTACCCAGCAGGTCAACATTGTCAGTACTGACTTTAATTGGATCAGTATCCAATGTAGCCACATGAAGTAGGGAGGATCAGGTACATAAGCCCAATAAGGCAAAGAATTTCCAAATTCCTGCGCATTGGACATAGGAAAGCAGAAAACATACCTCTACTGCCAAAACAGCAAACATGCCTAAAAACAAATTCTGTGTGGATGCAGGGAAGTTACTAGTAGAAACCAGGGCCTGGGTTCCATTAGTCAAGGCCTTGAGCTGACCCCATGTAGGAATCAGATTATCACATATGGCTGATGCAACTGGAGTGTATTTATGTTCTTCCAACTTTAACTGAGCAAATGACACAGCCAGTGCATGATCTGCAAACTGTTCCAATGAGGAGGATGAAACCATGTTAGCTGTGGAGTGTGGTAGTGTTTTTCTACTATTTGTTTTTCTTCTCTTTTTCAATAAAAGCATTGAGTTCTCTCACTGGTGGGATGAGGCAATCTGGGATCCAGCCTGATACTTCAGCATCTGTTGGGAAAATACAGGAATATCCTCATCCACTCCATAATAAAACATCTGGTTCTTTCCATTATGAAGTTATCAAATCTTATTACACGGGTTGATATCTCTTAACATTAACATACTTAATTCCCCAATAAAAGACATAGGCTAACAGAATGGATGTACAAACAACCCAGCATTTTCTGCATACAAGAAATTCACCTCAGCAAGAAAGATAGGCATTACCTCAGAGTAAAAGGCTAAAAAAAGGTTTTCCAAGCAAACAGACCCAAGAAATCAGGTTATATAGCCATTCTAGTATCTAATAAAATATACTTTTAAGCAAAATTAATCAAAAGAGATAAGGAAGGACACTCCATACTCATCAAAGGAAAAATACATCAAGAGTACAACTCAACCCTAACATCTATGCCTCAAATACGAGGGCACCCACATTTTTAAAGAAACATCATTAAAATTTAAATCACACATTGATCCCCACACCTTATTAGTGGAAGATTTCAACGCCTCACTCTCATAAATGGCCAGATATTCAAGACAGAAACCAAATAGACAAATAATGATACTAAAATATGCCATCAATTAAATGGACCTAATATATAGCTACAGAACTTTTGATCCAAACACAAAAGAGTATACCTTTTTCTCAGCACTGTGCGGAACCTTCTCCAAAATCAAACATATAGTCATACACGAAGCAAACCTCAACCAATACAAGAAAAGTGAATTAAGCCATTGAAATTAATTATATCACTATTAATTAAAGCTGATCATGAACAACAACAGAAATAACAAAAAGCCTAGAACAACTACCTACTCAATTACCAATGGGTGAGGGAATAAATAAAGAAAGAAGTGAAAGACTTCTTAAAATTTAATGAAATAAAGGCACAACATACCTAAACTTATGTCTAAGAATTGCTATTCACAGAAGATATGATAGTATACATGGTGATCCCAAAATTCCACCAAAGAATTCTTACTGTTCATAATCACCTTGAGCAAAATGGCTATATAGAAAAGTAATTTTAAAAAATTAGATCACTTCTATACTAAGGACAAATGAGCTGAGAAATAAATTATGGAAACTACACACTTGACAATAGCCACAAATAGTATAAAATATCTTAGAGTAATTCTAATCAAGCAAGTGAAAGGCCTGTATGACAAAAACTTTAGCTCTCTACAAAAGAAATTGAAGAAGAGAACAGAAGATGGAAAGATGTCCCATGATCATGGTCTAGTAGCATTAACATAGTGAAAATGGCCATCTTACCAAAAGCAAACTACAAATTCAATGAAATTTCCATTAAAATGCCAACACAAATCTTTACAGACATTGAAGGGATAATTCTAAATTTCAAATAGAAAAACAAAAAACCCAGAATAGCTAATACAACTCTTTACAATAAAAGAATTTCTGGAGGTATCTCCATCCCTGATTTCAAGCTATCCTACTGAGCAACAGTAATGAAAACTGCATAGTACTGGCACAGAAATAGACTAGTTTATCAATGAAATTGAATCAAAGACCCAGAACTAAACCCACACACTTGCAGACACTTGATTGTTGACAATGAAGCAAAAACCATACAATGAAAAAAAGAAAGTATCTTCAACAAATGGTGCGATCTAACTGAGTATCTAAATGCAGAAAATGCAAATAAAACTATATTTCTCTCCCTGCACAAAACTGAAGTACAAGTGGGTCAAAGACCTCAACATAACACCAGATACACTAAATCTATGAGAAGAAATAGTGGGGAAGAGCATTGAACTCATTGGCATAGGAGACAATTTTCTGCATGGAACACCAATAGCTCAGGCTCTAAGATCAACAATTAATAAATGGGACCTCTTAAACTGAAAAGCCTCTGTAATGCAAAGGACAGTCAATAGAACTAAATAAGAGTCTACAAATTAGAAAAATACCTTTACCAACCCTACATCCATGAAAGGGCTAATATCCAAAATATATGAAGAACTCCAAAAAGTAAACACCAACAAATAAGTTAACCCAATTAAAAAGAGGTCACAGAGCTCAACACAAATTTCAAGAAAGGAATCTCCAATGGCCAAGGAGCACTTAAAGAAATGCTCAACATTCTTAGTTATCAGGAAAATGCAAATCAAAACAATACAGATTCCATCTTGCACCATTCAGAATGGTGAAAATAAAAAATTCAAGTGACAGCACATGTTGGCAAGGATGTGCAGAAAGGGAAACAGTCCCCATTGCTGATGAGAGTGGAAACTTGTACAACCTTTTTGGAAATCAATCTGGTGCTTTCTCAGAAAATTGGGAAATCACGCTATCTTAAGACCCAGTCTTGTGTGCTCCTCCACACAATAAGTACATTTGCTCAACTATGTTCATTGCAGCTTTAGTTGTAATAGCCAGAATCTGGAAGCAAGTTAGAGAGCCCTTAACTGAAGAATGGATAAACTAAGGTACATTTACACAATTGAGTACTATTCACCATGAAAAGCAAGGAAGTCATGAAATATGCAGGCAAATGGATGGAACTAGAAAAGATCATCCTGAGTGAGGTAACCCAGACCCAGAAAGACACACATAGTATGCACTCACTTATAAGTGGACTTTCACCATTTAGTTCAGGATAAGTATACTACAATTCACAGACCCAAAACAGAAAAGTAATAAGGAGGACCGAAGGCAGGGTGCTTAAATATCACTAAGAAAGGGAAATAAAATAGACAACTGTAGTAGTTGAAGAGCAGGAATAAGGTAGGAGAGGAAGTGCAGAGAGAAATAAGGGTGGATAGTAGAGGCAGGAGGACAAAAGGCTTGTAGAGAGAACAGAAACTGTGGGTGGGACCATCTCTGTGACAAGCTGGAGACAAAACATAGAGTAGACTTCTGGAGGGATATGAGAGTGACTCTAGTTGAGACTTCTGGTATCAGTGGTTATGGAGAGTAAAAAGAACACCTTCTAACTAGACAAGACTCCTAGTGGAATCTACCCACAAAAACTTCGACCCAAAATTTACCCTGCCTACAAAATGTGCAGACATAAAGATAAAGCAGAAACTTAGAGAATGTCCAACCAATGTCTGGCCCAACCTGAGACCCACTCCATGGAAAAGAGAAAATTCCTGATACTATAACTACTCTGCTATGCTTGAAGACAGGAGCCTAGCATAGCTGTCTTCTGAAAGGCTCCATACACCAGCGGATTGAAACAGATGCGAAAACTCATAGCCAAACACCGGGCAAAGTGTAGGGAGTCCTGTGGGAAAGTGGAAGAAAGGATAAAGGACATGGGGGTGACAGGAGCCTCACAAAAAGGCCAGCAGGGCCTAGAGGGGCTTGTGGGTACTGAAGCATCACTCAAGGACCTAAGCCCCATACACAGATGTAGCTGATGGGCAGCTCAGGCTTCTTGCTTGTCCTCTAGTAATGGTAGCAAAGGTTGTCTCTGACATGGACTCTGTTGCCTGCTTTTTCATCACTTCCCTCTGGTGTGCCTGTACTCTGCTGCCTGCCTTTGATCCCTCCTTCTGGCATGGCTGCCTTGCCAGGCCACAGAGGTAGAATATGTGTTCAGTCCTGATGCAGTTTGATGAGTTATGTTGAATTTGGGGGGGTAGGAAGGGCTCTCTTTTTCTGAGGAATAGGGGAGGAAGATGGGTGAAGAGAGAGGGAGGGACTGGGAGGAGAGAAGGGAGGGGGCTATGATTGGGATGCATACTGAATAAATAATAGTTTTTTCAAATGAAGGGACTATGGAGTAGTAACCTAGGATGGGGAAATTTAATGCCTGATTACTGTACTTTACCAATATCCAACAGTTCCCACAAACCTTAAAGCCTATCTAAAACTCTGTTTATTATTGGCCAAATAACTTTTATTTGTTTAGTTTCTATGAATAGCAAGCTTTAATATTATCTACCACTGATAGGCATAAAAAAATATAACAATCCCCCTCCCCTAACAAGCAAGTTGAAAATCATTTAACAGAAAAAGCTAATACTGAGGAGTCAGAAGTTCTGTGACATAACATCTCTGCTTTGGTAGCCAGAAGAGTGTATGAGCCTTCCCAAGGCTTCCAAAGTTTCAGGTAGCACGGGGTTGTCATTTTGGGAGAAATCCTCAGGGTTCTGCCTGGTTGTCCATTTTGACAGCCAGTAGAGCTTGATGATTTTGCTTTGGGGATGCAAGATGCTTAATATAACATGATGGTGATACTTCAGTGGCACCCAGTGCCTCTCAGGCTTATAACACACTATACCTCACCTTTGCTCTGATGGCTTTGAACAACTTCTTATGCTTAATCTTGTTCCTCTGAAGGAAGAACTAAGTCTCAATTTCTCTTTTTCCTCTCTTTTTTCTTCAGAGTAATATCTTAGTATTTCTTATTTATGAGGTCACTCATAGATATCCTAAAATCTACCATTTATCCAGAGATCAAAAAACGGTCTTTTGGGGCTGGAGGGATGACTCAACCATGAAACGAAACACTAGACTCACAACAAAAAATGGTCTTTTATTTCAATAACAATCCACTATTTCATTTATAAAGATCCTCTGTGCAAAGCAATTTAACCTATCCTCTCCTCTGCAGAAGAAGAAAAAGAAGAAGAAGAAGAAGAAGAAGAAGAAGAAGAAGAAGAAGAAGAAGAAGAAGAAGAAGAAGAAGAAGAAGCATAAAGTTTTGGCCAGGAAACCATGGCCTTAAAGATATTGGAACCATTAGACAATGGGATATTACCTTGAATGCATCTCAAGAATTGGCCAGACACCACACAACACAAGCTGATGGTATTAACTCTTGGAAGATTTAAAAAGATGCCTTCAGGATACCCTGTGAACACAGGATCATAGGAACAAAATTTTTCTTACATTCTGTGGTCCAGGTACACAGAGACTATTGCAGTCATGGTCCAAGAAGATCTACTTATCATTTCAGCTGGCAACACTATCTGCTGTTATACATGTGATGATGAATGGTTTGGAGAAACTATTACATTAAGTTTTCCTGAAGACATATTAACATTTACACAGTCTACATTGAACACCATGAACAGGCCAAAAAACAACAATTTCACCAAAATCCCACTTGGTGAGCCATTGAGTTTATTGGACTTACTTGAGCAGCACAAGTGGAACAGGAGTGGTCCTTAAACATCTTCATCATGGCAAAGTCTTCCCATCATTAATGACTACTTATGAGGGCTACATCAAGTAGCCCCTGTTATTTAACCTTCCTATGCTTATATATTCTAGAATCTACCAAGATTATTTGCAGCAAGAGTATTGTAGAAAGGAGGGAGTCATGCCTACAATATCAGATGATAAGCCTTGGACTCTCCCCTCCTTCCTTCTACTAGTGAATGTCAACATCATTACTATTACACATTTTGCTACCTCTTTACTGTGCTGAAGGACCTCTCAGTTTCCTAGCCCAGTCATCTGCTGTCGCACCTTTCTAGCAAGTAGGGACTTCACTGGCCCCTGGAGCCATAATTAAAGATAAACTTTCTTCCATAAGTCACCTTAGATTGTGGTGTTTAATCACAGCAACCAAAAGTAACTAATAAAGGCATTGATTACCAAAGACTGGGACATTACAATGAAGAATCTTTCCCTGCTAGAGGGAGGAGACTTTGGACTTTGGACTTTGGACTAGAAAAGCCATTAAATACTTTACACAGAACTTGGCCGGCCATTTTATTAGGAAGACAGTGTTGACAATAGTGTGGACTAAGGAGGCCCAGCTCAAGAGCTTCCATGGGATTTAATGTCCCTGTAAACAATTGAGCTAAAGGCCATTCACAAGTATTTTGGCGAAGTACATACAGCTGCTCTCTGTCTGCACCATCTTAATTTACGTGAAGCTAAACTTAAAAGTAATGAATTCAATTCTTTGGCATAGGAAATTTCAAGAGGTCATAATTTTAGAAAACTTTCTCATCCTCTCCCAAAAGCTAACAATTGCCAATAACTCCAAAGCTAGAGATGAAATTTTATGTCCAGTCCCTATTCCTTGCTAGGATTTGATCTGGTTTAGGCTTGCTCATGTCTTTTTCATGCTGTTACAACTACACTGATTTAATGTATGTACCTTCCCTGTTGTATCAGAATAAACTATTTCCTTGTAGTTATTATCTACATCTGACCCTTACCTGCTTCTTACGATGATCCTTGAGCCCTGAACGGAAGTTGCTGTACACATATCCCTTTAATGCTGAAGATTCTATAGTTGTCTTTTGCCTGCACATTGGTCAGTGGTGAGGCTGTTAATCATTGTCTACTGTAAACATAAGTTTCTCAGATGAATATTAACAGATACATTGATCTGTAGGTATAATGACAAGTCACTAGTTATTGGTTTAATGCTATGTACATTTATAAGGATAATGGTAGTAGGTTTTTCCCTCAGAAGCCTATTTGACATGTTTAGCTGTATGTTCTTTGCCTGATAATGGAGCCAAGTACGGAATTCATCTTGTGGTCTGGAACTTAAATCCAATGAAATAGCGGTTGGATAATCCTTTGAGGTCTGTGCCACTATTACAGCATCAGGCTTGTAGGGTTCATATCTGGGTAAAATTGATGATTGCTTTTCTCCTCTGGTAGCATACATAGTACCTTTGAGAATTAAGAAAGCTAGCTAATATAATGAAATTTTCAGAACAGAGCTGGAGAGATGGCTCACTCATTAAACACTAAGATTCACATTTAGTGATTTCCTTTTCTGTTTATTTACACTGAAGTTATTTTTGTCATTATTTAAGCATATTTCCTAAAAGTCCAAACACCTATTATTTTATTTCATTTAGTTTTAGCATCATCCTGAGAAATAAAGATGCCAGACCATTTATATTTCTGATTAGTGTATCATAAGTATTTTTTCTTTTTTATTTTTATTATGCTTCTTTTTAACATATACATCTATATTATTACACATGAATAAAATAAACTGCAAACAGCAGGAAGAACCACAAGACAATCAGGAGTCATGCTACATTCATAGTGATTTGGTTATTCGTATTCAGCAAACTTGAAGTAAATATATTTCATATCTTGTTGGGTCTAAATTTGTGAGAGCATTCTCAACAAAGGAATATTGAATGGCTGAGAAACACTTAAAGAAATGCTTTTAAAAATGCTTAATATCCCTAGTAACCAGGGAAATGCAAATCAAAATGGCTTTGAGATTTCATCTTATACCCATCCAACTGGCTAAGATCAAAACTTCGAGAGATGGCACATGCTGAAGAGGATGCAGAGAAAGAGGACCATTCCTCCATTGATGGTGGGAGCGCTATCCCTGGCTTACTTAACTATTTCCCCCAATTTGGGGGGGGGGCGTTCCAAGGTATTATTTGCCCTAAATCAGCCTTAAGAAAACTTAAGAGAACAACGTCCCATTTCCTCTAAGAGGGGATGTACAGGTTTCTGTTTATTCTCTTGGTCTACAGATGCTTATTTTCATTGTTGAAGTTGGTTATAAGTTATTGGTCTCTAACAGAGATGAAACTAGGTTTGACACAAGGACATCTCTCTTTTCTTTTATCTTTCTCTTGTAGGTAAGGAGATAGGAGCTGAAAAGAGAAAGGGGATATATAAATATAGAGGGAGGATAGAACAAAAGTTAGATTATTGAATCTACTCCTCATCTCAAGGCCTTAATTGTTACTCACAAATAAGGTTATTTTTTAATTCAATGGTATTGAATTTTGTATTGATGCAAATCATGGTCATGTCAAATACAGTCTAATTTTTTCACAAGAATATATATTCTAGATCTAAAATATAAATATGATTCTATAGATATATAAGGTAAAATAGTTAGATAAGGGCTTCAAAAGTCTCAGATGCTTATTTTCATAGGGAGTTTGTTATAAGTTATTGTTGGTCTTATACAGAGAGAAAACTAGGTTGGACTCAGGAACATGTTGCTTTTCCTTTGTCTTTCTTTTGTAGGTAAGGAGATAGGAGCTATTTTTTCATTTATAATTATGTTATGTTTATCTGTGTGTGGGTATGATTGTACATGTGAATGCACATGAAAGAATAAACTTGGAAAGGGATTTTACTCCTCAGAAACTGGAATTACAGGTGGTTATGAGTGATCCAACATGGGTCCTGGGAGTCAAACTCTGGTCCTCTGAAAGAGCAGCAAATATTGTTAATCATCAAGCAAATTCTCCAGCCCCTTTTACTGATATATTTTAATTCTTTCAGGAAAAATTTAGACTTGTGATTCATTTTATGTTTACTAATTATCTTTTTATAGATGCAGATATCCTCATATCTGGTAGTTATTATTATGATATTATTATATATATTTAATACTATTTTATGAAATTGTCAAAGATAATACATAAGTAATATAATTTTAGAAATTTTCAATAGCTAGTAAAATATTTTATTTGAAGCATTGGATTTATAGAAAAATGTATTATTTTGTTTTAAAATGCTTTCCCCTAAAGTTTTGTATTGTTGCTTTTATTGCCTTAAATCATCCTTCAAAATAAAAATCCTCTGTTCACATTTGAAGAAAATTTGTCAATAATTTTTAACAATGCACATTGATTAAATCTTTGATGATTTTAGCGTGTAGAGGAAAGTATACTTCACAGCCCATATGGGCACTCATTGACATCAAAACTATATTTTTCCCCAGAAACTATCCATGTGTGTGTTTCACAATAACAATCATAAAAGAGATTATCATTTTGAAGGAAAGGGCATCGGAAGGGTTAAAAGAGGGTCCATGGAAAGAACTGAAGAGAAAAAAAGAGGCAGGAAGCAATGTTCTATTTTATTAAAAATGTGTTTTCAAAGATCTACACTTTTTAGACAGGGCAAAACTTGATCAAAAGACCCCCTTGATTGTATACTTTATAGACATAAATTTTATATTTCAAATCAGTATCTTTTTCTCTTTCTTTATTGCCTTGTTTCCTAGCTGAAACTGCAATCCAATCTTAAGGGCTGAAAAGCATTGAAGCACTCCTCTCTACAACTTTCTTGGAGCTGAACAAATGTCTCCTCTTCACAAATTTCTAGTGAATGTGCAAAGACCGCACTGCCATTTTCTTTGAACTCAGCAAATACAGAGATATTTTGCTTTGAGCGGAATGTAGGAGGATCTATACTTGTAGATGATGGGGTCATCCAACAATAACTTAGAAGAAAGCATTTTATTATCTGAAACATAAACACACAAACGTACACACATGTACACATACACAAACATGTATAATCATATAGTGACTTTTTCTTTAAAATCTCCTTATTAAAAGCAAGGCCCTTTTCTACAATGAGTTATTCAAGAATTACAGTGTTAGGAAATTATTAGACTTAAGACATTATCTGACATGTAAATCTTGGCATATAAAAATATTTGGTCTCAATTGTTGGCTGTATACACACAGGACTCTATTTTTAAAAAGGAACAGGAACCTTCTTGAGTAGATGAGCTGCAATATTGCACAGCCTATGTAACTTAGAAAATTATTTAAATCTCAAGCCGGGCACCATGGCAACACGCCTGTAATCCCAGAACTCAGGAGGGAGGTAGAAGCAGGCAGATCTCTGTGAGTCCACGACAGCCAAGGCTACACAGAGAAACCCTGTCTTGAGACAAGGATGTTACCAGGGCTGTGTGCTGGGCACACTTGCCATCATTGAAACAAAGACATATCTGAAGTCTCTGAAATTCCTTTCAATAATAATAAATATTTTAAACTCACTGCTTCTTTTCTAAAAAAAAAAAAAAAAAAAAAAAAAGCACAGGAACCTTTGCTTTGTTGTGATAATATACAAGAGCTCTCAAATCTCTTGAGATGGCTGACCGTACCAACTTAATTTTTGAGTTTTGGAATGAGAACTCCAGAGTTGTCATCTTTATAGCTTGTTGAGGCAACAGTGATTAGAACAGTTTGTTTTTCTAAGGAAATATGAGATATGAAGCAAATTTTGTTTTATTTATTCTCCATACACTATATCCTGACTGCAGTTTCCCCACAAGCTGGTTGATCAGTGGAATTGAATGGAAGACCCAGATATGAATCCACATACATATATATGGTCACTTGATTTTTGACAAAGAAGCCAAATCCATTCAATGGAAAAAGGACAGCATCTTCAACAAATGGTGCTGGTCTAACTGGAGGTCTATGTGTAAAAAAATAAAACTGGACCCATATTTGTCACCTTGCACTAAACTCAAATCCAAGTGGATTAAAGACCTCAACATAAAACCAGAGACACTAAGTCACTTAGAGGAAAAAGTGGGGAAGAGCCTGGAACATATTGGCACAGGAGACAACTTCCTGAACAGAACACCAATGGCCCAGGCTGTAATGTCAACCATTAATAAATGGGACCTCATGAGGGTGAAAGCTTCTGTAAGGCAAGAGACTCTGTCAAGAGAACAAAGCAACAGCCTAAAGACTGGGAAAGATCTTCACCAACCCTAAATCTGACAAAGGTCTAATATCCCAAATATATAAAGAACTCAAGAAATTAAACACCACCAAACCAAATAACCCAATTGAGAAATGGGGCTTGGAACTAAACAGAGAATTCTCAACAGAGGAGTATCAAATGGCTGAGAAACACTTAAAGAAATGCTCAACCTCCTTTGTCACCAGCATCTGGTGTCACCTGAATTTTTGATCTTAGCCATTCTGATGGGTGTAAGATGGAATCTCAGAATTGTTTTGATTTGCATTTCCCTGATGACAAAGGTATGGAGATTTCTCCGGAGCACCTTTTATTGTACAAGATTGTTTTAGCTATTCTGGTTTTTTTGTTTTTCCATATGAAGTTCAGAATTGAACTTTCAATGTCTTTAAAAAATTGTGTAGGTATTTTGATAGGGATTGCATTGAATCTGTAGATTGCTTTTTGTAGAATGGCCATTTTTACTATGTTAATTCTCCCAATCCATGAGCAAGGAAGATCATTCCATCTTCTCAGGTCATCTTCAATCTCTTTCTTCAGAGTTTTGAAATTTTTTTCAAACAAGTCCTTCACGTGCTTAGTTAGAGTAACTCCTAGATATTTTATATTGCTTGTGGCTAATGTGAAGGGTGTGGTTTCTTCCTCTGCAAGCTTGTCATTTGTGTATAGGAAGGCTAAAGACTTTTTTGAGTTAATTTTGTATCCAGCCAATTTGCTGAAGGTATTTATCAGATGTAGGAGTTCTCTGGTGGAATTTTGAAGGTCACTTATGTACACTATCATATCATCTGCAAATAGAGATAATTTGACTTCCTCCTTTCCCATTCGAATACCCTTGATCTCCTTTTGTTGTCTTATTGCTCTGGCTAGAACTTCGAGTACTATATTGAAGAGATATGGAGAGAGTGGGCAGCCTTGCCTTGTTCCCGATTTTAGAGGAATTTCCTTTAGTATCTCACCATTTACTTTGATTTTGGCTATTGGCTTGCTGTATATAGCCTTTATTATGTTGAGGAAAGTGCCTTGTATCCCCGAACTCTCTAAAACTTTAAACATGAATGGATGTTGGATTTTCATCAAATGTTTTCTCTGCATCCAAAGAGATGGTCATGTGGTTTTTATTTTCAGTTTTTTTATATGGTGGATTACATTGATTGATTTCCATATATTAAACCATCCCTGCATGCCTGGAATGAAACCTACTTGGTCATGATGAATGATATCTTTGATGTGTTCTTGTATTCGTTTTGCAAGTATTTTATTTAGTATTTTTGCATCGATGTTCATAAGAGAAATTGGTCTGAAATTCTCTTTCTTTGTTGAGTCTTTGTGAGGTTCAGGTATCAATGAGACTATGGCCTCATAGAATAAATTTGGTAATTTTCCATCCATTTCTATGTTTTGGAGTAGCTTGAATAGTAACGGTATTAGCTCGCCTATGAAGGTCTGGTAGAATTCTGCACTGAAACCATCTGGCCCTGGGATTTTTTTGTTTGGGAGACTATTGATGATTGCTTCTATTTCTGTAGGGAAAATGGGACTATTTAGCTTGTTTATCTGTTCTTCACTCAACTTTGGCAAGTGAACTTGATCAAGAAAATCATCCATTTCCTGTAGTTTTCAAATTTTGTGGCATATATGCCTTCAAAGTAGGATCTTATGATTCTTTGTATTTCTTCAGTGTCTGTTCTTATGTCTCCCTTTTCATTTCTGATTTTGTTGATTTCAATACTGTCTCTCTGCCTTTTAGTTAGTTTGGCTAACGGTCTGTCTATCTTATTGATTTTCTCAAAGAACCAGCTCTTGGTTTTGTTGATTCTTTGGACTGTTTTCTTAGTTTCTAATTTGTTAATTTTAGCCCTGAGTTTGATTATTTCCAGACGTCTACTCCTCTTGGGAGTTTTTGCTTCTTTTTTCCCCCCCTAGGGCTTCCAGTTGTGTCGTTAAGATGCTTATGTGCAATGTTTCCAATTTCTTTTTAAAGGCACTTAGTGCTATGAATTTTCCTCTTAGCACCGCTTTCAATGTATCCCACAAATTTGGGTATGTTGTTCCTTCATTTTCATTGAATTTCAGAAAATCCTTGATTTCTTTCTTTATTTCTTCCCTGACCTAGGTGTCATTTAGCAGAGAGTTGTTTAGTTTCCACGTGAGTGTAGGCTTTTTGTTATTTCTGTTGTTGTTGAATTGCAGCCTATGAGCATGGTGATCTGATAGGATACAAGGTATTATTTCAATCCTCTTGTATCTATTGAGGCTTGCTTTGTGACCTACGATGTGATCAATTTTGGAGAAGGTTCCATGGCATGCAGAGAAGAAGGTATATTCTTTCTTGTTTGGGTGAAAGGTTCTATAGATATCTGTTGGATCCATTTGTCCCATGGCATTGGTTAATGATGTTATTTCTTGGTTTAGTTTCTGTTTCAATGACTTATCATTCAGTGAGAGTGGGGTGTTGAAGTCTCCCACTATTATTGTGTGGGGATCAATGTGTGGTTTAAGCTTTTTTAGCAGATCTTTTACAAATGTGGGTGCCCTTGTATTGGGAGCATAGATGTTCAGAATTGTGATGTCATCTTGGTTGACTTTACATTGGATGAGTATGAAGTGTCCTTCCTCATCCCTTTTGATTAATTTTGGTTGAAAGTCTATTTTGTTTGATACTAAAATGGCTATGCCTGCTTGCTTCTTGTGACCATTTGCTTGGATTTTTTTTTCCAACCTTTTACCTTGAGGTAATGCCTATCATTATGGGTGAAATGTGTTTCTTGAATGCAGAAGAATGTTGAATCTTGTTTATGCACCCATTCAGTTAGTCTGTGTCTTTTTATTGGAGAATTGAGACCATTGATGTTGAGAGATATTAATGACCAGTGACTGTTAAGAGTCTTAATTTTGATGTTGTTTCCAGTCGAGCGTTTGTGTAGTTGTGTTTTTGCCATGGTATAGTTATCTATTTCCTGAGTAGTTTTGGTTGTAGCTTGACCATTTGGGATGGAGTTTTCCTTCTAGTACCTTCTTTAAAGCTGGATTTGTGGATAGGTACTGTTTGAATTTTTTTTTGTCATGGAATATTTTGTTTTCTGCATCGATGGTTATTGATAGCTTTGCTGGGTAAAGTAGTCTGGCCTGGCATCTGTGGTCTCTTAGAGTTTGCAGGATCTCTGTCCAGGCCCTTCTGGCTATTATGGTCTCTGCTGAGAAGTTGGGTGTAATTCTGATAGGTTTGCCATTAAATGTTATTTAGCCCTTTTCCCTTGCAGCTTTTAATATGTTTTATTTGTTCTGTATGTTTTCTGTTTTGATTATTATGTGATGGGCAGTTTTTCTTTTCTGGTCAATTCTATTTGGTGTTCTGTAGGCCTCTTGTATGTTTATAGGCATCTCTTTCTTTAGATTGGGGAAATTTTCTTCTATGATTTTGTTGAGAATAGTTTCTGGGCCCTGGAGTCTGATGTGAGTATAAGGGAACCCTTCCCTGGACTAGGCAGGTGACCTGGGTTCAGCTCCAGGGCACTCTACTCCACACCCTGTGCTCCCCACTGGTCCAGCAGAAGCTGGTGCTGGTGCTCTGCAGCCCAAGGTTCAGTCCAAGAGAGTGTAGCTAACGTCCATTATTCTGCCTTTGGCTGGACTTGGAGACCCTGCCCTCAGCCACTGGGCCCATGGGGCCTTGATTCAGTCTACCACAGAGTGTGTTGCTGTGCCAAAGAACATGTCCAAAGCTGCCTTGCCCACCTGTATGGGCTCTGGGTCCATGGACTGGTAGGGAGATCTGAAGTTAGATATATCCCAGATTGACACTCTGGGCTACCCCCTGGGCCAGGAAACACTGATGGTGGCTTTGATAATCCACATTTCAGCCAGAGAGAGAGTGTAGGTGCAGCGCGATAGGCTGCACTCGGCTTTGGAGACCCTGCCTGGGCTATAGGACCGTGAAGCTTTCTGTGGACTAGTGGGGTGGTCTGAGGTCAGATCCACCCATTCTTCTGGTTTCTCCCTTGGGCTAGCAATTCCAGATGCTGGTGCTTCTCTGTCCACAGTTCAGTCCCAGCTATGGGGTCTGAGATAGAGAGCACAGATGCAGCTTCCTACTAAGTATGCAGTCTCTGGGGACAGGGCACCTGTCCTCTGTGGGCCTGTGGCCAGACCCACCTGTGCTTTGCATTGTGTGTACCCCTCTCACCTAGGGCTCTCCAGGTCTTGTGGTCTGTAGCTCCCAGCCTGGTCCCTACATTCAGTCCTGCTGATCAGACACGATGTGTGCTCAGCACCATCATCTTGGATTCCTGCCCCCTCCCCACTAATATTTTTAAAGTGTCTTGACTTAAGATTTTCTTTGTCATGTTTCCTCATGAAACTGTTGCCAGCAGTTTCGCCTACACTTGTATTCTTGTGCCATGAACATTTATATTTGGCTACAACATAAATTATCTCTTCTCTCTCAGATGAGGTGGTTTTGCATTTATACTTGAAGAAGTGATGAATGTCTGAATGTTATTTCAAAGTTCAACTTCTGAGAGACAGTTGCTCCCATACTAAAACTGAGAATGTGGTAAACCAGAAGAGTATGGACTGGCAATACCAATGAAAGAACTAAAGACACAAAACACTAATGAACTGAATTCTGAAAAGTGATGGCTTTTTTTTTTTCCTGAGGAAAGTTCCATAGCTTTTGTTACTTCTGGCGAGATCATGGGAGGAGAAGAAAGATTTCATAAACAGAAATGCTGACAGTAATATGTGGGCTGCAATAATCTAATAGAGGACAATTCACAATAGAGTCTATGCACAAACCTGTAATCCCAGTGTTAAGTGTAGGAGTGCAAATAGGATGCCAGAGGCTTGCAGGCCAGCCAGTCTAAGCAATCCTTTCACTAGAACACTCCTCCATTGCAGGTGGGAGTGCAAACTTGTACAACCACTTTGGAAATCAATATGGTGCTTTCTCGGGAAATTGGGAATAACCCTATCTCAGGACCCAGCCATACCACTCCTGTGAATATACCCAAAAGATGCTCCAGCATACAACAAGGACATTTGCTCAACTATGTTCATAGCAGATTTATTCATAATAGCCAGAATCTGGAAACAATCTAGATGTCCCTCAACCAAAGAATGGATAAAGAAACTGTGATACATTTACACAATGGAATATTATTCAGCTACTAAAAACAAGGAAATCTTGAAATTTGCTGGCATATGGATGGAACTGGAAAAGATCATCCTGAGTTTGGTAATTGAGACCCAGAAAAACATGCATGGCATATACTCATTCATAAGTGGATATTAGTCACATAATACAGGATAAGTACACTACAACACAGAGACTGTAAACACCAACCGAAGACCAAGTACGATTTGGACATAGACTCTCTGCTCAGATGTAGTACCACAGTCTCCTTGTGGATCCCAAAATGTGGAGAGTAGGGACTACTTTGGACATGCACTGTAGCCACTGAACTTAGATCACTTCCCCCTGGCAAGATGACCTTGCCAGGCTACAGAGGAAGCAGTTACAGGTAGTACAGGTTAAACTTGATAGGCGGAGGTCAGATGTTAGGAGAAGAGGGCTTCTCTTTCTTAGTACTAAGGAAGGGGGGAGAAGGGGGAGGGAGGGAGGGAGATCAGAATGGAATGAAGGAACAGGCTATAATCAGGATATGAAGAATTTAAACTGCAGAACAAGCAGGTAACTTTTACTGCTAATCCCAATATATGGAAATAGCTCTGAGACTGGCTGAGAAATGTCTAGGCATAGAAAATGCTTATTGTTGACTACAGGACCCCGTGAATTACTATTAGATGCCATTCTTTATATGGTGTGAATGAAGATTTACAGATGTCTTTTTCTGCTTCTACAAAGAGCAGAAAACCAGCCTTAATTGTTCTGTGCATCATGCGCAGTTTATACACTTATAATTTTAGGACTATATAATGCTTGTGAGAAATTATGTGTTCTCCAAAGAAAAGAATCAGACACTGACTTCGGATCAGACCTGATAGGATGTGTTCCCTCAGCATGCTAGACACTGACAACCTGTATCCTTAATGTGCTAGCACCAAGTGCATCAATTGCTGTTCCTCATCAGAAAAAGACTGCTCCCAGGACACTTTCAAAGAAAGCTTTCAATCCTGATTGGTCCAGTACTTCAGACTGTTTCACACAGGACTCTAATTAAGCAAATTATTCAATTTGTTTACTTGATCTTGATTCAATTTGGTAGTTGGTAGTTATCAAAAAAAAATTATCCATTTCATTTAGGTTTTCGATTTTTGTGTCATATAGGCTTTTGAAGTAAGACCTGATGGTCCTTTGGATTTCCTCAGTGTCTGTCATTATGTCTCCCTTTTCATTTTTGATTTTGTTGATTTTAGCTAATTTGGCTAGAGGTTTGTCAATCTTATTGATTTTCTCAAAAAAAAAAAAAAAACAGCTCTTGGTGTCATTGATTTTTTTCTTCCCAATTTATTAATATCAGCCCTGAGTTTGGTGAATTCCAGCTTTCTATTCCTCTTTGGTATTTCTGCTCTTTTTGTTCTAGAACTTTCAGGTGTGCTGTTAAGTTGCTAGTATGGAATCTCTCCAGTTTTTTTTTTTTTTTTTAAATAAAGGCACTTAGTGCTAAGAACTTTCCTCTTAGCACAGCTTTCATTGTGTCCCATAGGTTTGGGTATGTTGTACCTCCAGTTTCAATGAATTCTAAGAAGTTTTTAATTTCTGTTTTTATTTTGTCCCTTGCCCAGCTGTCATTGCGGGGAGAGTTGTTCAGTTTCCATGAGTTTGTAGGCTTTCAATTGTTTCTTTTGTTGTTGAGTTCTAGCTTTAACCCATGATGGTCTAGTAAGATGCACAGGATTATTTTGATTTTATTGTATCTGTTCAGGATTGTTTTGTGGCCAAGTATGTGGTCAATTTTGAAGAAGATTCCACAAGATAATGAAAAGATGGTGTATTCTTTTGTGTTTGGGTGAAATGTTCTGTAGATATCAGTTAGGTTCTATCCTTCTTCTATATTTTTATCAAGAGTTCCTTGATAGAATTTTCAGTGTCTCTTATATATACTATGATGTCATCTGAAAATAGTGATAGTTTGACTTTTTCCTTTCCTACTTGTATCCCCTTGATCTCCATTAGTTGTCTTATTGCTCTAGGTAGGACTTTGAGTACTATATTGAAGAGATATGGAGATAGTGAACAGCCTTGTCTTGTATCTGATTTCAGTGGAATTGATTTCAGTTTCTCTACATTTTGTTTGATGTTGGCTATAGACTTGCTGTATATTGCCTTTATTATATTTAGGTATGTGCCTTCTATCCCTGCTTTCTCCAGGACTTTTAGCATGAATGGGTGTTGGATTTTGTGGAATGCTTTGTTAGCATCTAAGGAGGTGGTCATGTGGGTTTTTTTCTTTCAGTTTGTTGATATGATGAATTACATGGATAGATTATCATATATTGAACCACCCCTGCATGTCTGTGATGAATTCGGCTTGGTCACGGTGAATGATAGTTTTGATGTGTTCTTGAATAAGGTTTGCAAGTATTTTATTGAGTATTTTTGTTGCATCAATGTTCATAGGAGAAATTGGTCTGAAATTCTCTTTCTTTGTTGGGTCTTTTGTAGTTTAGGTATCAAGGTGACTGTGGCCTCATAGAATGAGTTTCATAATGTTCCTTCTGTTTATATTTTATGGGGTAGTTTGAAGAGGATTGGTATTAGCTCTTCTCTGAAGGTGTGGTATAATTCTGCACTGAATCCGTCTAGTCATGGGAGGGTTTTTTTGTTTTGTTTTGTTTTATTTTTGGTCAGGGGGGAGACTCTTGATGACTACCTCTATTTTCTTTGGTGTGATAGGACTATTCAATTCACTTACCTGATCTTGATTCAATTTTGGTAGTTTGCTGCTTGTGCTATGTAGCTCCAATATTGGTTTGAGGTAGTGTATGTAAAGCTGGTGTTCCTGTTTTTGGCTGGACTTTGGATATCCTGCCCTTGGGCTCTGTGGCTTTGGGCCCTAGGCTCAGATCACCAAAGAGTGCCTGAACCCCTGCTGGTTTCTAGAAGTTGTTTATGTTTCTTCCTGCTCCAACCAGAAGTGAGGCCTAGGTTCTACTTGCCAGGAAGAGAGCAGCTACTGCCTTTGGATTGCTGTTCATTGGCTAGGTCTTTGCTTTATCTCCTCTGACCTGCCCAGCCTCTCCCAAGAGTGTGAGGATTCCTGCTAGGCTGTGGAGCCTGGGTAGGCTGGGTCCATTGTGACCAGTTGTGCCAGGATAGTCCTTTGGGGCCAGCCATTTGGCTTCTGCCCAACCCTGCTCAGACAGTTGATGTGGTCCTTGACTCCTGGCACTATCTCTGGTCTCAGATCATGCAGCTGGGGTTATGTGTCCCGAGTCTCAGAGCCTGCTGCTGTGCCTGGGCAATGTGCCGAGAACTGTCTGGACCCCATGTGGGACGTGGGCTTTCTGTGGACTGGCTTGGAGCAAGTGTGGGTGGGGTCTGAGGCACAATCCACCCATTTCCCTGAGATTTCCATAGGCCAGGAGGCTTGATGCTCCCCTGCCACAATTTCAGTCCCTAATACTGAGTTTGTGCTGCCAAGAAAGGCCACTGCTCACAGCTTGCAGCTTGCAGGCAGGGTCCTGTCCAGGCATTGGGGACTGGATTGCTGTTGGTAGAGTCTCCTTCTCAGACCACACAGGGGCTGGGGAATGTGCCCACCCACCACCATCTGGGCTTGCATGTGGGACCTGGGCTTTCTGTGGACTGGTGTGGGGCAAATGGGGGGGAATCTGATGATCAATTCACCCGTTTCCTTGAGGTTTCAGTAGGCCAGGAGGTCTGATGCTCTCCTGCCACGATTTCAGTCCCAAATACTGAGTTTGTGCTGCCAAGGAAGGGCTGCCACTCACAGCTCACAGCTTGCAGGCAGGGTCCTGACAAGGCACTTGGGACAGGTCTGCCATCCTTTCTGGGCTGCTGGATGACCAAAGGTCTGACTCACCCATGGACCACACTGTATGGATATCTCTCATCCAGTTATCCCCAGCACCCACAGTCCATGGCTCCCAACAGCATCTGTGGATTCTTCCCTGAAGATCTGTCTTCATCGCCACCATCTTTGATCCACCGAAATTTTTAGTTTTAACATTTCCTTTGATTGAAGTTTCTGCCTGATGGATGTCCAACTCCTCTTTTCTGCCTCAGCTATAGGCCATTAGCTTTTTATTGACAGGTAATGCTTTCATACATACACAAGAGATTCCTTCTACAACTGTTTCCCCCAGCTGTTTAAACATATACCCTAAAAAATTGAAATGCCTATTTTTTTTAAATCTCATTTAGTTTTAGCATCTTGAAAACCAGATATTTCAGTCCATTTATGTTTTTTATTTGATGTGTTTTAAGGATTTTTATTCATTTTTGAATTATGAGTATGTTTGTTTGTGTCTATGTATAGATATGTACCTGGGAGTACATATACAGAAAATAGCTTGGAAAAGAATTGTGATCCCCTGGAACTGGAGTTACATGATGCTATGAGCTATCTAACATGAATACTAGGAGCCAACCTCTAGTTCTCTGGTATAGCAACAAATATTCTTAATCACTGAGCCATCTCTCCAGCCCTTTTCACTTATCTATTTTAATTCTTTCAGGAAATGTTTGCATTTGTGATTCATTTATGTTTACTAATTATATTTCTATAAATATAGTTATTATTTCTGATACTATATATTTATTTTGATAGTATTTTATGAAAATTGTAAAGATGACATATAGGTAATATGTTTTTAGAATATATCAATAGCATGGAAAATGTTTTATTTTGCTTCTATACATTGGCTTTATAGAAAAGAGTATTTTTTTTCCAAAATATTTCCCTCAAATTCTGTATTGTTGATTTTATTGCCTTCAATCATCTTTTCTTCAAAAGGAATTCTTACGTTCACATTTGAAGAAAATTTGTTAGAAATCATTTTTAACAAATCCACAGCGATTCAGTCCTTCCTAAGTTTAAGATGTAGAGGACAGTATGCATCACATTCAATGGGAGGGCCACCCATTGGCATCTATACAATGACAAATTTCAAAATTCATATTTTTCTCTGAAACTATATATGTAAAAACAGTCTCTCAGAAGGTTGTATTTATATATTTGTGAATACATATACACATAAACATATGTATGTACATATGCATATACATTTACATATATGTATACATTTGTGTGTATTTAAAAACAATAACCAAAGAAAAGAGGCTATCAGTTTAGGGGGATCATGGGAAGGGCTGGAAGGAGGGTACTGGGAAGGAGCTGGGGAGAGGAAGGGGGAAACAATGTAATTGTATTTTAATAAAACATATTTTAAAAATCAACACTTCTTAGACAGAATAAAATTTGAACAAAAGAATTCCTTGAATGCATGTTTTAAAGATATACATTTTATGCTTCAAAACAATATCAATTTCTGACTTTTTTTTTTTAACTGCCCAAGTTCCCTACTTCAAATTACAATTCAATCTCAAAGTCTGAGGAAGGTCCATTATCTTCCTCTTCACAACTTCCTTTGCAGGAAAAGGCATCCTCTTCACTGGTATTTTCCTCTTCTTCATGGAAAGAAGGCATGCTCACATTTCCTGGACTTACAAAGCCAGTAGATTCACAGTCATTTCATTCTTTGGTCCTGGAAGTTTCTGGGGTTTTCTGACTATTACCTGGAAGAAAACAAGTTTGGGGTATGTAAATATTGGCAGATGAAGATACTTTGTCATAGTTGTTGGGTGTATATGCAAAACTCTATTTTAATAAAGTCACAGATCCCTCTGCTGTTGCAAAATTATCAAGGGCTCTTGGGTCTCTTACCATGGCTGTCCTCACCATGTTAACTCTTTAGTTAAAAATGAGACCTCTAGAACTGACATCCTCATAATTTATTTATGACAAAAGTGACTATTACAGTTCATTTCTCCAAAGAAGCATGAGCTATGAAGTCTTTTTTATTCATTCTTCTCTCATACAATACATTCTGACTTAGTCTCCCCTCCCTCCACTACTCACAGTTCCCCTCACCACCTCCTCTCTCCTCCAGATCAACTCCTCCATTTCCTTTCAGAATAAGCAAGCCTCCCATGGATATCAATGAAACACAGCATAAAAAGATACAGCGTGACTAGACACATACCCTCATATAAAGGCTTGACAAGGCAATCAAGTCGAAGAAAAGGGGACCCAAGAGCAGGTGAAAGAGCCAGAAACGCTCCCCCTTCCGTTGTTAGGAGTCCCACAAAAACACAAAGCTAACAGCCATAACATATGCAGAGGACCTAGTGCAGACCCTTGCAGGCTCAATGATTGCCACTTCAGTCTCTGTGAGCCCCTATGAGGCCATTTAGTTGATTTTGTGGGCTATGTTCTTGTGGTGTCTTTGGCCCTTTTGCTCCTGCAACATCTCCCTAGTTACACTCTGCAGGGTTTCCCAAGTCCCAAGATGGGAGAGCTGAAGGAGATCTCCAATTTGGGCTTTCTCTCTACCTAATGGCTGTAGATCTTTATATCTGCTTCCATCAGCTGTCAGAGGAACACTCCCTGATGACAATCAGGCCAGACTCTGATCTATAAGTACAGTAGATTAGCAGTAAGAATCACTTTGTTGATTATTTTCCATTCTAGGTCTCTGGGCTATCCAACCTGCAGTTCTTGGTTATTCATGCAGTGACAGGCATGGGCTCCCTCTCCTGACATGGGCCTCAAATTAGAATAGTCATTAGTTAGCCATATCCACAAGTTATGTGTACTATTGTCAAGACTAAGATTGTCACCTGAGCTTGTTCCTCTGTCCATAATCACTTACTCTGGTTCTTTGGGACTGTATTTTGTTGTTGAATATTTTTAAAACTAACTTAAAAGTTAACTTTGGGCATCCAGGGTTACATTGTTTACTTTTGTATTATTCTCTTAATGTCTGCAGATTAGTCAGTGAAAGAAGTACTTTGTGCTATTTGCCAATTATTTTTTATTATTATTCAATAATAAGGTTAATTATACATGTAAATAAAAGATACCATCTTTTTCAAAGCTTTATCTTTATTTTTTTATTCCAACATCCTGCCTAAACTTTTAAAATTTGTTCGCACATTTTTTTTTCCATTTTGGAACAGTGTTTTAGGGCAAAACTATGATCTAAAATACTCTTTAATCTAAAAACATTTTCTTTGATTTGACCCTTTTTAAACTAAAATATGTATCTCATGTCTATCTTTCTATATCTCTTCTCTTCACTTGAGGCCTCTCTTTTTAAACTAGTTCTGAAAAAATAATTTTTAAACAGCTTAATATTCAATGAAAACTAGAGCATCTTTATCTGAAATATAGGTTTAATTAATCAATTTGTTAGAGACTTAGGCCATTTGTGATAGTAAATTGGAAATCACTTCCATTATAAAGCACTTGCTTTGGGAAGACAGCAAGAAGCCTTACAGGGTCCAGTGGGTGGTCACCACTGTGATGAGAAAGTATATATTGGAGAAGTGAGAGAGAAAGAGAAGTAGAACTGTTTGCGCACTATGAGAAGAAGCAGAACTGAAGGCCTGAGCACAGCGAGGAGCAGCCTGATTGGGTACCCTGTGCTGCCACCTCAGATGATATGCTGGCCCATGCTGTTACATAGGGGCATGTCTGTGTCCATGGCCCTACAGCAGTAGGGGTCTATGTCAATGTCCATGGCCCACATTACCACTAAAGGCCATGTGAATATCCTGGGTCTGGGCTACCACCTGGGACCATGTTGATATCCAAAGGCTGTTCAGAGCTGGCCCTGCCTCTCACTAGCTGCTGCACTTAGAGGAGATGATCCCACTCCTTACCACGGCAGCATAGTAGACATGGCCCTGGTGGCATGGCTGTGAGAGAGATGGCCCCTCCTCTTGCCTGCTGTGACACTCCAGTGAGCTGGCCCTCACCATTGCTGGGGCAGTGATGGAGAGCTGGCAGGCCCAGAACCAGGGCTTTGAGATGGCCTACCCCAATATCTACCCCATCTATTAACTTTTGAAACACTTGAAGGGGCCTGACCTTGAGAACCAAAACTGCAGAATCTCCATGACACAGAGCAGTGACAGGATATCTGAGAGGAGTCCCAGTGAGGATCCAGTATTGACAGTGTATCAGAAGCCAGAGGCCTTGAACCAGACCAATGACTCATTGCAATAAATATTTGCAAAGAAGACTGTTTCAGCAAAATAGTGGGGAGATCTTTTTTTTTTTCCTTTTGGGTGGGATGTTCCAAGGACAGAAGGCAGATATGGAGGGATACAGAAGTAAGTGAGATTGGAATGCATAGTGTGAAATTCACAAAGAATCAATAAAAAATGTTTTTTTAAGCATTTGCTTCTCACTTGGACTCACTAATGGCAGCATTAAAAGTCTAGTGTACCTGCTTTCATTTAGTGTCTGCCCCTTTCCATTGAGTTACTTTTTTGCTTTTGTAGATAATCACATAAGTTACTTAAGGAAAACTGAAAATAACTGGTGGTATCATTGTCCCAACCCTGGGGCTCTAGCCTGATAGTTCCATGGCCAGAGTCAACTCAAAAGAGCAAAGCTGTACACTGAAGCAAGCATGTTCTGAACGCCAAATCATTCTTCCAAGTCAGAAGGACTTATTCACACAATTTCACATATCTAGAACTGAGAAAATGATCAAGGATATCACACCTTGACTTTGTGAAAACACAGTATTTATTTATTTATTTATTTTTGGTTTTTCGAGACAGGGTCTCTCTGTGTAGCCTTGGCTGTCCTAGACTCACTTCATAGACCAGGCTGGCCTCGAACTCACAGATATCTGTCTGCCTTTGCTTCCCGAGTGCTGGGATTAGAGGCGTGCACCACCATACCTGGCTGAAAACACAGTTTCTTAAGCAGTGAAAGCGACAAAAGTAACAGAAAATATGTCATAAACATAATAAAATGTATCATAATGAAACATCTTCTTTAAGACATTTTGGCAAATGTTTCTAAGAGCACATTACTTTTAAGAAAGTCTTTTTTATACACAGAATAAGAGCTCTGGTTTTATATTGCTATATTAATGTTTTAATGTAGATAATTAATATATAGATATATCTTCTATACAATTTTGAAAATAATATCAAACAATCTTCTTACCAGGTATACATGTGTATTTCACTTATGTAATAGCTCTATTTCACTAGAGCTACCAAGTGATTTTTAACTCAATCAGAAATTTATATATCTAATTTTGTTTAGTGCCTAACAAAAGTAACAGAATATATAATGTGTAAAATTATTTTTTTTATTAATTTATTCTTGTTACATCTCAATGTTTATCCCATCCCTTGTATCCTCCCAT
Source organism: Acomys russatus (assembly GCF_903995435.1). Taxonomy (NCBI): domain Eukaryota; kingdom Metazoa; phylum Chordata; class Mammalia; order Rodentia; family Muridae; genus Acomys; species Acomys russatus. Next base: position 10,478,779 of record NC_067165.1, read on the forward strand.
TCCTCCCCCCCCCCATTTTCCCATTATTCCCCTCCCCTATGACTGTTCCTGAGGGGGATTACGTCCCCCTATATATTCTCATAGGGTATCAAGTCTCTTCTTGGCTACTTGCTGTCCTTCCTCTGAGTGCCACCAGGTCTCACCCTCCAGGGGACATGGTCAAATGTGAGGCACCAGAGTACGTGAGAAAGTTGTATCACACTCTCCACTCAAGTTTTACCTATTAAAATTATGTTGAAAGTACCCTAGTGTGTTCAAGACTTCTAATTGTTTTTGAACTTTAAAGATTTAATAAATCCTATACAAATAACTCTGATTATTGTCAAATTAATTATATGTAAAATTTTTATAATATTTATTTGGATAACCCTCAAATTTATTTCCATATTCTAGGCAAATTATGAAAGACATTTATACATGTAATTTTTGAATATTTATTAAAACATACCTGAACTCCATAAGAAATTATTTAATAAAATTTATTATTTTATTGTTGCTAATACTTCAGCCACATTATGTTGTATATGTCATTTCTGAACATACATATTAAGGCTAATTATATTCAACAGTAATTAAAATTTAACATTGAAGTATCTCTATTTATAAAACAATTCCAAAATTAATCTTTTAAATTTGCATGCTGTTTGTCTAACCAAAGATAGTCTATGTTTTTTGAGTATCAATATTTTAAAATTTTAGTCACCTGTAAGCATGAGAAATGTCATTCATCCTTTGTGAAGACTTAACAGTATATTCCTTCTTAAATTTCAAAACAAGTCAGTTCACATAGCTTTCAGATGCTACTGTTTATTGTGTTTCCTGTGTAAAGTGGAATTTCATATAAATGTATTTGACAAACAATGCATATCTATTTCTTTGTAAGAATCAGATATGAATATCTTAAACTTATCCATTGGTTATTAGTTTTGTTTATTTTATTTTGTTATATTTTATTATTATCCCTTAGAAAGGGAGTGCATCAAGATGGGAGGGAATATGGAAAGAAATGGGGGAAAATAGATACAGGGCAAACAGAAATCAGGATGTATTGTATGAGAAAAGAAAAATCTATTTCCAATAAAAAGGGATGGAGAAAACAAGAAAAGACGGTGTAAGAATAGGATTGGGTGTCCCAGCTCTGAATGATGCTGTTCTTTCTGTTCTTTGGTTAATGGAAAACAAACAGCAAAATAAATCATGTTATGGAATTACATTAAGACAAAAAATTTCTGAAAAATAAATCCATAGCAATCAATAAGTAAAAGGATCTCAAATATACATTGTGTATTTTTAGAATATGTTTTTGAAAAAAAATCTGTGTAGCCAATTATAAAATGTGAAAATTTTACCTTATGACTCCAAATCAATATTGTTTTAAATAAAGAAAAGTAATTTTAAAGTATTTTAGATGCTTGTAATTTTCCCTTTTTCTTCCATCTTTTTTGTTTTGCATACTAGCCAAGTGTCTAAGCATGGTTTCACAGACATTGGACTTTCTCATTCATAATGTGAAACAAATCTTTCCTTCAGGGGTGAGGGCTTGCCAGTCCCCATGGCAAAAGACACACTTGCTTGCTTTCTCTTCTCCATCTCCTCATGCCAGCAGATGTCAAGATTTGCAGTTTAACTTTGCCTACCTTAGTCCTGGTAAGCTAAAGAAGGCACATCCCTAAAACAGCACTCAGTGAGAATAAGACTTTCTCAAGTTACAAAGCTGAACATTGGTAACCTAGTACTGTGGAGGAAGAGGCTGGTAGAGCTTTCCATCACTGAGGTTAGCACCACAAAAACTCCTTAGAGGAAAACCAGCAGTGAATGCCATAGGAGGCTTTTAGTCAAGATGGGTTTCCCATTTCAACTAACCAAATAAAGATAGTTCCCAACAGGCACACCTACATGCTACCCTAATGAACACTTAGCAAGGCTTATACGAATGCTAAAATGCCCCCCATTCTGCTTATGAAAGTTAAAAAAAGATATCAATAAACTAAGCCTCTCTTTTGCTCCAGTTTCACCAAGTGAAGATTAGATGCATAGGGATTTGGGTAGAAAAACAGGAGACTCATCCTTGGAGTTCCCAACCCAACTGCTTAACTTACGGTTTAGGATCCAAAGTAGAAGCAAAATGAGCACAGTGAAAAATGTCATCATCACAACCAAGATTATGCATACATCCCACATCCAACTAATATACAGTGGGTACACATCGTCCACCATAGAAGCTGGGGGGAAGAAGGAAGAAATGTTAAGCATATTTTAAAAATAAATAAAACAGATGCATGAGTAATAGAGGCCAGAATACCTCTTTGGAACCCCTGAAACTGTAGTTATAGTCAGTTCTGGACTGTCACATAGATGCTGGAACAGAATCCAGATCTTCTGCAAGAGCAGCAAGTGCTTTTAACTACTGAGCCGTCTCCAGTCCCTAAATTCTATTCTTCATAGAATTCCGTGAGATGAACTGTTTTACTTACTAAAATAAATAAAATTTTTACAGACTATTTCATAGTTCATTACTTTGGTCCCCTCAGATGAATGTGAAATTTTTGTTTGACTCCTTCTTAAGTGGGTTTTAAGAAGTAGTATGTTCCTACTTAATCCTGATATGTACTTTAAAATCAGAGTATCAGGATCCCTACAAAAACATAAAATCAGAAGGAAAGCAGATGGGAAATAAAAGATTCACATATATTTATATTTTCTATTACTGGAAACATTATTCTTGCTTTCTTGGTGGCCAAAATAAACTTTAGAAATCACATAGATTTATAAGTGTTAGATAGATAGAAAGATGTATTGAAATCATAAATACTTGTTTGGGGTTAGTTAGTGTATTCCATTGTACTAAAAGTTAATTATATGTTCCATATCTTTATACGGTATTGCTATTTTGCATTGGATCTTGGAGAAGTTTCCTTTGAGTTCATTATAAAGGATTTGAGCTTTGTTTTTATTATTTTCAGTGAAATGGAGTTTTATTGGCAGACATTCTGAAATATGTGTTAAATTGGTAAAGGACATATCTGTATCTAATATCTGACATAATTTTGTCTTATGAACGAATGCAAATTCCTTATAAATAACAACTAGATCTTTTGGGTTACTTTTATGGTAGCCTTTTAAATAAAATACTTCCTAATATCCACAATGAAATGAAAGATGTTTCTAAATTCTCAGACACTACTTCCCACCTAGCACGTATTGTAGTATGACCATACATTCAAATAGTTTGGAAATACAGTACATACATGAGAGAACCAAATATCAGCTTTCAGAAGCCCTAGAAAATGAAAATGAAATAAGAAAAAAAATTGTACTTCCTTTTTTCATTAATTATCAGAAGGGATATCTAAAACAAAAAAAAATATCTTTAATGTTTATGTATTATTGTCTTAGTGTAAATGATAGGTGACATCACAAAATGTGCTTCCTAAATGAATGTCTATCTATGAAAGATTAAATGGAGGCCAAACCTGGAAAAATAAACCTCTTCATTATTATATAAGCAAATGTAACTATGAATATGAAAATACAACAGTCATGATAGAAGCCTACAACCTTAGAAAACATATAGTTCCAAGCACAGCATTCGATGCCACGGGGATGCTCCTGAAAAAAATGGCTGCTACTGCTGTGACAAAGGCTACTCAACTTTATCTAAATAGTTCCAAGATGAGAAGGCACTGGGCAGAGGGAAAGTGAAATAGCAGATCCCAATCTCATTCCACTCACCTCTGCTTCTGAACTTCAGGTAGAGAGGGAGAAAGGCAATATACAAAACTAACAGTAGGCATTCCCAGATAAGCTCACAGCCAAGTCTCCTTTCAGTCTTACAATCTGAAAAAAAGTGTCAGTAAGATGTTTAGGAAGGTAAGACTTTGGGAATGCATTGGAACAACAAGAGAAATGCCTAATATATTCAGTGTCTTGAAGGTCTTGGGGCTATATCCATTTGTTTACTTAGCTTATGTCAAGGCTAAGGCCTCATAAGCAAGATTTTTAGGGTTAGAGTTAGGGCTAGGGTTAAGGTTAGGGATTTTTAGTGAAGATAGAACTTAGGGTTGTTTGAAGTTATGATTTATGGCCATTTAGGCTGAAGATGGAAAGAAACTTAAAAATAAAATCAAATACTAAATATCTTCTAACTTTTATCATGACTATTCAGCATGTAGTCACTCTGAAAATATGATTTGAAGGATGTGGGATCCTGTTCATTCTAGCCTTGTCTACATGATTAAGTGCCTAAAGGGGTGGGATCCACCAAGTGCAGTTTCTGTGGAACTCTGTGCTAGCTAAAAGAAGAAGAAGCTGCCTTGGAAACCAAGACTTTAGCGGTTATGACATTCATTCATCCAATAACAATGACTCTGAAGGAATTCTGAAACCTTGAGGGGAGTAGTGTACCCTAGCTGTATCTATAGCCCTAAGAACCACAAAAGAAGGAAGGGTGGCAGCTTAACCTGAGAGTCTCTGAAGGTTTTGAGATCTCTTTTGACAGGAAATATTGGGATGCACTAAAGTTCAAAGTTACACAGTTTTTTATACATAACATCTGAATATTGTGTTTCAAAAAGAAATTGTTTCAGAACTTTTTACCTTTCTTGCATTTAGTACATCGTCCTAGAAAAGGGGGAACATACTTTTCTCCAAGACAACAAAAAACAAATATTCCTCTGAGAATATTAAAAAGAACTACAATGATCAAATATATTACAGGACATGAAAGTCTATTTGACATCAATGATATATACTCTGGTTTGAACAGGACATCTGAAAAAGAGAACAAAAGAACCTGGTGTTATGAATTGTATATACATTTGCAAATAAAAGATTCACAGTACACCCTAGTTGGCAGATTCAATCACTGAGAAGTACATGGAACACAAGGTTCTGTCTTTGTTACTGGATTAAATCTACTGGTGGAATCATAAATTGGTGGCATTTTTGGAAAGTGGAAAATGATAGAAAATGAAGCTGGTTGGATAAAGTAGATAACTGGGGATATGTTTTTGAAGGATATCTTGCCCCTACCCCTGTTGTTCTTTCCTGGACATCTTAATATTTGGTCATTATTTGAAACTGAGATTATTTAAGTACGTGAAATGAATGGAGACTAAACACTAAAGGAGTCTAGGGATTCTTGCCACAGTCTCAGGAATATGGCCACTGAGGAAGATGTAAAGGAGGAGGTAAGACAGTCAATCATTTTTTTCTACTAAATAGCCTGATATTCTAAAGACATTTATGTTGCTTAATCTGACTATCAGACTATTGGAACAATGTACCCCCAAAAAATGAGGATTTTCCTAAGATTTACATACTCAGAGAAGAAAAAGATTGCAGTCCAAGGGGAAACTTATTTCCCCAAAATATATATTTCACACAGATCTAGCAACTTGTCAGAGTGCCTTGCAGGATGAAACTGAAGCCAGGACAATGATGGGCCAATTGTGGTAGTGGGGTGCCACACCTTGATCAGGATTTTTTTATGTACATATCCTTAGCTGTATACTTAAATTTTAATCTTGCTTCATGTTCCTTAGGGGAGTGACTGGGTCTTATTGTCTCTCTTCCTAGAGTAGCCACATGGAGTAAACCTCCCCTTTCTACTTTTCTCTACTAACTTAGCTGTTATAAGCACAGACTATAACCCTAAACTTTAGTATCAGGTTTTCTCCTTTAAGGGCCAAGGCTTGAACTAAGGTAGAAAGGCTTTCTAACTGCTGAGCCATCTTGCCAGCCCTTATAAATAAGTAAAATACCATAACTATTCCTTCATCCAATTCTGTCTTATTCTGTGACTAATAACCTCTAAATTTGTTTTTCTTCTAAGTCCAGTTTCATTAACTAAGAGCCCTCATCTACACATATACTACAAAGGATAAGTTAAGTGAGGTTCTTAAGTACACATTTTATTTCTTCACCAGCAATCTTGCATGGATAATTGAGCTTTATAGTCATAATTCTTTATTTATGGGCTATATTATGTCAATGTGACAAAAGTCTTCATAAAAATCCTTAAGGGAGACAACTCTGCTAAGCCAGAGACAACACAATGTGAAAGATCCAGGTAAAATTGTGCTTTATGTCCTATGCCCACAAACTTCCTCTAAAATATACCCAATGGCCATAAGCTGCGGCCCAACTCCTAGGCTCCATATTACTTTCAATTTTTTTTAGAGCAGTAAGATAACTAAATGATATGAAGAGGATACAAAATGGGTGGAAGAAATCAATGAATCAGTATTTGCAAATGACATATAATATACATAAGTAACTCAACAATTCTACCAGGAAATTCCTATATCTGATAAACACCTTCAGCAAAATAGGTGAATACAAATTTACTCAAAAAATTAGTAGCTTTCCTATAGACAAATGATAAATTGGCTGAGAAAATTAGGGAAGCAACACAATTCACAAATAGCCACAAGTAATAGAAAATACCGTAGTGTAATTCTAACCAAGCAAAAGAAAGGCAGGAAAAGGAGAATTTCAAGTCTTTTAAGAAGGAAATTACAGAAGACAGCAGAAGATGAAAAGATCTTCATGTTTGCAGATCAGTACAATTCTTTACAATCTTGAAAAAAACAATACTCAACTTCATATGGAAAAACAAACACCCAGGAAGCTAAAACAATTCTGTACAATAAAAGAACTTCTAGAGACATAACCATCCCTGATTTCAATCTGTACTGAAGAGCAATATTAATTTTAAAAACTACAGAATATTAGAATAAAAACAGAAAGGTTGACCAATGGAATGGAATTTAAATTCCAGAGGTAAATCTCTACACCTATGGACAATTGAATTTTTTGTTTGTTTGTTTTTCAAGACAGAGTAAAGGTTAGATTTAGGGATTTATTTATTTATTTCTCCTTTCCTTCTTTCTCTCTTATTTGTCTATCCTGTAGGAGAAAGAAGAGAATAGGGAATGATGAAAAGGGGATATAGAATTATAGGATAAAAGGTAGATTATTGAATCGATTAGCCTCAAATATTTTACAGTTGGTATTGTATATATTGATAGAAAACTAAGATTATTTTTCAATGTTTTCTTAATGTATTGTACATATGCCACTCATTTGAAAATGTGATGTAAAGTTCTAGTTGTATAAAAGCTAACTATTACAAACTATTCAGGATGATTGGAGATGCAAACTAGTAGTTAGTCACCTATAACTATTACCTGTCATCTTGTTATATACTAGTTTAGTTAATTACAGAAATAAGCCTTATTTAGTCTCTTGTATATGTTTTTTAGTTTAAGCAGATAGTACATAGCTAGAAACGAGCAACGTTTGTCTATTTAGATATACAGAGATAGATAGATGATAGATAGCAGATAGAGAGATAGATAGATAGATAGATAGATGATAGACAAATGATAGATAGATAGATAGATAGATGATAGATAGATAGATAGATAATAGATAATTATGCATGATAGTAGATAGATAGATAGATAGATAGATAATAGATAATAGATAATTATGCATGATAGTAAATAGATAGATGGTCTTCAAACACTCCAGATATCTACATAATACAGCATTTAATAATAAAGGGATTTTCTGACAGAGACATATCTGCTCCTGGCAGCACCTCCAATCTACTTCAATGAAGACGATGGGCATCAAAGAAACAAATATAGCAAAATAGCCATTGAACAAAAAAAAAAATCTGTTCTTATCTCTGTTGCTGACAGCAGGCTGACTGTCCAAACTGTGAACAAGCATGACACTGGGAAACTGACTGGCCTACTTTGCAGAGTCTTGGTGGGCCCGTCCTTCAAAATTCCTGCTTCACAGAAAACACTATCAGATATCCTGAGCCAGTAGGCTGAAGACTAGATGTCCCAATGATACAGAAAGACTTTTGGTGACTGTTCAGGCAGTCAACTGTCTCTGTCATTCCTATACTTTGAGGCTAAAGACTAGATAGTAATCGTATAATATAACCAAGTAACCATATAATATAATCAAGCTTTAGTTTTATTAAGAGCTTAAGACATGTTTTTAGATTGAAAAATATAAATTATGATTTAAAAAATGATACAGGAAAACTTTGGACACTAGAACAGTTCTCGCTAGGATAAGATAAATAGTGGGATACTTTCTCCAGGATTGTCAAATACAAATGGACTGGACCTTGTAAATATACTTATTTCCTGATATTTCTCATAATTATTCTTATTATATATGGCTTATTTTTTTTTCATAGAAAGGGGGATGTATCATGAATGTTTTTGTTTTGATCCTATGTGTGGGATGTGAAGCAGACTTGTGTGAGGGTGTGTGGTATTGGTCCACTGGAAACAGATGTTTATCCACTAAAAGAGTAACTGCCTTTGCAGTGGCATAGTCTTTGTCAACTGATAACATCCTAGTATGAACTCTGAGAGGAGATAGATAGGAGATAGACAGACAGAGAGAGAGAGAGACAGACAGAGAGACAGAGAGAGAGAGAGAGAGAGAGAGAGAGAGAGAGAGAGAGAGATGAACCCAAAACAGGAAGCTTTGTTTTTTTTGCTTTTGGCATCATCTCCTATAGTTTGGCTGTTCATTGTTCCACTTGAGATGTCCTAGGAAAAAACACTTTAGATAACACTTCAAGGTTCCAGGTTCTTGCTGCTGTGATTGTAGTCACCTTTTCTGACTTTCTGGTTTTCTGTGTAATGGGTGTGCTGGAATCTTGATGCTGAAGAATGGAGTCACTCCAAGGAATTGAATCTAAAAAGGTCTACTTCTCCTATCCCCATTAACCTCTTTTCTCTCCTATTTATGGCAGAAAACTTGGAGTGGAGGTATAAACATTAAAGAACCACAAATAAAGTAGGTTTGAGAAAGTTCAAAGCCTACAAACCTCAATGAAATAATGGATAAAGAAAATGTGGTACATTTGCACAATTAGTGTTGCTCACCTGTTAAAACAATGACATAAAAAAAAATTGTAGGCAAATGGATCAAACTGGAAAAGATTATACTGAGTAAGACAACCCATACCCAGAAAGAGAAACATGGTATATGTCCACTTATAAGTGGATATTAGGCATTAATTAAAAGATGTTTATGTTACAGTCCACAGACACAAGATGCTAGGTTAAAAAACAAGGCTCAAGGTTGGGACACATGAATCTCACTGAGAAGAGGAAATAGAATAAATATGCTGAGTGAATTGAAGGAGGGAACTGGATGGAATGGGAGTGGGATGGGAATAGCAGGGATCAAGTGTGGAGAGAACAGTGGGAGAGACTACTGGAATTTTGGGAAGAGGATCATCTCTGAGACCTGCTAGAAACCTACATCAATCAAAATTCCCAGGAATCTGTGAGGGTGACTCCTAGCAATGGAACCTGAACTGGCTAGCTCCTATAATCAGGCAAGACTTCCAATGGGGATATTGGGAAACCATCCCAGGCACAAAACCTTCAACCTACACTTTGTCATGCCTATAAGAATTTCAAGAGTAAAGATGGAGCAGAATTTAAGGGAAAAGCCAATCAATGACTGGTCATCCCACCCCTGACACTATTAATTATATTCTGCTATACTTACATACAGGAGCCTAGCACAACTGTAGTAGAAGTGTTTTTGTTTTAATCCCAGGTGTATGGAGCTGCTTTAGTTTGTCCACAGCTGTTAACTGTGATTATCTCCTGCCCTTACAGGAACATGATCTTTGCCAGTGCAGATAGTTTAATTCTGAGGACTCAGAGGGTATAAATACCAGATCTTGGAGAAAGCCAGAATGGAAGGGCTCTGAGAAAGAAGGAGAAAGCTGCTGCTCACCCCTCCTGATGCTCCTGATTGCTGTTTATGCAGTTTAATGGAAAGAAGTTGTAGAAATCCAGAAAAGAAGATTGGGCTTGCCCAAAGAAATACATCCCTAATTAGTAGGATGTAGAAAAGAGACATAGTCTGCTCCTTTCCCCTCTAATTTTTCTTCTCTACCTAGTGTTGGGGTGTTAGAAGGTATTGAGTGGAAAATGGAGCTAAAGGCATAAGGAACCCAAGTGGTACACACAACCATCACCAGTTGCTTCGCCCAGCAACTGATGGAAACAGATACAGATACTCAAGTCCAAACATTAGGTGAGCTTGAAGAATCTTGTGGAAGAGGCAGAGGAAGGATTGTAGGGACCAGAGGAATCAAGAATCTCCAAAGAAAACTTATAGAATCAACTAATCTGGGCCCAAAGGGGCCAACAGAGGCAAATGGATAGAACTGGAAGAGATCATCTTGAGTAAGGCAACCAAGACCCAGAAATACAAACATAGTTGTATTCACTTATAAGTCAATATTAGCCATAAAGTAAAGGATGATTGTGCTACAATCTACAGACCCAAAGATGCTAGGTAACAAGGAAGGCTCAGGGAGGAAGCACATGAATCTCACTGAAAAGGGGAAATAGAATAGATATCCTGGGTAAATTGAGGAGTGCAGTGGTTGAGGTAGGGTGGGGATGGGAACAGCAAAGAGCAGGTAGGGGGAGGATAGTGGGAGAGAGTATTTGGAGAAACAACTGTAATTTTTAGGAAAGGCATTTCTGGGCTCAGCAAGAAACCCATGGCAATGGAAATTCCCAGGAATTTATGAGGGTGACCCTAGCTAAGACTCATAGCAATGGGAGATAGCATGAATCAGCCATCTTCTGTAATCAGGCAAGAATTCCATTGGAAAGATTGGGACATCATCCCAGTCACAAAACCTTCAACCTACATTTTGTCCTGCATACAAGATTTTCAGAAGGAAAGACAGAGCAGAATTTGAGGAAATAGCCAACCAAAAACGGACTTGTTATCCCATCCCTGACACTGTTAATTATATTCTATATTTGCAAACAGGAGCCTAGCACAGCCATCATTAGAGATGCTTCACCCAACAAGTGATAGAAACAGATGCAGTGACCCACGTCCAAACATTAGGCAGAGCTTGGGGAATCCTGTGGAAGAGGCAGAGGAAGGATGGTTGTAGGTGCCAGAGGGGTCAAGGACACAACAAGAAACCCTATGGAATCAATGAAACTGAGCCCACAAGAGCCAATAGAGACTGAACCACCAACCAAGAAGCATGCATGGGACTGACCTAGGCCCTTTGTACAAAAATAACAGTTGTGTATCTTGGTCTCCATATGTAACTCTTAACATCAGGAGCAGTGGTTGTCTGTAAATCTGTTGCCTGCCATTGGAACCCTTTTTCCTTATTAGGCTGCCTTTTCTGGCCTCAATAGCAGAAGATAAACCTAATCTTACTGCAACTTGATTTGCTATGGGAAGTTTCTCTTTTTCTAGGAGAGAAAGAGAGAGAGAGAGAGAGAGAGAGAGAGAGAGAGAGAGAGAGAGAGAGAGAGAGAGAGAGAGAGAGAGAGAGAGAGAAATGAATGGTTGGGATATAAAATAAATAAATTAATTAATCAAAAATGTTTAAAAGAGGAATGTCTTATTTTGTCTCATGATTTCAGACAGTTTATTCCAAGGCTGCCTTGCTCCATTGTTTCTCGGCCACTGACTAGGCAAACACTGTGGATGGTAATACAGGATACAAAGAACTGCTAACTAAGAGTATATTTGATCTGAGACACAGAGAACAACCAAGTAGATTCCTTCTTCAATATAGGCCAAAAGGAGTCACTATCAGATCAAATATCGCCTGAGTCCCCCACTGAACTTAAGGCTCATGAGAACTATAGGCATATCCTATGACAAGAAACACCAGTCTGTCTGAAGGCCTCCAGGCTTCTTTCTGGTTGAGACTTTGTTTTTACTTCTTCCATTATCTGGGATGGGACTGGCAGCTGTTTTCTGCTTCTCTGTGTGTAATCTTCCTGTTTCTATGCCTTTAAGCTCCCCTGTCATCACTTTCATACTTCCTGATGCTTTCCTCTATTTTTATATTTAGAATATATTTCCCTTGTTTTCTTGACTCCTCTTATACACAAAGGCACATACAGAAATATTTTAATACTCTTTTTACACCAGAAGTTACACGTGCTATTTTCTAGATGAAACAAAACAACAGTTTTAAAGGAGAAATAATATTCAAGGGCTCAAATCTAGATATAATACATGTGGAAGTCACATAACTTTTGAAAGCTTAACATACAACACAGACTGAGAGCTCACTGCCCAATTATTTCAATACTTGCTTTAAAATGTATTTTTGAATGTGCACATGTGGGCGGATGTCTGTGAGCGTGTAAGAGCGAATGTATGCAGGAGCATGTGCAATCTAGAAGAGGACATTGGACCACCTAGAGCTGGAGTTATGGATGGTTGTGAGTCATCCAGTATGGGTGCTAGGAAGCAAACTGGTCTTCAAACAGAATAACAAGTGATCTTAACTTCTGAGCCTTATCTCAGCTCCAATACCATTCTTTAAAGTATTCTCCATAGCATCCAGTGGTTTCCTGATGTCCAGGAACTCAAACAGTGCAGCTCTACAGCTGTCTATGACATGTAACATAGCTTCCCATTAATTATTTCATTCAATTCTCTTCTTTTTTTTTTTTTTTTTTTTTTTTTTTATTAATTTATTGTTACATCTCAATGTTTATCCCATCCCTTGTATCCTCCCATTCCTCCCCCCCCCCATTTTCCCATTATTCCCCTCCCCTATGACTGTTCCTGAGGGGGATTACCTCCCCCTGTATATTCTCATAGGGTATCAAGTCTATTCTTGGCTACCTGCTGTCCTTCCTCTGAGTGCCACCAGGTCTCCCCCTCCAGGGGACATGGTCAAATGTGAGGCACCAGAGTACGTGAGAAAGTCATATCACACTCTCCACTCAACTGTGATTCAATTCTCTTCTTAATTTGACTCCTTAATGAACCCAATTGATCGTTGATGGAACCAAGTCATAAAAACTTACCCGGTAGGACAATACTTTTCTTCTTCTCCTGCTTAGTAGTTTTGTTGTAAATGGAGCAGCTAATAGGACCGTGTGTTCTGTTCCTCAGAAGGATACTGCCCTTCAAATACAATAATCCAGTTCTATCCTGAGAGTCAGATATTGATAAGGGTGGAATTATATTCCCCTCGCTGTCTCTCCATATCATCTCATCAGGTGCGGCCAAACCTCCTGAAGCGCACTCCACCAGCACCCCTTCTGTATCTGGAACCTGAATGTTAATCTGTATGTCTGAGCTTGTAGCTAGGAAGAGGGGAAAGATAGTATTATGATTAGTAGCGTGGAATCAATAGTTGAGAAGTTTGTGGCGGTGCTCATTTTCAATGGTCTGCGACCTATGCTGTGTATGTGGGTACCCACAATTAGGGAAGAAGCAATAGTCCACAAGCTAGTAAGACACAAAAACAGAATTTCAGAAAAACTGATAAATCAGACTTCATAAAATCTAGTAATTTTTGTACATGAGAATATAGGCAAAAAAAAAAAAAGAATATCACAGATAAGAAGATATCCACACTATATCTGGGAAAGGAACTGTGTTCAACTAGATGACAGGCGCTATAAATCAAGTTTTCTAAAATGGGTAAACAGTATGAGACATATTTAATTTAAAGAGATATCCTAATGGTTTATAAGACTCTGCAAGGATGGTCAACATCATCAGCAGTCAGGGAAATGCAAATATTTGACTCCGTTACAATGCTGGAAAACAGGACAAAGACTGACTGACATTGCCACAGATTGGAAGACAGAGGATTCCCTAAATATGGAAAAGTGTCAGTATCTACTAAAGTTATAAACATACCTATGTTTACAACCCAGAAATGTTTAGTAGATGTTTACATATTTTAAAAATAGTAATTACAGCGTTAATCCATAATAGCTTCCCAAACTCAAAGTAATAAAAACAATACAAACAAATCCAAATACTAATAATGAAAACAAATTCAAAAGAATAAACAAACTCCTGTCATATCATAAATGAATGGTGGTGAATTATTTTGGCCATTGTAGAGATTGTCATAAATGGAATAATACAGTAATGTTTGTGGTTAATGTATGGCAATGGAAGTTAGAAAGCTAGTCACTTTGGCAAGAAATGCATAATATTGACTAAGAAAGGTGGAAACAACATATTGGGATGCTGGAAAATATTCAGTATCTAGAGCTGTGGAATGAATTTGTGAAGCAAAAATTCATTGAGCTGTACACTTAATGTACTATACTGTGTGTAACATATATCTCAATAAAAAAAAGAAAAATGATAAATCAAAGACAGAACCAAATTCAGCTAGGTATTCCCACTTTGGTACTGTCTATTTTGGCATTTGAACAAAAGAATCAAGTTCTTTTGAAGGTTAGACTAGTATGCAAGTAGCAAATAAATATAGTTTTTATAAAGAGATTTTTAAATTAATATATTGATACTCAGTGATGCAGTAATGAGGAATTATGTGAAAACTGAAACAACTTCACTGCTAAAGCAAAGTCAAAAAGTGGATAAACTGTAAAACCACTTCCAAGATTAATTTTAAAAACAAACAAGATAGCAGCCACTGGAGGATCAAAACAGGGAAGCAATTAGGTGCAGAGAGATGCCTCAGTGTATTGGCTTCTGTAACACTTACATATGGGGGAAGGAGCTAATTATTTTGTTTCCTATAAAGAATTTAAGGTAATGACTGGTGATTAGAATTCTCAGCCCAAAGGGGTGAAGATGATGTTGGATCAACCCTATCTCATATTCAGGTAAATATAAGAACAGAGAAAATAAACTAATGAGCAGTTTGGAGGCCTGTAAGATCCAGGGGAGCTCTTCACTAAGGGAGTTTAGCACCTGCCAGTGCAGAAACCTCACTACAGAAAGTGGTGCTGTGAATTGTGCTCCTGTGAAAGCCACACCAAAGTGGAAGGAACTATTCTCAGTACAGACAAAAGCGCCTGTACTCCCTAGAAATCTCAATCAATTCAATAAAGTGTAATTAAATTTCAAGGGATTTTGTAGAGGTGTATGTGACCGGCTAGATCAGTACTAAAAATTTTATATATACAATTATACACATGTGAAGTTTCATATGTGGTGATTTAAATCACTAGCATTGAATTTGTATATAATAGTTTGAAATAATAATAAATCCTTCATTCTTACTTCAATGGTATATTTTAACATATCTTTCATTAGTCTATAATAGCACAGAATAATTGTTCAGTATATCTACATAATAGAGCACGTGTAAAGTGTTTATGAATGATCACATGATGTATTTCTCCACAATCATAAAAATAATAGTAAAATATGCATATAAAATTATTTAAAATTCATACTTTAAGAGCAATTTGCAAAACATGTAGTACATTTGAATTGATCCAAAAGAATACATAGATACATAGGTACTTTCAGACATACATGTGTACATGTATTTCTGTACATATACACACATGTATATACATGCATGTTTTATGCTTTATATATACATGTATGTATGTTTTTCTATGCATGTAATTCAGGCATTGATATATAAAAAGCAAATTATATTAATTTTATTTGGTAGATTAATTCATTATTTCATATATGGTATGGATGCATTTCACAATGATCCCTTGGATTATTATTTTTTATTTATATCCTCAGATGGAAGTGAAGCTACCACTCCTTCACCAAAGAAAGATCTTTTTCCAGCAAATGGAGACCATGCCAGAAACTATAACTAGACACAATGCAGAAATCAGAAGATTGTGGGGAACCCAAGCCACTAAGTACATCAACATTACAACTTCTGCTTCTGTGGCTCAGGGGATATAGCAGAAGAAGGGGTGAGAAGAATTTAAGAGCCATAATGCAAGAGGTCTGCACTGAGACAGTCTCTCCTAGAAATTGCACCATAAATAGGACTGGAGCAATGGCAACATCAACACACATATGAACATGGAAGGAGGAACCTTTTGCAGGATCCCACACTAGACAAAGAAATACAAGATAAGGAGCTCCATTATTAGTTTCAAATACAGAGTGGTCATCCCTGAGACCATATACATACAAACAACACAAATAGGCTTAATAGATTATATTTATGTATTTCTGCATGCATATATATGTTTGTACATGACAGTAATAGTTAAAGAAGAAGAAGCTATCAACTTGAAGTTGGGGGAGGACATAAGAGGAACTGGAGGCAGGGTGTTTAGGAGGAGCTGGAGGAGAGAAAGTGATATAATTCTATTTCAACTAAAAATGTATTACAGATAAATTTCTTATTTTTGGAATTATAATTATGTCATTTCTCTTTTTTCCTTTCCTCCCTCCAACTCCTCCCATGCACTACTTTGCTCTCTCTAAAAATCATGGCCTTTTTTCCCATTTTTGTTAAAAGTATACTCTTTTTGTTGTTTTTGCTTTAGTTGGTTGTTTTGTTTCTGAAACAGAGTCGCATTATATAGCCCTGATTGTCCTAGAACTCCTGACATACACCAGACAGGCTTTTAACTCATGGAGATCCACCTGTCTCGACCTCCCAAATGTTAGAATTAAAGGTGACCTCCTCACTTGATTGACAATTTCCTTTGTGTACATTTAACCCATTTGCCTGTTGTTGGCCTTATGTCCTGTGCTCCTGGGTGGTGAATGGCAGAGACTCATGGGTGTTCAAGATGCTTAGAGTAAAAGATAGCTCAAGGTCAAGGAACATTGGGGAAGAGGAAGTTTATAAGATATAAGCCCAAAAGATAGGTAAAATTGTTGCAAAGGGTTATCTTCATAATTACACAGGCTTAGCTGACGTCACAAGCTCACAGAAGCTGCAATAACCTGCACTGAGTTTGCATAAGACTAACCCTATCATTATCATTCAGGGAATTACTCCTGGTACCCCACTCCCTCCATGCTGATCCATTGGCTACTGGTGGATGTTAGGAAAAAAACCCATTGTCTTCTGTTTTGTGAGTTCCTCATGTCTCAACAAATAGTCCCAAACTTGTGGCCACACAGACCGTCCTGGTTAAAAATCAATGGGTTACAAAACAAAGCAAAAAGTATGAATGTGAGAAGAGGACATGTCCAGAGGAGAGGAGATAACAATGGTGAAAGAAGAGTAAACAGAACGCCTTGTAATCAGGTATGAAATTGTCAAAGAACAAATGTAATCAATAAAAATAAGAGGATGTCTCTACCTTGAGTGTGTACTATGATCTGGAAAAAGAGAAAGACCTTGAAGAATCCAGATAAACAGGAAGCTGGTGGCTCCATCACACCTGGAAATTCAAATTGTAGACATGATGTCAAAATTGGGGCAGAAGAACCATGACAATATACAGAAAAGCAACAAGAGACCAATCTGGAAATCTATCCTTTGAAAAATTCCCCTTGCAAGGAAAAGTCTTAATGACTGCTGCAATTACTTCAGAACAAGGTCAAACTAAATAATTCTTTCAGAAAATCATAGACAGAGTCATCACTTCATACCATACTTAAATATAACCCATGTAAATCAATATGAATGTGGATGATATAGACATTTTATATTGCTTTCTAATGATACATTTAGTAAACTTTGGACATGAAAAAATGTATTAGACTATGAATAAAATACCAAAACAAAATGTTTGGGACAACTCTATTAATGTTTCTTTTTTTGTTTGTTTGTTTTTCTTTATTGAGGTGTTACTGACAAAAATATTCATATTAATGGTATTCAATAAAATATTTGATACATCCTGATATTGTGAAATGAGTTGTATAGCCAAATCATTAAGATACATATCAACTAAAATAGTTACCTTTGTAGGGGTGATAAGACCATTTAAAAACCTACTGCCTTAGAAATTTCCAAATACTCTATACCCTATCATTAAGTATAGGCACCCTGCTAAGCAGAACTTACTCATCCTGTCTAACTAAAACTTTGTTCCTGTAATTTTCCCAGTATTGCCCAGCCCAAGCATCTAACACCTAGTAAACACTATTCTACATTCTGCCTATGTGAGTTCAAATTTTATACATTATGTACAGAAGGAAGATTATGTTTGTTGTTCTGTATCTAGATTACTTCACTAAGCATAATGTCACCCAGGCTGATGGGTGTCATCCCAAATGATGGGACTGCCTTTTTTAAAGTCTGAACTACGATAGCATACATATACATATACATTACATATACATATTCATATATATACGTTACTTATATTTTTCATTTATTGTATTCCTCATTTTCTCTATTTCCTCATTTTTCAAGCATCAAAGGATGTATTGGGTGGTTTCCACTTCTTATCAATTTGTAAACAGTGATACATAAGCATGGAATGCAGGTGTCTCTTCAATACATTGATTTCGCTTTCTCTGGATTATATAATCTCTTGATTTTTTTTTTCAAACACACACATCCATGTATTTAGAATCAGTGAAATTATATGTGATGGATTATAGTCATGATCTTTTAAATCATCTCTATTACTAAGGACAGTCTTGGCTTCTACTTATTCTGTAAAATAGAGTAATTAGCTTATTCTTTAGCTGTGCATTAAAATCAAATAATCATATTCCTCATTATTATCTGTTGCTCAAAATGATGAATGCTGTTTATTTGTCATGGTGCTCCTCAGTACATTTTACTTACTGTCTGAAGTAATAAAGATCTACAATGTATATTTCTTTCCTTAAGTATTTTAAAATATCAAATAAAGGAAAGGGTAGTAAAAACAAAACAAAAAAACCTGACAGAATAAAATGACCCTAAAGTAAGAATAAAGAGTAGCTAGCATACTGTGCAGAGCATATGGCCAAGCAAATGAGCAGTGACCACACTGGGCCACTTCAAAACAATGCTTTGAAATTCTCTACCCCTGACACTATTAACAATACTCTGCTATGCTTGCAGATAGGACACTAGCATACTTGTCCTCTGAGAGGATCCACCCAACAGCAGATCAAAACAGATGCTGAGACTCACAGTCAAACATTTGGCAGAGCTCAGTGAGTCTTGTGGAAGAATGGGGCAAGAATAGAAGGGTCCAGAGGTGACAGGAGCTACACAAGAAGACCAACAAAATCAACTAAGCTTGGCCCAGGGGAGTTACAGAACACCAACCAAGGACACATGGACTCAACCTAGGCCCCTTACACAATGTAAACTGACCAACATGTGGATCCCCTAGAAAGGGAAGAGGTGACTGTCTCTGAGATGGACTCTGTTGCCTGCTTTTTAATCACTTCCCCTTGACGGACCTGCCTTACCAGGCCACATGGGAAGAAGAAGGGCTAAGTCTTGATGTGACTTGATGTACTGGTCTGAGTTGGTAGAGGGGAAGTTCTCCTTGTCTGAAGAGTAGTGAAGGGGAGAAAGAGGGAAGTTTGAGGAAGGATGGGAATGGAGGGAGAGGAGGAAGGGGCTATGATCAGGAACTAATTAATTAATTAATCAGTTAAGAAAATGTTCCCTTTATCCTTCTCCAAAGAAAGTAGAGGACGAATGAATGAAGGAGACAGCCAATGTAGAAAGAACATCACCCGAGTACATTGGGAATCTGAACGTCAATCCGCTGTTTCCCCATTATTATGACAATCACTATCAGATGTGGTGCAGACATATCACAGTGAGTAGGACATTCTGTAAGAACTCTGGGGAATCGATGCTTGTGTTTCCACTCTGACATGTACATCTAGTTTCAAAAGAAACCTGAGGGCAGCCCTCCACCCATGTGTAGGATTGTTTGTTCAAACTTATCCTTAACACTAGGGTTCTACCAGTAATGCTCAAGCAAGCATGAGTTTTAGGTTGACTTGACACTCCCTGAAGAATAAAACGTGAAATAATCTTGTTATGTACTATATGATCTGAGCCATTTAAAGTGGTGATGATGGACAAATCTCCGTTAGGTGTCATAATGATATGACATAGGGAAATGTGGGCTATGTTCTGAGTCTTTGATGGTGGACACTAAAAAAATTTGTTATCTTAATAGTTTTTTTAAACTTGTATTAAAAAAATTCTTATAAACATCATTTTTAATAGGAATAAATATTGAAACTCTTTCTTTTTAATTCCAAGGAACTAAATATTTTATCTAGTACCATGAGACAACAAAAGTATCAGTAGCACATAAATATATCAAAAGAAATGAAATTAAATATGTATAATTAATATGATAGTGTACATAGAAATAAGAAAACTGCTTAATATAAATGGGTATAAAGTAATATTCTTCCAGCTTCAATAAGATTAGAAATACATGAGATCTTTTCAGAGATTAAAAATATATTACATTTGAGTCACTGAGCAAATACATAATATTTACAGATAGTATGATATAAATGATTCAATTTACAGATACAAAGTATCTTTATATCAAATTATACATTCAATAAAATTCTTACATAATAATATCAAAGTATTTAGACTTTATTTTTATTTTATGTGTGTGAGTGTTTTACCTGCACTTACGCCCATGCACCACATGATTGCCTTCAAGGGCCAGAAGAGGGTGGTAGAGCCACTGAGACTAGAGCAACAATTTGTAAGCAATGATATTGGTGCTGGGAAGAGAGTCTGGGTCCTCTGGAAAAGCAGCAAGTGCTCTTAACCACTGAGCGATCTCTACATTTCAATGCTGTCTTAATATTAAGAGCAACAGAGTAGCTTAGCCTTGAAATTATTTAAAAGAAAAGAAAGTAAATCTTGGCACATACAACACAGATAAAATTTTGGCATATTTTCCAGGAAGAAAGGTTGTGTGCCAGAGGGAGGCTGTGGAATTCAACCAAATAATCACTTTGAAACACTTTAAGTTGTAGCATTAAAAGGTGACATAGGTATTGAGTTAGAGTGGAACAATGCCATATGTCTCCTTCACAATGAAGCTTTACTTGAACCAAGCAACACTGAAAAATTCATACAAATAATTCAGAGTGGTTTACAAAACATTACATAGATATACAGTAATATAACATATACTTATATGTCAGGAGTTTTACATTTCGATATTTTTTGTTGATTAACAATGAGTAACTTTTTATTTGTATGTTTATTTTATGACATTCATAGTATTAAAATCAGGATCCTCGGGCAACTAATGAATTTTACAAATCCAGATTATTTCTATCAGAAAAATTATAAGCCACAGCATTATTTTCCCTATTGATTTCACTTAAGACCTCAGTAGTCTTTTCAAAATATTTCACCTGAGAACAAATAAGCAGCATATTTTATAGATGAGCTATAGTAACTTTCTAAACCCAGATTCTTCTAGAGAAGATGGTGAGATAGTCAAATACACAGTCAAATGTGTTTCGAAGTCATAAAATCCATTTTAATGGCTAGAGCTCCAAAACATACTTCCTGCATCTCTACTTCACCCCTCTTCTCATAGTTATAGCAATAGTAACCCCGTCTTTCAGATGAGGAATAAGAAGGTTCAGAAAATTTAGCATAAGACGTTTTGTCTAGGATGAGGGCCCCAATCAGGATTTCAAATGCTTTGTTGATCTTAAAGCTATAGTTCTCTCTACATCAGAATTTGACATTGGCAATTGTGTCTGTGTACTTATGAGCCATTATTGCTAAAATTTTTATAACACGTGTTCAAGGAACCAAGTTGTCTCTTCTGCAGCTAAAGATGACAACTCGCTGTCTTTAATTTTGTTATTATTCTTCTCAATAGGGCTCATGTCTCCTGCCTTTGTGCATCTCCGTTTCTGTTAAAATATATCAGGTAAAACATTTCAATATTTTTAAGTTATAAATTACAAAAAAAGGAGTTGGGATCCAAGATGGCAATGCTGATCACATACTCACTGTGTCTGATGAGCAGGACATCAGTGACCGCACAATGACCAAAGGACCAAACTGAGAGCCCCAAAACATCAGTGCTAGTATGTTTCAGGTAAGAGTAGACCACACAGTGTAGAACACAGGTGGGTCTAACCTCAAGCCACCCAGCTAATCCACAGAAAATTCCCTGCATCCGTGAAGTCAGGTGCTCAACCTCAAAAGTCTATCTGACCTCAGGTCACCTACCAATACACAGAAAATTACCAGGTCTACTCAAGTGTGGGCACCATCTCCAAAGCCTAGCCACATTCCTGCATGCACTCAGGCCCTGTTCTCTATGTCTCAGATTGAACTGTGGGCCACAAAACAACAGTGTCTGAGTCTCTCTGCCTAGAGGAGACACCACAGCATGGAAAAGGGATAGATCTTGCCTCAGGTCACTTGGCTAATACACTTAAGCATTCCCTGATCTCCACAGGTGAGGGGTTTCAACCAATAGCCACTCACCTACAAACTGACCAACTGCCCGTGGAGGACACCAGAAACTACCACCCAGTGCCAGAGATAGCCAGACACCTAAAGGCCGGTGTAAAAACACAGACAACAAACACCAAAATAATATGGCATCTATAGAACCCAGTTATCCCAAAGCAGTCATCCCTGGACACTCTAACACAACTGAAACAGCAGAAAATGACCTCAAATCTTACCTTCTGAAGATGAAAATTGAGGACGCAAAATAATACATAAACACAAGAAGACACAGTCAAACAAATTGAGGCCCTTAGAGAGGCCTATAAAGAGGAAATGAATAAATCACTGAATGAAATTCAGTGAAGTACAAACAAAAGGGTGAAGGAAATCAACAAAATGGTTCAAGATCTGAATATGAAAATGGAAAAGTAATAAAATCACAAATTGAGGAAATCCTGCAAAGAGAGAACCCAGAGAGAAAAATACAAACTACAGAGGTAAGCATCTCCAAAAAATATAAGAGATGAAGGAAAGAATCTCAGGCATTGACGATACAGTAGAAGAATTTGATGCAACCATCAAAAAATACATTCCTGACACAAAACATCCAAGAAATCAAAGACATCATGAAGAGGTGAAACCTAAGAATATTAGAAATGAGGAAAGAGAAGATGCCCAGCTCCAAGACCCATAAAATATTTTCAGCAAAATCATAGAAGAAAATGTCCCCAATGTAAGAAAAAGATGCCTGTAAACATATAAAAGGCCTACAGAACATCAAATAGAGTAGACAAGAAAAGAAAACCCTCCACCACATAATAATCAAAATGCAAAATGTACAGAATAAAGAAAAATATTAAAAGTGTCAAGAGAAAAAAGTTAAGTAATATACAATGGCAAACCTATCAGAATCACACCTGACTTTTCAGCAGAGACAAAAAAAGCCAGAGGGTCTTGCAAACTCTCAGAAGCCACAGAAGCCAATCCAGATTACTGTACCCAGAAACAAAGAAAACAATTCAAAGAATCAACAAAACCAAGAGCTGGTTCTTTGAGAAAATCGACAAGATAGACAAACCCTTAGCCATACTAACTAAAAGGAAGAGAGACAGTATCCAAATCAACAAAATCATGAATGAAAAGGGAAACATAACAACAGACACTGATGAAATTCAAAGAACTATTAGGTGTTACTTCAAAAGCCTACATGCCACAAAATTTGAAAAGCTAAGTGAAATAGACAATTTCCTTGATAGATCCCACTTTCCAAAGTTGAATCAAGATCATATAAACAAATTAAATAGTCCTAAATCTCACCTAGCATGGTGGCACATGCCTTTAATCCCAACACTTGGGAGGCAAAGACAGGTAGATCTCTGAATTTGAGGTCAACCTGGTCTACAAAGCAAGTCCAGGACAGCCAAAGCTACACAGAGAAAACCTGTATTAGGAAAAAAAAAGGTCCTGTAGAAATAGAAGCAGTTATCAAAAGTCTCCCAACCAAAACCAGAGACAGATGGTTTCAGCATATAATTCTACCAGACTTTCAAAGAAGAGCTAATACTAATACTCTTTAAACCACTCCACAAAATAAAAATGGAATGAACATTACCAAACTCATTCTATGGGGCCACAGTCACCTTGATGCATAAACCACAAAAAACCAACAGAAAAGGAGAACTTCAGACCAATTTCTCTTATGAAATTGGATGCAAAATTACTCAGTAAAATATTTGCAAACTGAACCTACATCAAAAATATCATTCACGGTGACCAAGTAGACTTCATCCCAGGCATGGAGGGATACTACAACATATGGAAATTGGTCAGTGTAATCCATCATATAAACAAACTGAAGGAAAAGAAAACACATGATCATCTCCTTAAATGCCAATAAAAGCACCTGACAAAATCCAACACCCATTCATATTTAAAGTCTTGGTGAGATCGAGGAAACAAGGCATATACCTAAATATAATAAAGGCAATATACAGCAAGCCAATAGCCAACATCAAAATTAAATGGAAAGAAACTTAAAGCATTTCCACTAAAATATGGGATTAGACAAGGCTGCCCTCCCTCTCTCTCCATATCTCTTCAATACAGCACTTGAAGTTCTAGCTAGAGCAATAAGACAACAAAAGGATATCAAGGGGATCCAGATAGGAAAGGAAGAAGTCAAAATACCACTATTCACAGAGGATATGATAGTATATTGGCAAGGACACGGGGGTAAAAATAATCTGTCCACTGCTGGTGGGGCTATGAAATGCTCTGGCCACTGTGGAATAATATCAAAGTTTCTCATAAACCTAAAAGTAGTTCTCTCATATGATCCAGTTATACCACTCATAAGTATTTTCTGATATGACTCCATCTCAACATTATTAACATTAACATTTATTGCAATTCACAATACCTAAGTATTGGAAACGGCCTATGATGTCAGCTACAGAGGATTTGTTAAAGAAAACCTGTTGTGTATAGAGAATAGGATATTTCAGCCACAAAGAAGAATAAAGCCATATCGTTTTCAGGGGAAAAAAATGGATGCAACTGGAGATAATCTTATTGAGCAAATTATACTAGTCTCAAGAAGACAAACATCAAATGCTTTTCATATGTCTTTCCTAAATTCCATATAGATACATAAAATTGTGTATGTGTGCATGGCATAAAATTATAAGTAAGAGTGCCTAGGGGAGTGAAGCAGACTAATGGTACAGGGGAATGAGAAAAAGGAAGAAGTAGCAAGTGGGGGAAATGTTCAACGCACAACATAGACTTTTGTGAAGATGGCCTCATGTGATATAGCACCGTGTACAATGTATTCACACAATGACACTTTAAACATAAATAAGTCAAATTAAGTGATAGAAGAATTAAACACATTAATTGTAGGTACAAAAGATATAAGAAAAACTGGAAAAAAATTATGTGAACAAAAGATGTGCTGCTTTATTATTATGCTGCTGTAAATGAAGACTTCAATACAAACAATATCAACTGAAATAGAGCAACACTGAACAATGATCAAAACTCAGCTCAATTTAAAATAAAACGTAAATAAGTCTGCTCCTACTCAGAGATTCAAACCATTAGAAACTACCCAAACTACAAATAGACCAAATCACAAGTATAGTTGCAAATTATAGTGTTCCTCTTCTATTGATTCATGAAGACAATAAATTAATTTTTTATTTGACCATGTCCCCTGGAGGGGGAGACCTGGTGGCACTCAGAGGAAGGACAGCAAGTAGCCAAGAAGAGACTTGATACCCTATGAGAATATATAGGGGGACGTAATCCCCCTCAGGAACAGTCATAGGGGAGGGGAATAATGGGAAAATGGGGGGGGGGGGAATGGAAGGATACAAGGGATGGGATAAACATTGAGATGTAACAAGAATAAATTAATAAAAAAAATGCAAAAAAAAAAAAAAAAAAGAATAAAGAAAGCCAGCCAAGCACAAACAGCAAAGAAAAAAAAAAAAAAAGAATTTAAAGTACTATATGTAATTATTTCTCAGAAATAAACATTCAAAGTATTATAAATACTAGAAAATAAAATGGAAAATGAACTTTTGTCTTGATCATATAGAATTAACACTAACTATATACGCCTTATAAGTGTAAAACATACTACGCATGCTATGTAATCTTAAAGAAGGCAATTAGAAAATAAAAGACAATAACACAGAGAAAAATAATAAAACATTATCATTGAAAATGATGGTTGAGGACCTGGGTGGTAGTGATTCGTGCCATTAATCCAGCACTTGGGAGGGTAGGCAGAGGCAGGGGGATTTCTGTAAGTTCAAGGCCAGCCTGATCTACAGTGTCAGTATCAGACCAGCCAGAGTTACACAGTGAAACAAACAAACAAACAGAAGGAAATGAATGTCATGATAAATTCCTATGATTTTCTACGTGAATTTAAGGAATAGATTCTATTCAAGGTTTTAAAATGAATAAAGAAGTAGAAAAGAATATTAGCAATATATGTAGGGCCATTAATTTTTATAGGTGTGTGTGTAGTTAACAATTTAATAATAGAAAGACAAAATATTAATCACTAGTGAATTTTAATGTAAACTTTGTAAATGAAGATTTATCAGTGAAAATGGGACATATAAACATGACTGTTGGTCACCATGGAAACACAAAGGGAAACTACAAAATGTATTTTCTTCATACACTAAATGAGATGACCTTTTTATATTGATTTTCTTATTTTATTTTGAAATTGTAATATAATTAGATCATTTATCTTTTCTCTTTCCTCCCTCCTAGTTATTTATGTAGAGCTAAGGCCTCATTGTCTTCCCCCATCCACTTTGGCATGTCAACTGTTGTCCTGGTTCATTTTGTGCTTAGGCAGTCACTTTGGTGAAACTTTGTGAATGTATCTTCGAACATTACTAGGAGACACAGGCTCACAGTAAACTCCCTGATCCTCTGACTCTTACAGGCTTTCTGCCCTCTCTTCTGTAATGTTCCCTCAGTCTTAGGTACAAGAGTTTGAACAGCTAATCTTGAAATGACAGACAATATCAAACATTGCAGATGGTGAGAATAAAAGTTAATTTTCAATTATTTCTAATAGTTGTGATACACTATAACTGGATGAGGACTGTTAGGTAGTTAACAACAATAGAGCAATTCAGAAAGGCAACAGTGTATCAGTAATATGCATTTGACAAGGATGGTAGGGTCAAAGAAAGAATAGCAATCAAAAAATAATCACTTGGTGATCTGGTGATTAGAGGACATGACAGTCAATGGTTTGGATATCAGAATTTTGGTTATATACATAAGAACTAACAGACATTTGGAGGAATAAAAAGGATCCAGTCTTCCTTATAATTTGATACAGAAGCTACAAACACAACAGAAAGATAAATTCTGTCATTGAATTATAATTAAAGTAATTGATATGAAACCATTGATTTAAATATATAAATATAGAGAGAATTAACATGTGAATAGTAAACAGTAGATATACAGATAGATGATAAATAGATGACAGATGATAGATAGATAGATAGATAGATAGATAGATAGATAGATAGATTATAAATAGATAAGTAGATGATAGATACATAGATACATAGATGTGTCTGTTGAGAGAACCTAGGAGCAACAACATTTCAGTATCACTGAGGGCACATAGCACACAACAGGCTTTCTAAATACCATTGCTCTCAATGGCCTATGGGTCTTTGGACAACTAACCAACATCAAGAACAGAATATAAAAAACGAAAAGTTGATCCTGGAATAAGAATAAGAGAAATAAATGGGATTGGAGACTCACTATGGCTAAATTAGGGACAACTTGAATTTTGAAATAAATGTCAACACATTGAATTATATCTGCCAAATAAAATAGCCATGAGTTAAAATTCACATAGATTTAAATACAAGAAACAAATGAGAAAAGGATCAAAGTAGAACGTGAACCTGTAAATGAATAAAAATATTGACATGAATGAGCAGGATCGTCTGCTTAGCTGAAATCCACTCAGGTTTCTAAACTTCCTAAAACTTTATGCTCACTTTCCTATAAGAAGTTTAGAAAAAGAAATCTTCCAATCCAGTTTAATAGGGATTTCCCTCTTTGATACCTTAATATGTGCTCTGGTCCCTCTTAGGCCTCCCACCATGCTGTCTGACAGCAAGAATCAATTCTGTTAGTACAGTTTAGCCAGAAACTCTCCTCCTCCCTTGTTCACTTTTAGAAATTCTCCATCAACCAGCACCAGTCTGTACTTGGCTATAAACTCCCATGTTTTCATGTTGTATTCAATTAATTATAATCTCATCTCTCTCAAAAATCAAATTGCACTTGTCTTCTTTTTAATCATGAGGGTACTGAGTAAAGTCTTCCCCAACATGGTTTAACAAATATCATCGAATTATTTTTCTATAATTAGAAATCTCTATTTCCTCCTAGAATGCTAATAATTGATTTAGCTAAAAACACAATTAGACACAAAAACTAGTAGATACAACAAAAAAGAAAAATGAGATTTTATGTAGTAACAATGGAGTGCCCCACAAAATAGTTAATAATAAAAGTAGAGGAGGGGTAACTTTATAATGGAGAAATGTGGTAGACACCTTATGATTTTCTTTGTCCTGTTGTCTCATGAAACTGTTACCAACAGTTTCACCTAAATTTGTATTCATGAGACATGACCATTTATATTTGGCTGCAAAATAAATTATCTGTTATTCTCTGAGATGAGGTGGTTTTTCATTGATACTCGAAGCAGTGACTAATGTTTGAATATTATTTCAAAGTTCAACTTCTGACAGTTGTTCCCACACCAAAACTGAGGATGTGGTCAACCAGAAGAGTGTGGACTGGCAAGATCCACGAAAGAACTAAAGACACAAAAAACTAATGAACTGGATTCTTTAAAAGTGAGGGCATTTTTTTAATTAGTTTTTTTGGTTTGATTTTTTTTTTTTTAATGAGGAAAGTCCCACAGCTGTTTTCCCTTCTGATTAAATCACGGGAGGAGAAGAAA
Source organism: Acomys russatus (assembly GCF_903995435.1). Lineage (NCBI taxonomy): Eukaryota > Metazoa > Chordata > Mammalia > Rodentia > Muridae > Acomys > Acomys russatus. The sequence goes on from NC_067165.1 coordinate 10,507,458, forward strand.
GCTATCATAAAAAAAAAAAAATGAGAACAAAAAGATTAACCATCATATGTAGGCTGGGATAATCTAATAGAGGAGCCTTCGCCACAGAGTGGTCTGTGCACATGCCTAGAATGCAAATGAAAGGCAGAGGGTGGGGACACAAACCTGCAATGCCAGTGTTCGGTGTGGGAGTGTAAATAGGAGGATCCCAGAGGCTTGCTGCCCAGCCCATCTAGCCAAACGAGTGAACGTGAGGTTCAGTGAGAAACTCTGTCCCCAAATTAAAGTAGAAAATTATTGAGATAAATACCTAATGTTGATCTCTGATCACACTCAAACACACACACACACACACACACACACACACACACACACATAAATAAATAAATAAATAAACAAACAAACAGTATTGGGTACTATACTTATTTAGAACATTAAAATTTTAAATATAATAGTTAAATATTAGATCAAAATATTATTTGTAAATATAACATAAAAAATTTTAAATATAGAAGAAAACTCTAATAAAATAAGAATAGGATTTACACAACGAAAACTATAAAATATCATTTAGAGAATTAAAGATGATATGAATGCAAACCTGTAACAAGTTCATAGATCGACAAAGTATTGTTTGTAAATGTACTGTTAATTTTCACCTATAAGTTAAATTTAATCCTAAAATCTAAATAGGATTTTAAGGAAGTTGGTATAGTGCATATATAATTTTGTAGAAAAGCTCAGGATATTGATTATCCATAAATATTCATTTTCTCAAGTATTTAATATTTATTTATTCATTTACTTTTTTATTTTCATGAGGCATGGTCCTTCTACGTTCCCAAGCATGACTTTGAGCTCCTTTGCTCAAACAAACATCTAGTATCAGAGACTACTAAATCATTAAAAATGTGTGTTGGTGATATATATTGTACCAGGGCCCCCAAACCTTAGCACAACTGTTTCCATGATGGAAGTAACATTAAGCCTTTAAAACCCTTCGCAAAGACTGTGCCACCTGCCAAAGCTAAAACAAAGGCCTAATCCATCAAATCTATAGTTCTGAGGAAGTCTTATAATGTACTAACGTTGTTTTTTTGTCTTTTGTAGCTCCACTTCTGGCTAAACGTTCTTGTTAACTGAACTATGTCAACCCAGAACATAGTTTCTGTGCTTAAAAGCTCACCCTGAGAAAGCCTCGGTGCCACACTGGAATCCTAAACACGCAGTGTAGTAAGAGGCTGGCTAATAAAAACTTTCTATAGGCTTAAACCTACGTCCAAGCAGCTTTCTCTGATAAATACCAAAAATTGTGATATTTTGGTGAATTTACAGAACTGTAATGATGCATATGCTAATCTGTACAGTAAAGAATTTTGTTTGGTGTCATAACTGTTCAGTATAGTCCTTTGTAGCAGAAATACTTTGATATGCAGCATGAAAGTGGCAGTGATCCTGTAAGAGTTTGTAGGCATTTAAAAAAGGAACCACAACTCCATGACTTAGACAAATCAGACTCTAGTTTGCCTAATGCTTTGACATACTTCTCTGAGTGACCTAGAGACTGTGCCATGATCATAGCCAGACAGGAACAGAGCAGCCCCAGATCTGCCCATGATAGATAGGCACCTGGTCTGATTCCCAGCCCCAAGATGTCCTGAACATCAGGCAACCAGAAGGGCCACTGCCCCTAGCCTCTGCATGTTACCTACAGGAACTCCCTGGATCTCTGATGGATACAGTGTATTCACAGAAGCTGCATCCCAATCCTTCCCTCTCAGGCTCTATGGAACTATCAGTATCATAGTCTTGGCATTTGGAATATGCCAAATTGGTATAACCAAATGCAATATGGCCATGACTGCCCTTGAGCAGTCTACCAGCAAGTCATCCAGCCTGCTGTGCCTGGGAACAGCCTTCTGGGAGCAAGGGTGAGTGGCACTCATCCTGTGCAGAGGTTCATCCTGAATTACCCCAGCCCCCAAGACAAAAAAAAAGAGGCCTGCACAGAGACTTTTCTTTCCCAGTGCTCCCAGGAGACCAGCTCTGTTGCTCAACACCTGACAGAGGTGGAGCTCCTGAGGAGTGCTCAGTACATCTTGCAGAGTTGAGACCACAGGGTCTACAGGCTCCATATGCAGCTGCTGTTCCTAGACCCCCTTGCAGCCACCTAGGAACCTCCTAACTCAAGGGACTCTAAAAGCTAACAGTTTTACAGAGAAATTACAGAAAGTCTTTACCACTTTTTCTATGGACACAGCCATGGAGATGGTGAAATTTGTGAACTTCTTGTTAGTCAATGTCTTCCAAGCTACAACCAACATATATATAAGGATAGAATCTGAGGTGCTAATATTGTTAAAAATGTGGAGGACAGCCTTGAAATAAGACAGTAGTGATAATCACAGCAATCAGTCCCAAGTGCAAACAGGTTGAAGAAGGCACTGAGTCACAGCTGGAGGAAGATGAGCATGGCTTACATACTAAGTATATTCATGGAATGATGAAAATAGAGTTGATAAAACAAGGAACCGTGAATTTCATATTCATCCCTGTGTTCTTCCCAAATCCCAAGAAGAATCATGTGCCCTCCTAGAATCAGGGCAGTCATGTTTCCAACTGGTCCAAGAAGAAGAGGAGGAGGAAGAGGAAGAAGGATCCTGCTATCCTGCCAAGGCTGCTCTGAGAGGAAGACTATATGGCTCCTTTCTGTGGTCCTCTGCCCATCTTTCAGATGATACCCTTGTGGCATCAGTAATCTTCAGATCAGCCGGACCCCACTCTCACCGTGTTCTTCTAACTGAGGCTGAGTTATAGCACTCAAAGCTGTTTCTCAGTGACTCCTGGGGGAGAGGCAATTAGAGCCCAGAATATCTCTTCTGCGTAGCTCCCTGCCTCCTAATGCTTTGGCTGCTCTGTATTTCCCGCCTTTAAGAAACGGGCAAGGCGCCTATGTCCTCCTGAGTCTGAGTTGTCTATGCTGGGCTTCCAGTACGTAGTGGATAGTACAGGGGATGGCAGCAAAGTCATGTATTACTAGCATGGTTGTCCAAGGTTTGCTACTGGAAAGGAAGCCTCAACAATCAGGTGAACTAAGCGCTTCATCCTATGGATGTCAATCTGACTTTATTCAGAAAAACTCTAGTGTCCATTCAATGAGCCAGCCATGATGAAGAAGTGAAGGTTTATAATCTCAAAATAAAGTGGATTCTCCCCCCGCCCGCCCCGCTTCTTCTCTTTCTACTGAAGCCGCTGATTGCACAGCTGCCCTTAGTAAGGACTAACCATCACAGACTTCCCGCAATTACGTATTATGTTGGATCAATTCTTCCACACAGAGAAGAGCAATTCATCTTCACTGAGTTAGATGATTGACACAAAATCATATCTTGTTGAGACATATTACAAGGCATTATCCCCATCGTCTCTTCTTGGGATGCTAGATTAAAAATTTGTACTTAAACCTATCACATCTGGTAAAACAGCATGCTGTTCCAAGAATGATGCTCCTGTTTATAATACTGATGTACATTTATAGGTAGGGTTTGAATGTATCCTTTCTGTAATCATCACATTGGTCCACCACCAACACCCAGCATCTTAGGTTTCTAACAAGATAGCACATTGAACCTGAGTGACTCTGGCTTTAAACAATTTGGACCACATGAGGAAATAAGGACAAATCATTGTCCTGAAGAAGAACAAGCATCCGTGGGTCCTTTTCATTAGTGCTGTAACAACGTAAAGAAGGTAAGGCAACCATTGTTCTAAAACTGCCTTTGTCAGCATCCGTTTGCCTAGGAACTAACTGCGAAATCCAAAGTAGTGATCTTTGTGAACTTTCCCAAGACTGGCCATTAGCAAACTTCTCTTGTTGAACAGTATACATTAGGAGCCAATGTAGTAGGAAAATTAGGATTATACACATTTTACAGACTAGACCCTATGACTAGCCACCAGCACACCATAGGAAAAGTGTTAGATTACTCACCCAAATGTGATTTAATCAATGCAAATTGTCAGCAAGTCCTTGCTCCCTCCGTGTGCTCAGAAATGCTACCATAGAAGCCAAAGTTGCTGTGTGACAAGAAAGAAGGGCAGAACTAAGTTAACAGCCAGCTCATTCACAGTGCACAGTTCAGATTAGCAAACTGGAGCCAAGCCAGGGCAAGTCAGCACTAGACGCAGAGAGCTTTTATGAGAGGCAGTCTCTAGCAGCTTGAGTCCTGAAGGAAGGAAATCCCCTCACTTAAGATTGCAGAAAACCAATTTGATTTTTCTTTCAGCTTTATTGAATTATAATTGGTAAACAAAAACTGTCTATTTAAGGCATGCAAATTAGTTTTTTTGACATATAAATCCTGAATTGCCACAATCAGGTTTATTTGCATATGATTATCTCACATATGACCTTTTTTGTGATAAGTCCTCATGAGAAGTACCTACTAGGCACACTTAAGACAGCATGTAAACTGTAGCTACCTGGTATATTACATCTATAAAACTTACTTATCATGCACAGCCAAAATGTTGATTAGTTATTACCTCACTTCTTCCTTTTCCTAGTTCATTGAAAACATGACAAACACTTTTCTACTCTATAATGTTTATATATTTGAGCATTTTACTTTGCTTGTGTGAGATTTGTCTTTCTATGTATGGTGCTCACATCACGTCAGATACACTAGATTCTACATATGGAACTATGGGATGGTCCTGAGTCTTTGGTGGCCAGGGGTGAGTGTTATGGTGTGGATATGAAATGTTCCTCACAGATTCATGTATTGAACACATGATGACAAAGTGATGGCTCTATTTTGGAAACCTCTAGAAACTTTAGGCCCTGAAGGAAATGTATACTGGAGCTTCTTATCCGTGACTCCTTCCTGTCCCACTGCTTCCCAGTCAAGGGGAAATAAAAAAGGTCCTTCACCACAGGCTGTCGCCATGATGTTCAGTTTTACAATGGCCCAGAAACAGAGACTGGAAACCACTGCCTGACTTCTCAGAAACTATAAGCTAAAATAAAATTTTCTTCATTAATCTACTCAATTAAGTACTTTGTTAATAGCAATAAAATGTAGCCAGGGATAATTAAAGGCAAGAGGTGGGATATACTTCTTCTCAGGATAAAAAAAATTAAAACTAAGTCATTATTTTAATAGATTCAGAAATAAGTATTTGACAAAATTCAGGCATTTATTAATGAGTGGAAAAATTACACAAGGAATTTATCATGAATGTCATATGCAAAGTTATTGTTTTGCTTTGTCTCTCACACAAAAAGGAAAGATTGCCTTGGGGATAGGAGGTTCGTAGGCCCAGTCATCACTGTTTCCTGAAATACATTCATCCTTTAGTTTCCATATGGTATTGGTCCTACGACCCTCACGTCTACTCACAGACAACCCAAATTTCTTTTACAAAAGAAATACACTGCTTGCATCTAACCTATTGAAATCTTTCCAGTGCTTTAATTTATCCTTAGATTAGTTGTGATATCCAATAAAATGTAAATTTATAAAACAGTTGCTATACACTATTGTGAGCATTAATGTAGTCCTCGTGTTACCTTCCTCAAAAAATAGATTGTCACAAAAAAAAGAAAAGAAAAGAAAAGAATGGTCCCATTCTAACCTGTGCTGCCACCTTTTGTCTTCTACAGACAAGAAAACAAGATTAGTACATAGTCAGTGCAGGCACAACAGCTTCATAATAACTTTTAGCTAAATGCTGTGCACACCTACAGATGCACACCTGCAGAACCCACAGGTTTAAAGAGGTACATTTATTTATGGGGTTAAAACAGTTCTTAGATCACAGGTAAAGAGAAGGATATACTCAGAGAAGGGGCAAACTCTGACTCCCCATCCATTATAGTAAAAAGAGTGGAGAAATTAGCAATTTCCAGGATGAGGATGTAACTTCTTATCAGCATTGAGGATGGGTAGCTTACCTTACCAGCAGGCACTCACAAGACTCACACTTAGATATTATCTCAGCTCACAATGCAGGCATACCCAAACTGAGGACTTATTTATTTGCCCATTTGCGGTGTGGACAAATATCTTGCTCATGCTCCTCAAGAACCTCTAAGCAGTAATTATTTCAGAGACTTCTAATACACACATCTTCAAACTCTAAGCCCCAGCCCGAAATGACCAGAACCCTGGAGGGACTGAGGCCAATTCAGCTTTGTTATTATTTTAAAAAGCACAAGAATAGTTAAGTTTTTAATGTCTTCTGAAACAGAATAGCTTTACAAGAAACTACATAGTAAAACTTTCAAGTACAACATTATGATCAAAGATTGATATTTTGTTTAAGATTTCAGATCAAGGTGTCTTGGCCGGGTCGTCCTTCCCTCCACACGCGTCCGCCCCGCTATGCTACCTCAGCTGCGCTGCATGCTCCACGCCCTGGGCATGCGTCGCCAAGGGCTTTCGAGCTGCCATCTAGGCCCACCGCTTCGGCAGCTACTACAGCCAGTGCCCAGACCATGCCTCGGTCTACTCAACTGGCTCAGTGCAGCGCTCTGGCCTCCTGCAGCTCCCGGTGACCTGCACGTGCGGCTGTGGCTCTCTGCACACCGAAGGAAACAAAGCCTTTGTAGAGCTTTTGACTGATGAAATTAAGGAAGGGAAGAAAATCCAGAAGCATAAGTCCATTCCCAAGATGTCTGGAGACTGGGAGCTGGAAGTGAATGGGACAGAGGCTAAATTATTGCCCAAAGTTGGTGGAGAAAAGATCGCTGTCACTTTCAGCATTAACAACAGCATCCCTCCAACGTTTTATGGCGAGGAGGAGCCCTCACAAGGGCAGAGGGCTGAAGAACAGGAGCCGGAACTGACATCAACTTCCAATTTTGTGGTTGAAGTGTCCAAGAGTGATGGCAAGAAGACCCTGGTGCTGGACTGTCATTATCCTGAGGATGAGATCGGACAGGAAGAAGAAGCCAAGAGTGACATTTTCTATATCAAGGAACTTAGCTTCCAGAGCCTTGGTGACTCTGAATGGAGGGACACTAACTACACACTCAACACGGATTCCCTGGACTGGGCCTTGTGTGACCACCTAGTGGATTTTCTTGCGGACCGTAGGGTGGACAACACTTTTGCAGGTGAGTTGGTAGAGCTCAGCACAGCCATAGACCACCAGGAATACATCACTTTCCTTGAGGACCTCAAACGCTTTGTCAAGAGCCAAATAGAACCGTCAGAGACAGGAGGCCTGAGTTCAAATGGCAGGCTTTGGCCAGTGAACAAAAGCTACCTAGACATGAGAATTATGCTTTGAAATGGCTGCCATCCTAATATCACGGGAGGAACAAAGCAAGCTTAACAGTTTATTGCTGTTACACTTCCATTTGCTATTCATTTGGGGTTTTTCTTCCTATACAAATCTATTATTTGTAGAGTTTTGTATAACATAATGATGGAAAATAAAATTGATTTTGCCTTCTCAAAAAAAAAAAAAGATTTCAGATTACTATCACAGTTTCTACTGATGACAACTGGGGCTAAGTTATAGCTTGTCAGCAGTTTGCTTTGATGTGCATATAAATGGTGATTGATTGGTGAGAGCCAGATGGAATTCTTCACTCTTTTTTCTCATTCATCTTACTTGACTAATCATCCTGTGACCATCTCAAAGTCAATTTCTGTTAGAACAAACATGCTCATCACCTGGAATTTTAAACAAATTCTCAGTAATTTGAGCAGGGACTGAATCTCCATAACAGTTGGCTTTTGATAAATCATTCCCATATACTCTGAGAAATACACCCAATGGTATCACACAGCACAATGCCGTTTCCCTTTTGGATGGTGCTATGGTTTGGCTACAGTATAAGTGTAGCCCATAAAAGTCTGTGTGCCGGAGGTTGATGAGGCAATAGAATCGTATGAGTTGGAGCATGGTACAAGATAATTAGGTCATTCAGAGTGCCACCCACAGAAAGGTTTAATTCCCATGGAAGCGAATTGTTATGAAAAGCAAGCTGGCCTCATCCCAGTCTCACCACTTGCACGCTCACAATTCTTTCTTTCATGGCAATGACATGCATCATGGAACCTGTGCCAGAGCAGAACACTCCATTCCAGGGTAGAACAGATAGGGATGCAGGTTGCTGACTTATAATTCCCAGCCTCCAAAACTGCAAATTAAATAAACTCCTTTGTTAAATACGCAGATTCACTCATGTATTCTGCTATAGCTACAGGAGATAGACTAGGAAAGACAGAAAAAACACAGTAGTATATCAATAGTCCACTAGTATTGGGGGAATTTTTCTTCTCCTGGCAATAGCAGAGTTTTTCATACATAAGCCATCTCTCTACCTGAAATATACAAAGTGGTTTGGTGGTAAGTAATGTTTTGAGAAGCATGCACCACTCTTAAAATAACAAGTTGGAAACTAGTGCTGTAGCAATGGACAGCCAAAGAGGCCACTCACATGAAAGTTTCAGGGCTTGGGTGTGTCCTCCGGCCATTTAAGTCTCATATAATTATACAGTAATTGTACTGAATAGGATCATTATGATAACAATAACGCCTGTGGATAGACACATGATGAGTTAATGAATAGGTAGAGCTACGGCACAAAAATTTCAGAGAGTCCCTTAATCCCGGAGATGCTTTATAGAAGCAGCCAGAGTTTCTGAGACCTCACTGACGGGCAGACCGACTGATCTTGTCATGATTCCATTTCACAAAGTGATGGGCAGACTGTGTGTTGAATACTTGTCCTATTGCTGTAGTGAAAATCTTACAAAAGGCAACTAAAAGAAGGAAGGATTTTTTTAATTTTTTTATTAATTTATTCTTGTTACATCTCAATATTTATCCCATCCCTTGTTTCCTCCCATTCTTCCCTCCCTCCCATTTTCCCCTTATTCCCCTCCCCTATGACTGTTCCTGAGGGGGATTACCTCCCCCTGTATATGCTCATAGGGTATCAAGTCTCTTCTTGGTAACCTGTTGTCCTTGCTCTGAGTGCCACAGGTCTCCCCCTCTAGGGGACATGGTCAAATGTGAGGCATCAGAGTACGTGAGAAAGTTATATTCCACTCTCCACTCAACTGTGGAGAATGTTCTGTCCATTGGCTAGATCTGGGTAGGGGTTTAAAATTTACCGCCTGTATTGTCCTTGCCTGGTGCCTTAGTTTGAGTGGGACCCCTGGGCCCAAATCTGCCTATCATAATGTTCTACTTGTAGGTTTCTAGGACCCTCTGGATCCTTCTACTTTGCTATTCGAAGGAAGGATTTTAATTTAGCTCCTGGTTAGATACAGCCCGCCGCGGTGGGAAGACGTGGCAGTGGGAGTGCACAGGTGTCTTAGTCTCCTCACCTTCACACATCTTAGAGGAGGAAGCAGAGATATGGTGGGTTATAAAGCAGCCTTACCTAGCAAGCTCACCTCCTCCCAACTCAGCTGCTACCAGCTGAGAACTAAGTAATTCCAATGCAAGGGTCTGGAGGGGTGTTTTACATAATACAGCTGAAACAAGGATTCATCGATTTTTAAAAACTGCAACAATCCCAACATAAACAGAAAAAAAAAATTATCTTTTGATTTAAAGAAAGACAATACTTGAGTATTGCATAAGAGAAAGGTTATCCAAAGAGAAAGGAGAAAGTGGTCATAGATCACTTGGACAGGTGATTCCCCTGTAAGACGTAACAATACAGATGGGCAGTATTGTTGATAGAAAGGAAGCAAATTTCCATTCTGTAGGTTTCTACTTAGCATCCTAGCTTACAAAGACTTTGGAACTTGGAACCAATTATAGTAGAATAGACATCCAGACATCAACTGCGAGGCCAGACAGAGGATAATTTCAGAACAAGAATTATAGTCAGAACCAATAACAGGCATGCAGAATTCTAAGCATGGTCACAGAAAGCATTAGAACTAATGACATCTGGACATCAACCCGGCTCCATAAATAAAGGTGCTTGCCATCAAACCTGAAAACCTGAGTTCACTCCCAGGGTCCTGCAGTTTAGAAGAAGAGAACAAACTTCTGCAGGTCATCCTCATGCCTCCACATGCATGGCCACATATGTACGTACACACACACACACACACACACACACACACACACACACACACACATGCTCACACAAATAAATAATCAAATAAATCATTATTTAAAAATTTTAGAACTAAGAAATAAATGACTTTTAGAAAAATAAAAATATATATATATATAGAAAAATTGATGGCATTGCCAACCTTTCCCTCTATTGAAGTAGCCTAAAATCATAGAACTAGTTAACAATGTCTAGCTGCACCCACTCCCATCTGCTCCCAGAGGAAGACTCTCTGATGACGACTGGGGAAGGTGCTGATCTGTGAATATAGAAGACTATCATTAGAAACCATTTCATCATTTTTTGGCCGTAGAATCATCCTAAAATCATAGAACTCATAAAAATTAATCTTAAATGAATTAATCATGAATTAATCTTAAACTTGGGGGAAATAAGCTCTAAGAGGGAGTAATGACATGCAAAGTGACATGGTAAAGTTTCGCAAGTCACACCTAAACACTGTGGCATTTGCACGATTTGATGTCACCTTGGGGCTGTGGAGTAGGAGGACAGACTGCAAACTCTCTTGAAGCACTAGGAACTATCTGACCTCTGCCTCCTCTGTTCTCTGATCCCCTTCACATGGCAGCAATGTCATGAGCCAAAATCAAGATCTCAAGGATAGCAGGAATGGGGGCTGGAGTGATGGGTCAGTAGTTACCTGAACTAGCTGCTCTGGGAGAGACTGGAAGTTCAAGTCCCAGCACCCCAGTTCACAACCACTTCTAACACCAGCTCCCAGGGGCTTTAGTGTCCACACATACCAAAAAAAAAAAAAAGAAGAAGAAGAAGAAAAAAGATAGTTTTTAATTAAGTTAAAGAGATATTGGGTATGATTAGGAAAGTTCATACTTGGAGTTAAAATCCAAACTTTCATAATAATAAGTTTGAAGCTAATCTTTTCCCCAGGAATCAGGGAGAATGTGGTTTACTGCTGAGCACAAAGCAGAATGCAAATAGCCATATTCCAGGCTAATCTTAGGTTATGGAGCACTGGTAGTTTGAGAATTCTTGAAAGATTATAAATTAGAATCTTGGAACATAAAATAAACATAATATTTACAACAGCTTCAGATATGACAGCTAAATATTACAGGATGATACATGAAACTACTGAATATTGAAATGCCTATCTGTGCTTTAGACATTTCGTCTTCCTCAGTGTCCTTCATGAAGTGTTCTGAACCCTAACTGGTTCTGTATTAGGAGATGTATAAAAACCTTCAAATCTCTGCAAGGTACAGGAAGAGAAACCTGGACGCCGACCCAACCACCAAACTCTTGGCCTACATTCTGTCCCTACAATCAGTCCTGCCTGCAAGATGCACTGGGGCAGTGGTGGTGCAGCACTTATGCGAGTGACCAAACATTGTCTGATTTAACTTAATCTCCATGCCACATGAGGAAGCCCAATCAGTACTTACACTACCTGGAAATCAGGAACCAGAAACTGAATAGCCTAGAGATCTAGGGTAGAACCAAACACTCCTTGCCAAAAAAGTAGTAGTGCTAGTACATAGCAGTAGTAGTTCCTAATGATATTCTACTATGCCCATAGATCAGCACCTTGTCTAATTATCATCAGTGAGCCTCTACCAGCACAGATGGCAATGGGTGCAAGATCATCAACACTAGACATGAAAGAGAGAGAAGGAGAGAGAGAGAGAGAGAGAGAGAGAGAGAGAGAGAGAGAGAGAGACAGAGACAGAGACAGAGACAGAGAGAGACAGAGACAGAGACAGAGAGAATCTAACTTCCTCTCCTTGGAGCTCCAGGAACCCCCACAGAAGAAGGGAAGGAAAAAAAATGTAGTCAGAAAGGATGGAAGACACCAAAACATTGCCAATGGAGCCAACTAATGAAGGTTCATATGGCTCACAGAGACTGAAGAAGCAGGACTCATATGGGCTCACAGAGGCTGAAGAGCAAGCGTGGAGTCTGCGTGGATACACACCAAGTTCTCTACATATATCTTACGGCTAGTAGGTTGGTGCTTTTGCTGGGCTCCTAGCAGTCAGAGCAGGAGTATCTCCGACTCTTTTGCCTTCTGCTGGGTCTCTTTTCCTCCTTTTGGGTTACCTTGTCCAGCCTCAATAGGAGGGCTTCCCAATTGTCCTTTTGTATCTTGTTTTGTCATGTTTGGTGGTTGTCTCCTGGAGGCCTGCTTTTTTCTGAAGGGACATGGAGGACAGCAAATATGGGGGAGAGGGAAGATGAGGAGAGGTTGGGAAGAGTGGAGGGAGGAGAAACTGTAGCTAGAATGTATTGTATGAAAGAAGAACCTATTTTCAATTTTAAAAAGTACCCAGGTCACTCCCGACTTCAGACCTACATATGCGCATTCCAACTGTTTAGTTTCCACATCAACTCAAAAGCATACCACAGGGATAATAAGTTTTCCATAAGAAATTAAACATACTAAGCACTCTGAGTGCTTTACTAAAGACTTGAGGTGCATCGAGAAAGTCACATGATCCAAGCATGATGGCACATGCCTATAATTCCAGCACTCAGGGGAGCCTGAGGAAGGAGGATCATGAATTCAAGGCCGCAGGGTTACAGCGTAAAAGCCTATCCATAAAGAAAAGTCAAGTAGCTCTAAGACACAAAATGATACAACTTTTATTTGAAATGTTCATACTGGCATATAGTGTATTTAAGTCAAATCTGCTCCATTCCCTCTCCTGCAACTCCTGTCCTAATCCCCCAAAACCACTCTTTCTTCCAACTTCATGTGCTCTTATTTTAAATGCACACTGAGTTATCTTAATGCGGCCTGTATGTGTGTGAGTATAGGGCCATCTGGTGGAGAGTGGACAAACTCTTAGGGGCAATATCTAGGAAGAAAATCAAATGTAATCAGCTCTTTTCTCTTCTTCTTTTCCAACTCTGTCCTATACAACAAAAAACATTGTATTTTTCCCACCTTTCTCAGAACTCTTGACACTGATTGATACTGAAATTACACCTCTTCTGTACTTGACTTTCTCTAGATCATTCAGAAAAGTAGTTTCCAATAATATCATCTAAGACAGGACGATGCACTTGTTCACAACCAGCAAAAGAGAAAAATATTAATTATTCTTTTCTAGGAGTGTACCATATAATCTATACACAATTTGAGCTGAATTGTACTATATTGACTCATGCAAAAATCCTGTAATTTGATAAAGAGAGCCAATTCCTGGGTGAAAAGTCAATTTTAACAGAGACAATGAATCACACAAGCTTTCCCAAGTATATCTGAATCTCCAAAATATATGACAGTGACATTCAAAATTATTTCTGGAAGAAAAAGCCTCCAAGACCCTTCTCTCTACCTAAAATGTCTACTTAGGAAGGTGTTTACATCATTGTAGTGACAATAATGGGAAATTAAAGGCACAAAAGCAGTCAGCTCCAGACAGTTCATAACAAGCATAGGGAGGGTGCAAAAGCCAAGCAAGGGACTCCCCAAAACCTTGAGAAAGCTTGCCTCATGAAAGAAGAATAAGAAATGTAGATAGAATTTGATCTAGGCTGTGGTCCTGCTGTATATGCCTGTATGTGCTATAAATGTGAGGTCTCTATGATCAATATATATTCTTATCATGTTGTGTCACCATGAAGTCTTTCATGCGTACTAATGCTTTTGTCTTACAATCTATTTTGTCTGATATTAAAATTAAAGTGTTAGTTTTCTCATGTCTATAGTGTGTGTCTGTGCATGTGTGTGTGTGTGTGTGTGTGTGTGTGTCAGTGTCAGTGTGTATGTGTCCGTGTGTATATCTGTGTCTACATGTACTTTGTGTGTGTTTGTGTCTGTGTCTGAGTCTGTGTCTATGACTATGTCTATGTCTGTACGTGTAGTGTTAGGATCAAATCACAAGCATTTTGCATCCTAGATAAATTCTATATCATTCTGCTACACCCCCAATGTTTACTTTTTTGAGATAAGATCTCACTATGCAGCTCGAGCTAGTCTTAAACTGGTGATGTTCCTACTTTGGCTGCCTGGGTGGTAAGATCCCACGGATGCATATCCATGTGCTCCAGGGACTATACTCAGCCATCGTTTGACTTCTTACTAAATTTGTAGATTACAATGAGAGTATGTCTCATATACGTGAGATTTTTAACTTGCTTTTAACCAGCCTTAGGGAAGTCATAGGGAAGAGGTTGGCCTGCTTGTTTCTAAACCTGGGGAAGTAGATGCAGAAAGAAGACAGGTAGAAAAAAAATCATTCCAACTGAGGAATGGAGAAAAAAATTGATATAAGACAGTGCACATGATACATGATGGACAGTCATTAAATGTTAGGAACATAGCCAGAGACTGGAGTGACAAGAAATTAACAATAATGGGCTTATATACTAAACACAGAATGTGAACTGAAAGGGCCTTGAAAAATACTAGGTGTTAAAAGAAAAGAGCTTTTAACTATATATGATATACCCTAACTTAGTCAACTAAATTGTTTTAATAGGACAGCTTTGCTGTTTCCATTTTAGGGTTTATAAGCAATGCTGTTATGAAAAATGCACACACATAATTCTGCCCACAGCAAAAAATTTCCTTAGGCAAAATTCCTGGATTTCTTGAATTCCTGGCAAACACAGTAAGATCTCCAGGCTTAGATAATGAACAATCATTCACTTTCAATAAGAACACATTACATAAATTCTAACTTCAGATTTGCCTATGATGAAGTACGCCAGCTTCAGGTTTGCATCTGTGGGCAGGTATCCAGGTTTGTGTTTCAGAGCTCATCAGCTTGGCAGAACCAGGTCTGCCACTACTCAAAAGTGGCTCATATCTGTTATTACTAGTAGGGAGTGTGATGCATATTACTGCACACTGACAGCTTTAAATGGAGCAATAGAAATTTACATTTCAGCAGATATGAAGTGAAGCAGTTATTAATCAAGTGCACAAAGTTTTGAAGTTATTCTAGTATTTTCTTTTTGACACCTTGCATAGGTTGATACCAAATAGCTGCCTCTTCTGTCTTCACCTTGATTTATGCTCTCGGGCTTTTGGGTGTCTCTCTGTAACCAAAAAAGATTAAAATCACTTTATAAGAGGTTTAGAATACTGATTTAATCTTTGGGAAAGCAAGAAACGCAATAAAATTCCAATGCAATAGCTCAAAATCTAATTCTGAGTCAGGTTGATTATCAGAAAAACGCCCTCTCTCAATGGGCAAAAATAGTACAGGCATCTCTTTTTGGATGGTTCAATGCGCGGAGTCTTTTTAGTACAACCTCCTAACTGATATGCAGTAGCTAGACTTTAGATGGACACAGTAATATTTACTCCATGGTATACAGACTTGACAAGAAGTTATACTCCCTAAATTGATCTTTTCTTGTCAAACACTGATGTGAAGTCCTCAGGCAGTGGCCAATTGGCAGTGAGGTCTGATGGTTGCCCTGAAGGTCTCAATACACTGAACAGGTTCACGTGTACCCTGCCACTTCCACCACAGATCAGCTCCAAATGATCAGCAGATAACCTTGGAGCTGCTAATCAGGTTTATTTTTTTCCTTCACCAAGAACATGGATTTACTGCTGCAAAATGACACATAGATGAGACAGGGGTCTGACCCAAAGCAACAGAAAGCAAGGTGTTAAACGGAGAACTAGGGACAAGAAATAAAGAAGACAAAAGCAGTAGGTGGGACCAAGAGATCTTGCATAAGCTGATTACTCATGCCAAGCAAAATTGTTAATAAGTACAGCAACTTATACATTATTAGCAAAGAGTAAATGGCCAAGGTCAACAGAAAGCTAAATAGACAATGTTGGAAAAAAAAAAAAACACACAAGCTATCTCAGACACAGGTGCCTAAGGTCTGACAACCACAGCCCAAGGGCAAGAGTCAGGTATCCAAAAGCTCCAACACTAACTTTTTTGGAGTCACTGACTCCAGCCCTTTTAAATCTACTCCTGGACAAGGACACATAACTAAAGTTCCCTTTGTTCTTTAATCAGGACCTCTGAGAAAGTCATAGATTGGTCTGGCCCCACACAGGCAGTTTTATAAAGTATACAGATCTATATCTTAACTAATTTCACAGTGTTTTAAGCATTTTATACCTGAAATTCCATGACAAAAGAGCATTAGTATACCCAAAAGTGTAATCAAGAAGATAAAAGCTTTTTCATGGTACGAAAAATAATTTCAGAAATGTAAGATGTCTTTTTCAGTGTGGTAACATAAGCCCCTTCCTTAGCATGTACTCTTGTGTAATACCTGTCCCTTGAGTTTCTTGAACTCTCAACTTCCTTTTAATCAGCTATTCTCTTCTGTAGTGAATTATGAAATAGGTTCCCTTCCCTCTTGCTTACACATGCACTCTCTGTCTTGTTGATATTCATGAAACAAGTGATCATGTTGGAAAGGTGTGACAGAAACCCTTGACTGTGTTGAGAATTACACATCTGGAAATGATGACATCTCCAGTTCATGAGGACTCTGCCTGGGTAACCGAAATTCTCTCAATATGTCCACAACATGATGGTTTTATTTAGAGGTGGTGAAAGGGAGCAGGTAGAAGAGTGTCCTTGGGGGCTACGTTTTATCTTGAACCCTTCCTCCATCTCTCTGTCTGTCCACCATAATGTGAACTGCTATGTTGCTCATGCCCCGACTGACATAATGGACTGGCATTTGGAAACCACAAAATAAGTAATCCATTATTTACATTGTTTATGTTAGATATTTTGGTCACAACAATAGCAAGTCTAACAAAAGTTATATAAGTAATTGAATGGGGGTTCCAGCCAACAGTTGGGACAGACAGTGTTAGCCCAACAAGGAGAAACATAGTTGCATCCTGTCAATAATTATGAAAAGTGATTTTGGAAGCAAATACACTCTATCAAACGTGTTGATGAGATTTTTCATCCTAGATTACCTTGATTACATTCTTTCTGTAATTTATTATAATCTATTCAGATTACATCCAGATTGCTATCCCCTCACTTGTATCTTCCTGTTCTTACCCTCCCTCCCTCTTCCACCCTATCCCCCTCCCACTAGGCCTCTGACAGAAGGGAACCTCCTCCCACACCACATGACCACAGCCTATCAGGCCTCATCCAAATAGCCTGATTCCCCTTCCTCTCTATGCCCTTTAGGCCACCCCACCATGAAGTGATCAAATTGGGGACATCAGAGCTCATGTCAGAGGCAGTCCCCGCTCTTGACACAACCATGAAGAATGAGCTGTCCTTTGGCTACATCTGAACAGGGTTCTGGGTTTACTGCATGCACTCTCCTTGGTTGGTGCAACAGTTTGTGCAGGCCCCCAGGGTCCAGACCCTCTTGTCTTGATGGTTTCCTTGTGGAGATCATGAACTTGAAATTTGCAGGCAAACGGATAGAACTAGAAGCAACACACAGAAAGACATGCACGGTATAAACTTACTTCGAAATGGATATTAGCCGAGCATAGAAGTCCTCTGAGAGACTCCACCCAGAAGAAGGATCAAGACAGATGCTTAGACTTGCTGTTGGACTCTGGGTGGAATGCTGAGTGGTATGGAAGAAGGGGAGATGTAAGGACTCATTTACAATCTTATGAGAGAACTTGAAACAAACAAACACTATAAAAGACATGACCCTGGCAGTAGGGGTTAAAGAGCCTGAAGTCACCACGTCCTGTAGCCAGGTGGGACTTCCAGTAGAGGGAGGAGGACACCAACCCACCATAAAACCTTCAAGCCAGTGTAGGGGTAAAGATTGAGCAGAAACTAAGGAAATGGCAAACCAGTGGCTGGCCTAACTTGAGACCCACTCTATGAGAGAGCCAATCCCTGACACTATTAATGATACTCTGCTATGCTTTCAGACAGAAGTCTAGCATAACTGTCTTATGAGAGGTTTCGTCCAGCATCTGATGGAAACAGATCTAGAGCCCCACAGCCAATCAATAGGCTGGGCCCGGGGAAGTTTTGTGGAAGAGTAGAAGGAAGGATTGAGGGAGTCAGAGTGGTCAAAGACACAACAGGAAGACCTACATAGTCAACTAATCTGAGCATATGGGGCACACAGAAACTGAACCACCAACCAAACAGTATGCATGGACTGGACCTGGATCCACTACACATATGTAGCAGATGTGCAGCCTAGTCAACATGTGGGCCTCCTAACAATGGGAGAGCATGGGCTGTCTCTGACTCTGTAGCCTGCCACTGGATTTCTTTCCCCTAGCTGGGCTGCCTTGTCTAGACTCAGTGGAGGAGGATACACTTCTTCCTGATGTGACTTGGGGTGCAAGGATGGGTTGATACCCTTTGGGGGCTTCCCCTTCTCTGAGAAGAAGGAGAAGAGGGAATGGAGCATGGGTAATGTGAGGTGGGCCTAGGAGGAGAGAAGGGATTGGCTACAATAGGAATATAAAGTGAATATGTTTTTAAAAAGAAAAGTTGGAAAAGAAAAAAAAAAGAAGGTGAAAATCAATGATCTGCTGTGTTTCATTGAAATCTGTTGTAACCTCTCTTTTTTAATCTATAATTTTATTAATTTGGGTAGGTCTTCTCTCTCTTTTACTTGGATAGTTTAACTTTCCAAGAACTGAAGAAGTCTGGTTAAATATGTCTAGCCAACTCCATGACAAGCTTCAGTTTCTTGTTATCTTGGACCAGGCCTGAGCCTCCATTCCTCAGAAATGAGCTCAGTGGTTACTGGAAATACCACAGGAAATGGACAGCCAATCAGAGACGGCCAGGACACCTGGCCTGGAGAAGATAAGGTTGCTTAGATACCATTTTGAAGATCCCCTAATTCCTGACTAGAGTCATGTAGTCTCCTTAGTTACTGGCCAGCCTCAATTGAGGTCATGTAGCCACAGTAGAAACTCCCCTCATATTTCCCTCAGGGTCCTTGCCATTTTGTTTGAGTAGTAGACTCTAGCATGCTGGAATAAAGGCTCTTTGCTTTTGTATTCGACTTTGGATTCCTGGTGGTCCTTGGGGGTCTGATGATCTGGGCACAACAGAACCAACTCGTTGTATGATTGATTTCTTCCTGGGTCTTGATCTCATCATGGAGGGTCTGCATAGTCCCAATGTGAGACCCACACAGTCCTGCAAAAACTGTTAGGGCTGAAGACACCAAGGAAACACCCTGCTCCCCAATTGGCTTCCCCAGAAGATAAAATTGTGTCTATAATGCTGCTTTCCTAGCACCTCTAACTGCCAGAAGGAGGCAGTCACAAGACTACCTGACTCTGTTCAGCCAAGGGCATCTGCCTATGCAATGCTCATGGCCAGCTCTGTTAGACTATGGTTGGGTGCATTCCAGGGCCCAGCTTGTTCAAATGTATCCACTAAGGGACATGGCAAGCCCTCCCCTCCCCCAAGAAGATGGCAGCTATTTATCTGGCCACATACTTACCCAATGGGCAGTGGGAGGCCCCTCCATGATTGTCTAAAAATTACAAAAGAGATTTTTTTCTCCTCCTAGCCAGACCCAAAGGATGAGCCACTCCTCAATTTAGATATGGAACCTTTTACTGATAGATGCCAGATCCTACAACAGAAGAAATAGCCCTTCACATGAAAAGTCTCAAAACTAAAATATATTGAAAAAAAAAAAAACTGCTTGCCTGCACAAGAAATTAAAGACAGAGCCCAAATCCGACAGCTCCTAGAAGCTGTTGGGGCCCCAGGGCTGTGACAGTGGGGCAGTGTCAGGCTCACACAGAGCCCAAGATTAAGCCTCACAGTCACTCCCATTATCCCCCAGAAAGGTACACTCTCCATGCTTTCTGAGTTCACCGCCGCATATAAGCCTGAAGAAAGAAAAAGAACAACTGATGAAGAAGTTATTGAAAATCAGGTACGAGGGTCTGTTCTGGATAAGGTTGAAGTCAGACTTCTTCAAATAGCCGTTTCACACTCAATCTATGAAGGCGGACTCCTTTTCCTTAGCTGGGTTCTCACTCCACCTGATCTGGTAGCATTAGATCTTATAAGGAGCCTCACAGACACATAGCCCTCAGGGATTACAAGCCTGGCCCTTTCCTGATGAGGAACATGACCAGCGAGCACAAGGAATTCCTGAAAGTACCCCATCCTATGCTGAGCAGATCCTAGCCTCCTGAAAATGACCTTTAATTGTGCCTAGAAATCATCCCCTCACAGATAGGATAATTAAATACTGCTTTCTCCTTCCTGTGATGGGACACCACACACACACACACACACACACACACACACACACACACACACACACACACACACACATACACACATGTATCCTTGGCACCCATAGCCCAAATGAATCAGACACATTAACCCTCAAAACCCCTCCCCGCTGCCTAAAGTTTATAAATAAAGGCTGGCTGGCTAACTGGGGGTACTTGTGTTTGAGCTTGCTGGCTCTCTTGCTCGCCATTCCTCCACTATGACCCTCTGAGACTCCATTTATTGGGGGTGGGGGAGACCGCTGCTAATGTCTGGTGGTCAGGCAGCACTGGTGGAACTGCCTTTGCAGCCACTGGGGCCTGCTCCACCGTTGCTGCTAGCTTGGTGCTGACACCCAGTGAAGCACCTGTCAGGCCTGTGTCTCACCAGACCTTCCTGCCAGAGAATTTCAGACATCCTCCTGCTGCCACTACTGTGCTTGGCACAGCAACTCAAACAAGTAGCTGTGACACTTGGTTTCTAATGGGCTTGAGCTTCTGAGCCTCCACTGCCATCTGAGACCCACAGTCTCATCTAAAAAGAGCTAAGCTGTGACACCCCATGGAAAACTCATTTTCCACCTTACCCAGAGAGGCTGGGGACCTGGCCTAGAGCCCTGGGCCTCAGGCCTCACCCTGAGTAGCGCCTGGACCAGCCAGCCAGACATGGGACCCAGGACACCAGACTGACTGGCTGTTTACCTCAGATAAAAATAAATAAACATCTTTAAATTGTTTTAATGATTCTTTGACAACAAGACAAGTTAACTCCTGGCAACACCCAGCCTACCTCAAAGATGATGATGAGCATCAATGAACCTCCTCATGGAGATGGCTTCATATATGGCAAACCAGCCACGGGGGAAAATGCCCTCATTTTGACAACTGACAGAATCCTGCCTAAAACTTGGCAAGCTTGCATGCAGGTAGAGTTGATGGCCAAACTCTGCCAAGACAGGGTAAGCAAATCCTCAATAGTTCCCACCTCACAAATATGTCTGTCAGATATACTGGGCCAGAAGGCTGAAGATGATGCTCCAACGTATTAGAGAGCTATGGGTGACTGTTCAGGCAGCAAACTGTCTGTCATTTTTTTTTAATTTGGTAGCTGCTAATCTTCCCTTCCTGTTTACTCAGGTAATTAATTTTACTCCTTCTCAAGTTTCTGATGGGGTTGAAGACCAAATTGTTGAATTCCACAATTAAGCCCAGTTGTTTAGGGATTAAGATGTCTTTAGATCTATATACATGTTTTAAGTTGATAGAGATGAGATACGATAGATAATGAGTTACATTCAGAATTTTTGGCTCACCAAGACAGGAAAATGTTTTCTTCAAGGTAGTCAAATGCAAACAGCCAAAACACCATGAGTGTAACTCTTGATTGTTCTATGGTTTTTTTTGCTGCACATAGTTTATTTTATATATATGTAATAATATAAATGTATATGTAAAATATAAAAAATTAATAAAATAAATAAATAATTCCAGAGTCAACATCTCTCAGCATAGTCTGGAAAGCTCAGGAAGCAACCCACCTGGAGAAATCTGCCCTACAAGAATTGTTGCAAAAATATTTTCTTGTGCTAAGGCTGCCAATACTGACCCAACAAGCTATCGAAGCCTGTGTACAATGTGTTGGACCAATCTCTAGCAGGGACTCAAGGCCCCACATAGACACAAAAACAGGAGCCTTACACATCTGAGCACATAGAAGTGGAATTTACTAGCATGCAGCTCTGCTGAAAGGATGACTTCTGCTGACAGGGCACTGAGACTAGCTGGTTATGGCGTGCACCTTTCAGGCTGGATAGAAGCTTTTCCTACCTACACAGAGGATTAATTTGGAATTCGCATATGTGGTACCACCCACAATCTTCAAGCCTCACTGAAAAATAAATAGGACTTTTAAAATGACACTAACTAATGCAGGAATGAGTTGCAACTAATTGAGTTGTTGGCCACGGGCCCCTGTGGAAATCGCCCACACCACCCAGGTTATTGCTCCAGCTATTGGTTGCTCTCCACAGAATGGTGATAGGGCCCTATTGTTGAAAACAACAACTATGTAACTCATTGATTTTGGACAAGTAGAGCCAGTGCCTACCTAGAGCCTTCATCCATACTGACTAGTATTCATGGTTCTCAGAGGTACTCTGTATACTACCAAAGAAAAGAGGTAAACGCCAACCCAGCTATAAACTCTGTGATCTACAATGGTGACTTGCCTGCATGATACATTAGTGCAATGGTGGCACAAAAAAATTGTGGAAGAAACCAACCACTATCTGATTGGACTTAAGGCTCATTCCATGAGGTGGGACCTGTGTCTGATGTTGTTTATATGGCCAAGAGCCTGAGACTACATAGACCATGATCCTAGGGGAGAACCAAACACTACTATTATGCCGAAGGAACATAGCAATACAATGGCTGCTAATGGCATTCTGTTATACCTACAGACCAGAGTTTTGCCCAGCGATCATCAGAGAAGCTTCCTCCTGCAGTAGATGGGAACAAATATAGAGATACATAACTGGATAATATGCGGAGAGTAGGAACACTCAGTCCTAAGTAGGAGGTCTCCATCAAATCCCTACCCTTAGGGCTCAGAAACTCTGCAGAAGAGGAGGCAGAAAGATTGCAAGAGCCAGTAGGAATAGAAGACACCAAGGAAACAAGGCCTTCTAGATACGAAAAGACTGACACACATATGGACTCAACAGAGACTGTGGCAGCACGCACAGAGCCTGAACAGACCAAGCCCAGTTGAGGTGCCTTCTCTCCTTTTCAGGTTGTGTGTAACCACCCACCCCCGTGGCTCCCAAAGAACTCCAGGGACCTAAAGAAAGTATGAACATACACCTCAGCCTTTTTTTAAAGACTGGGCTGATACTGCACAGAGAATTTCCCAACCCTCCCCACTCTCTCAGCTCTTAAAGTTGAAGGTATCAAACCAAACAATGGATACAGCACAGAGAGAGAGAGAGAGAGAGAGAGAGGGAGGGAGGGAGGGGGTGGAAGGGAGAGGGAGAGGGAGGGACGGAGGGAGGGAGGGAGAGAAATAGTACAATTGTAAAAGAAACTTCTATTATTTGTTTGTAAGCTGTTTTGTTGGTTGCCTCTTGACAAAGTAAATACTGGCTAAAGGCCACTCATTGCATAAGGTAGACATTGCCAGTCAACTATTGCCTGTATAAAGATTCACTTCATCTCCCTCTTTCCCCTCCCACTTCTAATTCTCACAGTTTATTATATATAGAGTCTCAAATCCTTCTAAGAATTTACCAGGGCTGTTGATTGCTGCTTCTCAGAATGAAGAATGCTAAGAAACACTCTGTTGCTTCTTGTTCTGGTTTCAAATCCAATACAATCCCAGAAAATGTGTGAATGTCCATCCTACCTAAATAAACCACATCATGATCACTCCCTGACGAAGTTTCCTGTGTGCTCATCCTCGTCATGTTTAGCATTGTCTGGAATGATTTTGTTTTTGGGTTACTTATTTTCTCCCCCAACATAGAAGCTTCGGAGCAGGAATTTTGTTTGTTATATTCATAATGCTGTGTTCATTGCTTTTACCAAGCAAGGCATATTAATTCCAGAGGTGCTCAAACGTGTGGTGAGTAAAGAGAAGCTCATGGCATCTGGAGACCAAAGAAGCGTCACATCCTGCTCAAAGCACAACTCTCACAGGCTCATCCTCATCCTCAGAGTTTATCCTAATTCACCTCAATTTCATTCATCCTTTTCCAAGGCTAGAAAACCTAGAGTGATGTTATTGCTGGTTCTCTAGCCTTTTCCCATCTGTAGTTCCTATGCCACTCACTTGTCGATTATCACATCTCTAGGGTACATCTCAGGCTTACTGTTTTCCATGACCTTCACAAACTCAGTGATTATGATTTTGGTCATCACACTAACCTTTTGAAAAATCATGTCTGCTTGCATTCTGGGTTTCAGAAGACTAAAATAAGAAGCAAGAGTAACAAATGTGTAGAGGAAGAAAACAAATTTCCTCTACTTTAGAATACAAAATTAATGCTTTACCCCAAGGAGGACTATGCCAAGAAGTTGTTTAGTCCAAAGCCTGACCTTCTGTGCAAGGGTTCGAAAAGGAAGGGAACTGTTTGGACTTTGAATGTCTCAAGGGTAACTTTGCTGCCTATTTCAAATGTCTTTAATTTAGAATGTCAGGTTGGTAGGGTATATTTAAAAGTCATTTAGGCTGAGAGGAGGTATACATGAGTGAATGCATGGATGGATGGATGGATGGATGGATGGATGGATGGATGGATGGATGCACGCACAAATAAAGGAATGAATGATAAAAACATAAAATGCGTTTTTCTCCACCATTTTTTGTAACGGTAAGTAGATACCCCAACTTAGAGACACATAATGAAGATATGGGCAAGGTTGGATAGAACCATATGCTGTGTTCCTTTGATCAGCAGCTGCAGGCTAAAAGAGTGTCTGAGTGCCCTCTAGAGGTCAAACTAATACAGCAGGATTTATAAAGGCTACCAATAGATAAATGGATTCTCCTGGAAGATTATCAACACAGCATGATGCTTCCTGCTCATGGCCAATGGTTAGCAGAAAGCAAGTTTTGCACAGCCAGAGTAAAAAAAATCTAACTCAATTTCCTTGATCACCACAGAATACACTGACTTCCCACTCTCTAACAGACCCTGGTGTATTTCCTTTAGAACCTATCGGTGCCAATGCAGAGCAACTTCTTTCTTCAACAGGTACTATTGGGGTATTCTTAGTCTGTGGTTATCAGTTTTGACTTGGCCAATTCAGATTCACAGGGCACTTCCTGGACTGGAAGAGTCATCAGTCTCCCTCTCCTTCCCAAGAGACGCACACCCTGGACATCTCTAAAATGTGCTCAGAACCTGATTCCCACTTCTGGGAGATCACATTCTCCCATTGCTGGGGACTCTTCAACATTTGCCTGCTTGTACCTTTGTGTGGTGGAAATCAAGGGAAGGCAGCAGGACATGCTGCTGACATCCAAGCTCTGACACTTGCAAAATATACAAACTACTGACACTTAGGCAGATTATTTAACCACTCTGGGATCAGATTTCCCAGTTTGTTAAATGGAATAAGAAAACCTACCTCATGGTCACATGGTAAGATTTAGCAATAGTGTTTATGACTTACATAGATCCTAGCATAATTCCTCAAGCAAAGTACTAAGAAAATGCCAGCTTATCCTATTTGACAACAACAATCCCAACTGTGAGAATATTTCACCTCTATTTCAAAATATTAAGCCTATGTACACATGTACGGTAAGCTGTAAGGTGAGACAGAAGTTAACATTTTTTTCATCCAGAGGAACTCTCTTTGGCTTCAATCTGAAGGCTGTCAGATAATCTGTTGTCTTGATCCAGTCCTGTCATTTGTTCCTAACACTTTGGCTGTGTCCTTCAGTTACTAAAAACAACCAAAGGGTGCACACTAAGAGGTAAAACGACTGTAGCATGATTCTTTGAGGCCAACAAAGAGTGTCTCTTGCACAGTGTCCTACTCCAGAGAAGCTAAGTCGGTGTGGGATCCAACCCGTCTTCTACTCACTGACAATAATCAAGATCAGACCCTGACAGACTGAGTTCGTTTGGGGTCACTGGAAACTCTTCCTGCCAACGCATATTCTTGGAGAAGTAAGGAAAGGGAGCTATTACAGGCAGGTAGTCATTGAGCAATAAAAAGAAAGAGTCATGCAACCTGTTTTCATGTCCAGGTGTCTGCAGCATGGCATCTGGTGCTGGGTAGCACTCAATCAGGGGTGGTTCTTACTGCTGACATTGTTCCATGTGGTTTCTTGTTAATTTGATCCAGGCTCATGTCATCTGGACGGAGCTCCATCTGGGCCCAGTTAGCCATCTCTGGTGAATGCTTACTCAATGACCTGAGAGGGTGCGAGAGGACTCAGGGCAGAAGGCTAAAATATGCTTCACGTGTTTCCTCTTTCTGCACATGGTTTTTCCCTAAGCACCTCAGAACCACACCTACCCTCTGAACCATGCTAATAGGAACAGCTCACTCTAAAAAAAAATTCTGCTTATTTCAAAAATAGCTGCCCACCTCATAGCTTCTTTGTCTTTTCTCCATCAGAGTTAAATTTCATGCAAGGACACAGGGAGAAGAAATAGCAAAGGAGATGCAGTAATAGTGCTTGAGGAAGTGACAAAAGTCCAGAGGCTTGGAAACATCTCCTGAAGGTGCCTCTCTCTCCAGTTAGCCCATGTTTGCTTCATCATCATGAATTGCTGAGACGCTACCATGGCAACCTAAGCAAAATGGCAGGTTGAGAGAAAAGTGCCACTGCTACTCTGTCTGTCCAGAGTGCAGCTTCCATTAGAGGCATGGAGAACACATCAGATCCCTTGGGCCTGTTGCTGAGATCTCTTTATGGATGCAAGCATCCACCTCTATGTCTGGGTTTATGGATGACAAATGTCAGCCCGTTGTCCAGATGGTGAACAGTATCATCTGCTATAGAACACAGCTTACTGGTGAAATTCCTCAACAACAATCTCTGAATTAGACGTGATAACAGCCAGATGGGTCTCCCATAAAATAGGTCAAGTGTTTTTAAGCTACCCTTCAATTGCCTAAGGATCTTTTTAAAAGAAAATGTTGTTTCATTTTAACTTATCTATTTACTTTATATAAGCATGCGTTAGGGAAGGGGTTGCACATATCATGGCGCTCCTGTGAAAGTCAAAGGGCGATTCACAGGAGTCAGTTCTCTCTTCCTACCTTGTGCATCCTCAGGATGGAAGTCATGTAATCAAACTTGGCATCTGAAACCCTAACCAGCTGAGCCATCTCGCCCATAGGCTCTAAGTTTTGAAAGAAAAAAAAAAAAAAAAAAAAAAGTACACACCCCACTTCAGACATGTTAAGACAGAGTCCCTTGATCAGAATCCAGTTGCTGGTACTCTTTAACCTCCCAGATGATGGATAAATGCAACCAGGATGAGCACAGTCAGTATAGCACAACACTATGACTACACAGACAGAGGCTTTGAGGCCCCTCAGCTGACAGTGACTTGTGCATAATCTCAGATGTGTTGAGGGGTCCTAGGTCTAGCTCACACCTATCCTTTTCGTTCCATCTAGCTTCCATATCTCCACTTTGTCCACTGAGTCATCAGAGTTATGAGGAGCACCTACAGCATTCCAGAAACCCCATTCCTAAAACAGCCATCTACACCTCCTTTCCCATGTAGTGATTTTTTTTTCCATTACTGAAAGTCATTGCAAACCAACTAGATAAATAATTGTTATTTACTAGAAAAGTGCACAAAAGGCTACAGAATTTACTGGTGATAAGTTGCACATTCCAAAACAGCTAGATATGGTCATGAAATATGTGTGCATGTGTCACAACATCACACTACAGTCATAAATATGTACAATTACTCCTTAAACTTTTCAATTTTGGGGTTTTTCCCCCTCTGGCCACCAGAGGGAGCTAAACACCTCCCTCTTTTTTAATAAACTCACAGGTTGGAAAAATCAAGCAGGGAGCAGGGAGGAGGCCAGCCTGCTAGCTTAGTGGGGATCATTAGACATGGCCCCTGAGTCACCTTTCTTTCCTGAGATGTGGCTAGTCACCCTGAAGAAGGTCATAATGATCTTCAAGCAGAGCAGGCACTGCAGGCAGGCATACCTGGGCCTTCCTAAACTGAGTTTAACATCAACCACCATCAGTTAATCCTGAGAAGATAGTATAAGGATTGAGGGCATCCAAATACACACTGTGCCTGAAATAGCGAGAGCATAGCCCAGTGAGTTCATCTGCAAAGTTCCCACCTTCCCTTCTCTCATCACTTTCTTGCATGTTCATCCTTTCTTTTGCCCAACAAGTGGCTTAATACAGGGAAAGCCTGAGCCCAGACTTCCCCCCTCCAAACACCTCTAAGGAAGGTAGCAAGGCACACAGGTAGCCTTCCACACAGAAACCATTCCATAAGCTTTAAACTCTTAAAGTGGCATGCTCCAGTTATAAGACGATCATTGCAAGCCGCCCTCTATACAGTCAAAGAGTTGAGACAGGATACCCGTCCCACAAAATAGTCCATCACCAGGCCTTTCAGAAACTCAGACTGACGGTCCAGCCTCACGATTGAGCCACCTCAGCCTCTGGTCAATACTCCCAAGTCTGAAATTCACCGTCTTACAGGAGCGCCTTCTGTCAAGAACCCTGTCCACATCTGAAGGTAATATCGGCCTCCATGATCCTTCCACCCTCGGTTTATCAGACAGTACATTTCTCTACTTTTGACCTTAACAATCAGTCCCTCCCCTAGCCTGGCAAGACAGCCTCAGTTCCTGGTCCTCACTCCTGAGTAAGACCAGTTCAATGTGGCATCCAGAGTTGAAGCAAGGGGATGCACAGATGCCATTGTCTGCATCCCTGTGCTCTCACACAGTCAGCCTGCTCTTTGCTGTCTGCCACTGGTGCTACCTCAGGTTACCTGATTGGTATCTTGTGAATAGAGAAAGCATTGAACTCCCCAGGACTAGATATTTGATGTTGCCTTGGGCCCAAAGCCAGACCACCTACAGCAACCCTTCCTCACTTCTCTTTTCCTTTTCCCCGTACCAACCCCCACACACAGGTTGGGGTGTCTCTGTTGTTTATCCTAAAGTTCAAATTTCTTCCTCACAAAACTGTTTAGACTCCAACTCCTCCAGTTTCTCCAAGGAAGGGCAAAGTGAACAAGACCCCATTCTCAGCTCCTCTCCTCCAGAGTTGCCATGGACCATAGCAGGAGGTGATTCCTCTCAAAGCTGAGAGTGAGAATTGGAAGCCTTTCCTGCTGATGTATCCAGGCTGCCCTCCCAGTGTCCTTCCCAACACATCCAGAAGTGAAGACATTCACACAGACACATACTCAGACACACATGAAAACACATATGTGTAAACACAGACATATACACACAAACACAGGAAGACACACACTCATCCACAAAACAAGTAAAATACACATTGAGGGAGGAAGGGAGGGAGAGAGAGAGAGAGAGAGAGAGAGAGAGAGAGAGAGAGAGAGAGAGATCCAAAGGCACACATGGACACATGCCCTCTATCAGACAGCTAGCAATTCCCCTGGGTACAAACAATGAGTCTGAAGCCAAATGCCTACTACCCAGTATGTGTGTTCAATAAATGTTTGCTGAACTGATCTAAGCCACAGGGGAGCTATCTCAAGCAGTTGCTTTGAGCAGAAATGGGAAAAATGAGTCCTGTCTGGATTTCCTGCTGTTTTAATCCTGCATATAAAGTTCTAACAGGAAGACTTTACTCTGTGCCAATATCTCTGCATCTCTCTTCTTTCTTTCCCACAAGAGCTAGATTGCATCTAGAACACAGTGCCATAGCTACTTCTCTCTGGGCTATAGTTTCATGGGGTGGGCTGGTCTTCCTTAGCTTTCTGGCACTTTCCTTAGCTCTTGATAAGAATTTTTATAAGCCAGGAACCCTGTTATCAGTCTCCCTGGGCAGTTCTGGAACCCAGGTATACCTGGCTCCAGGGATCATGCTAGAAACTGCTGTGGTATAGCATTTCCAGCAGTATAACAAAAAAGAGGCCCAAGCAGGAGGAGGCACAGCCCAGCAAGTGAAAGGGGCAGAGCAGCTGGGAGCTAAGGCAGTTCCGTAGGAGGTCATCAAGGTACCAGAAGCTCCCAGGAGCCTGCGTACCTATACGTGGGCATTTTCTTTCATTCCTAGGACAGAGGTGCTCCAGTCAAACAGAGGCTCCATTGTTACACTGACCAGGGCTTCTTTCTGGGTCCTGTCAGGAAGGAAAGGAGGTTATCCTGGCAAGTCACCTAAAACCCTCACTCTCACTTAGCCATCAATTTGAGGATAACAGGATCCTTCTTTCAAAGGTTTCTATGAATGTTAAATGCAATTATCGAACTTCCCTAAAGCCCCTCTAGCTAGATATTGCTGCTCCATCTTACAGAGGAGGACACTGAGGTATTTGAGAGGAAGTTTGTCCAGTTTTGTAAATTTGGGACATGGGACACGAGTTTGTCTGACGCATTCACTTTCATTGCATCTCAGAACCCGTGGTATCCAGCACCACCTGAGTGCCCATTCTTACAACTCTGACACAGTGGCCAGGACAAACCGATTTTGGCATCCTCAGAATCTGTGTTTGTCTTCCTTTTCAGAGGTATTTGCACCACTGAGGTCCAACTCTCCTACCTGCCAGTTCCCTGCCTGGTTATGGGGAAGGAGAAGGCCAACACCCTGCCAGTGGCAGCAAAGCCATTTTGTTCTTTGTTTCCAGTGGGCAGGAGATGCTGCCTATAGCCTGGATCTCTCTCCTATCTCGAGGAGTGGCCCTACTGCCCACTGCTGCAGAGGGTCATTGCTTCTGACCCAAGGACAGGAGAACCCTGCTCTCAAACCTGGCCCCTCACTCTGCCTTGCCAGCCTGCCCTTCTGTTCAGTGCAAGCTCTTTAGGCGACTTCCAAAGAATCTCAGCTCCAGATGTGGCCTCCTTGGTTTCCCTGATCCAGAGGACAAGTTCCTTCCCCACCACAGCTCTTGTCTTCAAGGAGTTGCCACAGCACCACAGCAAAGGCAGCCTTTTATGACTCTGACAGATGGAGAAGAATCAGCCTGACTAGTTGCTTAAAATTATCCCTCTGCAAGAGGTCTTGATTCGGAAGAGCCACCGTGAACTCTGGCAACTCCTAATTCTGGCCCTGGGGACTGTACAGCTGAAATGTTCTCTGACTCAAGATCTTGGGGCAGTATACCAGCCATTAAACCTCATCCAGCACTTCTGAGGTGAAGCTGAAAAAGCACAGACTTCCACATCCATCTCTGGAACCCTGCTCCCATCCCAGACGCACCATCTTTTAGCCATGCCGTTGAGGTCTAATGACTTACCATCGGTGAACTTCAGTTACTCTGTTCCTGGTCCCCCTCCTTCATGCCTATTTTTAGAGTTATCGTGAGGATTAAGTATTACTGAAGTATCCACTGAAAAGTCCTGAGCTCGGCTAATCAGACTCCCTGCAGTCTCTAAAATTGCACCTCTACCAGCGGGGTCTCCCACCAGCTCCCAGTGCTCTGTAACACACTGAGAATATCTAGATCTATCTACCTACCTGCCACCTACCTATCTCAACCTTTCCTTGTTTTCCTTCTTTTCTTTATCGCCCCCCCGCCTTTAGGCATGTGCTCTGTGAGGGCAAGGCTCATGGATTATCAATGTCTCTGTGTACTTCCAGAGCACACAGAAGCTTGACACATAGTAGAGCCTCTGAGAATTGTGGGTCTAAGGAAACAAAGAGAACAGGCTCCTGCCCCTGGACCCTCAGTCAGACCATACACAAGTCACAATTGCCGGCATTAATGGAGTAACCAGTCGGTGAAGGGCCCTGCACTAGGGATACAGCACACCTCACTTCTAAAGCCTATTTCATCCCTGCAGTGATGGAATGCACTAACCCTGATCCTGAACCATTGTTTTTTGTTTTTTGGGTGTTGTTGGTGGTGGTGTTGTTGTTGTTCTGCTGTTGTTTTTGTTTTTTTGTTTGGTTTAGTTTTGGTTTGGCTGGGTTTTGTTCATTTGTTTTTAAACTTGCAAGGTGACTGTTTCAGATTGTCTTACCCAATGGTCACAAAACCAGAGGATGTCAGAATCACATATCCTTAATCCCAAAGCAATAACTTCCTCCATAACAACAACAACAACAAAAAAATGTCCTTCCTCCCTGGGGCTTCTCTCCCCATGCACAGCACTCCTGAAAGTCAAGGGGAAAGACATAAAAAACCCAAGCACAACTTGGGATCCACAGGCTTGCAAGCCAATCTGATTCATTCTCATCCGACCCTCTCTAGACAGAACCCATAAAACCACAGCTTTATTCTGTGTCCCTCCCACCCCAGCTCAGGGTTGCTCCACTACTCTTGGCTAAGCATATTATGTCAAATAATTCATGCGGACAGCTGTGTGACTACAAGAAGAAATAGAATAGACGGGTCCTGGAATGCCCCCACACTATAGATCACAACCCCAACTCCCTGCCCTCCCCCAAGCTGCCTGGACAGAAAGAGGTCAATGATTAATTATGCCAAGATAAACAGAGTTAATTTTCTTCCTGGATAAAACTAATTACAACTGTGTTTGTTTTGGTAGGACACAGAATTACTGTCCCTAGTGACAAATACCCCTAATTGAAAGAGTGTTTATTTCAAAGGGGTGGGGGCCAGGGTCACTAAACAACAGTTAGGTAGTGTTTTCCCCCATTTTTCATTTGAAGATGAACAGCTATTAGATGCTGGCTCCAATGAAGCATGGGAAACCTCTTTTTGTGGGTCACCCTCCCTCAGACCTGCTGAGCAGCCTTGGCAAGCCATGAGATGCATCTAGAAGTTTGGAGGTGATTCCTGAGGAAAACCATGCCCTGTAGTTGATGACTTTAGGTCAGCATTCTCTCTGGCACCATAATGAGGAGGCAGGAGGAAGCATTTTAAATCTCATCACTCACCAGCCTGAACTATGGAAGAACACAGGAGCAAACTCAAGTTCTTCCAGCCGTATAGGTCAGCTTCAGTGCTAAATGCTGGAGGTTGAGAAGAGAAGCAGGCCATGGCCAAATTGTTCACCTGAAGGCTCTATAGTAATAGGAGGAAGAAATCCATGGAAGATATAGAAGGAGTGGAGGAGCCAGTGGGCACAGAGCTGGGTAGGTAGAGGTGCGCTCAGAGTTCTACTGAATGCAGGACAATTAGTCTGAGAGGAAACCGAGGCATTTAATAACAGATAAGTACCATACCAGATCACATGACTAAGCCTACCATGCAGATCACCACAGGGCCCCATAACCAATTCCACAAAAATGCAATGCTTTGGCTTCTAGATGCTAATATCCAAAATCAAAGTATTGTCAGAGCCACGCCCCCTCCAAAGCCTCTATGCATGACCCTTTCTTTCCTGTTCCAGGTCCTATAGGAGGCCCAGGCACACCTTGACTTGTGCCAGTGTGTCTCAGTCTACCCCTATTATACAAGGTTATCCTCCCTTTATTCCTTGACTGTGTCCAATCGACCTCTTATGCCAGTCACAGAGGATCCCAAGCCGGAGTAGCCTCATCCTAACTAGTCCCTTTTCAGTAGCCCCGTTCCTTAGTAAATCTGTTTTCAGAGCTTCAGCGTGCCTTTGGGGGGATCTGATTCACTCCATGACATGGCTTCTAGAGGCCACCTTCAGAAGCATGGGGCTCATTCTGTGAACAGAGGGAACACAATGAAGGCTGTACATGGTGCAGTGGCTGTGATCCAATCTAATATGAGGGTCTAATAGGGAGGCTGGCGGGAGCCACAGTATAAAAATTAGGTGAAAAGTTGTGGTAATACAGGTGAGTCTTCATCACATCTCACGTCTGACAGTAGAAAAGGTGAGTTGGGGAAAATGGAATCCTCAGTTTTAAAAAAAACATTTACAGTTTCAAGATTCTACAGTTCAAAAAGCATAGTGATTACTGGGATGTTGGAGGAACAAGAAGGAGAGAATGGGGCTTCCTGTTCCCCTCTAAGCAACTGAACTCAAGGAGAAGAAGCAGATTGGAGAGAACCTTGGTTTGAAACAAAAAAACTGTGAGAACTATGCAGTTTAGACATTCAGAAGGAGACTAGACACACGGGCACCCAAGTCTACAGTCCGTCCCTCTGAAATACAAGCCTAAACGCCACCAAAAAGGCAATAATCACAGAAGCAGGAAAATTATCACACAGGGTGAAAAGAGCAGGTCTGAGATAGAGGCCTGAGAGATCTCTCACAATAGGAATCCAAAGCAGAATCAAGGGATTAAACTGGAAAAAAACAGTCATGAAAGCTGGCAGAAAACCCAGATCAGAAGCCGAGGTCTGGAGGTCTGACTGCATCCAAACCAGCCTCCTGCCACTGCAGTGCACAGATCAGTGCTGCAAACTGCGCTCCAGTGTGGTTATCCACCAGTGTGTGTGTGTGAGTGTGTGTGTCTGTGTGTGTGTCTGTGTGTGTGTCTGTGTGTCTGTGTGTCGGCCTGCTTGTCTGCCTGCCTGCCTGTCTGGCAGGGGATGCATATGCATACTCTCCCCACCCTCCTGCCCTCCTACCCAAACTCTGTCAACTTCTTGGGGGCATTGTGGGTCATGTCACTTCTCTTGGTTTCCTTACAGACTCATTGAAATGGTTTAGCACAAAGTAATTGTTTGTTGCTAGACATGTGAATAAGTGTGATTGTGTAAACTACCATGGCATTAACTATTGGTAGAGTTCTCCAACAGAAACTTAGCAACATCCCATTGCAAGACCAGTGATACCCAATGCTGATGCAAGGAGAGGAGGAGAAGAGGAGACAGGCAGCTAGCAGCCAGAGCTGTTTAGAAAGATACCAGAAAGAGGTTTCATGGGAGAGGCTCACACTGTGTGGGTGTGATGTGGACAGAAATGCAGAGACCAGAAGTCAGGCAACCAGAAGACATGCCTTTCCCAGTGACTCTCTGTGGCAAACACCGAGCCCACTTCACCATTCTCTGAAAGTAGGTGTTTAAGCTTTAAGGTTTTTGGAGTTAGCAGCCTCTGTAAAAGTAGTGTGAAGAAAGAAGACACAAAGAAAAGATGCAGGATCCTTTCCACTTCACACAGAAGTGCTGTACATGTACTCTTGATATCCTTGCCTTAGCTAGCTGACTTCCTCTGCTTGGCTAAACTTTAGTCAGATGTCTGAACCTTCTACTAGGCCCATGTGTGAACTGCCTTGTAAAACCAAAATGGAATGCATAACAATGCCAAGGCAGTTTAGTAAGAATATTCCACGTTTATTCTCTAAACACCGTCAATGTATGTTAAAATTCTCACTCCTCCCCCAAGTTTGTATATGTGATCATCTCAAACGATTCTTCTGAAGAATCCCGGCAGCTTGGTTCAGCCAGAATCCAATACCACCCAGAGAACTAGAGAGAGAGATGGAGGGGGGGAGAGACAGAGAGAGAGAGGAAGGGAGGGAGGGAGGGAGGGAGGGAGGGAGGGAGGGAGAGATAGATATGGAAGAGATGGAGAGAGAGAGATGGAAGAATTGGAGAGAGAGAGAGAGAGAGAGAGAGAGAGAGAGAGAGAGAGACTTAACGCTTTCTATACACCTATGCCCTGTTCATTGGTCCTGCATCCTCACTTATCCCCGATACATTCAGAATGAAGCCTAACTCTACACTGGGATCTTCCTTCACTTTTGCAGTAAAACGTCTTCACCATTTTGACTTCTGTTTAACTCTGGTTTTCTTTGACCTCTCATGGGTTTAGCAGAATCAAGAGATTTCGATTCGCCCGAGGACTGTGACAGAGAGTAGCAGAGGGCACGGAAATGCCTCAGAGCTGGAATTTCAAGGGAAGCACCCAGATGATATGACAACAAGAAGGCGCCATTACAGGACCGTTGAAGTGTGGCCTCTGGAGACAGGCTGCCTGGCTGTGAATCCTGACCCAAACAAGAGCAAGTTCCACACAGTTCGTGCTTGTTCAGGAGCTCAACATACTACAAAATGCTGCCTCTCCCCAGCACGCCTTGAGTTCCAGGAAAACAATATGGTGAGGTAGACTGCAGTTTTAGGCTTTACACTTGCAGAAGACTGCTGTTCTCCAGAACGTTCAAGCAAGGATACAAGTGCCTGAGACACGCTTACTCATATTTAACCTGCGTTTTTAAAATGCATGTGCCTGGGCCCCACGCTTGACTGATGGAGTCTGAATCTCGGGACAGGGCCTGAGCAGGTGAGCTGGTTCCAGAGCCAAGAGCCATGTGTAGTACCAGTTGTGAAGCTGCCTCTCCCATTTCAGACTCAGCACCTGCCCCCTGGTGCACACAAAAAGTACTGCAGGGTGTATTAAAGGTTCCCAGCTCCAGGAGAAAAGAGAAAGTGGTTGTTGGTATCTCCTCTGCAGAACTTGCTCTCAGACTAGGATGAGCTTAAATCTTCACTCTAACACCCTCCAGCAATGGATCTAGAGATATGTTTTGAAGAGCTGGATAGATGTCTGTGTCAAGTGTGGACTTTCTCCCAGATGAGAAAGAAAACAACACAAAACCTTCCGTTCTTTCTCTTCTGAATGGGAAAAGCGGTTCTTGTTATGCAAAGATATGCTTCTTGAGGTGATAAATGGGGACATAATGAATGAGTGGCAGTAAAGATTCAGTGGAGGGAGCAAACATGTTTTGATTCACTGAGGCTTTTTTTCATTCATAATAATAAGCAGTAGTTAATGACAGCATCAGTCTTTAGAGTAGTGAGGGGAATGATGTGCTCAGCAGCTGTGGGTAGCAGATCAGATGAGAATAGCATATTAGGAAGCCTTAATTCATTGGAGTCTAAAGACAAACAGCTTAATTCCGCCCCACCCCCCACCCCCAGGCTTCTGCAATACCATGACCTGTCTGATCCCTCAACCTCCTCTTCTAATACCTCCAGACAGGCCCGTTGGCTTCCTTGTCAGTTACCAAAAGTTCACTCCAGCTCAGTTCACAGTTACACTCTCATACCTAATTTCCCCAGCATTTCCTCTCCTATTTGCCCAACCAGAAACTCAAGTGGAAAGAATGAGAAAGGGGTGTAGACTAAATGAGAGGGGTGTGGTCTTAATGGAAAGGGGTGTGGTCTTAGTGGGAAGGGGTGTGTCTTGCCTTTCTCTTTTCTAGGCCCAGTGCCTTTCAGGTAGAGACAGTAGAGAAAATAAGAGGCCAAGTGGTTCCTTACACAAGAGGGTGCTTGTGATGGGAGGAAGAGCCCTGCTCCCTCTCTGCTTTCCTTTCAGCCCTCTTCTGCTGTTATCTTCCATACGTAATATAGAATTCTATTAGATAATGTGACATATAGAGTTATGTGTGATTGGACACAGATGCTTAATATTATGTTACCCACCTCTGTTATTGAAGACTCCATAGGGATAAACAGCCTTGCCTTTCTTTGTCCCATCAGAGGTCTACGATGGGCTTCTTCTCTGGCTAGAGGTTACTTTATATGGTCCACAGCAATCCAAGAATCCACCTGCTTATTAGATTTCTGCTTTTGGGCAATGGAGCCTCGACACTCA
The DNA here is from genome assembly GCF_903995435.1 of Acomys russatus. Taxonomy (NCBI): domain Eukaryota; kingdom Metazoa; phylum Chordata; class Mammalia; order Rodentia; family Muridae; genus Acomys; species Acomys russatus. Next base: position 10,544,831 of record NC_067165.1, read on the forward strand.
TTAACATCTTCTATTCACCAGAGGTTGAAGGGAAGTTGGTGAAGTAGATCCAAATAAGGACATTTTCTTCTTTCCTAAACAACTTCACTGGAGTTCCTACTGTCATTTTCATTAGTGGGTTGTGCCGCCACTCTCCTAGGCTGCAAAAATCTGTAGAAACAAGTGACATTAGGACATTTTTGCACTTTGTCTGAAATGACAGTGTAGGATTTACCTTCCTACCCAAAAAAAAAAAAAAAAAAAAAGCAACAAACAGACAAGGTATCAGAAACATCAGTTTTCCAAATACTGGCCACCAGAAAACAAAGATTAGTAACCCTGCAGAGGGAATCCACAAATCAAGCACACACTAGAACCATCCAGCGTGCTGTCTCAAGGGAGCTGTTAGGCCCATGGCAGCACAAGGACATGTGGGTGGATCCAAGAGGCTCTCAAATTGGGAAGAGCAAGCTAAGAGTTGGGGAATTCAAGCAGGCTAGCACTGGCAGCTCTAGTATTAAAGACATCCAAGTTGGAAGATATGCACGGCACCCCCAGATTGAAGCACTAAATAGAACATACATGTGAGGCCACAGTAGAGTACAGGGGGGATCTGAGAAGATTAGGGAACATTGATTTTCACACTGGATAGAAATACTGCATCTCCGCCCCCCCCCACCCCGCCCTGCCCAGTAAATGCAAAAGACTTATAATTCATTGGCACAGTACTGAAAAGTCTTGTTCAGTGGTGGGGAATAATTCCCCATAGACCGCTCAGACATGCCAAACAAATCATAAAAGCAAGACACAAAAAAAGATCAAACTGCTTCTAAGTAGTTTAATATATCCCAGAACAAAGCTAAGAGAGATTTATAGGAATTAAAAAAAAAAAAAAAAAAATCTACCACCCAACAAGGATACAGTTTCTGGCATCTAATCAAAGATTACCAGGTAGGCAAAAAAGCAAGAACGGGGAGAGAACAATGACAGGAAACACTTCAAGAAATGAGGCAGCTTTATAATTAGCAAATTAGACTGTCAAAATAATTGACTATACTCTATTTGTTCAAAAGTTAAGTACCCAGTGCTACTGAAGTTATGGGTCTTAAAGGAGAACCTACGACCATCACGTTCTTAAATGAGCACAATGCCTAACTATACTCTAAATATTTGTCCTCATGCTCACAGATAAGTGTGGTCCTCAGGCCCCAATCAAAATGCAGAGCTGTGGAGGCCAGTCCCAAGGGATACGTCTACAAAACACTTCCACATGGAAGGCCCAGGGAACATTGCAGAAGAGAGGGCAGAAAGATTCTAAGAATCAGATCCAGGAGTTTGCTGTGGGGTTGTGTCTCTTAGTAATATGAGAAGCTACACCCATAAATAATCACCAGCGCGACTGCCCAAATGTGAGCTAAACAGGGATGACGCCAATGGACGTGACAAAGTGAAACAGAAAAATCCCGATAAGTCTCAGCCCTTCACAGAGAACTAAAGGCAACTGAAGGAATCTGGGAACAGGAGAGGTGGTCTTCTCCAGGGAAAAGCAATCAATTGATTACCTAATGCCAAATGGTCAGCTCTGAAAACATACATACAACCAACATTACATGAACTGAACAAGCTATATTTGATAGATAGATAGATAGATAGATAGATAGATAGATAGATAGATATGCATGTAACAACAATTAATGAATAAGAGGCCATGAATTTGAAAAGGGGTGAGGATGAATATATGAAAGGATTTTTGATGGAGTAAAAGGAATGGGAACTATATAATTATCTTATAATCACAAAAATAAAATAAATATTTTTTAAATTCAGGAGATACATGGGGAACCTCAAAAGACTCAAATAGAAACTAGAATTGAAAAAAATACAATATAGGATACAACAATAAGGGCAGAAGAAAAGGTATTTTGCTGAAAGATATGGCAATAAAAATAACAAAATAAATGTAAGTGGAAATAAAACAATAAAGTTCAGCACATAAATTAATAAAACAGAAGCTTATACAACAGGAACAATTTGTGATGTCTAAAGAGTCTGAGTATTACCAACCTCCAGCCAGGTTAATTGAGAGAAGACAGAAAGATAAATATCATAAATTGTGGAGTAAGACAAGTGATATTACCATAGATGCTTGAAATACTAAAAAATATTCTATTAGTTGGGTACATAAAATGGACCAGTTCCTTAAAAGAGAAAAACTACTAAAACTCATTTTAAGATAAAGATAACTTTAATATCTCTGTATCTATTGGTGACATAGTATTTATAGCTTAAATTTTTCCACAGAGAAAACACAATTTTCTTCGCTGCTGAATTCTATCATGCATCAAAGAAAGAAGCACTAATACTCCTACACAGAAAGTTGAAGGAGAAATGCCTCCCAACTCATTGTCTGAGGCCAGCATTTCCCTGATGCTAAAACCCAATAATGACATTACCAGAAAACTACAAACTAGTGTCTTCCAAAAACAGATGCAAAATCAGAATTTTAGCAAATCAAATTCATATTAAATTTTAACAAATAAAATCCAATATATTAAGAGTATAGTGTATCAGGCCAAGTGGAGATTTTCCAAAGAATGCAAAATAAGTATAACATTCAACTTTCGATGCACGCTGAAGAGATCTGCTGCTTGGCAATGTGAATATACTTTAAAACTATTGAGCAGTACACTAAAATTGTTCAGACTGAAAATAGCAATAGTTTGAGTCTTATTTCCCTATTTTATTTCTTTAATTTCCTTCTCTTGCCTACTGCCAATAATCTTGATTACCCTTCAGGATTTGTTGGAAGGCACTGTTGCGGAAGATACCACATACTTGAGTAGCAGGATATGGCAAAATGAATCTGGTATCAACATGGAAGCTACATCCTTTGGCAAACCTTCATGGTGCTAGAAGGTTCTATACACCATTGTCAGAGGGGGGAAAGTAATCAACAGTTTTACCCAGATGTGAACCCTTTGAACGACAATAACAATATGCCTGATAAGATATGTCCACTGGTGTAATAGTGGCACAAATGTTATGAAAATTAACAACCTCTTTATGATTGTATTTGGAACTCATGTCCCATACCATCTACTGGGCCAAAAACCTGTTGCTGCCTAGGTCATGGGTTCTGCGAAAGAATCTTATACTATGGTTATACTAAACAGACACAGTATTACACTTCCTCTGAGTTTTTATCTTTATAATTATAAATTAGTGCGTCTCACAACCTTTACTAGAGAATCGGGTTTTTTTGTAGTAGTAGACGGTGATTAACAGGAAGACTCACTGGTCAATGTGCAGAGAGTAAGGCTGTGGAGAGCTCAGCTCTAAATGGGGTGTCTATAGCAAATTCCTCTCCCTATTATCCATGGATCATTTTGGAAAAGGGGGTAAAACTATTGTGAGAGCCAGAGGTAGTGGGCATCTACAGAAAATAGTATTTGTCATATATAACAATGTCATTGCACACACGAACTACAGTACTTATGACTACATCCATAAGATCTCCACAATATCAAGCCAGGAAAACTCACATCATGAATGGGATTAGTGATTTTTAAACTGTGACAGGAAAACATTACAGATATATTAAAATGGCTATAGTTAAAAATATTATTAGCAAGGATGTGGAGAAACTGGATTCCTATATACTACTGAAAGGAGCATGAAATAGTGGAACCACTTCAAAGAACAGTTTGGCAACTAGTCCACTGAGGATATAGAAATGTCCCTACTATGGCTTAGGTGTGAATGGTCATACCCAACTTCATTTGTAATCATTTCAATCCAGATATAACCCTAAGGACCACCAATGGGTGAGCAGATAAATTCTTGTATAAATGTATCATAAAACCCTATTCCAGAAAAAAACAAAATAAGTTAGCAATACAGAAGCAGCATGACTGAATCTCTGAACGTTCCTGCTGGATGAAAGAAGCTGGATAAAAAATATGTTTTAATGACATATGTAGAGGAATGAGTCATGGGCAATATTTACAAAAGGAGACACAGGAGGAGTTGGAGGGGGAGATGGTGAGGTGGGGATGACATAAATACAGTTCTCATGTATGGAAGTATCACTAAAATAAAAAAGTTTAATTAAAAAAAATTTCACGAAAGAATCTCCACAGAGGCAACAGCTTCATGACTGCAGACAGTGTTAGCACTAGATGTTTTCACTGTGTGTAATAAATCAATTCTACTCCATAAAGTTGATTTCTTTTTAAATAAGCTGCAGCAACTGCCAGTCTCAAGTTCACCTACAGATGGCGAGCCCCCTTCTAGAAGTCCGCTGAATTCCATGATGCTGTGATCCCAGGTCTAGGATGGCCATGCAGGTTGCATTTCAGAAGCTTCTGACCCTGGAGTGAACCTCTCTCTGGCCCCCTTCTTCTAAGTGCCTCCTTCCTCTGGGTTCTCTTAGCCTCTTTCCCTGTCCCTCTCTCTCTCTCCCTCCCCTTCCCCCTTCCTCCTGTTTCTCAGAGATCAAGTCAAGAAAGATCCTGAGAGAGAGTCATTCTCTCCTGGAACGTCTGTAGTTCCCACAAAGACTATGCCATATTTCCCTAGCTCTCCTCTCCTGACTTGTCTGCTTGTGCAGATTCTGAGGTAGGGTCCTCACATGCTGTGGGGAAGCTTAGGTGTGGCTGCAATATTTACTTCCCTCATCAGGAAGTTTCAGGTCCCACATGCTGACATTTGAAGGGCAACTCCAGCTGAACTAGACAAAAAGGGTGGCAGAGGAGAGGGGACTTGCTGATAAACTCAGGCTCTGAGATGGCTCCACAAGTGGAGAGTGGGTAGAAGTGGCCATAGTCCCAAAAAGCTTCAAGCTGTATCTTGAGCTAAGTTAACAAATCTTTAATGACTTCTCCCTTGAGGGAATTAAGAGTTGGGTCAGCCAGATCTTGAAGTCAGCAGAGTTTTGTCTTGGGCTCTTCCCCCACATCCTTCCTCCCTTTTTTTTCCTTCTTCCTTTCAACATCCACTGTTGCTGACCATAGAGATACAGACAGTTCTCTCATGTGTAATGTTTTTCCAGGGTGAACATAATTTTTAATACACAATTGTTTAGCTTTGACCAAAAACAAGTTAAATATTCAACTCCTGTGTGGTTCATGCCAGTTCATGCAGATTCTCACAATGCCTCCAGTAGGCTGAGTCCAATTCTGGACTCTTCTTCTGACAAAGAAGGAGCAAAGAGAAAGTGAGCCTTGTAAGAATTCCATGGAAAATTCTGGTAGTTTCTCTCTCTGTCTCTCTCTCTCTCTGTCTCTCTCTGTCTCTCTCTCTGTCTCTCTCTCTCTCTCTCTCTCTCTCTCTCTCTCTCTCTCTCTCTCTCTCTCTCTCTCTCTTTCTCTCTCTCTGCCCTGTTACCCAGATCCTTTTCTTCACTTTGCATCCCTGCAGACTGGCCTCTCACTTCTCACCTGGAAAAAAAAAAAAACCTCTCTCCTCTTAGAGACCCCTGAGCAAGCCTTGCAAGGATGACCAGGACCCTGGCTCCCAGCCAAGCTGGAGTTTATGTGAATCTTTACAAGCACATCTGCCAGTGAACATTCTTCCGGGCTCCCATTGCTGCCCAAATGGGCCACATCAATCAAGGCCCAGGCTTCTTCCTGACAGAGTGAGAACAAGGATCTACTTATTTATGACAAACTCCTGAGTGCTTCCCTCTGCCAACTGTGCTCCCCAGGAGAGGGGATGGTCATTAAACCAACCACCTCCACTGTGCCCGTCCCTGGCAAATAAGACTCCATTCTTTACAGGAATTCTGATGCCAAAAACTGAGAGCGAACTCAAAGGTGTAGAAGGATAGAGAGAGAAAGAGAAGAAGCAGGCAAGACTCTATCAACTCAGAGTTAACAGGAAAGTCCCCTTGCCCACTTTGTAACAAGGACCCTAAAATCCTGGTAGGGATTGCGTCCAAGATGCACATAGCCATTGAGAAGCAGGCCCCAAACCTGAAGTTGAGGGCCTCTCCTCTTAATCAAAGCTCCTTTTCTGAAGCCACTTTCATGGCCCTGAGGAATTGCTAAGTAACCAAAGAGTTCTCAAAATCCTACTTGTGCCAATCCAGGCATTAAAAATTCCTTGCAAATACTTTCTCTTCCTCTCTGTGGAGAACTGAGTTCTATAATGAGTAAGAGATTTTTCTTTTCTGGAATGGGGTACTTGAGAACCTTATTCTAGGACTCAGAATGTAGATTTCAAAGCAAAAGGAGCCCTCATAGTGACCCTTGTGAGGTCAAGTTTATTAACTCTTTCTACAGGATAGCACATGGAGAAACAAAGAGCTAAGTCAGCTTGGCTTATTCAGTGCCAGAGTCCATAGATAATCAAAAGTGAACTATCTGAGAAATGAAAGAGAATACAGAGGCAGGGCAAAAATAGTGCCTTTATAGATGAGAGTTAGAGACATGTAGCCTTACAGCAGAGGTCTTCAGCAAGTCAGCTTCCTCTCATCACAAACTACAATGCATTGCCCAGCCTATCTTACTTCAGGGGAAGGTAGGAGAGCTGCACTCCACTTTCTGTGAAGACCCATAAAATCCTGTCTTAGTAAGGATTTCTATTGCTATGACAAAACACCATGACCAAAGCAACTTGTGGAGGAAAAGGGTCATCGTATATGACTGGAAGTCCATCATCCAGGGAAGTCAGTGCAGGGAGTCAAGAGAGGAACCTAGAGGCAGGAACAGACGCAGAAGCCATGGAGGAAGGCTGCTTACAGGCACAGAGAAAACAATCATCCTGCGTGAAAACTGTTGCTGTAGGAGCCACAAAATGGAAGGGACTTAGGTCTTGAATGACCATGCAGAAGGGAGAACATTCCACGTTTGTCAGTGGCATAAGGAAGAAATTAACTTTACTGCAATTTGTGAGCTGTTTGTTCAAATGTTAGCCTATGCTGACTGATATAGTGTGACTATTATCCCCATAAGTAAACATTTATCCAGCCAGGCAGAGAGGATTTGGAACAGAGGCCACCTTTGCCAAAGAGTCACAGAAGAAAAGTGGCTTTGGGGTTTCCCGTGAGGAGATAGTCTTTAAGATAAAGAAAAGAGAAGAATGCGCTTGATGTGCCCCAAAATTATATCTAAAGTTATCAGTCACTTAAGTCACTTCTCATCTACTGTGGCAGAGAACTCTTAAAAGCAATTTTGTCTCACATACTCACTCCTCAGGAAACCAGGATTCTCTGCTGTGGGAGACACCAGCACCTACTGTCCTTTTCTCACACCACAAAGTTTAGCTCAGTTGAAAAGAAAAAAAGAAAAAGAAAAAATGGCCTATAGTCTACTTGGTACAAAACATACTCGTTGTTGTCCTCTCAGTAATTCATTGTTTTAACTTATTTTGTTATTGAAACCAAAACTCAGTCATTGCACAAAGTCAAGAGTTAGTCTGCTGCTCCCGTGAAGCCTTGCTTTGTGCAAAGGTTCTTTGTGCCCAGCCTGTGAAGAACATGTCGACTATGGCTTGTGACAGAAAAATAGAACTGGGTTAGAGAAAAACCATATACACACTCATGCAAGCATACACACACACACACACACACACACACACACACACACACACATGTGTACATGTGTTTACACACACACACATACAGACACACACACACACACACACACACACACACACACACACACACACCTCACCATGAATTCTGTACAGAGCTCTCATCACATAATCCATTTCCTTTCTTCATTGTCCTTTGCAGTTGTAGTTAAGTGATACAGTAACTCTTTCACATAGAGCTGCCAGGACAATGAGACAATGAGGTGAGAGTCCTCAGTCTAGGAATGACAACAGGGGAAGGGAAATGACTGGATGGAAGTTGAGCAATATGGATGGATCCACATTTGATCTGTCATGCATTGATTGTTCTAAACTGTGCAAATCTCTTTCCTTCTCCAGATTTCTGATTCTTCAACATAGCATGATGCTGTGGTTTCATTGTGTTCCTCAAAGTTAATGTGCTAGGACCTTAGTACTCAGAACAACAGAGCTGGGAAATGAAGCCTTGTAAGAGGCATCCAGATCATAAATGTTTTGCCTGCATAGACAGATTGATCTCACTATTATAGGAGTGGGCTACTTATCCTGACAGTGAATTTGTTATGTATTTGGCATTTGTTACGCCTGAGTATCTTGATTCCTTGCTCTCTCCATCTCTTATCCTCTCTTGTCCTCTGCCCTCCTCCATGAGGTAATACAATATAATGCTTTTATCAGATATAAGTGCCATGTTCCTACACTTTTCAGCCTTCAGAACCATAAACTAAATACGTTTGTGTTCATTGTAAAGTATCAAGATATTCTGTTAGAGCCAGAAACTTGCCTGTTACAAGTAGGAACACCAAGCCAGGCATCTCTTAATATTATGGTAGCTGCACTGAGAAGCATTCAGTTGCGATGCTCTGTGGCTTCTCCTTCCCTGTCTCTTGACACATACTGCTTGAACCTCAGATACTGCAATGCTATATAAAAGTTGCAGTGGCCTCCAGCGAGCTTCCTGGAACCCAGACTTTCCCCAAACTTCAACCTATTCCACTAGGGTACAACTCAACTAGATAGAGTCGTGGGTCCCTTCAGTTATTATATCCTGCAGTTTTCAAATTTTATCATTCTGATGATCTATGACACTCTAAATATCTGGTAGCCTAAAGTTATAAAAATCTTAAACTCCAAAGCCGGGAGCCCAAAATTGTACATTTAACTTGTCTGCTTGATTAATAGTACCAATTCAAATTTCCGCTGGCCCCTGTCCTTAAGAGACTCGAAGACATGGCAGGTGACTAGGGAACAAGCACAGCCACTAAAACACAGCATCTCTGTGCTTCTCTCCAACTCTTCTGCTGGGGTTCTGGTTGCCGCTTCTGTCATCCATCACTCATTCACCCTCTGTCCCAACACCTATTAGCAGACCATGCTAGGCCCTGTCTGATCCTCACTGCAGAGGCCTCCTGCACGCTGAGCTCCTCAGTGCTTAATATTTCTATCGTTCATTATCTTAGGTCTCCTCGTTGCCAGCTTTCAGACAGTGGAGGATTCTACGTTTCTCACAGTTTATGATTTCAGGCATTAATAGTCCAGGCTGATGAAGTTTTACATTCTGAAACACTGTGATTCCAAGACAACGGACAATGCCAAAGTAACTGTTATCAGAGGCTCAGGATGAAAGGATTCAGGGAGGCCGGCTGCGAGCAAGCCTGCAGGAGGGAGTGATGGGCCTCAGGTGTGAGCATGGCAAGAGTGTTGTAGTCCTAGGGTTAAAGGGAGAGAAAACAATTTTTTTTTTCATAGAATATGAAGAGTGGCCACACCCTACAGGCTTCCTGGGCCCTTGGCAAGCAGTCAGAACAAGTTTAATAGCCTCCAATCAAGTATGTTACTTGATTCAAGTGACTATAAATAGAAAAATAAAACCGAGACTTCATGTCCAGAGTTATTAAAGCTGGTTATGGCTGTACATTTGGGCTTAGGGTGAGCTCTCTCACACCTTATAGGCAGGGCCCAAGTCTCACATCTCCAAGGGTTGGCATTTGGGATGTTTAATTCTTCCCCCACTTAGCCACAGATTCCTCTGGCTGTGGTGAAAGGTGGGAAGGTGTAATAGGCCTCAAAGCCGTGGAAGCGATTAAAACATGTATTGGGAAACTGGAGCCTGGCCCCAAATCTGGGATTTTGTAAGAAGCCCATGGGGGGCGGGTGCTCACAGAAATTTTGGGCTGAACACACCCCAGAGCCAGCATCTCCATCTGCAGCCAGAAGCAGCAAAATCTCAGCTTGGAAGAAAGTGGAGGTGGAAGAGCGTGTTCCCTGTGCAACAGGGCCGGGCCCTGGACGGAAAGGGGCCTCAATGTTGTAGAGAAAGCTTGAGCAAGTCTGCTGTTAGCCAACCATCTGGTTTTGCTGGGCATCCACCCAAATTCAGCAGCCAACGTGGGGGACAAGAGGGTCTTTTGTGGGAAGACTCTACCCAGGATAAAACCACTCATCAGTTTAGTTGTCACACGTATTACCTCCTGATGGTAGGTCTTCCACACTCAGATGCTCCGACTCTTTTCTTTGTAGACCCCACACAGGCTCCTTCTCCCATCATCCCACATCTCACCAGCCCTTTCAGTCTGCGACTCTGTTCCCCAGCGACTACACCCTTTCCTGCTTCCAATGGCACTCAACCTTAGGACACACCCCAAATCCCCTCCCCCCCCCCCCCCCCCCCCCCCCCCCCCCCCCCCGCCTCCACTAGGAGTCCTGCTCCGACAACTCAGGAGAGAGAGCCACGCTTCTCTTTCATACTTAAAGCACCATCTTAGAATGTTCCACTCCGATGTCAGGCTCCACTAGGCCACACTCTCATATCACTACCCCCAAGTCCTTTCACAAGGCCTGCATCAGAAATACAACGGGGCTATCTTCAGACTTGGGAGAGTGGGACAGGACACATATCTGAGTAGGCAGGTGTATCTGTTCAGATCAGCGAATGCAAAGTGACATCTTTTTTAAAATGCCAGGAAAAGGGATAGAGCTGCATAAGCCCTGATGGTGCTGAACTCTGGCCCAGCAAGATGTCTAGGCTTTGCACTGCTGGTTCCTCACCTCACTCACACATGACGACAGTGCCAGAGAAACGGACTGTTGGTCATGTTTGCCTCCACTTTGGGCTGTAAACAGGGTGAGCCCAGCCACATTTCTTTTCTTCCCTGAAACTTGTCATCTTCTCCACAGAGGAAACGTTGGGCTACAATTTGGAGCCCTTTCCCCTGTCAGATATCTATATACCTCTGTAGCAACCTTCCATAATCTCTGTACCAAAAAAACTAGGTACAGAAACATCTCTGTACCAAAGAGCTGGGCTTCGTCCCCCAGCCTGTCCTTACTGAGCACTAGCAGTGAGTCAATGGGTCGAATATCATTCTGCCGCTGAGGGTTCAAGGTGAAGAAGCCAAAGTCTCTGCTTAGCCTCCTGTTAGTGTCGCAACTAAGACCAAAGGACAGATTCTTCCATTGTGGATGGTGAAGAGAGGAGGAGATTACATAGCAGATGTATCACAGGAGAGAAAGGCACATTGGCCTGGGACACACTGGTTGGGCCTCACCATGACCTTAGCAGTCTCATTAAGAACAGAAAAGTGAAATGAGTTGCCATTAGCAAGCCTAGTCACTGGCACCCAGATCAGTGTGATGGAAGTTAGTCCCATACCACTCAGAGTCTCTTTGCATTGGCATCCTCCGTGGTATTAGCATCCTCCACGGTCTCTCTCAGTTCTGGCCACGCCAGGGTAGCAAATTCTAGATCCTGTCTTCTGAAGAGTGTTTCAAGGTAATCCTTCTGGTCCTGCCTCAGGGCTCTCTGCCTCAGACCACTGAAACTCACATCCTTCGTCCCAGGGAAAGGGAAGTCTGTGAGATTTGTAGCTGGATCCTTCCCCCGTGACCTACAGCCCTATAAAATAGCAAGCAGGAAAGAAAGGGGGGGGGGAACAAAGCTGAAAACTAAACACTGATGAAGACTGGAAGTGACTGGAGAGTCTAGGGGATTTATGTCTCATGGAGCGAGATGGCCAAAGAGGCCAGACAGAGTGCAGCAGCCCTGACGCCTCTGCCTGGTTGATAATTTATCCCAGAAAGTGGAGACCTCTGTTTGCCACTCACACAGGCTGGGTGGCTCTCTGGGTCCTCCCAGCCTACTGTCTGCAGGGACCCAAGGCTGACTCACAAGTTTTGTTTTCCCAGGCCAAACCCACATGTTGGATACTTTGTCAATTCTCTCCACATCTAAGATCTTGTCAGGAGTTCGTCTTACACTCCCGGTGAGGCTGGCAGGATGGGGACCCTCGTCCTCATTGGCCAGAGGGGAAAATTGAAGCTGACAGAGGGTGACTCATGCAAGATCGCCCAGGGACTGGAGAGAATGGGCCATTGTTGGCTGACGTTACAGCTCCCATAGGTACACACTTCCCTTCTCATTCCCTCCCCCAGCGCCTAACCTACCCGCAAATTAACTTTTCTCAGCCAATGAGTCAATTCAACTAACCTCCACCACAAAACAATATTTACTAAGGACCACTGGAAGCACAGAAATGAATATAATAAAGGCACATGCCCAAAACAAATACATTCTTTTTAAAATGTGTGCTGTTGGTGATGATAAAGATCTCCATGCAATATAATAATCAGCATGACCAAAGACATGAAATAAATAAATAAAAACTTTGGAAAGAAGCTGAGAGTAGAGACAATGCTGAGGTCGAGCACAAAGGAGTATGTATGTCTATTCGCTAGGTTCTTCGAAAGCAATTCACAGGTCATGAGGATGGCTCTTGATCTGGATAGCAATGTAGCCAATAAACTGTTGGGTAGAAAGGTGTTGTAATAAGTAGCCAACACACAGACTGAGTATCGATTGCATTCTCAGCTGTTTGATAAGCCTGGGAACATTATCTACCAACTGCAGAGGCAAAGCCTCAGTCTGTACAATAGGAAAAAAAACTGAAGTTTTAGAATCTGATTAACCCAGATTTTAATCCTAACTGTCCTCATCGAGTCAACTTCTTCTTAGCCTCTGGACCTGTTTTTTCATCCATTAAACAGAAACAGTAGTGCCAGCCTCAACATTTGTTTTCCTGAAAAAAAATTTTTTAAAAGCAAAGATAACTTTAAAAGTAAACCACATTAGTCTAGAATTCATGCAAGGTCCCAAGATAATGCATAACACATCCCCAGACACAATGGAAGACACCATGCAAGGACTGCCAAAGGTGGTGTTGAGAACTGCTTGTGTGGCTCTTTGCTGACCACCCACCTCTGGCATATAAAGGAGGCGGAAGGGGCCAACAGTGCTGAGTGGAGAGTTAGACAGGGGGTTTCTGGAAAGATTTGCAAGTACTTTGCATATCTTTGTCCTCTCCCTCCCTTAACTCAAGCCCAAGGAAAGGGGCTGTAATGGGATCTGTAGAGAGCTTGATGTTTTCTCTATATTCAGGAGATATGGTGGGCAGGAATCTGACTCCCACTGGTAAATATGAAAGGTTAGAGGGTAGCTGGCCAGATGTTCTAACTTCAGAGGAAAGGGAGGTTGCTGCAAAGGGGACAACCTGCACTCTCAGAGTTCATCGAGGCAGAGACTAAAGAAGGCTTTTTCTCAAAAACTAGATCTGGACCACACAGAGAGGTAGACAGTCTGAGACCTGCTAGGCCCAGACAAAGGACCATGAGAAGCTGAGAGTCCTTGGCTGAAAAGGGCTGTTGGTGCTAAGAGGTGCCTAGCAGCTAGAAAGGAGTCTGAAACACTCAGCAAGTAGAATGATGTTTGCCCGCATCAGGAGAGGCCCTGCATGGGCTGGGGGTACAGTGCTTCAAAATAGCAAAACACCCTAGGAAAGAACAAGTAAGAGTTAATGCCTGCCAGGCACAGACAGACCTTGGCTCTACAAAGTACACACTGATTTATAAGTGCTCTCCTGACCACCTACCTCCCTTTCCTTCTCCTACTACCTCTGCCAATGCAAAGATTTGTTTTGCTTTGAATCCACAGTGGTTCAAAAATATATAAAGAGATGTTCTAGGAGAACAAGAAAAAACTAACCCCTCTTCTCACCACAGGACACTGACCAGTGGCAGTTCTGGGTGCAGGCAAGTAGCAAGGAAAACCACTGCATCCAAATGAGTTCTGGAGTTTACTATTGTGATTATTGCAGAAGGTAGTGTTATTTGATTTGATTGTGTCTCCTCAATACACAGGCTAGACATTTCCTTTGCACCTCAACATCATTGCACAATGGAGCCTAAGTCCCCCCCACCCCCGAAAAAATTTAAAGGATAGTTAAGAGGCAGATAGCAGATTATATCAAAGCCAAATCAGAGAATGGAATACTGGGCAGGAAAAACCTTAAGTGGGGAGGGGTGCAGTAATTTGGGGGATAATCAGGAGGTATAAGATAGGGCTAACCCAAAGGAAGGGTATTTGAAAACCTATATGAGAACTTCCATCGTATGGAATTTTATGTCTTGTCTAGTAATCCTGGTCCAAAGCCCATGACTGGAGGTGCCATCAGTACTCGAGTAGAACCTGCTATTGTTATTTCGCTAAAGGGTCCTGTTGTCAAAAATCCCTCCTAGATATGTGTGTTTGTACCCATAGGCCTACTCTGCACTCCAGTGTGAATAGAGAAGCTTCTCTCTGCGTTGGAAAGCAGTCACATTCCAACTAAAAGTATAATTGGAGGAATAGTAAAACATACATGATGTTAAAGGGGATGAAATACTAGAGGCTAAAGGGTTAAGTGTGAATGGGGGAAGGGAGTTCAGGTACAGGAGGGTAGAGTAGGTGGGTTAACCAAAGCTAAATATGTGCAAAATAGTATTGTGGAAACCCACTTCTTGGTAGGCTATTTTCAAAATACAGCTTTTCAAAGAGTTTGACCTGAATTTTCCCTACGTGAGTGGACAATTCTGCTCCCAGAACATGGACTGGTAAATAAAAATCACAGGGCAATGTGTGGGATAGTTCCTGAGTGGTTAATCAAAAAAGCCCCGAAGGTTCCAAAACAACACAGACTGCTGTCATTGACCTTGGTCACCTACCATAACTACATGGTTAGACCTTATTGCTCAAGACACCACACATTTTTGGCTGCAGGACATATAAACATCAATCTCAAACCAACTGGGAAACATCCCATTATTATCTAGTTTTCATAGTTCCAGAAGGTGCTATACAAGCTAGTGGGAGAGAAAAGACATCAATAGTCTTATCCAGAGATGGTCCCTGAATGCCACAAAACCTACCTGTCAAACAAGACATACCCACTGGTACAATAGTGCCATGCCTATTACAGGTTAAACACTCTCTAATAGAGTTTGAGACCTGCTTCATCGTATAGAATGTTATGTCTTGTCTAGTAATCCTGGTTCAAAGCCCATGACTGGAGGTGCCATCAGTACTACAGTAGAACCTGCTGTTGTTATTTCGCTAAAGGGTTTTGTTGTCAAAAATCCCTCCTAGATATGTGCGTTTGTACCCATAGGCCTACTCTGCACTCCAGTGTGAATAGAGAAGCTCCTCTCTGCGTTGGAAAGCAGTCATTGCAGACATGTGTGTTAGCCAGAGTGCTGAGGATACGAGACAGAGTGGTCAGCTCACTTCCTGCCAAAACGCAGAGAACATCAAGAACGAGGAGATGGATAACATTTGAGAGCCAAAAGATGGGGAGAAGTACTGTAACTCGGTGTCTTCTGAACGTTACAGGGTCATGGCACCCATGAGCACACAATTGCTGTGGTTACCTGCACAAGACAGAAGATCAAGCCAGCAAAAGTTCTGGCATGTACGTGTATGGCCCCACACTAATGCTCATATGGGCAGCTATATGGGAACCTAGTGGGTTATCAAAAACAAATGACATAAAGTTTGAAGAGGAAACACATTAGGGAAGCGCTAGGTGAGATAGAAGAGAAAATGAATTTTGATATTATCATATTTCATTGTATATGTGTATGAAATTCTCAAGAAGAAAGAAAAATCATAATTAAATGATTAGGCCATGAGGGCTCCACCCCATGAATGAATGTACTAATTATAAAAGTGATTCATCTGGAGATAACTCTTTGGAAGATCACTTGCCTAGCATATATAAGCAGGGGTGTTCAATCCCCAGCACCACAAAAATAAACAGATACAATAGCTGAGGGCTGTAAATTTAGACAGGAAAGGGGAGATAGTGGGGGATGGTCTGATGTATTTTGATGCTAATTAGTGCTTACTGTCTCTGTGACCAACCTTTTGCTTAATAAAAAGCCATCTCACCTGGGCAGGGCAGAGGAGATAGGTGGGGCTAGGTGAGAGAGGAATTCTGGGAAGAAGAAGGATCACCACCAGGAGAAGGAGACCTGAAGTGAAGAGAGGAAGGCCACCATGGGTTAGCTGGAGGAGAAGCACATGGCTCACAGCGTGGATGGAGAATCCAGCCCAGATGAACATGAGCAAGTATGTGGGATTATGGATGGGAGGTAGCTTGATAGAAGTTATTAGAAGCAGATGGCATGGGATTGAGACAGGGATCCCATGGGAGGCAATTTAGAAGATTGATATCTGCCTTGCCCCAGGTTAACTAAGGCTATCTTAAAATATATATTAAAAAAAAAAGAAAGAAAGAAAAAAGAAAACAAATTAGAACAAACAGTAATCATAGCATTCTAAAGGAAATGTGCTGCATATTGAGTAGAATTTTTTTATGATATAAAATGAGTGGATAACTTTGTTGCCCAAGAGGAAATGGAGGGGTTGTGAAATAAGTCCCAGTTTTGTGAAAGAGAGCAAAAGGCAATTGGGCAGAATAACAGGTGGAAGGACAGTTACATGAAATGCCATCATCCTTTGCACCCAGCTGGCCTTGAGTACACCAAACTAGCTTCCATTCTTTCTCTGAGTCTGAATGACCATCAGTCAACAAAGCCGAACAGCTAAAATATCTTTGAGCAGCTAATATGTTTGACCTATGCACCCAACAATTGGCAGCGATAAGAATAAACTTGGTTTTAAATTTTGGTCCACACAATCTTCAGGACTGGAAACCCGCTTAGATACATCCAGGTGAGTAGTATAGACCTATTGAGGAGCAAGAGTTTCCAAAATTAAAAAAAAAAAAAAAAAAAAAAAAGTGTTGGTTGGGACATGGAAGAAGAAAGAGGAAAAGGAAAGAGAATGATCCAGACAGAAAACAAGTTCCCTTCTTTCTCTCTCCCTACCCATTTTATTTACCCCACACAGCCTCTTCCTTCACTAAGACAGAGAGGAAACCAGTAGTAAATTAACTAATATGAAATATCTATTATTTCTTAATCTTCCACTATGTGTCAGTCCCCATGTATATACTATTTATAGTTCTAACAATAACTAAACTTTCCAAGGTAGGATGAGATGAAAACATTGAGATCATGAGGTTAAATGGCTTGCCTATAGTCATATAGTCTGGGGGCAGAGTTGGGATTCAATACAGTCAGTCTGATTCCAAAGTCAATGGTCTTATCATGCTACTTACTATCTTTCTAACATAGGCTGGAGTCAAGGAAAGGGGGTGGTCCCAGATGTGTCCTCAAAATGCTAAAGATGTCCCCAACCTTCTGAAAGTACCAGTTTTGTGGAAAAGAGCTGACTTTTACTTACCCACATGCTCACCAGCCATCCCAAAGCCAAGACAACATAACCAGCTCCTTCCAAATCAACCAAAAGTGACACCGCTTTGGGAACCATAAAGCAGTGGCAGATTACATGGACAGAGGGGCCTTTCTCTGCTCTCTGAAGCAGATATTAACTTTATTAACTGCCCCTCTTTGCTAGTTCAGTTGGTTCTTTGTGAAGGTGGGTGTGTGCACATGTGGTAAGTTCCCATTTCATTTGGCAGCAATCTTGCCTGGGTTTACAAGGAAAAGTTACTTTTACATTTTCCTCCTGACAGTGAACTTGGCCTCCCATACTCCCTGTTGAAACCCTACTCTTTGTAGGCGGAAATGGGATAAAAACAATAAGATAAAGAAATAAATTAGGGAGAGGAAAAAACTCTAAGGAATAAATAACTCTCTTAAAACAGTCACTTAGAGATCATGAGCAGAGTACAGAAAGGGAGCTGTGGGTTCTGGATGGATAATTCCTGGCTCTTTGGCTTTCTGACATCAGGTAGATAGCCTAAACTATCCAGGTCTTTGCTTTCTGGGCAGAACATAGAGAAAGTAACCACTGATCACAGACTCAAGTGGGAGATCCTCTGGTAAGGTGAGTTGACTTTGAAAAAGGGCGGTCTAAACGTAAGACTGTAAAGCTAACCCTGCAACTGGTCCAAGATCCTTGGCTATCCTTGGAGGCCAACTCTGACCACAAGGGACCCTTCAAGATGCCATTCAGCAAAGGACTTCCCTTAGCTCCCTTAAGGGACTCTGAGGACATCTGAAATGCAGTGGGAATGAGAGTACGGAGTGTGTCTAATGTCTGTCGGCATGTACCTATCTGTGGAGTGTGTACATCTGAGACTTGTATAGATGGGTATGCACTAACAGAAGGGGAAGGAGCACATTTATCCCTCACTCTGCAGAAGGGTGTTGAGGATGTTCTTTGCTTTCCAAGTGCTGGGTTTCCGTTGGAGAACAAGGAAGACTAGAGTTTGCCTATATGCAAGGGTATTTGTGGAAAGACGGAGATCTGAAAGTGCCTAGAGAAGTATCTATATGTATACATAGGAATGTGCTTGTTAAAATGCATGCTCCGGTGTATGAAGACATATGTATATGTGCTAGAGACTGCATGCGAGTCACTGGGTGTCTGAGTGCTTCTGTGCGTGTGGGGTAAGAGAAGAGTAAAAGAACCCATGGTTACAATGCCTCCGAGCTAAATGGCTCTGGCTTAAATATATGCAGTGCTCAAAACAAAGTACCACAAACTGAGTAACATATTATGAAGAGAAATTGTTTCCTTGCAGTTATAGAGGATAGAGTTCCATGTCAAGGCACCAACTCTGAAGTCTAGTGAGAGCCATTCTCTGCTTCCAAGATGGCACCATGTTGAATCCTCGCATGAAAGCAGAAAGGCAGATATGTCCTCTTATAAAGACACTAATACCATTCATGAAGACAGACCCTCATTTCTTAATCACCTTCCAAAGGCCACACCTCTTAATACTGATGCCTAGGGGACTCAGTCTAATGGGAATTTTACAGGAGACATCATCTTAAAAACCATAAAACTCCCTGGGATATCAGTCTCATTCATTCTCCAATGTCCCAGATCTGGATCCCTGGTTTCCAGAAAAAGGTCCATTACGACAAGCCGACAAACAGATGAAAGCCAGAATAAGGTATATACCAGCTGTTTCTGAGCCCCAGGGATCTTCCCTAATGAAGATAATGAACTGCAAATTTCTATTACAGAACTATAGGGAAGAGTCTGGAACACAGAACGAAGAGACTGGCCTGACCAGTAGAATGCTGTGTTCAGGTGTATTTGAGCAGACAAGCAGAACTGTGGCCCTCTATTTTATGTAAGTCTTTCCTTTGAAGAGAAAATCAGCTGGGACAAGAAACACTACAGGAATCTGTGATGTAGCAGGTGCAACAGTTCATACCTGAGAAAGGATTAGTTGACTTAGGGGACAGTAAAGAAAGGAAGGAGTAAAGCATGTGTCTAGCCTATCACCTGAGCCTTGTACCCATCAGAATGTGGAGACTGAACTCACAAATTTTTAACATTTTATACAATGATTTAGTTTACTCTAAACCTAGAAGTAAATGCAAGCCAGATATTTTTAGAAGCATCTAAAAGACATCTCACAACAACACTGAAAAGTAGATATTATTTCCCCAGATTCTTGGTGAGACAACTGAGGCTCATTGTACGAGATAACTAGTGCACACAGCCTGGCTGGTAGAGCTAAGGTTTACACTACATTGGCTTCAAACAGAGCATTATGTTAATAAGCATCCTGGTTTTGTCCCCTTGACTGCTTAGAACTCCATCCACATTTAGCCTTTCAGTGGTCAATGCTCGATTTTTCAGAAGAAGATGAGATTTAGAAATGCTGGCAAATTTGATCAAGGATCCCTAACTGGTTCAACTCAGACCATTCTAATGCCCATAATCTTTCAACAAGTCTGCATTTCCTTCCAAAATCGGGAAAAATAACTCGTTGCAATACAATTCAGAATAAAGGAAATTTAAGAACTCCTGTGGCTTGATGGTACACAAGGCTTAGATTATTATCTGGTCCAAAAAAGTTTCATCTTCAGATAGCTCCCTTTTCTTGGTGATCAAAACAAGCTAGACCCAGAGAGGCTTCAGAGCCTTAACCTTTATTGTCGATTTGACTTTACTTAGAATCATCTGGAAGATATACCATCTCAAGACTCGGCTGTGAGGGCATATCCAAAGAGGTTTAACTGAGGAAGAAAGACTTAGCTTGAACATGAGCAGAACTATCACACCATCTGGGGTTCTAGAATGAATAAAAGATAAAAAAAAGAAGAAGAAGAAGAAGAAGAAGAAGAAGAAGAAGAAGAAGAAGAAGAAGAAGAAGAAGAAGAAGAAGAAGAAGAAGAAATAAAAGGAAAGAAAACCAACCAGAAGAGTACCAATATCCAACATTCACCTCTCACTGTTTCCTGTTTGCAGATACAAAGTGTCCAGCTACCTCAAGCTCCTGCTTTGCTGGAATAGCTTTGTAGAGGTTTTTTTTTTTTTTTCACAGTAGCAAATAAATAAATATGTAAACAACCAAACAAGTATTTTTAAACTATTATTATAAACTGACACTGGAGTGGGGTTGTTGTTTGGAGAGATCTGATTATGTTGTTTTCAAAGCCACCTGAATTATTTTGTAGGATGAGTGCTGAAGAGTTTGGAGCTGTGGTCTAAGATATCCCTGGGACATGGTAAGTCGAACATAATGGCCTCTTTTGATGGGAGTTTAAAACATCAGAAGGTTGACAGAAATGCAGACAAAGGAGACTGGGTTGAAGTTTCAGAAGGAAAAGGGGTCCTATTAAGAATTGGGCTAGAGTCCATTAACACTACATCCTGATAAAAATCTGGTTGCATTCTGTCTATACCCCCCAAAATCAGGGTGAGGTTGAACTAAAAAACAAAACAAAACCAGCAATGGACTAAGTCGCTTGGTGGAGGAAATTTAAAGATAGCATAATGTCCAGGCTTTTGCATAGTTGTTGCTTAAGGCTTTTTATAATGAAAGAGATCAGAATTGCACAGGGAGATGCAATTTGGTAAGAAAAGCTGTGTGAGCAAATTTAAAGTTTACATGCAAGGTGAGTACAGAGAATTATAAAGACATTGGCTGACACCATTACAGAGAAACCTGGAATTCTTCACTCAGACAACAGAAATGATGTCCTGAAGACAAGACACCAAGCAACAAAAGCTCAAGCTTTTGAAAATGCAAATTCACTTACAAAGAGAGCCTAAACTAAGAATGAAGCTAGAGAGGTCTCCTGCTTGAAAACAAACTGCAGGGACGTGTACTCCCAGAGTCAGTCACCAGGGCACACAGAGTCGCTGTTGCTGTGCCAGACAGAAGCTAGGTGGCACCTTGAGCTGGCAAAAGACGGGCAACACTGTCCACATGGTTCTTTATGCATGCAAAATGCAGCATTGTAGAGTCTTGGGGGCTTGCACCAAGCTTCTAGAACACTGCTCAGCTCAGAGGATCTGTGGAAGAGTCAGAATTTCCTGCAGGAAGGCCCAGAGAGGCCATTGCATAAAGTTGTAAAGGTGAAGCCGAAGTCACAATGAAGACTGCAAGATGTTGGCAATGCTGGGACATCCACCAAGGAAAGCTACATGTACCAAGTAGAGCTATCCCAGGAGAGAAGCTCCAGTAGAGCTGCAGAGGTGAGGCTACTGAAATCCACTGGAGCCCAATGATGCCACAAGTCCCAGATGCCAGATGAAAACTTTATGATTTACCATTTGGTTCAGTCTTTCCCATTCTCTTTCAGAATAAGAATCTTGACTTTTTGCCCTTGTATATTGTAAGCACATGGCTTGTTTTCTAACTTACAGGCTCTGGCAGTTAGATTACCTTTAGTTTCAGAAAAGACTTTTGACTTGGGGCTTTTGAATAATGTTAGAACTGTTAGGATTCTTGGGAACTCTTAGCTATTAACTAAGGAGCATTTTGCCTGATAAGGTGGCCATGGGACTTAGGGGTGAAATATCATGATTTAAAACTGGTGTGTTTGAATTTCAACATGGCGTGGAGCGGACTTGTGATGGTTAATCTTCACTGTGAACTTTTCTTAAGATAAAATCACCTACAAGACACAAATCTGGGTATGTCTGTGATGGTGTTTCCTGAGAACTTTATGTGAGGAGGAGGAGGAAAACCCACCTGAAATGCAGGCAGGAGCATCTCATGAGATGGGGTTCTTGACTGAATAAAAAAGCAAAAATAAGGAAGCCAGTTGAATACCACCATTCATCAATCTCCACTTTCTAATTATGGACGCAGTGTGACCAGCTACCTCAATCCCCTGTTGCCACGGACTGTTGCCATGGGCTGTACCCTCAAGCTGTGAACCAAAACAAATCCTAAAGGTGCTCTTGTTGTGTGTTTTGTCACAGCGATACAAAAGCAATTAACACAAGCACCACACAACTTCCTTCATACGTTGAATGAGAGGGTAAAATGTGACAGCAGCAAGAATATTATGGAATAAGAAGCAATGCAGTGAGAAGGAAGGACAATTATGGGTAATGAGACAATAAATTCACCCCATTAAAGTGCCTCATATACATGTATCAAAATGGCATAATGAAACTCACTCTATTGTGCAACTAATAGAAAAAAAAATTTTGAGAAAATGTCTGAGTGACAAATCCTTGCTGGAGGTTAAAGGACCTCGATCCTATCATCAACAACGTGTGTGTGTGTGTGTGTGTGTGTGTGTGTGTGTGTGTGTGTGTGTGTGTGTGTAATATTTGAACTCATTAATCTTATTCCTTAATCACTCCAAGAATGGAGTAACTAAATTCTACTAAGCAGACACATAGAGCTAAAGGCAAGACAAGACACATGACTCAAATCTTCCCATTGTGAGATTCAGGCAAGACCTGGTGAGTGCAGGTTCTCCCGGTTGGAACCATCCAGAATTCTGCACCCTCACACCTATCAAGGACCTGTGCTTTTTCTTCAAGGTCAACCTAATACAGGTTCTAAAGCATTTCCCACTGCATACTCAGGCCTCTGCAGAATCCAGAAACTACAGTGTCTGAGACAGAAAATTAAAAGCCCTCCGACCAGAAAATAAGACCTAGCATTTGATTGGTTTTCCCACCACCCTTGGAAGGTTCAATTGCACTAAAACTCTGGCCTTGACATTTTTTTCTTTACATTCCACACTTTCTTGCTCTCCATTCTCATTTCTTCCCACTGTCAATTGAAGTCCTACTATAAACCAGGCAAGACACCAAGAGCTCGACTTCCAGAAACACCATCTAGATCCCCAAGGTCCTCACTGCCATCCCCTCGGAAGCCTTGGGTAACTCTCAAGAATAAATATGGTGTGTGAACCCATTCTCTCATAAACTCAGAACTCCAAAAGCTGGTGGTCACTTCAATAATCCAAGACCATACTGGCTCCAGTATTATCTCTCCTTTCCCCACTGGCTTATCTGCCAAAACCCCAGCATGCCTTTGGTCAAACTTACCCAATTTACCACATGAGCTGAATTCTGACTCTTTGGTCCCAGAATCTCTAACCTCACCCCACCCTAATGCCTGAAGCTCATTCTTGGCCCCACTTGAAAGGTCTTTCAGACTAAATAAAAGCCATCTTCTGCCCCAAGTGCATAGAAATCAAGACCCATGGGTACGTCCACCCTGACCACAAAGTGCCATCATCAGAGTCCAGTAAGGGCTTGGCTCACTGTCCTCATCAAGGTTTCCCCAAAGTCCACTCCAAAAAACACAGTCGTCAGAAAACACACCCAAGAAAGTGGTCAGGAAGCAACCAATCTGAATTATTTACTGTCCCATGGAAGCCAGCCAGCAGATTCTGGCCACACAGACACTGAGAAAATATTTATGTGGGTCCTGATGGATGCTTGGCCAGGAAGACTGCCCACTGTCATCCTTTCTTCCTGCTGATAAGGCAAAGTTACATGTCAGACAACTCAGAGAAAAGCTGGGCAGAAAGTTCTGGCATCTGATCAGAACCGGGTATGTGTCTACAGCACTTAGTTCCAAGGCCCGTCTTTGCTACCAGCTAGGGCTGCCCTCCCAGGGTCTGAGTTTCTGGGTTTGTGCCATCAAGGCATAGGCCAAACAACCCCAAGAACTTTGTGATACTACGAGATTGCAACTTAGACAGAATCAAATGTATTCTCCAGATCCACCATCATGATGCCGTTGGTTCATCACGGAGCTATTTTTCTTGGCATCCTGAAAACGTTCCTGGAATTCCACCATCCTAGGATTTTTCTTTCCACTGATTCAGTTTCTGTAACCAGATGGGAGAACTCCATCTGGGAGCAGAAGATCTGAGCTTAAAATAAAAGAGTAAACTAGAAGTGGGGGGTGGGGGTGAGTTGAAGCAATGTTAATTTGTGTATCCCCTAAGAAAGCAAAGCTTGATATGGAGCCACAATGAAATGCCCTGTGGCTTGTCCTTCAAGCCACCCTGAGGCCTATTCTATGCCCCGAGATGTCACCATAAGGCAGCTGCAGGTAGCCTACAATGCTTGTCTTATTTCTGAACTACTTCCTCTGCTTCTTCTTCCCTCTCTGCCCACCAGGCTTCTCAGCCACGGAGTTCCGTCCTTATCTGTAGTCACTTTATACCCCTTTCTTGAAGGAGTTCTATCCTCCACAGATCCCCCTTCCCTGCGAACAACCTTGCCACGCAGGTCGCTGAAGTACCAATGATGGGTTACAGACACAGGAAAAGGCTTCTTACAACCATTTTCTGAACTCATGGATTCCTGACAGCTTCTCAGAGATGTTTCGTGCCATCCAGCCCTGGTTTTTCTGAGCAGGAAGCACTCCCAGCCTTCCTACCCCTTCAGAACTGTACTCCTCTGGGAAGTTTCCATTTAAAGGTATAATTTGGTAACCATTAAGAAATAAAAATCTGGTAACCTATACTGGATAAGTGCATCCAATTACTGTTTCCTCAATAAATTATGGACACGCCTTCCCCATAGTGGATATCATCCCAACATACTTCATGTGACAAACTATTCTAAGAACATTCCTTTGAGCCACTCAATGAATAAACAACTCACATCTATTCGACGCTAACTATTGTGCAAGGAATCAGTAAGACAGTCTGCTAAGAAGACAAGCTCCACCTCCCCCAGGAACCAAAGGTCCCCACATGGTAGCTCCGAACAAGACCTGCTTCCAGCCTCTTACACCCTGCCCAGCCCTATTACTTTCTCCTAGTCACTGCCTCGTTCATGGAATTGTGACATTTCATTGTAGGATAGCAGAGCCAAAGAGCCCATAAAACCAGACAGGGTTTAAAATTTTAAAAGGACTGAGTTTATACTATAGGCCCCCACCTTGAGAGTCATGCTCTGCAGTAAAGCCATACGGTCCAGGATCACATCTTGAGACATTCTGATATAGGGCCCTGTTATTTTAAAGTCAAAGACACAGAAAGTCAGGGTAAGACAGAGCAGTACTCATACATTCTGAGAGACCAGATAATAAACACAGTGCGCTAGTTAATATCATTGTCTCTAGAATCCTGTCCAGGGCACTGATAGGTCAGCTGTGTTCAGTTCTCTTTTGTTCCAACAAGGAAATAGACTGAGAAACACAAAATAACCTCTAAGGTCACAGCCCTGAATTGGTTTAATATAAAGTCATATTCAGATCACTTTAATTCTATAGTCACTTTTCAGGTACTCAGCTGCTTAAAAGGGGGGAAAATTCAAGGAGCAAATGACTGCTACTGGCTATTATTAAGATTAGCCACAATTAGAATGTCAGTCACCCCCAAGGAAGTTGCATGTTAAAACTCTTTATTCATAAAAGAAGAAAAATAAATAAAACCCAAACAGTGTGCTGCAATGGTTGAGTAGGACTCAAAGAAGCACAATCCACCCCAGCTGAGGTTTCTTACAGGGAAGCCTGGCGATTCCCAGAGAGAGTATGCAGAAATAGGCCCTTGAGAGCTGGGAAGAGACCTCTTGTGCTCCCCTTGGAGGGGAGGCCTAGTGGCACTCAGAGGAAGGAGAACCAGGCTACCAGGATGAGACCTGACAGGCTGTGATCATATGGTGGGAGAGGAGGTCCTCTTCTGACCCAGGCCTAGGGGAGGGGAATAGGTTGAAAGAGGGAGGGAGGGGGGAATGGAAAGATACAAGTGAGGGGATAACAATCAAGATGTAATCTGAATAAATTATTTAAATTTTTAAAAAACCACCAAAAAAGAAAGGAAGGAAGGAAGGAAGGAAGGAAGGAAGCTGGGAAGAAGCCAGAGGAAGGAGAGAGGGTCTCCACAGAAGATGACCCAAACTAAAAGGCTGTGAAAGAGTGGGGGGTTTTGTTGTTGTAGTTGTTGTTGGTTTTTGTTTTTTGCTTTGTCTGTGAAGCAGCTGGTAGGTGGGGAAACTGACATGATACAGGAAGAAAGCTGAAGGGTGTTAGGGGAAAGGAAAGATGTTTTATATTTAAAGCACAGGCATCACTTTTTTTTAAATCAGCTAGAAAAACAACATCTTATAAGTCAATGTAGTCTCTAAGCATGAAGAAATTCATATGGCCACTTTATAACTTACAGTATTATTCTTGATAATAGTAACTGCCCATATGTATCAGGCATAAAGCTTAAATTGATCTTCTTTCTGAATATCAGTCCTGTGAGTGGGATAAGGTAAAGAAAGGTTGGGTCAAGAGTCTTGTGACTGTTCCTTCTGGGCCCAGGGCTGATCCTCAGGAATGCCTGTTCAGGTCCTGAGCTTTGGGCCAGCATGGGCTGGAGATGCTGAGCCTGGCTTGCTGGCCTGGGTGGGAGTCCGGAGCAGCTGCTCAGTCTCATCTCACTTTGAGATTGTAAAATCCTGCGACTCAGCAGCAAGGCTGGCTGCCTGCTGGGGCTGATGAGCTGAGCCGTGGGTGGTCAGGAATGTTTCAGGACTTCCTGGGCCCAGTGTTCCAAGTCTAAGTGTCTGGATTAATGATCCATCTCCAGGAGAGGGAGCCGAAGAAGCCCTGACGCCAGGCGCAGGGCATCGATTCGACTTTATACTCCTAGTTTGCTTTCAGCTGAGGCGCCCCAGGTGGGCTGCATTCTAATAATTAACAATCCCTGAGCCCTAGTGCATGAGTGATCTGGGAGAGAAGTTGTCTCTGGTGATGGCTGATAGGAGTGGAAACCCCAAGACATATGCATGGGTTCCTAGCTGACCGCCGTGCCCATCTAGTCAACACATTGATCGCCCCTGGATTTTGTACATTTGGTGAATGGAGTCTCACCTTTGAGTGTCATTAAGCTTTTATGGGGATAAAGCATGAGGACTCACAACCTCACTGAATAAGTGAAGAAAATAATATCAAGAGTGGACAGAAGCCAGCTCAAGTAGAGAACGATGAGTGTTCCAGAATTCTCATTTTTCTCGTCCCAGCAGCACACCTCTTTCAGGGGTGTTGAGACCCTCCCTGGGGTGACAGACGGAAGAGGTGAGGTTTGATTTGTATTTTACAAGAGAAATTATGATAGAAGTGCTCTGTTGTTCACACACATGTTTAATGAATGCTGAATGCATATTAGTATGTTCCAGCTGCTTTCCCAGATGTTAGGGATAGTAAACCATAGTCCTGACATCATGAACATTTAGTCATGGCAAAGGGAAAGTGTCATGTAGCAGAGGAAATTGGCACACGAACTCTGCTCATTAGCATGTCAGGGTACAGTAGTCAATAAGGTTGGTGCATCGAACACACCAGAGCATAGCGCGCACAGAGTAGCAAAGCAAGAATGAGCAATTCCACTAAAAACCAAGGGTGCAGGTAGTAATGGAGAGATGGGAGAAGCTTCAGATAAAAGCTAACAACCCCGGTTGGAAATTTAACAGGAGAAATGGATGCTCACTGGATCAATGGGAAATAGAGATTGCAGGGATGGCATGTTCTGTGAGGAGGAGGAGGAGGAGGAGGAGGAGGAGGAGGGAAGAGGCATCTGGGTAAAGGCATAAAACTGGTTGGGGCTGTTGAGTTGTCTGCAGAGCAGAATTTGAAATGAGACACACTGGCCCACACTGTAATCCCAGCAGTTGGTAGGTATAGGCAAGAGGATCAGGAGTCTGAGGACAGTCTGGGTCGGGGATGCTAATACGCATACCATGGGACATGAGTCTAGAGCAGTTCTCTGTTGGAACAAGGGGCTAGGATTTATCCTGAGGGTGTCAAGTGAGGAAACAACATGGTTAGAATTCTGCTTGAGGAAACTCTGTGTAGGCTGAGCCTGTGCTGAAGAGGAAAGAGAATGGGGCAGACAGCATTTGGGTGGCAAGAGGTAGTGCTGACCTGATTTTGTCACTTTTACCACAAAAAGACACCAAAGTTTTGTCTGGTCTGGAAAAGTCTGTCTTAGGGATTTTCTTATTGGAAAAGCAGTGTGCCCCATGGTTGTCAGCTGATGCCAAATCTGGATGTGGACTACTTCCACCTTCCTCTGATTTGAGAATAAGTCACAATATTCTAACCTCTCTTATAAACTTCTCCCAAATCACAGTTTTTTTCCATAGTGGAATGCCCTCCTATTTCCAATACATATGGAGAAAGTCCTTCTGTTGCTAACCTTAGCTAACTCCAGAAGATATGACTTCCTTTTCCATTCAAAACTAAGTGGGGGGCGTCTGAGCATCTAAGGTGGGCTGGCATTGCTAGGCTCCGAGGATGCAACCTTTGCCTCACTTTAGTGGTTTCAAGAACAAACTTGCAGCCCAGCATTTCATAGATGACCACTAGCTGACCTCCACAGCTCATACTCACCCTTCGGTTTATTACCTCAACCTCAAGGCACTTACTATCTCATAAATATCCTGCAGCATTTATTTTCAGATGCAAGTGTCTTTTCTTATCAAGATGCTAATACTCACATTCTAACTCAAGTAGTAGCCAAGTTAGCAAGTGAGAAGTAAAATTCTCCTCCCTGATTCCCTCTCAACTGTCTAATAAACTCTAACCCCCAGAAATAACACTGCTTTGGGGAAATATCCTTGTAGATTCTCTTAAATGTTTTCTCTGCCTTTTGAAAATTGTTATCTCTTCTTCAAGACTCATCATGACAACAGTTCTCAAGCTGTGGGTCATGACCCCTTTGGAGGTCACCTATCAGATATTTATATTATGATTCATGACAGTAGCGAAATTACAGTTAAGATAATTTTATGGTTGGGGTCACCACAACATGAGGAACTGTACTAAAGGGTCACAGCATTAGAAAGATTGAGAACCACTGCGTTATAGAGCCAGCAAGATGATCCATGGGTTAAGGCACTTGTCCCCAAGCCTAATAATCTGAGTTTGATCCCAGGGACCAATGGGGTATAAAAACCTACTCCTGTAACTTGGTTGACATACACACACACACACACACACACACACACACACTAAAATAATAAAAAATTTGAAGGCTCATTATCACGATGAATTCCTTCCTCAATGAATTCTCTTTGACCCAGCAGATGCTGGTTGCGGCATTTGACACTCAGCACTGAAGTCGTGTGTCCTCGTGTCATGCTGCCATCAGATTGCAAGTGATGCTGTAGTCTGAGATGGTAGCTCTGTGATGACACAGCTCTGGTCACTGTTATAGTCACAGTGCCTTGTATGTATGTAGTAGACAATACACATCTATAAGATATGTGAATACATAGACTGACAGATGGATGGGTTCATGGATGGATGGAAGGAAGGAAGGAAGGAAGGACGCAAGGACTGATGGCATTCCTGTGAGACTCAACAGAATACCTGTAAGGGGATAAGGTTGACACCAGACAATGAAAAGGATCTCCGCTGAGATTTAGGAGCCTGGACGAGTGTCTGGCTCTGCCTTCCACTTGCATTGCTTTTGTGAGCTCCTCAGCCTTTCTAACATTCCACTTCCTGACTGGAACTGAATAGTGGGGCTGGGTAATTCTCCAAAAGCCTCTCCAACGGATGCTCCAGAATGCTCAGTTGGCGGTGACCCAGCACCCCTATTTCACACCTCTATAATTACCCACCTGCATGCCTTTTATTATAGAGATTGGGTGTGGGGGTGGGGCTCGTTTAATGAAGGGCAAAAGGAAATTGCTGGCTTGCCAAAATGACATTGCGGGCATTAACTAGATTAATGTCTGAAATGAAAAGCCCACAAAGGCAAAAACCAAAACAGAGAAGCAAAACCAAAACAGAGAAGCGACCATAACTTCCGCTGGGAGTTCGTGGTCACCTGCTCCAGGCTGTCTGACCCACAAAATCAACCTATCCTTACAGGAGATGTCACAAAAGTCACTGCTGTCCTCCTAAATCTCAGTGACCTAAAGAGAATGATCCCAGGCTAAGGACTTAAGAGCTATGCAGGTGACGAGACAACATGCAGAGCATGAAGCTGAGACCTGAGAGACAAGACTGAGGGGTCTCCAGTTCCTGAGATTTAGAGAAGCAGTCTCTAAGCTGAGTGATGAGTTGTTCTGTAGACGGTTTCTGAACAGGGCATTCTGGGTAAGGGGGGAGGAAGATGAAGACAGAGGCATGAAGGGGAACAGTGCACAGCTGAAGCATAGAGGGACAACACTACCTCACTATAGCTTCTTTTGGTCATATACCTACCTTAAGATAAAGAGTACAAGCACTGTATCTCAAGACATCACAAGAAGTGCAATGCTAGTCACCCCCATGCCAAGTCAGAGTGCTAACAAACACAAGCATTGACTGAGGAGGAAGCTGCTGCCAGGTCTTTTCTGAGACACAAAGCAGACTGTGAGAGACAAGATCAACACATTGGCCAGTTTGCAGTATTGACACTCAGGAAGAGATGCTATGATTCTAAGGTAGAGGACCAGCCTGGCCATGGGTCCCCACTGCTCCAGTGGTGGCCAATTAGGCAGTTGTGAGACCTCCTCTTACCTCCCTTCAAAGGGTCTGCTCTGGCCAGATTGGGAATGGAAGGATATAGCACCGGCATACAGGGAAGCACTCTCTAGTTGACTCTTCTGTAAAGATCACATACTTTACATACTCATTCTCGTTTCCTTCTCAGAGGAGCACAGAGAGTCTAAGAAACTAACCAGGGATGTTTCCCTAAGTCTCCACAGCGGACAGCTACCAATGCTAGCCTCTGCACTAAGATCTAAATCCCTGCCCCCAGCCCCACACAGCCTGCCATTTGGACCCTGCCTTGGCCCTGTGCACACATATTTTCTGGTTGTGCTGTGGATCCATCCATCAGTGGATGACCTTTGGTTAAAAGCCACAACCTCTGTAATGCCTTGAACTGTTAGACACCAGAGCTGTCACATCAGCAGCTCAGGGGGCCAGTCTCAACAGGACTTACAGTGCCGGCTGCTTTCACCAGGGTCATCTGGGATGTTTTCCTTCTGACGAGTGACAATCCAATGACATAACCACAGATATAGGATTGAGTATATGTCATGGTACAAGGCTGCCTGTCACCTTCTCAAACCTCAACAAGTTACACACAGGCCCAGGCCACCAGGCCATGCATGGGTCAGTCCTGGTCAGGATCACCCATGCCAGACTAGGTCACCGGATATTAATCATTGCCAAAAGAGCAGTTAAACTAAAAGCCAATTCATTAAAGATTAAGCTTCACCTCCATACCCCTCAGGGAAGGGAAGCTGTGCCTGGGTAGCCATGTCCTATTCTGGGAGGTCATGGGCTGTGAGAGTTTTCTCAGAGAGCCTACAGTGAGGAGTTGGGTGGCCTGGGTTCCAGTTGTGACTCTGCTTTCAACTTGCCTGGGGAACACTGGGGCAGTTCTGCATTCAGAGTTCTGATTGCCTCGCTAGGTAAATTACCTATGGAGGTAAATGGAGAACACTTCACTGGGTTTGCCGTCCTGAGGACAATATACATGCTTGCCTGTCTCATTCTGTAGCCGCAGGTTGTCCAGTTGCTGTTGCAATATTGAGCCCATGTAGAGTTGGCAGTGAGTCACCACTCCTCCCTGAGGTATAAAGGGCAGGGTCTCAGACCTTTCCTCCTTGATTCCCCATACTAAATAGATTGCATTGCTCACCCTAAAAGCATGCCTGCTTTGTTCTCTGGAAACCAGCCAGAGTCAAATCTTCAGCAAAGTCCTCTGAGTTCATTCATCCACAAGGAAAAAGTTCCCCTTCTGAGCTATTCTGGGAATCTCCCTTTGGATTATGCCATCCTCGTGGGGTCTGCCAAACCAAAGCTTTATAACTTAGTGAGGACAGAACCTTCACAAATCAAGACCCAGTGTTGAAGAAGTGACGTAATACAGAAGGAAGCAATCAGTGGCCGATACCGAACGTCACGAGCTGTATATTTGGCAGGTGGTGTGACCGCCTCAGAGTTATACTGGTGTCCCTATATGGAACTGGCACCATTAGCATCCTGAATTGCAACGAGCAGATTCTTTTAGGAGGGGATGTGTGACACAAAGTTAAGGAAGACACTGAGATTGGGAACTGAACCTCATCTTGAACCATTTCACAAAACCAGTCTAATCACTTCTCCGTCTGTAGGTGGCAGCACTGTCCCCCTTCTTTCTCCAAGAGGAACCTTGATTTTCAGTTGGGAACAAGTGCCAAAGAGGGTAAAGTACAGAGATAAAAATGAGATAAACTCACCCCAGAGCAAACATCCTCACATGTGTAAAATGTAACAAATACGAATTCACAAAACTTCAGAATCCTTGCTCTTCGAAGAATCTAGCAAGGTTCTACAAATCACCAAAGGTTTTCTAAGGAACCACTGTACAGAGTCGCCGCTTGGAAACTCTTGAGCAAGAGAGGTGCTACACGTAACCTTCTAAAACCGCAACCCCAGGCTGCTCTGCGCCAGTGACTCGCCTCGAGGCTTTTCACAGACTTTGCCTCCAGCTCACATGTGCTGTGTCCTCACTATGTGCCCTGAATACTGCTAAGCTGGTCACCTACACCGTGTCATGCCCTTGTGGCCCATGTTCCTCATGTCGAACTTTGCTGTGAGAAAACAATGGATTGAGGAGTCAGCCTTGGACTGGGGATGTAGCTTCATTTGTACAGTGCTTGTCTAGCATATACGAAGCCTTGCTTTTGACCTCAAGAACTACAAAACAAGGTATGGTAGTAGAATCTTCTAAGTCCAGCACTCAGGAGGCTGAGGCAAGAGGATTGAGAGTTCAACGTCACCCTGGGCTAATAGAAAGTTCTAGGCCATCCTAAAATACATGAGACTCAAATAAGCAATAACAACAACAGACTAGCCACCTATTACCTTACACAAGTGGGAAACTGAAAAAGATAGAGCCTGTCATTCAAGGTCACATGGTAGGAGTTATAGGAACAAGGCAAGGGATTGGCCACTAGTGCAGGACTAGTGGGGCAGGTGAGGTAGGGCCACAGTAGGCTCGCATCCAATAGCCCCTTTGAATAGTGTGGCCAGTCTCTAAGAAAATCTTGGGGAAAGAGTTTGGCATGTCCTGCAGCCACTGCAAGTGCTGCACCAAGCAAGCCATTTGGCTTCGTCAAGTCTCCTCATTTTTCCTAGCATCCCCCAGGTGGGTGGACACCATCTGATGAGATAGTGCTGGAAAAATGCTTTTAAAAGTCTAAACGCTGTCTTACAGGTGATATTATTAATTATTATTATTATTACTACTATTATCCCCATCATCTTTCATGGTTATTAACCACATGTTAGCCGCTATGGTTCTGTCATTTAGGAGTTCCTTAGCGCCCTTCATGGACCTGTTTATACTCCCAGTCAGCAGCACCTTCCCTAGCTTTTGTTCCCCAGCCAAGGCCAAGTTTCTACAGGCTGACTCCTCAGATTTAAATGGATTTTCCAGTCTCTTTTGTGTCCATCATGGCCAGTTGAACTCTTTGCAATACAGTTTCACCTCCTTCTCTGGGCTGGGAGAGAAATCCCAAGGAGCAGAAGGAAGATATAGACTTTCCATTCCCAAACCACGACCTTCACACCCAGAAGACCTGGGTGGGAGGAGACTAAGCGGAACTCCTTAACCATCTCAGCTAAGGCTGAGGCCAGCGTCCAAGCCCTGCTGCCCTGAAGAACGCTCAAGATCCAGGCTACCATTTGTTATCCAAGCCTAGTATCCTC
Organism: Acomys russatus; assembly: GCF_903995435.1. Classification (NCBI taxonomy): domain Eukaryota; kingdom Metazoa; phylum Chordata; class Mammalia; order Rodentia; family Muridae; genus Acomys; species Acomys russatus. The sequence goes on from NC_067165.1 coordinate 10,578,640, forward strand.
TTCACATGAGAAGCAAGGGACGAGGCAACCTTCATCAAACACAAAACATGGAGGGAGTGCACTTGACTCAGAATGTACTCTGGTCTGTGTTCTACAGATCTCAGGTTCAGTTAGACAGTATGATCGCTGCTTTCAGGGAGTTCATCGATAAATGAAGCCAAAGCATAGACAAACTCCAAACACAGTGACATTGGTTAAAGTCTTCAATCGAAAATTTGTGGAAAGCAGAACTTTAGGTAAGGTCCTGATTGCCCTCACTTGAAAAGAGCTGGGAAGTCCTCAAGGCTGGAGAGATGCCTCGTTTGATGAAGTGTTTAATGTACAGCTGTGACAATCTGAGTTTAGTCTCTAGCACCTGGCAGGAGAGAAGCCATGTGTGCAGAGTGTCTATTTCCCCAGCTCTGGAAAGGCAGGGAAGAGTAGATCCAGGGGACTTTGTCCAAGGCAGCCAGCCTAGCCAAGTTGGTGAGCTCCAAGTTTAATGAGACCCTTGCTTCAGAAAACAAGGTAGAAAGCAATTCAGGAAGACATACAATGTCAAACTGAGCACACACACACACACACACACACAGAGAGAGAGAGAGAGAGAGAGAGAGAGAAAGAGAGAGAGAGAGACATACACACAGAAACAAAAGAATGCTAAGGATTTCTGAATTAGGCAGACCATGAACAAATACACAGAATATTCATGGATGGACAGTGCAGAGAACAGAGAAGAGCTCCTAGGGTCTACCTGCAAGAAAACATTGCTTGGTTCAGTCTGGCCATCAAAAACACTGACGGCCTCCCTCCTTACCTCACCCCCATTTCCTGTTCTTCAGAAAACATCCTAGTGACAACTCTGATTGGGACATCTAAAGAACTCCCTGGCTTCCTTAGGCAAGGCTTTCAGGTTTCTCCCCAAGGACACAAAGGATCCAGGCATCCCATCTTTAGACCAGTGCAGACTATTCATCAATGCCGTAGGTCTCAGAACAGCCCTCTCTGAATAAGTCTCCTCAGACACAGCCTGCCTCTTTCCTTTGATTACCCTTCCATCACAGTTGAGAGAACCTTACCTTATCAGTCAGAAGCAGGGGTGGGAGTGAATCCAACCCACCAGCCTCCTCCCCTCCCCTCCCCTCTTGCTCATGCAACTAGGAAATTCAGCCCACCCAGTCCATCTGGAAAATGGAGAACACCAGACAAATTTGGGGTGATTTTAACAGTAGCATTTGCCCAGCAAATTATACTCCACGAGCTAATTAGGAAAGGATTGTGGCCCTCAACCTTAATTAATATCTAGTCCCTAACAACTTAATCCTGGGTGAAATCATAGCAAGGGTCTCACCCGAATACTGAAATTCTTTCCTCCTACAAATCACCTATATAAATACATATATTTTAATAGCAGCAATTATAAAGTTCTCTGCCAACTTCTGGGGCTGTTTAACATTCCTGGATAGAGGCCACAGCTTTTCCTTGGTCTCCTCCCTCGCCACAACCGAGGCCTAATGAATAGTCACTTGGGCAGTTCTGCATGCCATGTAACCAGTATCTCCTACCAGTGGGTCTCCGAGAGGACTTAATAAGCAGTCTGGGAGGACGGCCTGAGGAGGTCCACAAACCTAATCGTTAACTCCGAGGCCTAATCAGCATCTGCTTCCCACCCAGAGTCCGCCTCAGCTATGGGGCCTGGTCCCCCCCCCACCCCACCCCAAGTAATAGATGGAAAATAGGCGATTTCCTGACAGTTAGCAACCAATTTTCCACCAATTAGCTGAGAGATGGTGGTCCCTGGAGGAAAGGAGATGGTTCCAGGACAAGAAGCTGGGCTGGAAGAAAGAAGATACTAACAGTGTAGAGAGAGCCAAAGGGCACTGCGTCTCTCCCACCTTCTTCTCCTCCCCCAGGTCAGCCTCAGCCCAGATCCCTGTGAAGAAGAAATGTTTGGGAATAGCAACTATACTGGAATCTCCTTGGGGCTCTTCTCAATGACCTGCTACATGCTTATCTGCCTCTCATCTCTCTTCTAGGGCTAGCTAAGCAAGAGAGATTGCCTCCCCTGCTTCTCTCCACAGTGCCCAAGTGACAGTCACGAAATTCCTCCAAGGCCTGATTAATTCTAGAGTCAGAATGCTGCACATTAAAAAATTCCTGAATTTGGAGGCTGGACAGATGGCTCAGTGGTGATACTAGGAGTATTTTCTCCACAATTACAAGGCCCAGAGTTGGGGTCCCAGCACCCATGTAACAAGCTAGACACTCCCACAAACTTTTATAACCCCAGTTCAGTTTCCTCATTCGTAAACCAGAGTTAATAATATTACCTCTGATGAAGATTCCATGGACTAATGAGACGTTTCATACCTCGCGAAGTAATGTTCAATGAAAAAGTACTATTATTAATTAATATGGCAAATATATGTCAATGGTGGGACTGAACTATATGCGAACCATCTCTGACAACCCTCTAGCTTCTGGCCTGACCCCTCATTTCCTGCCACCTGAATGACCATTGTCATCATTGATGATCTGGCCACCTCCCCAACATGACCTCTCTGCAGGGTCCTCTGTAGTTGCACATCTCTGTACGTGATGCCTTTTCACCTTCAGACTTGTGCTGGGTGCTGAGGACCACTGCCGATTCTGCAGTATCACCATGTGACTTCAGCTGACCCTCTGGATCTTGTACCTGAGGATCTCAGAGCCATGAAACCTTCTAGAGAACCTACCCCATCCTTCTCCTGGCTCTCTCCTCCTGGTCTGCATGGACATCCATTGCCTGCCTTCAGGGAAGGAGTTTGGTGTAGGTCAGTCCCGAGAAGGCCTGAGGAGGGCAGCCTTTGGGATAAGACGATACAATCATCACCCTCTTGGCTTTCTACATGCCTGGACTGTATTTTCTCTGTGTATGTGCCCTTGCCTGCTGTTAGTTCTTAGAATAATCGTGTGCATTAAGAACAGGAGCCCCTTGCATCTCACCGGGGCAGCACAGCACCTTGGTGGAAGTGGTGCAGGTGAGGCAGCCCCAAGGGCAAGAGTACAGGAGAGCTGGTCCTGCCAACTATCTGCCATGAGGTAGCAAGGGTGCAGGAGTGAGATGCCTTGCCTGCCTCACCCTGTTGCAGTCAGAATACCTGGCCCTGAACCTTGCCTGGGCAGCACAGAACGGCTGGCCCCAGTCAAACCAGATAGATAGGCCCAAGGGTGAGAGCTTGGGAGAACTGGCTGGCCCCACCATTTGTCTGCCATGAGATGCTGTAGGTTCCGTTCACCATTTTCTACACCCATGGTAGTCAAAAGAGCTGGCCCAGAGAGCAGGAGAGCAAGAGAGCTTATTATGACTCCTCATTGGCTGTAGCACTTGAAAGAGCAGGCCCTGCACCTTGCCTGGGCAGCACAGCAGAGCTGGGTCTGGAGGTGGGGATTGCAAGAGCATGAGAACTGGAGAGCTGACCCTGCCTCCCAGCTGATGGCCTCAGGGGGCAGAGCAGAAGAGCTGGCCATGGTCGTGTGGATAAGGGAGAGCCAGCACACTGACCAGCTCAGCTACTACCCAGGTCCAGATTCAAGACTCTCAGTTGGCCCACCCCAAGAGCTATATCATCTGGGAATAGTTGGGAGATGTGAAAGGGCCAGTCCTGTTGATCCAAAGCTGAAGGATCTCCATGACACAGGGCAACAGCAGGATAACTGGGAGGAGTCCTGATGAGGATCTAACATTGATGGTGTCACAGAAGTCAGATCTCAAAACAGGCCAATGACTTATTGTGATGAATATTTGCAAGTGAAGATGTGTGGACGGTGGGATGGATATACAGCAGGACACACTGACATACTATGGCTTCCATGGTGAAGTGTTTTCTATGCCTTGATTTTGTTGTTGTTGTTGTTTGTTTGTTTGTTTGTTTTTTATTTGGGAGGGAAGGTTGTAAGGGCAAAAGGCAGATATGAGAGGATGGGGAGATGAGCAGGACAGGGATGCATCATGTGAAACTCACAAAGAATCAATAAAAAGTTTTTAAAAAATGGGGTGCCTTCCCTTGACTTGAGACAGCTCTAGGCCAGATTTAAGGCTGTGAGCAAAGTTCTCTGGCTGGATTTCTGCCCCAGCAGGCACCATAGCTGGGTACCTTAGTACAAGATACACATATGCAGCTCCTAGCATCATCCTAACCCTTGCCAAAATACCCAGGTAGCTCATTTTGAGGGACATGTCTTTAATTTACGGTCACATTTGTATTAAGGGAGAATAGGGTTGCTATTTGCTTCTTCTATCATGGATTGGGGTGGGAAAACAAAGAGACAGGACTGAGGGGACTCTGGGTGTCCATTCGGCTCACTGAAAGATGTGAGTAGGTCTTGTCACCAGCTGCATAGCCCCTCCCCCTCATCAGTGTCTAGCAAGAGCTGGGCCTCTGTCCACCAGGAGTGTGCCAGCTACTCTCCTTCCTTTCCTGTGTCTCTTTAGTCTTAATATTCTCAGCTTCTGAGAGCCAACATCGAAGCTTCCTTTCCAGCCTTCTGCCCACACATAGACACATACAGGGACCTACAACTCACTCCTTTGTACTCACTACAAGAGAATACAGCGATGGATCTCTGGAAAGAACATAGAGTCTTGGCCACTTCCAAGTTGTGAAAGATGACAGAATTCCCACTGAGCCAAGCCCTGATAAATGCCTGCCCTTTGCTCTGGAGTATTTTAGACAGAGCTTGGCCACACCAAGAAAGTAATGTGTTCTGATGTCTCAGACAGAAGTAGAGCCAACTTTGGTCAAGGCAGACAATCTGGCCTTAGGGTCCAAGAACATCCCAGGAGCATTCTAGATGGCAGTAGGCTCTGAGTGCGTAGGTTAGCATTTGTCATGTTGATACAAGTTAACATCATCTGAAAAGAGGTTCAACTGAGAAAACGCCCCTATAAGATTGGCCTGTAGTCATTTTCTTGGTTGCTGATTGATAATTAATGTGGAAGAGGAAAGCATCCCTGGGCAGGTGGTCTTAGACCATATTAGAAAGTAATAGGCAGTGAACAGCATCCCTCTGTGGTATTAGCTTCAGTTCCTGCAATGACTTCCCTCAGTGGACAGTGACCAGGATATGTAAGCCAAATAAACACTTCCCTCCTCGTGTTGTTTTGGTCATGGAGTTTTAGCTCAATAAAATCAAAACTAAGGTACTGGGGAGCTTGGAGATGAAAGAGAGTGAGGGAAAGAGGGACAGAGAGAGAGAGAGAGAGAGAGAGAGAGAGAGAGAGAGAGAGAGAGAGAGAGAGAGAGAGAGAGAACTCAACAACCAGCACGTGTCTGGCTTTTGAGGCCTGGATATATAGCTATCGTTTTATTTCATAACCAATTGTGTGAATCTAAGAATCCAGGATTCTAATTATTATTTGAATTTATTGCTCTATGATCTCAAGACAATTTTAACTCAGTGGCTCAAAAGGCTTATATCTTGGGAACTGGAGATGCTCAGAATCGTCATATTTCCTGAGACTTGGTCATCCCTGTGAATTCCTTTCAAAGATGTGTTGAGTACATTCTGCCTGTGTTTATCTCCTGTGCACCTCTCAGTTAGAATAGGAGTGTCTCTACTTTTCATATGAGGAACTGAGGCATGAAGTAGTGAGGTGAAGCAAGTGGTGTTTCACTGAAACTTCCAGGAGGTAAAGATGCCTGGGTGGGCCAGAGCTACTTTGATTTAGAATCACCCTGAGGTTCCCACTCAACCCTGACCTCAACTCAAGCCACGGAGAGTGATAGAGTCCTCCTAGTGACTAGTATTGGGATGTACACGGTCTTCACTCTGTAACCCAGCCTTGCTCGCTCCTTCCTCTTGCCACCTTCCCAAGGCTTGTTTCCTCCCTCACCTCCCATTCTGAATTCCCTGGGCAAAAGCAGGCACATTCTTTGGGCTAGAGTCCAAGTTTACTTAAGAAGAGGAAAATGTTATTATGGAGATTACAATAGTTTCAACAAACAGAGCATCCATGTACCCAGGCATGACCACAAGAATGCACACCAGCCCTGGTGCTTCCTGTTGGGTACCTATCAAGCTTTGCCTGAAACTAGTGGGCATGGGGTGGGGGATAAGGGAGCAAAAGAAGGCCAAGCAGCCAGGTGACATGGCTCTCTCCTCACCCCCGCATGCCGCCCGCACGCCCCCACACTCTAGGCATCCAGAAAGAAGACCAAAGATATCCCTTCCCTGCATTGGCATGCCCTACAGTCCTAAGGGAGACATATGGAACTCGGTTCACATTCTCAGAAGTAGAGCTGTGTGTGTGTGTGTGTGTGTGTGTGTGTGTGTGTGTGTGTGTGTGTGTGGCGTGCATGCGCTCGCATGCCTTCATTCATGAGTGGGAAGGTGTGGTGAACCATATAGAGGAATGAGGTGCCTCTTTATCCGTTCTACATCCTTACTCTAAGCCATATATAAAAACTCTCCCTAGACCCACCATGGAGCTCTAGCTGATTAGGAGAGAGTAGAAAAGGACTGAGTAAAAAGTCAAAAAGGCCTCTCTCTCTCTCTCTCTCTCTCTCTCTCTCTCTCTCTCTCTCTCTCTGTGTGTGTGTGTGTGTGTGTGTGTGTGTGTGTGTATTTATTTTCTAGAAAGAAAAAACATTAAAGTAAAACTCCTGGGGCCAGGAGCAGTCAGAAGTCTGGCTCACATCTCCTGCTGGGTAATTATCTGGCATTTAGCACCCCTCTTCCCAGCACTTGCAATTAGCAGGGAAATGAAGATGCTGTCATCCTACCTCCCAGCTTCTCTCTGCTGCCCAGAGGCCATGGAGGAGGCTCAGAGAGGTGGGGATCAGTGCAGCAAACTGAATGGAGGCGAGATAACAGAAAGAACTTTGAGCCAGTAGGGTCATCAACAGCACTGTGACTGAGTGTCTTCTGAGAAGACTTTCTGCCTCCCTTATGCCTCAATTTCTACAGTGGGTGCAGGCAGAGCTGCTCCCTTTCCTATGGGGAGCTATCCTGGCTTTGATTAAATAGCTGTGGGCTAGTAGGGTCTCACTGCATTCGCTCATATTGTCCCAAGTTCCCCTTTCATGCCGGAGTCTGGACAAAGGTGAGGTAGAGCCACCTGGAATTGCAGTGGCCCCAAGAAAGAGATAAGAATCTAGTCTAAAATGAGAAGTGAATGAGGCAGGATTACCCGCAGAGTTGGGAGGGGCTTAGTGAAAACAGAAGTTGTGGGTTTTAACAATGAAGAGGAAATTCTTAGAGGAAGCTTCCAGCGGTCTGTTCGGTACTATTTAACAAGATCTCTGCCTATTTGGGCTATTGTCCTCATCCTTTACACAGCATCTACTCTGTGTCTCTTCCGGAGAAAACTTCCTTATCATCCCCAGGCTAGTCCAGACCTTTTGGACTCTTCTAGCCAACACCCAGCTACCTCACCCTGTCTCAAGACACCCCAAGGGAGCAACCTGAAACTTGGGAGACTCAGAAACACAAAACAGAGTTTTTACTTGAAGGATTGGAAGGTTGAAATTAAATCAGAAAGGCCCCTAAATGAGAGGCTAAGGAAAGACACAACTATCGGTAGGAAAAGGTGAAATTCTCCAGATCAGTTCTGGGACCACAGAGAGGATGGGTGGCAAAGAGTGATTGACAGAAGTTGGCATAGATAAGCCAGGCAGAGAGACAGAAAGCATAACTCCAATTTCAGCAGAAGGTTAGGGTGGTCTAGACCAGAAAACAGTCATGGGAATAGAGACAGAGGACATGAGCTTTGAAGCCCCGCCCACCCTGGTGGCAACAGTCCTGGGTCACCAGCCAGCTATTCCAATTATTCATAGAAATCAATTTCATTCTCCAGAGGCTCAGATAAAACTCATGTTGCCAGTTGACAGTAATGGATGAGAAGCTTAGGGTGAGGAGATAAGAAGGGGCCCAGTGTTGGGTGACTGGGTGGGGCTTTGCAGGCTGAGGGCAGTGTGGTTAGAGGTTATCAAAACATCCCTTCAAATAGCAAAGGTTCAGCGCCAGCCAGCTCAGCTGTGATCTGTGTGCGGAGGGAGGGACAAGCCAGCCCCTCCCCAGACCTGAGCCATGAGGCCCAGATAGAAGGTCCTTGAATGCTATTCCTACCAAGAGGGAGAAACGAATTCAATCTTGACTGAGGTGGAGACTCAAAAGATAAGGCTATGAAACAAGATGCCCTCTGAGGCCCTGGCATCTGAGGGCCAGGAACTCTGTGTGTGTGTGTGTGTGTGTGTGTGTGTGTGTGAGAGAGAGAGAGAGAGAGAGAGAGAGAGAGAGAGAGAGAGAGAGAGAGAGAGAGAGAGAGAGAGACAGAGACAGGGACACAGAGACAGAGACAGATACACAGAGACAGAGACAGAGAGACAGAGAGAGACAGAGATAGAGAGACAGAGAGATTAGGAAAATAGTGTTTCTTTCACAGAACTCAGGAGCTTCTGAGGAAGACAGAGGAATGCCTGAATTGTCTCATCGGAGCATGGGCAGGAAGGCTGGGTTCCTATCGTACCAGATGGGAAAAGATTGCAAGACAACCCTCCTCAAGAGACATAAGACAGAAAAGAGTGTAGAGGAAGTTTGCCAGGTGAAGAGAAGGACTAGGAGAGACACTGGCATTCCCACAGTAGCATGGGAACAGAAGAAAGAGGCTGAAGACGCTCAAGTGAGAAATCGGGGAGAAGTGGAGATGAATGCTAGTAATCAAGCCCTGGCTCTTAGAGCATACTGTTCACCCTGCTGCGTGTTTCACATGAAGTAACCAGTGTCATCCTCATGACCACCCTCACCTTATACCAGAGGAAGCCAAAGCTTTGAAATAAATTAAGTGTTCCCAACGTCAATACTTGAGAGGATGGAGCTGGCCTATGGATGTCGGCAGCCCACCTTTGTCATGACACTACAATGAGATCCACTGGCTTATGCCCACTGTGTAAAAGAAACTGAGCCTCAAAGACATGGTTTGCCCACAATTGCATTCTATAGAACTGTCAGGGCTGGTAGACAGACCTATCCCTCTCCCAGGTCATCTCCAGATTGTCCCTGCTGAAGAGGTGAGTGGTTGTGTTGGGCATCCTCCACAGAAAGACAGGACTGAGTCAACCTCATCCCACTCTACTCAGACAGCTTTTCTTCACAGCTCCAGGTTGGCCTGAAAGGCCCCATCTACCAACACTCAGGGCTAGGAAGAGATAATGCTTTTTTTATCTCTGCAGAGGGTTTAATAGTTTATTCCCATCCAGGCTAGTGGGATGCCTGGTGCCTTGATCTTGGAAGGTGTCCAGTGACAGGACAAATGTGAGGAGGCACTTCCTACCTTCTCTCTAGCACATGCTCCTCTCCACCCTGCACTGTTGTCAGCAGGAAACATCTTGGATGCAGCACGTCTACACAGGCACCAGGTCCAGTGGAAAATAACCACCTTGTGCTCAGAGCTCTGACCAGCAAAGACAACAAGCCGGTAGGACTGTCACGGCTCTGGAGTGGACAAAAATCAACGTGCCTTCTTGCCTCTTCCACCTTTTAACTGTGTCCAGTTAAGCTATTATTAAATCCCACTTAACCATAACTCCATCTTGGGAAGTTGCTGCCAGGCCAAAGACAAGAAAGATCAAGTAGGGACTAGAGAGATGGCTCAGCAGCTGAGAGCACTGGCTGTTCTTTCAGAGTACTTGGGTTCAATTCCCAGCACCTACATGAAGGATTGCAATCAGCTGTAACTACAGTTCCAGGATATCTTTGGTGCTCTTTTGGCCTCCTGGAGTACGAACATATGTGTGTGGTACACAAAGAGTTATGCAGAGAAAACACTCAAGTAAATGAATAAATGCATCATCACCACCACCACCACCACCACCATCATCATCATCATCATCAAAGGTCAAATACTCAGTAACCCAGCCCTGGGTCGGGCCTATAGCTGGGGTTGGGAAATTATCCCCCCTTTCCCGCTTTTGCCACATGAATTTGACTATTGTGAATGAAACAAACTCCACTGAAACCCACAATGATAGAGCAAGAAAGCCCACCTCTTTTTCTTAACACTCTCTGCTGCTCCCCACACGCTGCAGAGGGTGGAGCACACCTCTTTGGCTTGGTATTCAAAGGCCTCTTGGGTACCCAGCCCTGGTCTCCAGGCCCCAGGTGACTCACTACCCCTGAACAAAGCAGGCCCTATCTTCATCCTCCACTACATCCTTCAAGGCCTAGATCATCTGCCGCCTCCAGATCCCCGAGGGAGAATGAATCACTTGCTCCGCTGTGCTCCCACAGTTCTGAGCTCATTCTTCTTTGTGTTGTGGACACAGATTTACGTATCTGTCTACCCAGTGTGAGCTCTTGCTAGTCAGTAAGAGGCATCCCCATCATTCCATCAAACACCCGGCACAGATTTGTAAATGAATCCAATAGACTATGCTTGAATAGAAGCAGCTCCTTTAAAAGCTTACCTAGTACAAACACCTTCTTTTGGAGATGCAGAAGCCTAAGACTGAGGTTGAGAGAGTGCCTATGAAGGATAGAGGGTGTTGGGAAGGGAAGGAACAATGGAAAGGTCCAGAGTTGTAGCATGAGCTAGCAGAGCAGGCTCTGGAGTCTGAGCCTTCAGTGTAAGATGAAAACAAAGATGGTCATGTTTGCTCAATGGTTGGGTAGTCAAGACTCCATGGCTCTCCACTGCCCTCTGGATGAAGGTCAAGTTATCCTGCCTTCCTAATTCCCTCATAATGTGGTCCCCTCCAGCCTGTAAACCTGATGTCCTGTTAACTCCACATTCACTCTGTATCACTCTGGGATCCATAACAGGCCCTTCTCCTTAGCTCTAGAGTCTCATTTGCTGGGTGCCCTTCCCTTTCTCCAGCCTAGCTGAATCTAAGGATCCTGCAGTATAATCTGAGGTGTCACTTCCACTGAAAAGTTACCATTGCTGCCTCCCCTTTATTCTTTATCTGTTGACCTAGGGTGTGGCTGTTGGGATAATCTGATATTTTGATGCTAATTACTGCTTGCTGCCTGACCCACCTTTTGTTTAATAAAAAGCCATCCCACCTGGGCAGTGAAAAGGAGATAGGTAGGGCTAGGAGAGAGAGGAATTATGGGAAGAAGAAAGGACCACCACCAGGAAAGGAGAGAGACCTGAAGTGAAGAGAGGAAGGCTGCCATGGGTTAGCTGGAGGAGAAGCACATGACTGGCGGCGTGGATGGAGAATCCAGCCCAGATGAAGAATATGAGCCAGTATTTGGGATTATGGATGGGAGGTAGCTTGATAGAAGTTATTAGAAGCTGATGGCATGGGATTGAGACAGGGTTCCCATGCCTGAGGCCCTACTATGGAAAGTAGTTTAGAGGATTGATATCTGCCCTGCCCCAGCTATCTTAAAATATAACAAGTGTCTGTGTCTTAATTGATTGCTAGCTGGGCCTACAGATAATACTGATAATACTTGTAATTTAAAAAACAATATGTGGCTGTCTCTCTTTACATACAGTGAGGCAGGGCATCAACCATATCAGAGTATATTTAACCTGTGCCCTCAACGCCCAACAGAGACTGGAAAGAAATGAGAATGGTCTATCAAACAAACTAATGAACAAATGGGCAGATGGATGGATGGATGAATGGATGGATGGATGGATGGATGGATGAAGTATTAGGACATGAACTCTAGGCCGCAGGTAGAAACACTTTTGATCCCAGCTCTTGAGAGAAGGCTTGGCAGTTAAGAGCACATACTGCAGAAAGCCTGAATTCAGTTCCTAGTACTCAGGTCAAATGGCTCTTAACTACTTATGACTCCAGCTCCTGGATGTTTCACACCCACTCCTGGCCTTCATGGGCCCTGTTTTTAAAAGCACATAACCATGGATAGACACATACTCATACATATAACAAAATAAAAAATAAAAATAAGTCTTTTTATAAAAAAAACACTGTTGACTCCAAACCAACTTCAGATCCTACATGAAAAGGAAAGGCTGAGTGAAAAGAAGGTGCATGAATGATTTTTAGGACAAATAGTAAGGCAGAGCTGAGGAAGTATTTGCAAGAATGGAAGGCATTCCATGGGACCCAGATAAACAAATTTATTTGTCTGAGCTTCACTTCCTCATCCCCTGATCCCTCTTATTTCTCGAGAACCTTTGAGTCACCAAGTCAGCATTGGGAAGGAAGAAAATCCTTGGGCAGTGTCAGCCAGTGCATCAGCTCACATCAAGCCTTTGCCGTCCTGACAGCCTCAGAGTCACCACCTACCACCCTCATTTCTCTCTCCTTCCTACTGCTCTCCACAGGCTGTTCACACTCCAGAGAGAGTGACTGAGGCCTCTAAGTGACTGCTGCTCCCTTACTGCTACAGGCTTCAGCTCTTTCACTTGAAACTGCAAGCCCTGCTCTACTGTCCCTGGCATTAGGCAAATCCCTACTTAGGCATTGGAATCCTTGTCTGGCCCAACATCATCGAGGTATCACATAACTTCCTGTTATGGTAAATACCACTTAGGGCTATCGTATCTCTCTTATTCTCTACTGTGGCTTAGTGCCAAGCACACAACCTGCAACAATGTTAGACACTCAAATTACTACTCTTGAAAAGAGATTTTGGAGACCACAGTGGTTTGGATACAGTTTGAGTGTTAACCCCCCCCAAATTTACGTATTTGAAACTTCGTCCCCAGTGAAATAATGTTGGGGTGGAAGGACCTTTAAGAGCTAGAGCCTAGGGAAAGGTAATTAGGTCATGGGAACACTGCCCTCAGAAAATGCTGATATTCTGTGTGGACAATGCAGACTATTGTAAAGTCACCCATGCATTTGGCTGTTTCCTTCCCAATTCTCCACCATGTTTCTGGTGCAGCCCAAAAGCTTTTACTGGGATGTTGGCACCATGCTCTTTGGACCTTCCATCACCAGAATAGTGATCCAAACAAATATCTTTTCCTTTAAAAAACAGCACTAAAATTCAGGCACTCTCTTATAGTAATTCTAAACAGACTAATGTAGTAGAAGTTATGGTTTCTTTAAAAACTCAGTTATGTTATGTAAACATGTTTTTGTTTCAATCCCAGGTGTGGGATATGAAGTTGCTTTAGTTTGTCCACAGCTGTTAACTATGATTGTCTCATGTTCTGAGAGGGGTGTGATCTTTTCCAGCTGCAGATAACTTAGTTCTGTGGACTCTGAGAGGGAAGAAAGGCCAGAGCCCAGAGAGAGATGGTGGCTCTCAAAGAAAAACAGCAGTGGCTACTCTCCCTGCTGCTGCCCACTACTGCTGCGGGTTCATTCTCCTGATGCATTTATTGTTGCTGGCTTGCTGGAATGCTGAAATGCTGGATATCCTGACAATGAAGATTGCACTTTACCCAGTGAGCTCTATCCCTAAACAACAAGTAGTCTAAAGATGTCTACGCCCCCTTTCCTCTCTAACCTTCATTCTCTCCTACCATTTGTTGGGATGTTAGGGTGGTTAAGGGTTGGAATGGAAGTAGAGGTATAAGAACTAAACTACATGCAACAGACTAATATTGAGGCCTTGAGAGGGAAAATGTTTGGAACTTTTGCATCATCCCCAGTGTCAGATTATTGAGTCTCTATTTCTTTCTACAAAGTCTACATTGTTGGAAGAAGGCTCCATTCATACCTCAAGCTCATCTCAAAAGCAGGTCTTTTTCTTCCAGGTCCCAAACAGTACAGTGATGATAGAGATACTCTCATCCCCACCCCTCAACCCCCAATTACAAAGCACACCACTCTGCGCTGCTACCCTGTCTACAAGGCTGAGAAGGATGGCCTCCTCCACACAGGACACACAGGGTCTGTTTCATCTACTCAAAGGAAGACCTAGGACAAGCGCTCCTCACTCTAAAGTTCCATCCCTATCTGCTACATCTGAACAGAGGCCCTGTTCATCCTGGATGGAGCCAGAGAGGTGAAAGGAGCCAGTAACTCATTCGCAATTCTGTATAAACTTGGCACCCAGGTCCTATGATATGGAAAAGAACCTTCTGTTCTTGAGACACCAAAAAAAATCACAGGATCTCAGAGCATCAGAGACCATAAGAGAGAACCTACTCAGACCTCCCTTGACACCCTGGCTTAAATGGGAAAATTGAGGCACAAAGATGAGTGAGAACTTGGTCAGGCTCACAGAGCTCCAGTCCTCAAAGAACTTCTATGCTCTTTGGAGATGGGAGACATCTATTTGGATGGATGGATGGATGGATGGATGGATGGATGGATGGATGGATGGACAAGAACCTACATTAATGCACTGAGAGTTTCTTCTTAGTCTCCCTGTAGCAGCACACCTCCAAGGACAGAGGCAGTACAAGGCAGTCTGGGTAGGTCTCAGTGTTGAATAGAACTCCATCTGAAATCAGAACAAGCCTTTCTGCCCTCTGTGGATTCATCTGGGACCCCCAAGGTCTGGAATCCTTGTGAGGATATTAATAAGGAAAGAAAAATAAAGAATACTGTTTCTCTTAGAATTCTTTCAGATGGCAGAAAGAAAATCTGTAGTCCTCCCGCAAGAAAAGAGCTATGGTCTGGAACAGAGGGAGAGCTGGTGGGAAATACCTGGACAGGACTTCTCTGGAGACTGTGGGTAATGTTCTGGATCAAGAACTTAGAGTTGAGAAAATGGGAGTCTTCCCTAGGTCCAACCTTTGAAGTCAATAGGGACCTGTGATCCCTCCTTGATGACATCATCAAATATTCAGTAAAGTGACAAAACCCAGAAATATATTCTCTGTATAATTAGATTTTCATGGGAAAAAGAGAAAAGGAAAGTTCATGTTTGAGTCTGATGGCTGCAGACCCTCACCAGAAGGGCCAGTAGACATACATGACCACCAACTGCAGAGCAGCTGAGTAGTCTGTGGCTCAGCAGGGGTCTTACCAAAGCTATGAAGGGTATGAAAATCCCAAAGAGCACAGGGGTAGTACCGGAGGATTTGCAAAATGTTCATCTCCTTATTCCTTCATGAGACAGAAATGTATTAAATGTGGACTGCATACACAAGGTGCTGGGGTTTCTATTGTGAACTGACTAGACTTGGCATCTTAGATATTCTTGTGTACATGTTGGACTAAGATCTCTTAAATGAGTATCTCCCATCTCCCAAGATTTTATAAGTTCTTTGAGCACTGGGGCTTAGTTCTGCTACTTCCTTGATCCTCAACACCTGCTCCCTTCTGCTCCATAATAAACAATACACCTTTCACACTGAGTGGGTCTCTAGTGGTCTTGGTAAAGGCGCACTGTATCATTGTCAGCCATATTCATAGCCCAGTCATTTAAGCAGCTAGAATAACTATGAGCTGATTTGAATGTGTTTTCAACTCTCTCGCACGCATAGACCCAGAGGAGTCGATCCAAGTTCATCAAGTCTATCTCTCTACCTCCCGACCAGACTGTAAGCTAGGGCTAGTCGGTATGTGTTCTTTGCATAGATATAACAAAGGCATAAAAGTTAGAAAACCTGGATATGACTGGCCTTGGCAGCCAGCCCCCTAGTATACAGTAGTCATAGTCATTTTCACTGCCTGTAAACTTTCTCCATGTCCTCTCCCTCTCCCTCCCTCCCTCTCCCTCCCTCCCTCTCCCTCTCCCTTCCTCCCTCTCCCTCCCTCCCTCTCTCTCTCTCTCTCTCTCTCTCTCTCTCTCTCTCTCTCTCTCTCTCCCTCCCTCCCCACCCACTCACCAGTAGCCTACAAGTTAAGCAAAGTGCTTTCTTCTGCCCCTATTTGGTCCCTATTTGACAGTGCACTGAAACTTGAAGAAAGAAAGCAGTATATTCAGGGTCACAAGCTGGTGGGTGGTGGCATAGGGATTTGAGCCCAGGTCTGCAAGGGCCAGGATCTTCTTTCTCTGTCAGTGTCCCTGGGGTACATATTCCAGATGTGGCTACTCTGTATCTGACAGAGCACCAGAGCTAAGCTGATTCATGAACTGATGGCCCCAACCTCCCTGCAACCCCTGCCTGATGGATTAGCTGGCTCTTCTACCCCCGCATCACCGGCCAGAAACCAAAGAGAGGACAAGAAAGCTGAGTGGAGGATAGGGTGAGTGGGAGAGAGAGCAGAGGTGGATGAGAACATCTCAGCATCTATCACCAGGGATCCCACTCCTGGACCAAGTTCCCATCTGGAAATCTGTCTTGCTAGCAACCTGTCAGTCATTCTCCAGAGTGAGCTACCTCCCAGGCCCCTATGGCCTCAGAGCCTCCTGGGCCTCAGGCAAAAAGATAGCACATAGCCTGTTCTGACAAGGAGAAGCAGCAGACACTTAGAGGCAGAAGTCAGACTCAGACAGATACACATGTTTGCATTGGAGAGATTGTCCATGTCTGCTTTCCTTTGTAAGCTACACCCTTCTTGCAGCTCTGAGTCTCCACTCTAAATTCCCCAAACTCCTGCTAAAGCCCTGCTGGTGTTGCTGGCTGTATGGGATGTGATGCCTGGTCAGTATTTCTCCTTTGGCCTCATACTCATCATGGGCTGAGTCAACAGCTTCTGTCCTCTTGGCTAGACACGTATGAGCACCACATATCCTGCCTTGCATATCCTGTTGGACTCAGAACACAGAGACTTAGCAGAAAGGAGGGAAAGAGTGGCCTAAGCCAGCAGGGGTGTGATCATGCAGTAGAGGTCAAACCCAAACAGAAGAGCCCCTGCCGCAAATTCATCTTGCAGCAGTCCTTGCGCTCTGCAAACTAGTGAGTGGTGCTGTTGTGGAGAGACATTACCGATGGACACTCAGGATGGGGAATCTACTGAGCTTCTGGGTGGTGGGGACAGCTCAGCAAATAAAGGACCAGAGTGGTAAGTGCTCTTGAGAGATGTTAGAAACCCAGAAAAGGAAGAAGGGATAAGGAAGAACCAAATTAGCCTGGTGAAAAGAGCTGAGCCTTGCCCAGAGCTATTGCACATCACAGCCTGATGTGGCTGACCAGACTTGCAAACCACAGCAATAATGCCATTGTCCTCTGAGCAGTGGACGAGGATTATAATTTCAGGTGTGACTAGACGCTTAGGGGAGGGGTCAGTGTCAGGGAAAGCTCATAGAAGAGGCAACGCTATGAGAAGGGTATGGGATCATGAGCACGGTGAGCTGAGCTGACCTCAGCTCCAATCAGTCATGACCTCTCCTCAGAAGCCATATGGTTGCTATACGGATTGTCCATGTCTGTTGTGAGGGTAGGGCCTGTGTCACCCACTGAAGCATCTTTATTTCCTGTTGCCATGGTCCTTGTGGATGTATACAGGAATAACTAATGAATGGCAAAGAGTCGGGGAAAAAATGGTCTGGTCAGAGAAGAATTAAAAGGGAACTGACAAGTAGAGCCCCATTGTGCCAGGCACTCGCCAGGTTGCTTACATGGATAATCAGGTTAGTTCGCCAACTCCCTGCGATAGGCTGTATAGATGTATAATGCTCTTTCCATTTCACAGATGAGGAAATGGGACTCACAGAGGATCCAGGACCAGACAGAGACAGGCGACAGGAAGAGACCAGCCCTGTGCTTCCTATCCGTGGTTCCACATTTCATTTGTGGATATACAAGGCTCCTTTCATCCTCCTGGGCTATTTCCAATTGACCTAGGGATATTTGGCTGGAACCTCCAGATCCAGAGGGCAGCCCCTCCACACCCACTGGGCTACCCCAGCCCAGCTGTGCAAACAGACTCCAACTGGGCTGTTCCACAGAGGGTTGGGGGTTGGAGGGAGAAGGATATAACAGGTCTGACAGGTCAAAGTGAGCTGAGTTTAATGAGAATAGTTCCAACCCCAAGGTAGCCTAGAATACATTCTTCCTATGGCCAGGAGAGGGAGGGGTTATGGTCCCGATTACAGTCTAACAATAAAAAGAGCAGTTCATCACCCACCTCTGCTGCAGGTTGGTAGAGACCTTGCTTGGTCTGCTCTGCACTGACCTGGTAACAAATCCAAGAGTCTTGCAGTAAACCTCAAATGTGTAATATCAGGGTGCATGTGGCCTACCAGTGTGGCACAGTGTCTCTGAGTGCCCCTGGCAGAAGAGAATGCCTGAGGACCATATTGGCCTCTTCTCCATACCTCTTCGTATCTTTTCCTCCATTTTCTTTGTGCCCCAAAGTCTCCCTTCTGCACCACTAGCTCCCTCACTCCTTTCCCTACTAACAGGCCCAAGTGCAAGGCCAGAACCGTAAGGTTCCTAGCAAAAGTCCTAGAGAAGCTCCCAACACCAGAGTGGGTGCTCGCAGCCAGCCTGCAGAGATCACTTGCAGGGTACCCACAGCCTGACACTCACAATCAGAACTCTCCAGCATCCACTTCCTGAAGGACCAGATAATCCCCATGTAAGAACAATCAGCCACAAAGGCCAGCAACCAGCCGCAAAGGCCGTTGTGTTCACACTAACACAAACATAAGTGGCTGCCCCTGGGCCTGCCCCCCCCCCCACGCACGCTTTAACCCCAGCCCCCAGCCAGCACCATGAGGCGCACGCGTTCAGCATCCGCACTTGGCTCTCAGACAAGCCGACACAGCCTTGCACATACCACCCAGGAAGTCAGGAATCCACCCTGCCCAAGGGCTGACACTAGCATAAAGGGAAGCATAACTTTTTCAGAAGATGCCTTCCCTCCTCAAAGGCTGCTTAAAAGCTTACCACTTGGAAGGCAGACCCTGTGAGTCAGGGAAACACTGTGTATTGGCAGGAGGGGACTTCCCAGCTCAGGAAAATCTACCCCGATCCTCCTTTGAACGAAATGTCAACATGTAGCCAGTGTGACCCAGATTCTGGAATCTTCCAGGATTTCATCAACACCTCCATAGACATTTAATGCTCACCTACTATGTGCACGATCCTTGGAAGGAAGCATGGGGTAGCAAAGGAAGCAACGTCTGGAGTCATAGAACTTCACTCGTCGCCTCATTATTCACGTCTGACAAGGATTACACAAACATTTCTTTCATATGTGGGACATGTTTGGTTCTCTGTTAGATGTAAACACTGGAACCCAGAGATTCTATGCCAGCCCTCCAAGGTGCACAGTTACAGCCTCCATTAGCTGACTCATAGCAATCCCAATCACACAGGGATATTGTACCGATGCATGAGTTAGCATCACTTTGAAAGGTGCCCGCCACAAAGTAAGTTGTCAGTAGATGTTCAATCATGGCTGATGTGCTTGTTAAAAATTCGTCTGTAGGAACATAGCAAATTGGAATAACTCAAGACATAGTTCCTCCCTTAGCTCCAGCTTTGTTGTACATTTCTTTGGTTCACAGTATTTTCAACAAATAGCTCATGGTGTCCACTCTATCCCGGGAATATGAGAGAGTGTGATCAGCCATGGGTTCAGTGATCAAAGTTTCTGTATGGGCCCCATCTCCCTTCCCAGTCTCTTCCCCCTCTCCTCCCTTGAGCAAACCTTTTCCCTACTCACCACAAACAATACCCACTTCTCCACGCTGCTCACCCCTGGGGCCTGCTGCCTAGGCACTTTTGTTCAGGCTCAAAGCTTTTAATCTCTGCTTCCATGGTCTCTGAATTCCAGCAGGAGGACCCAGGGGTCCTTCCCCAAGGAAGACCTGGAGAGACCTGTACCCTGTGATGTCATAGAGATCAGGTGGCTCTCACATTGGAGCCCTGGCACCAAAGCTCAGCTCTGCCACTCTGGCTCTGTGACCTTGAACTCCTTGAGCCTAAATGTGCACAGATGAAAAGTGTATGATTTATCTCTCATGGCTTGTGTGGAATAAGAGATTGCATGGAGTGCACACCCCTTCAAGCTTTCAATTCACACGCATGGATTATATTGAAATCTATTTTCTTCTATAAGCTTTTCATGAATTTTTATGCCTACTATGTCTTAACCATACTAAAATCCAATTTAAGAAGCAGCAATTCAACACTCTGCCAACATATCAAGTCATTTTGAATTTCATTTCAAAGTGGTCCGTGAAATGTCCTGAAAATCTTAGATTCCTAGGCAATAAGCCCGTAACCCTCTTTGAGACCTCGGCTCAATTTTGCCTCCAGCCTGTAGTCACACCCTTTCCTTCTTTTGAGGCCTGGCCCCAAAGTGAACAAACAACAACTGTGGTGTCACCATGTGTCTACTATGAGCTCCCTGGGGATACAGGCTAGGTTTAACTCATTGTGGAGTTTAAAGAAGCATCAATACGTCTTTAAATGAACCTATGATTTGTTCCCATCCTCCATCTCTCCAATCATCTGATGGCCCACTCATCATGTGTGACATAAGGACTCCTCACTAAGGGAATTTCCCTCCAGAGCTGAGAGCCTTTGCCTCATTTGGTCTCTTGCCTTCTTTCTGTCCTGGAATCCTTTCCAGACAACTCTTCCTCCTTCAGTGGTACCAGCGGCCTTCCCAATTTTCCAAGCATCCTTTTCCAGTCCTAGCCAAACAGAGCCTCACACCTCTAGGCAGGTAGGAGTTGGGACGGGAAGTTCAGAAGGAACAATGTCCTGTGGTCCACAGCTGGAGGCCTTTAAGACCATTTGGATAGACCATCATCCCGCCATTCCCCCCACACCCCACCTTGGCCTTTCAAATCTAATCCCAGGCAGATAAGGAAGCTAAATTTTCTTGTGTACATTTGGCAAGCGGTGGGTGGCAGGAGGTTGGAGTAGGGCAGGCTGTCATCTAGCCCCAAAGCCCTGCTTATCTGCAAAGTCTTTGAAGTAGGGGAGAGGGGAATCTCAGAGTCTGGCAGCCAGAGGGCAGCTTTTTCTTACCACAGTCCAATCATACTTCAGTAGGAGAGACTCATTGACCCTAGCTAGTATGTGTCTCTGGAAAAAAAAAAAAATCAGCCTTCTTCAAACTCCCACAGTTCTCCTGCCCAAGAGTACAGCATGGAGATAGAGTGTGAATGCAATGCTTGCAGACTTTAGGCTTGACTTGGAATCCAAGGCCTGTATTTGACCCCTGAACACACTGTATTATACTTAAGTTAGCAGAGGCGCCTGTGCACCTATCTGTATGCCTCCCAAGATGTGGCAAATCACTACTTATCTCCGTCTCCCCATGCCAAGCATCCCATTATAACATTGAACCCTCTGGTATGTAGATTATGTCACCAACCTCAGAACTAGAACCTGTTCCCTCTGATCCTCCCAATGCCCCTTGCTCCAGTCTTTGTGATGGCACAGAACCTCTTGCCCTAGAACAGCCCTGACAAGAATTAGTGGCCATGTCAGGTACCCACAAAATTAGGTTCCTAAAGATTATCTTGTTATAGAAATATCACTCAGAAGACAAATCAGCACTGCCGGTTGGAGATGATAAGCCCAGTATTATACCAGATAAGATATGAGATAGCTTGAGCCAATCAGGAGTTAAGCTAGAACAAGCTAAATGGTCACTCGATGAGAGGCTGTGCTAGATATTGGAGACTGAAAGAAAGTAATGATGGATGCTGGAAATTCAATGTAAGGTCACGGTAGATATGGAAGACTTATAAAATGAACTCCCCATATTTGACCACTTTCCCTTGGTGGGGAGACCTGGTAGCACTCAGAAAAAAAAAAATAGGGAGGCTACCAAGATGAAACTAGATAGGCTGTGACCATATGGTGGGGGAGGAGGGCCCCTTCTGTCACAGACCTGGGGGAGGGAATAGGGTGAAAGAGGGAGGGAGGGAGGGAGGAAAGAGAGGAGGCAAGCAAGGGATAATAATTGAGATGTAATCTGAACAAATTAATTAAAAAATAAAAAAAAGATCAGGCTGGATATTTGGAGACTGATGGATGCTCAATCCACCTGTAGAAATAGGAAAGAATCACTAGGGGCATGTGAGAGAGTGAGCACTACACCAAGGAAGGAGTCTTGACTGCTCTCTTAGGCTAAAAATGATGATAAGACCAATGAAAATAAAAAAACATAAAATAGGAACAATTTTTCAACTTCCAGACCTGTGACTTCTCCTCCCCAGGCAAATGTGTACCCCCTACCCTAGTTCCTCTGCAAGGCAGCTCTTAGCCTTGCTGATGGAGGTGAGGGGTTGCCTTGGTTCACTGGAGCCTTCCCAATTCCACCCTGCCTTGTCTACAACCTACATGCAATAAAACACTGAACATATATCCTCATGTACAACTGTTTGTCACACCAGTTTATACTGGTTCCAGCTGCTGCAGAAGCTACATATCTAACGAGTAGGAGCCAGCCAACTATGTATACATAGTAGAGGTCCACCTTAACTTTAGCCAGGAGACCCAGGGCTTTGCCCTGACACTGCCATTGGTTTCCATCTATTCTAGGGTGATTTTGAGCCAATATATATATATATATTTTTTTTTTTTTTTTTTTTTTTTTTTTTTGTCTCCAAGACTTGGTTTCACTATTTAAGGGACACAGGAGAATTCTGAGGCATATTAAAGCCTAAAATCCTTCATGATGGTCAAGGAGGTCCCACCTGTATTTGTTTGATGGAGCTAATTACACTGAAGGGGCCACCAGAACAGACCAGCATCTTCTTTTCCACAGAGCACCGCCATTGCCCCCCTTGCCTGTCTATCACTAGTCTATTCCTGAGTCCTGGGAACCAAAGGAAGAATGTGTGCTTGGCTAAGTTAAACCAAAGTCACCTTTGCTATTTAAAACCTCTCCCACCACAGAGCAGCCTGTTGAGCCTGGGAGACCAATCTGTACTCCTTTCTGAGTCCACTCTGAAGTAGCTTAATCCCCTAAGATTAAGAGTCGCCCTCACTCTGTACCAGATTCCCCTTTCCTCTAGGTTCTTCCATGAGGCCACTTTAGGCAAACTTGGAATGTCCAGTCCCCGCCCCCCCCACCCCTCCCTCCCGCAGTGGTCTGGCTATGTAAGCATGCTCTCTTGGGACACTGAGCTAACTGTTATTTCCCAGAACTAATCTCTTTTGATATTCCCTGGTATGGTCTTTTCTACATGGTGGGCAGTGAGGCGGTTCCATGTTCTACAGTATAGAAGGTTGAGGCCACCTAGACGAAGGACCCTAAGACACAGGGTAGCCAGGGATGTGCTGGTCCAAGATGTGAGGATGGAGGTTGGATCCAGTGGTCAAGTTTTGAGCCCTAGGATGCTAAGGTATGAGGTGTGACTAGACCCTCAGGATGGACTTGACATAAACCCCAGTTGTAAAACTAGGAAAATGAGGTTTATAAAGGCTATAGATTTTTCTAAATATCACATGTTTGTGGTAAAGTCACGACTCAGACCCAGGTTTCAGTTATTTTTTTTTTTTTTTTTTTAACCACCTTCAAAGTCCTGGGATTGACCTACCTGTGGCTTATGGAGACAAATATGTATGCACTGAACAAAGCATATGACTTATTAGGCACTAGGCGCTATTCTAAACATGGTGCCAATACTATCTCATTTAACGCTCCCCCCCCCCAAAAAAAATCTAAAAGTAGAATCTCTTACCCCCCAATCTATAAATGAGGTTAAAACTGCAAACGTCTTAAGAGCTCTCACCTACCCTGCACTGGTCTATCTGACAAAAGAGAAGTGAAGTAAAATTACATACAGGTCATGGGCAGGCAATGAAGCCTGGAGAGTATCCAGATCATACAAAGTTGGGGAAATGGCCCCAAGGACAGCCGGATACACATACTTACTCTGCCTGGTCCACATGCTGCGCGCAGCTCCAGGAAATGCCATCTGCTGTGCCTTCCATGTGACTCGTGGGTTGGCAGTGCAGCAGAGTCCCAGCTTCATCCGCACAGGCGACTAACTGCCAGCCAGGTGTGTGTCACAGTCATTTAGTGGGGCTGTTGTGTTCCAGTAGGAGGAATCCTCAGCCCACAGTGGAGGCCTTGCCAGCCCCAGAGGTAATGCTCCCCAGCTGCAGCTGCAGCCCCCACCAGTGCGGCACGACATCACGCCAAGGGGAGCCCATGGGTCATATGTCTAGACAGTCAGACTGAGAAGGACGCTCAGCATCTTGGGAGACGTTTCCTGCATTCCTCCCACCTTCGGGAATGGAAACTGAGCTTAACAGGGAATTTGTTCTAATTATAAGGAAACAAGGAGAATTGAACAGGAGTTGCTCAAGGCTAAGGGCTTCCAGAGCTTTCTCTGGCCCTCCCCCCCCCCTTTTATTTTTCATCTCCTCAGCAAGAAGTGCCCACTGTGCTAGCTCCTGCTGGGCCTTGGGCCTTACAGGAAGGAGTAGGCTGGGGCTCTTGCCCTGTAGCACTGCCTGCCTAAAGGAAAAATGGGCCAGCTCTCAGGCCACAGTTCTGCAGGTGCCAACCACAAGAAATCTTGGGGGAAAGCAGAGCACAAAGGAACATAGATTCTCCAAAGCCGGGCCTGGAAGCTGGAAGTTGGCAAGGCCTGTGAACAGAACACAAAAGACATTCTCTGTCCTCTTTTATGCAGCCCCGAAGGCCCCTGGCTAAGATGCCCTGACCGCTCAAGAATGCCCTGATGTCCCTTCAGCCCGTATTCACTCTATAAATCTCAACAGAAGACTAAGCCTGGAGTTAAGGAGAAACTTTTACACCTGGTTCACCCATTATGCCCCCACCTTCAGGATGTGTGTGTGTGTGTGTGTGTGTGTGTGTGTGTGTGTGTGCACGCATGCGTGTGTGTGCATGTGCACAGGTGCACCTGTGAAATGCACCCACATGTCCTTGCTCTTAAACACTGTACATATTTATTTCATGAAGTAGTTGGATCCAATGATTGAGAACAAGGACCCTGGAATCAGACTCTCACAGTCAAATTCTGAGCCCATCCTTTTATGATTTGAAGCAAACTCTTTAGCCTCGGGCCCATTCATCAGAGCAGTTGACAGTTATTCTAGAAGCTATGTGGGCTTAATAAAGGATCTACGAGAATGGCTGAATCTAGTGCTTGACCACTAATGTCATGAACAGCCACGCTCTGCTGCCAGCCTCAGTGGCTCACGGTTTATGAGAGTATCTGCACTCAATTCAGCTGTGTAGAAGCCTGAGACTTGATTGGATTTTGCCAGGTATTGAAGATAGTTATGTTTGGCATTTTACACACACACACACACACACACACACACACACACACACACACCATTTTTAGATGTGTGATTCAGTGGTACTTACCACTATCCATGGTGTTGTACAGCCATCACTATTGTCCATCTTCAGTACCCCCTCCTCCCAAACAGAATCCCAGCTCCTTAAAACAATGATTCCACATTTACCTTCCTAGCCACCCAGCCTCCTGGTAACCACAATTCCACACTCAGATTCTATAAACGGCTTATTCTAGGTATGTCGTTGATGTAAAATCAATAGAAACTTGTGCTTCCGACTTACTTAACTTGTCGTTTTCAAGTTCCGGCCATATGTCATAACTTTCCTCCCTTGTGAGGCTAACAGTATATCATGTTTATGTCACATTTTTGCTTGGTCTGCCATCCCATAGAACGTTTTTATCTTTTGACTATTGTGATTCATGTTTTCATAAGCATGTGGGTGTATAGTATCTATTTTGTGGCATGTATACTAATAAAAAAATGGGATTTCTGGGTTGAGGTTTGGGGTGCCCACCATCATTCCTGCATTTCACAGCACTGCACTACGCAGTGTTGTTGCCATCTTCTGACGGTGTGGTCTTAAGGCAGGGCCAAAGGCTATGAGCAGGACTCTGGGGGCTCCTAGCATCCTCCTGTGGGGCTGTTCCTGAAAGGAATGGAGGCCAAATGAAGTAGACTGAGACCATCAAGGACAATGTATGTTCAGAGTAGAAGTAGTGTGTTTAAGTTTTTATTGCTGTAATAAAACACCGTGGCCAAGGTAACTTATACAAGAAAGTGTTTAATTAGACTCATGGTTCAAGAGGGTTAGAGTCCATGATGTAGGAGCTAAGGAATGGCAGAAGCAAGAGCCCAGAGCTTACTTTTCAAGCCTTAAGCAGGAGGCAGATTGCATACTGGGAATGGCAAACCTCTTGATACCTCAATGCTCACCCCCAGTGACACACTTCCACCAATAACGTCACACCTCCTAATCCTTGCCCCAAACAGTTCCGCTAACTAGGAACCAAGTTATTCAAACGTACGAACTTATGGGGGGGGGCAGAAATTCTCATTCAAACCACTATAGAAGTGTCTGGAGGAAAAACTGAAAGGGATGTAAAAATTCAGAATATGGGTCCTAGAGGATGTGACAATTTCTTTTGGGCATCTCCCAAACAGAGTATCCAGTCCCAGAATTTGATTAAAAAGCACAGAGGGGAACTCCCAGGAACGTGGGTCCATCTCCAAATGAAGAAAGGGAAATCTGGCATTCTGAAGGGCAGAACTGTCCAGAAACAGCTCCCTGTCACTGGAGGAATGAAAAAGGCAGCAGATGTCCTCTTGAATGGGAAGCCAAGGGACACGGGAGAGGTGAGGAGGTAAAGAGGTGGTCCTCGTGGCCTCCTTCATGGGCCTGGGAAGCAGTGCAATCTGCAAGTTTGTGATTTAAAGATTCTGTGCTGGACTGCAGACGGAAGCAAAGACTCACCCCCATCCCCCACCCCCACCCCTCCCGAGCAAGCACCACCTCCTTTCCTTGCAATCCCCCTCCCACCACCACCAGTCCAGACAAATTCTGCCCTCACTTCTCTGTATCGGCAAGGACACACTGTTCAGGCCCAGCAAGAATGGACTTCCTTTCCACGAACGAGCTGGTTGAAGATATTATGTGACTAAATTTCTGTGGCTCCCTTCTCCCTCTTCAATAGAAGATACCATGTGTTTGCAAAGACAGACTTCAAAGAATGGTGGTTAGAAGTGTCTCCTCTCTGGCCTTCAGAGGCTCCTCCCCAGCCCTGGTCCCTATAGAGCAGACTCTCACCCAAGCACAGAGCTACCCTTATAGACCTTAGCTCTGCTTCCATTCTCTCTTCTGTACTTCTCGCTCTTTACAATCTGCCAATCTATGCTCCTGGACAGGCCCATTTCCAGGTTATCTTCTTAGATTTTTTTTCCCACTTAAGTAAATCCTACCCGTCTTTTTTTAGACCTCATTCAAAAAGCCAACCAGTTAACCTCCCCCTCTCTTTCCTCCCTTTCCCCCCCTCCTATCCTCCTCCCCCTCCTCCCCTTCCTCCTCCTCCTCCTTCTTTGCCCCCTCCTGCTCCTCTTCTAAGGTGTGGTCTGCTCAGATACTCCTTAATGGCACTATTTATAGACGTTTATCAAGGACTCTTTCAGCACCAGGACTATTGTAGGCACTGGAGTTCCATCACTAAAAATCAGTTACCATATTTACCATCACTATGCTTGTATTATAGCCAGAGACAAAGAAAAATGAACACGGAAGCAATAAAAATACATAGTTACTTAACATAGAGATGGTCGTAAAATGATCAAACAGGGTCTAGTCTATGCAATGATAAAAGAGAAGCTCTCCAGGTGACGCCTGAGTGAAGACCTGAGTTATGGCAAGAGCCAGCCATGGGAGGACCTTGGGGGAGAAGATAAACGAATGAAGAGGTTCAAACCTAAAAAATATGGTTTGTTGAGGAGAGAAAGTCACTGTGCCTGGAACATGGAGATCAAGGAGGGAATAGATGGTAACACATGAAGAAGACAGGAGAGGAGACAGATACCATGATAGAGACCCCAGTGGGAAACCAGAAGCCATGTACAGGACTGTTTCATGATGTACAACAAATCCCCCGGCTTCTGCATAAAGAACAGAGTGTAGTGGAAAAGGCTGGAAGCCGAGAGATATGGGAGAACCTGCTGCAGTAGAGCAAGCCAGCAGGCAACAGGCCAGGCTTGGGATGGAGCAGTGTGCGTACTGAGTCCAATTTGGAATATATTTTGGGGACACATCAGACTAGGGACCAGGAAGAGGACTGACTAAGAATGCGACATTTCCTCAAGTCGATGTTTACCCAGAGGGCCTCAGCGTGGAGGTGTGGAAGACCTATCAAAGCACGTCATGGGGCCTTTGTAGAAACTGCCTGATATTTGGCAAGTGTAGATTCTCCTTCCCTGTGTCAAAGCAGGTTGGTTTCTGGCTTGAGCTCTTCTGAGGTAATTTCTGCCTATCAGTTCTCTGGGTATTCAGATCCCTGAGGGACAGAGCCAGGTGTCTAGGGAATGGCAAGCCATCATTTTACTTCCCTTTCCAAGCCACACCAAGCTTTCTCCACACATGGAGCTAACCCAGTCTGACCAGCCAATAAGACGAAACACCTATCCTATCACTTCAGCTCCTCTAAGGCTTGACAGAGAGCCTCAAATGCTCAACCTAGCCATGATTAGAGCTGTTCGACATTTTGTTCTGGACTCAGTTTCCCTCTCGGAGGGGGGAGAAGATTGGACTTAGCGACCTATAGTGTCTTCCTGCTCTGAAACTCTCTGGCCTGTTTACAGAGCTCTGTTTCCACTCAGAACCCCTTGTACATCTGCTCCTCGTGGAGAGAACAAAGCCGCAGTGTCTGGATGGAGCCGGTTCTGCACCGGGCCTCAGTCCCACAAGCAGAGAGGCCCACTCTGAATCCTCTGACTAGGGCAGCATAACCCGACTGCGCTCTGCTTTGCCCTGTGTGCTCTGGAAAGCGCGAGCAGAGCCCACATTCCCAGCCCACGCTCTGGAGCAAGCCGTCCTCTCTTTGAAACTTAAGAAAGTAGCAGAAACAGCCATTTACCTGTCACATGGTTTTCATAATTTCCCTGGCACCTTCGCTAATCATTGAAGCAGTTTCAGCAGGCGCTGCGGCAAGTTCCGGGTCTGATGCGCATGTGCTGGGCGAAGCTCTTTCGCGGTGAGATCTTACAGAACCCCTAGGTGTCCAGCCACGGAGCTCTGCTTAGGAATATTTAGGGGGCGGTCCTGTTGAAACCCGGCAAACTAACTGAGTCGCAGAAAGATAAGCCCATGATGCTTTGGGAAGTCAAGTCAGCTCTGAGGTTAGGCTAGCCCTATGCTAGAAGCATCCAGCGTGGTTAAGAGGGCGGGGCAAAGAATTGCAGACAACTGAGAGGCTGAGTGACAGGGAGGCAAATGATTCAATATATGGCCATGTGGTCTCAAAAGTGACGCTCCTATGTTCCGTTTCTCCATTGAGATTAATGTGTGCACACCTCCCCAAGAGTACAAGGGACAGAGTGACAGGGCATTCATCCAGTCATTTCCCAGAATTCCAGACTCCAGGGAGCCAACACTGTGGTTTCAGGAAAAATACAAAGGGGACTAGGTGGCTTCATGATGTCAGGACAGACAGCTGGGGCAGCAGACCAGGTGTGCTGTCAGGCTCTCTCTCCCTGGGCCTCTGTTTCCTGGTGAGGAAGGACTCTGTCTGTGATGTGGGGTCCACAAAACTAGTTCTAGGGTTGTAGGGAAGGTGAGATGAGGTAGGGACAACTTTTGGCTGTTTTAAAACACCCCCCTGAAATGCTCAAAGGGTGTTAATTTTGGTGGTGGGAGGAGATGACATAAACGTGGGCTAGAAAACTTCCTGCCCACCTCTCACCCCTGAGCAAGGATTAGGATAAGCAGGACCCCATCCCATTTAGTACCCAATGGCCTGTCTGCTCAGTCTCCTCAGGGCATTCGTATGGCAGACTTTCTTGGGCAGCCAAAGAGGCTGAGCCCAGTGAATTTCCACAAGCCCGGAGGGCCCCACTCAGAGCCTCACACCTAAGGGAACTAGAGATGTTGGCCAAGTTCAGGCTGTGGGAGGGGAAGGCAAGTGCTGCGTTGGCTGGATTTGGTGGGGGAAATGGGCCTCCAGGGTGGAAAACAAAAATAAAGACAAAGATTCTTGCTGAAGCTTGCTCATACAAATATACACTCCTCAAAGCCTCCCTTCCCCCATCTCAGGCTTTGGTTGGAGAACGGAGCTTCTGAGTCAGGCCCAACCGAAACTTGCCTCCTCCAGGCAGCCTGCTTGAATGCCGCTAGCTCTATTAGCCGTAACACCCCCAGGCCTTGAGTGTGCCCTCATGCTCATAGCAGCCCACTTTCTACAACTTTGGTTTGATTATTTTGGTTGTAAGTTTCTACCAGGAAAGGCAAAAGAAGTAAATTCTCCATTTGTTGGCTTACTCCTGTACACCTCCCCCTGAGCTAAATACTTCTTATATGTCCTCTCACGTAAATCTTGCAGCTGCCCTCCAAGGTAAGGGCATCGTATTGTCTCTATCGACAATGAGAGGCTAAATGGCCATAAATCCTAGAGCCAAAGCCCAAGCCTGCTACTCTGAGGTTTTCTAATGTCAAGTGTCCTTCATGTCCCCAATTTTGTGTGTTAGTGCAAGTTTCTCTGTGAGAAGAAAAGGACTGTAGTACATTCAGGGAGGTCTGCTGTTAAGAATCTCTCCTGTGTCTCCAAGCAGTGTATTCAAGGCTTTGAATGGCCATGCAGAGAGGATACTGAACTTATTTTTCATAGCTCAGGGTATTGGCTGGAATCCAAGCACACGGCAGTTTGTAGCATTCCTCAAAGTCCACAGCTACCCACTTTGAGACATGCCATCTCTGAAGAAAAGGATACCAAAATGTCAGTAGCCAGGCAGTGGTGGCACATGCTTTTAATCCTAGCACTCAGGAGGCAGAGGCACGCAGATCGGCTGTCAGTTCAAGGCCAGCCTGGTCTACAAAGCAAGTCCAGGACAGCCAAGGCTAACATGGAGAAACTCTGTCTCAAAAAACCCAAACCCAAACCCAACCAAACCAAAACAACAACAACAAAAACCCCAAAAAACAAAACAAAACAACAACAACGACGACGACAAAAAAACCAAAATGGCAGTATTTAGGGACTAGCGCTCTGAGACAATTCAGCTATGCTGTACTGGAGGAATTTGGTGGCTAGGAAGGAGAGCCAGAAGGGCAAGTGAGGTGATGGGTCAGGGAAGGAGACTGGGAGATTGGGAGTGAGTACGGCATGAGAAGGCTCAAACAAGGAGGCAACAGCCCCAGCTGCAACCCAACATGAGCTGTTAACATCTCTTCTGACCACAGAAGCTTGTCTTTGTGGCCAGAAGCAAAGTATGACTCTGAGTCATGCTTCTCAGAGTTGCAAACAGGATGCAGTAGCTGAAATGAATACGAGGAGGTGTCCCTGTGGCCTGGAAAGCAGGCAGAGTATAGTGTAAATCTTCAGTTAAAATTTACTTGGGCATCAATGAAGACTAACCAGTGGCCCCCTTAATCAGGCAACATCTTACCACTTCTGGACCCACCTCTACCTCTACCTCTACCTCTTCTTTTTTCAAATATAAATTGAGAGAGAGAGAGAGAGAGAGAGAGAGAGAGAGACAGACAGACAGACAGACAGACAGACAGACAGAGACAGAGAAAGGAAGAAGAAGAAGAAGAAGAAGAAGAAGAAGAAGAAGAGAAGAAAAAAGGAGAGAGAGAGAGAGAGAGAGAGAGAGAGAGAGAGAGAGAGAGAGAGAGAGATTGATTGATTGATTAGGAGTATGTGCACATGAGTGCCTGTGCCCAAGGAGGCTGGAGATGTTTGGTCTCCTGAAGATGAAGGAACAGAACATTGTAAGCCATCTGGTGTGGGTGAAGGGAACTGAACTTGGGTTCACTAGATGAGCAATGAGCAATAGGGGACTCCACCTGCAGAGCCATGTCTCCAGCTCTTACTCCCTTAATGTCTTCATGTCCCCAAACTCTGCTATATGGGCTCATTTGTCAAGAGACTTCTTTCTTCTTCCTTTTCCTTTTCTTTTTTAAATGTAACCTCTGCTGACCTTGAATTCACTATATAGCCAAGGACAACCTTGAGCCTTTGATCTCCACTTGTCAAGTGCTAGAATTACAAGCATGTGCCACCACACACCCAGTCAATATGTGTTGGAGAATCTAATCCAAGACCTTTTGCACACTAGATATGGTGGTTTCAACGAAAATGACCTCATATGCTCATTTTTGAATGCTTGGTCCAAAGTTTGTGGAACAGTTGGGAAGGATTAGGAGGTGTGGCCTTGTTGGAGGAAGTGTGTCATTGGTTGTAGGCTTTGAGATTTCAAAAGCCTACACCATTCCCAGTTAACTCTATCTATCTATCTATCTATCTATCTATCTATCTATCATCTCTCTCTATCTCTAACTCTCTACCCCTCTCTCTCTCTTTACCTCTCTATTTCTATCTCTATCTCTATCTTATTTCTGTGGATCAGATGTAAGCCCTTACCTACTGCTCCAAGCCATGCCTACCTGCCTGGTGCCATGCTTCCAACTACAGTGATCATGGACTCTAACCCTCTGAAACCTGGAACAATGAGCCCCTGAATTAAATACTTTCTTTTATAAGTTTTCTGGGTTGCAGTGTCTCTTTAAAAAAAGTAAAAAAGTAATTTTGTGCATATTAGGCAAGCACTCGATGAACCGGACTACATCTCCAGGCCCTGTCAGGATGGCATCTGACAACTCCATGCTTTCTTCTCCTTCATTTCAGAACCTCCAAGTCTGTTTCTTCTTGCATAGAAGATGCTGGAGACAAGATGCCAACATCCAGACTTGAAATACTGACACCAATATTAGGCAAAAAAAAAAAAAAAAAAAAAAAGTCCTGTTGAATTCTGCCCAGCATTGAGCACCCATAGATTATTAGGCACTGTCAGAAACTCTCTTCAAGGGGACAGATGCTGGTGTATCCAACTGTTCACAGTCAGATGAAAAGCTCCTGAAAATTGTTCTGTGAGACACAGGAAAAGGAAAGAGTCAGGATAAGACATTGATTGGTGACAAAATCAGCATCTTCAAGCAATAGCTCTCACCACGGTGTACTGCTCCTTGTGGAGTCTGGAGCAATGTTTTTCAGTGCAGTCTCTGGGCCAGCAGTGTCTGCGTCACCTGAGGACAAGGTAGAAATACAAATTCTTATACTTTAGCTTGCCAGAGCAGCTGCGTAAGAGCCTCAAAGTGAAGCTCAGCTAAGAATTTTAATAAGGCGTTAGGGAGAGTCTGAAGCCTGTGAAGGTTGGTGATCTACTGGCTTGTATTCCTGGAATACTGCTTGCAAGAAATAGCGTTATTATTCCTTGCTACAGAAAACACCTCAGAGAGGACATTTGCTGGGTCCTAGAACTCACAACAGGTAAGTCTCGCAGCTGGAGGCCAACTCAGCTGGGATTCCAAGTGGCAACTCTTCTGTACCCGTGGACGGTCCATCTGGGCAGGGGGAGGAGCCTCCTAGAGCAGGACTGAGGGTCGTGTCCAAGTTACTGAGAGAGCTGCCTGCCTTGGCCTAGAGAAGGCCTTAATTGGCTCATTAATAGCTGTGATTAGTGAGAAAGGAGAAGCCTTTATCTTTGAAGTCCAGGGGCTGAGCTGGAGCTCATGCAGGGGGCATGCTGTGGCTAATTAAAGCTGAGCCATGTTTCCTGTCAAGGCCAGGAGTGTTAATGGCTCCAAGCAAGAAAAATTAAGCTTCAATTTCCATTGAGAGGTAATGGATAGAATCGGGCAGAGTGAAGATGAGAAGGGGCCACTTAAAGGGGCAGAGCCCCTGGGCTGGAAGCAGAGTGCCGGGGTCTTTTCTAAAGTGGCCAAGGAGGTGCTACTGGCCTTGGAGTGTCATGGGATAGGAGCTAAGCTCCGATTCCCACAGGAGCAGCCCTGAGGCTGATTCCTTCATTACTCCTGTTATTGTGACTTTGAGTAGTTCAGCTTCCAGCCTGATTTCACCTGCTCAGGGGAGTGTGAACTGGACATGGCGAGGGATGCTGGGTAGCAGTCCTGGAGGCTGCAGATCTCAGAGGCCTTGGAAGTTCTGGTCCCCAAAGTCTAACTAGAGCTATTTCATCAGGCCCCTTTCTCCAAAATGGCCTAAGAGCCAGACACAGGGCCCAAGGCCTTACAGGAAGGCTCTCAGAGTGCTCTTAGTAGGTAACTTAGAAACTTGCATACATCTGAGCAATGAATCAAATTCTGCTATTAATGTGGCCAAGTCTCAATCTCATTCTTGACCCTGTTTTCTTGGGGCCCAGATTACATCAAGATGAGGAAAGCAATTTGCTGTGGCCCTCCATGTGGCAAGACTGCCTACCAACCACTTCTCCTTCTTTACCCTTACCCTCCTCCACTACCACCCACAGCCACATGCGACCCTCTTTGAAAAGGGTTACTACAGAGAGAATCTTGTCTGAGGGCACAGTGAGGCTAGGTGAAGGGGTCAAACTTGGGCTCCACTATGTGGATATAAACACAGATGGAATTTCTTCATCAGAAATCAAGATGACTGCCCTGCAAATGGCCCCTTTTTATTTCATCAGTTTCTTGCCCTGAAAAGTTTGATGAAGCACGTATCACCTTCCCTTAAAATGATATGAGATAAAATAAATAGAAAAATCAGTCCGTAATTGGTTTAGTAGTTGAAATAAGACTCAGGTAGTTTGAACATAAAGTGCATAGTCTATCCAGGTCCCTGGCAGCCCTCATCGTTAGCTTTGTGTAGCTGAAACTGTTCTTTCTTCAAAGGCTGCATCTCCAACCTTCTCTTCTCTGCAATGACCTTACTATTCAGTTCCCTGCCAGCCTCTTCCTCATGGATTTTTTTCAGAGTTGATTGTTGACCATGGACATCTCCCCCCACTACCAGCTCTGAAATTCTAAATATAAATAAGTAAAATCAGTCTGAGCTACCTGGCTTCCCAGGGCCCACAGGGGGCAGCAGGGACAAGTGCATGCCAGTGGAGGAGGAAACGTATGAGCATGCTCAGTCTCCCTGGAAACAGAAGCAGCTGTTGGGCTCCTCTTCATCTCAGCATCCCTCAGGGCTTCTTCCCTTTCTCCTAGTCTCTATTTCTTTCTCCCAGAGCTGATGAGCACATACAGGACAAGAACTAAGTCTACCCTGACCCCTAACCCCTCTCCCCAGGGAACAGTGCCACAGAGGCCGACGGGAGGGCTTGTGGAAGCAACAAATGATGCAAAAAAAGCAAAGATCGTGCAGCCTACCAGCCAACCAAATAACCTAAGTAGGTTATGTTTTTCCTTGGTAGAAAACCCTGTGTGTGAGCCCACATACCCCAGCAACCTCAACCAGACTAGAAAGCCTCCCTGAGATTAGCAAATAGGCCATGCGTGGAAAAAAAGGCTGACGGTAGCACAAAGGTAATGATCCTGCGAACACTCACAGGGCAGAAGGGAGAGAAACAAATGACTACAACTACCCTGGTCCCCTCTACAGGGATGCTGTCAGAGGAGCTTCTCCAGGTACAGACCTACTCAGAGCTCACAGGTGCCCCTGGTATGTGAGGGTCCTTAGAGGTCTGTCTATATGGCCTTGACCTAAGTGAAAAGGTCACCATAGTGAAGCAGCGAAAACAGAGCAACTCTGGCTCCCTCATGATCATACTGCCCCCTCCATATGTCCTCTCCCATGAAATGGAGTGATAACAATGACACCATCTTCAGGCAAAGCTGAGATATGGGCCACATTGACCCATGGGCAACTGTTATGTGGCACCTTCCCATAATGACCTCCATAAGGGCAGGAAGTGGTGATGTATACGGAAGGAAACTGGACCAGGCTGCACCGAGGGGGCTATGAAACTCACTTCTCCAGCACATTCTGTGTGCCAAACCCTGGGCTGCTAGACACATGACCACATATTACCTCATTAATTTGCTTAGTTAATAGTCAGAGTACAGATTAACCCCTCACAAACCATAGGGAAGTTGAAATCAGAAAGAGTCAAAGATGTAAAGACATGAGTCTCACACTGGCCCTAAATGTCAATACTGAGCCAGGTTTAAAACCTAGGACTCTCTAACTCCAAACTCACATTGACTCTCCCACCCACAGATACCTGTTCAAGCTCCAGGTCAGTCAGGCACTTGTTCTGTTTCCTTAGAGACAAGTCCTTCCTGCTGTGTCTGTTAGCATCATTAAACTGCTTCTCTGCCCTGTCTACCTAGACCTATGGCCACCTTCCTCCATGACCACCTGGCATCACATCACGGTTCCTGTCACATTTGGAGCCAGCATGGGTGTATTCGGTACGGGGAAGGGTAACAGTGGCCTGTAGCTCTTTTTTTTTTTTTTTTTTAACATAATGAGGTTCCAGGGGACACAAATCTTGTGTTTTCCTCACTCCACACACCTACCTCCATACAACTTAGCCACAGAACTCTGATTCCACAGTGCTTGGCACAAGCCTGAGTTTCCATAATGCTGACTGTGTGAGTGAGTGAACAAGTGAGTGAGTGAGTGAGTGAGTGAGTGAATGCCCTGGTCAGTACAGGAGTGGTGAGGTGGATGAGTGCCTATTACAGCCAGAGGTTGTAAGCCTGGGGTCAGTCTTAAGCAACTTAACTCAGCATTTTCCAATTTCATCTGATCAATGTCCATGCTTAAATCTGTTCCTAGGGCAGGGTAAGCCCTGACAGCCTTCCTCTTACCCATCTGCCTATGTAGGAATCAGCCCTTTCCTCCTTGAGGGTTTGTTCTCTCAAGGGAATTCAAGCTTTTGGTTTCCATTTCTTAGGCTTCTCGGCAGCCCTTGGTAATGTGGAACACTTCTTTTTGACCTCTGCCAAGTCAGGCAACAGCCCATTGCTAATACAGCGAAGCCTGTCTCTGATGAGCCTCTCTCTCTCTCTCTCTCTCTCTGTCTCTTTCTTTCTCTGGCTCTCTGTCTGTCTCTCTGTCTCTCTCTTTCTCTGTCTCTCTGTTTCTCTGTCTCTGTCTTTCTCTCTGTCTCTGTCTCTCTCTCTCACACACACATACACACACACACACTCACGTGTGCACAGCATGCACTTGTGCACATGCACATGCACCAAAAGCAACAGGGCACTCCTGGAGTGTGGCCCAAATGATCATCGGTCAGATCACTGAAGTCAGCCTCTTTGCACTTCAGAAGGACAGAAGGACAGAAGGCTTGCCTCTTCCCCACCTCTCACCCCTTGCCTGCCAGGGGACTGCTGGACTTCCTCTTAACAAGAACCATGATTTATGTTGGCTGGGCCCAATTAGCTTTAAGCTCTCTTGGGCCGCCAAGTGCCCCGCTGGCCAACAGCTGAGGCCTGTCTGGCAGGACATATTTGGATGATGAAGCCATGCTGTGTGTTAACTCGGCCCAGGAAAGCGCAACTCAACTTGGATGCCCACCCTAGGCTGCCAGTGTTGGCTTTTGCCCATAAATTGGGCAACAGAGCTGCCTGGCAGAGGAAGGGACTGTGCTTCCTTGGCAAGGGGGGGAGGTTGGTCCAGGAGAGCACTGCCCCAGGGCAGCATGCCCTCCCTGGGCTGGGCTGGGCCTAGCAAGTTCAGGCAGTCAGAGAGCTCTGAGCTGAAGGCCAAGAGATCTGGACTGACACCAGCCCCACCCCCACCTTCTTCTACATGACCCCATTAAAGGGTCCATCTTCTTTTCTCCATCTCTATATCTCCCTATACAGTGGGGAGGATTTCCTCCCCTGCCTTGGGAAGCACATAAGAAGGTATGGGAAGACCTCCGTTTTCTCATCTGTAAAAGGGGAAAGCATGACCTTCCTGGGTTTATGGGAAGAGTTTGTGTGAAGATACACAGTGCCTGTATGGAATGAGAGCTACCTCCATCCTAATCTATCCCTTTTTATGATCAGCATTACAGGGATGTGGTGAGTCCTCTATCTGACCTTTGGTTTTTCCAATACGCCATTTTCATATGGCATGGATAATAAAAGCCTGTTAGTATTAGGCAAACTTAGTGGATCTTGGTCCTGTGCTTCAGTCTCTCTGACCCTGAAGTCCACATTCTAAGATGTCAGGATCTTGGCACTACCCAGTAGTAATGGATATGTAACCGGAAGCTGGCCTGGAGAGACCAGACACACAGAAGCCAATCCCCCACTGTTATCCGACTCATAGCCATGTTACATTGATGCCGGCACTTCTGCAAAGCCCAGACGTTCAGGAGAAGAGACCAAAAACTAAAACAGAAAGCAAGGAAAGGTGGATCTATGGCTCTGGGAGTCATGTGCAGGCCAAAGAGAAGAGCTCAGACTCCAGGATCCGATCATGTGTTCACTAGCAGCATGCTCAGGCCACACTGGCTCCTATCAGTCTGCCCCTAAATACCCCCCTGCTGGACAAAATGAGGCTAAGATAGGGAGAAAGAGCACAGGGGGTTTCATCTCAAGCTAGTCACTGATTTCTAATTTGTCAAGCACTTCAATTTTAGGGTTCTGAGTGTATCTTTGGGAAAATGGAAGTGCCATGAAAGCCCTTCAGTATGGGTGTCCACACAAGACATTTTTGCTTTTATAAACTCTTGGCAGTGAGAAAACTGACTCCTCTTGGCTCTGTTTCTTCAACATCTCTTTTAAAAGGGGAAAACACAAAGCAAACAATTTCTCTTTGGACACCCAGCAAGGGGATGAAGAATCCAGGGACATGGAACCCAGCTAAGTGTGTGGTTCTTCATCCCCACTTGGGGGAGGGCAGACCAAGGCCCATGCCAAGCTCTGTGAACAGGAGAGGCTACAACTCCCAGAGAAACAAACATACTCCAGGGTGAGGAAGGAGCCG
Source organism: Acomys russatus (assembly GCF_903995435.1). Lineage (NCBI taxonomy): Eukaryota > Metazoa > Chordata > Mammalia > Rodentia > Muridae > Acomys > Acomys russatus. The sequence goes on from NC_067165.1 coordinate 10,617,067, forward strand.
AGCAAAGCTAATATGCTTGGCGGGGCTTAAGAGCTTTTGGGCTATTTAAGACAAAGTATTAATTCATCTTGGGGAATGCGTGGCTTCTAGATGCCAAATCTGGACTAGATAAATAAATATCTGCCTGTGAAATGCTTTACATTTTTACCCCAAAGTGCCACCATCCACTGCTGTTCTCTTTCTTTCTGACAAGATGGGATCCAGTTACTCTTTTGATTCATGTAGAGTCTCTTATACACACCCCTCTACCCTAGCGCTAACCATGCAGAGGGTCCTCAGTAGACCTCCTACCCAGGCACCAGCTCTCACTCATCAGTGGCCTCATAGAGACACCATAATGATTCAATCGCCAGGAACAAGCCCTGAACTGAGGAGGTTGTAGGTGTCCACTGTGGCTAAACTCACATGTGTTTTCAGCACATGGATTCCAGAAAGGATAGCTGGCTCAGATGTGATTCATCCTAGTCACAGAGCCTCGGGGTGTGACCTCCAATAAGTATGTGATGGAATGTGTGAACATCCAGAGCAAGGACATTGAGACACCATGATCCAAGCAACTTATAAAGGAATCATGTCTGTTTATTAGTCAGCAGATGGTATCTTTCTGATCTCCCAACTGCTGGGCGTGGGGAGTCCACAGAAACTGGGACAGAAGGAAGCGATATGTTAAGTTGGGATGAGCACTCATTTACAGAAAGTTGGTCACTGAGTGGGAAGAAAAAAGCCAAAGACGAGAGACAAATTTAAATCTTGGTATTTTCAAGAATAATACTATGATTTCCTAATTCTGTAGAAATGTCTCCTTCAAGACAATGAGATGGCTCAGCAGGCAAAGATGCTCACTACAAAAGCTGATAACCTGAATTTGTTTCCTGGAACTCGTGTAAATGTTGAAGGAAAAACTACACAAACTTGTTCTGTGTCTCTCACAGGTGACCTGTGGCATGTGAATGTGTGTACGAGCACACACACACACACACACACACACACACACACACACACACACACACACCAGTTTAAAAACAGACATTTCTTAATTTCCCAGAACTTAGAGTCACCATCACAGCCACTATTGTTACAACTATTTTATAGATGGTAAACTGAGGTAACCAAGGATATGCTAATGGCTTTCTCCAATATTTTATTAGTTAAAGTATTAATAGTCAGAGTTACACTTTTGAGGTCATAGGAGGTCATCGTAGGAAGAAGGATGATGCTAAAACAAAACATAACAAAAAACTTCTAAAGGATGGATGTGAGTCATTTATTACATGTCCTCCCAAAGCAACTTTATGGGATGTTTAAACCAACTGCCTTATAACTCTAGCCTAGTGGCAGGCTCCCCCCAAAAGATGGTTCCCTCTCTTCCCAGGAATGCCTCTGTCCCTCTGGTTCTATTCATAATGCCCCTATTTGATTTTAGAGCTTTTCCCAGTGATCTCATTCACACTCTGACCTTAAGCAATATTTCAGCCACACACTTCCAGGGTGTATTCTTCTCCCAAGGCCCACAGCTGCACACTCTGCTGTGTGTGTCCCAACATCGGTCACTAGTCAGACAGAGCTGTTTCCCTCCCTGGGGAACAATGTCTTTTCTTTTACTCTCAAGAATAAGGGAAGGAAATGAAATAAGGGGAAACAAAATAAAACAAAACAAAACAAAAAAGGAAGGTAGGGAAGGAGAAAAGGAAACCGAACTAGGGAGTGAAGAAAGATGCGTGGTGCTGGAGAGCCCCAGAAGATTGTCTTGTTCAACATTCTTTCTGAACATACACAAACTGGCCTGACTAGAATCACTGTCTCCTAACATCTGGGAGGGACCTCTGTAAGATCAGCAACACAGAACCCTGAAGAGTAACCCAGAGAAGGCACATGGCCAGGCTGCAAAGGTGCATTTTTCCTTTGGAGCACTCATGCCAATGTGTGATCACGTGATCATCTATTTGTATGTGCTGTGTCTGCCTTTGCACAGTAGAATCTGTGAGGCCAGGGGGCCCATGTTGACAGCTTCCCTACTGTTGGTAGTTTGTGCCCTGCACTCCTGTCTGTAATCTGGCATTTCCTCATAAAACCCCCCTCTGTTAGTCCATTGGGGCTTGTAGTCTATTTCCTTTACAGACACATGTATAAAAGAACTTAAAGTACAGTCAACACAATGTGATAAACCAACTCATTACTGATAGAGTGCTAATTACATTATGTAGCCCATTATATATAGAAGTGTAAAACTTGATCCCTTAGCACTCTGTCATAAGAAAATGTAGGTCAATATTGATTAAAATGTACATGTGGAAGAAAAAATATTAATAGTTACCAAAAGACTAAGAAAGGTTGAAGTTAGGAGGATGTAGAAGAAAATCTTTAGAGCTTTGATAGGGAGAAGTTCTCATGTGTGATATTAAGATAAAAAAGATGAATTGGATTCAATTATGAAAAGATTTATAATCAGTGGGGATCACTCAGGAGACAAAATTCATAATCACAGTGTCTCAATTTTTTTTATGTTATGATTAATTTTATGTTCTTATTTCTAGAAGATGCTAGAACACCTGCAAATCAGCAAGAACAAAGAAGAGTGATACACAGACAGTTTTAAGAAGGAGAAATTCTCCAAGGAGAAAAACACTAGAGGAAAATGCTCAAGGTCATTAGTAATCAGAGAATGAGTTAAACAACACTGAGAGGTCACTTAGTGAAGTGTATGGCCAACTAGAGAGCTGGGTGATGGCATAACCTGTAGTGATATGGAAAGACATAGGATGGTGATCGATAGGAGCATAGAGAGAATTTCTTGCCATTTAGTCAAATGACGTACGTACATACTCTATAATTCAGCTGTGGGGCTCCTGGGTGTGCATTCTCCAAAAACACTTACCCCCGTTTGTATGAGAATGCACACACAAGATGTCCATTGCAGCACTATTTGTGGAGTGAGGGAATTTCAGGCCCTCTGGAAAACCATCACTCAGAGACTAAACAAGTAAAAATGTGTAGGATACTACCACTGGGTGTTTTGTAAAACTCAGAAGAAACAAAAATTGGTTTTGAGAGTATCTCTGCCTGATAAGCAATAGAAAATAATTTACATAAATTAAAAATGCACTTGTAAAGAACAATATGTAGAAACAAACACTTTATATGAACATACTGCAGCTGCTGCTTATAGATTAATGGCAAATTAATGAAGTGTAAGGATAAAATAATTTTGAAAAGATGGGTTGGAATTGGTGGCAAACACCTGTCATCTCTGACACACAGAAGGCTGAGGAAGAGTACCGTAAGTAAGGTCAGTCTGAGTAACTTAGTGAGATTTTGTTACATAATAAAAACTAAAAATAGGGCAAAGGTTATGGTTCAGTGACAAAGCATTTTCCTAGCATGCTCAAGGCCCTAGTGTCAATCCTTAAAACACAGGTGAGGAAAATAAACAGATTGTAGATAGATAATAGATAGATAGATAGATAGATAGATAGATAGATAATAGATAGATAGATAATAGATAGATAGATAGATAATAGATAGATAGATAGATAATAGATAGATAGATAGATAGATAGATAGATAGATAATAGATAGATAATAGATAGATAGATAGATAGATAGATAGATAGATAGATAGATAGATAGATAGATAGATAGATAGATAGATAGATAGATAGATAATCTACCACTAACACTGTCACTTAAACTACATGTCATAAAGAAACCAATTATTTTGAAAGCAAAAGAGGAGGAACAGTAACAGGAGAAATGAAAGTTGATAATGAGATTTAAAAAAAAAAAGAAATAATACAAAGTAGTAGATTAATCCAAATATGGTTGTGATAAATAGGACAGAAACAGGGAGCAAAATAGTAGATTTGAACACATCAGACCCATAATCACATGGGGGAGGGGGCAAGGAGAGTCAGTCATAGTGGAACAAAAAAAGCAAATCCAACTACTACTTTATGTGCCTTCTAGAAATTCATTTTGAAAACAAAGACACAAATAGGTTGAAAACAAAGCATGGGGAAAGATGAGCTACATTAACACTAATCTAAAGGCAGTGGGAGTGGGTTTGTTAATACCACACGAGGAAAACTTCAGAGCAGCAAAGACTGCCATAAACAAAGGGGTCTTCCATTATGATAAACTGGTTCATAACCCAAGGAGATCTGACCACAGCACATCATCATCAAGTCAGAGTTTCTACAGATAGAAACGGGGACAAGATGAAAGAAGAACCAGGCAACTTCAAAACTACACTTGAAAGTTTCAATAGAGTAGAAGCAGAAGCAAAGATGATGAGGGTTTGATAACTTTGTGACCTCCTTCGTGTAACTCACATTTGAAGATGCTTCCATCCGATGACAACAAATATCCTTCTCAAGGACCCCATGGAAGTTTTAAAGATAAATCCTATCCTCTGTCATAAGACACATCTGAATACATTGAAAAGAACTGAAATTGTGAAAATAATGTTCTCTGGCCAGAAAAGAATTAAAGCAGCACCGATAACAGAAGTATATCTTGGAAATAGTCAATAATTCAAAATTGAAGCAGTATTTCTAAGTCAGCCAATTATAAGAATCACATGGCAAACTATTATTAACTTTTTAACCAAATGGAAATAAAAACACAACATAGCTTAATTAGTAAAATGCAGATAAAACAAAATTATATAGAATAAATGTCCAAGTCAGAAAAATGAAGGCCCTAAGTTTTCACATTTTAAGAAACTATAACAATGGCCTCGGAGTGCAGCTCGGTGGAGTTGCATGTGGGGTCATTAAAGTGAGTCCAGGACAGCCAAGGCTACACAGAGAAACTCTGTCTCAAAAACAAAACAAACAAAAATGTACAAAATAAAATAAAAAACAGAAATTATGGAAAATGTCATTAAGCTGGTTACTTGAGAAGACCAATAAAAGTGATGAACTTCTAACTGTTCTGGTCAGGAAACAAAAACTTAAAAAAAAAAAAAAAAAAAGGATGAAAGAGGGTATACATCCCCCTGAGGTGGAGACAGTAAAGTCTGCAAGAAAGAATAACAATTTGGAAAAAATCAATTGTATTTTACATTCTTTTGGAGAACAATAATAAAGGGATAATTTTAAAACATTATTTTAAGACCATCAAAACCATGAGCTATTTCAAGAGACTTTGTGTAAAAGGTATGCAGATTTGCATTGCAAAAAGACTGCCAAGCACTTCAAGAATCTCTTTGGTAGGATAAATGGCGTTTATGGATTCTGAGACACTGTGGTGTCAAGATGCATATTCTTTTCACATTATTCAAGATATAGCTTGCAGTTTCAACCAAAATCCTGAGTGACTTTCTTTTATTTTTACAAAAACTGATGGGTTGATTTTAAATTCTGAGTGAAAATTCAATTGATTTGGTAGCTAAAAAAAAAAAAAAAAAAAAAAAAATTGAAACAGAAGAACAAAATTGGAAGACGTATATCACCTAATGTCACAACTAAGCACAAAGCTATAGCAATAATGACTGATGTTTTTATACATGTAGGTGTGTGCCAATGAGAGAAAGTCTCCAGATAAACCCACGCAGGAGCAACCAGCTAACTGCTGACGAACTTGGTGGAATAGCACTACGTGAAAAGGGCGTCTGACAGCAGCCTCTATTGGAACAACATACACTGTTTTTATAAAAAAGGAGAAAGAGGAAAGAAAAGATGAGCGTGGACTGAGAAGATGGAAAAAGGTGAAAGGAGATAAGGAAAGGACAGAGGAAGAGGCAGAAAAGCTTGCATTCCTTGATGCATATCTTAAACACTTTCAAAACTTAATTTAAAAAGGATCATTGCTTATTATGCTTGGCTCTGTAAAGTCTACTCAAAGCTTATAAGTTGAGGTCTTGGTTCCCAACACCCCAGAGCTGGGCTGGTTTGGAGGTGATTGGATCGTGAGGGCTCTGATCTCAGTAATGGATGAATCCATTTGTGAGAGTTGTAGCTTAGTGGGCATCAAGGTTAAGACTGTGGTGTGAAAGTAAACTCCCTCTTTGCTTCCCAGCAACCATGCCCCACACCCACAGTGATAGGAGGAAGTGATCACGGACAGAGACATATGAGTCCATGAGCTAAAGGTAAGGAAACATTTCTTCTTTTAAAGTTCTTATCTCAGACACTCTGGAGCAGTTTATACTTGCCTTAAGCATAAAACACAGAGCTGAAAATCCTCTACAAAAGAAGCAGGAGGAGAGGGAAAGAAAAGGGAGGAGTAAAGGAGCAGGGGAGGAGAAGGAGAGGAAGAGGAGAAAGAGGAAGAAGAAGGAGGAGAAGGAAAAGGAAGAGGAGGAGAAAAGAAGGAGAGGAGGAAGAAGAAGAGGATGAAGAAGAGGAAGAAGAAGAGGAAGAAGAGGAAGAAGAAGAGTTGTTGAAGTTGTTGTAGAACATGTTAGTGATCATGAGTTAGGTAAAGATTTCTTAAGCAAGACATAAAAAGAATGAATCATAATTTGAAAATTGATAAATTGGATTTGCTCCAAACTAAAACATTTGCTCTTCGAAGGACACGATTAAGAAAATGAAAGTATAAGCCAAATGCTGGGATGTTTATAAAACTGTACTTGATGAAGGACTTAGAACAAAAATGAACAATCACAGCTCAACAGAAAAAAAAGTCAAGCAGCACAATGTTAACGAGCAAAAGGCTGGAACAAGGGCTACATTAAGGAAGCATGACAAGTAAGCACATGAAAAGATACTCAACACCATTAGTCATTAGAGAAATGTAAATTAAAAGCACAATGAGACACCACTTCACACCCAACCTAATGGCTGTAATTAAAAGAGCTGGCGAGGCCAAGGGTTTTATGAGGTGGTAAACAATTAGGATTCTCATATACTGTTAAATGTCTGAAATATAACAAGTACTCCAATATATTGTCAATTAGTCATAGCAGTGAGCAGCCACCGTGATTATAAATGTGAACTATAAACCATGTGAAATGGAGAAACCTGGAATGGCCATAACTGTCATGAAGCTTGTCTAACCAGGCTCTTTCCCCTCCCTTCTTTGAATCATCCTCTAAAAGACTTGTGCCTTTGGTCCTGGGCTAATTGCTGTGTGTTATAGCTGGAAATGGTGGCCAATCTTGCTGTATTATGTTCAGAAAGTCTTGGGGAAAAGGGTCTCTGAAGATATGATGAACATAAAACAGATTACACTGGCGACTGCTAGTTTGAGAACAGGGGAAAGATGGTAATTCTGAAAATTGTAGACAGACAAAGAAAAAGCCTAGAGACAAAAAGGAAAGCCAAACACACACATACACACACACACACACACACACACACACACACACACACTCATATGCTCACACAAGCACTTATATACTCACACATACACTCACATGCACTCTCACAATTCACACACACACACACACACACACACACACACACACACACACACACACACATCTTTCGGACAAAAGTTAGGCAGTTAGAAAGCTTCTGTCAGCATAGATGCTACCTAGGTTCTAAGTCTATGCTCTGTGCAAGGTGACTGTTGAATGGGGAAACAGAAAGGATCTAGTCACAGAAAAACTTAGAAGTGGAAGTCTCTGGACAAATCACTCCAACAGTCACCATCTCAGATCTCCGGGCCTAGAGATGCCAGGAGAGTTGGTACATCAGTGGGTGGGAGAAAATCTGCGGAGTGCTTGTACCATTTCTAGACACAAGGAGCCATAAAACAGAGTCATCAAAATGTGAGAAGAAACAAAGCATTCTTAGTAAGGAATAGGAGAGTGAACAAAAAGTCCCAGGGGTAAGTGGTCACTGCACCCAAATCTATGCATGAATGGCGTGAAGAAAAAATGGAATTGGAATCTGCACCGTGCAGCTGCGAGGGTGGCGAACAGCAGGGACTGGTGAGGATAGGCTACAGGTCGGGTGCCGGTGGTTTACGTGAGTCAGCAGTGCTAAGAGCATCTATCTGCAAGAGTCGCAGAGGCTGCCTCAGGAGATAACGGGTTTCCCATAGCTAAGTGTCTTCAGCAGTGTCCAGATACTTACATGAAAAGATTGGTGAAAAGGTGATTCTAAACAAAGGCAGTTGAGAGTCTGAACTGAGAAAAATAAAGGTGTATATCTGGTTGGACGTGATGAGCCGGATGGTGAAATGGGGCTTTGCATAGTAGAGTCCAAGTTGCAGGTATAGACTGAAATTTGCCGTGAAAACAACAGAGGCCAGACACAGACGCGTCAGACTCCTCACCACTGACTTGGTGAGCAATGGCCAAGCAAATGTAAACAGCTAGACAGCATGCCAGTGGGCATTGTGAGAGTCACAGATACCATGCCTGCCACCTGTGCAGCATTGGTAGGAACAGCGCTTTCTGGCCTTTGCCACCCATTCAGCTAATCATCAGAGCATCCCCAGGCAAGGTGCATCATGCCCAATTCAATCAGCCGGCCTGGGTTCTGCTCTGATGCAGAGCCTCCACAGAAGCTTCTAGCTCTAAGGTGTCCACATGTCCTCTTCCTAGCCTGTGAAACAACCAAGTGTTTCTCCTAGGACAGAAGATACTTTGAGGCTGAATCCTTCTCTTCCTCTTCTTCCTACACTTCCTCCTTCTCTTCCTCTTCTTCCTACACTTCCTCCTCCTTCTCTTCCTCTTCTTCATCCTCTTCTGCTTCTGCTTCTCACTAATAAGTACCCTAAAAAGCCGTACCACAGCTCTTCATAATACACAGAGTGTACCCAGTCATCATCCTACTCCATCCCATAATAGACCTGCAAACCACACTTTACTATTGTTGTGACTTTGCAGATAAAGGAAGTTAAGTGTCCTCACTTTCCGCTACCAGGTTGTGATGCCCGGAAGGTGATGCTGACCAGGAATTGTCAGCAGAGTTGTTGGTTTTTTGTTTATTTGTTTGTTTGTTTAACACCTATAAACTTTGATCACCATATGAATGTACAAATGCATTTAGCCTTGTGAGGATCCATAGTAAGGGGCAAAAACTGAAAGGCCCTGAGCTCTCCTACTGAGATGAAACACCAAAACCACCCCTGGCCCACTTAGGCTGCTCTCAGTTTCATTTGTCTGAACCGATTGCTAGCCTCAGTGAGTTTTCACTCCTGCTCTGTTGGGGGCCTTTCCTTAAAAAACAAAACAAAACAAAACAAAAAACAAGACAAAACAAAAACAAAAACCCATCAACTTTTTTGGGGAGCCTCGCGCATTTGTTCCTCTTCTGCTATGATTCTTCTCCACTAACGTGTTTTCTCTACACCACCCTGAGAGGTCCTGGGACCCCCTTTCCCACTGGTGTTAGGAAGGGAATACCCAGCTCTGGGCACTTCTAAGCTTCATGCTGCTTCCAACGGTCTTTCTCACTGTGGAGACCTGTTGTGCCTAGCCCTCTGTGCCCGCCCCCCCCCCCCCCCGGGGTGTTGCTCAGGACGAAGGGAGGTGGCTTAGCAGAATTGAGCAATTTAACTTTTGGGTCTGGGCTCTGGGTAGGGCCAAGAGTAAGGCTCAGACTGTGTCAGTGTCAGGTTCAATGAGGTCCAGCAGGGGTGTAGGTGAGGGCTCAGGTCCCCTCTGTGAGGAACAGGACATTTCCTGCGGAGCGTCCTCACCCACCAACCTGACCACTACCTTCCCTGCTAACAAGGCTTAGCTACATGCAGTTTCTAGAAGCTGCCTCTCTCCTTTCTCTAGGACATCTCCCCAGTCTGTCAGGTGATGCACTCCCCAAGACCAGTGGCTGCAGAGTTTCTCCCTTTGTGCTATAGCCATCACCAAGCGAAAGCTCACTGCAAACGGCGTCTATCCATTGGCCCATGTTCTTCAGCCGCTCCAGCTTGACTCTGACACAAATCTGGAGAGAGTCCTCACAATGGCTACTTCTACTTCATTGACTTTCCATTTATTCTCACACCCGTCGTCCTCGTCATCTTTGTTTTCTTCATCTCCTCCTCTCCCTCTTCTCCCTCCCTCTCTCCCTCTCCCTTGACCTCTGTGAGATAGCACAAGGTCTTGCTATGTGGTATTGATGTGGATTGTCTGGTACTCACTATATGGCTCAAACTGGCCTTGGATTCGCAGTAACCTTTCTGACTGAGCCTTCTGAGTGCTGAGATGACAGATATGGACCACCACACTATCCGGCTCCTGTAACTCTCTCTCTTTAAGTTTCATATTTTATGTGTATGGATGTTTTGCCTGTCTATCTGTCTGTGCACAAGGTGCATGCAGTGCCCAGGGAGGCCAGAAGAGGGTATCAGATCCCTTATCTCTTTTAATGAATGTTCTCTTTCAAAGTTGAAATGCAAGTGCTTACTGGCATTAGACCTAGGCTGCTTTCAGCTCTACCTACCTGACCCTGGTCTATTGTCTGTCTGCCCGTCTGTCTGTGTGTTTATCTTCTGTCATCATCATCATCTCTAATGGGCCTAGTGTTATATCTCCACATCTGTGTAATGAATCCTAAATGTGTCCACAGTCTTGCTCATTCTCCTGAAAGGCAGGATATTTCTAAGCTGCTTCCTACGATGTCCACTTGGTGGGCAGCACATGATTAGCATGACCTCAAATAGAACTCTTCCTGCCTTTTCTCCACTCTCACAAAAAAAAAATTCTGTACTTTTCTCAAGCTGTCTCAATGAATGAAGAAGTTGCTCAAAAATAAAACCCTCCACCAATCATATCTATTATGAAATGCTAGTTACTGGCTCTCCACTGTGGACCAGACCTGTCCCCTTTCCTCCAGCCCCACTGCACCCATGTGAATAAGACCCTACGTTCCCCACCTGGTCCCAGCTGGGATCCTGCCCAGTCTCTTGAATCCCTCTTCTGCTACCTCATCATCCTTTACGCTGAGCTTTGAATGGACTTTCATGAAGCAAATTAGGTCACAATGTTCTTTAAAAACCTCTGTAACTCCTACGTGAAGACAGAATTCAAGTTTCTTACCTCAACTCACAGTCACTCGTCATGTGGCCCCTCCTCTCTGCTACATTTCTAAGAATTCTATCTCTCATCGCCTAGCTCTGATTTCCCTGTTTCTTGGACACAGGAGTGTGCCTCCCTTTGCCAAGGCTGTTTACTCGGCTCATGATACCCTTCCCTCACACCTTCTTCTGCCAGAACTCTCCGCTAATAACACAGTGTCTATCCCTCAAACTCTCTCTCTCTCCACTTTTATTTAATTGCCTGTTTGTTATCTTTATTCTGGAAAGAGACCTGAGTGTGAACAGGCATTCTCACTGTCCCATTTGCCAAACACTGGATGCTTGCATGTGGCCTTCATGAATGAGTGGGTGCTCTGATCTCTCCACAGAGACCACGTTGCCTGTTGTGTCCCAGGCACTGAAGCTACAGGCAAATAAAATGTGAGTTCAAGTCCACATGTGGTACACCTGGAGCTTCAGGCCTTTTCCAAATACCCCTTTGCTCCACTACTCAGGGGCTTTGTGAGTTTGGGCAAGTTTACTACCAGGATTTCAATTTCCTTACCTATGGATGGATGGATGGATAATGGCAGTGCAGGGTGAGAATAAGGGTAGCAGTTCCCTCACAGACTTATTATAAGCAGACGAGAGTTATCCCATTGACATAGTGATTGGAAGTACTCAGCACACAGAAAGTGCCCAATGAAAGTTAAGAATGGTCACAGTGTCACACACTACTCTAAGGGGCAGGCTTTCTCGGCACCAACAGGATGGGCATTGGTGGTGTGATACTTCTAAATAAGGATGTTCCATGTGCTGAAAGGTACTTAGCATCATCCTCGCCCCAGCTAGAGGACGCCAGTTACAACAACCAAATATGTCTCTACAAACTGCCAACTGTCCTTTAGGCAGAAAGAAAGTTAATAGCACTATTGAGAAAGCAGGTACCATTGCCCACTGGTACAGATACCAAACTGGAAGTCCACAGCATCTGAATAACTTCCCCAAGGCCAAGAGAAATGAGGAAGATGGCAGGATTGAAAATCCACTTTTCCCATTCCTGGGGCGTGCTCTTTGCTCTTTTCCAACCCTCTCTGTACTTGTGGCCCAAGCTCCTCTGCCCTCACCCTAACAGTCTAGCACATTTGCAGATCCGTGCTAATTACACAGCAACGTAAAACTTTATATGTGGTTTGTTATTTTATATCCAGGAACATGGTCCACAGCCTTCATTACATAAAGCAGCTGTGTGTATATTTGGGGTCTAAGTACCATTTAGTGGTCAGCTCGATGGGGTATTTTGTTTCAAGCATCACATTTCCTTTTTCCCTTTCCATACTTCAGTAGGGTCCTAAACAGAGGAATGGAGCCTCGCACAGCTTGGGCTAGAGTGACAGGCAAGTCCTAAATGACAATTACCCTCTATCTTAATTAGGTTGGAAGACAGACAGAGCCCAGAGCTGCCAGATGTGGTGTGGATACACTCCCTAGTGACTGTGTGTGTGTGCAGAAGTGTGTTCACAAGCCACACCCTCGTCTGCCCTGCTACCTGCATACTTTCCCCCATCTGAATTTGGAGGGAGTGAAGGTTTTTAGCAAAGGTTTAGACAGATGATTTTCTAACAATGAGATGGACGGCTTGAGAGTGTCATGGTTCTCCTCTGAGACACGCCCTCATCTTTAAAACGAGGACAAACACAGCTGGGGAAATGGCGCACGGTTGGTAACGTATTCACTACACAAGCACGAGGTCCTGAGTTTCAATTCCCCCAGCATGCACATAGAAGCTGGGTACAATAGCGTAACCTGTAATCCCAACAGTGGAGAGGCCCCTCTAATCCCAGCACTGGGGAGGCCCCTCTGAGACAGGAAGGTCTCTGGGGCCTGCTGGCCCCTCAGTGCTCTCCTCATTTGGCACTCCCTCTCTGTCCCTAGCCAGAATGCTCTCTCCTTGCTTCTCCTCCGTCTCATTGCTGTCGTTATTCCCCTTACCTAGAACGAAAAAAAAAGTCTTTGCTTCCACGGAACCTGTTTTTCCTTCCTAGACCAATTCAAATAATGTCTCCTCCAGAAAAGTGTCCTAGGGCCCCTGGTTCTCACTATGCCTGGATTTTTATGACAGTGCACCACCTGGTCTTTATTATGATTTTTATGACAGTGCACCATCACCTGATAGTTATATGATTTTTTCTTTTTTTTTAATTTCTTTTTATTCATCCTGAAATATTTACTTGAAATATTGTATATGTTCAAAGTGATGATTTTAAAACATATAGATGCTACATAATATTGACGACAGAATATACCTTGTAACTGAAACTTTGTCCTTTTGCCCAATCCTTGCACCTGTTGCTAGAAATGTTAAGTCAGTAAATCCATTATAAACAGCAACAACAATAACAATAACAAAAATAAAACAGCTTGGAGGCTTGTTTGTTTCTTTGTTTGTTTATAACAATGTAGCAAATCTCACTTCGGAATGCACATCCAAAACAAATGAAATCGGCAACTCAAAAAGATCTCACCCTCCAGTGCATTGCAACAGCACTCACTGAAATGTCTTTCAACTCAACGTCTACAGGTGTTTCTTGTTCAAAAGTCACAAGTAGCTGGCGGAGGGCAGCTCAGTTATACCACAGAACATATGGAGACAGTACATGAGAACTGAACCATTGCTAACCCCTAGGGCTACACACAGCCAGTTAGTGGGAGCACACCTCCCACCTGGAACTGGGCCTGTCAGCCACCCTCTGGGGGCAGCCAAGCCAGTTTCTCCAGTGCTGAGCACGCTAAGGTCGTCTCCTCTAGTGGGAGGGTAAAAGACTGTCTGAGTTACTGCGTAGTCCTTGCAGGCACCCATGGATTCTGACCCTGTCTAATTCTAATTCTCTCCCATCATCCTTTGCAGTTCTCCTAATGCACCAAACCCAAACACAATGTGCAATTCACACGGCCCTCAGTGTCTTCTCTTTCTTCGTTCTTCCTGAGCAACTCCTGTGTATTCTTTTGTTGATGGCAATTTTGGGGGTGGGGGACAGTTCTATGTGGCCTAGGCTGTTCTCAAACTCTTCATCCTCCTGCTTCTGCTTCCAAGTGTTGAGGTTCCAGAGGTTATAAATTCCAGCTTCCTGCTTTTTTCCCGTTTTTCTGTTCCTTCCTTTCTTCCTTCCTTCCTCCCTCCCTCCCTTCTTTCCTTCCTTCCTTCCTTCCTTCCTCCCTTCCTTCCTTCTTCCTTTCTTGAGCAGCGCCTCTTGAATTCACCATGAGGCTGAAGCTAATTGTGAGTCCCCGATTCTCCTACCTCCACCATGAAAGTGCTGAGACTGCAGGCATGCACCACCACACCCAGCTTCTGGCTCACTCATTCTTTAAAGATTGATTTCCACCAACTCACTCTTAAGTGAGCCTTATGGGCAACACTAGTTGGACTCAGTAGGTCTAAAAACAACAACAACAAACGTGGAATTGAGAGGGAGGTGTTTTACCCCAACATCACCTTTTTGTCAAAGATCTTTACTGTTGTGATGTTCTATTTGTCTCCCCAAGCTCCATTTGTTTGTAGCTTTGTCCTCTCTCCTGGGCGGCAAGCTCCCTGAGGGCTAAATCTGGGGTTGATTCCACTGTACCCAAGATTTCCCTACTAGGCTGTGCCACAGTAGCATTACTTTTAATGAATGCCATCCTACTTAGCAGCTCTGCTCTCTTACTACACTTCTGTGACCACGAGCTTCTTTTTCCACTTGAGCAAAAGAATGCCTTTTGCCCAATCATCTCAGTGTCTGCATTTTTTCAAGTGCTTTCTCTCACTCTAGATTGTTTTCAGCATTGCCTGTCTCTGCTCAATTCTTCAGTCCTCTTCCTCTCTCCGCACTCCCAGAAGCAACCCTGTTCTTTCATCAAAGATTAACTTCCAAGCAAGGATGAGAGTAGAGAACACAGAATTTGGGGGCAGAGGATGCATGCTGACTATAGGAATCAGGGGTTGAAGTCAGAATATTGGGGTGGCCAGTGGCCCATGGCCCAGAGCAATGCTCTTCCTTTGAGCCATAGGCTAAGTCCCTCATCTCTCATCCTGGTAGGGACACCCTTCAACAGAGCAGGGCTCATGAGGCCAACTTTGTTGGTTTAGTTACGCTACAAGGCTTCTGCTCCTGCCCCTGCTGTTACAGCTTACAGATTCCTGGTACTAATCTGATTGAACAACTTAATTAAGATGCAATAAAAGAAAAGTGGTCCGGATGTGCCCCTAGGCAGAGAAGTCTAGAATCTACAGCCACTGCCCCCTCTTGAGCCTGGAGCCCTTTCTCACCCTACCTAAAGGCCCTAAACTGGTAATGGGCCTTAAAGGAAAAGCTTTAGTGTTGGGTGCAGAGGCCCTTAAAGGACAGTCACTCCACCAGCTTGTTTATGCTGGTGGTGGGTCACCTCAGTTCACTGTCATGTCCAGAGAGAATGTCTAAGTGCCCTAGCCTCTCGGATTTAGAATTTAGTACAGCCCAGGGCTTATCTCACAAAACCAAATGGGAGGGGGAAATGCTTTAACTTACTGAAGCTGAGCTGGAGACATGGTTCAATGGCCAAGAGACACCATTTGTGGAGGACTTGAATTCAGTTCTAGCATCCACTTCAGGTGGTTCTTAATCACCTGAGACTCCAGCTCCAGGGGATCCAACACCCTCTTGTGGCTTCCATGAGCATCCACACACATGTGGAAGACACACAGATATTCACACATAAATAAAAATAGTATCTTAAAAAAAAACTCATTCTTGCTTATTGTTTTGGATAACACCTTCAGGAAATATAATTCACATACCATGCGCCTATTTAAAGTGCTTTTTCTCTTATTATGTCTAGAGTTGTGCAGCCATCATCCTTTGAGATTTTGTTTTTACCACCCTCCCAAAGAAACCTAACATCCCTTTGGTATGGTCCCTTAGTCATTCAGCCTTGTTTCAGCCCTGTTCTGGGTGATCGCCATCCCTCTTCCTGCTTCTGTACATGTGCTCACTTTAGTCCCTTTTGAAGTCAAGCAATATTCTATCTTGCACATGCCTTTTTAAAAAAAGAATTGTATGTCTTTAAGGTGTGTAGCCTGATGCCTTGACATGCCACCATTGGCTCTCCATTCACTCTCTAGCTAAGAGACAGTTAGTTGGGTTGTTTCCACCTTCTGGCTATTGTGAAGAACATTTCCGTTAGACTGAGATTTATGCTGGTATATGTTTTCAGTCCTCTTGGATCGACAAACTGCCTTGTGCCTCATTAACAGCACCAGTACAATTCGGGTGAAGAGCCTAAGTCCTTATCACACACACTGATTCACTGAAAATACGTGAGTCCAGAAAGAGGGCCAGAGAAAGGTCAAGTCTGAGGGGCTGCGTTCTAGTCTTGCTCACTGCCCTTCATGAGGCCTCAAAGGAGGAAGTTACAGCAGCCACTTCCGACAACTGGCTGCCGAAACCTTTATCATTTTAGGGGAAACACTGTGATACCAGAGGCCATTTATTTGAAATAATGAGGGAGCGGGGGGAGGTGGGGGAAGAGAGATGATAAAAACTACCCACACCTAGCCACACCTAGCCACACATGCCATCACTTTACATTTGAACTGGTCCCTTTACATTGCCCATCTGCCGTCCTCTAGTTCCCCCGTAAAGACCACATTCCCACTTCTTGGTGGAATCAGACTCACACTCTAACCAACTCAGTCTGTTCTTACCAAAGAGATGGGTGACTTTGCAGGGATGGGTGACTTTGCAGGGAGTCGGTGGGGAGGGGTGCTGAGTCAGGCAGTATCTTTCAAGGACTTCTCTTCTGTCACAGCTGCCCATCTCAAAGCTCTACGTGAAGGAGACAGAGCTACTACTATCCTATGTCCCGACACCCTATTTTCTAGGCACTCTGGCCTGCTCAGCATCTATCACCTCAAAGGTACGTGGCTAAGAGGTCGAGCAGAACAAGTTGCTCCAGATACCTAGTCGTTTGAACTGTAGGTAACTGCCAACATCTATTCAGTGTGGGAATTTCACGTGACTAGTGGGATTCGACCTGGCCACTCTGGTACTTCCTTCCTGCCCTCTGGTCTGCCTCTTAGTTACTCACATTTTAGGTTCAGAGACGTGAGCCGTTCTCCCTCACTCAAACCTTGAGCATTCCTCTCTCCGGGAGCTCAACGTGCCCTGAGGCATGAGTGGAGAGAAAGGGGAGAAGAGCCCTTAGCTGGGGGGGGGGGGGTCAAGAGGCCTTGGCTCCCACTAGCAGCCCTGCCTCCGGTTTGTCCCCTCGATCCACGCACCCTGTCAGTCCAGATGTGCTCTAGAGCTTTCACCTTCAAGTCTTGGAGTAACTCCTCATGACTGTGTACAAGCGAAGGTGTGCCCCAGGCCTGGCATGAAGATGCAGCTTCGGCTCCTGCCACCCGCTTTTTTTTTTTTTTTTAAAGATTTATTTATTTATTATCTATATAGCATTCTGCTTGCACATCAGAAGAGAGCACCGGATATTGATGGTTGTGAGCCACCATGTGGTTACTGGGAATTGAACTCATGACCTTTGGAAGAGCAGTCAGTGCTCTTAACCTCTGAGACATCTCTCCAGCCCCTGCCACCCGCTTTTCACGTGTACCCCTTGGCACCGGGTGTCCCATCTGCTTCACTTCCGTCTGTTAGCTACCGCTGACTTGTTCCTCAAGATCGCTTCCTAGGGGCCTGCCCTGGCCCCAGCTGTCTTAGGAGCCCTTCCTCTGCCTACCTTTCCTTGGTGTTCTGCCATGAGTGTAGTTTCGTTGCCTATTTGCACATCTGACCTCGTCTGTTCTCTGTAGACTTCTGATAATATCACTTAATTCATCCTTTTAACCACCTGCTCCAGGATGCAGTACTTAGTAAATCCTGTTTTTAAACTGTGGTGTGTTCTTGTCCACACACCGAGGCTCTCTTTCTCCATTTGCTGTGAAGAGACAGAAGGTTTTTTTTTTTTTTTAATCGTCTCCCAGAAACAGAAGAGGTTTAATGTTAAAGACTTTCGATTCTTCTAGTCTTAGAAATGGACATTAATTCTCACCCTTCCACAGTCACACTCAGGGATTCTGTATGGACCTAGAGAAACAGACAGGAGAATGACTGGCTAAAGAAAAGCGTCCATGGAATTCGGGTGATAGTTATTTTATTTCTTTAGACATGCTTTATTTAAATGTAGTATTTGCAGAGTGCCTAAAGAACACATATGCCAGTGTTAGGCACACCAGAAAGACAACACTGTAAGCAAAATACCACCTTCCCTGGATCCCCAGTGATAGACCTCGAAGTGCCTACCCAAATCCTGTCCTGCTGCCTGCTTATTCTTGCCAGGACTCGCGGATGTGCTTGACGAAGCTGGCCCATGGCGCTAAATTTGTCGCAGCCTGACCATTAGGCTTCCACCTCTTAGCCTGAGGTCCACAGAGCAGAGCATCAGGCCGGACGCCCTCTGGCGGTGGCACTCTAGAGTTACGGCCGGCGCAGAGCTGGCGAGGGGAAAGGAGAAGGAGGAGGGAGGAGGCGCAGGCAGGGGAGGAGAGGAAAAAGTTGCGCTGGGAAGTTTGGAAAGTTGGGAAGTGGCTGCTGCGGGCTTCGCCTCCCTCCGCGCGCGTGCGAGGGAACTAGCGAGAGAGCGAGCGCCGAGCCAGCGAGCGCCTGCCATGCCCGCCAGACCCCGCCTCGCCGCGCCCGGGCGCGGAGCTCACTCTATCTCCTTGCGGCACAGCCCCGGCCCGGCCCGGCCCGACCCGCCGAGGCCCCGGCCCCCCGCCCCCCGCGCCGGGTCCTCCCATCCCCCGCCCGGCGGCCCCAGCCCCCCGCCCGGCCCGGCTCCGCGCCGCTCTCCCGCCCTCCTCTCTCCCTCCCTCCCGGCCGCGGAGCAGCATGGCGGAGCCCGGGCAGCGGCCGCGCGCCCGCCCGCCGCCCCTCTGAGGCGGGCTGGGGGCAGCCCGGCACCTCAGAGCCGACCCCCGCCCCACCGCGCCCTCCGCCGCACTTGTCCACTGCGCGCCCCCTGGAGCGCTGCGCACCCCTGGGACCCTTGCGCGCCCCGGGTGCCCAGCATAACCCCAGAATCCCCGCGCACCCTGGGATCTCGGGACTGTCCCAGGAACCCCGCGTACCCCTGGACCCTGACGCGGCTCCGCGACCCCCACGCGCTCCAGGACCCCAGCGCGCTCGCAGAATTCCGGGGCTCAGCCAACCCGGCTGCGCGCCCTGGTGAGGGGGGGGGGCCCGCCCCGCCCCAGAGGATCCCCCTCTTCCAACAGACGGAGCCCCGCCCCAGAGGGACCCCCAGGTCCGACAGGGACATCCAGCCACGCCCCAGCGGGCTCCCAGCATCTCTCGCCTGGAGCCCTGTGCTCCAGAAGATTCTCGGTGCCCAGCTGGGGGCTCACCGCCCTGCTGAGGGGGCGCTGCCCAGGAGGGTCCCCCGCGCCCGGCGGGCCCGGGCAGGATGCACGCCGCCCTGGCGGGGCCGCTGCTTGCCGCCCTCCTCGCCACCGCCCGAGCCCGCCCGCAACCCCCGGACGGAGGACAGTGCCGGCAGCCCGGATCGGTGAGCGAGCGCCAGCCCTGCCACTCTCCCTCCTCCTGCCTGGGCACTCCAGCCTGAGGGGTGATGGTTTGGGACCTGCCTTCTTCAGCCCACTCGCTCCACCTCTGCCCTCTGGGCACAGCCCGGGCTCCCTTCTGTAGCATCTGTCCTCAGGGGCTCCAACTCTGAGCCCAGTCCAGATGGTTCCTTCTCCACTGGAGGACAGTTTCCTCTAGGCTTTTGGTCTTGCTTGGACATTTCCCCTCTCCGTGCCCGCTTCTGACTTTACTGTCTCTTTATCCCGTCTTTACCCTTTGGTCTCTTTCTGCCTTCTGACCTCCTTTTCCCAATACCCTTTGCTCTTCTCCACAACCTGACTACCAACCAACTCGGTTTCATTCACACAGTGCCTCAGTCCAGCTTTTCCTCTCCCTGCCCTTTTTTCTGACCTAAGGCTGGCTCTCCCACCCCTGGGGCTGCTTTTTACTTCCTCCTCCCTCTGTACCCCAGATCCCACCCAGCACCTATTGTCCCAAATGCCCTTGTTTCCTGAAAAGGAGTTAAGAGTCCAGAGGAGAGAAACGGAAATGACAGAATGAACTTCCTTGTCCAATATTTCCCTGAGGGGGTCAAGTAATTACTGCTTCTTCCAATTTTCCTCCCCAACCCTGGAATCTCTTGATTTTTCCCTCAGTGCCCTTCTCTTTAAATATAGTTTAATGCATTGTCAGTCACCCTGAACTGGAGACCAGGAGGCCGGAACACTGTTACAGGTTCCTCCTGTGCTGTCCTATTAGCAGGCCGTAGGTGGGCCTTAGGCTAGGTGTACAGCCTGCCTCCTGCAGAAGAAACCAACTGTCTCTGGTAGACACTCAGTCTCTCTTGTGTGCATTCAGATTTACATTTTTTTTTCAGGTAAAATAAGGTGCTGTTTCTGCCACACACAATAATTTTCATTTGTACCAGAATCAAGTAGGAATGTGTTATGAGTTGACGTAAAGTTTGTAAGTGGTCAGTGGTTACCCCAAGGACTTTTCTAGATGGAAAATGGCTTTTGCTGAGAGCAATGATAGCCTCCCACTTCTATTTCTTTCTAAATCCTAGTTGGTACTGAAAGAAAAAAAACTTTTAAAAAGCTCTGGTATTTGTGCTCTGCTCGAGGCACACAACCCTAGTGTGTGCCTAAGTCACAGAAAAAGATAGACTTGGGGATAGAGAACCAGGCACACTTTTTTGGTGGGGAAGTCTGGAAAGCACCCAGAATATGTACATTTCTTGGGGTTAATTCTAGGGAATCATCTCCTCCCAACCAGAAAGTGAGAGTTGATTTGGCTTTGCAAGTTTTTTTTTTTTTTTTTTTTTTTTTTAAACACACTTTCTCATCTATGGTCTCAGCGAGTGGAGGAAAGTACCTAACACCCCTGACCTGCCCCTCCAGGAGGAAAACCTCACCCACCCGGATGAATGAGAAGTAGCTGTGGAAATAGGTGTGCTATTTTTAATAGGTGTTCTGCTTTCAGAGTGCACTTGGCATGTGTCTTCTAATGGCTGTATTTAAAAGTTATATGACTTCCTCTCTTCTTGCCAGAGAGAACTCTTGGTCCCCCACTCCCACCCCCGCGCACCCCATGCCTCTCCCCACCCTCCACATGAAACATCACTGGTGAAGGTTTGGCTTGGCCAAGCATGAGTGTTCTCAGGTTGTGTGGCAGTCCTTGGCTTTCACAGTGCAAGCTAGTCATAAAGAGAACCTCCCTTCACTGCCCGCTTCCTCCAGGCCTGGCACCACTCTGAGGGCTTCAGATACGTTTGCTCTGTGGATTTCAATCCTACCAGTAACTCCCGTTCTCAACCCCCATTTTACTGAAGAGGAAACTGAGTCCGTGGGAGGGGGGATGATGTACTGCCGGTTATTCAACCAGGATAGGGCAAGGCCCCAGCATTTGAATGTGGAGCTTTTAGCTTGCAAAGCCTTTGCCAGTGGGGCGCTGCCTTCTGGCCCTATCCACCCTGCCTGTGCCAACCCTGGCTGTGCTCTGCTGCCTTTGGCCTCACTGATCTACCTCTCCTTTCCTTTCTCCCGGTAGCAAAGGGACCTGAACTCGTTCCTGTGGACTATTCGGCGCCACCCCCCAGCGTACTTGTTTGGCACCATCCACGTTCCCTACACCCGGGTCTGGGACTTCATCCCTGCTAATTCCAAAGCAGCCTTCCAGGCCAGCACCCGTGTCTACTTCGAGCTGGATCTGACAGATCCCTACACCATCTCGGCACTGGCCAGCTGCCAGCTGCTGCCCCATGGGGAGAACCTGCAGGATGTGCTGCCCAGGGAGCTCTACTGGCGCCTGAAGCGCCACCTGGACTACGTGAAGCTGATGATGCCCTCCTGGATGACGCCAGCGCAGCGAGGCAAAGGGTTGTATGCTGACTACCTGTTCAATGCCATCGCTGGCAACTGGGAGCGCAAGAGGCCGGTGTGGGTGATGCTCATGGTGAACTCGCTCACAGAGACAGATGTGCGCTCCAGAGGCGTGCCTGTGCTGGACCTCTACCTGGCCCAGCAGGCTGAGAAGATGAAGAAGAGCACTGGGGCTGTGGAGCGGGTGGAGGAGCAGTGCCATCCCCTCAATGGGCTCAACTTCTCCCAGGTAGGAACCCACGTGCCGGCTGCTCCAGCCGGGCAGCCCCACGGTGTCTTGGTCTTGGTCTCTGATCTTTGTCATGTTCCAGCAGACAGCCAGAGCCAGGTCCCATCCCCCCTCTCCCCCTCCCCGCTGCCCCAAGCCAAAGCGTCTCTCTGGCCCCAGAGCAGCACTGGGCTGCTTTGTTGGGGTCAGGGGAAACTACTACGTGCCAAAGTTTGGGTGTTTCTTTCCATTTCAGTGGTGCCCTGTTGGGGATATCCACTCTCCACCTGCTGTGCTTGCCTGAGCAGAAAGAATTTCCCTGGGAGCATCAGAGTGATTCGAAACAGAAAGAGGGAGTTGCCCATTTGCAGCAGGCTTACCCGGGCCCGGGAGACTTTGGAGCACAAAGCCTATCCTGAGGCTGTTTGGATGCACACCTGCGGGTGTGTCTAAGTAGAGGGCATCTTGCCTAGGCTGTGCTGTCAGGGAAGATTTTTACGGACAAGGCCTCTACCAGCACTGCTTTGCTGGTTAACGCAGAGGTTCTGCATAATCCCCCAGGCCTTTGCTAAGCTCCATAACTCTGGGGCTGTCTCCCTAAGCCTGGGGGAAATTCTAATCAACAAGGAGAGGGTTTTTTTTTGGGGGGGGGTAATAATTCCAGAGAAATGTGTTGGTTTTTTTTTTTTTAAGTTGGGCAGATATGATTTCTGAACCTAGGGAGTAAGGGAGAAGGGAGGGGCTTAAGAGGGCTAAAGTTTCTGGCTGTCAAGAGACCTTATCCAGCAAAATGTCACTAAAAGCCTGCCTCTATGGGCAGAGGTCATTCACAACTCACTGGTCCCAAACTCAACTCTGAGGCTCCCGGAACAATGCGTTCACATCTGTGCCTCGAGAACAGGGCTGTCAACCCATGGTGGGAGCTCCTGCCTTATGGCTCGTACAAGGAGGCCCCAGTCCAGGGTCTGGGTTGGTGCTCATCATCAAGGAGATAGACTCATAAAAATGCCTGGACCCCAGGCTCTGTCCCCGGAATCAGACCCGATTGCTTCAGAGATGTTGCAAGCACCTCACCAGGGAAACTGCTGCTGAAGTTGATCCCCCTTCTGAGATCTCTGGCCTTTGTTTTTCCAGGGGAAATGCAATATTGTCCCCAGGGAGGTAAGAAGCCAGATTGATTTGCCGGCCAAATGAAAGGCGGGTTTGTGAGTTCTCCTGCTGGCTCTCCCATAATTGTGGAGTCCTTACCCAGAGGGCCCGGTGGCAGGAATATTGGGGCAGTTAGTCACGCCCCGCAGGGTTCTGACTACGCCTGCCTCCATCACCACGGGGAAAATCCTGTGTATTCTCTGCCCCAGCGCCGAGCCCCTCTGAACAGAGCGGCTCTCTGCTTCTGAAGTGACTTTCCCCTTGCCAGCCTCATGAGCTGATATTATCTGGGGGGGCGGGCAGCACTCACTGCCCATCTCATTTTGGAGGCAGTTTTGTGGGAGGCCTCTCTGCCCATAGCCTTCATGCCTGGCCTCCAGAGATATCCATTTTAGGTTTGGGAGGTGGGGGATCCACTGTCACTCTCAACACCCTCTTTGTACCAACCACAGAGGAACCTGACAGGGGCTGAAGGGAGCATTGGAGCTCTCTGGTTAAACAGTCCCTGGCTTTAATCTGTCTCTCTTAAAACAACAAAACTATCTTTCTTCTGGAGTCTGGAAACACTGCCGCTCAACCAAATGACAGCTCTGGTGGGTTGAAAACATTCGCTGCGAAGTGTGTGAGCTTGTGTTTTAGGAAAAGTTACTGAGAGCCGTTCTCCGGCCAGCAAGGAGCCCGCTGACA
Source organism: Acomys russatus (assembly GCF_903995435.1). Classification (NCBI taxonomy): domain Eukaryota; kingdom Metazoa; phylum Chordata; class Mammalia; order Rodentia; family Muridae; genus Acomys; species Acomys russatus. Next base: position 10,641,000 of record NC_067165.1, read on the forward strand.
GTCTCCAAAGCCCATGTTTGAAGATCAAACAGACTCCAGTTACTGTTGCAAAAACACTCCCACCCCACCACCAGCCTGGGCCCGCTCTTCCTTCGAATTGTTCTTGGGTCCAGCCCCTTGAAAGGGCTGCAGCTAACAAGGCTCAGGCAAGAGAAAGCAGGAGCCCTCTCCTTTCCTTATCTGTACACCCTTCACCACCTGCCTGAGAGCCTGACACACCAATTTGTCCTCCTAGCATTTTGGAAGGAGGTGATGAAACCTCTCCTTCATCCTCTTGGGCAGCCGAGGAGGGCTAGCCGAGGAGAGTGAGGGTGCAGAACCTGGGCAGATGGGGTCATTAGGGATCCCCAACCTGAAAGTCAGAAAGGCAGCTGCCTTCTCAGTAAAAGTGTGTGCGTGCGTGCGTGCGTGCGTGCGTGCGTGCAGTTTGATGGGAACATCTGTGATGCGTTATTGTACTGAAATATCTGCTATGTGTATCAGATTTTTATTTTTTCTTTCCTCGAAGCATTACTGTTATTGCAAAATCAGGGGTGGGCAATGACCGAGGAAGACTGCTTTTTATACTAAGGCCTGAGATTTTAGTTTTAATTTTGATGTTTTCAAGTATTTTATGTAATTTTTTTCTGGGTAGAAATATGCATTTTTCTTCCTAAGCAGAGAATAAAGTTTAAATCAAACTTACGGGGCAGGCAGACAGGGGAAGCTTGGAAAACTGGCAACTGCCCCTCTTGCAGGAAGAGCAAGCAGGTCTGGTGACAGGTTTTGACCTTTGATTTCAAAAATAAACTCAAGGTGCTAGATTCAGTATCCCCAAGATTTTACCATGTGACCTTGGGCAAGTCAGTTCCTTTCCTTGGGCTCAGTTCACTCTGCCTGTGAAATCAGACACCAGAATTAGGTCATCTTTCATGCCCCTTCCAGCCCTGACATTCCATAGGACCATTCTAATCGATTGCACGTGCCAGGCACCCAGCAGGAAGCTCCGTGCGCGTTTCCATTTCATTGACTTCTCCTTGTAACCCTTTGGCTTACTAAGGTGGGCACCAAAAAAGGTTGAATGACTTGCCCAAGGCCACATGGCTAATAAGGAACAGAGCCATTCTGCAGACCTCTAAGTGGCTGAAGACCTTTTTATATGTGGTTTCTGTGTTTGGCAGGGAGTGTTAGTGGGCTCCAGAGCAGGGGAAAGGAGAGCAAGATGAAAAGTGGGCTTGCCCTTCTTCCAGCAACCATAGCCATTGTCCAACCTCAGCTGAACAACATGAAGGTGGGCTAGGAAAAGGGTAGGGGAGGGCCAGGCCTGTTGACGCAATCCCATAATTGCAGTTCTTTAGGAGGCAGAGGCAGGAGATCACAGGTTCAAGCCTACTTGGGCTGCAGTGTGAGTTCATAGCTAGCCCAGGCAACTTGGTGAGACCCTGTCTCAAAATGCAAAGTCAAAAGAGAGCTAGGGGTATAGCTCAGTGATAGGTTCTTACTACGTATCAAGCGCTAGGCACGAGATTCAACCTCTAGCACTACAGAAAATGTGATGGTGGCAAGCCCCTGCTTTTGGTAGCCTGGGAAGTTTAAGCCTCGAGGCCAGATCTTATGACAGTCTTAGGACCTGGAGAGCCTTATCAGCTCTGCTTGTTGCTTGCAAGGACTGATACTGGTTGCCACTACTCTCTCTGGGGCAGTGGTTCTCAAAGGGGCGGTGACCCCTTTGGCCAACCTGTGCCCTCAAAATAAAAATTTATGTTATGGCTCATAACAATAGAGAAATTACAGTTATGAAGTAGCAACAAACGTAGTTTTATAGTTGGAGTCACCACAACATGAGGAACAGTATTAAAGGGTCGCAGCGTTAGGAAGGTTGAGAACCACTGCAGGCCTCTCAGGTCTTCTCCCGTTTCTGCCCACTCACACTATATGGTGGAGGGCCTGGTTGAGAACACTGAGCTAGATGGTCTTCCCAAGTTTGGTAAGAGAACAAAGGAACATGCTGTTCTGTCCATTGCTGTCTTTTACCACTGTGCACCAGTGCTATCCAGGGTCTGAGAACCTTAGCGATAGAGAACGCCTGCTGAAAGTGCACAGCATAGTCATAGAAGTCTTCAGTCTCCTCCTCAGGGGAGCTAGAAATCACAGAATCAATTGCTGAACTCTGGGCTAGGGGCCGGCAACATTGGACCTCAGAAGTTATTAACTCCAGTTCTCAGGGAAATGCTAAACGCTTTATTGTCATACTTATTGAAAAGGCAGTAAGTTGACACTTGAAAGAGTTGGGTCATTGGCTGTAGTTACATTGACAGGCCCAGTGGTTCAGGAATGTCCCATAGCTAAAACCTATGCTCTTTAGGCATCTAAACGGTGGATTGATTTTGGTTTTTCATAGTTCATGACTTTATTTGGTAAATTTGTGTGTGTGTGTGTGTGTGTGTGTGTGTGTGTGTGTGTGTGTGTGTATGCAAGTATAGGTGTATATGTATGGTATATCATTATTGATAAAGTAAGATATAAAATACACAAAGAAAAACATCATTTAAAAGTACTGAAGCTCTTTTCCTCTTGCTTTAAAATTTGAATCTTAAGGTACCTCCAATGTGCTCTGGGTACCATCTCCCTGAAGTTCATCTCCAGCTTCCCACGCCCTACTGTGAAGATAGCCCCCTAATCTAGGTTTAACCTGCACAGCTGAATATAGGAAGCTCCTCTGACTTTACGTATGGTCAGAGCTTCTGGATCTGTGTCTGGTTCATCAACAGACAGGAAGTGCATTATAAATATTTGCAGAATGAATGATGACTGACGGCCAGCAGCTATGACATTCATCTGTTAGCCCCTTCTGTAAGCCAGCTCAAACTGTCTCTTTTCTTCCATGACAATATTTCGAGTAGCAACTCTGTTCTGCCTTCTATAACTCTCTTGTCTGATCCCAAACCTTAGAGGGTCTAAGCCAACCCACATCACAACATGAAGCCTGACTTAACTGTCTTTAGCAGCTTTGTCCTTGGCCGACCCTTACCTGTCAGGAAGCTTGTTGGTTCCTGGGGGTGGGGTCGGGGGATCATCCTGTTGGTCTGCAGAGCAGAGATGGCCACTTGGCCTGTTGTGGCATAGCCTGCTTGAGCCCTGCCCAGGCCTCCTTCATTAAGGCTCCCCTGCTTCCTTCACTTTTTCACTCATTAACCAGAGCAGTCGAAGTGCAGTGCAGTGCAGTGCAGGATCTGGGCCACAGATCTGGGAGTGAACGGCATAGATGCTTGCGTGATAAGAACTCGTTACCTAAGAGTATGCATTGCTTTTGTACCCTGAGACGTGGGTGTGACTAGTCCTGTTTTACAGAGTAGAAACTCAGCCCCACAGTATCTGAATCTTAGTGGCTCCCATGTCCTTCCTCTTTGCCCTTCATCATGAGAGCCCGCTCTTCCTTCCTTGTCACGTGTCCAAAGCTTTCAGAACCAGTCACTAATTCCCAGATTCCCCCAAGAATGCCTATTTCTGAGGGCTGGGGCCCTCTCTGAGCTTCTGAGCCAGGTAACCCTCCAGTTCACTTTGTTGGGCCCCTCAGCTGGCCCTCTGTGAGACCTGAGTCTTCTCCTTAGGGTGGAGGGAGCAAAAACCAGCCATGGAAGCTGGATTTTCTGGGTGGACCTCAGAGCGTGTGAACGTTTTACTCTCTGAAATACTTGGTCAGGGAGTGCATTTAGCACAGGCTGCCCCCAGATGGCTCATTGTAGCTCTAGAAAACAGGGTTTGCTACACTTCAGCCCACCACCCTTTCCCAGGTATCCCACCCACAGCCCTGTGACCAGGAACTATCCTGGGAAAGTGTGTCACACAGTGAAGCCATCCCTCTGGTAATGCTGCTTCATTCACATACACACACCGATGGCTTCTGGGTCCAGGTGGCAATTTACAAAAAAGAGGGTCCTAATGGCACTGCAGGCTTGGCCTGTTTGGTATCTGTGACCTTGTCTATCCGGGTAGTCAGATGGCAGGCGAAGAAGTGGAAACTCAGGACAGTTAGGCACCACCATCAAAGGACAATGAGCCGCCGCCAAAGCTGGAGGTGGATGAAGCTTGGATCAGAAACTCACAGTAAAACTTGCAGGCTCTGGACTTCTCCACCCAGAAGCTCAAACTCGGAGGCTCAGAGAACCAAAGAACGGTGAAATCTTAGAACCTTCGGCTCCGAGACATTTTTGGACCGGAAGAATCTTCACGTCATGAAATCCTAGCCTCTTAGCTTTGAAGCATTTTCAGCTCATCAACACAGACTTCTAAAATCTTAAGAGTTGGAAGGGGCCATTTCCCAAGAATTCCAAGAAGCCCCATCTGCAAGCCCGTCGTCTGATCTCCTCCCCTCCCCAAGCCGCTCTCCCTCCACTCCACTCTACAGGGCTGGCGGAGAGAAAGCCCTCCTTACCGCCAAAGCACTTTCTGATGGAGATAAAGCTGTGCGCGTGCCTTTGTTAATAGCTCCCATTTGGACTCCTCTCGGAGCCAGGAAGAGGTTGCCTGGTAAAGCAGCTTTTCTAGAGAGGAAACTGAAGAATGCTGGCAAGCGCCACAGCTGCCAGGCTGACGTTCTCCCCCCCACCCCCACCCCCACACACAACCCGCCTTGAATTGGCTTCTAAGTATTACCCACTTCGCTCCCTTTTATCTCCCATCACTGGTTCTCTGTCCACCCACTTAATCCACAGGCAGCCGGTGGCCCAGCCTTCAGCTTTGCTTCGCGGCTGCCAAGCCGTCTCGCCAGGCTGCTTCTCCAGGATCTGCAGGCTTTTAAATCTATGCAGTATATCCTGCCTCAAGCTTCTGCTGGGACCCCTCCCTCGCCAGGAATTTCCTCCTTTTCTCTTCTGCTTCTGAAACCCCTCCGTGCCCCCCCCCCCCAATTTTTCGATATTTAAGGCTCAGCTCAAAGCTGTACCTCTTCCAGGAAGCCTTCCTGGAATGCCGTCAGGTCTGAACTGGTGAAGACTTGGCCCAGAGATTTCTTTTATGGCCATGCCACATGTAGTGTTTCCCTCTGTGGAATTCTTTATGGAATTTTATGACATTCTTTCAGCACTTCTATATTTGACTTTATTACTTGGGCAGACTTTCTTTCCTGATTCTAACCTAGTCCAACATGTACTCACAAGCGATTGCAAAATTGAGCTGAGTATGTTCCAGGTCAGAAGCCCACATCTCTGGGGGTAGCCTGGGCTGGTTGTTGCCTACACTAACTAGCTAGAAGGTGAGGCTATCCTAGCCTCTGTGTCTTAGACTTCCTACCTGAAATGTGTCCAGTGCCCTCAGCACTGCCTCGGGCATCCATGAATCCCTCTTAGACTCCTTACTCTCTATTCCTATTACATGCTGTCATTTTTCTCTCTCTTATTTGCCATTTATAATCAAAACACCCTCCTCCTCCATGCTGGAAGTGCCAGAGCATCTCCAGGCTCATCCCTCCACAGTGTCTTTTCATGTCCAAGTATTGAATTTTGACCTTCCATGATCCTCTTGTTTCAGGGCTCCAGGGGCGCTGAGCTGTACAGGCTTTCTGTCCCTTCCCTTCACTACAGTCCTTGGACGTGGCTTTACACATCATCTTATCCTTTCCCTGCTACTTAAGGCTCCTTCCCAGTTTTTATTGACTGGCTAGCTGCTTCTCACCCGAATGGACTACCCTTGTTAAAAAGCCTGCACTTTTCAAGCAAATGCTACTTCATAGAAGACTTATCCTTGGTGCCTGGGTTATGGAATAACACGATCTGACAGTTTAGTAGTTTGAGTTCAGGTACAACAATGTGGCTGGCGAAAAGCACTGTGTTTTGAAAGGACTGATGCATAGAATGTACCTGCTCCACTCTGAATGCCTGGCTACCCTTAAAGAGAGCCAGGAAGTCATTAGAGGAGACCCATAAATGTCGGGGCCCCAGGGCCATCTCTGCAGGACAGCCTCGGCCTTGGCATGTGTGTACTCTGTACCTGTTGCCGGAGCTGTGTTTTTCCTTACTGTCCTGGGAGGAACCTCCCAGCACCTCACCAGCATACCCTGTCCTGCCACCAGGGCACATGTTTATCTCTGTGTCCCTAGTCCCCAGGCTTGCTGCTCACCTTTTGTTCCTAAGCTCCTCTCTTTCCTACCCAACATGTCAAGAAGAGCAGGAAGAAGAAGTGAGAGTTTCCTTTTCATTTGCTGTGACCTAGGAACTTGTGCTCTTTGCATATGGCTCCCTGGTTCTCCCTCATCTCAGCAGCAGCCTCACTAGATTTGATCTTCAGAACCCTATCTTAGAGTTACTGACACACCGCGGGACAGACTCAGTTCAGGAACCCCCTTTATTGGGAAGACTTCTAGGTGCATACTAGGACCACAGATAACCCCAGGCAAGTTACACAACCTGTCTTTGTTTTTCTTTCCTCACCTGTCAACTTCATGGATGCTCTGAGGACCAATTTGACTAAAGAGCTGTACTATAGTATTTCAGTTTTCATTTACAAAATTACAACCGGTGTACAGTTTTTTTTCCAAACATGTTTCCAGCTCATACTATCCACCTGATAATGTGCTAGAGGTGGGCATGAAGAACAGCCACATGTATGTGTGCCTATGTATGTGTGTGTGTGAGTGCCCCCTTTTCCAGGCAGAGAGAAGGCAGAAAGCTTGGGATCACATTATGCACTGCATCAGCCCCCTCACTCCTGACTGCAGAACACTTCCCTTCCGGGAGCCAGGAAGCACCTCTGAGATTCTTTCCACAGGAAGAGAGAGAGAGAGAGTACAGCCCTGCCCCACATCCCTGGTGCAAAGATAAAGGACAGCACCCCACAACCCTATCCAGTCCTTCCCTCCTTCCACTCTATCGGGGGTATTTACAGTGTTCTGCTGTGTGTTATCTCCGAGGACTTAATGGGCCTGTGAAGCTCTTGGTAAATGAAGTTTGGTCCCATCTGAAAGACACATTTAATAAGACAGGTACAGTGGAGAAAGGTCTATCAGCATGCCGGCTCATTTTTTTAAAAAACCTCATTTCCCATAAGGTTCCTTTCTTAAGCTGATTGGCCTTAAGTCTGAGAAGTGACAAAAGTCTACTTGTCAATGTTTTTTTTTTTTTTTTTTTTTCTCTAACTATGTTCCAGTTGCTTGCAGTCTCTAGAGCTTTTTCTCTTGTCTTAGGACAGATAGGACATCGCCCCAGTCCCCTACTCTTGCTGCTTCACCTTTCACACCCCGCCTCCCCCACTGAGCTCAGATACCGCCATCGGGTTTGTTTGCTAGTCGCTCAGACCGGGTGGTGGCACTTGGAGTGTGTCCCCTGATCTCCAGCCGTGTAGCCGTGGCATCACGAGACGGCGGTTACGTAGGACAGCAGCGGGCTCTATTTGCAGCTCGAGGGCCTCTGGGTTGGTCATGGGTTGCATAAACTGATATACTTTGGGACACCTCCAGTCACAACACTCGCTCATTGCGCTTGATCTCGACTGGGATGTTTAGTTGACCCGGCAGTAGAGTCCTCACGCTGAGGCCAGCTGCTGGCTTTGGAGGTAATTTTATGTACTTGGCTTCCATCAGAGTAGTTTTGCTGGGAGGGTGGCGAGAAAAGAATGCCAGCCTCTTGGTGGAAGTGGCTTTGAAGTGCTGTTAGAAATGGGCTGGAAAGGGTAGTCCAGGAAGAAGGTGCCAGCATGGGAAAATGTAGAAAGCAGACACACAAAATCTTCCCCACCCCCACCCCCTTGCTTTATCTTTGCCTTTTCTCTCCAGCTTTCAAGCTGGCTACTCTGATTTACTCTGTATTATGTGCTAGGCCTTAAATTCCTATAACGGACCTGGGAGGTATTATTTCCCTAATTTTAAGAAAATTGAGAAGTACTTGTATACAAATAAGGACACACACCTAGAACTAGGCTTAAATGTTTTGATGCCTTAATCAAGAAACTGAACTGGAGCTCCCTGCTCTGACTGGGTGAAAACTACGAGGCTCGCATGATCCCCACTGAGGTTGCTGTGGGGGCCCAGTGATGCCTCTGAGCCGAGACTGCTAGCTGTGGTGGTCCAGTGGTCTGCTGTCAGGCAGCCTGTGTTCTGAGGTTGGGAAGCCCACCCTAAACTGGAGACGGTTCTCTGTCGCCTCGCTTGGTCTCCCATGCTCACACGGTGTTTGCTCAGTCAGCGTGATGGGAACTCTGTGGTCTGACCACCCTGGCTATGATCATCTATGGTATGCAAGATCTGACCCGATCCATTCTGGCTCAGCCTTGCCTGCTCTCCAGTTGCTCCTTAGGACAGAGACAGGCTAAAAGGAGGTCTTGAGAAGTTCAGGCTGGAGACTCAGTTGTGTCACGGGCTCTGATGGTGATGGGGGAGGGGAACTCTTTCTTGTCTAATCACCCTTTACCCCCATTGCTTAGGCAAGTGGGTGTGAGTAAACAGCATCAAGTTGGAGTTCCTGGGAGCACAGGGGTAAAGTCCTGATGGGATTTTAATAACAAGCGCTCTCTGCTCTTAGCACTGCTCATCCATGTATAGCTTTGTTTGTTTGTTTGTTTGTTAGTTTGTTTGTTTTCCTAAAGAGAAGTACCCTGGAAATACTTAGTTAGACGCTTCATCTATCCATTTGTTTTTTTCACTCTTGCTTGGCAAGTGCTCTGGAGGATTTGCCCTATACCAGACTCAATTCCAGGTTCTGGGGGTTCAAGATGACTGTGGGGCTAGTGAAGAGGGGAGGAGTTGCTGTGACGATAGAGCCACAAGGAATAATCTTGAGTACTTTATATACACTGCCCCACTTCATCCTCAAAGTAGGTTCCAGGTAGGCTTAACCCCACTTCATGGGTCATGAAGAAGGCTCGGAGAGGTGGTTCACACAGCAAAAAAGTGGAGGGTCTGGAATTAAAGTCTCACAAGTCAGGTTGTGGAGCCTGCGCCTTCCTCCTCTCTACACCCCATGGGAGGACTGAATGAGCCGCAGAGGAGAGTAGGGGGCGGCTCTTCTGAAGCACAGAGTGTGACAAGCAAGCAGTGACAGAGGGTTGAGAGACTCCCGAGTTCTGTCCTGAGGAAGGCTGCAGCTCTGACAAGGAGAGAGCAGCAACTGGGTGAGGAGATTAGAATTTGGGACTAAGAACAGAAGCTGAGCCTCACAAGCAAAGGATGGCCTGCATCCATGGCAACCATTGTGTATGGCTAGGATGTTGCCCTGAGGCACTGTGTGGCACACGAGTCAGGGGCTGCGGCAGCGTCACTCCAAGGACTCCCAATGAGTTCTGCCAAAGTAGCTACACAGATGCTACTTCCTGTCTGTCTACCACTGTTAAGTACCACCTGCAGATGGCAGGGGCTTGACCAGAGCTTAGGTCATCTAGAGGTCCTATGTCTGCTTCTAAACGGGCTGGGCCTGCATCCTTGATATCTAGGAGATTTTTTTTTTTTTTTTTTTTTTTTTTTGGTGGTTGCAGTCGCTCCACTGAACATAGCAAACAGCAACCCCCCTCTCGTGAACACTTGGCTGAGCTTTAGTCTGAGACCACCTAAGCTTAACACTGGAGGACCAGTGGCAATCTCCAAGTTCAGAAACAGCTGCAGATATGGGGTGAGGCGATGGTGGTAATGCTAATCTGGAGTGAGGGACTGTCATTACTCACCATGGAGAAAGCACTGGTGGAAGCCACAGCGAGACATATCTAAAGACACACGTGGCCACATTGCGGAGCCCTGGCAATCATGCTAAGAAGTTTGGGGCTTAGGCTTAGGATGCATTGGCAGGAGTACTACCCCCACTATTGTGGTCTGCAGTTCAGAACTTCCTCTGGTTAATGACTGGCTCACCGGTTCATTTATTCATGGGCCTCAGACTGGAACACCTCACCCAGGCTTGCCTGTGCATTCCCAAGCCCTTTTGCCTGAGAAGGCCTCTGTACTGTGAGGATCACTTGACCTATTGGGTCCAGGATGTGCCCACTGCTGTCCTACAGTGCGGATCCCAGCTTCTGGAACTCTCTGTAAAGTTTGCCCTTAGATGGTGCAATAGGCTGGTGTCTGAATGAGTCCAGATAACTTTATACATTACAGGGCCTTTGGGGAAGGCCGTGCAAGGGGCCACACAATCCCCGAGTTTCACAGGATTTGATAGCAGGTTGAGGGGAATGTCAGGTGATCGCAGTAGGAGTGTACCGAGCCTTGTTACTTGAGTGCTGCCTGAGCAGAGATGAGACATGGGAGGGCCTGCCACCCACACAGAGCAAGCACACTAGTTATGGATTGGATTGGATGGTGTGTACCAGGGCAGGCTTTCTCTTAGCTGAGACCTCTTTAGTGGAGTGAGATTGGAAAACCCAAAACCACCCCACTCCTACATAGCCACTTCCGTAGTTGGCTCTGACCCCACTGGAGAGTGGCATTTTGTCGGTTATGTATTTATGTTCTGACTTCTCCAGTGGACTTAAGCTCTTTATGGATAGGAACCTCAGGTGATGACCTTGGCTTCCCTCAGGACTTGACTGCAAGCACATACATACTCAGGGGTTATGTGTAAAATTAGCAGCCACATCTCCATATCATCTCCTGAGTATGGGGGTGCAAAAGCAGAAAGCCCCCAACTTCCCACCTTGACCCCCGTCATCACCACTGATGATCCAGATATTTAGCTTTGGAATCCAAGAAACTCAGCAGTCACCTGCATGCTCTACTGTAGCGCCAGGTGTTTGGGCTTTGAATGGCTCTAGCCATTGACAGCCTTCTCCCCTTGGCAGGCTCTCACCATCTCCAGGCGGGCCCAAGCAGACAGTGACATCATACTGACACCTTGTTTCCACAGTAGCTCATCCTGTAAGTGGGAGCTGCTGCTTGCATGGAAGGGATCCTCCCAGCTCTCCCTGACAGCCGCCTTCTTCACGCTTCTGATTTTTTTTTCCAGGGCATGGATCAGAGCTTCTGTTTGCTGGTCACTCCACAATCCTCACACAATATAAATGAAATCTGCTAAAACCAATAAATTCAAACCATGTGTGAGGCTTTGGGAGGAGCCAGGACGTCAGAGGGCCACAGTGTGAGGTGGCGTCAGCTCTGACGGCACCCGAGCTGATTTGTATATGAGAAAAGTAAATATCCAAAGCCGTAAACAGCCCTGGGTCTCCCACTCTCACTGGGATTCAAAGGCGTTTAATAGGAACACACACTCTCTGTTTCCTATAAACAGAACCAGAGCCTCTATGTGTGCTGACCTAAATTCTGTGTTTTCAATCCCAGGCAAGCCATCCAGGCATCCTAGTCATAGACTGCAGACAGGCTGGGCCGCCGGGTTGGGTTCCTTCTATCTGGTTTTGGCAATTGGTGTAGCGTTTGTGCTTTGTAAAGCCCTCCTCCTTTTCCTTGCTGTGCGGCGCAGTCCTGTGTGTTTGTTTAAGTCCGTTTGTGCTGCTTTAACAGAATGGCCTGGGATGGATAGCTCAGAAACAACAGAAACTTGTTTCTTTCTCTTCTGGCGCCTGGGAAGTCCAGGATCAAGGTGTCGGCATCTGCCGAGCCTGCTGAGGAGTGGCTTCCCGGTTCAGAGATGGCAGCTTTCCAAGGTGTGCTCACACGGTAGAAGGTGAACTCGGGTCTCTTCAGTCCTTCATACGGGCCCTAACTCTTGAACTCGGGTCTCTTCAGTCCTTCATACGGGCCCTAACTCCATCACTATGCCCACCTACATACTCTGCCCTCTAAGATCCTGCTGATTAATTTCAACATACAAATTTTGAAGCCGGGCATGGTGGCGCACGCCTTTAATCCCAGCACTCGGGAGGCAGAGGCAGGCGGATCGCTGTGAGTTCAAGGCCAGCCTGGTCTACAAAGTGAGTCCAGGATGGCCAAGGCTACACAGAGAAACCCTGTCTCGAAAAACCAAAAAAAAAAAAAAAAAAAAACCAACAACAACAACAACAAATTTTGGGGCAAGGCATAGAGATATTGACATGAGAGCAGGGGGTGGGATGAGGAGGACAATTCACATGAGAACTATGAAGTCAGGGCTACTGTTTGTCCAAGACTGTGTGTAGAGTTACAGCTGAACTAGGGCTGCGCCCCTTTTTCTTCTTTAGACCCCTGTAATTTTCTTTAAGTTCCCTGTGGCTACTGACTCAGAACCCCAGAAGAATCTTTAGATTCCCCTTCCTCATTTTCCTCAATCCTGTCTCCTGGAACCTGTTTTTTCTCCTTGTTTGCTAAGTCCTGTGCAGTTTTTCTTTTCCATCCTGCACATTCTTGGCTTAAAAAAAAAAAAAAAGCTCACAGAAAGGAAAGTCAGGTTGGATGTGGGTTGCTCTGCCCACAAGCTGTGGGTACTGCCCAAGAGTTTGTAGTGTGTTTTTCACATATGTAAGCTGGAGATGAGTGTGGCTACCTTCTCAAGACAGCAGCCTGGCTAAGTGATGCTCAGGCAGGCTGACCACCATGCTTGTTTCACCCTGCTTTGTATCCATCTCTCAACCCTTCCAATGACCCCTTAACTTGGACATTGAGGAGAAAGTGCCCATTAAAACCGCCTAGAACAGAGTGGGTCAGGCATACTCATTCAAATACTTAGTAAGGTCCACAAAACTGATGAAGCCTGAACCTTATCAGTGCATTACAAGGTGTCTACTTCCTGGTTTTGAGATTGTGTCACAGTGTGTTAAGTGTCACCACTGGGGAAAAAAAATTGAATAAAGGGCATTATTTCTTCTAACTCTAAATAAACTTATTATTAGCTTAACTTGAAATTTTTAATTAAAATAAATGAATTAGAGCTGGTGATGGGGCCTATCAAGTACCCGCAACATATCAACGTCCTATGTTTTATCTCTACCACTGAAAAAGAAAGAAAAAGGAAGGAAGGAGGAAGTGAGGGAGGAAGGAAGACAGGAAGAAGGGAGGAAGTGAGAGAGGAAGGAAGAAAGGAAGGAAGGAGGAAGCGAGGAAGGAAGGAAGGAAGGAGGAAGTGAGGAAGGAAGAAAGGAAGGAAGGAGGAAGTGAGGGAGGAAGGAAGACAGGAAGAAGGGAGGAAGTGAGAGAGGAAGGAAGGAAGGAGGAAGTGAGGAAGGAAGGAAGGAGGAAGTGAGGAAGGAAGAAAGGAAGGAAGGAGGAAGTGAGGGAGGAAGGAAGGAAGGAGAAGAAAGGGGAATGGATTAACCTTTCCAACACCCACCTTCATCCATTCTTTTGTGGCTGCTGCATGTTGCCAGGAACTGTTAGTGAGCACAAATGAAAACATGCTCACCTCCATCTCCTACAGGTACTCCGAGATGATCTTCCCTTGATAAACGACAAGTCATCCTCTTGTACGTCTGTCCTCCCCTTTTCTGACAGCACCCTTCACCTGCTGGCAGCCTGTGTATTTTACCTGCACACGGCTTCCCTCCCTATCAACTCCATGAATACAGAGATTGCTGTGCCTGTTGTCATATCCTTAGCACCTAGTACATACCGGGCACATAGCAGGTAATAAGCTAATGTTTGCCAGGTGACCGAGAGGTGACAGACAGGGACCAAGTACACAAATGACTAGTAAGGAGTCTGGGAAGGTAAATGAAGAAAGCGAACCAGAGGCAAGGTTGCGAGATTGACTGTCGGTGTTTCTGCAAGCCCGGTAGGCCTCCCTGCTGTGTGAAGGCTAAGGTCCCAGCACTTACTAAGTTTATCAAATGTCCTCTTGTCTTCATCCACTAGCTTTGAGCTCTTGCTGTGTACCGAGCTCTGTGGTAAAACGGGGCAGACAGCATCTTGCTGGTCAGTAGAAGAGGGGACAGGGCCATGAGCTGCATACGGAAAGGAAGAATGAAGACACGTTTTGAGATCTGAAAGCCCCAGTGGTCTGAACCTCATTTACCAGCTTCCTCCTCCCCTGCCCATCTGGGTGACCCCACAGCATTAATTAGACCACTCCTCTCTGCAGCCTGAACTCTGGCTTCCTGGAGTGTCCTCACACTCCCTCCACCGGTCCTTTTCCCCAGCCTGTTCTTCCTACAGAAAGACTTCCTTGACTGCGCCAGCTCCCTCAGTCTAAGCATCTGAGCTATCTGTCGTCTGTGCTGTATCATTTGACCCCAGGAGTCTCGCTGAGGAGCCCCGCCTGGGCTCAGGTGCATGGTGGGGCTTTGGCAGCATGCTTGTGGCGGATGGGCTAGAGAGCAGGGGAGGCAGTGACTCATCATCAAAGAGGGCAGGCAGACTTTGTTGTTTTTGTCGTTGACCCAAACTCTCATTTAGCCACTGGTGGTTCAGCTCGGGGGGGGGGGCAAGGGGGGGTGCGGGGGGTAGGCTCAGGCTGCCTTGACTGAGGTTCAAGTGCGTTGCTAACAAAAAGATCATGCAAACAATCTGCTGCAGACAGTGTTTAACAGACTTCAGAAGCTGGACTGTTTGCTCAAAAAAAAAAAAAAATTCTCATAAAGCACACGAAAATGTCTGTGCAGCATTTATTGCTACTGAACAACTGTGTTTTGGAAATGACCCCTTGACTGGAGAGCAGCTTTTATTTGCGGTGTTACTATGAGGGTGGCACTGAGAGTTCCTCACATCCACGTTTCCTATCGTTAGCATCTTATGTTAATAGGGTACATTTGTCACATTTAATAAACCAGTATTGATGGACTGTGGTTATCTAAATGCCACACTGCACCTGCGATTTCTTTTTTCTTTCTTTTTTTTTTTTTTCTTTTGTTTCCACAGCTTGCTGTGGGTTCCACAGGCCATCCCTGTCACATCTTCTTAAATTCTAGTTGGCACTGATACTTTCTTGGACTCTTTTTGAGAGTATGAAAATGACCTTGGTAGTCTCAAATATTGGTCTGATGCTTGTCCCCCAGCTGGGGTTGATATCATGTTTATGTGTTTTTCTTCTCTCAGTTAGACTGAGATCGTTGTGTTTTTAGGGGAGGAAGGCCACAGAGGTAGACTGCTGCTCTCACCATAACAGCAGGGTACACACAGGGAATGGATGTTGTCTTTGGTCTCCTGCCTGAGGTAGTTGCGCCCCCACCCCGCCCCATCTTTCCACACTATGTACTCAGGAAAGAGTTTGCTGCAAGCAGTCCATTCCTGAGGAGAGAGGAGAGTTATACTACCTCAGCGAGTGTGATCTGAATCCTCACTGTATGCCAGGCACAAGGATGCAGGGACAGAGCAAGAGTCTTCCTCTCTATGGAGCTTTCTTTTAGTAAGGGTTTAATAATGCCTGTCCAAATGGCTCTCGGACAGGAATAATGAAGGCTAAGCTCCTTAGGCTTATTTATGAAACAAAAAGCACAGAAGTGGAACCACATGTGCACAAGGGTAGTGTCAAGATGTGGAGTAGAGGGGACAGTCATGGGACCTTGCTGGGCCAGCTGCGCAACAGAAGAGGAACTGGGCTTCTATTCCAATGGTGGAAGCCACTGGCCTGAGGCATGGAAGATATTATTATTGTTGTTGTTTTTGTTGTTCTTGTTCTTAGTGTTTACTATTACTCTTATTATTACTATCATTATTATTATCATCATTTATTTTTAAAAACACTGAATGCACTCTGCGGCAGGGGACATTGGGAATCAAAGTGGAGAAGCTAGAAGATCAGCATGGATGCCATTAGAGTTGTCTAGGCGAGGGCTGGCGGCGCCTTAGATGTGGGCAGCAAGTCAGTGGAATTGGCTTTGTTTTGGAGGTGGAGCTGATAGTATACCTGGTGGATCACTTACAGAGAGATTAACAAACTGGTACAGCGCTGCCGTGTTTAGGCCCACAGTGGTGCCACTGGCTAAAATATGGGAGGTGGGAGAGGAGTAAAATTAGAAAAGTTTGTATCTGGTGGTGTGATTCCTTAGAGAAAGTCCGCCTGAACCCCTTTTCTGGGTAACACGGCATCACTTGCAGCACTCTAACTTATATCACGTGCCTGGAGGGACTAGCATGGCTCCTGTGTTGACTCATATGCCTTCTCTCTTGGTGGCCTAAATGAAGCATGGGATGCAAATGTGGGATGATCATTTATCTTGGTAAAAAAGCATACCAGGCACCAGGGACCTGGCCTTGGGCATGACAATTTCTGGCCTCTCCCAAAGGCTAGCACACAGGGATTTCTTTTTAGTAAGCATACTGGTTTGTTTTGGTGCATGTTTCCAGTAAGTTCCATCATCAAATATTTACTGACCACCAACTGCAGTATTGTGCTTTTTTAGACATGGGCCCCTTTTTTGGCTGGGTACATAAGACATCAAGGATGTGAAAGGACAGAAAGCATGTGCAGCGTGTCCGGGAAAGTGTGCATAGCCGTAGAAGAGCAGTTAGCTTCTGGACAGGAAGCCTGTGTCTTTCTTCAGAGATCAGCTCCCAGATGGGATGAGAAAGAACTGTCAGCTTGAAGGGTAGCAAAGGGACTAGGAATATGTGGCCAGAGTTTGGGAATGTTTAGGGAATTGGAGAGAAGGCATCTTGGGAATGAAAACAGGTGGCTTATCCAGTAGCCTGTGATCGTCTGAGCTCCTAGAATAAAGTACCAGGGATCAGGTGGGTTAGCAGCAATACATGTTTATATTACACAGTTGCCTTAGTTAGGGTCTTTATTTCTGTGACGAAATATCATGACCAAAAGCAACTTGGGGAGGAAAGAGTTTATTTGGCTTACACTTCCACATCACTCTTCGTCATGGAAGGAAATCAAGACAAGAAGCCAAACAAGACAGGGATAAGGAGGCAGGAGCCGATGCAGAGGCCGTGGAGGGATGCTGCTTACTGGCTTGTTCAACCTGCTTTCTTATAGGACCCAGGAACACCAGCCCAGGGATGGCACCACCCACAATGGGCTGGGCCCTCCCCCATCAATCACTAATTAAGAAAATGCCCTACAGGTTTGCCTACAGCCCCATCTTTTGGAAGCATTTTCTTGATTGAGGTTCCATCCTCTCAGACGATTTTAGCTTGTGTCAAGTTGACATAAAACTAGGCAGCATGACAATCTTGGAGACTGGGAGTTCACAATCAAGGTGTCAGGACTCTTTCTGACTTGTAGACTGTTGTCTGCTCATACCTTTACGTGTTATAGAGCAGAGCTAGTTAGCTCTCTGGAGCCATTTTATAAGGATTCTAATCATTCCTAAGAGTTTTACCCTCATGACTTACTCCCCTCTCCAAGGCCCTCCTCCTAATGCCATCTCGTCAGGAGGTGGGACCTCAATACATAAGTATAAGCCATACATACTCCAACCATAACAGTGCTGGAAAACTGGTTGTTGAACAGCTGAGTGATTGAAAAATACATTTCTGCCAGTGCCAGGAGGGCCTGCAATGCAAGAGTCCATATCAGTGGTTTCCGTGAGCCGAGGGGATCCACCACTGGATACAACCAGTGCAGAGATGAACTGGTGGTGGTAACCAGATCCTGAAGAACAGTGTTTGGGTCTCTAGCCAGCAGTTAATTTATTATAATAATACTGATTCTGCTAATAATAACAAAAATTTTATAACTACTTAATTGGTGTTATTTTTGCCGGAAAGGCCTGGTTAGCTGCGTGCTTGGCCCGTCTGTGTGTGATTCGAGGCTGTTGATTTGTCTTGAGATTCTGTTGTTTTCTTCGCTCGCTGGTCTCTCCTGATAGTCCATTTCACTGTTGGCTCTTGGGTCTGTATGTGCTCCACAGGATACCACAAAAACACAATCTTTGACAAGGTAAATATGCTAAATCCCTATTATAACATTTAACTACTTAGGGAAGTTTCTGCTGTGGGGTGGGGGTGGGTGGGGTAGTGGGAATGGAAAGGAAAGTCCAGATTGCTTTGATTAGCTGCATTTTTCTCTCTGGGTGAATGGGAAGGCTTTGGTGGGAACCTCAGCATTTGAGACTGTTTCCAGGAAAGTAAGGGAAACAGTGATAGACGTCTGGAGTCTTGGTCCAGAGCACCTAGGTTGGTGTGACACTGGGTTGGGTTCTTTCAGAGACATCAAAAACACACGCCCATCTCTTCTTTCCTGCTGAGAAAGCAGTGTCTGTAAGGCAGCTGGGAGTTTAGGCTGGGCAGGCCTATGTGGTACAAAGTAGAGCCCCTAATTGGCTGTCTCCATCTTGCATTACATGGAGACTCATTGTCTTAAGGGCTAGAAATGGTGACAGATCATTTCCAGGGTGACCCTGGACTTAACTCAAGGCCACCTTCCCGTGAGTTTTCTCACGTTGCTTGTTTGGTTCTCCAACTTGGGCTGGGAAAAAATGACACTTGTATGATTAAGAGTTTATTCGTATGACCAGGAGGACGGACACACTGCAGCCTCATTATTCAGTAGTCCGGCCTAGGGTCTAGCGTACTTTTACACATAGATTCTTAGAGCATGCACTGAAGGTTTCGGAGAGTACACTGTGTTCAGGCCCCTCAGCCACTAGGATATATAGCCATGACGCAAACCAGCCTTTCCATTTTCAAGACTGAAAATTTATTCTACTTTTACTGAAATAGTGTATTAGAATTCAGTGGTTATCAACCTGTGGGTTGCAACCCTTTTGAGGTTGCATGTCAGATATTTATATTACAATTCATAAAGTAGCCAAGTTACAGTTACGAAGTAACAATGAAATAATAATTTTATGGTTGGGAGTCACAACGTGAGCAACTGTTATTAAAGGTGTCACGGCATTAGGAAGGTTGAAAAACCACTAGAATTAGATGATGTCATTGTTCACAAATATTCACTCCCAGCATCTAAGGATGTGAGCTTTGACCATGTGACTTGTTTCATTACTTTGGTAAATAGAATGTGTTCCCTTGTTCCTTGCCTTTGGCCTTGGCCATGTGACTTGCTTTGGCCAAACATAACAGAGCCTTAGATGGACTGTACATGCTCAGTCGGGCTCACCCTCTCATCCTATTTCTTGGCTTCTGCCTCTTCAGCCCGAATCCCAGAATGAATACAGAAGGTCTGAGCCTAACCTACCTGGAGAAGCTCAGGCCGGTTAGAGCTCTGTTTGAGTGCAGGCCCCACTGACGCATAGGTGAGAACAAATAACTATTGCTCTCAGTCAGTCTTGGCCTGATTTTACCCAAAGCTGACTAGTATGTCTCAACCAAGGGGTAGACCATAAGTAGGCTGTGGTGGAAACAGGAAATGGGGGCATGGGGTGGTGAGAGCATAGATTTCAGCTAGTTATCAGAGGGTCTTCAATGCCAGCTCCAAAAACTGGGTGATATTTTTTCTAGTAGGCAGTTGCGGGGGGCATTGAAAATTGCTGAGTGGCTGAATGGTGTGCTCCAGACCCGGGACAAACAGCTCCAGGTTCCCCAAGTCCTCCTTGGTCCCTATCTGCTGCAGGACATGGTTGACATAGCCTGCCCTCCACTTTAAACTTTCACAGCAGAACTTTTCCTTCCTCTTCACCATATAATCTGGACATTTGCTGCTATTGCTTTTTTCTATCTTTTTTCTCCCTTATCTACGTTTACATACTTTAACTTACGTTATATAAAAAAAATCCAATGTTCCTTATTTTTTAATTATAGGAAAAGATAGGAATGTTAGGGCTATGCTTCAGTCTGCCTACCTGTGATGTCATTGCTTACCTGCCATGGATGCGTGACCCTGCTCAGGGCCATATAAAAGAATAGACCCTCCTCATGGTCTCTCTCTCTCTCTCTCTCTTTCTCTCTCTCATATCTATCTATCTATCTATCTATCTATCTATCTATCTCATCTCTCTTCTTCTCTCTTCCTGTCTCTGTCTCTGTCTTGATCTCTCTCTCTCTGGGGTATCCCTCCTTCCTTTCCTTCTCCTCCATGCTCATTTAAGAAACTCTTCTACAACATAAAAAAGAAAAGAAAGCAAATTGCTGAGTGAAGGAGGCATGAGATCTCAACCTAGTTCTACAGGTTGAAAGTGAGTGAAGACTGGTTAAGTGGTTCCAAAGGGCCTGTTGGAAAGCTGTTATGTTAGTGTTTGCTTTCCAGTTGACCCTAGCTCCTGCTACTATACCTTCTAGAAGGTAGTTCAGAAACATTTGATGGGTAAAGAAATGTGTAAGAGAACTGTTTAGGCATTTGAGAATCAACACTTTGTGTGGACATCTCTAGTAACTTACCTCTTTGTTCACCTGTTCACTCTCCCAAGAGTCTACTGAACACTTACAGTTAGAAAGTGTTTGATTCTGGGCTGGAGAGCCTGTGGGAAGAGCCATAGCCACCTTCCTGGTGCTGCTTAGAAAGGGACTTGGAGGCCGGGCGTGGTGGCGCACGCCTTTAATCCCAGCACTCGGGAGGCAGAGGCAGGCGGATCGCTGTGAGTTCGAGGCCAGCCTGGTCTACAAAGTGAATCCAGGATGGCCAAGGCTACACAGAGAAACCCTGTCTCGAAAAACAAAACAAAACAAAACAAAACAAACAAACAAAAAAAAAAAACAAAAAAGAAAGGGACTCGGGCCATGAAGGAGACAAGACTGGAATATCAATGAGGAGTAATGGCAGAAGGAAAGTTGGGTGTTGGGGAAGGAAGCTTCCAGGAAGAACATGGCAGTAGAGTGTCTGACATCTTTGGCAGGTTCTCTGGGACCAGGACAATGTCACCTGTCTACCTGTTGAAGTCAAGGGCTAGTGCTGCAGGGGCCGCTAGGTCTATCAATGATCACACCTGACCTTCCCCGTTAGTCCACATTCCTAATGTCTCACTGTCCCATCTCTTTAGTTCATGTCCCTTTGTTCTTTCAACTGCTTTGGCTAGGCCATAGGGTGGGTGTGGAGAAGCATGGATGCCTGAGAATCTCACAACCCTGTGATTCTTAAATCCAGAAAGCATGACACTCGGCACATTGTAGGCCTCCCTAACCTGTGTCTTCATCTCTGAAATGGTCCTGGGTTCAGATCCTATCCTACTAGCTGTGTGACTTCTAGCAAATGTGACTTCATGGGCCCCTGCAGTCTACTGCCACTGTACAGTGACAGTTCTGTGTCTTGGACGTGTAATAAAGGTACAATATGACCTTAGAGAATGCCATCTTGTTACAAAGTACCTAGAGCTGCTTGAGATGAGAATAAAGCCCCAAGTCTATGCCTTGCCTGGGAGGACCAAAGTCTTTGTGCTGAGGTGACATATCTGTGAGCATTTCTAGAACCAACTCTAGGTCAGGCGACATTAAACCCCTGCTTGTGGATCTCCCGGTGATGTATGGATGCCGGCAAGAAAAAAGCCCTCCAGGTTTCAGCGCAGTCTGCTTAGCTGGGGGATGCTAAGCATCCCATTTCCTGTGATAATTGTGGCGCTAAGGGTAGCCAGGTGCTTGGAGCTTAGGGCGGATGGCTCTGCGGTTCCAGTGGATGTATTAGAACAGTTCTTTAGGCTACAGGAACAGTCATCCATTCCTTTAGCATCTGTTCAGCAACTTCTTTCCGACCGCCTGCTTCCATGTCAGGGAGCAGGTCTTAGCTGTGATGCCGTAATTGCCATTCTCAAACTGTACAATGTTCAGGACCTTTATGAAGCAGGCACTGCTTAACAATACCGTTCTTTAGATGACCGGACAGCGGTGAGCCATTCATTGCTCCTCTGTGGTCACTTATACACAGTATTCTGGCCCTTTGAGAGCTGGTTTGGGCACTGGGAGATGTGGGTCATAGAAGTGAAGTGACAGCGATTGCTTCAGGAACACACATAGTTTACCTTCTTAGGCTCTCTAGGAAAAGGAATTGCTGAGCAAATTAGAATGGTGATGACAGGTGTGCTTCTGGGTCATGGACACAGAGTTACCGTAAGGCAAGAATGCTATTTCGAACCAAATATTAACATGCTAATTGCAAGAGTTCTTATCTCTCTGAAAACAGGTATTGGAAGTGTCTCAAGCAGGTGATCTTTCTGCCTTATTCTTGTTGCCATGGGAACTAGTCAGCCAGGGGTAGAGCCCAGCACTGCACCCCACATTACAACCACCAGTATCATTTGTCCTTGGAAACTGTGCTGTGCACAGGGAGATAACACACATCGAAACCCCAACTAGGCAGCCCCAGTGTAGAGTGAGCACTTATTAGAACCATGACCCTGGGCTATCACAATGTTAGCCCAGGCATTGGATGGATAGCTTTCAAAAGTATGTTTACCTCGTACAACATCTGGCTCTTTTTCTTGGAGACTCAGGGTCTTCAGTTGCCTTGGACCTCACACAATGAGGTGTGATGAATAGAATTGTCACTTCTCTGAGTGACCATAGGCTGCTGCTGTTCTCTAACTCCTGGGGCGGGGGGTTCCTTCCCCATCAGAGAGAGAGACTGAATATTTTTTTTTCAGAATACAGTGTGGCTCACTTTATTTCTTTTTTCTTTTTTTATATTTTATTAATTTATTCATATTACATATCAATGGTTATCCCATCCCTTGTATCCTCCCATTCCTCCCTCCCTCCCATTTTCCCCTTACTCCCCTCCCCTATGACTGTGACTGAGGGTGATTTTTTGCTGTCTTACTGAAGCTGTTGTCCTTTGCAACTTGCTCGTTACTTTTAGTTTTTGGTGAACTTAGAAACCAGAGGACCAATCTTATTAAATGTGAATCCGAACCTAAACCGAATAATTTCAAATGATGCTTTGGCATTCTTCTGGAAGTCAAGAACATGAATATAGTGGGTTGTTAACTTTTTGTTTAAGCATTTGTTCTCGATATAGGAAGCTGGTGTATATGGGACTTACTGATCACATGACATATATGTGTGTGCTCATGTTTATTCCCATATATGCATGAGGTACAGGAGGTGGTTGACTCAGCTAATTTAGCTTCAGAAAGATTCTCTCTATCCACAGGGACCCAATCCATCTCTTGTTGCTCTAGTTTCTTGAAATTGTCTAGTGTCTTGGAAGCCCCTATCATCTCACTAAAGGAAGGACTGACTGATTGACAAGTGTGGCCTGGGAGACCTGAGGTTCTGTCACAAGAGCAGTGCCAGCAAAGGCAAGGCACCAACTCGTTCAAGCACATGACTGAGAGGATCTAAATATTTCTGAGATGATTGATTTTATTTTTTTTTAATCTTTTAAGACTAAATTATCTACATGTTTGGATGGTCATCTTGGCTGCATTTGAAAATCCACCCTCCCTGCCTTGAGACTGAGCAAAGATGTGCCATTGGCGTATACACCATGTGTGTGGGGTCTGCACACAGTTTAGGTGAGCAGACATCTTGCCAGTAGGATGCGCATGACTGAGGTCTCCGTTGCTTCTTATCAGGGAGTCTGGTGTGCACCCCTTTAGTCATTCTCATTGAATAATGACTGAAGAGTGTCCCTTCTCGCCTTACTTAGCTTTAGCACACTCAACTATAAAAGGGTCAAATTCCTTCTGGTGTTGCCTGACTGCTGGATAACACCCTCCCTCCCCCACCCTTCCCCTGACCCTCCCCACCCCCCCTCCCGCGACGCTCCCACCCCGCCTGCCTTGTAAACAGTTTGAGAAGTTAATTTCCATCACTTTGGAATTCATGAGGTTATGTGGTTCACAGTATGTCCATAGGTAACTTCTGTGGACTCTCCCACACCTCTAATTGTAGGTCAGCCCACGTTTTTGAGTCTGGAACATGCTAAGCTCACATGGGGGTGGGGGGAGCTCAAAGGTGCTTCCTTGAACCCCACACTCCACTGAGGTAGAGATCCCATCTGTCATACGACCAAAAGGCTCTCTTTTCATCTCCGTTAATTTCCAAATTGGCTTGTTAAATCTATACATTCCAGAGCTCCGGGTCCAGCATTCCAGGGGACCTTTCCACGGACAATCAGCGCAGGCGTTCTTTCCACCAGAGTTTGTTTAAGGAAAGAGAATGTTGGGGGCGGGGAATCCACAAGTGTGAGTTGTCTTTATTTCTACAGAGACCTCGGATTTTGGCCTCTCAGTTCCTGAGGCCCGTGTCCCTCTTCTGCTTTGCCAAGTATCTCAGTCAATTCAGAGCTTGGGCCTGACTCAAGTTCGCTTCCTCACGTGTTCTTTCAGCCCCTGCTATGGACAAGATATTGTTAGCTCACACTCTTGCACTCTCGGCACACTCTGGGATGTTTTCTGTTTCCTCTTTGTGCTGTTGTGGGGGACACAAACATGCAAGTGTGTTTGAAGCATCAGCCGGCTGTTGCCAAGGGAGGTGTCAATCTTGCTGCCAGATGGGTACATAATGTACCACACATGTGAACTGGGCACTGGGGAGTTTTAGCTGGAATTAGTAATTGCACAAGAACTATAAACAAATAAATAAATAGCCCAAGTGTTTGAAGTACTTGTATCAGTTCCCTTGATCTCTACGGCTGAATGCTGGCTACTTTGTTAGCTTACCCTTTCTCTTCCTCTGCCCTTCAGAATTCTTTCCCTCCTTCAGGATCAACTGAAGCCTCTCCAGCACTCTTACAATACTGTTAGAAGGAGTAGCAGGCCTGAGGTAATGCCCTGGCCTGTGAGTCAGAAGGAATAGGTTCTGACTACCAGCCTTTCTTGCAACCTGGGTAGGGCGGAAGGTCATTAGAAGATGTTTAAGTCTTGTCCAAGTATCAGCGGTTACCTGCCACTGTCTTCAGCACACATGCCTTAGATACCCAGTGTGGGCATATTGGAAGACACCAATTGATGCGACAGTTATTGATCTCAGGAACCTGTTTATTACCATTTGGGAGAAGATGCAGGGCTCAGACTATGGCAATGTGCATGTCACCATGGTTCTACTATGTAGGGTAGGCATAGACATGGAGAGGTGACTAGAAGCCCATACTCTGTTCTTTAGTCAGCTTCTCCTCTTTGTGCCAATTTCCTCATCTGTGATAGGACCCACTTCAGGGAGAGCTGTGGAGAAAGCAACACACAGCTTCCTGCTCCCTCCCCGGGAAGCTCTTGTCAGCCACTCCACATTCTTCTGAATCCCTGCAGTCCCTGTCTCTCCACAGCTCTTCCCTTTATCACTCTCTTCACCATCTCGAAGCTTATAGGTCTGAGCCCTCTGTGGCGCCGTGGCTTCAGTGTAGAATGTGACTCTAAGTGGATATCAATTGGTTTCAGAAGAGAGATGGAGCAAGTAGAGACTGACAGGAGTTTGCGTTGTTTGGCTACACCCTTTGAGACTGGTAGGGTGGAAGGTGAAGAAGCTGGGAGACCTGGGAGACGCCTCGCTGCCGGGAAGCATCCTCGTGTCTCCTCGGTGCTGTCCCATCTCTCATCTACCCCCATGGTTTCACCCTGTTGGGCTTTCATCGGGCCTTGTTATGAATCTCTAGTCACTGAAATTCTTTGAAACTGTAACTTGAATTTTGTGACTGGGAATATAGTAGGTCCTCAAGAAATGCTGTTTGATAAAAATGTATCTGTTTGTAACACCAGGACCGTTAAAAGAGGAAGAAGTGGTCACTGCTCAGAGAGCAGAACTGTGTCTGCTTCTAAGAAGCCACGTGATCACTAAGCAGGAAGGTGCAGCCCTTGATTAGGAGGGGCCCTGGGTGGACCACTCTTCTCAGCTACCAGCTAAAATTTGCATTTTCTAAGCAGCTGCTGAAGCCAAGCTCAGTGCTTGTTTGACCTCACTACTCTATGGAGCAACCTTTAGGGGTGTTGGTTCACATGCTGTCTCATTGTGTTCAGTTATATTTAAGTTCTCTAAGGAGAGAAAGAAGGGGTGAGACTTTGGGCGGGTAGGGAGGTAGAGAGGCTCTGGGAAGTCTTGAGGGAGGAGAAACTGAGAATATGTTGTATGAAAAATATCTATTCTTAATAAGTTTTTTTTAAAAAAAGATCTCAGAAAATAGAGGAGCAGATCCCCAGTTTTCCAAATGAGACTCTATAATTGTGCATATGAAAGGAGGAAAACCACTAAATGTCCCTGAACACAGGGAAAGGCTGGGGATGAAAGTTCAGTCATAGGGTGTGTGCTTAAAGCAAGCAGGGCCTCAGGTTCCACCTTGAGCAACAGACAGGCAGACAGACAGACACAAACACACACACACATACACACACACACACACACACACACACACACAGACGTGGCAGGGGAGAACCTTAGACAATGAGAGAGTAGTAAGACACAGTTTACCTGAGCGCATGTGTCTTGTAAGTGAATGAGACTAAAGTCTAGAGCTGTGTTGGCCATCATACCTGTTCAGTCCAGATGCCCTGGTTACTCCTGTCAGCAGAGAGGCATCTGTCTGAAGATAGATAAGCCTTCAGGAAGGTACAAGGCTGACAAGTGTTCATTTGAGGCCTGTGATCCTAAGAGCATGGAAGTGTGGCTTGAGCACACAGCAACATTTAGGGCCAAACTCTGACTTAGATGCCTGTAAACCTTTGACAAGATGGTACCAAAAAAAAAAAAAAAAAAAAGCTGTGAAAGTGTCTTCACAGCTCCAGAGAAGGAATTAGGCCTTTGCATGTATGTGTGCATTCAATTTTCAGCTGTCCTGATTTCTCTCAGAAGCTGCTATTTCTTCCCCAGAAATGATCCAGACCTCTCTGTGTCTCTTCTGTAACAGGATAAGTTCCGGATCCCTGGCCCCTCATGCTCTGTTTCTCCAGGCTGGAAAGGTGGTTTTCCATACCATTTTTTTTTTTAAACTACATACTGCCAGGAGCTAAGAAAACTAAAACAAGGCCTGGTAGCCGTAGCCGAGGATGGCCATGTCCCCTGAGGCTTGAGCTGAGCCTGACAATAGACAGACTGTGGTTATCAGAGCATGCCCAGGCTTTCCTTGTGAGAACAAACCACAGAGAAAAATCCAGAGGAAAAATAGGCTCGGGCCTTACAAAGGGATAGGCCCCTTTCGAGAACAGTTCTGTAGAGCAGGGTCCAGCAAATGAGCAGAAAGCAGAGAAGGCATGGGTTATAGCTGCCCTAGCGGCATTCACTGTAAATTGCATCCAACCCTTGAGGGGCTCACTGAAGAGTGGGAGTGACCGATGTGTGTGTATGTGTGTGTGTGTATAGTGCTATGATGGAAGGGTGTGTCTGAAGTCCATTGGTGCCGAGAAGAGTCTTAGAAGAGAAAGTGAAAGGGGGTGTCACAGGGGAGAAACTGCCTTTGTTGTGTAAGACAGAACCAGTAGAGGGGACCAGAAGCCTGAAGCAGTCAGCATGCTTGGCTTGGAGCCAGGGTCAACTTTAACTGCCCTCTGCACACTCGGGGCTCATGCCTCAGTGGAGCTCAGCTGTCAGAACACAGCAGAGGCTGTTGTGGGCTAGGTTAGCAGAGGTAAGGGAACAGGAGAGTTCTTGAAAGAAGTGCTGGGCCTGGGGCCTCAGTGAAGGTCAGGGTTGGACAAGTGGAAGGGAAAGCAGAGTAGTAGGCCAACAGGAATAAGAACCAGCAGCAGGTGGCAGCACAGCATGGAGGGGACCTTCAGTGGCACATTGTGCAAAGTCTGGCACCTTCCAGTAGACTAGCTCACTCCTCCAGGCAGCAGCGAGGCGCAGGATGACTCTTTCAGTCAGAAGAGATGCCTGAAAAAGGCATGGCTACTCTAGTCAGGGCACTATGGATGTTGAGAGCTTCGGGCATCAGAAGACTGAGCTCTTGCCAACAGATGGTTTCTTTTACCACTCTTTGCCTCAGTTGGACCATCTAGCAAGTGAGGTACCAGGAGACCTGCCGCTCTGTTATCATCTTACCTTGTAGCTCGCCACCAGGCCCATCACTCCTGGGACGCCTTTACAGTCAAGAGAGGAACCTCCACTTCTTTGCCAGCTTCCCGGGTGCTTGAGGGGAGTGTTTGGATGGAGATGGGAATGGCTCCAGAGCAAACCCCAGACAAGATGCAGGTTAGGAGATGCAGGCTTATGGGGGCCCTCCATAGCTCACTCTCCCGCACACAGACCCTGCCTTCTCCTCTGCGCTACATCCCCCGTACCCAGCACTTGTTTCTTTAGGCCTGAGAACTGGCCCAGCCTGCCCCATACCCAGGCTCTCGTAGGCCAATGACCCTGCACCTGGTCCCTACAGATGTGCCACAGGCCTAGGACAGAAATACAGGGAGGCTCACTTGGCATAGGAGGACGGTGTCCAGTCTGCACTGGGCCCAGGATCCTGGCTCTAGTGCTCAGAGCTCACTGAAGTTTATTTACTTATCATTTGTTTGGGGTGAAATGGGAGAGAATCAAATCCAGGGAGCTCTTTTAGCAGCAGTTGGTGGAAGAAAGGCATGCCTGTTTCTTGCAAAAGAGTCCCCCGCATTGTGGCCCCAGCCCCCTTGGTTGGGTTTTGGCAGACAATGCGCTTCTTTCTCCCTGTGCCCATGGCTCACCCTGCCTGCCTGCCGCCTGTCTGCCCTTGGTCCAGTGGGCTGTCTGCTGCCCACTTGGCTTGACAGTGGAAAGGGCAGGCCTGAAAGGACTAAGGTCTGGCCTATCAATCCAATCTGCCTCTCAAGCTAACAAGGTTTCTGGGGTCACTCTATGTCCCCAGGACTCTTCCATAAGAATGTCAAGTACCGTGCTTAGAGATGTAAAGTCCCTGCTCTCCTTGAATGAAGACCAAGGGCTCGGGTCCCAGAGAAGTCAATGCCCCTGACACCTCTGCCTCCTCCTTTCCACCACTATTTTCAGACTGAAAAATGCAGACTCCGAAGGAGTAACTAACTGATGGACCAAGTTAACACAGCAAGGTGTGTTGTTGACTGAGATCTCTCCACTGCTCTCAGTTGAAACAAAGGTAACTGAATTGGCATAGGCTGAGGGTGACCTGTGAGTTCCCTACCCAATTGCTTGCTTGAAGGCATGGCTTCCTCCTTTTTGTAAGCCGGCAGAAGACACAGAGCCATAGCTCCTCTGCGATTTGCTTCTGGCTTGCCTTTCCATTGTCGGCAAATGCTTCTTCCTTCATCTTCCCCACTCCGCTCATTCCATCTTTGCTGTTTCATCCATCCCTCCTTCTCATTTCTGCCTGGGGCCTTTGTACATGAGCTCACCTGCCCACAGCTCTTGTCCTTGACACTAACAGTATATACCAATAATACCCACCCTCCCCCAATGCTTATACTCCTCAGGGCCTTACCTTCTCTTTATGCTTCATTTGTGGTCAGTGAAAGTAGTCTAGTCTTCTAGGGTTATCATGAGAAAGTAATGTAAAACGTGCACAAATGCTTTGCAGAGTCATGGGAGCTGAGGACCTGCGGACAGAGGAGGGAGACACAGGGTAAGGGGAGAAGGGTACGGAGGCCTGGTGCAAGGTGGGTGGCCCAGCTGAGATCTGGTGACTGAAAAGCAAAGAACTGGAGAGGAACCCTCTTGGAATTTTGAGGGAAGAATCCAGAGATTAAGGAGAGAGAAAGATCATCTTATTTCGTCAGTTGGGAGGGCCTGGGAAATCTGTAGAGAGGCAAGAACACTGCATTCTTCTTCCCAGCGCACCATGTGCAAGGCACGGCGTCTGGGTGAGGTCCGAGACTGGATTTCCTTTCCTTTGCTCTCTGAAAACGAAATGAAGACAATCTTGTTTTTAAACCCAAAGGGTCGAGACAGGCAGGGAAGTCTAGACACTTGAGCTTTTAAAAAGGATGAAGCTGAAGGCTGGGGCCAGGTGAGGTGGCTCAGGGAATAAAGGTACTTGCTGCTGCCACACCTGAGGACTTGAATTCATTCCCCAGGGCCCATGTAAAATTGATGGGAACTGACTCTGTAAGTTGTCCTCTGACCTATGCATCTATGCCCTGGCGTGTGCTTGCCAACACACAGACAAACACATACTCATAAAACACCACAAAACAATTAACAAGAGCAAAAACCAGAACAACAACAACAACAAAAAAAGCCTGGAGGCTGCAGTTTGCTTTTCACTAGTGTCTCCTAGCCTTTTGCATCTGGAGGCAAAATGCTCATGGTCTGATAGAGAAGCAGTTTCCACCAGGCACTGTGGGTCACCTGGGGACCATTCTTGCCTGATTAGGAAGTTTAATGTTTTGCCAGACTCATTTTTACTTTTTCAGTGCCATTTGGTTTATTGGCCATTAGCTGGTCTGTCTGCTCCCCCTAAAGGACATTCCGGGAGTGCTGTCGCCCAGGAAATGCCCTTAGGATGCCAACATTTTGCCCTACAGGCTAAAGGCTTAGTCTGACTACTCCAGAGCCCATTGTCATTGTTTCAGTCTTTGACTACCAGATGTTATAGCTTGCGTCATCTTCAGCCTCAAGATGCCAAAGCCCATGACACCCAAATTCCAGTTTCCTCACTGTTTTAAGGGCCCATGTCACCAAGGATCTGGAGCCATTTGGGGTGCTGCTATGAGCTCAGTCTATGATAACTGGCCTGCTCTGCAACTTGCCTTCTGCCTAAGGAGTGTTGGACTAGAAGTCTGCCCTGCACCTGGGCTTCTTCTACAAGCCAGTCCCCTGCTGGGCTCAGTGTCCTCACTTGTAAAATCCAGGCAGCAACCTCACAGGGTGTTCCTGAGGATGGGAAGACAGTGGGTTGGGGAGGAGAGTGCTCCGCAGATGTTGGTGATTCTATGCCAAGGCTGTCAGCCCTGCTCAGCCTCAGTACCAAGATGCTGGAAAACCCAGCTACTACCCTGCTTGCTTTGGCTTCCGTTTGCATCGTGTGCTGTTTCCCACCCTTTGATGTTTACCAAGATTTTTTTTTTTTTTTTTACTCAGAAGACTGGACACCCCCAGGTCTCTCCTTGACTGCCCTTTCCCTGGGTACTTTCCATGAGTGCCCTGTCATAAATAAGCCTTCTCTTGATTCCAGCCGTGTTTATAACTGTTTGTGAGATCTGCTTTGTACAGGAATCATATACGTATCTGCTATATAAGTCGTTATACTAGTGACCGCTTCTCTGCCACACATCTAGGTGTTTGGGATCTCACAGCACTGAATGACCTCGGATGGAGCCTTTGGCCTTTCTAGACCTTAATTTCCTCATTATTAAGGTGGAGAAAGCAACACACACACCTCCTGCAGTGATGTACACTGACAAGAAGGAAAGCATTTCAAGTAGCTGCATCTAGTAGGTTCTCCTCAATGTCAATAAAGGTGACAGACTGAGAAAAGCAGGAAGTTTGAACCTGTGTTCAGACCTCCCTGTAAGAGGAAAGCCACCTTAAATGGGGTTGCTTAATGCTTCTAAGCAGTTTCGTGTTTGTATTATAAATGCACAGGAAGACCAGGCTCTTAGTCAGTGGTACCTGCTATTATTTTTCTCTCTTTACACCTTATTGGGAAAATACCGTCTTAGCTCTGTGCACGCTCTTGAGTGATTGTATACAGGATAATTTGGTTTCTGGCATGATTAACAGGGTTAAGCAAATTAAAAGGATGATGAACAGGAGCAAAAAGGGGAGATGGGGAGCTTTGAGAATGTGGAAGTGGGAACAGCTTCCTATTTCACGAGGCCAGTGTTATCCTGAACCCAAGCCTGACAAAAACATTACGAAAAATATGCATACACATACTTCTTATGTTGTAACCATGGATGCAGAAGTTCTTGACAAAAAGTAATCAATAAAAATCAGCAGAAATTAAAGCGATGATATTATGGTTGAGTAGAAATTAGCTTGAAACACAAGGCTGGTTTAATGTTGTAAAATCAATCAATGTAATTCATTATGTCAGTAGATTGAAGGACACATGCCTATGGTCATCCAGATAGATAACATAAAAAGCTTTTGAGAAAAAAAAAATTCGTGTTAAAAACTCTCAGTAGTCTAGGACTCAAGATCCAATAATGGATTTTTTTATGCCAACCCACAACTACCATTATGTACCAAAATGAAAAGTGAATTCCTCTAAGACTAGAGGAGCAAGGCCAACTGAATAAATGATAAAGAGTTTGTATCCATAATGTATAAAGTAAGTTTCGGAGTAACAAGTATAGAAAAGAAAGATGGGCATGTTGGCACCAGGTTATTGTCTCAACATTTGAAGAATGAGACAGGAGAATCAAGTGCCAGGCAAGCCTGGACTACATGGTGAGATTCTTTGAAGAAGAGAGTGGAGTAGTGAGAGGACAAAAAAGTGAACGAGACACGGGAATAACCAAAAGAAGACATAAAACGACACATATGCATGGGAAACGTGGTTAAAATCTTTAGCTATTAGAAAAACACAAACCAACTTGCTAACAGTACACCACTGTGTACATACAGAAGTAGCTACATGGAGGATTGGTGAGATTATGAAGAAGCTACAAATTCACACTGCTTCTGGGGATGAGGTGTAGCAAGCATTCTAGAAGACACTTCTCCAGAGCCCAATAAAGTTAAACATCCACTGATCACACCCAGAATTTCCACTGCTAGGTATATAAAAGCTTAAGTTCAAATACAGTATCAGTGTCACCGTGCAATCCATTATTCGGTACAGTTAACATAGTTTACCTATGTACACAGAGTAGAATGCTGTACACTAATGAAAGGAACCCAAGTGACCCGAAACCAGGGAACTGATAATTCATCAGTTGCTTACCAATGAGAAAGACAGAATGACTGATAAGTGCATCATGTCTGATCCGTGTGATGCTGTGTGCTAGAGTCAGATTCAAATGGCAACATGTGGGTATGAGTCACTTGTGTGGCACTGTGGGAAAGGCAAAACTGTATATATAGAGAAAACATAAGTGGTTGCCAGGGGTGGGGACAAGGGTAGGGTTTCCTACAAAAAGACACAGGGGAAATCCTTGGGGCGTGGGAATTCCTTTATGTGTCAGTTTGGATGGCAATTTGACGAGATATATATATATATATATATATATATATATATATATATATATATATATATATATTATATTATATATATATATTTTTTTTTTAAATCAAAACTCAGAACTGTTGTCTGCTGAAAGGTACATTTAGCTATGTGAATTGTGTCTGGAAAATGAGAATAGTGAAATGAATGGGTTAGTAAGGTTGTAAGGCAAAGGGCATGCAGATGTTTGTTGGCCCCGGTGAGATCCTTCCTCAAGCTCTGTCTCTGAGACCAGTTTCAGAGCATCCACCCAGGATTGCTGCGCATCCTCACCACGGCCTGCTCCTCTCTGCCTCCTTCTGGCCCTTTCACCCACCCATTTTACTGCTATGAGACTCTACACCAGAAACACATGCAAGAGTCCCTCTTGCCTGTACCATAAGATTTGTCCCCACCCTCACCTACTCCTGACTTCCTGACCTTCCTTAAGGCTCAGGAGCACAACCAACCACTGCTGTGCCAGGCAGACAGGTCCACATGCTGGTGACTTTGGGGGAACTGCTGCCTATTTCAAGAGCCCTAGCCCCTTTCTTTAAGTTCGCTTGCAGCCTCCAAGTCTCCTCTGAGATGCTTCTTCCAGGGAGGTCCTCCCCTCTAGCCTACAGGCTGGCTCTTGCACCCATAGCCTTAATGTTCCTCACACCTTCATTTGGAGAAAGCATGCTGCCAGGAGTGTGAAGACTTGCCAGCCTCCCCAGCCAACAGCTTAGGTCAGCTTGAAGGTGTGGCCATCCCTGCTCCAGGGACAGTCCTTTTTCCCCAGACCTTCTCATTGGCCCAGACAGGACATTCTGAACGCTTCAGCACTCAGCTATTCTATCTTGGTCCTTCTGCCTTCCTCTACCCTCTCTTCCTGGGGTAGGGCTGAATCAGCATGCGAAGGTATTCACTGCCTGCATGTGTCTTGACTTCACCTTGCGCAGGCATTGCCCAAAGTTCAACCACTCATACCTCTGAACTGCCCTGGCTTTTGCTTCCTAAACACTTTCCAGTAATTACTACTTCCCTCCGCTCCCAATCCACTGGTCTTTTCTTCTTTCAGTGTCTCTTAATTCTTGTATTTATTCATTTATTCAACAAGTATTTCTCAAGACTGGATATCCAAAATGTATTATTTTCAGCTCAGTGCCAAGGTTGTGAATCTCAACTGGATCCTAGTTCTCCCTTTACACACACGCACACATGCACGCATCACACACACATACACACACATGTGCACACATGTGCACACATGCACTCATGGATACACAATCACTAGGAATTATCTATCCTGTATATCCTCATTCCCTGATTCATGTGATCCTATGTCATGCAGTGCCTTTCCTATCCCCTAGTTAGCTTCTTTTAAGGCCTTCTACATAGCCTGCCTTGGTAGCTCTTGGCCTCCATGCTTGCTCACAGCAGTATATGACATGCACTGGGTTTCAAAAATGAGTTGAGTATCTTGACTGCATATTGTCAGGGTTGAATAGATGATATAATGTGTAGAAAGCATCAAACAAAATTACACAGTAAATCCTCATGATTGCCTTCTGGGAAGTTCTATTTAACGGCATGGTTCATCAGCTGAAGAGATGTTGTCCCCAGTACATGCTATATGTAGTTGGAAGAGACAGGGGTGTAGATACCCATGCCTCATGGGGCCACACATTATACTGGGACCAGGAGAATGAAGCTCTAGTCTGGGGTCTCTGCTAAGGGGCTGCTGTTCCTCTTTGGAGCTCAGTTTCCCCATCTCTATCCATAGTTTGACTCACATTTCCAGGGCTCTTGCAGAAGTAAGATCCTGTGGTATGGACAGATGCTTCTCCATGAGGGCTGACGAGCCTGTGCTACAGAAAGTAGAATCTCAATATACATTTTGTTACATGACACCAGCTACAACCTACAATTTTCCCTGTGGGGGGCATCAAGATATCTTTCATTAACAGTGGACATTGTAAAAATGGAGGAGGAAAAGCTAATTTTTAAAAAATTATAGGATAGTTGATTGCCAGGACTTCATGTCAGAGTACATATCTGGATTTTCATTAAGTCTCAAAACCCCATTCTTCTATTCTTAATTCTTTATTGGTAGACCAATGTCCAAGGGAGCCAGAAAGTTGCCTAAATATTCAAAACAAACAAATAATTGGATTCAGAGCTCACTGCTCCTGGGCCCAAAGATAGTGGGGTCAGGTCCCTTTGGCTTTAAGTTCTCAAATTAGGAAACTACAATCCAATGATAACTGAAATCTCTGTGACACCTGTGAATACAGAGGTCTGGAAAGCATGGCAGCAGGAGCCCTGTAGTAGTCTCTTGTCCCCATCTGCTCTGCCTACGCACCCTGTGGTTTTGACCTCTGCCCCACCCATTTACCTGTGGAAGGAGTATAGTAATGCATCTGCCCCCTGGGTCATTAGAAGCTTCGAATCTGTTAATAACCAAGGAAGCTCAATTAGTGCTTGCCTGCTACCTAATAAGTATGCAGTGACTGTTGTTAATTAATATTATTACTGTCCTCATCATTGTTTAAACCTTAGCCTAAGATGAGTAGGAGAAGGGGTCTTCTTTTGTGCAAGCAATGTCTGTCTGGAGAGTGTCACTGGGAGGCAGCCCCAGCTTCTTGGACTTCTGTGTTTGCCCCGGCAGACCAGAGCTTGCAGGATCGCCACTTACTCAGCATTCCAGTAGAGCACAAGATGGGTCTTAACACCACAGCACTGGAGATGCCACCTGCCTGCTCAGCCCCTTCACCCCACACTTTCTGGAACTGGCCCCGATTTGCTCTGAAGCGCCTCAGTGTTCTGGGTTTGTGAGCCAAGCATCTCTGAACTGAATCTCCAAAAAGCACTTGTTTTCATCTGTGGGTGGGAATGTGACAGCCTGGATGGAGCTTTTGTCATCCTGTTAAACATGGGAATCTGAGACAGAAGTCCTTTCCCAGTGGTCCTCCTCCAGCAGCAGGTGGAAATAAACTGGACGGCATCACCCTCCTTCCTGGTGTTTGCTCATAAGAAATGCATTGCTACTGGTGGTGGTGGTGGGGGAGGAGTAGGAGCTAGTACTAATTTGAGAATAGTATTCTTTTCAGTAGGATTGATTGGGCAGATGATATTCCAGCCGTTTCTCCAAGCACTTCCCAACCATTCATCCATTTAATCCTCACACTACCACCTGTGGATATCCTACCTTGCAAATGGGAACTTTGAGGCAAAGATGTGGAATTATTTTGCCCAGGGTCGTGCAGATGGTGTGTGGACCCAAGTCCAGTAGACCCAAGTCCATCCATTCTTTCTGGAGGTGGAGGCCAATCAGCACAGTCACATGCGCTCTCCCTGGTCTTCTCCTTTAAGCTTCACCGTGCCCAAAGAGGTGACAAAGATTTGTAGCCAGGGTTATAAGTATGAGAACTGGAGCCATAAAGGGATTGGCTAAGCTTATACAGATCAATGGCCGATCAAGTTCTCTGACCCATAAAGGAGTTGCCTTTTTTCTTCACTAGGTTGCATGTGTAACTGTGTGTGCATGTGTCTCCAAGTGTGTCCGTGTGTTTTCATGTTTCCCCAAGTGTGCCATGGGCCTGCACGGGCTTCACTTCCATGCACATGTGATTGTATTTGTGTGTGCCCGTGTAACATGTTCATGTGTATGCATGGATCTGTGTGTGTGTCTATTATGCTCACACATGCACACAGACACTTTGTTTAGGAGGGGGTTGGTGGTTTAGCAAGGGAACCCAATCCTATGTAGCTGGTGTAGATGCAGAGGGACTTGGAACTGTGAAATGTAGACATTTACTCTGCTTCTACCACTGAGGTTCTGTGGAATCTCAGAAAGTCCCCTCTGCCCCCCTGAATCTTTCTGGTACCACGAAGTCAGGGCCAGGTGAGAAGCTCAGAAGCCTGTCTTGTGCTGGCATTCTGTGCAGTGCAGATGCCCTGGTGAACAGTGGGGGGGGGGGGCATCTGAGAAGACTCGTTGAGGAGGTTCACGAAGCACACGATTTGGCGACAGAGACAGCCAGCCGGGACTGGTAAGTGTGGGCAGAGGGTGTCATTCATATGCCTGATGCTCTTCTGGGCTAGGGTCCAGAAATAGCTGTGGTGGGAACTACATTTTTAAAATGGGCCTTAATGTTTTTCACTGCTGGAAAATATGCCATTATGGGCATTTTTTTCCCCTGCAGATTCCTGCACCGCTGTGCCCCCGAGTTCCTGCCCACATTGCTCTCACTTTATGTGCTCTGCCTGAAGCCTGTCTGTTTTCATTTCTGTGTCTGTTCTGCCTCTGTCCCTTGATGGTGTGCAGAAGACTGGGGATGCTGTGGCCTTTCTGTCTGTGTTGAGCCTTGTGAGATGAGAGTTTGGTTGTAGCTGGCAGCAAGAGCTTTCTTAGGAAGCCAGCCTGGCAGATGAGGGCAGAGTGTCACAGCGTGCGCCACAGTTTGATAAAGGGAGGACAGCATGGCTGTTTGCCACATACAGAGTGTTTTTTGGAGACAGCAGTGATACCACAGACAGTCACATGTCTGTGTCAGGTTGATCCTTGCCAAGGTATGCAAGCCATGACAGGCTCCTCTGTGTCTGTGTGCCTGTGTCCTCCGGTATGCAATGTGGTTTTACTAGTGTCTGTCCACAGAGCAGCCTCAGCACCCACCACGTTCCATCCTCCTCACCATCACTTTCACTACCTCTAGAAGACATGGGTGCTTGCTTCTCACAGGCTCATGGAGACCATGGACCACCTCGCTCCCTGTAACACAAGGAGCCTGGGACCCCGCTGTATAGTCCTGCCAAGTGCTAATAAGCATCTTCATTTTACCTGGAAATCAAGGAAGTGTCAATAAGGCTTAATCTTGAAGCCAAAGTCACAGGGGAAAACAGTGGCAGGAGGACACTGTAAACCCGAAGCCCATAGCACTAGCAAGAGCTTCTAGATGGAGCCTGCCTGTCATTGGGTTAGGGAGAAATATAGTGGTACTTAAAGGGGGACATCGGGCACAGGGTGTGCAACAAGTGGGCGGGAAGTTAGTTTGATGGTGACAGGTTCTCTGTGACAGTTTGAGCCATGCAGGTGTCTGATTTTGTTTGGATCTCAAAGGGGTTCTTCTGGGTGCAGTGTGGAAGAGAGAGGGTAGAGGCAGGAAGGCAAGTGAAAAGAAGAGTCCAGAAGGAAGGATCAAAGCCTAGAGCTAGGGCACGACTTGGTCCGGTGCCTCAGAAGTTTTGAGCAGACACTTGAGTGACTTGGGAAGACAGCAGCTCATGTTTGGCCTCGACTAAGTCATGTGTCCTCCTAGGCCTTCAACGTTCCTATCTGTAACCGTGACACAGAAACTATTACTGACGGTGTTAAGACTCTGAGCCCAAGCCGGGCGTGGTGGCGCACGCCTTTAATCCCAGCACTTGGGAGACAGAGGCAGGCAGATCGCTGTGAGTTTGAGGCCAGCCTGGTCTACAAAGTGAGTCCAGGATGGCCAAGGCTACACAGAGAAACCCTGTCTCGAAAAACCAAAAGACTCTGAGCCCAACTTCTCACTAGCTAGATACCTGGGATTAAGAAACTCAGCTCTCCTGACCACAGCGAACCTCTCAAGGCACAGTGCTTCCTGGTCACAGCACTGTTCACGGAATTGACATAGAGAATACAGCCGCAGCATAATGCCTGTAATGTGCAACAGGAAGTGTGCAACTTACTTATCACTATCTTATTCTATGATTTTTTGTTACTGTCAAGTAGCGTCTTTTCCGGAATGACGGAATTCTATGCGCTCGTAATCCCAGCACTTAGGAAGGTGAAGCTGGAGAATTATGAGTTTCAGGCCAGCCTGGGCTACATAGCAAGACTCTATCTCAAAACAACAGCGAAGGGCTTTCCTTATCATTCCACGATAGCCAGCATTTTAAACAGGATTTGTGTAGCTCGACTCCCAGCACCCATCATACACACTGTGTGCACACGGCTGCACACGGAGGGACTCTCTTCATTGTTACTTGTTGGATTTTGACTTCTAAAGCTCGCTGCCTGCTTTCCCAATTCTATTTTCAGATACCAAACCTCTTCCAAAGTGGACTTGATTAATTGATGATAATCAGAGAATCCTGGGGGACATTAGGAATTCAGGGTTCTTCCCCCTAAGGCCTCAGCAGCCCTTATTCCTTCTGTCAGCATTGTCACCCCAGGCACCTAGTGTTGGAAAGCTTTCCTGTTGCAGGTACCCCCAGCCCACAGCCACTGTTTCTCCCTCCTAACACCCTGTGTCTGTGGGATTCTAAACTCAGCATCAATTTCTTACCCCACCTCTCCAGAGAAAGTATCCTCAAGTCCTGCTTCCAGAAGAAATGCATCTCCTGGCCCCAGCCAGGACATCTTTCTGGCTGTCTGCAGTGTAGCCTCTGTCTCCCAGAGTTTTCTGTATGCGTGGCTTCTCTATAGGTCTCAAATGCTGCAGTCTTCATGCTTCAGTTGAACGGAATCCGGCTCAACTCACTCATCTGACAAAGCGGACACAGGATCCCAGTGAGAGGAGAGTGGGGAAACCACTTTCGGTCCCACCTAACCTCAATTCCAGAGAGCTTCCCTGGGGAACCTTACCCCCAAATGTCCAAAGGGTCTAATGATACACATTATGGAGTATTTCTTGAAGTAGGAGATAAAAATGTCTTTGCAGCCCAGTGATTGCAAAATGAAGACAAGGGTGGAGCATGCGCCTTTTGCTCCTTTCAGTGCACCTTTACCACCTTTACTCTTAGCCAGGGTTTGAGAAGAAGGTTCCAGAATATTTTTTTTTTTATAAATGGGTGAAAATATTTATACAGGGCCATATTCCAGAGAGGGATAGAGCTGAATGGGAAGGCACCCTTTGACACTGTAGTCCCGAGATCTGTCTTACTTGGCCCTCTGCTCACTTCTCCCTCTGGCCTTTCTGTAATGGCATCTTTGAGTTCATTTATATCACAACACCCCAAATGAGAAGGGTCCTGCAGACAGACTTTGTATGCTGTTTTTCTAGTTTATTCTTCCAGGCCTGACTTCCCTTCGGCCTCACCTAATTTCCCTAAAGTCTTGTTTTATGGACCTGTGCCCAAGGTTTGGTGGCTACAATATGTAATTTAGGTCTCACTTGCGGCTGGCAAAACATGTAATGGTAACAGAACTGGAAGCTGATAATATTGTTGCAGACCGCTATGGGATTGGGGGTAAGGAGATGGTTTTTCCCCGTTTCCTCTTTTAAAAAGGAAGTTATGGTGGATGTGTGAATCCCAAAACTCTCCATTGAGTCTGGGACATTGAATTCCTCCCTAACGTAGGTATCTGAGTTTGGAATAGTTCCCCGTATCGTCACTTACAGATGAAGGAGAGTTGGCATCAGCAGAGAAGAAAGATTGACCTTGAGCGAAATACCTTTGTATACACATGGATGATCAGTCTCCGTGACAACTCCTTCCTTATCAGGAGTCTCTGGGCTCACCCTTATATCTCATGTTAAGCAGTAAACAATGGGTTTGAGGGTTGCCTCAAACTCTCCAGCAAACTTTCCAGGTCACCTGGACAAATCACTTCCCTCTTCTGTACCTCACTTTCCTCGGTGATGATGAAATGATGATGAGGTGATGACCATGATGATGATGGCGGTGGCAGTAATAGTGGTAATTACTGTCAGGATGGTTGTCTATTGCTTGATACACACCATGACCAAAAACAACTTGGGGGAGAAATGGGCTTATTTCATCTTACAGTTGTAATCCATTATGAAGGTAAGTCAGGCAAGGAGTTCAAGGCAGGAACTGAAGGAAGCAAAGACCATGGAGGACACTGCTTACTGGATTGATCACTCTTGGCTTGCTCAGTTTGCTTCCTTATATGTCCCTGGACCACCAACCCAGGTACAGCACTGTCCGCAGTGGGGACCCTTCTACATCAATCACAATCAAGAATTTCCCCCACAGGCTTGCTTATTTAATTCTTATTTAATGACCAAAACCTAGCCAGTACAGTGATGACGGAATAGTGGCAGTGGCAATAATGATTAAGATGCTGCTGCTGATAGTGGTGGTAGCGTGATGATGGTGCTAGTGAATTTAATAGTGATGATATCGGTGGTGATGATGATGATGGTGATGATGCTTTTTTTGGAGATATGATCTTTTTACGCAGCCCTGGGTGACCTAGAACTTGCTATATAAACCAGGCTAACCTTGAACTCACAGAGTTCAAGGAATTAAAGGCATACACTACCATATCCGGCTGCTACTGCCGATTTAAATAGTGATGACTATGCTGGTGATAGTTTTGACATTGATGTTGATGACTGTGACAGTGGTGGTAGGGATAATGGTGGTAACAATGATGCTGTCTTTGATGATGATTGTAGTGCTGGTGATGATTTTGATAGTGATGATTGTGGTGACAATAGTGAGGGGAGGAGTGATAATGACGTTTTTTGATAATCGTGATGGTAATGGAGGTAGCAGTGGTGATAGCAGTGGTGGTGGTGGTAATGATCAGGATGCCAATCATGGTGATAATGATGATACTGGTGGTGGTAGAGAAGATAATGATGGTCTTTATTAACTGATCAACTTGTCAATGCTTTCCACATACTAATTTCTTACCATGTTTCAGAATTGTAGGTAGTATTATCCTCATCCTATAGATAAAAAATGAAGTATTAACTGATTAACATGGCAAAGATCAAACAGACCCTAAGTACGAAAGCAGGATGCTTTTGGCAAAGAAGGGTTTTATATATTGTTAACACTCCTATAAGTCTCAAATATATTGGCAAT
Organism: Acomys russatus; assembly: GCF_903995435.1. Lineage (NCBI taxonomy): Eukaryota > Metazoa > Chordata > Mammalia > Rodentia > Muridae > Acomys > Acomys russatus. The sequence continues at coordinate 10,682,402 of NC_067165.1, forward strand.
CTATCTGTGTGTGTGTGTGTGTGTGTGTGTGTGTGTGTTTATTTCCTAAATCCCATATTCTATGACATGGTAGGACTTTAGGGATGTCTCCTCTGCCATGATACATCATTTAAGAGGTACAGTTTAGACATAGACATACAGATATTAGAATTTCTAGGCCACTCCAGTGGCAGAAGAGGCTAATGAGAGATAGCATTTAAAATAAGGACAAACCCGGGAAATCCAGGTCTTTGAGTCCCTGGTGAGGTGCAGCCCTGATTTCTGTAGTCACATCTGGCTCATTCAAACCTTTGCCTGTTGTATCTTTGAGTTCTTTAAGTCCACTTAAATAGCTCACCAGTAATAAGAGACTGCCCTAATTTATTACCTAGTTGGTTGTAGTAAGGCTTTCTTTAAATAACAGTTGCCCAGAGGTCATTTCCTTGTTGTAGCCAAACTCTCCCTTGCCCCTGGAAGCTCTGTCCGCGTGAAGGTGAAAGGGCCAGTTCTGTTCAGTGAAACTAGGTGTGAGCGAATGCATAGGTGCCGAGCTTAAGTTTAAAGTCACAATAGCCTCAGTTCAAATTCTGCTACATTATATTTGACTGTGATTTGACTTTGGGCAAGACACCTAACCCCTCAGAGCTTTTGTTTTCTCATTGATAAAGCATGGCTAATGACAATGGCCTACTGGTAGGGATGGAGTGGAGATGATGAGTGAAGACACATGCTTGGCAAGGAGGAGACCTTTGATAAACATCAGGGATACCCATTATCAATGTATGGAGCTTGAAGGGATTTATAGAGATTGGGTCTGCTTTCCTTCCTGTGGAGAAGTCAGGGCGGAACGCGACATCACCACAGTGCACATGTACACACACCCCACCATGGTTTGCCAGGTAGGTGGAGTCAAGGATGTGGACAGGGTGGAGCTGTATGCGTTGGTGTTGCCTCTTCCCTGTGAGTGCATCACCCTACATCTCAGGCTGGACTTTGCTCTAGCCTTGAGAGAGGGGAAGAGGCTCCTCCTCGCATCACTCCAGGAATTCTTCAGGACCTAGGCTCTGCCTCATTAGGCTCTTCCTAGAATTCCAGCTACCACAACCTTCCCCTTACCTCCCCACTCTAAGATCTGAGTCTAGCCCTTGCCTCCCCTCCCTGGGAAATGTGACCAGTGACAAAACAGACACAAGTCCTGTTTGTGGCTTTATCAACTTTGGAAGCAGATCTTCAGAATTCTCTGTGTCCGGGACCCCAGCCAGAGGCATTTATAATCAGACATAGAGCAATCATTAAAACAGAAACAGTAAATTACAATAGCACCACCAGAATTCCCCAGAGCTGCGCACATGAGGGAAACCCAGTGCGCAGTCCACCAGCAGGCTGAGGCCAGCTTTTCTTCCTGGAGTCTAGCAACCCAGCCCACCACGCTCAAGCTTGACCCCAGGCATCTACTGCGAGGCACTGTAGCTTTCAATATAGAATGGAGCTGGGTGTGGGGTGTAGAAGTGGGCTTGGGATGGGAAAGTGTTCTCCACAAGAGCAGTCTAGGTCCAGGCCTTACAGTAAGGTACAGTTAGTGAGCATGGTGGGAAGAAGAAGAAATGTGGTGATCATAGACCTGGCATGCAGTCTTCAAGATGTTGCCTCTCTTTAAGACTAACTTTGCATTTTATAAGGTGAGAAGGGCAGCCATCACACATGATCATTGTAAAGGTTAGTAGACTTGGCACATACTAACCAATCAGTAAGCACACCAGTTCTTTCCAGCTTCCTTTTCCTACCCTCTGCCTGTGCTGTCCAATACACCAGGCATTCACCATCAAGACGAATTAAACTAAATTTAAAAAATCAGAGTCTCCTACTAGAGGAAAAATAATTCAAGATATAGGTGCCAGTAAGAAATTTCTTAAAAAGATTCCAATAGCATAGAAAATAATCCTAACAATCGATACACAAATTGCATGAAATTAAAAAGCTTCTGCGTAGCAAAGGAAACAATCAGCAGATTCATCAAATATATATGCATGGGGAATTAGTACCAATGATATATAAAGAACTTCAAAAGTCAAACATCAAAAAATAAATTCAAGCCTATGAGATGGCTCTGCATATATGTTGTGGCATGTATATGCCTGTACATATGAAAGCATCATACATATGTACATATAAGCCCACTAAATAAATATGAAAAATGGAAAGCAAATAACAACATTGCTGGTGAGGTTGTGGGATGACTGTAGATGGGTGCAGCCACTGTGGAGATAAGCAGAAAAATAGAACTGCCAGGTCTGGGCATATGGCCAGAGATTCTATATTCATAGTGACACTTGCATATGTATAGTCAGTGTTGCAGGATTTACATTAGCCAGGAAATGAACTAACCTAGATACTCACCCACAGACAAATAGATCAAGAAAATGAGGAATGTATTCACAGTGGAATTATATGCAACTGTAAAGAAATGAAATCATGACATACATGGTAAAAGCATTGTGTTAAATGAAATAAGCCAGATTCAGAAACACAATACCCGGCTTCCTCTTACATGGATAAACTAGATTTTAATAGGCATCTGTGTGTATCATGTGGATGTATTTTTATACATGCATGTTTGTAGGCCACAAAACTACAAAAGGTGAAGGGATTTTTAAATTTTTCATACATTACTTAGTACGTAGTGGGGATGGGGGTGTCTGCAGAGGTCAGAGGACAGCCTTCTGGAGTCCGTTATCTCCTTCTATCATGTATACCCCAGGGATTGAAGTCAGGATGTCCGACTTAGCCTTAGCCCACCGAGCCATCTTGCCAACCTGAGGAAGAGAGTTTTAGAGAGGTGGGAAATAGAGTAATAGGGAAAAAGTAAAGAGAACTGACTGGGGAAAGAAAGGGCACCAGTGGGAGGGGAGGGGGTATGGTTTTGGGCTCGGGAAGGACATTGTAGGAGGAGAGCTACGAAGATGCTGTGATGAAGCCCCTTACTCTGAATGGTAACCTGACACTTTCTTTACTTAATTAACTTTTCAAAAGTGAAGAAATATTTTAAAATCAACATCTCAATTGCGCCAGTGTATTGCAAGGACCCAGTAACCGTGTCAATGTACCACATGTATTAGACATCTTGGGCCCAGAATGTCCCTGCCCTTAAAGAACTAGACAAGCCACCTGTTTCATCTAAGTGTTAGGTTCATTTGGAAACAATGGGATGGTTTTGTTTTTATGTATTGCTTTATTTTGTGGAGCCCTGAAATGTTCTAGAGAGACTCCAATTTGGTTCGAAGAAGCTGTGACCTGACCCTTCTTTCCCCACCAGTCGCCACACCTTGCCTTATATTTCCTCACCTGGACTCTGCACCGAGATGACCCACGAATGTGCTCTGTGGGAGCCTCACAGTGAGCACAGACCACATAAAGTGGTCTGGTATCAGCTGTGCTTGTGCTCTGCTCTTGAGGCCCTGGATTAGTCCCTGGAATTGAAGGATGCAGGGATGGAACGGGGCAGTGGATAACTTGCAGTTTTCCTGAACGCTTCCACAGGACCAGGGCTGCCTAGGTTAAACAGGGAATTAGGCTCTGTGTGTATGATGTCAACACAGAAGTGACACTGTCACACAGCTGCTTCTTAGTCTGTCTTTGGTGGTGCTTTAGAGAGGAGATAGGGAGGTGAGTCAGGTATGATTAACCATCACTAGCACTGCTCTCCTTCTTCACGTCCTGAGCTGCCAGTGGCCTTGGGCTATGTCAAGCCGAAGGACAGGTAACTGCTGGAGTCAGCCAGGAGCTAAACACTGATCCACAGGGCTCAAGGAACAGAGAGGTGAAGAAGTCCACATCCCTGAGGAACAAGAGCTTCCCTGTGCTCCCACCCACCTCTGGGGCTATGACTCTGTCCTTGCTGACTTTCTTCATAAATCTTAGGTCCCCTCATCTTTCTCTTCCATGGCATCTTCTGTCTGACATGGAAGGCATTCAGGAAACTGAACTCTAAACCTTGGCTGGCCGTGGCTTATGCTCTACCTTCAGGTGGGAGGGCTCTTGGCCTGAGTTCCAGGAAACGTAAGATGCACAGCTCAGCCTACCCTGTGCCTCAGCACATACCTGCCTGGGTGCTGAAGTCTGGAAGAGGAGGGAGAGTCAGTGTGGGAGAGGGGAAGAGCAAGAGAAGAAATCCAGGTCTACAAAAACCATTTTCATAAGGAAACAGTGCAGGGAATCTTGGGAGCATGTAGCTCAGGACAGGCAGAGGAGAAGCAATTATGCAAGTGCCTCAGAGTGATTGAACAGGTATATAAATAGAAGGGACAGTGTGTGCAGGAGCCCAGAGGCTAAAGAGAAGCATCAAGGGAGGCTCCCTGGAAAACAAGGGGGTGCTGGGAGCCACAGAGAGAGGCCTGACAGAGGGACTAATGTGGATGAGGTACACTAGGTGGAGGAAGTACAAAATGTCTCAGGGATGTGGGGAGAGCATCAGGGGACATGTGAATATACTGATCAGGGAAGGCCTGGTGGGAGGCAGCAGAGGTGGTTTAGAGAGATCGGAATTACGACCCCTAACAAGTAGAAGATTTTTTTTTTTTTTTTTTTTTTTTTTTTTTTTTTTGCAGTTTTCAGTGCACTAGACAGTCATGTGTTTCTACCAGGCACTGAGGCAAAGCCAGGCTGGAAGGATGTCATGAAAGATGATGGTGGTGAGCTTGTCACATAAAGTCCAGTCCCAGTCTTACACAGGGCAAGGAGTCCCTCTGGGGGTGGGGGTGGGGGTGGGGGGAAGACACTGGCTCACAAGTGTCACGGCCAAGCCACCCTAGGGCAGCTTTGTAGAGTAAAAGTGGGCAAGCTGGTGCCTTAGTGCAACTGCTTAGCAGGAGGGAAACCCTTCTGTTACTCTACATACATTAGGTGATGACTGGGTTCCTGCTGTACCAGGCCCTGTGTGTGGATCCAGACAGGACTGGGCATTACAATGGAGAGGGGCAGACTGAGGTGTTCCCCAGCCTCTCGTGGTCTTCTGTGGAAACGACACAATGAGGTACAGCCCAGGAAAGGGCCTGTGAGACAGTGAGACTCCAGGAGATGGGGGCAAGGATGTCACCCAGGACTCCAATTTCCCTGCCCCTTTTCAGGTTAAGTGTCTACGAACAGGACTTGTGGGCGCCTTGCTTGCCTCAGCTGAGCTCTAGAAGTGCAAGAAAAATGTATAAGTTAGTGAATAGGCTGGAAAAAGGCCGAACAGACTTTATAGGAAGAATGTCTCAGACAAGAGCAAAGCCCCTGAGGTAGAAAACAGCTGTGCTCACAGACCTGCCAACTATCAGGTCCAGCCAAATGGGCAAAATACAGGGCTGAGAGAATTCAGAGAGAATTCATCCCTATAAGTTCACCTTTAGGGTACTGCCTGGACATCAGTTCCGACAGCAAGGTCAGCAATTGACTTGTTTGAAGAGACAGATTTGAGTTTGGCCTTGAAAGGAGCCAGAAGCCAGACACACAGAGACATAACTGTACCCGCTCAGAATGAGGGCCAGAGGGACATCTCATTCATGCACTCAGGGTCGGCGATGGGTACCAGACTAACTGGTTTGCAGACTGAATTTGTTCTAGAGGGTTCCACTCAGACCTTTTCAAAATATAAAGGACAAGGCAGTATAGGTGTTAAGTCCCTGGGTGTCCTCTTCCTGAGCTTCACCCTCTTCTCAGGGTGGCAGCTATGTCTGCATTGCCAGGGGCAGAATGAAAGTCTTCACGGGGTCTTGTGCCCAGCCATCCTAGGTGTGGAGCCCAGAAACTGGGGGAAATAGAGAAGGCAAATTTTCTGATGACAAAGTATGTGAGGGGGACATATCACAGTAGGGATCTGCTATGGGACAGCATTCCATCCTTACCAAAAGCACAGCTTATCATCCCTATTTTACAGATGGCAACACTAAAGCTTGGAGAAGTTAGCTGGCATCTCCCACATGCTGCAAAGCTTATTGATGCCACTGAGAGAGGAGCTGAATTTGGGTCACTCTGTACTGGGTCACAGAGCCTTCCTCTGTACTGCACAGCTCGTTGGCCCCACGCCTGTCACTGCTAATCATGCTGTAGCAGAGGTGGCTCTTGGCTTCTCCACTGACAACATGAAGAGAATGACTGCATTCTGGGGGCTAGAATAATGTTCTTCGAATTTGACTGTGCCCATGAATGACTTGGGGGCCTTGTGAAGTTACACATTCTACTTTATAAGGTCTAGGCCGAGGCCCAAGAAGCAGCATGTCCACGTGCCCAGGACGCTTTGCTCCATGGAGCATATTCTGAGTTCTGAGGGCTGGTCCATCTGTAATGGCCACCCCCTCCACCAAGATAGACATTGACTGAGTGAGTCTTGCCTAGACCACATCATTCTTGCCATTCCTGCCTGTTCTGTCCAGCTTCCAGAAAGAGGTCAGGCAAGGAGGAAATGTATAGACGAGGAGTCAGCCTCTGAGATAAAACAAGACTTGCCTTACTGTGCCACTGCCTGGCCCAGCATCCTTCATTGTCATCCCCACTGCCTGCCTCCCTGTATTTAGCCTTTCAGTAGCCTCTTCTTGGCAACTAGTTGGGATGACAACACCTTTACTAGGTACCCCCATCATAAGTGGCCCTTCCATTTTTCCTAATAGAGGAGTCTCCTCCTGACAAAGCAGAAGCATCTTTCATGGCTTTTGGGATTTTTCTGCTGCAGGTGGCTTTGGCGTCTGTCTGCTTCTCACCTGAATCCTGAGACTGAGAAGAGCCTGAGATTCCTGGAGGGAGTTCCAGGAGCAGGCGCCAGCCTCACCCAGGAAGCCTGCCCTCCTGCCTGCAGGCTGGCTCCACCCCAGGCGGGGCATACCATGCTTATGCTCACGGGATGGCTTTGGGCTTGTTTCTTGGAAGAGTAGATGTTTGCAAATGGATTTATGGGTCCCATGTTTACCATATTGTCAGGGAAACAGGGCTGCAAGACTGAGTCACCCAGAGCAGGAAGACTGAACCCAGCACCTCGGGTGGTCTCTACCACCCAAGCCCAGGGACTAGACCAAAAGGCTAAGTCAGCCTTGTCCTGCAGCTCTGATGGGAACATACACAACTGTCACACATTCCCTTATCTTCTTGCCTTTCTCCATCCTGCTTTTTCCTAGGCCTCCAAGGTACGTACACACACACACCATCTGCTCTCTTGCTGTGAAGAGTGTCTGCCTCATGTCCTATAACCCAGCACTTGCCTACATTGTGTCTGTGTTTATATGCATGCTATGTGGTCTTGCTTTCATGTGGATTTTGCTTCCCGCCCACTTCTTGAACCTAGGAATGAGGTTTTATACTCAGCCTGCATGTCTCACTGGAACACACAGCTAGCACTTAATAACGGCTGCTGGGATGAGTCTTTTAAAATAGGAGGAGGGAAGGGACAGGGATTCTGACCTCATGGAAGTCACCTTGGCTTCTTTCCTCTATAAAAATGATTGAGTTCTGTGAGTTACTCTTCATCCTACCATCCTCCTTTGTCTTCTATACCCTGACCAATGGGATTCAATGACTTCACCTCTCAACGACACTGACACTCAGCTCACCACAGCCAGTAACTCCCTCACCAGATATAGAGGTGGTGTGAGTGAATTCTCAGCAAAGGGATCACATAAGGACAGGCCTCCTTCAGGGCTGCTTCGATGAGCAGTCCTACTGTGTGGAAGCTCCCTAGCAAACCAAGACAAGTGGAGACAAAAGCTTTCCTAACTGGGGTCCAGAGTCTGTGGGAGGGAGACTTGAGCCTTCTCCAGATGCTAGGACCACCCCATTCCCGCAGCCTCCAGGAAACATGACTTGACCTGGCATATCCACAGAAAAGGTGGGACGCACGGTGTTGTAGCTACACAGCTCATTGCATGTGCTGCAGTCCTCCATTCCCAAGTCACCCTTGGGCTGCGGAACATTTTCCTCCAGGATGTGCAAAGCAGCTTAGTGGATAGGGACTCCGTTTTCTTCTATTGGGAGCTAACAATTACATTTTTATTATCCACAGCTAAACACAGTTTACCAAAAATATTCAAAGAGACATACAGACAAAATAAAAGAATTATCAGGAAAGTTCAGAAAAATTACTTTTTTATATGTCTACATATGAAAATCAGTTATATTTCAATGCCCTAGAAACAAGTGAAACATGAAAATTGTATGACTTTAACATTTATAATATCACATTTACATGAACTACATAGAGAAAAGTTGTGCAAAAAAAGTGTGCTTTTTCTATTGCAAGGTTTAAAAATAGTTGAGCTAAGAATTAGGCAAAAACGATAGTCATGCTGTATTTATCACATGCTTGCCATGTAGTGAAAGCTCAATAAAAAAAATTACTCCCATTTTTACAGCCCCTGGAAAGTGTTTATAGAACAAACAGAATGGCTCCAAGGTTTCTGTGCCGTCAGATCCGATCTCAACCACACTAGGGTTTAATTTAAGGTCTTTGATACACTTTGAGATGATTTTTGCACAGAAAAGAAGATGGATATCTAGTGTTATTCCTCTGTCAGTAGATATGCAGTTTTGCTAGCACCATTTGGTGACTAGGCTTTGGCTAGCATGTGTTTTTGACACCTATGTCAAGTATTGGGTGGCCATACTTGAGTGACTTTACTTCAGGGTCCTCAGTTCTGCTCCATTGGTCCTAATGTCCGGTCCTGTACTGCCGTTGGCTCCCCACTGTAATGTGAAGAGAGGTCTAGTATAATTCCTCAGCAGTGTTCTTTCTGCTTAGGATTGCTTTGGCTGTTCATGGGTATTTGTTTGTTTGTTTGTTTGTTTGTTTCCATCTGAATTTTCGGGTTTTGTTATAGTTCTGTGGAGCATGTATATTGTTTGGAATTTGATTCAAATTGCTCTGAGTCTATGGTTACTTTTGGGATTATAGCCATTTATACAGTACTGATTCAACCTACCCAGGAGCACTGAAGGTCTTTTTATCATCTACCATCTTCCTCAGTCTCCTTTTTCTATGGCTTAAAATTTTGCTGAAGATACGTTTACTTCCTGGGCTCAATTATTTCTACATTATTTCCATTTTCTCAATTCTGTATGGTTCCTAGCTTTAAAGATTATATCTAAGTGTAGTTGTGGGCATAGGCCATATAGACAAAAAGGGGACTGCAAGGTTCAGGGAGATATTGGGCAGGGGGAGGGAGGGAAGGAGAGACAGACAGAGAGAAAGAGAGAGAGGAGATAAATAGCTTGTGTGACATGAAAATGGAAAATAAGCTAAGCTGCTGGTCCTAGGAAGGTACAAAGAAGGTGGCCTCTACAAAGTAGATCAATATATCCTGGCCTTCCAGAATATTCCATAAGCTATTGGAAAATTATGAAACAAACATCCAGGAGCAGGATCTTCCGTCTTCAGATGAGAAGTGGTATGAGGGTTAATTTTGTGTGTCCACTTGCTGGGTTACACGACCTGTGTACTTGGCCAAATGATGTCCTAGCTGTTCCTGTGAGGTCATCTTTTCAGATGACACTAAATAAGTGGGGCTTTGAGTAAACCAGTTATCCCCTGGATGTGGATAGGCCTTACCAAATCAAGTGGAGGCTCAGGAGAAACATTCTGACCACTTGGGAGAGGAATTAGAATTCTACCAAAAGACAGGCTGGCCTCTTGCCTAGACCTCCAGCCTGCAAACCTACCCTGAAAATTGGGGCGTAGTCTCATGAACCAATTCTTAAAATCAATCAATCAACAAATCTCTATCTATCTATCTTGTCTATTTATCTACACACACACACACACACACACACACACACACACACACACACACAGAGAGAGAGAGAGAGAGAGAGAGAGAGAGAGAGAGAGAGAGAGAGAGAGAGAGAGAGAGAGAGAGAGACAGGCAGGCAGGCAGGCAGGCAGGCAGGCAGGCAGGCAGACAGACAGACAGACAGACAGACAGACAGAGAGACAGAGACAGAGACACACAGAGAGCAAGAGAGACAGAAAGACAGAGAGAGACAGAGAGTCAGAGAGAGAGAGAGAGAGCCAGAGAGAGAGAGAGTCATATACCTCAACAGTTCTGTTTCTCTGGAGAATTCTAGCTTACAGAAGCACCACCAGGATTTATTGTCTAGACTGTCCTTGACCCTGAGCATTCGATTCACTTTCAGAGGTAAAGCTGCATAGGCTCAAGCCTGAATACCAGAGTCATGACATTGAAGGGGTGAGCAGTCTCCTCACCCCACTGCCCAGCAGCAATCCCTTGCGTGGATGCTTCCAGGGGAGCCTGCCCTCCTCAAGGGTCCTGGTGGCTTGCAGGAACAAGGCTTAGGAAGACCATGCTTTCTGTCTTTGGAGCAGGATTGAGGGATGACACAGGATCACCATAAGCAGGTTAGAGAGAAGGCAGCAATAACGGTGCAGTAGTACTGTGGTACAGGTGAGCATAAAGCCAACTCCGGCCCTAGAACCAAGTCCGAGAGGGAACGAGAAGAGTAGCTGACCCGTTAGCTGGGAGTAGGGGTCCAGCCCTTTACATCCTGGTCTGGTCCTTATCTTGTCACATCTTCCCCATGCTCAGGTGCCACCAGGCTGTGTGGCCAGCTGTATGGCATATATTTCAACACACTCAGTTTTTATGCTCTTAATTTAAAAGAGGAACACTGGTAACTAAATGGAAGACATAGAAGGTCAAATTTCCAGACAGTCTGCAAACAGGGCAACTTCTTTCTAGGAAAGATACTTGCACTGGGCCCCAGGACGCTGCCCCACACCTGCCTGGTGTGGACAGGGTGCAGGGACCTATGCATCCCTTCATCAGGAATATCCTTCAGTAACTGGTAACTGGAACTGGGAAAGGTTAAATCTGGACAGGCAGAGACTTCTGGAAGGCTCTCTGGACCGCAGCATACAATAGAGGAAACACAAAGTCACTGTCTACAGGTATCCCAGGGGTCTTCTTCATACACTCCCCTGGGTGTTAGGGCCTCAGCTCCATCTTTGAAGGGCTTGTTTGGATTTTTGTTGTGTGTTGTGAAGATGTTTCAGAGATCCTGATATTATGAGGCGCGGCAAACCAATTATCTCAGCAAAATCTCTTTTGCTCTCTGCAGCGCACCTACTACATACAACGGTGAGAGCTAGAAATGGTCTCACTACCAGCTTCTCAGGAGGGAAAGGTGTGGGATGACTCGATGGTTGTAGCATCTCTGGAACCTAGCCCGGGCACAATGTAGAGCAGGGAAAACGAGGCAGCCCCTCAGGGGCTAGCCAGCCTCCCAAAGGGGCGGCTCCAGTGGGCAAATACTCTTTCAATGAAATGCTGTCCATGGGTTTCAGTGAAGATAGTGTCTCCAGCATATAGCACCCTTAGTCTGTGATTTGCTGCCAGTTACACCTGAGAGTAAGGGGGCCAGAAACTTAGGCTTGCAGCATGACCTTTGGCTCATCACTGGGTGTCACTGTCTTTGGTGTATAGCTAGGATATTAGCAGCCACCTCTTGAAGTCTTGGAGATACTGATGCACTCCTGTGGCCCAGGCAAGAATTATGTCACCTGGTTCTCAGAGAAATTTTATGATCAGGCATCCTTGTTCCCTACCAAACAGCTTTCTGTAAAGAGGCTTTTGGTGAAGCTGAATCCTTTCTGTCCCTAGCTGTTCCCCATCCCTTCCGCTCTCTTGACAAAAGGGGGTTTCTGCCTGGGATACTAGTCATTGTTGGACTCCAAAGTGCTCCAGAACCCTGTCAGCTTTCCCCATCTGTTCTTATGCTCTGGCTCCCTATCCCAACACTGGCACTCCTCCCCAGGAAACCCTTCAGGCAGCCCCCCTTTGAGCACTGGGCACCTGGTGCTGCACACTTAACTCAGGGTGTATGCTAAAAAGACTGGTAAGGAAAGCCAGTTGAAGGGGAAAAATTCCATTCCCTGGGTACCACCCTCCTTAGAGATCTTCTGAGTCTGGTATACTAAAATGTCTTTATATAAACTGTGTGGTCCAGCCTAGGCTTCTTATTTTGCACTTGTGAAGACAGGCCCATACAAAAGTCACCATGAGCAGGTAACAGTGGGTCCCCATGAGAAACCCAGCTGCTTTCTCCAGTTTTCCACAAATACAGAAAGTGGGGGCAGGCTTCCTTGCTCCATTCTCTCCCTGCCAGGCTCTGCCTGCATTTCCAGACAGCCTCCAGGATGGATTTGCCCATCCTACATTTTGGGAGTTGCCTATAGCTAAGAGATTTGTATTCTCCTGGGATAGGTAGCTCACTGTGGAGAAGGCTGGGCCATGTAGTTCATCTACTCATCCAGCCAGACAGCCACACGCTCCATCCACACACACTGTCACCCTCGTGTTCACTTCTTATTTATGCACTTTCCCTTTTGGTTAGTTCATTTGCTTGTTTATCCGTTCACACATTCACCGGCCCACTCATTTGTTTACTGGCCTATTCATTCCATGAGCAGAAAGAGAACCCCATGACTGGCCTAATTAGGGAGACCCATAACAAGCAGAGAAGCACAGTACAAAATGACTGCATGTTGGGCAGCCCTAAAGGATCACAGACTCCACAGAGGGCACAACCAGCTTGGGGGAATAACAAGATGCCCCAGGAAAGCAGCCTCAAGGGTGAGCAAGAGTACTCCAGGCGTGGGAGGAAAAGGAGTGGCTTCAGCTACTGCTGCGGTTTTCGGGGGCCACTCAGGTCTGAGCAGCCTCATCCCTTCTGGCCCTGGCAGCCTGGGGAGAAAGAACGGCAACCCAATCTGTAGGTCAGCCCGAGCTCCCGGCTATGTTTCCCTCGAGCCCTGGCTCGGTGGCCAAGGCCAGTGGTTTCTTCGGGCTGCCAGTGGTGCAGGAGGGGCTCTGGTTGGGTGTGAGTAACGAAATTGGTCTACTTTCTTCCCAGCCCAGTTTGGCTCACGGCCAGTCTCGGAGATCACTGTCTGGATGCGTATTTCCACAAGGCTGTTGCTGTCTCCGTTTGCCTGCGTCAGAGGAAAGGAAAAGAGGGATGAATGAGGGGACAAGGCAAGACACGGAGAATTTCTTTCTGCGGAGGACAGCAGTTAAGGCTGTTGGCTTTGAAATCAGACAGGCCTGGATTCTGATTCTTCGTTTCCCTTACTGGCTCCGAAGCCCTAGACAACAACCCCACCCAGCCCACCCCAGAGGCCGTGTCATGTAGGAAAGTGCCACACTCACAGGCTTGATCATGAGTTTCATGCACAGTGTTGACAGGCAGAAAGTGCTCCAGATATGGAGCCGGCGTTCTACGCACCCATTTGCTATGCAGCTAATGAGTGTTTGTTGTACGCAGAACTGCCTGAATGGTGCTCTAGCTCTGTGGCTGGCCAGGGACTCCTTCAACTATATGGATTCCCAGCACCTTGAGTTTCTGTGACCTCCTGAAGTATCCGGAGGCCCGTGCTTGCACTCTTCATGCAGTGTGATGCTCCCAGAATCTGGAACCCCAAAGAGACAGGGAAACAGGGAAGGTGATGTTCTTATCAGTGTTCCTGAGAGTTGCCTCTCTAGGAGACTTCCTTCAGAAGTGAAGTGACATTTCTGGTTGGTCATTGCTTTATTATTACATTATTCAGGCTCTTAATTTGTTCACCTGTAAAATGGAAATAACACCTGATTTATGAATGGCAGTAACTGTTGGAGCATTCAGAACGAATAAAGGACCAAGTGAAGAAATGACTGCAAGGGGACACAGTGATGCAGTGTCTCTCTTTAAAGGGCCTGTCTCTGTTTTCCTCCCCTTCCTTTGTGCTTGCATGTCTTCAGCCTGTTCACCGTCTGTGACCTCACTGTTTGTGAGGAATTGGTTAGTAGCAAACAGCCCAGCATCTGCCATGCCCCCAGGGATGCCCATCTCTGCTTTTCCTTCAGGCTGTCTGTGGCCTCCAAGGCAATCCCTGGAGAGCTGCAGAAACAATGTTTTACTCCCATCCTGAATCCTCCCCCCACCCAAAAAAAACCAAACACAGCCACTGCCAAGAGCCTCAGGGACTTGCAATGAAAAACAGGTGTCTCCTGGAAACCCAGCATCCATGCACAGCAGCTTGGGGTCACTACTTGGGGACAGGGAAGGAGAACGGCAGCAAGGCACCCCCTACGTGTGCAGCTCCTAGAGTCCAGCCTCAGGGGCAACAGCCACTTTTTGTCATAGGAGACTGCACCCTACACTGCCCCCCACAAGACAGAGCATCAGGGTACCCTGACTCAGCACGGGTGGCTGCACAAAGCATCTCAGACTCAGGTTCACTGATGTGAAAGAGCACTAGGTGTCTGTAGTCTCCTAGCTAAGGACCCCTCCTTGCCTCCTGTACCTTGGTTTTCTTTCTGCTGCCTTACTGAACTCACCCTCTCAGTGAGGTTTTGAACCTTGTGTGGGATGGCAACTTAGAGGTGAATGATTGGACCCCAGAGATCCTACCCAGGCCCCAGCATGCATGATTCACGGACTGTGCAAACCCTGGGCAAGACATTTCTAGCTTTCTGTCTCACTCTGTTTCTCTAACCACTCGAGGCAGTTCCATGACAGTATGTCCACTCTCCTACATCTCTGCTTCTCCCAACCCTTATGCAAGATGTCCTGCCTGACCTCGGGGCTTCTGCCTGGTTGTCTTACTCCTTTTTGTAGGAAGCCATGTTTACTAAGCACCTGCTATATGCCAGACACTGTTCTCAACACTTGTAATATGCCTGTGAGCAGGTCCTGCCTGTCATCCTATGCTCACTGGCATCTCTACTTATTGGCACATGTATCTTCCTGCATTGAGGTGTTCACCTGTGTCCTGTGCAGGCTTTCTTGCATGCCTGTATGACCTATAGTTGAACTTCTGGTAGTAGGGACCATGCCTAACCACTTCTATAACCACCCAGTGCCCAGAGCACTGGGCTCAAAGGACTGTATCTGTGTGGTTCGCCACTAATTCTCCAGCATCCTACATACAGCGTGTACAGTCAAGAGTCCAGTCAGTGCCCATCAGAAAAGAAATGGAGTGGGCTGGAGAGATGGCATAGTGGTTAAGAGCACTGGCTGCTCTTCCAGAGGACTTGAGTTCAATTCCCAGCAACCGCGTGGTGGCTCACAACCATCTGTAATGGAATATGATTCCCTCTTTTGGTGTGCATGAAAACAGAACACTCATAACCATAAAAGTAAATCTTCTCTTTTTTTTTAAAAAAGAAAAGGAACGGAGTATTCATACAAGCACTTCCATGGCTCTTACAGGCTCTTTCACCTATTTTCATCCTCTTTAATTGAGACTCTCGCTGTAGAGAGACCAGGTCTATATATCCTGAGTGGCTTGTCTTTGGAGGAAGCCAGGCCAGTAGGTGCTACAGCAGTCATCTCTATTTGTATTGGAGCCAGTTCCTTGCTCCCCAGCTCTCACCTCTGATTTCAATTATCCAATTGCACATTGCTGCTAAGACTGCCCCCAAGCAAAGGAGCTGGCTTGGCCCCGCCTTCATTATGTCCCATAATCCTTCACCTTGCACCCAACTCTTGGCCATCCTAACATGTCGCTGGTGGGCCCAGGTCAGCAAAATAGGAGTCTGGGGAAAGAGCTGAAAGGAGGAAAGTCCCTACAAGAAACCCTCTTTCCCTGCTGCTGTGCTTCTCACCCGCATTCTTAGCCAGTCCTGGCTTTAGAACACTGGCCTAGTAGGTTATTGTGATAACAGAAGTGGGACTTTGTGGCCTTATCCAAGGGAGACATAGGTTGGGACTGAGTCTCATTTGCCCAATGTTGGGATTTCTCTCAGATCTGGATTATTTCTTTCACCCCAATGGACACTTACGTAATATTGCCAGGGTTGCATATGTGAGTACTGGAAAACTATAGAGACCCTGGAAGTGTTAGTGGCCTGGAGTCCAGCTTGGCACTGCATCTGACTCAACTGCTGAACCTAGACACATTACTAAGTGTACCCTGTTCCCTCACCTATAAAGTATTAGCAATAACATTCCCCGACTCCATGCCCGCTGATGTGAGAGGTAGCCAGTGACACTTGCCTCCAGAGGCACATAGAGGGCTTTCCCTTTCTCTCTCTGAGCCTTTGTTTTTCAGTTTGTTGCTCCTTTCTGAATTTTTGTTTGTGTTTTGTTTTTGTTTTTGTTTTTAGTAAGAAAGGCGTGTCTGCTGTTTTTCACTGGAGTCAGGTGGTAGGCAGTATGACCAGAAGGAGAGGAGGGGGGAGAAGGTGGAACTCTACCTACCCTGTGACTTTAGGATTTCACATTTGTGGGATGTTCATGTTTCAGGTCCATGCAGTGCCTCAGGGCACATAAGAGAAGCCACTTAGAGTACCATCTACAAAAGTTCGGTAGGGACAGGTAGACAGACACCTGACATAAGGACAGGGGACAGGAGAGAGGCTGAGTGAGCGTTAGGCTGAAGTGGACAGTGAGTGGACAGTGGCCTCCATCCCTACTTGGGACAGGGCCCTCCTGGCTGGCATACCCCACCCCTACCCTGAATGCTGCTCCAGCCCAGGAGGCTGGGCTGTTCTTCCCTATCTAATCCAACTGTTTTGGTTACTCACTCTCTTTATACCTTTGGGCCTCTTGGCTGCATCACATGATTTCCCGTCCCTTCCCCTCCCCCGACTCTCCCCGTGGCCTAGCTCAGTTTGGTCATGATCACTCTGGACTCTCCCAGATGTCCCTGCCTCTAACTATGCTCTCCCACCTACCTACAATAAACCTTTTCCTCCATCATACCAAGGACCAGTCATGGTTTCCTTTTTCTTTCTTTCTTTTCTTTTCTTTTTTTTTTTTTCCTTCCCATTCTGTGAGCACTCTGCTGGGTTTGCAGGACTCAGGTGAGCATGACTCTCAATTAGAGACAGGGCTAGTTTTCATGGCTGCAGGGCGCACTTAGGTCACCACCAAGTGTGCTGCTGTTAGCAGGACTACCCTCTGGGAGCCTAGCCCATTCCCTGCCTGGAAGGGGGACAGGGTGGCGAGGGGCAGAGAAACTAGAGAACCTAGGATAGAGAGTAGAAACAGAGCAGGAATAAAACTACTGCCCCCAAGTATCCACCAGGCTGTCCTGTAGCAGAGAGGACAGTGGCATAGAAGGTGGAACAAAGTGGGCCGGTGGGTAAAGAGGAGAGAGACAGAGAGAGAGAGAGAGAGAGAGACAGACAAGAGAGAGAGAGAGAGAGAGAGAGAGAGAGAGAGAGAGAGAGAGAGAGAGAGAGAGTGCTCCCTGTCTACAGGGGCCCAGGCCCTGGGACTTGATCGGCTACTTACTGTGAAGTAAGAGGGGACCTGGCTTCTGCTGAGAACTGCTGGGAAAGCTCTTTGGATTCTAGGACAGGGAATGCCTTGGAGGTCCTGAGCTTTCTCCTAGCTTCATTGTCACATATGAGTCACTTCTGTTGAGTCAGCCTTGGCCCTGTCCTGCCGGGGATCGGAATGGCTGGGGTGTGTGAGGTGCTTTCTCCTGGGGCGTGCTGACCCTGAGAACATAAGAGAGTGCCCTTGCCCACAGTGGCTGGGACAAGGTTCCCAGGTCACTAAGGCCCTGGGGCTGCCCTGTCCTCACCCCCTCCCCCACCTCCCCATGAGTTGGCACTCTAACTCCTCCAGGAAATGTTGTTACAAATTTTTTTTTCAACAGAGAACATGCTAAATTTTCCATGCCACCTCCAGCACATTTTCGGGAAGTCCCAGGTGGTAGGGATGGCGGCTAAGACCCTCCAGAAAGTCCAGAGATCCAACAAACTGAAAGACGGCTGGCTTTTATTTAGTCATAAGTACATATACATCTCAACTTTTGAATACTGGAAAAAAAAAAGTCCAGCAAACCAAAAAAGCACACACATAGCTTTGCTTTAGAGGGTAATTACTCTGAATTCGGTTAAACCAACGTGCTCTAGCTAACTAGATTAGTTTACATCTTGTGGTAGAAAAAGAAATACAAATTACTTAGATTGCAATAAACCATGTTTTTCTAACTAAGTAGATTAGTTTATATCTTGTGGCTAGAAACGAGGAGAACGGTTCAGCAAAGCCTGGTGCTTGCTCATGCCCAGTCTCTTGCTCAGAGAAGGTTGTTTGCTAGGTGACCTCTAGCCTATGACTCCCCACCCCCCACCCCCCCAGGTCTCGCTCACTCGCTCACTCCTGGCCTCCAAGAACTGAGCCTGGGAAAAAGAATAAAAAACTAAAAGAAAAACACACTGAGCCACCCAACCACACTGACAGTGAAGCGGAGCACTTAGGTGGTGTACTGTGCACAGATTCTATTCACTCCAACTGTGGGCAACCAGAGCCTGGCCCCTGAATGGATGGGCCAACTGTGTGAACGCGAGACACAAATGCCACCTAGGCTCCCATGCTTACCTTATGCTCTGCTGACCTCTTTTTGAGACTGAAAATAATTTATGGGTGAGGGGCTCCTCATCGTTTTGTTGTAGAGCTTGCAAATGATGCAGCTGGTCCTACTGGACAGACAAGGGCAGAAGGAAGAGGACAGTAGAGGAGGAGGGTGGGCCCTCAAGAGCTGTGGCTTTGTGGAGCACACAAGGTAGTAACAAGAACTCATGCTCACCAGTGGATCAGGAACCATGGGGCATGTACAAACAGGATGTCATCCAGATGTGGCAGTGTCTGCAAAGTGAATATTCTCTTGGGAAACAGACCAGGAGGCATTGTCCCTAGCAAGTCCAACAGCTTTGGTTATTTGGTGAATCTTTGCCTTGTACTTTTTTTTTCTAGGAAGAAAGACACTTGCTGCCCAAGGTCTGTGCCTTTCTGTCCTTTCTATCCTGTCTGATGCCTTCTGTCGTAGGAAAGATGCGTGGCGGGGGATGGGGGTACAGTTAGACCTGGCAAGCACTGAGCAGTTTTTGAGCAGTCTAGTTTTTGTGCATTTGTTGGGGGAGGGGGGAGGTACAGACTGATGCAGAGGAGGTTCTCCAAAGGTCACTCCAGTAGAGAAAGTCTTACCCTCCTCAGAATGCCACCCATGTATTACGCCCCACTGAGGCTTTGTCTCATCTCACTGTCCCAGAGACCTTGTTAAATCTGTTAAAAAGAATATGAATTCAATTTACAAGCAGAGTGGTTTTATGTCAGACACTTATATTTCCTCTTGTGAAAATCCTGGCTGAGAGTGTGCTCTGCTCTAGGAAGCTGGGGAAGGTTTGGAGTTCTTTGACTTTTCTTCTATCGCCAGGCGTTTGGGTGTTTTCTGCAGTGCAAGGTGGTCTAACATCCTATCTGCGTTCCAGACTTACGGGCGTGGGCTTGGACTCGAGCCTTCCCATACCCATCAGTTATAACTCGGCCACTTGCTTATACTTAACTTCAGATCCCTTCTGGGTGCTTATGATCCTGGGCAAAAGTGGGGTGAGCAATGACAAAGAGGCTGGAGATGAGGGCGAAAGAACAGTGTGTGTGTGTGTGTGTTGCGTGCTTTAGGTTTAGTAGGTTTGGGGTAGTTGGGTTTTTTTGTTTGTTTGTTTTTTTAATAATCAGCAGTTCATATATGAAAACATAATCAGGGAGAGCTCTGTGGTTTCCTTATTTACTATTCCGGGTTTGGGGATTTGGGGAGAAAGCCCCTGAGCTCCCACTGAGTGGGGACACACACCCATGTGAAATCCCCTGGCAGTGCTCTGTTGCTGAGGGCCATCAGCTCATTCTCCAACTCTCGGTGTGCGCTTGCTCCCAGTGCCATCCTAGAACCTTGTCAGTGTATCATCACTGCTTCCGTTTGGCGGCTAGGAGTCAGGACAACCTGGAAACAGCAGCTGTGCGCTTGAGAGGAGGGGTCCAGGCTAGGGAGTTGGGATAGGCTTTCTAAGGGAAGTCCTGTTCCTGGAACCCCAGAGTTAGAAGTGTTGGAGTTATTGTCCAGCCCTTTGTTCTCAGGCAGGTCACCAAAGCTCTCCACATGTCTCTTTGCCTTTAAAATGAGGCCTTCCTCACACAGTTCCAGTGAGGACCACAGCATATATACACAGGAGGCGGCCAAGACTCCAAGACTCCTAATTTGTCTAAGTTCATCCTGTCAGTGATCCACTTACAGTGGTTTGTCTTTTTTTTTTTTCTCATCTTCAAAAACGGAACAGTACAAGTCTATATTATTGTACAGTATGTCATTGTTATAAGTGGCATAAACAGAAGATTATAAAACTCCACCATCTGGTGGAGTCACCACTGTTAACATTTGATGTATATACTTCTCAGCATTTCCCCCACGTGAACCTGTGTCTCCCTATACACGCACATATAAATGAACGCATATTTAGGAAACTAAAATCATTCCTGTGCATGCTATTTGGAAACCTCCCATGTTCAGGTCACTGAGTGTCACGAGCATCTTCCCGTTCCAGTAATCACACACCATGTTTTCGTGGCCATAGAATAGGCTTAGGCATTTCCCAGGGTTCCACAGTTTCATGGCAGAGAACACTTATCAGGTTGCTTTTTAATGAAAAAGAAATCCGGAATATGTGAGGGGAGAGATGAGGTAATAAAACCTCTCGCCTCTCTAGTCTCGTGCTTGCCAAGCAGCCCCAGTTTGCCTTGTCAGGCAAAGTCTAAGATGCCCCACCCCGAGTGAACCCGCCAGTTCCTTGACTCCATTGCACAAGGACCCCGAAGGCTCCCTTTCAAACAGTTACTGAAGAACAAGGCACATGAGCTCTCAGGATGATTCCCTACCACCCTGGTTCCTAGAGCAAGGACTCCTTCCTCTCGGCTTTTCTTGTGTTCCCCAGAGGCCTGGGATTCTTCTCTGTTGGGTGGATGAAGAGCGAGAACTTAGAGTAATGCTCTAGCCCCTGGCTTCCTCATTTTAACGTCATGGTGTAGTGGAAAAGGCATGGGACCTGAAATTCACAGGTACCAGGTCAAGTCAGCCTCCCCTCCATGTTAACATGGAGTAGATGGACAGATGAACCTGAAGACTTACAGCACAGAGACTTGAGGAGCTAAGTGAAGGATGAGGGACGTAGATTGGAGCCTGTTTCCCCATCTGTTAAAAGGAATGAAAAAAGAATGTGAAAGGTGTCTGGTAGGCGTGTAACACAGGCAACGTTGCTTAGCCGTCTTTGATATCGCTGCTTAAGCATTCCTAGTCTAAAATCTCACATGCTCCAAAAATCTGAAATTGTTTTTTTTATCACCAACATGAGGCTCCCAAGTGGAAAATTCCATGCCATGAAACTTTGTTTCATGTGCAAAATTATTTAAAATAGTGTATAAAATTCCTTCAGGCTATATATATATATGATATATGATATAAATATATGCACATATATACCAAGGTGTGTTTGGAACTACATATATATCAAGATGCATATGAAACATAAAGGAATTTCATCTTAAGACTTGGGTCCCAGCCCTCCAAAACCTCATTATACATATGCAAATATACCCAAATTTAACACAGCCTCCCAACTCCCAAATGCTTCTGTTCCAAAGCACCTTAGATACGGGATCCACAGCCTGGATAGTGCCTATTCATGGTTTAATATCTCGTCTACTCAGTGGCTTGAGGAGTGCTGGAGAACAGATCTGGTGACCATAAGCCTCCCTTGTAAAAAGCCATATTAGTAGCTCCACCCAGCTAATGAACAAATGCCTGGTCGTGAAAGAAAGTGTTTCTAATAAGCATGCAAGTGTATCTGCCAAGGCAGCTCAGCCCACAGCCCCAGCTGCTGGAGGTTACAGCATCCTGTGCGAACAGCCCCACTTTTGTGCTTGGAACATGCGTGTTATTGGAGCCAGACGCCCCCTCCTCATGCCAGCGACAGGCTGGTGTTCACATGGGCTGCCCATTGTGAGCAGGCAGAGACTCCCAGCCTGTTCCAGAGCTGAGACCACAACTGTCAGTGGACAGGCCCAAAGCTGGATGATCTCTGTGTTCTTCTTGGTCACTTTGTGACTGGTGCCAGATGGGGATGGACAGCACAAGGGAATAATGTTGGCAGGTCCCCCCACTGGGCTCTGGCTCCCCAGAGGCAGGCTGAGGGACTTGTGTTTTCTTTGCTGTGCTATTAAGCTGTCTTTTGCTTTTAAGGTTCCCGGACCTGTCATAATACAGGCCATCCCAGCCAAGATCCTGGGCCCCTGTTCCTTTGAACCACAGGGGCAGCTGTAGAGAAATCCCACTTTTCCTGCGGTGTGGCTGACAGCCGGTTGACAGCTCACAGCCAGACTGCTACCAAGCAGGCTACAGCATAGACAGACTGTGAGTTGGGAACCAGTCGGTCCCCACGGGGAGAGTTTACAGAGCTCTGCCCCATTCAAACCCTAGCAGGAGGCAGGAGAGATGAGATCAGGGTGTAAGGAAGCCCCATGATGCAGTCAGAATGCCTGTGTTCTCAGAAGCCATTACTTCAGTGTGGAGCTTGTGTGAGATATCTTGGGTTGAGTCTAACTTCATGGTGTATTTGGTTCTGGCCTTTAGCAAGTTCCCTAACCTCTATAAACCTTCTAAAAAGCTAGAAAAACAAAAAACAAAAAACAATAGAATGTTAGCAAGGCTAAATGGGCTATGTGTTTCTTCAGTGTGTCTCTGAAAGCACTGAGTCCACTGCCTGGCACACCATGTTTTCCTCTCATGGGACCCCAGTCAGTGCTGCTAGTGGGCCGAGGGGATGCAGAGCCCCAGTGGTCAGGCAGTTCGGATTCTGATTCGAGCTATCATGGTCCAGTGATAAGTCAGTCCTACTTTCTGAGCCACTGTTTGCTTGTTTGTCAGCACAGAAAGCTGAGTGCTGAGCCAGCCTCTTAACATAGGAGCACCTCTTCCCTGACCCCCTACTCACCCCCCCACACACACCCCTGCATGCCAGGTGTAAGACTGGCAGGTGCGGAGGGTGGAGCCTGGTAAATTTTCTGGGAACATTCACGCCAAAACAAAGCCTTTCCTCTTTTCCTTTTACCCTCTTCCCTGCTTTTCTGGTTCAGATATGCCTGTGTGCATTTCTCGCGCCGTAAACCAGAGCGATGAAGTCTGGTTGCGGGAGAGAGCGTGGGAAAGGGGGGAGAGACAGACAGATGAACCTGGGGACTTACAGCACAGAGACTTGAGGAGCTAAGTGAAGGATGAAGGACGTAGATTTCCCACCTTGAGTGGAGGCCCAGCCAGGGGTCACACAGATAGGGAGCACTGATGCATCTTTACTTCTGCTATTGTATGTGTGTGTGTGTTGGGGGGGATGGGTAATCACACTTCCTCTCCCCAAATCTCAGTCAGGATAAACTGAATGATCCTTCAGATGTCTGGGTATCATCCTGCACCCCACTGTGTTCCCCCACCGCTCACCCCCACCTTCAGCCTGCTGCTCTAAGTTGGTTCCTATTGCTCTTCTTACCTAAGAAACACCTCTTGCCCAGTCTTGTATCCTTTAAGAAAAAAAAAAAAATGAAGGACTTAGGCTTATTTTCAGCACGTGTTTCTTGAGGAGCTGCTGGACACACACCCTTTGCCTATTCAATCCCATCTTTCTTCCCACGAATCATTCATCCTTCAGCCATAACCTTCCCACACACCGTACCCCAGGCTTTGCTGTAAGCGCCTCAAGGGAAGACTCAGCTTTTCCTCTACCATTGCGCCCAGCACAAACAGTCCTGGGTTTTGGTACATGGACCAGCATCTATTGAGTTAGAATATGCTGACTTAAATGTGTTTCAGTTGAAAGCGGTGTGTACACTCAGGCTGTTTGCAGCATTAGGCGTTGGAGAAAGGAGGGGGATATGCTGAAAGGAAAGTGTGAGTTCTGCGGAGGACAGTACTTACCTCAAAGGGAGGATGGATGGCACAGAGAGGAAAGTTTCTGGGATGCAGGCAGGTAAGATAGGAAGGCAGCCATCAGTGAGTTCCCAGCTGACCTGGGGGTCAGCCACAGCTTCCCAGGCTGTTCTCCAACTTCATTGCCTTACCAACTAATGGCCTCCCACACCTGACCTCTCATTTCCCTACTAGGAACAGCCACCTCTCTTGTGCAGGCTTCCTGCTGTTTTACGACTTAGGTAGCACTAGGAGTGGACCCCTCCTCTCTTCTTCAGCTCTATGGAAGGACTGCATCACACAGGGCCTGTGCTCAGTGGATGCCTGCCTGCCCATAATGCTGATCCTGTAGCTCAGGCCAATGGAGCCTCTGTGGGTTAAGTAAGGGTAGAGGAGATCAATAAATATTTACAGGGTGTTAAGTTTTTAACCTAATGTAGGAATTAGCGGCCATTCTCACTTATGGTAACGAGAGACATTGTGCCCCCTTGGGGCAGGAACTCTCTCCTCCTGCCTGCAGACTGCTTGGAACCCACCCTCCACTAGTCCCTGACTTGCTCTAGCCAGGACATCCCACGGAGTTCCATGGAAAGGTAATGTTAAGGGTCCTGACTCTACCTGAGACAGCTCCCAATGCCTTCCTTCCCCCCCTCTCTGCTCAGCTCTGTGGTGGTGCAGGGAGACACAGACCGCTGAGAACAGGGCTCCTTCTCCTCAAAGATCCCCCTGCCTTAAGATATTATTCCCCACACTTCTTGCTACACTTTTTTTTTTCCAGAGGCATTTCCAGAGGGTCGGTAGTGAAGGCAGAGCTTGAGCAGTATTCAGAACCATGGATTTAGAGGTATGCAGGGACCTCCAGGTTTGGGGGTGTGTGCCGAGCTCCCTTCAGGGAAGGACGTGTAGAAGCTCCTAGGTATGAGGGTGCAAACGTCGTAAGTGATGTGATGAACAGCCTCTAAGCTTGTCCTCTACAGACATTACTCTTCTGGAGGCTGAGATGGACACAAATAGGCAACATTACACACAGTGACTCCTGCGGCCAGAGAGAGCAATGAGAGACAGGAGGCTCCCCCAGGGAGGTGAACCTTGAACTTGGAGCAAGATACAAAAAAAAAAAAAAAAAATGCATGGTGTTTTAAGCCAATGGAAGAAACCATGCACACAAACCAAGGCTAGGGGCAGGACAAAACTCTGGGCAACTGGAGAGACCAGGATAAATTATGGGTAGACTTGTGCCGTCTGGTTCAGTAGCCACTAGCCATGTGGCTGTTTTAAAAGTTAAATCAGGGGAGAAGGCTAGGGAAAGAGGATGGCTCCATTTTCAGAAAGGCTCTGGGTTCAGTTCCTATCACCCGCAAATCAGCTCACAATGGTCTGTAACTGTAGCTTCAGAGTATCTGACACCTCTTCTTCTGGCCCCCCCAAGCACCAGGAACATACAGTGTACACATGCATACATGCTAGGAAAACACCTATACACATAAAGGGGAAAAAAAAAAAAAAGTCCTAAGTTAAGTGAAATTAGCTTGTCACCGGAAGTGATATTCCAGAGGTGCAGGATCCCAGGTGTGGGAGGGATATGCAGAAAGTCCAGCCCCTTTGCCCCAATGAATTCTTGGAAATGGCCTGTGGGTCAGGACCAACATGGGAAGACGCTGCTGTGTGAGGCTTTCTTGGTGCCATGGTTCTTGGACAACCATCACCAGGGCCACTATGAAGACCTGGGCTGGGTGACAGCATACTGCAAAGGGAAAATAAGAGCATAGAGCTGTCCCTCTGATCAAGAGAGAAAGGTTGATGGGGGAAGAGGCCTGCCTCTTCCCCAGTGACCCAACTCTTTCTTCCCCAAGGAAAGCTTCTTGCATGTTCAGTTCCAAGGTTTACTTCCTCTATGAGGCCTTCCAGATCTTCCCAGAAGCCCCAGCTGCCCCTCATCCTGGTTGTTTTTTTTTTTTTTTTTTTTTTTTTTTTTATGAGGCATGTATCTGATGGCTGCTAATATGTCAGTCTTCCCAACAAAGCCCTGGGTTCTTTGAAAACCCAACTGGTCCAGTGATTTGGGCCCTACCGCTGGGCTGGACCACCCTTCCCCATAAATCCATCTCCTACAACCATCATGGACCAGTGCCAGCCTGATCTGTCCATATGTCAGCGCCTGCATTAGACCTCCAACTCCTCAAGTGCAAAGGCCAGGTCCTGTTGTGCTTTCTGACTTTCCTGATGAATAGAGGACGTCAAGAGGGTGGAGACTGCCCTGTGGCACTGAGGAGAGACTGTCTGCTTCTCCAGGCCTCCAACTTCCTTTCAGGGCCCCTCGCTCCCGCTGATTACTGCAGAGAAGATAATGGCAGATCCCTTTATTTCTTGGACCAGCCTCCAGGCAGAAGGAGTTGTTCAAAGTGCCACTTGGTGACTCTTGCAAATTGTGTCTGACAGCCCTGCGGAAAGGCCAGGCCATCTGCCTTGCCCCCTCTCAGGATGGAAGGGGCTAAGGTATCAGGTTTCCACTCCGATCCACACTTTGATGTTCAAAGCTGTTTAATATTCATTAAACCAGCCCTTCAGTTGTAATTGCAGTCATTACCCTCCCTTTTATGATCGTCTGTAAATGTTATGGGACAGACGGCACAGCTATCCTAATGAAGGGGTTTGATGATGGATAAAAGGTTGAATAGAGCCCTTCTAGCTGGTCTTCTCGCTCCTTGGTACCCACACCCATCCATTTCTGCTTCCCTTTCCTATGAAAAGGTGGTGTTTGCATTCAGAGAGCAGGATGATGATAGTGGGGTCAAGGTTAGCCAATTTCACTGAGACAAAGGGGCAGACTTAACCCGAACTCCCACACAGCCTGGGTCTTGCTCAGGGCTAGCTTGGATGCTACCTCTGACACAGGCTGCATTCTAGCTTGGCCTGGGCTGTAGATCCACAAGAAGAAAATTGTGTTTGGTCTTCTTCATTTAGAAAACACAAGGTTTAATTAACAGGTTAGGCCCAATGGAGGGACAGGGCTTTTGCGTTGGAGACAACACTGAGGGAAATTAATTCAAGGTCAGGATTTTGATCAGAATTTTCATCTGATCCAGGCACTTTCACATTAAGCTCCCAGGATCTGGGCAGTGTGAACCTCTCCAGTGGTCAGTTTCTTCACTAGGAAGAATAAAGAAATGCAGTGGCTACGGGTGGCATGCCGATCCCTCTAGAGCAGGTGTGCATTGCCTGAGAGACTGTGTGAAGCAAAGCATGGTGCTGGGATCCTGCCATTCACAGCCTTACCTTCTCTCCTGAACTCCCAGTCCTGTGGTAAGAATCCCACCCCTGCCTGGGGACTGGGATCATGATGCGCTGGTAGAGCCTGTAAATTGAAAGGTAGAGAGGTCTCTGCCTGCTTCTCCATTCTTACCTTCCAGTAGTCCTTCATGTATCCCCTTAAGCTTTCCAAGGGTCACAGGTGAATTGTCTCGGAAGCATGCGCAGAAGTTCTGGGCACGTGTTTCAGGAGACAGCAAATTGCACAAAGCTAAAGGGGAAATCAGGCCAAGGTGCCATGCTGGGGGATTTCCTCTGAGAAAAAGGCATTAATTACACCTATCTGGGTCCATGACCACACGTGGATCTCACAAGATGCAGGTCATTCCTGGAGGGCTCAGTTTTGGTGAGACCCCTCTGATATCTGAAGGCTGCGTTCTAACTGCACTACTTGCTGCTAAGGCATTATTACATCCTTTACTTATGCGGAATGGGGGTTGCACTATCCAGTCTACCCTAGCCAGTGCTCATCATTACGGCCTTTGGAATACTGTCTGTCTATATCCCCCATCCCTGACATGCACACCCCTATCATCACCATCACAACAAAGTGCATCAAAATTCTAAAAATCACCTGCCTGCCCTAGTTTACTCCTGCCCACTGTGATCACAAATCGCATCTCTCAGAGCTCTCAAGATTCATAAGTGGAATTCCAGGGGGACAGATGTCCTCTCTTCGGGTAGCAGTTTTCTCACAACTAGCACGATGCATGACAGAGGGACTTTCAACGGTGTCCAGGTGGCCTTGGCAGGGCTTTTTGTGCCCTTCAGGCATGGCTCTCCAAGATGCCACTCAGGTTACCTGCTGTTCCCGGTGTTTAACGCTGGTGTCTTTAGACAGCAAAGCCGGGGCCTTCTTTATCCCAGTAGGAGACCTGAGGACACTTGACTCACTGAGAGCTGCAAGTATATCCGTCGACTTACAACAGAAAGTCAGGTAGAAATAGGACAGTATCCTAGTGGACCAGGACAGTGATGTTGGATGCTCAAGGGGAGCCTGGCTAGGTCCAGTTCATGCTATTATACCCAAAAACTCGGCTGCCACTTGCCAATGACTGACTATGTAAGTGACTGGAGCATTCAGTCCCCTACAACAAAGGGGGCGCGAAGTGTCTATAAGATAGGAAAGACAGAGAAAGAGTGGCTCTATAGGTGAGTGAATCAAGGAATCAACAGTTTAAAGAAGTCTAAATATATCTCATTTCCTTATCAAAAACTCTGATACAAATTCAATTTAGAGTTGGAATTTGGGGATTTTATAGAGTCATATAAAGAACATATGCATGTTTAACACCCTATAGGGTCCTGGATCAATAATCAAGTATATTAGTATTTGTGGAGCAAAACAAACATTCACAAAAGTGATTTAGGTTAATATATAGGGTACATGAAAGTTACATGTACCCTATATATGTACCCTATACATGTACCCTACAAGCCAAGCTACAGCCTGTAGACCTTCAGTGTTTTCTGGATTTCAAAATTGTGACTCAGTGGAGAGTGAGAGGGCATGCTACCAGCAGGGTTGGTTTCTCTGTCCTCGGGCCCCCTACAGAGCACTCACCTCACTCCTGACTTTGCTGCCTTTCTCGGGGAGTCTCTTCTTTTCTTTTCTCTGCCTCTAAAGCAAACTTCAGTCATCTGAGGTCAGTGAAAAAGAAAGTCTCACCCCAGCTCCAATCACAACTCAATAGCACTCTAGTGGCACCTAAGTGAGAGGGTGGTGACTTTTATCAGAGGGAGGGCCAGAGCAGGCTGGGCTTAGAGATTCCTGGAGGCCACCTGGGTTGTGTCTGTGTTTCTAGGCATCCTTAAGGCCGAGGCTCTGGCGCTGCAGTAGCCTCAACTGCCAAGTGGCTTCCCCACACCCATCCCACCACTGCCTGCCTCAGGCAGATGACTGCAGGTTCTTCTTGCTTTCACTTGTCCATTCTGGGCCTGTGCTATGTGTCAGACCCATGTGTGGTCTTGGAATGACAGATCAGACAGGGTAGATAGTGAAGGAAAACTCTTCTAAGATAAAAGGGAAGTTCAGTTATGTTTTCTCATGGCAGACATTTTCCCCCTGAACGCAGATGTAGGCTGCTGTGGTTTGTAAGGTATCTACCTAGCGTTATTCACCAACAACATCTGGAGAAGACCATGGTCAGAGCCATCTTAAGATGATCTCCTATCCTCTGGGTGTGTGTGTGTGTGTGTGTGTGTGTTAGTGTGTTTATGAGTGTGTGTTAGTGTGTGTATGAATGTGTATATAAGTATGTGTGAGTGTGTATGTATGTGTGTTAGTGTGTATGACTGTGTGTGAGTGTGTGTGTGTGTGTGTGTGTGTGTGTATGAGTGTGTGTTTGTTGGCAGGGAGAAGATAAATTTCCCAGATGAGGCAAGGTGTGAGACCTGGGGAGAGAAGGGATGTGAAACAAACACCCACACATTTTTTTTTTACCTAGAAACCCCACTTTGCTTAAAAGAGTTAGAGTGAAACTTCTACCAACTTACATAAAAACATTTCTATGTGGCTCTACCTATGGGAGGCATTGGCCCCCACATGCCTCCCTGGATACAGATTTTTGTCTTTCCTGCTCCTTGGTCCAGTAAACTCCTCCTCGCCTCAGAAGACCATGTTTCATGTCCAGCCTTCTGTGTTTTCTTAAGAAATACCTTTACAATGACCTATGAGGCTCAAGATGGTCTGTAACACTCCTCTTTGGTTACCTCCTATCCTGGCTACAGCCTCTGGCTTCTGTACTGTCAGGTGTGCTGACACCATCTTCCTGAAAGCCTTGCTTCCAATCTCACCCTATACCTGCACCTCACTTCCCCTCGGAAGGGGCACAGTCAGCATGCTTATGTGCATGCCTCTCTTCCAGTGTTCCCACCAGATTACCCCTCTTCACAAAACTGTAGCCCTGTGCTCCCAACTCACTGTTTCCTTTCCCCATTTGCACTTTAAGCTGTCAACGTGCCATGTAGGCTTACTCTGTTCACTGTCTCACCAACCCCAGCATGGCCAGTGCACAAGATCAAGAGCGGAAAATTTGTTCCATTGCACATCCCCAGGCCTAGAACCCTGCCCAACATATAGCAGTGGCTCAATTTCTATTTTCTTGAACGTCTCAGAAACTATTGAGAAGCACCTCCTTCTCCCACATTGTTTGTTCAACCTTGTGAATTAGACGAGGCCCTCAGGGAGTTGTTGCCTTAAATATCTCCACTCGTTTAGAAGTGCAAGGTTCCATGGGAAGAAAGCTGGCCTTGTCTACGGATGCTGTGGGACATCTGCTGTGGCTGTCTTGGTTAATCTTTGTGACAGAGCTTTCTAGCTAGTGGCCATTCTCTGATGCCAAGAGTAATGGGGTGTATACGACAAAGTGGCAGGATAGAGGCAGGCACACCTGACTCCAGACCTTGTTCTCTGTGCTGTGAGTGGTCGGGGCCTCTGAGAGAATGAACTCAGCCAGTGAGCATGAAATAGGCCGAGGCCTGGCATCAATGGCCCCACAGTCTGAGCCACTCCTGCTATGCAGCTTTGGGTCTGGTGTAGTCTGAGGTGTCCTCGGTTCCAACCTCCCTTTTAGAGCACTGACTTCAGTCTAGAGAAAAGCTTGACATGTTCGGCCTTGGCCAAAGAGTGTCATGCCTAGGTCTTAGTCAGAGCGACCCAGCCTGTCCCAAGAGTAAGGAATGAGCATTACAGCCCTCTCTGAACCCAGAGTTTCTTTGTTAGCCTTGAGCCTCCGTAGTCCTCATTGCTGACTCCCTTAACCCACCCTCTTGTCTGTAACCCCAGAGCCTCGGGCTCCCTATCCACTGTTCCCTCTGGGCCCCAGGCCAAGCCTTCACTGGCTTCCCTCTGCGAGCCTGTGAATGTGTCTTTGTGTGGTGGCCCTGACGTGAGGTCCTTCCTGGTAAGGTGTTATTTTAATATATGAAGGGCAGTCATTGCATTTCATAAAGATAGCTTGTTTGGTGGGGCCAGCAGGGGCCCAGGAGAGATCACACTTGACAGATATAGGGACAGCCTGTGGTTTGGGGACTAGAAAGCATAGTACAAGCCTGTGCAGCCTACTGCTGGGCACCATGCCCCTGACAGCCATCATTGGAAGTGGCCTGCTGTTTGGGGTGGAGTTACACAGAGTCTGCCCCCCTGCACTGGTGGGGCAATTCCCAATGGTAGAGCATGTGATTAGTTCTAGAGAAAGACAGATGGACACAGAGCTCAGGCCTTGAAGCTTGCAGCAGCCAGGGGCAGGGTCTGTGTCAGCTCCAACCTGGTCCCTCTGACCCAACTATGAACCTGAAAAAAATCTTTGCTCCATAGGTCTCAAGAACCCCAGCAGAGAGCCCCTGTACCCCTGCCCAAGGACTTTCTATCACTGTCATTCCAAGAGACTTAATCCAGCCTCTCAGAAGGGACATGTTGAAAATAAACGAGGAGTGAACTCCATCTCCTGCCACCTTGGGCCCTACAGCCAAACTTGGGTGATGAACGGGGTGACGGAGTCTCAACAGAGCTAGTTCCAGAACGACCCTGGTTTGCTGCAGAGCAAAACACCTGGTCCTTGGGGAAGTGAGACATAGGGGTGGCTGCTCTCTGACAAGGAGCCTTTCTGTACTCAGCAGGAAGGGAGGGGGGCATGGCCAGCCAGTCCCAGGGCACCTAGTGCCAATCATGAGGTGGTTGAACATGGGGGATGTGTGTGCTGCTTGTTGCTCAGCAGAGCAGCCCACACACTACTCAACACTGAAGAGAGGGACCAGACACAGGCGGAAGGTCATCGGGACTGCAGAGAAGAGGAGGTGGTGGGATGGACTTCCAAGTTGAGAGACTGGGGCCAAGTGGATAGGATTGGCCATCTGTACTTCCTGGCTCCTCCTCCACACTTGGGGTGCATGTCAAACTGGGAAAGTTTGTCTTCCTTCCATTCCTAGACATTCCCTTGGCAAGTGTCAAATCTATGCCTCTATGGATGACAGAGGGGTGACAGGAGCTGATTTCTATATATCAAAGGCCCCTTTGATATACATGTTGAAATAGCTCATGGTGTAGGAACCAAGGCTGGGTGAACTGGGGGGTGGGCAGGAGGCCAGCAGTCTGGTTCCTACCCTGCACCAGCTGAACTCTTTCTCCTGAACATTGCCTACCCGGAATCTTGGTGGTTTGTGGTCATGTCTGACTGCTTCCCTCAGGGAAGGTATGTCATCTGAGCCACACCTGTGTCCTTAGCATTCACTGTAGAGCACACATCAACACTGTGCAGCTGATTGCAGGATGAGTGGCACACCATGAGCAACTTTGCAGCCGCATGCTTTGTCCCTGGCTTCTTCGCCCTCCTGCTGAAAATGCCACGTGCTTTTTCAGGACACAAACCTGTGATGCCCACCTACTGCTGTATGATTCAAGTGAACTCAGCTACATCTGAAAACATAAGACGATCAAAGCCAAGCACAAGCACACTCTTCCGCCTGAGTGTCCAAAGATACATGTCACTAAAAGAACACCCAAGGATATTTAACCCCATTACTCATAATGGTTAAAGGTGCAAATTACCCACCAGGCCCATGTCTTAGTTACTTTTCTGTTGATGTGATAAGATACCTTGACCAAGGCAACTTGAGGAGAGAGAGAGAGAGAGAGAGAGAGAGAGAGAGAGAGAGAGAGAGAGAGAGAGAGAGAGAGAGAGAGTGACTGACTGGGGCTTACAGTTTCAGAAGATGAGAGTCCATTATAGCAGGGAGCAATCAGTTTGGGCAAGCAAGGCACTGGAGCAGTAGCTGAGAGTTTACATCTGATCCCCAAGCACCAGACAGAAAGAGAGAACACAAGCTTTGGAAATCTCAAAGCCTGCCACACGGCCACACCTTCTCTAAAAAGTTCACACCTCCTAATTCTTCCCAGACAGTTCTGCTGACTGGTGATCAGGTATTCAAGTATATAAGCCCCATGGAAGGCATTCTCAATCAGACCACCACAGCACATCGATAGCAAAATGGTTAAATAATTTGTTCTATAATAACTCAGGGAAAGATGGGACTAAACTGTAATTGCATGTACTGCTTATAAATCAATCACTAGGGCCGGGTGTGGTGGTGCATACCTTTAATCCCAGCTCTTGGGAGACAGAGGCTGGTGGATCGCTGTGAGTGCAAGGCCAGCCTGGTCTACAAATTGAGTCTAGGACAGCCAAGGCTACACAGAGAGACCTTGTCTCAAAAAACCAACAACAACAACAACAACAACAACAACAACAATAATAATAATAATAAATCATTAATAAAATAATGAAAGGATGATTTTAAAGAAATAAAATAAAACACATATTGTGCAGTTCCATTCATAAGAAATTTACAAACAGGAAAAGTTGACCACCCTCTGAGGTAGGGGCTTGCTTCTGGGGTGCTCTTGGTCTGAGCCTTGGTTTGATGTCATGAAAACATCTACATATTTCCTATGTATGGCAGACATCATCAATGGGATGTCTACAGGACAGAACTGAGAGAGAAGATGCATTTAGAGAAATGAGTGGGAGCTGTGATTGGTCTTACCCTGAGACACAGCATGGTAGCTCCTGAGCATTTGGTTTCACTTCAGTTGTTTGTCTCCTGGCACTGGCTTATGTATAATCATATAACCTGCTGCCCCATGAAGACATGTGTAAGATTTGGTTGTGCTGCCCCTATTCTGTCACCTTTACCCTCTCAATGCGTGCCAGCCCCAAATCCAGCCGCCTTCCTTATCCTGGGAACTTTCTCTGTCTGCTGGATGCACATTCGTAAAAGCTGCCACAGTTGCAAGAGCAATGGGAGTAAGACTGCAGGTGAGGAGGCTCCAAGCAGTGATCAAGGGAACTGGTGAGCAAGTGACCTCGCCAGGTCAGTCTTGGTTAGGTTTTCAGTCGCTGTGGTAAAACACCATGCCCCAAAGAAACTTGGAATGGCAAGGGTTTGTTTTGGCTCATGACTCTCAGGTCACAGTCCATCATTGAGAGAAGTCATGGCAGGAAGTCAAGATAGAAACCTCGAGGCAGAAGCTGACGTGGAGGCTATGGAGGATGCTGCTTACTTGTTTGCTCCTCGTGACTTGCTCAGCCTGCTTTTTATGCAACTCTGGACCACCTGCCCAGCGATGGCCCTCTTGGTTGGCCTGGGCCAACCCATTACTGAACAAAGTTTACTATGCCAACAGGCAATCTCCTAGGAGACCTTTTCTCAACAGATGGTTCTCTTCCCAGACATGTCTAGGTTTGTGTCAACTTTGACAAAAACCAACCAGTGCAGTGGCCTTGAAGGGTCAAATCATACCAAGGTTTGTTTGGGCTCTCTGGGTTCCTGGCAGCAGGGGCTTGAGGGTCTATGCTCCTGCTTCTCCCAGGAGTTATAGACGTCTGCAATTAGAAAGGGAAGGCATGCTTTCTCTGTGGACTCCATAGCCTGTTTTCCCCATCAAGACCTCTCCCTCCCTTGACAGACTGAAGTCTCAGTCCAATATGTTCAGGGAAATCACCAAGCGCTCTGGCCAGCTCTCACCTCCTCAGAGACCTTCCCCTGACACCTTGTCTCAGTAGCTAACCCTGGCCACACTCTGTTCCCATGCCCTTCATCTTCAGGACTGATTCTAGAAAGGTAGTACCTCCACAGGGTGCCGCATCACTCTGCCCCTACTCCCTCATAATACAAGTGCTAGATTAAGAAGGACAATAACCCACAGAGAACAAATTAGCATGTTTGAGGGTATTTTTTTAGCTTTATTTTTATTTTATGTGTGTGAGTGCCTTGCTTGCTTGTATGCATGTGTACAGTGTACATGCCTGGTACCCA
Source organism: Acomys russatus (assembly GCF_903995435.1). NCBI lineage: Eukaryota > Metazoa > Chordata > Mammalia > Rodentia > Muridae > Acomys > Acomys russatus. Next base: position 10,717,257 of record NC_067165.1, read on the forward strand.
CAGAGGTCAGAAGATCACCTAGAACTGTAATTACAGGCAGTTTGGGGCCATCATGTGGGTGCTAGGAATCAAACTGAGGCCCTCTGCAAGAACAACAAGTGTCCTTAGCTACTGAGAAACCCCTCAAGCCCCAAAATTGTTTTTTTCAAAAATCCATTTGATACATATATATTTTTTGAATGACTTAAAAAATAAAGAACTCTGTAACATTATCTGTTCCTCTTTGTAAGTGAGGGGGTGGTGAGACATGTCCATCAGCTGAGGAGCCATCTGGCCAGACGATATTATGGATGTTATGTCTGGCATTGATAGAACTGTCCCACTGCTGACCTCAGGGTGGCTCCTGCTGGGTGCCCAGAATCCCAGGCCCCGTCTGTGAGGCTGCCGAGTGCATATAAATCAGTCCCCACCAACTTGCCTCTTTTTCTTCCTATGCCTCTGGATGCCCTCGTAAAAATTTAAAAGCCTTGTTCGTCAGACTACACTTCCCAAGGCTTTAAACTGCAGCCTCAGTTCGTGCCTGCGGCTTCACTTGCTGGACCTGCAGACAACTGCCTTTCCTGTGACAACTTCCTTTTCCTCCAGGTTAGCTGCTGCTGCCTCCTTTCCGTTCATCCACACTGGGCAGTCTGTGCTCACTTTCTTGCCCAGCCCTCTTTAACTGAGCACTTGCCATGCAAAATGGTCACTCTCTCCATGTCTTTCTCATCTCGCCTGGCTAGTGTCTTCACCAGTCCCCTTCTCCCTGACCTCCCAACTCTGTAGGGTCCCAAGCTTGGGTCTCAGGCCTCTTCTTTGTCTTTCTGCACTTCATCATAGTCTCGGCACCAATGACTGCGCGTCACTATCATCAGTCTCAAATTCCCTTTTAGTGAACACTTCAGACTCATCACTTGGGTAGAGTCTCCACTTAAGTAGCAAATCCCCATGTCAGACTTAACTTCAAAACCAAAGGTACCATTCTCCCCATCACTGTGCCCAATCCTGACTCAGCCCAGCCAGCTCCATTCTGTCTTTTTTCAGTCCAGAAGTCTTAGATACATCCTGGAGTGCTGTCTTCCTTCAAATACTCTAGGTCCAAACCAAATGTCGCTACACTTTGAACCCACGTGGAATTCCACAGCATACACACCCTCCCCAGCTTAGCCCTATGACCCAAGCCACTATCACCACTTATATGTGATACATAGCCCCCCAAATACTCTTTTATGTTATGTCCCCAAACTCCAATTCTCCACCTCCCAAGGTACCTGTATAACCAGCTCCCAACTTCTTCACTTCATCAGCACCCCAACTCCACCTAACCCAAATTGGCCTTTTGCTTTTCTGGAAACACGCAAAGTATATTTCTGTCTCTGTCAACAACCCTTTGACCCCAGGTGGTACCAGTTTATATCTCACTTCACCCAAGCCTTTTTCAAGTGTTCAGAAAAGAGCACATAGGTGCCTGAACAGTAGTAGCCTTTGGTATTCACTATCTGTGCTCTCAGAAGTATTGTTCACTGTAGCCCTTCCTACCTGACATATATTTACCAACTGCCACCTACTGAAACAAGAGCTCTGGGAGAACTGAGACTTTTCCTGCTTGCAGTGTGGCCAGTGCCTGACGTGATCCTTGGCGTCCTTACAGCTGGCACCTCCATGGCATTGCTATGTGCACTCGGCACTAACAGCTTCACTTATCATCAAGCCCTGTGGTTCTCACAGCGAACCCGCAGACTAGGAGCCCTCCGAGTATCTCTATTCTGCAGTTGAAGAAACCAAAGCAGGGATTAAGCATCTTGCCGAGGTCAGACTGCATCAGGACGGGGATTTCACAACGTCTTTTTTTTTTTTTTTTAACCAGTATTTCCTGTGCTTCTCTGTTAAAAGCTCTAAATGATCTGCTAGATGAAGAAGGTCCAGCTAGTAGTCCATGCTGGACCGGATGAGGGGGGACCATGCCCGGAGCTGTCAACTTTCCACAGCAAAGATGCACACAGGACACCTTCATGGCTGGGCATCATTTTGTTCTTCTCCGGGACCCATAGAAGGAAGGCCTCCAATTGATACTTATCGAATGAGTGTTTAGGAACCATGGAAGGAAGAACAGCTAGCTTTTTTTTTTTTTTTATTAATTTATTCTTGTTACATCTCAATGTTTATCCCATCCCTTGTATCCTCCCATTCCTCCCCCCCCATTTTCCCATTATTCCCCTCCCCTATGACTGTTCCTGAGGGGGATTACGTCCCCCTATATATTCTCATAGGGTATCAAGTCTCTTCTTGGCTACTTGCTGTCCTTCCTCTGAGTGCCACCAGGTCTCCCCCTCCAGGGGACATGGTCAAATGTGAGGCACCAGAGTATGTGAGAAAGTCGTATCACACTCTCCACTCAACTGTGGAGAATATTCTGACCATTGGCTAGATCTGGGAAGGGGTTTAAAGTTTACCTCCTGTATTGTCCTTGGCTGGTGCCTTAGTTTGAGCGGGACCCCTGGGCCCAAATCTGCCTATCATATTGTTCTACTTGTAGATTTCTAGGACCCTCTGGATCCTTTTATTTTGCTGTTCTCCCATGCGTCTCTCATTTAGAGTCCCAATAGGATGCCTTCCCCTCTGTCCCAGTTTCCTGGTAAGTGAAGGCTTTCGTGGGACATGCCCCTTGGGCTAGTATGCAGATATAAGTGAGTATATACCATTTGATTCTTTCTGCTTCTGGGTTAACTCACTCATTATGATCATTTCTAGCTCAATCCATTTATCCACAAATTTCGGGAATTCCTTGTTTTTAATAGCTGAGTAGTATTCCATAGTGTATATGTACCACAGTTTCTTTATCCACTCTTCTACTGAGGGACACTTAGGCTGTTTCCATGTTCTGGCTATTATGAATAAGGCTGCTATGAACATGGTTGAGCAAATTTTCTTGTTGTGTGCTGGAGCATCTTAAGAACAGCTAGCTTTACTTAGGGAATGTGGAGGATCCTAGAGGTGTTCATTGGCCGAGCAGAGGCTTGAAGATGCAGGCCAGTGGGCCCTTTGCTCACTTGTGAGTACCTAGTCCATTGTATATTCTAGGAACAGTGATATCCTGAGAAAATGGTACTCACTTCCGGGTGCTCTGGAGACTGTTGATGTTTGCTATGGGCTACACCCAAATGGGTTTTGCCCAGGAGAAAAGAAACAGCAAAGGGCCAGCGTGGCTTGAGTGTAGTGGTGACTTTCTGTCATTGCTCCTGCCGCTAGCCTGTCACTACTGCCACTCCTACAATAGCTGCCACCTTGGTGACCACACCAGCCACTGCCATTACCACATCAGAGGCAGTGCTAGATGTTGGTCACCATCCCTGCTATTTTATCCTCTACAACGTGTATGTAATTGCTACCCAACTGAGCCTGTGACCCAGCTCTGTGGCCAGTACTTCTATCATTTTAGATAGCTACCAAACTACTATTAAAACTGCTTGCAGTTATTAATAACTCACAGATACAGCTTACCCTACAGTTTTCAGAGAAGAGTGACATCCATGCTTGCTTTGACTATCACATCAGAGTATTGAATCACAAAGGATATTTTTCTAAGATGAGAAAAAGAGGCTCAGCAATTGGCATTCGGCAATTTAATAATATGCAGGTAATAAAAAACCCTATAGAGGATGTAGCCAATTGGTAGAGCACTTGCCTAGTATGTACAAAGCCATGGGTTCAATCTTTAGCACCATATAAACCAGACATGGTAGTGCACACATATAAGCCCCTAACTCAACACTGGAGAATTTAAGATCCCCCTATATTACATAGCAATTTCAAGGCCAACCTAAGATACATGAGACCCTTTCTTTTAAAAGAAAAGAAGAGTGAAATAAAGGTAGGTGGGGGAGCACAGAGAACTAAGGAGGCTAGTGGTTTAATTCATGGGCAATTCCATGCTAAGCATGTTCACAAACTTTTAAACCCATGTCAGCCTTAGAAACCTTCCAAAGTGAGTTTTGTGTTTTTAATTTACAAAGTTAAGGTTCAGAGAGGGGGAAAGGTCAGGCCCCAGCTTGCTCAGCTGGTAGAACTGCCTCTCTTCATAACCATGCCCCAGAGGCAGAGAAGGCTCATCCAGCGGAAGTGCTAGTTCAGAATTCCAGAGATCTGAAGGATGTTCTTCCCAGTGTGTCCTCAGTTATAGTAACCAAGGCTTAGTGGCTGTGTATCTTTGACCTAGTAGCTTAACCTTTCGGGGTCTTGTTTTGACAGTTGTCTGCTAATGCTGGCCTTATGCCCTTCACAATCTGTCTAGGGATAATGCACACTGGACTTATCACCTCTAAGGACCCCATCTGCCCCCAGCCCTCTCGGGTTCAAGTTCTTGCTGTTAGCATGACGTCATGACAGTTCCACTGGATGCGTTCCCCTAAACCCTGAGAGTAAGAACATCCTCCATTCCAATGACAAGTAAGGGTGACTGAAGCTTAGAAGTATGGAAAGAAGTATTGGCTTCTGTGTGGCAGAGCCGAGTTCTCCATCAGGCACCCGACGTCATACCTGGCAGTTACCTGAACCTCAGGAATGCAGCTATGACACCTAGACTATCTAACACATGGTAGGTGTTGGCTGGGTTCTCTCTCTCTCTGTGTCCCAGGAGCTTGATAGGCTCACATTTTCAGCGGGGGAGGGAGAAACATGGCTTCTCTCCCCTGTCTGGGGAGAGACAGATGTCCTGCTGTTTACTCCAGAGAATGAGGTGACAGCGGAGATACTGAGTAGAGACTGGACAAGTGTGTGCTCAGGGACCAAGCTTTAGACAAAACCAGTTGTCATGACAGCAACATCCATATACAGTGACTTCACAGCCCCAGTATGGTGGGCCCAGCTCTGAGCAGAGACCCCAGCCAAACAACATGGATCACACGAGAGAGAGGGCCTTGGAGGGCCAGGATTGGAAGCATCCTCCATTCCATAAGGCCAGCCTGAGTCGTGTGGCCTTGTTCACCTGCCAGGGAAGCTGCCTCTCCCAGAGGAAGAGGATGTGGGTTTGGCGAACAGGTAGCAGTTGCTGTTGCACACAGTTTGGAAGTGGTCAAGAGCGAGTTCCCCAAAGGAGTGACATTCCAGAGGAGACCTGTAAAGAGTTCAAAGGGAAGGATGGCAGGTGTCTGATGTACTTTTGGCTGGGGGCCACAGGCCCAGCTGCTCTCCAGACAGCACTAGCACCTTGTGGGGAGGATGTCCTGAGCCCCACTCCTCACCTCCCAGCATTCCTAGGGTGCTGCACCTGCAAATGAGAACTATTTTGGGAACTAACTGAGTGGAGCATCCCTCTGGGTAGAGGCCCTGCCCCGCTCTCAAACTGAGTAAAGGCATCATGTGGTCCCTCTAGAGAGGACCCAGATGGTCATGCCAAGGTTGCTTCTTTACTGCTAGAAGCTACTCTGCGGCCCATCTGACTAGACTAAGATTTTAACCCAAGATTTAAAAGGACTAGAGATCAAAAGCAGATGCTCCTGGAAGACGCTCCAGCCTTCCCAGCCGTCTGGGGACAGGACTATGGAGGAGAAGGCCATTCATCACGGAACCGTGCAAGCCCCTGTTCAATAATAAACAGATGTATTATGGGGAAAGAAAGGGATGGGCGTCAGCCAGTGATTCATTTGTCTCTCTCTCTCTCGAAGTCACCTTCATCCCAGGCTTCAGAGGGCAGGCACGGGCGCTTTGATGCAGAGGCATCATGTCAGGGAAATGGAAACATTTCACGTTGTAAATCCTCAGGTTGTCAGAGCAACCCTAATGAGAAAGGAGGCTGGCAAGGAGCATCCAGGGCTGCTTGGAGGAGGGGGTGCTCAAGACTCCAGGAGACAGAAACCAAGCCTAACACTCACTCTGTTGACACCTTTTCTTCACCGTCCTCTTGCACCCACGGGAGGCAGGCAGTTTTCCCAGGGCTTTACTGGAAGCCGTGGCATTTAACAGTTCATCCAAATGCTTTGGTTAATTTGACAACGCAGGGCTGAAAGTACTTTGAAAGGTTTGAGATTTGAGTCTGACTACATCTCCAAACAGGAAAGCTCTTGTGTCTTATTTAGGAAACTGAGTAACAACTCCCAAGCCGTACTCCACTCAAAGCCATAGATACACTCACTAGCCATAATAAATATATACTCACTAGCCATAATAAGTATACACTCACTAGCCATAATAAGTATACACTCACTAGCCATAATAAGTATACACTCACTAGCCATAATAAGTATACACTCACTAGCCATAATAAGTATACACTCACTAGCCATAATGAGTATACACTCACTAGCCATAATAAGTATATACTCACTAGCCATAATAAGTATATACTCACTAGCCATAATAAGTATACACTCACTAGCCATAATAAGTATACACTCACTAGCCATAATAAGTATATACTCACTAGCCATAATAAGTATATACTCACTAGCCATAATGAGTATACACTCACTAGCCATAATAAGTATACACTCACTAGCCATAATGAGTATACACTCACTAGCCATAATAAGTATACACTCACTAGCCATAATAAGTATACACTCACTAGCCATAATAAGTATATACTCACTAGCCATAATAAGTATATACTCACTAGCCATAATGAGTATACACTCACTAGCCATAATGAGTATACACTCACTAGCCATAATGAGTATACACTCACTAGCCATAATAAGTATATACTCACTAGCCATAATAAGTATACACTCACTAGCCATAATAAGTATACACTCACTAGCCATAATAAGTATACACTCACTAGCCATAATAAGTATATACTCACTAGCCATAATAAGTATACACTCACTAGCCATAATGAGTATACACTCACTAGCCATAATAAGTATATACTCACTAGCCATAATGAGTATACACTCACTAGCCATAATAAGTATACACTCACTAGCCATAATAAGTATACACTCACTAGCCATAATAAGTATATACTCACTAGCCATAATAAGTATATACTCACTAGCCATAATGAGTATACACTCACTAGCCATAATAAGTATACACTCACTAGCCATAATGAGTATACACTCACTAGCCATAATGAGTATACACTCACTAGCCATAATAAGTATACACTCACTAGCCATAATGAGTATACACTCACTAGCCATAATAAGTGCACCCCAACATTATCAGAAAGAGATAGTAGAATGTCAAGGTTAAGATGGATGCTTTGGGGTCAGTTTTACATATACAATTCCATTTCTACATTTGCATGTGTATGATCTTGGGCAAACCATTTAACCTCTCCAAGCCCCATGTTGCAGAAAGAAACTAGCATAAATAGCAACAACTGGGCTGGAGAGAGGACTCGGTGACTAAGAATGCTTGCTGATCTTCTAAAGGACCCCCAGCTCCCATTCCCAGCACCCACTTTAAGTAACTCAGAACCACCTGTAATTCTAGTTTTGGGGGATCCAATGCCCTCTTCTGGCCTCCACAGGTACCTACCACACATGTAGCTTTTATTCACACAGACACATATGCATAAATAAAAATAAAATAAATCTTGGAATAATAAGAATTAAAAAGAAATAGCAGCTGGTAGATGAGAGTTGAAACAAATGAACTAATGCATTTAGAAGACACAACCTATTAAGAATTGGCTTCTACTTAGGAGCCTCCAAAGTAGAGATTTGTTTTTAAAAGGTTGTACGTGTATGTATGCATGTATGTATGTATGTATGTACGTATTTATATTCCTCTGTGTGTGTGTGTGCAACTGAAAATGCATGTGCACATGTGTGCATATGTGAGTGGAGGAGGCCCCAGTGTCTCCCTCTATCATTCTCCACCTTATATATTGAGGTGAGGTCTCTTACTGAACTAGTCTGGCTAGCCATGACGTCTTTGTCTCTTCCTGCTCCTGTCTGGAATTACAGGTGGGCTGCCATGGCCATTCAGCTTTTACATAGCTCCTGGGTAATCTGACTTTTGATGCTCATTTTACCCACCCACTGAGTCATCTCTCCAGGGCGGGGTGCAGACTTTTAGCCCATTTTCCCTTGGAAAACACCGGGAAAGGCTAACGCAGCTCTAATGGGTACACTGGAACACAGCCCTCCCAATTCGTCACCCAGAACTCTCTCTCTGCTCTTCCCCCCACCATCCACTTAAAATTATGCGCCATCAGTAATGAGATGGTGTGAAAGTAAAGAGGGCTTGGGGAAAGGAAGGACCAGGTAGAAGCCTGCAAAGATAAGGAGTCTCTGGAGCAAAAATGTAGCCTTCTTTGTGAGTGTACAGGAGAAATAATTTGAATAACTGTGCAGAAAGCAACATCGAAAAGCAGAGAGTGGGATGGATGGATGGTTAAAAGAGGCAGAGGCAGGGATCTCAGATACTTCTAGGCATCTGGGATGGTGTGGTCACTGAAATACGGAGCACGGGGACAAGAGCATGGCTCAGTGAATGGTTGACCATAGAAGTAGATGAGCCATATTTGGAGTTCCTCTGTGAGCAGAGTCCAGAGGCTCTAAAACTGGTGCTTTCCATTAATCCAGCTAAGTATCCAGCAGCTTAGAAAGGTGGAGAGAAGAAAGGAGAAAACTCTGCCTGCCCAAGGGAAGCCTACAAGATGCAAAGCACTACAAATTCCCTAATGGGTCAGAGCAAGGCTGCTCAGAATGAAGGCGATTCTGGCTAGGTTTGTCATGGGGAGCTCCCAGGAGAGGGTGAATTCAGTGATAGATGGGATTTGAACTAAGGACCTGGATGATAAATAGGTCACAATGTGGACCTGAGGATGGTTCTGGGTGTGAGGAATCCGATTTGCATGCGGTCTGGTATGTCTGATACCCATGGAAAATCTGCCGTAGTCCAGGCAACAGCACACTCGCATTCATTCTCTCAGTTTCCCTGGTCTGGTCCAGAAGCTGAAGAACAAAGGTCCTCTTCGGCTGTATGCCTGAAGATTGAAGGCATTCCAGACCCATAAATATTATTTGCAAAACCAACTGATGCATAAAACTAGACTTTGATTAAATATTACAACCAGCATTTGGTAATGGAGCATGAGACTGTCATTTGCCGGTGAGCAATGTGGACATAATAATTCATTAAGCTCCTTTGAGCAGTACCTCAGCCGAGCACTCAGGACAGAGGGGCCGGGTAAGGTTAAGTTTTGTTTCAACTACTGCAGAACTCCCTCCCAAGCTGCTCCTGAAAAACCATTAGCTCCCCGGGAGGCCCAGGCTGCTGCCCTCTGTGTGTCCTGGCCACTGAGCCACTTCACAGGCCTCCATTCATCACCTCGACCTCTCTTGCTTCTCCTGTCAAGCGGAGATTTGGAAGGGTTCTGCATGGAAGCTGCCCTGCTCCATTAAGACACCGTCCCTCCCTCCGTCCGAGGAGCCATGCCCGAAGGCGCTCACTGTCCATTCATCCAGCAGTGCTCCACAGCAACCACATGGTAGGCACAATGACAGGCACTGGAGAGTCCAATGGACAAAAGAGATAAAGACTTCACTCTCAAGGAGTGCACAGCCTGAAGGGGGACTGACTGCAAACCAACAGATAGCACGTGTTTGTTCCCTCAGTTTCCCTGGTCTTGCCCAGTAGCTGAAAAAACAAAGATCCTCTTCGCCTGTATGCCTGAAGGTTGAAGCAAGCGGAGATACAAACTATTAAGAGTGGAAGTAGTAGGTGGCCACCTCACCTGGGCTGGGAGTCAGGGAAGTCTTCCTGGAGGAGGCAGGAGAAAGTGAGAACTGAAGGGTACTCAAGAATTGGTTAAGTGAGGAGAAGAGTGGGTTTCCGGTATGGGAACAACACGTGCAAAGCTCTGGAGAAGAGAAGCTTGACGCCTTAGAGTAGCTGACATAACTTTGGTCTAAATGGAGCTTAGAAAACGAAGCAAGAGTTGAGGCCAGAGAGATGAAGTGACTGCTCTACAGAGTTCTTGAACCGTACCTGGGGCTTGTCATGTGAAGAAGGTGGTGTATAGAATGTGCAGAGCTGGAAGGATTGAGACAAGCCAGGCATCGGCCTCTGGGCACTCCCAGCAGGCACGTAGACCCAGGAAGTAAATGTTTAGATAACACACCCGGTGGTGTACTGCTGAAATGACCACCCCTCAAACTCTTGACCACCTCAAATGACAAACGCTCATTTCTCGTATGTACTGCACGAATGTCACCTATCATCAGTGGACCTCAGAGCATCTACTATAGAGAAAATGGAAAGGGAAAGAAGACAAATTTGACACTGGTCCCTGACAGTCACCCAGAAGCAATAAGCACCATTTCAGATCCCATTTCATTGGCCATAGCAAAGCCAATGCCCACTTCCATTTTCAACGGGATTGTGGAAGCCACACTACAGGGGCACAAGAGGTTAAGGACCAGACTGTTCGTAGACCACTCTAGTGTTGAATACCCAGAGTCTGGCGTTATATAACCATGCCAAGCATTGATCCAGAGCTTTTGGAACTTAGCCACAAGTCATCCTCCTACCAGCGCTGGGAGACTGGCACAGTGTTCCTTCTAAGCCCCCAACCTTAGCTTCCTCAAGTCCCCAGGAAGTGAGAAGTTCTAACTTAGGAATTCCTGAGTCTAGGACAGTTGTAAGAGGTGTGGATTTTCCAAATGCTTTGTGCGCAGTTTTTACTTTCACTAAAATGAGCAGTACAAGCAACTTGTTAAATACAGATTAAGCCAGTAGCATTTACACATCTAAGTGAGACATCATGGAGACCAAGCAGTGGTTGGTTTTGCATTTGCCACCCCTGTGGGCATCTGTCTCTCTGTAGTTGGAACACAGAGATTGTAAATGTGTTTCGTTTTGGTGAAGACTCCTAGGGCATTTGTTTATTCTGGGTCTGACTAGCCACCCAGATGTCCTGATGATGGGACACAACCAAAGGTTTCGGGTCTCTGGTTCCTCCAGGAACACAGAGAATGAACCCTAACATGCAGCCTTCCTTTTTGTAGGCTCCCAGATCCAAGGTCACATCTCCCCAACCCCACCTCATCACCCTCTCCTCCTCCTGTCTCTCTTTGTTAGCTTTCTATACTTGACCCCTTGTGCCTGTCTTCTGACCAATAGGTTTGAGTTTCAGTGGAATTGAAACTGTCACCAAGACTGTTAATGAACTTGAACACCAAGGCTAGTATACCAGTTGTGCTTTGTAGGTTGGTTTTGTTTAGGGAGGGTATTTTGTTTTTGAGGTTTTGTTTTGTTTTGTCAACTTTGTACAAGCCAGAGTCATCTGGGGAAAGGGAACCTCAATTAATAAAATGCCTCTATCATCTTGGCCCGCAGGCATGTCTGTAGAGCACTTTCTTAATTAAGGACTGATGTGGAAGAGCTCAGCCCACTGCAGTCAGTGCTGCCCCTGACCTGGTCCTGAGTTGTATAAGAAGCAGGGTGAGCAAACCATGGAGGGCAGACCAGTAGGCAGCATTCCTCTTGGTCTTCCTTTAGTACCTTCCTCCAACTTCCTTTCCTGCTTAAGTTCCTGCCATGGCTTCCCTCAAAGTTGGCAGACTCCAATAGGGGTGTGTAAGCCCAACAAACCCTTTCATGCTCTTTTTCACAGCAATAGCAAACTGAGACACGAAGGCAGTATCAAGAGTAAGGACTCGGAGAGAACACTGACTTGGAGGAGCCCAGCCCTTGTCTCCTCTACTGCAGCCTGGGCGTAGGGATACTGTAAAGAGAGAGATACATCCTCGTAAGTGGTTAGGAGTGCTAGAACAACTCATCGTTTGTAAATTTTCACTCTTGGTGAAAGCTTACAGTGATAGTCGTGTGTGTGTGTGTGTGTGTGTGTGTGTGTGTGTGTGTGTGTAGTGAGACTCACATAGTCCTAGAATGAACAGCTTTTCTAGACCCTTTTCTCAATCCCTATGGCCACTGGCTCCCTCTGTGTGCCCTTAGCTGCTTATCCAGTTATGAAGCTTCTGCTTGGTCCCTCGTAGGCCTTTTTTTAAAGGCTTTTTTTTTCACCTCCCTTAACCCATTCATGGCCTCTTTCTGATCAACTAATCTAAAGATCTGTATGACCCCTGCTGCCCTTTACAGTTATTAATGCAGTTTGGAGCTTGTCACTGTGGGGCCAGCACTGAAACCCACAGTGTTGGGGTCATCACATGTGGTTGTTTCTGCACATGAGCTCTCTGTTCAGCGCTCAGCTCAGTGCTACAGATTACAATACCTCCATGTGCCCGGCAAAATCACAGATTGTCTGAAACAGCCCCCAGACTCATCTACAAGAAAGGTGGGCCAGTGCACAGAGAGGGGACCAGACTGGATTCCCTCCCTCCAGACTAGACTCTAGCAGGAATGCAGACTGTAGTTGATGAGGCAGACTGCACAGGGTCAAAATAGGGAACAAGAAGACCACTTCTGTGTACATATCCTGAGGGAAGATCCTGCGACCCTTGGCACAGCAGGCACTTAGGCACACATGTGCTTACTAAAGTGAGGTCTTTACACGGTGGCAACATGAGTGGGAGGGGGAGGTTGGACAAGACATGTTTCTGCCTTCGGAGCCCTGTGTTTATTGGTGTTTACAGTGGGAGTGGAATTAATTAAATGCCACAGGGCCTCCTTGGTTGCTGAAAATAAACTGATCCAGGCCCCCAGCAGTGCTGCCTGCTGGTCTGCTCGCCTGAAGAGGAATGGGGCTGTTTCTGCTTCAGAGGACAGAGGCATACAGAGCTTTATGGCGGGACAGTTATGGCAGCCATCATAGACAGCATGGCAGAGTCAGATGTGGCTCAGAGCCCTGCCCAGTTCCTGACAGATCTGTACAGATGCCCAGACAGGCCACATGCAGTCAGTCCCAACACACACACACACACACACACACACACACACACACACACACACACACACACACACACACACACACAGCAAGCAGTTGATGCATTCAAATCAGCATGGGCAGCTGTTGTGCACCATTGTATGTGGACACATTGATATGCACAGATGCATGAGAACACTGGACCCACCAAGCTTATGAAAGCATGGAGATAGCCTGGTCAGCATGTTCAATACTCCCACCATCCAAGATCCAATATAATCACACACAGAAAGACTCACCCAAGCCACACATGGGTGGCTTCAGAATCAGGAAGTTGTAGTCTGTTCTTCAGTCACCCTAAAAGCATGACCTTGGCTTTGTCTCTCAATCTCTCTCTGCCTTGGTTTCTCAACTGTACAGTGGAGTATCAGCAGTTTTTCTTAGCAGGGCTGTAGCTGTGTCCTAAGCACTCCGTAGAGTGCATCTGGTGTGTTTTTCACTCAGCGCCCTTAGTTTTCTCCTAGGGAAACCATGAGCCCTCAGACATATGAGGATAAATGTGGACCAAGTGGCCCATAAAGTCTAAGAGGGCAGCCTGACCTATGAATGTGCCTCTATCTCCCAGTACCACTTCTTAGCAGACTACTGTGTAGAGCAACACCCACGAGGCCTATACTTAGACATTCACCCCATCTCTACCACTGTTGCCGCTACCAGCCCAAGTTGTCATGGGCATATGACCAAACCATGCAGAGTTGAGGAAAACCAGAGGCATTCTTGGCCAAGGAAGCACATGCTGTGTGGCATGGGTTTTAGCCACTAAAACATACAGACTCTTCTGTGGTTCCCCAGGACCTGTGGGCCAAGATCCAACCTTCTGATCCCGACCTATGAACGTCCATGCTGTGCCTCTGTCTCCCAGTACCCCTTATCCTCTTGACTGCTTCTGGATCAGGGAAGGCAACAAACAGGATTCTGAACACTGAAAATAGGAAGAAAGGATAACAAGTGGAGGTCTAGGCTCATCCTTGTTACTTTGAAAGTCCAGATTTGTCCTCCTGGTTTATTTTGAGAAGCAGTAGGCTGTTAGCTGGATCCCAGAGTCAAGTAATCTTAACTATGGAGGCTCCATGCTGCGGGGAGGGCAGGCCTCCTCCCAGGCAGAATACTTCCCCTGGTAAGACTCCGTTGGGTTGTTGCTGTATCCCCAGGGCACTTTTTCCCTCTTTGCCCTCTTCACTATTCAAAAGCTAGACTCTCCCTACTCTGTCCTCCCATAGCCCCTCTGACCTCCTCAGTGTCCCATGCTGGGTACAATCTGAGCCTGTAACATGATGGCTTAAAACAACATTGGTCACAGGACCTGTGTAGCTATCATTTCTCTATTCAAAAAGCAAAAATGAAAACCTTAACCCAAAGAAGATCGGCAGCCTAGTTGGTTGGTTCATCAATTGACTTCTCTATGTAGCTCTCTAAGGAGACTCCACTATCCTGGATCCTGGAGTTGGCCCTTTAGCTTGGATGTTCAATACCCTCTAAGCTCCCTCAGTGGTGTCCTTGGGAGGTGAACCCAGTGAGAGGTCCTCAAGTCCTTAGCAGATGCTGTTGAAGGAGAGCGTAAGCTCTGTCCCCTTTATTTTACTTCTTGGCTCATTAGGCGCACACTTCACTACATCACAAGACTCTGACCTTCCTTCCTGTACTTCCTGAGAACAACTTGTGGATGGCCTTAGGATTAGCTGTCTCTTCTTAAAAAGCATAAATTTATTGTGGAAATAGAGAAGTGTAAAAAAAAAAGAAGAAGAAGAAAAACCACCGGAAAAATAATTATTACCCTTTTAGTATATTGCTTTCTTATTTGTTTTGAATAGCATATATATGTGTGTGTGTGTATATATATATAATTCAAATTATTTTAAAATAAAATTGGAACCATAAGTAAAATATAATTTCTGCCTGCCATACTACCATCGCTAGGCTATGGATAACTTGAGTTTATCTTTGCTTGTTCATTTTATTTGTAAAGAATATAGCAAACAACCATGGAACTACCACAGAGTCCAAGAGCTAAAATTTTCTCAACAATTCATCAACACCTATATGCTTCCTTTCTCTTCTGCCCCTGCTCCTCCAGATGTAACTTGGTCTAAGTTTTCTATTTCTCATTCTTTCAGTTTGAACACTACCCCTGGGCTGTGCACGTGCTTTGCTGTACTGTGTCCGTCTTCCGTGGTGTGGTCCCTTCTGAGTGCATGGCATTACTTCCTTGCCACTCACTCACTGACAACAGTTTGCAAACACGTTAATAGCTCCATAATCTTCTGTTTATAGAAGATTATCTTTTTTATCACATCTCTATTTCTGACTTTTAAGTGATTTATAGTTCTATAAATGGTTCTGCCACAGACATCCTTTCAGGTAATGTTTGCATGCCTCTAACATGTGGAAGTGCTGTTCAAAAAGGATGCACGTTTTGATAGATATTGCCACATCCCTTCCAGAAAGTTCCCATGAACCCCTGTTTTCACAACACCTACAAATACAGTGTACAGTCAATGTGAAAAGAAAAGTCAAGGAGTTGAAACAAAGGAAGGAAAGAAAGCATTGGTGTTTCCATAGTAGACTTCTCATCTCTCCAAGAACCCCAGTCCCTTGCTACAGCTGAGTTCTGGTGCTTTGAGCCTTCATTCATATTCCATTACTTTGTACAGTTGTTTCCAGTTATCTCTGCTGATCCACAATCTCTTGCTCACTCCCAACATTTTTCTCCATCCCTACTTTGATTTTCTCTGGTAATCAAAATGTATAACATGTTCTCTTTGTCCCTTCCACACCCAAGTGTACTTTCAGACGAACAGGGCCACATGTGCCTCTCTCACTACTAGATCTACCTTGCATATAAGAATAGTTCAGTAAACATTGCTTGTTACACGGTTGCTGAATGAAGGCATGAACGCAGGAATAGCCCAGCATGTAGCCCGGGGCCAGCACGTTATTGGCACTTATGTGCATATTGAACAAGTAATCAGAAACATGAGTGAGTACTGTTGCTGTCATCAGTCTCTGAATAATGGTAGCACTCACTGACATCCCCCACCTCACCACCCTCCCAGTTCTGTTGGCCCTTATGGTCAAGTCCTGGACAAGAAGTGTTTCTTCAATGTCCACAAGTATGCTTCTGGAAAACCGTGCTGTGGCTTTCATATGTGCACCTGTAGCTCCTTTTCCAGAATGCCGTGACTCCTGACACCCCCAGGGTTTTCTAGCCTCTTCCCACCACTTCTATACACAGAGCCCTGCTCCCAGACTGGCCCTGTGCCCTGTATCATTATGATTCCATGCTCCAGGGCTGGGAGCAGCAGGCTCATATGTCTGCACCAGTGGCCCGCAGCCATTGTTAGATTTCCAGGGTTGCTAGGCTCGCACGCCCCATCCCTGGATCTCTACTCCATCCTCTCCTAATCATGGCAACGATGACATCACGTTGCTCTCTGTAACAGTTTACATGGCTTTTTCCCATGAGTCATTTATTTGATTTTTCCCAGCAGCCCTATGATCTGAGGGCTCCCCCAGACACTTGAGTTGACAGAACTGAGACTTGGAGGGTGAACAACTTTTTCAAGATTACATGGCTTCTCAGTGGCAGAACACATCTCCCTCCTGACTCTTCTTCACAGTCACAGTAGGAATTATGAAGCAACTCTTCAGAGGCTGAAACCCTGTGGGGCAGAGGGAATATTGTTTCTTTTGGTTTCCATAAGCCTTGGTTCTCTGTTTTGGAACATCATGTGTGTCTTGGGTTTCTTCACGTGTTTATTCTGTAAATACATGCTAAGTGTTTCTGTAGCACACAGTCCAATGGAAGGCTTAGTGGGAATCACAAGAATAAAGAGACATGCATGTGCCCAGAGGCCAGGAAAGTTGGCTTGGGTCTTTGTCAGGACTCAGGATCAGACTCTCAGCTGGCTTGGGATATTGAGAAGGTGCAGTAACATCCCCAAGGACAGAGTGGGTTACCCTAACATCCTTAGCTGAGGATTGAAATTAAAACCTTTATGAGCAACATATGAAAAGTCAGTGTGTATGCTAGGGGTGAGATGGAGAGGCAAAGAGTTAGAAAGAAGGAGAGACTACTGACAGCACCCCTAATCCTCATCGTAGTACAAATTTCTAGGCTCCGTTGGGCTGAGAAGGAATCTCCACAGGATGTTGGCATTCTGGTGACTCTGAACAGAGACTGTTTCCTCTCTGGGGGCTGCTCTCTTTTTAACACCCTCGACCTGCCCTGGACACATTCCAGACCTCTCATTGTGCACCTGACTCCACAGCTTGGACCCTGCCCCAGTCTTCAGTGTCCTGGAAGAAAGAGCCTATCTCCTCACATCATTCCATCCTCACCAGGCCGAGACAGCCCGTGGACCATCCATCTTTCTATCCTCATCGGGCTGCGTCAGCCAGGGGAGATGTAAGAGGAGCTCCCAGGTGAGAGGCAGCAAGAGACGTGAGAAGACACAGGAAGTGCACACTCCTCATTTCTGGGCCGCACTCCTTATCTCTGGAGTGAGTGGACAGGAAAGAGGACTGCACATGTCTCTCCCTGCTCTGGCTTCCACTTCTTCCTCATCTTCTCAAGTGAAAAGAGGATATCTGTTGATGCTGTCTCCCATTATCCCTTCATACTTGTGTCTCCTATCTTATTAATACTGTGAAAGGCCCTATGAGGTACTATATGGAAGTGAGGAGAGCTAGAGACAGAACTCGTATTCCCATTCCATAACTGAAAACCAAGGTTGTTTCTGTATTGTTCTCAGAGATCCCCAAACAATAGTTGGGCATGGTGCCAGGATCCTGACTACTGCTGCCCACCATCTCTGCCTGGTGCCCATGTGATACCCACAGATGGCAGACACTGAGGAAGTTGGCAGTTTTGTCTCCATCCAGCTGAGCATCAAGCCTGAGATGGTCTCTCATGTATTCACATACGCCTTCACAAATGACCGTGACCTTGTACCAGGGCCATGGTGACCCAAACTGAAGTTCCAATCACACCCTTTGGTTGCCGCTATCTTCCCTTCTCTTTGCATGGGCATACCAGCCACCTCCATGCTACCTCTTTCCTGAAGAGGTGTTTTTCCAGCCTTCTATTCTGCCGTTCCTTCACCCAGAACTCTCTTTATTTTCATATCTACTTCAAAATTCCTGACTGTCCCTTTTCAAAGCTTGGTCAAAAGCTGCCTTGGTGAGGTGAGTTGCCAGGCTGCTCACCCACTAACCATATTGTCTGTTGCAAATTCAGCCTCTCACACCATTCCTGTCTCTTCACAAACTTACTAGCTATGCACTCCCTCCTGATGCCCTGAGGCAGGCTGTTCCTTTCTCAGCAGCTCACAGTCCAGGCATGGTGAGTGCCAAGGCATGTGACAGAAAGCTTTCCATCCGCTGTCTCCCCAGTGCTGGCATCCTCTCCTGTTCCATGCTACAAGACCAAGTGTTTTATCTTCAGAAGCCAAGAACCACTTTACTGAGCACTCAAATATTTCACAAGCCCACAGCTAGAGTTCAGCTTTTGCACGAACTCAAGTGGGTTCTGATCTAGTCAAATAACATTCTAGGGAAGGTTGGTCCTCAGGGCTTGGCCCATAATAGTCTGCATACTGCTTCCTAGGGCTCCATATGGCCACCAATGCTGTATATTGTAAGACACAAGTTCAGACCTTCTTCCCGAGAGTGGGAAATCAGTTGTGTGATTTAGACCAAACAAACAAAACCCCAACAGCAACAAAGACCTGGTAGTGTAGACATGTCTGAAAGATAATACCAAATCTTGAAGGATAATTGATGTTCAACTCTTCCCTCACTATCCTGGCCCTGTGGCTTGTTCTCTGCGGCATAGGCCTCTCCCCTGTGGGAACACTGCCTGCCACCCCCTGTTCCTTTAGTTATAGAGTATGTGTGAGCTCTTGAAACAATAAGCCCCCACATGGATGCAACTCCTCTAAATCTAAGGAGATGGTGGTGTTCCCATTGTCAGCATCGCCGCCGTCGTTGCAACCCTCCGCTCTTCAGGTTCATCCCACGCTGGGTCTTCTGCTGTAAGTAAAGAGAAGCTGTGGCATGAATGTTTGTGAATTTCAAAATCCCAACCCAATGTGTGCTAGGATCTTCGGGAGGAAATCATAAGAGCTCTACTCTAGTGAGTAGGGTTAGTGCCCTGATCAAGGAGACCCCACAGAGCCAGCAGTAAGAGGACTTCCGGGAAGCTGAATGGACCCTCACCGGCCACCAACTCTGCCAGGGCCTTGGTCTAGATTTCCCAGACTCTGGAGCAGTGAGAAATAGATTTCTGTTCATTCTAGAACACCAATGTACTCTGTTATAGTGCCTGAAGGGACTAGGCTGGGAAGCATCATTCTGTAGCAGGCTAGGAACCCTGAGGGCCTCGATGGGGAACAGCCACTCCCAGGTGGGCTGACCCCAGCCCCTGTCCCTCCACGTTCCTGCACCTTCCTTCCACCAGTCTTCAAGCTGCTCAGAGGTCTTCCTGTTTTCTGAAGGAACCAGATACGGCCCAAGCCTCCTCTTCACTTTGGAAAGAGGTAAATACCACAAAGGGTTGGCTCACAGGTCACAATTTCTGCAAGGCCTTCCTTGCATGCCCTTGAAAACATTATCACACCATCACTGCTGGCTCCCTAACAGCTTGTTTCCTTTACGGTCATGCTCATACAAAAGAAGAGGATAAGTGAGTGCCTTGGTTTCTGCACGGGGACCTCCGCACGGGGACCTCCGCACGGGGACCTCCGCACGGGGCCTCCAGGTGCAGTCATCATGGAGGCACCTGTGCAATAGGTTGTTAGGATGGTGAGTGGATTGTCTCAGGACATATGGTTACAGCTGTGGACTGAGACTCCTTTGTACCCACCTCCTTTGGGGACAGCTTTTTGTGCCCATTGTTTTATGGTAATAATGACAGTGGATGGCCCTTAAAAACCACCAGCCAACTCACAGATGAAGAAATGGAACAACGGAGAGGTCAAGTAAAGGGCTCGCTAAAAATTAGAGAATAAATCTTCGCTGGCTGAGACATATATTAGAAGCTAGTCTGCACAGCTCTGCCAAAACGCTTACAGTCTCCTCCATCTCTCCTTCGTTTCCCCCTTGTCTTCAGCCCTCCCTTCCCATGCCACATTATCTCACCCCAGCCACAGAAGTTCCTCTCAGCAAAGGCAGTAAGTATGAGACCCTGGTAGGAGTCAGTTTACCCACATCTGTCTGCGCTTTCCAGATATCTATGGTAGCAGGCAGTGACGTCTATAAGGCCAGGGGATGCAATTGCCTGCTCAGGGGCATTTGCAATGACAAAAGTCCTGACCAGCCAGCCTGAGACATGTCCTAGGAAGAGCTCAGAGGTCATCTTGGGAGGCAGATCACAGGTCCAAGGCACTGGAGATAGATAGATAGTAGATGGCAAGATGGACATGAGCTGATGGAAACAAGCTCCCCCAGATAGGAGTACTGCCATGACTATCTCCATGGGCCATTGTCCTCCATGAGTATATGCCCTTCTGAGTATATCCAGATTATACACCACACATCTAACTATGATAAACATGGCATCTCTCCCCATCTCACGGTCCATAGCCTGATGGGAGCATAAGTAGACACTTGTTCTCTTCTTGTGTCAAGGTGTGATGTGGTTAACCCAGATATCTCCAGAAGCTCAGCAGTAGATGAAGACACAAATACCTATTTGCCCTTTGGCTCTTCCCCCTCCTAGGGAAGGTCCTGATCACTCCAGGAGCCAATGGCCTTGTGAAGATCCACAGCATAGTGATGCAAAGACCTAGTGACCATCCGGAGGGAAAAAGGGATGATGGGTCACTGAGGCAAAGAAGCACTGTGCCTGAGGGTGGAGGACCAAGATGCTCAAGTAGGCTTCCCTTTAACCTACTCCTAGCTTGTATGAGTCAGTGCCTGCTTTCCACCATCCCACCCGTTCTGATATCTCTCTGCTGGGCACTGAACACCAGGCACGATCCTTGCAGAGACCAGTACACCTAGTAGTGAGCAGTCCTCGCCATGGCAACTGCCAGCCCATTTAAGGTTCAGTGTCCTGCTCCCTGACATCCTGGTGGTCGGGGCAGGGGAGAAGGGGTCTTTTCATTTAATATTTTTTAAAATGTACATTTTGGAAGTGAGTGGATTTCCTTGCTGTCTGTGAGCTAACTGCCTTGATCAGATTTCAATCCCTAGTCTAGGTCTGGTCTTAGTTAGCGTAGGGGTAGAGGGTCAGGGTAAACTAGTCGACAGCTCTACTGGATTTTCTGGACTTTCCTGCTCCTCTCCCTTACTCATGTTTGCCTTTTTGGCTCCCACCATAGTAACTCCCAACTCCTTTCTACTTGTGCCTCCTTCAGCAAACACTTGCCTTGGTTTTCTTAAACTGCAATATGGGAATAATGGCAGCTACTCCATGTGCTCATCTGTGAAGACTAAGCGAGCCCCACCCACATCACACTCAGAGTACCATCTGGCATGCAGGGAGATGTAAAGACGTCTAAGCTAAACATTGTCGCCACGGCTCTGGCAGCTCTTATGCTGTATGCCCTAATTTAAAGGAGCATCTCACTCAAGTCCTAAGACTTTCTGAAGGGCACTGCCTCGCTCTGTCTGCCCAGATGCCCTTCCCAATCTGACCAGAGTGGCACATGCTCACTTCCCCTTCCATACTCAGCTCAAGGTGACCCACCCTCTCTGACTCCAAGTGGAAAAGCCTAACAGATGCCCTGCTGTGCTTACTCCACATTGAGCTGTCACATTTTTGTCATTTGTTTCTATGCTGGCCCCTGTGTCACCTAGGGGCAGGAACCATACCAGATTCATCTCTGCCCTGACACAGGGCAAGGCTTGGGGCACGCCACATACAACAAGAGAGGGACACAAGGAGTTGTAGTGCTATACACTTTATTATCATCCACATTGACTCAGGTATGCGTTCTCTAAGATGATGGAGCTCCACCTGCTGCTCCCTAGGTGCCTGCCCTAACATGCACCCTGAGATGAAGATGCACTGCTCCCCTATGACCACAGGTGGGATGAGAGCACAAGAGATCCCAGCCAGCACACTGTGGGTGAATATTTGACTGCATATTCCCGAGCAACTAGACAAAGACATTCATTATCTGTGGTGGGTGAGTAAGGTGGTGTCATCCCAGCTCCTGGGAAACTGGTTGGGATAACATCTGTTTAGGTTTTTGCAGTTTCTGTCTCCTGTTGTAGCTGGCTTGATAGCCTCGGCTACCCGCTGTATCTGATGAATTTTGAGCATCAATATGAAGGTCAGAGGACACCTTGTGGGCGTCATTTCTCTCTTCTAGGTTGGTCCATGGATGGAGCGCATATCATCAGGCTTGGCAGCAGGCCCTCTTACTTACTGAGCAATCTCAATGGCCCTTTGCCTCTTCTTAATGGTTTTCTGCCACTAGAGATGACAGTCAGAGTAAAGACTAGAGGCTCTTGGAAACAGGCATGTACCAGCACAGAATCACCTTTCCTTGGGGACCACACGATACACAACTACTCAGATTATTGCAGTACTTTACAAACATTTCAGTGGCTGACTGGTTATTAGTTTACTCCCTGCCCCATCCTGTATATAATATGGTTTTGTTCAAAACCAGAAAACATTTGCTTTCTTTTATACCCAACAAGTCTTGGGATGTTTCCTTTTCTTTCTCCTGCTGATCACAGCAATATTTATATTTCTTCAGTCAAATTGTATTGAGAGCCCACACAATATTAATAGATATGGCTATTTAACAAGTGCCTACCACCAAGACGGGAAAAATTTAACACTCCAGAGACAACTCTATGATGTGATATGAGGTGGGAAACTGAGGTTTTGTAGCTCAGAATTCCCATATAGTTTTTGCTGATTTCACTTGGCCAAAGAAACAGCTCCTCACTCTGGCCCACACTTCAGAGTTTACAGAACCCACTCAGGATCTCAGTCCATCGTCTTTCCCACTTTTGTCACCCTTTTCTTCCTTCCTTCCTTCCTTTCCTCTCTCCCTCCTTGCTCCCTCATTCTGTCCCTCTCTCTCCTCTCTTTTTTCTTTCTTCCTTCCCTCCTTTTCTCTCTTGCTTTCTCCCTCCCTTCCTCCCTTCCTCCCTTCTTCATTTCCTCCCTCCCTTCTTTCCCTCCTTCCCTCCTTCTCTTCACCTCTTCTCTCCAGTGTTTACTGAAGAGCAGCCCTGAGTCAGGTGCTCCCTAAGCTAAGCAGGGCAAGCCATGCCGGCCTTGACTTCAGAAGTTCAGATTGTTTAAAATTAGAACATGACACAGTTCCTGTGTAAACCAAATGCCAACAGTGCTCGGGGACTGCTGTGTTTCTCCACGTTGATGTTTTCTGTAAAAGCATTTCCTTTTTTTTTAAACTTCACGTTGGGAAGGAATTCAAGAGAGAAAGAACAAGGACCTGGTGTTTTCTCAGGAATCTGACTCACCTCCTTCCCCCTCCAACAACAGCATCCCCCTTCCTGCCCCTGAGGAACGATGGCAAGTCCACCCCCACTGCAGGCCTCCCCAGCATCTTCTTCCAGCAGAGCATCAGTCTCCGTGGTCCCATCTCCAGAAGCTTTGTTATTGATTCCAGCCACGTTTTGCAACACTCTGCAGGCTGCTGGTGTTTAAAAGCAGCACATTTCACATTTGCCTTTTTGAGCCCAGTTCTTGTTCTTTCCCACATACTTCCAGTGAATGAACAGATTAGTAAGTGCGTCTTTTTTTTTTTTTTTTTTTTTCTTAAAGGACAAAAGTTAAACATCCTGTTCTGACTGCAGAGGAACTTTTTAAGGTTTCTGGAATCCATTAAAACCCAAAATGTCACAGGAAAGTTATTCTGGAGTCTACAAAAACACAGTTTTACACTTCTGATGTCCATTGGCCATGTTTGCCTGTCCTTGGAAGGGAACACCATTCCTTTCTTCAATCCCTTTGTCCTCTCTCCTTCCTTCCAGAAAAAAAAATGGAAGGAAGCCAGATGTGTAACGCTAAGTACTTTACAAACATTCTCGTATTTAGTCATCAAACGGCCCCTTGTGAAGTTGAGAAGCGCTGACTAACCTGACCTGGGCTGCCCAGCTACAACACTGTGCTTTCCCCTACTTGCTGCATCTATCACTCTGGCCCCGCCCCCTTCCCCTGGCAGCTCCCGGGTTCACACAAGGAGGCTTTACCAACTTCCCCAATCTCTGTAGGGAAATGCAGATATTGGAAGCACAGGGGTTGGTATGGGCTAGAGGAGAACCTGGGTTCTTGCCTTCGCTCTTGGCTGAAGACTAAGCTTCACCCGCTTCACGGTGGATATGCCAACTGCAAACCTTACAACCCCTAACAGCTGAGAATGAGCACAGAGCATCTGGGTTCACAGTCCCGTAAACACCCTTGTCATGACAGATTATACTTCTTGGCAGAGACAGGCAGGTGGCTCTGAAGTTGGACAGTATGGCTAAGTGTAGGGAAATCTCTCACCTTCTGGGAAGGGCCAGATTGCCTATGACAGAGCTTGAGAATGAAGGTCTAGCTGGCTGCAGCTTTGCAGTCAAAACTGCGCCTTTGAAATCTGCTAATGGCCTGTTCCTGGACATCGGGGCCTCCGGGGCCTTCTAGCCTGCCTTCATTTGAGCTCTTGTTAGAAAGTGATGGAATAACAGGCCTGGACAGCACAGAAGGGGTGGGGGGGAGGGGTCTGAGTGGGAGCACAACCAGTAAATTGCATCACACGCACAGCCAAGTTCTAAAGCACAAGAGGACCACAGCCAAAGGGCCTCCTCTGGTGCAGCCCTTACTCTCATTCTATCATGTGCCTGGGGCTTTTTCCAGGCCTCTCCTAGCTGGGGAAGGGTTTGGGAGGTCTGTGCCAGTGAGAGTGAAGCTGAAAAACATGGGCCCTGTCTGACTGGGCCAGTCACTGGCTTAGAAGCATTGAGAAAACATCCCTCAGATCATGAACCCTGTCTGGGAAGCAGAAAGGTCAGGCCGCCTCTTGACCTCACGGTACCTCCCCCTAGAGGAAGGGAGGATGCTAAGAAGCAGGTCACCCACAGTCAGATGATGTCTCTTGATCTTTCTCTGATCATCCTAGAGAAGATTCCCTTGGGAACTCGCATGGGAATGTGTACTGTTTGCTCTTGGCAATCTTAGCAATGGTAGCGAGCCCTGAGCTCAGATGGCTCGCCTAACTCTGCCTCCCCAGAATTTCCCCTGTGACGCTTAAAGAACAGAGCACCTCAGACACTCACATTGACCTCAGGACACACAGTTCTGCTTGTCCCAGCAATTTATATGTCAAGGCAGATGTCCCATTAGCCTGGAAGCCACCAAATACATGGACAGGGCCCAGCGTCTGCTTGCACTCAGGGCAGAGTGCAGGTCCATATAAATGAGTTCTTTGACCTTTGTGATGAGTGACAGCTAGCTGCCCCTATAGTTATCCACACACTGTGAAAGCTGCCCCGCGTTCATGCACTATTTCATGCTTAAAACTGTCTCAGTGTATGCCTTTACAAAGCAATACCCAAAGCCTAGAGGATGAAGACATCTGTTTGTGTGCAAGTTTGGTTTTATGACTGCACGGGAAGTCAGCTTGCAGAGAAACAAGGAGTCCACAAAAGCAGGACTGGGAATCCATCAGCAAGGAGGACAGGAGCCTCACCGCCCACTACCGGCCTACTAGTCTCATCTTCAGGTCAAGGGTATGACAGCCCACAGAGGAGATCTGAGACCAGCTGTGATTCTAAGGGCAGCTATAGGTGCTGACACACAGGGAGAGTGCTGCTTATGGCCGGAAACAGATTGCCGGACCTTGTGTCCGGTTCTGGGGGCACCTCAGCAACCTCCTCTCTTCCAGTACCCAGGTCTTCCTGCAGGCCTCATCTACCTCCCAGAAGAGTCTCCAACCCCAGTCTTAGAGCACCAGAGGCCAAGTCCAAGGATTCAGCTTGAGCAGTCCGCCCAGGGCAGCGAACAACAGGGTCTTGGAACACACATGACGAAGTCCCGAGTGCCTACCGATTATGGAAGGAGAAACTTAAGAGCTATTGGAGTGTCTGAGCTCCTGCAGTGGCATGCCCTGCTCAGGCAGACGCCACCTGGGACTAGTCCATAACACTGTCTGCTATGGATCTGGCAGGCTTGATGTTCTGGGGCCACAACATTAGCTAGTTTTTCAAGAACTCCAGCTCCAAATGCCTTGTCACTCAGGGCCCAACCCCTTACAGTGTCTCAGTTTTCTTATTTTGTGAAACAGACAAAAATGCCCACTTTCCAGGATCACTCTAAGAAGGAATGGAATGACATGTGTCGCTCCTATCCCAGAGCAAGAATGCTTGCTGACTATCCCTGCCAATAGATCTGTCATGCCAGCCTAGGTGCCCACCTTGGCCTCTTGGGGACTTTGTGGAAGGATCTTCTGATATGAAAAGACAACATCACTTCTTATTTAATTTAATTTATTTATTTCTATTTTATTTATTTATTTATTTCTATTTTATTTATTTGTTTTTTGTTTTGTTTTGGTTTGGTTTTTTTGAGACAGGGTTTCTCTGAATAGCCTTGGGTGTCCTGGACTCCCTTAGCAGACCAACCTGGTCTCGAATTCACAGAGATCTGCGTGCCTCTGCCTCCCCAAGTGCTGTGATTCTAGGCATGCCCTACCTCACCTGGCAACAGCCTCCCCTTTTCAGTGAGGGTCAGAAGCAAACCTGTGAGTCAGTTCTCTCCCACCTTTCACGTGGGCTCTAGGTCTGAGACCCAAGCCATCAGGTTTAGAATCAGGTGGCCCCACCTTCTGAGACATCTCTTTGGCCTCAGCCTCAATTCTGAGCAAGAATTCCTTACTCTCTTCAGTGCCGCAGTTTCTGTGTGAATGGCCCCTTACATGGCCGTGGGAGGATCAAAAGGAAAAGGAAGCGAAGTTCTTGATTGTCCAATGAAACCTGAGCTTTTTTGTATTGAACTGTCACTCAAAGTCTGCTCCATGTCCTAGATTGCCATGGGATGTACACACAAGATGCTTATGAAGTCCCAATAATCTAGATGAGAGAAGCATGGGAGAATAGCAAAGTAGAAGGATCCAGAGGGTCCTAGAAACCTACCAGAAGAACATTATGATAGGCAGATTTGGGCCCAGGGGTCCCGCTCAAACTAAGGCACCAGCCAAGGACAATACAGGTGGTAAACTTTAAGCCCCTACCCAGATCTAGCCAACAGTCAGAACATTCTCCACAGTTGAGTGGAGTGTCATATGGTGTGACTTTGATATTTAATCTAAACAGCCGTCAACAAACTCAAAGCCATCTACATCTCTTTGTGCGGCGTCTTCTAACCTTTTTTTTTTTTTAATTGAAAATATTCTTTTCTCGTACAATACATCTCAAGCACAGTTTCCCTCCCTTCCATCTTCCTTCCTTCCCACCCCCAAGGCATCCCCCTCTGTTTATTCTTCAGAAAAGAGCAGGCCTCCAAGAGGCAACAGCCAGACAGGACAAAACAATATAATAAGCAAAACAGCATAACAAGGCTAAAGCCCTCATATGGAGCTGGACAAGGTAACCCAATCGGAGGAAAAGAGTCTCAAGAGCAGGTAATAGACTCAGAGATATGCCTTCTCCCACTGTTAGGAGTCCCACAAAACCACCAGGCTAGCAGCTATAGCATGTACACAAAGGATCTGGTGTGGATCACATATACACAGAGGATCTGGTATGGATCCAGGAAGGCCCCGTGCTTGCCTCCTAAGCCTTTTAAAGTTTTCATATTATGTTCAGGTCTGTGAGCCATTGGACTTTGTCACTTTTTTTTTTTTTTCATCTATCGTGTTGTGAATATTTTCTTTGAACTATTAAAGAGATGATTTACATTAATTGATTGTTTTTTTTTTTTTTTAATAAATTGTCTCCTTCCACTTGTAACAATCAAAAGTGCCTCTCAGAAGGCCCAGGAGATGCCTTGGTTGCTGCACAGACTGATGACCTGAGTCTGGTCCCTGGGATACACATGGTGGAAGAAGGGAACTGGGTCCTGGAAGTTGTCCTCTGATCTCTACAAATACGACACAGCACATGCACCACTCTCTGCAGTCCATCAATCAATCAATCAATCAATCAACCAATGCAATTTTAAAACTTTAATGTCTCTCATCTATTGCTGATATCTCCTGTTAATGGGGAATAACAGAATCAGGCTTATATACTTGAAATAAGTTCCACTTGGCTGTGGTATGTAATTGTTTGCATACATTGTTTGAAAGGATCAGGCTCAGGACCCTCAAGACCAAGCTCTCAGCATAACAGAGGAACAACGGGCAGGGAATAAAAGACAAAGAGAGAAGATAGAGGACCAGGGAGAACAGGAAGGGAACAAAGAAGAGAGAGCAGAGATACTTGTCTGGAGTAGGAACAAAGGACTACCTCTGGACTGAGAGGAGACAGATGTGGTCCAAGGGGAAAATGGCAGTTTATAAAGGTAAAAGGAGAAGCCCCGTATTAGGATGAGGTGTTTAATTTTCATTGAGCATGTTAATTAGGTGAGCTGAAGGGGGCTTTTTTAATTGCTGCGCTTCAATACTTTGATAGCTGGACCTTGGTGGTCAGCCTCAGGAGGAGGAAGTGGCCAAATAAGAGAATAGACTTTAGGAATGCAATCTACCGATTTTTAGCAAGGCAGAGGGAATGGCTGAGGAAGGCAAGGCCTGCCAGAGCCATGTCTGCCGTGCTTGGGGTGGAGAGTCCCTTCGTTATTGAGTTTGCCTTGCTAATGTTTTGCTGAGGATTTTTGTGTCTGGGTTCATATGTGATCTGGCTCACTCCGTCACAGTACCGATTTCACTCGCACACAGTCACACAGTAGCTGTGACGACTTGAAGGAAGAAGAAGCTTCTTGAAGCAAGTAAACATAAGCTAAACATTTGGAAACTTTCGCCATGGCTTTAAGGCATGGTAACAGAGACAAGTGAAATACAGTGACTTCCGTCCATTCTGAGTGACCAGCCTGGAAGCTTTGGTTTGCAAAGGACCACTTGACTTGCCTGCAATGCCACCATCACAGCCTGGCACCCTTCCTACCCAGAGGCAGCAGGGTACTCCAGATTATGCAGTCGGATGATATGGTGCAGGGTTCTTAGTCCCTTGCATCAAACTTGAGTGACCCCAGGAAGACTGCCTCACCTCTGAGCTTCATTTCACACCCACCCATAGTGCTGGGTGGATTGTGGTAAGGGTAGAGCGAGTTCAAGTGCACCACAAAGAGGGATGAAGTCAGCACTGATGATGATGGCTGGGGAAGGTGCTGAGTTCACCTCATGGAGTTATTGGGTGGAGCCTTGTCACATGACTCCTGCCTGGGCAGCTGGAAACTAGGGAGTGGACTCACTCTACCAGAGGAATGTGACACCTGATGAGCAGTAGCTAAGGCAGGTCTCCGCCCAGGTCTGGCCTGTATCGGCTGGAACATGCAAAGCCTTCCAACCCTGTAGTCAGGCCAGAAAGGCCATCTCAGGAAGACTTATAAAAATCTATAATCAGAGCTTTACAGACCAAAATGAAAGCACATCATGCCAGGCACTACCTGATTCTGTTCTCAGATATGGTTGTTGATGAAGAGAGGTGCCAATAGAGGCAGGCAGGGGGACAGCTGCAAACCTGAAGCTGAACTGGTCATTCCCTCCGTTTCCCAGCCAGAGTGTGACTGGTGCTGAGTGTCCACCAGGACCATAGCATTGGCTGTGGGAGGGCCATATGAAAACAATAGGCCAGAGCAGAAAGCATGAGAAAAGAAGGAAGATGGAAGACACATCGGGGCCAGGCCCACAGAGCTGGATCTTCTGGAATAAAACGCCATGCCTGTCTCAGGAGAGACATCTTTGTATCTAGGAAAAGGGGGAAATCCCCAGGAGGGCCGCTTTGCTCTTTGACCACCAATTAGAGCTCTGGATTGCTAGCTGCACTGCTTGCCTCCCAGTGGATTAAGGCCAGTGTGTGAGTAAGCACACAGCTACGTATGTATGGAGTTGGGAGCTGGGAGCCATGGCTACGTTTGGCTTTGGTCAAGCAAATAGGGCCACCCCAATACTCAGAAACATCTTTTTGTAGGCCCAGATACCCCACCTGTCTCCACCTGAGTTCCAGCCTGGGGCCTTTTCCCAAAGTGTCTGCAGCTTCAGCTACTCCAGGAAGATCAAGTTGGCCTCTGCCTGCCTGATAGGCTTCTGAACAAAATGGCTATACTCTCTTCTCATCGCAGCTCATCAAGAAGCAACCTGAGGCCCGGGGCTTACAGCTGGCATGTCTTACTTGAGTGCTGGCTCACAAACTCTGGGGCTAACTAACCTCATCATCCAGTCACTCAAAAGGGTGCAAGAGACAGCCGTGGGCTTTAAATGAGAGTATTAAGTGAGATGTGAGGTATAGGACAGTTCTGGAGTACAGGAAATAGTTGCAGAGTCGCTGTTGATTAAGCACTTCCTGTGTGTCACCGTGATGGTCAAGGAATGAGACTGTCATGGGGACCAGGACTGCTCAGGTCCCCAGGAGTTTCCTCACTCCTCCACTTCTTTGTCATTCTTGATTCAAGCAAGGCTTCTCCCAGTTGGGGTCAGGGGTCTTGCTCACAGGTGACTAAGCAGCTCCTAGCTGGGCATACCTTTGGGCAAGGATGACAGAGCAGTAACTGTGGCCTAGATGTGGCTCATTGTGCCTGAGTGGTCACCTAACAGGCTAGGTTGACAAATACCCAGACAGCTCTGGGACTGGCTTCATGGAAGAGAAAGGCTCAGGACTCTAAGAGATGCTAATCAGGGTCACTTCCTAAGGCTGCCATGGCTGGGATGAAGGGAGGCTGTATCATCTAGGGCTGCACCATCGTGATGGTCAAGATCAAAGGCAAAGCTGGGCAGAGGTCATAGGGGGCCTGGCTGGCTCATGAAGTGGAGCCAGCAAGGGGAAGGAAGGGGAAGTGAGGTGAAGGCAGTGCCGGGGCCATCACCTAGCCAGCTGTGGGAAATTTCCTAGAATCGTCACAAAACTTGTTTCAACGGGGGTTTTCCAGACACCGAGGATGGAGAGTGGCAGCCCCTCCTGCAGTCAATGGCCAGAAATCCTGGCACTCTCAGCTTTCTTCCTCATAGCTGGCCTCACACCCACTCTACTCTCTGCCCATGAGACCTGGCCTCCTCATTTATCAAGATAAAATCCATCCGTCTCTGGACAGAGGGAGGATGAAAAGAGCCTGTGGGAGTAATAAATCTCCTTTACCATAGGTGGTGAGCAAGGAATTTAGCCCAGACTCTGTTCTTGAAAAATGAGAGGCTATGTGCGGACAGCGTGGAGCCAGGGAGTGGGGGTGGCCTGCACAGGGGCCTAGGACCAAGCACCAGGACCCAGCATCCCCAGGTGGAAGGACACAGTCTGCCCAGTCCAAACTTACTTTGCATCCCATAACCAGCTGCCTGTACCTACCCAATCCTTTCAGGACTCACTCTCTCACCAAAGTCTTCTGTACTCACTTATTAAGATTCTTCACTACCTACTGTGTGCTAAGTGCCATGACCACAGTGGGTCTACGAAGACCTTAGCATGCTATAGAGGGTGGAAAAGGATCCCTGCTGGAAACTGACAAGAGCTCTGCCCAACTGTCCTCTCGCCCAGTGCTGAGAATGCCATAGCCTTGTACATGGCCAAAGAAAAGCTGGACCGTCCCCTGGCTGTGTGCCCACATTGAGCAGACTGGTAAACCTCAGATTGCGTCCAGCCACACACGTGGACCAGGGGCTTGTCTACCTTGTAGGGAAAATGGCATCTTCCCATATGCTACTTCATGGTATCGTGGGACCAAAATACACCAGCAGGAAATGAAATCGCCTGGGTCAATGTCCATGTGGAGGTGTCTTTAACTCTTCTGGCTGCTGTTACAGAATACTATAAAGTGAATGGGCCAAACAACTAACATATTTCTCATAGTAACTCTGAAAGCGTGATTAGGATCAGCGTCCTGGTCACAATTGGCCATCTTCTCTCGATGTCCTCACATCTCACATGCAAGAGAGAGGAAGTGATCTCCCCTGAGGTTCCATTTCTAAATAGCATCTCACTGGAGGTTAGAGTTGGGGGATTAGGGGAGCTCAAACATATGATCTGTAGCAGTGGATAAACAGATGAATCCTATGGTCATTCAGTGCCATAGTAGATAGCGGTCAGAGTGGATAGCATGTGACTTGGTCCCTCGAGCTTCGAGTGACAATCTATGCAAAGCATAAGACACCTGCAATCTTCAGCTTCTGCAACTATAAGTCTGGATTGTAGGTCACGTGCAAGAAATCAAAGGATTTAAGAGGTAGCCAGAAAGGACACAGCCCAACCTTGCAGCCAACAACAACAACAACAACAACAACACACACACACACACACACACACACACACACACACACACACACACACACACACACACACCAGGGAGGAAAAGAGACACACAGGACTCAGGAGGAGCTAGGGACCTCTGATCCCGTCCATGGTATTCCTTTCCAGAGGTATGAAGTGAACAATACAGTAGAAGATCAGTGCCAGTCACAGCTCTGTGATTAATGTGTATTTGTGAGGTATTTTTCTCTACTTTTATGTCTATTTGAAACATAATTTTCTTTGTTTCTCCACTCCACCTTGTGCTAGGCATTGAACCCAGGACTTTGTATGCACTAGGCAGTGCCACTATCACTGAACTTGAAATTCCTTGTTTTAGACAGAAGGAAAAGAGCCTCACTTTAAAACCCCCTTGGAGCTTGCACACAAAGGCCTGAAGACCTGGCATCATTCAAGGAAATCTGCTTAATCTTACCATACTTTCCATCACCACGAGGCTTATTATCTCCCTTTTACAGCTGAGGAAATAGATTCAGAGAGGCCAAACCACTTGCCTAGGACCACACTGCACTTCAGTGAATGGTCAGAGCTTTGGACTCTGGTATACATGACTCCAGGGCCACCCTCTGTCCCCATCCTCTCCCCATCTCACTGAACTGCCTTTCAACCCAGGGGATGAATTCGGCCGCTAACTAGCAGTCTGTGGCCTGGCGAGAGCCTGCCCGAGATCCACTCATCCAACCTGCCACATGCCAATCATGACAGCGCTTCTCTGGCTAGTTTGTCAGCATTGTTTGCATCTGGATTCTGAGACTTTAAAGGAAGGATGGGCTCAACCATCCCTGTTCTGTCACTAAAATAAGAAAAGAGGAAATAAGAGCGGCTAAGAACGTTTCCCGAGGGGCAGGAGAGATGACTCAGTGGCTAAGAGCATTTGTTGTAAAGCAAGTGGATCTGTGTCCCAAACCCCAGGACCCTGAAACAAGCCATGTCTGACCGTGTGTAACTCCAGAGCTGTGGGGAATGGGCACAAGAGGATGCTGGAACATGCTGGCTGCCGGCCAAGCTGCAGAGTCAGTGAAAAACCCCTGTCTCAGGGAAATAAGGACAAATGTCCTCCTCTAACCTCAGTGCATTATGACCATTGTAAGCATACAAACACACAAACACACACACACACACACACACACACACACACACACACACACACACACACACACATACACACAAAGTCTTAGGTACCCTCCAGCAGCCCATCTCCGTTTTCTGGATTCTCCCTTGGCTATCTTCTGACTCCGAAGACAATGGGCATTGTGCTAAGAATACATCCCTTTTCCCTTCATGCTCAAGGGCCCACCCTCATGTCACACAGGCTCTGAAATTTGACTTGTGTGAGATAACACAGCCAGCAACTGGTCCCATTGTAATCTGGGTGTGTCTTTGTGACTTCAAACTTCTGTTCATGGTTGTCATATCCTATGACATGTTCTGGAGATGCCGAAATGAGGCTAGAGAGGAAAAGAAGTGGCTCTTGTCTTTGCAAGCCATTGGAGGTTCTTAGAGGCAGTGGATTAATCCTTTAGGGATTAAGCAGGGAAAGGTGAGGCCTTATCATATGGAGAAAATCCACTTGAGCTGAAGCCCGGAGAATAATCAAGGCTTGACTCAGGGAACTCAAATAGGAGACCGTGGTAGTGAGCCGGGCAAAGAGGGCTCGGGTTTTAGGGGAGGGTGAGAAGGAAGACAAAGCAGTCCTACATATAGGCTTCATTAACTGTTAGAGGGATGTGTGGGTAGGTGGATGGATGGGTGGTGAGGTTTAGAAGGAGAGAAGATGAGTTAGATGATAGCTCCCAGAACATCCCATATTAACCTATAGAGTCACCAAGCAGACCCTGAGCTAGGTTCCCAGAGAAGCTTTTAAGTTTTCCCTCTCATGACTTTCCTTTCTAAGGTGTGTAAAGATAAGGGTTGAACACAAAAAAATCCCATCTAAGTTAACCCTAACTCTCAGGCTCCAAGCCCAGTGGCAACTGCCCCGCGGAGACCTATTGGACCCAACATGCTTCTGGAGATGCAGGGCAGTGGGAATCAGGGCTGTCCAAACACAGATGCTGCTGGAAGTAGGAACCAATGTGTACCTGCAAATATTGATCCTGCCTCCTTGGTCAGTTCAGGCCACTGCTGGACAATGCTGGGGCCCATTGATGGGCTTGGGCCCCAGGCTGCAAGCTGAGGAATGTGGATGTCCAGGGGCATGTGTTTGCTCATCCTCCAGAGCTTGACATTCCCCAGTGTGACCAGTCTCCAGTGAGTGGCCCTCTGCCCCAGCCACAACCAAGCTCCTGTTCAGGATATTTGCACAGCAACCGCCCTGTTTAGCCAGCATTCATTAAAAAGGGCTTTTTCTCCGTTATGCCTGTTTCTAGTCTCCCCAACCCTTCCCCTTTACCTGCCCTGCCACTTCTGGCTGCTGTGGGAAGCCATGGAAGTGAAATTTAATATCGAAGAGAATGTGAGACTTGAGCAGGTCTTTCACTAAGGTGTTACCCACCGTCGTTCATTTTTAAGGGTGACCAAGTAAAGCCCAGTTGAAAGTGCGGCTTTGGGGCAGGGATAAATGTGTAAATGCTTTTGCATTCAATGTGCCAGGACAAGGTTAGGCAGATGATCTTAACAGAACACTACCACCATCCAGGCCATCATCTTCACATTAGAGATATAATGATGGTGGCTGCAGCTCCCCGATGAAATCAAATGATTTGCAGTCAAGCTTTGAACACAGGAGTGCCTGTGAAAGTCTGCTGGTGCTGCAAGAGAGCTGCAGTTCCCAGGGGCTCTGGCCAGACATGACTGGAAAGGGGTGGCCCTACTGAACTTTGGGGAAGGCCAGGATTCTTGGCGCTGTATGGGCACATGGGACCCGTTTTCAGCTTTCAGAACAGGCTCACGCCATTCAAAAGGAATCGTGAAAATGACTCCTGCAGTGGGTCGGGAGGTGGGGAGGCCGAAACTCAATTCCCTTCATGCTCCGTTAGATTACTTTGGCTTGGAATTCCTCCCCTCCAAGACACCAACAAAGGCTGCCTTAGTACAGTTCCTTGGGGCAGGATCTCCTAAGGCCCTAAGCAGACGCAGTTCAGCCCTGATGCCCTCTCAGCCACTTTCTGGGTCCAGATGCCATTCCTGAGACCCATCAAGGTTTCCTGGATATTTGGGTTAGGGGTTACCTGTGGGTGGTTTCTGTCTTTGTGTTTTCCCTCCCTGCCTGAGCCTGGAGCACAGAGCTCTGAAGTGACCTGATAGTGTTCCCAGCATTTGTCATTACTGTTTTGTCTTTTGTCACTTCTAAGACACTTGTCAGGGGCCACTATGCTTGTCACACTGACTGAGAGAATAGAGCATAGATTATAGCCAAGGTTTAAGTCTTACCTCTGCCCCCATGACAGCTGAGTGGTCCCTAGCTTTTCCCATTTCTTATCTGGTCCTCTGCTTCCTCAATAGTTCTTGCTTCCTAGGGGCACGTGAAAGAGTTGCCTTCATGTCTGATGTAGTCTCTCCTTGGTACCTGCAAGAACAGGCTCTAAAGTCCTCTATATAAAATGGCATAGGCTTTGCATATAGCCTATGCACATCTTCCTGAATACTTATACACTGCTTATAAATTACCTAGAACATGTAATACTATGTAAATTGTTGTTATATCATATTGTTTAAAATACTGTGACAAAGAAAATGCCTGTATGTGGTCAATATGGATGCTGGTGTTTCAGTCCACAGTTGACCAAATCTGCCATGAAACAAATGGCAGATTCATAGGAAGTTGAGATTGATGCCAGCCATTGTCATTGGGAACAATGAATGCCAGTTCCCTAGCAAATGACAAAGGCCTTCCAAAGAAGCAGCATTCCAGAAAACACCTGGTATTATTTCACCCTAAGTACAAGTTCAGCCCAAGTGGTAGAGTGCTTGCCTAGCATTCTCAAGGCCCTGGGTTCAGTCCTCGGTAGTAGGGAAAAAACAAAGCTCCAACATTCTCAAGTCTTTGCTGAGCTTAGTGTCAAGCCTTCCTCTTTCCAGGTCTCTCCCCTCCCGTGAGCACCTGCGTCCACTCTGTCTCTTCCTCTGAACCTACCCTTCACAGGCTTGCACATGTTCCTGCGAGTCTTGGTAGGCACCAGAGCCCTTTATTTAAGGGTCGAGGCATACATTTTGATCATGTATCTATGTGTTCCATTTCAGGGGCTCACTGCCTATTTCAGTTCTCAAGAGACAGAGTGAGGGTGGAGCAAGGGATGGCAAAAAGGAACAAGGGTACAACCGATGCAGGCCAGGAAAGACTTCCAAAAGTAGCAGGGAAGCTGAGCTGAGAGTTGGATGGATGTGGACCAGGAGTATTAAGGACTGAGGCAGGAAAAGGAAACAGACACACTTGGGTGTCAGAAAGCATGGCTCTGTGAGTGGTATGCAGCCACCCCCGGGTTTGACAGTAAGGAGATCACACTGGCTCCTCACTCTTCTGTTTTTTTCACTGGCCAGGGGACCTCAGTCTTCCCCAGACTGTCCTCTGAGGAGCTGTTGTTGTCTGTCTGAGAACTCTCCTCCTCTCTTTAAGAGCCTCAGCAATAATGCCTTCCAGGGAATGCTCAGTCAGCTCCATGCTGGAAGTGGCTTCAAGAACACACCCATAATCCATCCATCAAAGAGGCAGGGAAGCCGGGTGTCCATACTCCACTCTCTGTCCTGGGTGGTCCAGAGGGGAGCATGAATTCCTCAGCCTGAGATGTTCAGAGTGGGACTTACAAGCCAGAGAACTTTTAGGGGAAAAAATACTGCAATGCAGCTGGAAGTCAATCAGGAGACTTTTAGAGTGTGGAGATGTAGGCATGGCTGGGACAGCACATCCTAGGCCCCCATCTGTCACTGCACACGAGCCCCCTCCCGTGTGTGTGTGTGTGTGTGTGTGTGTGTGTGTGTGTGTGTGTGTGTTTGCAAAGATTCATTCATTCTTAACACAGGCCTGATAGGTACTTTGGCAAATGAATGGTCATCGAGACAATGAGTTTATATTCAGAGACTTCTGCTCTTTCAAGGATTAGAGGCCCTTTGTGGTCATTTTGGTCAGCCTGCCATATCGTATGACATTGGAGTCTTTCTTCAGCCGCCAGCAGTAGCTTGAATACCGCCCTTGCTGATAAGCTTTGCACTGTTAAAAATAGCCTACTCCCTCCTGAGACAGCACTGAGCATGAGACAGTCCTCTCTCAGCTGTCACTCTGTGGTGTCCAAACCTTTGTCCCTGCCTTGGCCAAAGAGGGCTGGGTTAGCTCCTTCAGATAGTCTGTAGCATTCTCTGAAGACCTGTGACCTATAGAAGGCTCCCCCCTCACAAACCACACCTTCTATGCTGGGTTTCAGTGACACCATTGCCTTCACTCCAACCATCTCCCAGCTGAGGGTGGGAAATAGATTTTCTTCTGCATAAACAAGTAGCTCAAAGACCCAAGGCAGGGATTCGACCTGAGTAAATTCTTTGGGTTTTGCAATTCTCCTGTGAGTCTGTGGGCCAGTGCTGGCCGGGTCAGCAGCTTCTCCTGGAAGGAACAGGCCTGTGAAACCATGCATTGAGCCAAATGGCCCATCAGGGGATACTTCTTTTGGCTGCAGGGAGCTGAGCAAGTAGACAGTTGTATAAGGACAAGTGCTGACCGCAGCTGTAACAAAGTCACTGAGAGCCAAGCCTCCTTGGGGGCCAGCTTGGCTTGCTCTCCTCTGCTCCGTACCTAATAGTTCAGACCCTCCCAAGGCACACCAGCAGACTCACAGTGTCTGACACCAAATGGAAATCTGCAGTGTGTAGCTCTTGTCTTCTCAAAATGTACACTCTAGCTGTTAGGGTCTAGAGGTGTGGCCACTAGTCAGTGTGTTGGGGGGTGGTCAGAGCTTGGAGGCAGAAGACACAGATTCAAGTCTCATTTGGCAGCTTGGACAAAATAATGTTTTGTTTGGGGACTGCTGTACCTAAGGAATGCAGTTTACTTGCCTACAGACTGGATGGCATACTCAATTGGAATTTAGTCCTAAAGGTGGACTCCAAGGTTCAGGAGCTGGCAGTGCTGGTTTCCTCTAAGGCCTCTCTCCTTGGATAGCAGACAGCAGCCTTCTTGTTGTCTTGCCACAGTGTTGCCCTGCTGTACACACCCCTGGAGTCTCTGTGCGTTGTCGTCTCCTTTCATAAAGATGACAGCAGGTTGGAGAAGGACTCCCATGAAGGGTCTCATATATTGACATGGTTACCAGAAAAACATTTCATCTCCAAATGCAATTGCATTCTGAAAGACTGTCATAAACTGCAACGAGATGGGGCACAGTGCAACTCACAACATCCTCCTAACAGCTTTGGTTCTCAGCGGTTTTCTAAAATCTGGACTGTTGCGAAACTCAGGTTAGGCAGCACACATGAAACTTCCCATCAGTTGTTTGACATTTCAAAGGTGGGAGGATGGGTCATTGCATAGCAGAAAGTGACAAAGGCCATAGGGGGGAGATTTAGGGGCATGTGACTCTCTGAGAAGACAGACAGACCCTCCATCTTTCATGAGAACCCATGGCAGGTTCTTACCCATGGTAAGAGGCAGGATTTTTTAGGACCACAGAGTTGGGCCTTGGCAGCCACTATTCACCAGCGCCACTGTACAGGGAAGGAAGTGAGGACAGCTAGATTGTTAGGGTGAGGGTAAGGTGACCTCGACCTGCTTTTCTCCAGCTCCAGATCACCACATCAGCATTCATGGAATGGTTCTGGGCCCTTAATATCCTCATTGGCTCCAAAGGCAAGGAAAAAAGTCAAACTGGGGGAGCTCAGTGTGCTAATGACAGCTGTAGCAGAAGTAGGGCGCTGAAGGTGTCTTCGGGACTTAGGGCTGGGTCAACTATCCTGTTATGGCTGATTTTATAATCCCAAATCCCCCCATGTGCTTATGACAGGGTACATTTATATACATTTTGCAGCACGATCCCTGATCCTGGTTGCATGGTGACTTGGAGAGATGTGTCTGGAGTAATTAAGAATCACACATAAAACTGAAGGCTCCACTTTGTGGACCCCTTTCTTCTGAGTACCATACATCTTACTAAGCCAAATTGCTGAACATAACGGTCTACTCCTTATCAGAGCAAAGGTAGGCAGGCGCCCACTCCCGTCCTCCAGCTGTGTTTTGTGGTCTACAGGCTCGGGGCCAGGGCAGAAGGCCACCTTCTCCTTCTCTTGGCAGCAACAAAAACAGCAAAGGCGGCACAGCCAAAAGAGGTAATCTCTCCAAAGCTCTGTCCCAAGCTTCAGACACTCAGGTAGCCAGAATTTACGGCTTCAGCCCCACCCCATGTCATTAATAAAGTAAAATTAGCCCTCTCTGGGTGAGGACATTTTTCACTGGAGTCTGAGAGCTGTAATGAGGAGCTATCAAAGCCCCCAAAGTGCCATGAGAATTTTATATGCCCTGTTTCCTACAAGTTCTGAACAGCTTGGCCAATTTATAAGGTAATGATTTTTCCATCCATAATTTCTTTCGTATGATTTTTGTAATGTGGACAATTTCCCTCCTGACTGGGCTTCACACAGCCTAGTTGAGTGGATTAAGGTAGGCCAGGCTTTGGGGGGTTCTTCTGAAGCCAAGAACAATGTGCAGAGGCTGCTGTGCACAGACCGCAGCGCGCACTGCCTCCTACAGCCACCTTGAGCACCGGACTTCATCTGCCCTGTGAGATAACACCTTTTTGAGTCGACCTATGCAACTGCATCATGAACTCTTCCTTTCTTCTTAATCCTGGCCTTTGTACCAGGCATTTCAACCCATGCCAGACACTTTCCTGACACTGGGAACATAAAGGTGGTCAAAGTGGAAATCCCCCCCCCCCTTTCTAGAAGGGTTAGATATATGGATGCAGGTTCATGAGAGCATAGGTGGTAAGTTCTTGGGAGCAGGGGGAGTAAGTTTGCAGAGCATATTGCAGAGAATGCAGTTTACTTGCCTGTCCAGGAGAGACTTTTTTAGATATTTTCAGTGTCCTCTTCAGCACTTTGATGTCACCTTGGCAGTGGACTTAGATGACCACACACAGAGACACAGACACACACACACACACACACACACACACACACACACACACACACACACACACTATTACTTTGAGGATGAGCCATTTCCAGAAAAAGCCTTTATTCTCTCTCCTGTTCTCCCTTCCCAAGGCCAATGCCTGTCCAGATGTGCCAGACAGGAGGGGACAGGAACAAAAATCTCTGGGAGGAGCTCATATACACCCATAAATCTGCTACTCTCAATCCTTTGATCCAAACACTCCTTTTTCTCCAGAATCAATGCCCAGGAGGCAGTTAGTGAGTCAAGGGTCAGAGGTACTCAGCCCTCACTTTTAGTTGTTTCTATGTGCATGTGCGCGCGCGCGCGCGCGCGCACACACACACACACACACACACACACATACCTTAACCTAACTTTGCCTGAATCAGGCCAGAAAAGAATGTCTTAAAGTATATTAATCATCTCCAGCTTGATGGAGCACTCAAGTCCCCTTCAGTCACCACCTCTTGTCCATGCACCTGTTCAACACGGTGGACTGGGGACCACCAAGTCCCCAGACATTCAGTCTGCAGGATCCACTGGGCCCCTGGAGGTGTTGGCCAGACACCCCCAAAACTCAGCTTCCATATTCCATACCTCACTGTCTCTCCGCATCTACCGGGCACTCAGAGGTAGAGCAGCTGTCGGTGCCTTTGGTGAGTGGGAAATAAAGCCCAGAACAGCCACAGGCCAGAATCAGAGCTCTCTGACTCCTAGAAGTGTGCTCCCTGTCCCTGCATGTGCCCCTCTTACTGCTGAGCCCACATCACAGATGCAGGAGATGGGCAGTGGGGCCCACATGAACAGGCCTGGAGGAAAAGTGGAGGTTATGAATGGGCAGCTCTTGGCACCCCTCTTTTCCACCTTTCAGAAGTTAGTGCATTTCCCTTGGAAAGAAAAGCCACTTCAGCTTTCCTGTAATAAAGTTTTCTAATTAACTGGAGGGAAGCATGCTGTATGCATTAACCGCATCTTAGCAGCCCTCTGCCCACCCCTGCTAAGCTCCTTCACTGAGAGATTTTAGGAGTCTTTACACAGCAGCTGTTAAAGTACTGCCAGAGAGCCAGACATAGGCCTAGGACTGGCCACATACACAGACTGCCTTAGGAAGCTCATAGCTCCCTTCTGGCCCTCCCGGAACACAGAGGACTCTAGAGAGAAGAGCCCCACTGTTTGAGTTCAGAATGAAGCTAGGTCATTCACTAGGCATTTACTGAGTACCTATCACATGCCAGGCACTGTCCTGGGCATTTCACTAACATATTCATTTCCCTTAAGAAATTCACAGTTTAATGAAGACAAAACATATTAGCAGTTAATTGCTTATATTATGAAAATGTTATTTTCCACTCCCCAGAAAGGACAGTTTTTAAACCACACCACCACTGGCTACATGCTCTCAGACCTTACACCTAGAGTCCCTAAAGGCAGACCTTAAACATTCGCTAATGTCTTTACTACACAAATGTGAGGAAGGATGGCATATGTATTACTATCCCCATTGTCAATAACACATTCTATGAATGAAATTTCCCTGGTCCATCTCCCAGCATCATGGGTTACTAGCTAGGTGACCATGAACAAATTACCTTCCCTCTCTGAATCTTAGGAGACATAGCAGGAGACTAACAGACTGCCATAGCTTATTTTGAAGTGTAGTAGTCATTATGCCTACAAAGCACTTAATCCAGTACCAGAAACTTCAATGGGAGCAAAAAGTAGCTCTCGCTCCTGTGGCTATTATTATCCTAATACTGAAGAAGAGGAAATTATGGGTTGGAAAGGTGAAATGTGACATGTTTGGCTAGACCCGAGTCTTATCTAACAGGAGATCCTAACTGGTTTTCAGTTTACCGCCATGCTAACAGACCTGCCAATCTGTCTGCCAGGTCAGGCAAAAGTTGAGCTTTGCTTCTGGGTGGAAGAGTCCTTGGAACTCAGTAGAGTAAGGCTAGTCACAAGCACACACCTGGACAGTACCTGCAGGTTCGTGGACAGGGGGAAAGATAGTGAGGCAGAACGATGTCTCTGTCAGATAAACCCCTAGCCCACATGCCCACTCATCTGAGAAGGCACCACCCTCCAGAAGAGATCTATCCAGGTACACATCTTCCTGCAAGCAAGAATGCTTCTGACTCCACACTCCCTCCTTCATTTGCCCCTTGTATAGTTAGTTCCTTCTGCTTTGCATTTAGAGCAGACTTCCTACAAAGTTGTTGCATTTGCTTGAGCCACATCTGCCCATAACTAACCGTAGGAGCTCATCTCAGAGAATACCCCAACAGAAGGTGGCTGAAGCGATGTAGACTTGGGCTGAAGCACTAAATGGCATGCATGGGGCAGTAGGCAAAAGGCTGTGAAATGACACAAACAGATGACACAGAAAAGATAGACCTCACAGCTGAGCTACCAGCCAGCTTGATCTTGTTTCAAGTCTGGACCTTGTCTAAGAAAGAGGCCCAAGAACCACCCTCCCCACTCCTGAGGAGACATAGGCACACATGACTCTTGTGGGCTTCTAGAGAAAGAGACCCATTCAAAGGGTGACCTATGAAACCCTTCGGCTCATAGTCATGAGCTTCTATCACTCTTAAAAGTGTGGTCAGCATGGTGTTATTACACGGGGGCTGCAGGGGACAGTGACATGATTTACTTGGGTAATTAACGGGTTGCTGTGCCCAAACTCTAAGCAAACAGTGCACTTGGCTGAAGTGACTTTCTTCCAAGCTCCACCTTTTCTTGTGGAGATCAAAGACAATCCAGGAATTAGGAGTGAAGAGGCAGCCTCTACAGGGGCTTTCCTCCCCAGATCAGGACCTGAATGGGGACTCTTCCAGAGAGATCCATCAGCTATACCCCTCCATTTCTAAATGGGTCTCTTTCTCTAGGAGCCCACAAGAGTCATGGGTGCCTATGTCTCCTTAAGAGCAGGGAGGGTGGCTCTTGGGCATCTTTCATAGACAAGGTCCATATGACTTGAAACCAGACCAAGCTGGCTGGTAGCCCAACTGTGAGGTCTATCTTTTCTGTGCCATTCTGAGTTGGCCTCATGAGAAACCAACTTTAGGCTTGGTTTCCTCCTCTCCCCTATCTACCTTTGCCTGTAAAGGTGTCACCCAACTGGTGGCCTTTGCCTGAGGTTTCCGCTCTGTCCTGATCTCGGAATGCTGAGTACATTAGAGCCGTTGCCTCAGACCTCTACTCTCCTCCGACTTTGTTTATCCTCAAAGACATCTCCCCAGTTCCCATCTCCATTTTGGTCTCGCTTCCTGGACACAAGGCTTTGCCTCAGCACATTTTTACCTGTCTGTCCAGCAGGCACTTCCAAAAGAGCACATATCACGTTGAGCTTTGACAAGTCCCCTGGCCATACCCATGCTGTTTCACCCATAATCGCTGTATCAGGTAGTGAGCCTCCTTTCGCACGTCAGACTCTACTCTTAACTCTTCTTTTTTTAGTATCTTCTCTCCAGTTTGTCAGCAGATTCTATTGGGCTATGCCTTTCAGATATACCTGAGCCATCTACAGTTCATAGAATCTTCCACCAACTCCACAGTCCAAAGGCCACCATCTCTCCTGAGATCACTCCAGTAGCCTGAGTTCCTAGGTTCCACTCTTGGCATTTGCATTTGTCCTCCAAATGACAGGCAGAGAGGATTTATAATGAGGTGAAATGTTTAGCTCAGATGTGGAGCCTTTGCTTTTCATTATAAGGCCCACGTTCAAATCCAGCCCCTTGTAACAATGATGATGGTGTTACAACACAATG
The DNA here is from genome assembly GCF_903995435.1 of Acomys russatus. Lineage (NCBI taxonomy): Eukaryota > Metazoa > Chordata > Mammalia > Rodentia > Muridae > Acomys > Acomys russatus. The sequence continues at coordinate 10,761,337 of NC_067165.1, forward strand.
CCAGTTGGATCTTATTACCTACAGCTAAAATACCTCTAATGGCTCCCCTCTTGCTCAAGGAAAAGCCTGTCCTTAGGATGGCCCAAAAGTCCTACATGATAATCAGGACCTTAATCACTGTCCCCACATTGCTACCACTCTGACCTCACCTTCACCTCCTCTCCCAACCCTTCACTGTGCACAGACACTTTGGCCACTTGTCTTTCACACGGGCTTGCCATGCTCTGTCTAGAGTGTTCTTCGGATAATTTCAAGGTGGCTATCTTTGTTCCTCCATTATCCTCATCTCAATAAAGCCTTCGCCACCCACCTTGATGAAAACAGCACACACACACACACACACACACACACACACACACACACACACTGAACCTTCATCTCTTTTGGTGTTTCTCCACAGAGGTTCTCACCCTCAGCATGCAGAATATTGCCCCAATTCTTCCACCAAAATGGTGCATGAATGTGATAAAGTTCAATCTCATTCACTGCTGTTTCTCTAGACTCTGAAATAGTTTCAAAATGGCTGAGGCATGTTCATATGGATGAATCATCCTAATGAACTGTTTTGTAAATACTGTGGAGAAGGAAAACAAAGCTGAGAGAGGTAAACCACTTGTACACAGTTGTACAGCTAGCGTGTGGCCACCGTGGGGGCTCCCTTCATTTTGGGCTGCATGCTTCTTCTGTCATAGAAAACACCTCTTCTTTCCTGGAGTATGGGCCTGCCAAACTGTGGAAGGTTTCTGTAGGGTCTGGTGCTGAGAGGGAGAAGGATCTGACTGTAGGAATGGAGTAGCCCCACCCCCGATAGGAGGACTAGGCAGAGGGAGAAAAGCAAGGTGGGAGGTGAGGCAGGTTAGGGTAGAGTCCATGTCCTAGGCATGGCTCTTAACACTAGCTAAACACAAGTCCCTGAGCAAAATCTGAGATGGCCAGATGAGTGGCCTGCAGCCGTGGGCAGTCTTTGCCTTGCATTCCAGTGTCCTCTGCCAATATTCATAGTCTGCATGGGCCTTCACACAGAAAAGCTTGGAAAGGGAACCAAGTGTTACTCTGAGTCAGGCCTCTGTACAAGGTTTGTAAGTGTTCCCAGTAGCCAGCCTTTCTTGTCAGTAGGGCAGAGGATAAGATTGCCTAGGCTCTGCAGGGGTCTGTTCAGGGAGACCTGGCTCTGTCCATGTCTGGCTCTAGAGGCTTCCAGTGTGTCCTTCCAGCTCTTCCCTTGCTGGCCTTTGTGTGCCTGCTGTGAGTCTCCCCAAGGACCTCTGTCCATGCCCTCCCACCAGGCTGTAGGCTTCTCCAAACAGGGCGTTCAGTTCTTTCTCCTCTCAGTCACTTCTCTCTGGTAGCCATGGCGATGAGTGAATGAAGACTCAGTTCCAGGACTCAAGCTCTTGCTCCAACATGCCTGTCAGCTACAGAGCACATAAAGGCATGCTGTATCCAGGCAGGCAGAAGCCTCGTCTTATCATTATGGCTTCTGAACTTGTGTCAGGTTGATGCGAAGCTTGGCCTATCTTGGGAGAGGACCTAGTAAACCAGGCTGGGTATGGACTCCAGCAAGAAAGACCCAAAGCCACTTGTGAGTCCCAGTAGGGGTCCTGAGAATGGTCCTGTTGTGTAGGTCTAACGTGCCAACATTCAGAAAACCCAAGAAGGCTTCCTGGAGGAGGAGAAATGTGACAGGATGGTGACCACAGCCATAGAGCTTGAGGACCGTCCCATGGTTACACCAACATGGTGGATTTTTTTTTCTGCTTCCTAATCCCTGAGAAATGTCATCATATCCCCCAAGTTGCTTTCTCCTCCGTGGGCCCCAATTCAGTCAGAAGCTGTGCTGCCAACAGGGAGTTTAGAGCTCGTAACTCAGCTGTGGGCAGGGCCTGGGGGGGGCCTGATTCCAATTAAAGATGTCAAATGTATTTATGGATTATGCAATCAACAGGTATGCGGCAGCCTCGATAGCCGACGGGGCCACCCTGAAGATAGGCCTGTAATTAATTAATCCCAGTGGGTCTGCCAAGTTCTGCTTCCAAAATGAGTCCTTGTGCTCAGAGGGTTGCTGGGGACTAGGGCTTATTTCTGATCCTGCCTTGTTTTAGGGAGGGACAGGAGCTAGACCTAGAGAGTCTATCTGAGCACAGGAAAGAATGACAGACAGACGCAGGGGGTGTGGGTTTGAATCATGGTGGGTCACTTACCTGATGGTGGTATTACTGGTATTACCTAGAACAAGTCACAGAAGCCCTGAAATGTGTATCCAGGATGGTACACATTTCCAGGGGCAAAGTATGCAGAGAGGCCTCACACAGTAGCTGCCCACTGATTGTTGAATGAATGACAGAATGCTCCCTGGAGAGGGTTTGCCTCACTTACCCAACAACAGCCCATCTGTACACAGCAGTGACTGCTACCAGGCTACAGAAAGGGTCACAAACTCTTCAAGAAATGATCTCTGGGCCATACTTTACCCTCAAAGGCTTGCCATGCCTGACCTTTTGTCCTTTCCTACCCTTGCGCTCTTATGACTTGATTGAGACCCAAACAGAAGCCTCAGGTTTCTTTGTTGCACAGTTTAGGCACTGTCCAGCTTCTGAGGTGGACCCCAGGTCCCAGGACTATATCTAAAGACATGACCACTCTCAAGGAAGCCGCAGTCTACAAGAATGTGGGTGTCCATGCTCACAAAGACAGTGTGATGACAGTGACAGCAGCAAACTCAGCTTTCACCCACACTGCCCACCAGCCAGCTTGTCATCCTTGCCTTCATCCTGCTAGGTAGACAGGTCTCCATTTGCTGGCTGGGAAGAAGTCTTGGAGACAGATGAAGTAGTGTGGCACAGGTTGAGCACGTGGCTGGATGCTATTGGTGGAAGCTGTGGTAACAGAGTGAAGGTGCTGTTGTGATGGCCTCATCACTACACATGCCACACATGGGTGCTGGGCTCCCCCAAAGCTGCTCTGTTGGGTATCCTTGCTTTGTTCTTTCACTCCTTCCTTTGACACCACAGGCATTTCACAATGTTCTCTCTGGCCACAGAGAGGATGTGACCGTTAGTCACAGGAGATGCCAGTGTGGAAAAGTAGTTAAAGTACTAAAGATGTTCAGGTTGCCATGCCTACCAGCTCGTAAACAGATCAGGTATGAGCATGAGTGTGTGTGTGTGTGTGTGTGTGTGTGTGTGTGTGTGTGTGTGTGTGTGTGATAGGACATATGGTAACATGTGATGTGGTGAAATATGAGGGCACAGCCACCAATGGGTCACGGTGTATCCATCAAAGCTTGCCGGTGGCATCCTCTTTGTGAATGCACCGATAGGTTATGTGGCTGTTTAAATGACATTAGCCCCTGGGTATCAGATTCTGTCATCAGAGTGCCATGCAGCTATAACCTCCCTGGAGCCTAACCTACAGGGCATGAAGCTGACAGAAGTAGTTTACTCCAGTCCCTTTCAAATCAGGACAGATAGCTTCTGCACCTGCCTGGTGCCTGCCACCACCTGCAGTTATCCAGGAGGGGCAGGAACCTCCCCCACAGCTGCAGGCCAGGTGTGCCTCCAGCCTTAGCCATCTTCTGGGCATCTCCCCCATTTCCTCTCAGAAGAACTAGGTGTCAGTCTCGACCCTCTAAATAACCCCCCATCTGCCCCTCCTCCACGCGAGGACCCAGTGGCCTGAATCTTCAGTGGCACCCAGTGTATCTTGAGCTCATCTGGGCCTTAATCTTCCCATCGATCTGTTTGAGAATTGTCTCAGTTGTTGGTTAAAAAGAATACTTTCTAGAACTGACCGCTGGTGGTCTACACCAGCTAGGCATGGTGATGCCTACCTATAATGCGAGCAATCAGAAGGCTGAAGTGAAAGGATAAGTTCAAGACCAGTCTATCTTAAAACAAAAGCCTACTCTCAGAGGGACCCATCTCCAGTGTATGATTTGAATGAATTTCTACTGACCAGGATACAGAACCTTTGGGGTGATCAGTGAATTGACCAGGAATACCTAACCAGTTGTAGACAGAAGCCAGGCTCCCAGAGTCAGTAGAGCACCTCCCCCCCAGGTGGCCTGCAGGCTCTGCTTAGGGTGTGACTTTTGTCCCTGTCCCTTTCCTGCAGGCTTGAGGGTCATCTCCTTTTTGAGAAGCCCGTTTCATGCTTGGTTACCTCAGGAGCCTTGACCTTCTTTGCACCACCTCCAAAACAGGACACATAGCATTTGCTTTCTTGCTAGCATCCTCTCAGGCCCAAGGTGAACAGTTTCCAGAAAGGTTGGCCAGGCTCAGAAGCTGGCCACAGACCCATCTCAGAAGGAAACCAATGTTGCTGGAGAGGGAAGAATGACCAACAGGATAGAGTTGGATTGTATCCTCTCTTCAGGGCCTGCTTCCTCCTGGTATTGAGTGTGTGAGCACCAAACTGAACCAAAGAAGGCCTCTGCTGGCCTCCCTGGCATCCTTGCGACTGTATCTTTTCTGGACTGGCTGAACTGATTGTTGGAAAGCATATGGACTCTGCCTTGAGAGTGACTAGGTCCTGCTCATCTCTGTGGTTGAACTGGGGTCATGGTAGTATCTACTTAATAGGGTCACTGTGAGCACCGACCACAAGAGCATAGATGTGAAAAGGCTTCCCCACAGTTAGCACCATCTCTCCTCCTTCCTGGCTCATCCACCCCTGTAAGAGATGATTCTGAATCCATCAGAAATGTGCAGGAGGCCACAGGAGTTATCTCCAGAAGATGATTCCCTTCTCTTTGACCTCTGCAGAAACCTGAAGGGACAACTGGTATAGACAGTCAGGGCGAGAATCTAAGGCTCTAGACTTGGATTCACTTGAGAGGACTCTGTTGAGTGAGGTGACAAGATGAGACACAAGGCAGGGTCTGGGTTGGCGTCGAGTTGAAGTGTGTTGAGAGCAGAAGATCCCAAATGGGGATTGCCAAGGTCAGCAGTGAAAGGGAGACAGTACATAGTCCAGAGAGGATGTGCTGGTCCCTTTAAGAGATTTTAAATAGGCCCAGTCATCCTTGAATCCTAAATATCTCTCACAGGGCCAAGGAACCCATTCTTAGCTAGATGTCCTAATGTGGGAAAAACGCACATCTGCTCTCTCTGGGTGCCAAGGTTATGGCATTTCCTGCTGAAAAGTCCATTGCTTTGCTGTGTCTGCCCTTGGATTCTCAGAACCCAACAGGGGACAGAAATGGATCCCACAGCGACTCCTCTCCTGACTCCAACCGAGGTCCCCTGAGCCCCAGTTTTCTCCTTTATTGTGTGCCCTTTAGCAGGAATTTAGACTTTGGCTGGATGATAAAAGAGATAGTCCATCTGAAGGGTTCTTAACCCTGACTCCTAATTTTGTAGGACAACTCAGTTAGTGACTAATTCTAGTTTGTGTGTCTGTGTGTGTGTGCGCGCGCGCATGTGTGTGTGTCATTCTCAAAGTTCATGTTTCGCAATGTAATTCCCTATGTGATTAGATTCGAAGTTGGAGCCTTTGAGAAGAGATTACATCATGAGGATGAGGTTGTCATAAGTGAGATTAGCATGCTTGTAAAAGAAACTCCAAAGAGCTCCTTTGTCCCCACTCCCACCACCCCATGGCTTTAGGACACAGTAGACTTTGTGAACCAAATGAAACATCACCAGGCACCTAATCTGCTATGCACACATCTTGGACTTTTCAGACTCCAAAACTGTGAGCAACGAACTTCCTTTCTATATCAGCTACTTAGTCTCTGGTGGTGGTGGTGGTGGTGGTGGTGGTGGTGGTGTGTGTGTGTTTGTGTGTGTGTTGTGTATTTATGTATATATGTATGTGTGTGTGTGTGTGTTAAGTCTTAACCTCTCTATTTTTTAAGGATAGTTTGCTAGATATAGAATTCCTCACCTGCAGCATCTTTTACAAATAAATTGCCTTCCAGCCTTCATGACGCCTGGTGAGAGATCTGTTGTGAATTGTATTAAGCTCGGTGAGAGGTTGCTTTTCTCTTGCCACTGTCAAAGTTCAGTCTTTGTCTTTAGTTTTTAACAGTTTTATTGTTATTCATCTTATGTATAGGTCTCTTTGAATGTTCCCAACTTGGAGGCCATTGAGTTGTGGGACTATTCAGGTTTTTTGGTTTTTGTTCTTTTAGTGAATGAGGAATGTTTTCAGATATTACTTTTCAAAATTCTTTCTGCTTCTACCTTTAATCTTTCTTCTCATTGCACATGTTAGCACACTTATGGCGGTCCATTTTTCTCCATTATCTTCTCTCTCTTCCTCAAAGTGAATAATCTCAATTGGACTATCTTCAGCTTCACTGATTCTCTGTCCAATAAAAATATATTGAGACCCTTTCATGAAATTTTTATTTCATCATCTGCACTTTGTGACTATATAATGTTTGGTTGTTAGATGGATTTATAGATGTCTGCATATGCATATGTGTACATGCATGTATATGCATCATTGCTACTTTTATTGATATTCTGTACTGGTGAGGCATCATTTTTAATTTATTTATTTTTATTTCACTTACATTGGTGGTTTGACTGCATGTATTTCTGTGTGATGGTGGAACTGGAGTTACAGACAGTTGTGAGTTGTCGTGTGGGTGCTGGGAATTGAACCCCAGTCCTCTGGAAGAGCAGCTAGTGCTCTTATCCACTGAGCCATCCATCTTTCTAGCCCCAAGGCATCGTGTTTATGCTTTAGCTTTTTTTTTTTAGATTCATTTCATTTTATGTGTATGAGTGGTTTGTTTTTTTTTTTTTTTTTACTGTTCTACACACATGCCTGATGCCCACAAAGATTGAAAGAAGGCATCAGATCCCCTGGAACCGTAGCTATGGATGGTTGTGAGCCACCAGGTGGGTGCTGGTAATTGACCCTGAATCTCTGAAAATCCAACAAGTACTCTTAATCTCTAAACCACCTCTCTATCCTCCAATGCCTTAGACATGATCTCTTAATTCTTTTATAATATTTAAAATACATGATTTAAAGTCTTTGCTTAGGAAATTGGACCTCTGTGCTTCTTCAAGAATATTCCTGATTAACTACTTTTTTTATATTTATAGGTTATGTTTTTATTATTTCTAGGGTGTGTCTACTAATTTGTGCTTGCAACTGGACATTTAAAATAATATGATGCCTCAAACCTAAAATTATAGCTCTTCCCTTGTCAGAGTTTGTTGTTACTGTTGGTGGTTGGTTGATACTGTTTCATTGGTGGGCTTTCAGAGCGAGTTCTATCATTCTCCCTTCATTGGCATGGGTGGACATTGAAATCTCTGCTCAGTTTCCCTAATCAGTAGCTAATGGTTAGACAGAGATCTCCTTAAATGGCTAAAGCCAGTATTCCTTCTTGAGGAGCTAAATGTGTGTGCCGGACATACATTCAACACTTACCCATGCTGTTAATAACTTTATATTTGTCTCCCGTTCCTGTTATAGAGCCTTTGGGTTAGCCAGAGACGAGAGCTTGGAGTCATTTCAGGTCTTTCCTAAGCAATCGCAAAGCTCTGGGCAGCCCGATGCATACACACTGCTCTCTGGATTCCCAGGAATCTTTAGGAGTTTCTCACTGCCTCTGGTTGCTTTCAACAAACACCCTGGGAAAATGCTATTTACTAAGATATTCAAGTCATATCAAATATAGCCTTGGAGGTGGAGGTTTCCAGAAAACCACCATTGATGTCAGATAGTGATGGTACTCTAGGAATAGGTCATTGAAGGCATCCCTCCCTGCTTAGCCCCTTTCAGGAGTAGCCAGGCAGCTGCTTACTGTGGTTGCAGGGGTTGATTCTCATGGCTGCCGATGAGGCAGTGTGGGGAATGGAGCAAGCTGACGTGCCACCGAGCATGTTATTCTTACTGGGAGCTATTTTTCTTGATTAAATTTTTCCTGGATCGTGCAAGCCTTTGGTTCATATCCAGAGTTGTAAGAAAGGTTGATTCTGACAATTTGCCTGCTGTTCTTCTTGATTCTGAGGAGGAATTTTTCAGAGTTCCTTAAGCCTGCCCAATAGCTCACTGGTAGCTGACCGGAGTCAAGAGGGAAGTCGGCTTTAAGAGAACTCGAAGAAATATTACATGCCTACAGGCATGGCCATGACAGCAAGAGGCACACGTTTCTGAAGGGTATAGTCAGGGCAGATGGGAATACAGGGGAGTGTCATTAGCAGAGGTAAGACCGGCTTGCCAGAGCTGCCTTGAGGGAAGACTGAAGGGTTCCATCTGCCAGCACTGCCTGGCACCTCAGTCAGACCTCTTCTGTTAATGCTCACCACTCTGGCCAGACCTTTAACCAAGACCTCGGCTTTCTCAGCCAAAGAGCACTCACTGCTCCACCTGCGGGGGTCATTGTCAGGCTTTCAGTCTCAGACAATCACATCTTTGGACCTGTCAGACAGAGCCAGAGACTTATCTTAAACCTGTAAGTTACACACAGAACTATGTTCTCATATGCAGTGTATCCTTTCCTGCTGACCTGAGCACAGGACCGAGTAAACAGGTCCTTGAATCCCTCCTCCCACCATCCCCTGTGCCTGCAATCCCACCGTCACCACAACATCACTGCCTTGCCCAGGTATTTGTCCATAAATAAGTTCAGATTTTCTGACAGCCAAGTCCCAAGAAGAGCTTTTGGCCTGGAAATCAAGCCATGCCTCTTCCCTTAAATGTGCCCAGGACAGTGGACATGCCCCTAAATTTCTATGCCTATAAGAAAAGGAAAGTCTTACTCAATAAATTTAGGAAGCTAGGGAGCTCTGCCTGGGACACTTGGTTAAAGTCACTTTCTCAGAACCTACCTCTGGCCCGTACTGATCACCACCAAGTAGTTAACAGCAGTTTCCATCTCCTGCATAGCTATCCTAAAAAGGTTAAGGAACCTGTCACTTCTCCTCCATGAGTCTAGGCTTACATACACTAGGGGTTCTAATGCTGTTAGTCTCTGTTGTTGGGTACTTCATCGGATTTTTTAATAGTCTTACCGTAGCCCTTTAATACGAAGCCTCTGTACATATGGGAAAATGTCACAGCTACAGTTTCTATTGCTAAGCTAAAACTCCCTGACCGAAAGTAACTTGGGAAAGAAGGGTTTACTTCATCTTACAAGTGTGTAGTCACTCATCCAGGGAAATGGAAACAAGAACCTGGACGCAGGACCTAGTGCAGAGGCCACGGAGGAGTGTGGCTTACTGCCTTGCTCAGTTTGTTATCTTGTGGCACCCACAGGTACCCCACTTTGAGTGGCACATCCACATTTCATCAAGAAAGTGCATTAAAGGCTTGTGTGGTAGGAACAGGCTTGCCTAAAGGCCAGTATGGTAGAAACATTTTCTCAGTTGAGGTTCCCCTCTTCCCAAAATGGCTCTAGCTCCCATCAAGGTGACATGAAAGTTGCCAGCACAGTAAGTATATGACAGGAAAAAGAAAGAAGGAAGATTGCAAACCTCTGAAGTTTGCTGCTCTCTTCATAACTCTAAGCTCTGCACAATCAAAAACTGAAAAGGCCTCTAAAGGTGCCACACTAATCCACCTCCCCCCCCCCCCCCCCCGACAAAGGGTTGCTACTGTTTTTCACGGTCTGAGAGACTCCATGCCTCCCCTCCCTCATGGTGAATGCCTGACTCTGGCCAACCTAAGCCTCTCAATTCATACCTCCTACATTCAGCCTTTTTGGGTCTGAGCCTAGAACAGATGGAGACCAAGGGTTATAAAACAGAAACTCCAGAGGCCATGAGTTTTCAGCTAGCTCTCCATGCCTAGAATGGTGACAGCACACGGTTGATGATCAGTAAATGCCATCAAATGGAAGACTCGTAAGTGTAGGTAAAGGATGAGAGAGAGCTAGCTAGCTTTGAAACAAGCAGCCTGGCCTAAGCAGAGAGGGCCACCTGTTCACGCCATGTTCTAGGCATGTTTGAGATTCACTTCATTCCATCATCTGCCCTGAGGGGTGGAAACAACAAACAGGGGCCGAGGAAATCTACCAACTTGCGTAGAGCACCCAGCCAATTAGGTGGCTAGCCGGGCGGACATTTGCACCCAGGCACCTGGTGGGCAAGGGACTGGCTCTTTCCATCCTCCACTGCTTTGGCTACCAAAGTTGGAAGGGCCCTTAGAACCAGTCAGTTCACTCCCCCGGCTTACTAGGGAAGACCAGGGAGCGAGCAATAGCCCTGCACAGCAGCTAGGTGGCTGGGCTATCATTCTTGGCACTTAGAAGTTGCCCAGAGCACATAGCCTGTGAGCTGACAAAGGTCCCAGAACCCAGAAGTGTGGACACATGCCCTGTGAACACACAAAGACATTCATGCTGCGCCCGCCACAGCAAAGGAGCCCCAGGCTCCTTGAAGTGTATTTTAAATCCATTCTGACTCCCCAGAAAGTCTGGTTTTTTTATTCACACCGACCTTTTAAACTCCATGCAGTTCTGCATTTTTCCCAAGGCCTAGGTAGGACCTGTTAATAATTGCGCTCTCCCACCGAGGCACTGGGCCACAGCCGGCTTTCTTACGTGCTGTAAAAGCCAATCCCCCCAACTGCTGGCAAGCTCACCCCTCTCCAGATGATCAGAAGGAAAACCCCAGCACCCCAGACTCCAGCCGTGGGAAGAAGAGGCTGTCTGACTGCTTCAAAGGTGAGGACAGGTGGTCCAGCAGCGACCAGGGACAGAGTCAGGGCATGAGAGGGCTGGGGGCATGTGGCTGAGTTGGGACCCCTGCCTCTGGCTGCTTTCTCCTCTCTCTGAGCAAACATCTCTGAAAATAAATCTCCCTTTCTTCCTTTCTTTCTCTCTCTCTCTCTTTCTCTGGGTTACTGCTTCAGTTTCATTAGAGACTCTGGAAACATTCTTTGGGCTCAGCTGAGATATATAATGCGGAGAACAGAGATTTACTTCATAACCCACAAACTATTAAAAATACTAGTGTCCCCCAGAGAGGCTGTCTTAAAGATCTCTGCTCCCTTTCTGCCGCCCTCTCCCCCTGGTTCCCAGTGCCAACAATAATGCAGGCGGACTGGTTGGAGCCATTTCCTTGAAAGAAAATAAAGAAGAGATAACAGACCTCGGAGAAACCTCTCTTTGTGCCTGAGTAACATCCGTCATCCTGTGTGTCTAGTGCGAGCTTTGCACTCATCAAAGCCCCTTTCACCACCAAATATCTTGTCTGATCTCAACGGCGTGCAGGGCAGGGTCACGTCCCCTTTTGTTGAGAGGAGAAATTAAGGTTCAGGAGAAAGGAGGTGATTTAGCTTTGAGGCAAAGCTGGGATTAGAACCCAGTTCCTTCTGATTCCCAGCCTATGAATCTTTTTTTTTTTAAACTAAAACCTATTGTAATTACTACTTAGATAAAGATTATTGTAAAATAGAAAATTATAAGCTAATCACTAGCTACTTTCAATTAATTAATTTATCTTTGTGTGTGTGTCTAATCATTAGCTACTTTTTATTCATTTATTATATATATATATATATATATATATATATATATATATATATTGTGTGTGTGTGTGTGAGAGAGAGAGAGAGAAAGGGAGAGGGGGGAAGGGGGAGGGGAGAGAGGAGATAATCTTGGGTATTGGTACTCACTTTCCACCTTGCTTGAGCCAGGGTCTGTCTCTTGTCAGTTGCTTCTGCATACTCCATGCTTGTGGGCATGCAAGGATTCTTCTGTCTCCACCTTCCATATTGACATAAGAGCACTGGGATTACAGATATGAGCCACTGTACTCAGCTTTACATGGGTTCTAGGGATTCAGATTGAGTTCCTTGCGTTTGCACTGCACTGAGCCATCTCCCCAGCCCACTGGGCACTTTAAAATGTATTTTCTTTTTCTTTGACACATAGTAATTGTACATATTTATGAGATATATTGTAACATTTCCGTACATGTACGCTACGTGTATGATCAGATCAGGATAACTGGTCCATTGTCACATATCTCCGACTTTTTTTTTTTTTTTGCTCATTCATTTGTTTTTTTAAGAGGGTGTCATGTTCCATGGAGCATATGTAGAGGTCAGAGGACAACTTGTGGGAGTTCGTTCTCTCTTTCTACCATGTAGGTCCTAGGGAGGGAGCTCACTCTGTCAGGCTTAGAACCAAACACCTTTACTCTCTGAGCTCCCTCACTAGACACCTTAGGCGTGTGTGTGTGTGTGTGTGTGTGTTTGAAGAACATTTTAAATATTTTCTACTAATTATTTAGAGTTTTAAGTGGGTCATCAGCATAGCTACCCTGTCTGTGGTGGCATGGAAGTGAGAAGTTCTTCCTCTTATCCCACTTGCATCCACTCTCCAGCCACTCTCCAGCCCTCCCTCCCTCACACTTCTTTCACTAGGTCAGTTCTTCAGCTTTCACATAAAAGTGAGGACATGTGAGTTTGCCTTTCTGTGCCTGGTTTATTTCTTCAGTAAAATGCCTGATAGTTCTCTCCATGTTATTACAAATGACAAAATTTTACTCTTTTTTTTATGTCCAGATATTCACTGTATATAAATAACATGTTTGCTTATCTGTAGACATCCAGGTTGAGTCTCTGTCTTGACTACTGTGAATAGCATGTCAGTGAACATGTGCAGATGTCTCTTCAGCATAATGGTTTCATTTCCTTTGGACATATACCCAGTAGTGGCATGGCTGGATCATGTGTTTCCCATTTGCCGAGGAACTTTTGTACTGTTTCCCATAATATCTGTGCTAATTTACATTCCCACCAACGAATATGACAAGCCTTCCACACAAGCATCTGTCTTTTTTCTTTTTGATAGCCATTCTACATAGAGTGGGTGATAGTTCATTCTGATTTTGACACATTTGCCTGATCACTAATAATGTTAAGGTTTTAGGGTATGGTTTTCTCATACAAGTGGATCTATGAAGTTGATTCTTCTCCTGAAAACAATGCCAGGTCCATAAGTAACCCCTGACCCCCTCTGTCCTGATTATTTGGCTGTGGGTCTAGTATTGAATGTCGTTATAAGTAACTTATTTGTTCTTTGTTCACCAACGAAGTATTGAGGAGATGCACTGAGCCCAACACACTTTGGGACTAGGAGGCAGGATGTGAGGTTAGTGAGGGTGAGCTGCTGCTGCCTTCAGGGAGGACTCACCTAGGATGAAGCCATATAGGACACAAGATGAAGCTCCCAAAACAAAACAACAATTAAAAAAAAGAGAGAGCACAAGAAGATTCCTAGCCAGACAAGACAGAGATTCTGGGGTTCTGTTCAGATGTGATTTCTAAAGCTGAACAGAAGGGAGAGGCGTGGAACAGGGTTGAAGTGAAACAGGGAAACAAGTTCAAGGTCAAGAAGCTAAAGAAGACCTGGCATGCTGGTGACATGACCGTGGGGTAGCCAGTGACAAGAGGCAAAGTTGACTTTATCCTGAGAACAGTGGGACGCTACACAGGACTTTTGTGGTTGACAGTACTCTATGTAGTGTGTTAGTCTGATGCATGAACTGACTTGTGGGATGTTCAGTGAATGTCTTGTGGATGCCTACATCCCAGACTGGGTCTTCAAAGTGATGGAGATGGAAGTGCAGGAGTTAGGGATATGGAACATGGAGGGCAGAGAGGCTGCCAGGAAGATGAGGAATCTGGAATAGTGGTGGATTGAAGGCACGGGGGAGCGGAGCGTAAGTTGGGAATCCGTCACAGTGGTAACTGAGAGGGTGGAGAAGAAGTTGACCTCTAGACCAAGGCATCTGTGGTGTCAACATTGCACGCCCTGCCCCCCAAAGCATGTTAAAAGCTTCCTTCCCAGAGTTAGCCATAGCAGGGCACTTAGAAGGCCTTAGGGTCTGCACCCTCTGAGGAGACTGTGAAATACTGTATCTTCCTCTTCCTCTTTCACTTCTTTTAGTTTCTAGCCATGACATGAACACTTGGCTGTACCACACTGTCCCACCATTGTCATCTGACACCCACACCAGAGACCCAAAGCCAGCAGTTTTCCCTCGTCACAGTTGAAATTCTTCAAAGCTATGAAGCAAAAACAGGCCCTTTTTCTGAGTTACTCGAGTATTTTGTTATAGTAATTGCGAGAATCGACAAACACACACCCAATTGACTGCGAGCTCTAACATCTCAACTCACTTAACTGACCTCTGAAGCGCCTGTTCCCAATAGTGATGACCTAGGGCAACCATTTTTTTTTAAATCCTCCCTATTAATAATGGTGAGGAGGCATATCTCCTGTAACCAAAATATAGGTGGCTGCTCCTTCCTGGCCCCAGCTCCTCTTCTCAGAGCATGGAGAGTGACTGTGGGAATGATTTTTCTGAATCAGTCCCAGCTTGGATTGTCCTCCATTTCCCTCAGGACTGAGAAACCTCAACCACACCACAGAGTGGTAGCTGAGAAGTCAGGAGAGGGAAATGCTTCTGCACCCTTCAGCAGAAGGATTGGCTGACTGTCTCTACCCCAGAGGCTTCATGTCACCGCAATCTAAAGTTCGCATGCGCAATATGGAGACTAACAAACTTGACATGTGCCCTCTAGCAGCTGGGCATGAGCAGGACCCTGGAGCAAGGAGGTCCCGCTACAGAGGGAGCAGGTGCAGATGCTGCCTGGTAGGTGGGGAGATGAAGCCCTTCCTTGGTGCTACCTGCACATTTCCCCGGTCTTGTCACATTCCTGGAACCCCCAGCCAGCATCAGGAGAATTTGTTGGTGCTGCCTGTTTCACATCCTACCAGCTGGAGGCTAACATTGGCAAGGCTGAGATGGGTGAGATGAGATAGGAGGCCCTAACGGGAGCCCCTGGCACACTCCCCTCACCACCCTGTAGACGCAGCCTTCCCACCCCCTCTTGCAGGAAGCAGAGGAGGCCTGGAGAGTCCATGCTTTACTCAGCTTTGCCCAGTCTCCCAGCATGTGACAGTCACTGCAGGAACACTGCAGGAACCAAGTACTTTCTAGAGGGACCTAAAGGGTCTCTTCCATCTGGTGTTTCTCAACTGCAATTTAATTCTGAACACGCTTCTGCAAACAGCACAAACAACTCAGATGGTGATCTTTCATATAGGCTTGTTTTAAAATAAATTACATAAAATGCACAATGTGAGTAAGGTTTACTTTAAATAAATTGTGTGGCATAAATTAAATCACAACCGAACTTGATAGCAAGACTAAACTGTTCTTTTCTCTTCTCTTATCACAATGAACCCTGTTGCCAACACTCCAGCCTGGTGCATCTGCCCTGGAGCCCCCACAGGCCACTTCAAGCCACACAGGTTATTTGACTTATTTAAACTTCATGTGGTGTTCCAGCCAAGACTCAGCTAAAGTCCGGGTCCTCGTTCATCTTGCCGAGAACCAGTGCTGGTGTGTTACTAAATGTTTCTTGAGCGTCTATCAACTGCTGAGCACCAGAAGTATACATTGATTTCTGTTCTCTTGGAGTCTCTGACTTTCCCCTATTGAACCAGAAATGAAAGAGCTCAATGCCTCCCAGAAAGTTAACTGATGGAGACACAACCTGCACCCTCCAGCCCAAGGGCCTCACACTGTTATAACCCCCAGAGAATCTCTTTTCCTTAAAAAATGGAAAAGGCAGCTGCATTCAGGGAACCCAGCAGCTCCCTCCCAATTAGTACTCACTGAAGAAAGCATAGACAGTGGTGCCATAGTGTCTTTCCGAACTGGCTGAGTGTTGAGAGCTTTATCCAGGACCCCTGGGTTCAGCACTTGCAGGCTCAGAGTTCAAACCCAGAGATCCACAAATTCATCCATGCAAATCCATGAAAAAAAGTTGTTCAGCCTAGGTGGGTGCCCACCTGGTGTGATAGGAGAAACTTCAGCTTGGTATGAAAAGGCAGAGGCCTCGGAGAACTTGTGAGTAGTAAAGTGGCTTTATGTATAGTGGGCATATGTCTATATGTATACATGTACATATGTGTGCATGTGTATGCATATGTATGAAAGCTAGAGGCCAGTCAGGAGATGTCCACTTTTTTTTTTTTTTTTTTTTTTTTTTTTTTTGAGGAAGCATGCTTACTAGGCTAGGCAGGCTGGCCAATGAGCCCAAGGATCTGACTGTCTCTCCCTATCCACCACTGCGATTACAAGTGCCTGCCACTGAGCCTGGCTTGTAAACAGATTTCTCAGAACTCCGAGGCGTGTGAGAAGTGAACATAAAGAAAGTAGCATCAGCTCATAAAGATGAGGAGGTAGTAGGGTGCCACGGAGGGTTTCAAACGAAGATAGTGCAGCCCGGGTATTGCTATCAGCCAATCATTTGAATGGTGACAAGTTTCGGCTTTCTTACTCCAAGCTTCACTGTCTAGTGTTTATAAGTTGGGTACCTCATACTTGATGCAGATGTGGCAGTGCCTTGGGGGACACCAGCAGGTCAGTCTTGATTCCTGTTCATGTTCCATGCAGCAAAGGTAGCCAGTTCCTTCTTTCTCCTCCCACAGCTCCTGCTCACCCAGCAGCCTTGGAAAAGCCACTCGTGGGGTGAAACTGGGCTGGCTCTTCAGTTTCCTCACAGAGTCCGCTCGCTTGGCTAGCCTCCTCCAATAGTAAGGCATTCCTAATCACAGGAGGTGGGGGCCTTGCCTGGTCTAAGGAGGGTGTGAGCCTGGCTCCCTGGGCCTTTTACAGACTGTTTATGATGTGCCGCTGCGGTAACTGCCCATGATTAGCCACTCTGCAGGCCACTCAGGGCCAGGTACAATGGAACAAACAGAAGGAGAGGAACTGTTAAAGGGCCCGGCGCTTCAAATGTCACCCTCAGTGGTTCCCCCTGCACCTGCGCGCAGCTTCTTGATTTCCAGGTGCCTCTCTCCCACACAGTCTTTCTCTGCCCATGTCTTCTGCTGCCAACGTGTTAGAGACATGTACTCGACAAGGCATGGCCTTAGGAGTCAGGTAGGTGGGGGCCAAGTCCCGCTCCCCCTGCTCGCCAGGTGATCTTTGTGCCTGGGCAAGCTGCTGCACTGTGCTGGGCCTCAGCTTCCTCTTGGTAGAGTGGGCACAACAGCCCCATCCACCCATCGGTGACAATAAGATTGCTGGGTGATCATATTTGACCACGTCCCCTTGATGGGGAGGCCCGGTGGCACTCAGGGGAAGGACAGCAGGCTATCAAGAAGAGACTTGATACCCTATGATCATATACAGGGGGATGAGGTCCCCTTCAGTCACAGTCATAGGGGAGGGGAATAGGGTGAAAGCAGGAGGGAGGGAGGGAGGAATAGGAGGATACAAGGGATGGGATAACAATTGAGTGTAATATGAATGAATTAATTAAAAAATAAATTTTAAAAAAGAAAAAAAAAAGATTGCTGGGTGAGAACCAATGTGTCACAAGGTGGGTGGCCAGGGATGGTGGCATTACAGGAGTTCAGAATTTAGTCTGCACAATGCTGGGTGGAGCTGGAATCTTCATCAGTCATCCCCGCCCCCTCCACAACCCTGCCTTTGCAGAGTGGGGAAAATTAGTCTATGGGTGTCTGTTGCTTATAGCGGTAGGTCTGCCCTGACATTGCCTCCCTAAGTGAAGGTGGGGCAAGTGGGAGGGTGTGTGATCATGGGTTTCTTGGGGTCTGGGATGCCATCACTCCCCATTACAGCAAAGGTTGGGGTAGAGGGTGCTTCTTTTTCCTGTATTCCTTGATTCTGCTCCCAGACTGGGGATCCATGTCCAAGTGTCCTAGTATGCTGAGTGACTTACTTGTGTCATGATTCATAGCAACCCTATAAGGTTGGTACAAGTCACCAGGAGAATTGATTTCTGGGCTCAGGAAGGGTAAGGGAGTTGCAAGCCTGCCTCCCAAGACCAGAACAGACACAATCTCTGGGGTTCCCTGAAAGCTATTCACATTAGCAGCCGTCTGAGACCTTCCAAACAGAGAGAGGGTGTTGATGTAGTGTCACCATGCTGCAGGCTGGCCCAGGTAGAGCCCTGATTCCTGGAGCCCCTCAACGATCACCCTGTGCAACTTCCCAGAAGAAGAGTGTTCTGAGATGGGAGGCTTGATTCTTCATGCTGGGCTGTGTCCCTGCCTTGTGGAGAGACAGAGGATGAGCCTAAAAGCAGGTCTCCTCCAGCTCTCAGCAGCCTTGGTGCTGATCCTCTGCGGCCATCACCGCTTACCTGTACAGCCGGATGAAGCCTTACCCCTCCCCTACATCCATTCTTAGTCTGCAGGGAGACTGTGCCTCCCTCTTCCAAAGGCATTATCTCCACCAGCTCTATCTGCCTCAGAAAAAAGCACATACTTGGTCTTTTGAACCAAGCCTATCTACCAAGAAGGCCTTTGCCAGCTGAAGGCACCAGCAAACTCCCCATCAGCCAAGGAATTACAAGCAGGGGCTGGCACTCTGGGGCAAGGAGGCCAGGCAAGGTGAGAAGGCCTGCCTCAGCAGAAGCATAGCATGGCTGGCAAAGCTCCAAGGCTTCCCCATACCCCAAAGCCTGCAGTTCCAGTCAGTGACCCTGGCATGACCCCGCTAGGGCAGTGAGGCCCTCATTCTCACTTAGAAGTGAAGTCAAGGCAGCTTTGCTGTACATTGCCCCAAGAATGTGCTGACAGTGCAGCAGCCCGGCTGGCTTTCCACTGCCTGTTTCTTCTGCGCATCTAGGGACCATCCTTTTGCCTTCTGAGTCTGCACCAGGACTCCAGACCACAACGTATGGCATCTCAGGGGACTCATGAACAAAGACAAGACTTTGTCACACCAGTGGCTCTGCTGGGTCAGGCCGGTGCTCTCTCCGGCTTCCTGCAGGCCTGACCAACACCATGTCTCTGCCGCTCTTCCATCCAGGTAAGGAAGAAATCTAGCCCAGGATGAGAGGCCTTCAAGGAGCCTGCCCAAGACCAGGTTCTAAGGGAGTGCTGTAGGAGGCACTCCCCTTGTAGGGGTCATGCTGCCTGGGGCCACAGCCCTTCCAGTAAGACTTCCTAGATGTGAGTAGTGCTCCATCATAGGCACAAGTCAGTCGTACTGTTATCGGCAGCAGATGTCGGAGCCTAGAGAACATGAGCTCAGATCTCGAGGTTCTTGTGTTCTGGAACAAAGAACTGGGCAGAGACACACGAGTAATGATAGAAGAAGAGAGAGAAAAAGAGAAAACCGCTTTCCAGGACAGAAGTAGACCAGCGCTAGAGGAGCCTCACAGGCTCTATAGCTCTCGGCCGACTCTTTTACTCGGTGCCCACCTGCCTTCCGCAGGCCTTCCTGAACACGCAGCCCTTGCCTGGGGATTCCGGTCTTTCCTCAGCTGTTGGTTCCTATTATGTGCTGAGCTCACAGCCTCTCTCAGCTCTTGAGCCTCTCTCTCCCACCACAGTTTTGTTAGTCCTCAAAGTCTGTCATCCCACCTCTCTTCTGTCACATCCATCCCTCATCTGTTGGGGGCATGGGGAAGGAGTCTCACAACTGTCTGGCCGTTCAACTTCTGCGTGCACAGGTATAGCGTGCATGACACAACCTGCAAGAAAGACGCCCCATTTTACTGAGGAAAAAAAATTCCATCACCGCGGACTAGCATCCAAATCCAAGGCCCCTGACTGAGCCAGTGAACAGCAAAGTCAGACTGAACTCTGGTCATTCCTCTAGTTCAGAGCTTTTCAAAGTTCACCCACTCGTAATGCCTTTACACTGAGATATTTTTACATAAGCCGTGGTATCTGGGTATATGAAGTAGATACACAAACCAGGCATGTACTGACAACACGAAAGATTTATATATTCTATATGAGTGTTCTGCCTGCATGCATGTATGTGCACCACATGTGTGCCTGATGTCCCTGGAGTCCAGAAGAATGTGTCAGATGGCCTGGTACTGGAGTTCCATGGACGGTTGCGACCCACCATGTGAATGCTGGGAACTGAACCCGTGTCCTCTACAAGAGCAACAAGTGTTCTTAACCAGTGACCCTTCTCTTCAGCCCCAGGAATTTGCTTTACAGCAAGTCTTTGGTAAGTCTGTTGTTTGCTAGGGATGAGCGCACATCTGCACCATGAGATGGATGCGCTTGTTTATTTTTAACAAAAAATTAAATCTTGGCTGAGTACTTGCCTCTGCTGGAAATGCAGCATCTTCAACATTCTCCAGGGCTGGACGGATGCTTTGGTCTCATAGTCATCCATTCAAGAATGCAGCTGTGCATCCATACATACTACAAAACGACAAGAGTGTGCTAAGGGCCATTTCAGAAACTGTTGAAAATTCTCTCTCGATTCCATCACAAAATGTATTTAATGATAATTTTAATGAAACTTGAATCAGCCATGTAAGTAATTTTAAATTTATTTTAAAAGATAATTATATAAAAAAGATCTGTTAATGTGATACCTCCACGCTGAGGAATGGTGGCAGGAGAGAACTGTTAAGCCTTTGTTTCTAGCATTAACCCATGGGGTCTCTACAAGAACAGAAAACTGTGTGCGGGCAGCAAATCCTCTCCAGTTCATCCCATGCAGCCACCTGCATTTCATCTGAGGAGAGGGTTTTCAGGTGGCATTTATTAGCATTGCATAGCATGACATGTACAGTACAGGGTGCCCACTTTATGTTGAAAACTGAGTCTGCCATAAGTGCCCATACCCATGATGTAACATAGGCCAACACTGCCAGAGACACGTCAGGTTAACCACACATTTGATTTCTTGAAATAAGTTTTGGTCATTGCCAATTCAGGAATCTTTTACTGTTGCGTGTGTGTGTGTGTGTGTGTGTGTGTGTGTGTGTGTGTGTGTGTGTGTGTTTGTTTGTTTGTTTCTCCACATCTAGTTACATAACAGAACAGGGAGTTGTGACCCACAATCTAAGAAGATGGGTGCTAGTGACCCTAACTCCCTCACTCCCAAGGACAAAACTCAGCTCAGTGAGTGATGGGCTGTGAGGTGCCTGCCCAAGTCTGAGACAGCTAGATATCTGCCCTTCATCCCAGGGCTGAAGGCCAACTAATGGCAGCCTCTGGGGTTCACAGATGCCCAGAGCCAAGGCTGAGAGCTCCATACTCAAAGCTGGCCCATAGAGATGTGGGAGAGGAAGAACACACTGAGAGAAGTGATGCCAATGCACAAGTCAAGCCTGTAGGTGTGTGTGTGTGTGTGTGTGTGTGTGTACAGTTATGAGTTATGAGATGGTGAGAGTGGGCATGTCTGGACATGCCCCAGTAGCGGGGCCTCAGGAAGAGTTTCATGTCTGCATGGGACGGAGTACTTGCGCATGGTAAGAGTGGTGAGTGTTTACACGGAGGTGCGCATGCCTCATGCAGTGCTTGGCTGGGTAGTGAGGTTAATTACATTTTCTCGTTGGGTGAGAGTCAGTCAGCAATGCCTCCTCCTTCCAAGCCAGTGAAAGTTTGCCTCCTCGGATATCTACATGCGCTGCTTTGGAAGAGGCGTGATGACAAAGTGAAGAGTGAGAAAGAGGTGATGAGAGGTGGGGTGGCCTAGAGAAGGACAGACGGACAACGAGTATCTGTGGCCACAGATCTCCCCAGCCTTTCCAGAATTTCAGAGTACAGATGAGTTCTGGAGAGCCACAGGCCAGACCGAGATAGACAGGTAGGCTCTTGTTTCATGTAAGGGCCAAGGATGTGCTGGGCTATTAGGACATGGAGATGGGCCTCAGCCCTCTGAAGGGACACTGCCAGGCTAACTCCATCCCCTGAGCTCTGAGGCCATTGATTCCTGTTTTCCCAGCCTGATCCTTGCTACTGAGGGGCTTACCATATCCCAAATAGCCCAGGATTTTACATCTTGGTGAGCACGTGAAAGAGGTGTATAGGTTCGTCTTAACTGTGCAGGTAAATGCCAACCTTGATTGCTGGTTTGAGTCTCAGCCCCATCTCCTAACTCCATAGCACAGAGCCTTCTACAGAACAGCCACAGGGGCAAAGCAGCCACTGCCTGGCTAACCACTGCCTGGCTAACCACTGCCTGGCTAGCTACCTGCTTAGCACCATCATGTGAAAATGACCACTGAAATTACTAGGGCACTTCTGGAAGAGCCAAAGGGAACTTTCAGCACAGGGCTGAGTCTGTGCAGGTGGGGAGGGACTGTCTAAAAGGAATCAATAAGGTAAATGCCAGCCCACAATCCCAGTGGAGGTTGAGTGCAGAGTGGGGAGTGGGAGGGGTGCCCAAAGACCCAGTAGAAGAGAGAGAGAGAGAGAGAGAGAGAGAGAGAGAGAGAGAGAGAGAGAGAGAGAGAGAGAGAGAGAGAGAGAGAGAGAGAGAGAGAGAGAGAGCGCTTCAAGGTCAAAACCTGCAGTTTGACCTTGGCAAGTTGTTCAACCTCTCTGGACTTTAGTGCTGTTGTCTTGAAAACCAGTGTTGTTTCCTCAGATTTGGCAAGCAGAAATATGTAGAGTGGAGATAGGCTTGAGACCAGCTGGGTAGGAGGAAGAGGCTAGCCTGGCTGGAGGAAGTTGTGGGGGAGGGCAGCCCAGCAGCAGCAGGTTGGTCTGCCCAATATTCAGACCTTGCTGAGAGCTCCCCACTTCTCCTTTCCATTTTTTCTTCCCATCAGACACTCTTTCCTGGGGGTCTCACTAGCCAAGTGGGGAGCAGACTGGTCCATAGTTCATTCGACAGACACATCATTGCAGAAAGTGTCTGAACAAACTTCCTCGTGCTCTGTGACCTTAGCTACTCCTTCCCTCTCTGAGCTTTGTAAAATGAACAGCTGTTGGTGTTCCACACATCTTGCTCTTCCCTGGGTACTAACTCTGAGAGGATAGAGCCAGCCACAGGGGTACAGCTTTGCATAAAAAAGACCCAAAATGGTGATGAAATATGGTGCTAAGAGTATAGTTCATTCATTCATTGATTCGTTCATTCATGAGACACAGGGCATGTTTTCAGTGCCAGGGTTAGAGGTGTGCTTATAAATGGAAATCACTAGGCTTCCTCCATCATGAGAAGTCTTTCTTTCTGGAAGGTGACATAATAACGTAGGAGACAAGTAACTACTAGAATGTGTTTAAAGATACAAGAGAAAGATGGCAGAGAAAATGGTGCTAGGAATACCTAGGAAGGGGTCCATATAGGGAAAATAAATGCCATCAGGACCAATTTTTGTTCTGTGGCTCCATGGAGAGGTTGCCAGGCACAGATATCTCCTGCACCAATATATTCCAAGGTCCCTGGTCTACACTGCAGAGAAAAACACTGTGTCCAAGCCCACCTCAGAATTTTATCTGCCCGCAGATTCCAGGGCTGGAGAGAAGGAGGCGGGCATCCCTGAGCACTGATTAACTTTCAAGTAACTCTGTCACGCTGGGTGCAACTGAAGTTTTAGCAAGTCTCCTGGGATCCCAGGCAGCCTCAGCTTCAGCCTGAAAGAACTATTAAGATCCAATCAAAATAAATAAAGTCAAATCCAGGAAAGCGACGTGTTTGTGACTGCAGACCAAACACTCAGGATATTCATACAGAAACCCAGCACCCCACTTCTTGCAAAGATTCCTTACTGGTCTGGCATGGATGGACCTATCCTCACCAGGAACCTCCTCTCCAAGGCCCAGAGCCATGGTACATCGCCAGGGCCCAGCTCTGGGCTCAGCAGAGACTTGTGGTGACAAAGAGAACAGGCAGTTCCATAGAGACATCACAGGGGGTGTCTGAGCATGTGTTGCCATGACGTGTGGCCAGGCTGGCAGCGAGGAGAACCCTGCCCATGGGCATCAGGAGTGGAAAAGGCAGGCCTTAGAGCACATGATCCAACAGAATCAGAAGCCTAGTGTGGTGCACACACCTGGGATGCCATCACCGGGGTAGCCGAGGCAGAGGGATCATGGATTTGAGAACGTATAATGAGACTGTCTCAAAAAACTGAAGGAAAAAGGAGAACAAAAAGCAAAAGGACAAAGAGGAGAAGACAGAAGAAGACTGTAAGTCAGTGGCTTTCAACCTTCCTGAGGCTGCAGCCCTTTAATAAATTTCCTCGTGTTCTGGTGACCCCAAACCACCGTATTTCATTGCTACTGTTATGAGTCATAATGCAGGATACTTGATATGTGACTCCTGAGGGGGGCG
This sequence comes from Acomys russatus, assembly GCF_903995435.1. NCBI lineage: Eukaryota > Metazoa > Chordata > Mammalia > Rodentia > Muridae > Acomys > Acomys russatus. The sequence continues at coordinate 10,785,339 of NC_067165.1, forward strand.
GGGCCAGGGTAATGACCCACAAGTTGAGGACCACTGCTCCAAATCATAAGCACTCCAAAGACACTGAATGAGGATACTAGCCTGCATTATCTCCAGGCAACATAGCCCCAGTGGGTCAAGCTAAGATGCAAACCTCTACTTACGACTAGATACCCAGGCATAGTTCTCCACACCCAAATGAAACAATTGAAAGCTAGGACAATGCTAAGGAGAGGCATGGTCATCCCTGTTGCTGAGAGCTCCCTGGTCTTTCCCTGCCACCCTGCCTGGCTATAGTGAATATTTGATGCTTCGTGTGGTTTTCCTCATGGATCCATGGAAGAGAATTAATGAAGAGAAATCATCAGCAATAGCAGAGATACCAGCTCATTCTTTAAAAGTTCAGAGCAGCCAGCAAAGAGGCCACTGAGCCCCCAGCAGCCTGCGGGGTGCTAAGTGCACCAGCCCTGTTGGAGGCTAGCCTGCTGGGTGCTAAGTGTACCGGCTCTGTTGGAGGCTAGCCTGGAGCAGCTGATCTCTCCACATGCTCAGGATCTCTTCTTTGGTTCTGCCTGCCTCCCTGTTTTTTCTGCAAGCTTCCCAGAGTCCTCCTAGATGGTTGCTGGCCTCCTGTGCCTGCCCTGAAGTCCTGCAAGCCCTCCTTCCCACTCGCCTCGCCCCCCAAGCACAGCTCAAAGGCCCCTTATGCCTGCTGAGGCCACACTGCCTGCACACAGAGCTGGTCTCTTACCTCATAAACGGCTAATTTGTTACATATTTTCTGACGCTGTAAATGGGAGAACAAAGGCCTTTTCTCTCTCATATTTTTGTTCAATTATGTTTGTGGGGGAACCTGATCCCCTTCAAAGGGGGAGCTGAGGCTGCTGGTATGGAGGCCTCCTAAGGCTAGCTGACATGCTCCTGAGCCAGCAGCCCACAAGGATGAGGCCTGCTAGGCCTGGGTGCCAAGAGCATGTCGGGGAAGGAGGTAATAGGAACGACCGGGAGAGCAGCTGCCAGGCTCAGAAGCAGCCCGGATGAAGGTGGACTTCCCCAGGGCAAAGGCCCTCAGGAGGCTCCCTCAGCGCCTCAGAGGAAGAGCCCTGTTCTCAGCCATCCAGCACAGGTGCTGGCAGGAGCACAGAGGATAGGCTCCTTGTCACTGAACTGACAGTCATGTGTCAGGGTTCATGAGTAGGGAGGGGGGAGCATCAGAGAGAAACTCCATGCTGAGATTCCCTGGGCCGTACCTCAGCCTCTCTGGTTCTGAGCCCTCATCCACAGTGAGGCTCTACCTTTGCGTTCTCAGCATGTCCTTACGGGTTTTGAGCTAGGACTGAAAGCTAATGGAGCTGGCTGCCACCCCCCCCCCCCCCCAGCATGTCACAGATGTGTCCTAGGTACCAGGGATATGAGTAAGGGAAGTTTGGTCGCTACTCTTGTCACAGCTGCATAGAAGGTGGTAGGACCAGTTTGGCACATGGTAAAAATTTCCAGATACTCTTCCTTCATCTACCACTTGTTGTATGACCTTAGGCATGTCACCTAACCGCTGTGTCTCCTCTACATCCCCTGTAAAAAGGGGGTAAAGATGAAAACTATCTCATAATTGTTGGAACATGTTTGCACTAAAACATGTGCTGGGCACAGAGCAATCATTGGTAGTTGATAGCCCTACAATAAGACATAATATACACATTAACCTCATGTGTGGATCAAGACAAACTCTTATCTGTGCACAAAAGAAAGAGGAAAGAAAATAAGAGCCCTTGGAAGGGGTGCCCTGAGCTCATCAATGGAGCCAGGGAAGGAATCTTCAAGAGATGGTACTTGAACAGTAACGGAAATGTTAAAGTCTGTAGGGAAAAACAGGGGCATGATGGGAAAGGCATGCCTGGACCTGCATGTGCAAAGGCCCTGAAGTGGGAAGGAAGCAGGGCACTCTGAAACAAACCTGTACATCAGCCCATGAAGCTAGTTAAAATGCAGGGCTCAGGGACAAGGAACAAGGGAAACGTGGGGAGAGCAGTAGGGCCCTAACAGGGAGCACAGAGAGGTGCATGGAAGCAGTTTGTCATTGTTTCTGGAGCAGTGTTGTGCTCCCATTTATAATGTTCATGGTTCACAGAATCCACAGCTGGACTGTCAGCTAGGGATGCTCAGGGTACCAGATGCCATCTGGACCCCTAGGCCTCAGAGCCTGAGGTCATAGTGTGCAGTGTCCCCACGGAGTAACAAGAGCAAAGAGTAGAGGGATGAGGCTGAGGACACACACACACACACACACACACACACACACACACACACACACAGGTCACAGAGCCTGACCAGCCAGTCCAAGACCAGCTGATGGAGGGAGACCGCTTGGTGTTGGGTACACAAGACTGCACCGATTAGCTCTTACCTGTCCCATGCGCAGAGCTTGGCTCATCCTGCGTGAGTTTGCCTTTACTGTGTTCTTGTCTCAGAAGCTTGGGCTTCTGTATGAGAGGCTTTCTGTGGGAGTGGGAAGAAGGAGCTAAGGAGCCACAGGAAACTCAGCCATAGCAAAAACAGACAGATCCCTCACCCCTGGCTTCATCTGCATCCTCTGGCTGGCTGTGTGGCCTAGGCCTTGGGCACCTTCCCGTCCACTCTGGGCATCCATGACCTCTGCGTTGTGAGGAAGTCCATGCAGAACCTGAAGGTCCTCTATCACCTATCTCTAGTGTCCAGGACTCCCGTCTGCTGCTAGATGCTGAGTTCAGTGCTTTGACACCAGGAGTTGGGACTGCCTCGCTCTTCACTGAGGCTCTGTGCAGCTTTCTGCTTTGGTGTTTCCTAGGGAGGTTGTATTCCTCCTGGGCCATCGGCACTCAGGGCCTCATGCAGTCTTTCCTTCCGCTCTGGGCTGCCCATTCCCTGTCCAGCTGCTGTCCCAATGGGTGGGTTTTGACAGGAGAAAAGCAGAGAGCTTATCCTTAGACAATGGGGCCAGTGCTGGGCCATGAGAGCGCCTCAGAGGCCTGACCCAAAGTGCTTCAGAAGCCAAAGTCAGGAGAGAGCTGTGCTTCAAATCTATTTGCACATCCTCAATGCCTGGGCCAAGGCTGGACTCCCTAGCCTCTCTTGGCTCCAGAGATGAGCCCTCTACTCACCAGGGAGCCCTCTAATCTTTCTTGCAGGTACCCCAAAAGTAGGCTTCTAAGTCCAAAACCTAGATGACCTTCCCTGCTCCATCAGTTCAGTTACCCCTACTTTCTACCAGTAACGCCTGGGGTCTGGATCCTGCCCCTGGCACTAGAGCCATCCTGCGCCCCCCTCCACCAGCCTTGATGCTGTCCTCCAGCCGGTAGCTGTGGAACTGTGGGTCCAGCTAGTCTCTTTTCCTTTCCCGTGGCTGTACTCAGCCATAAGGGGAGCCGCAAACCACTTCCTTTGTTCACCAGCTTCACCTGCAATTTGCTTCCTTTCCCTTCTGTGTGGCAGCCCGTGTTCCCACAATGTGCTTGCTGCAGTCACCGTCTTTAAGAGACCACAATCAGGGCCCATTTGCAGGACTCCAATGGCATATGTCCAGCCCTTGACTCTGGCCTTAACAAGTATTGCTTGACCACACAGGGCCTCCCCATGAGCTACCCCATACCTGAAACTGATTTGGTCCAACAACTCAACAACCAGCACAGCCTAACCAGGAACCCTGTCCATGCTTGCTTGAACTCTGACCTCTCCTCTTCAGCCCTGCAGAAGAGCCTTTGGAGGCCACCCCAGCTAGTGGGAAGCAAGAGTTCTCATGTGTTCTATGTACCCCGGTCCCAAGGAAGGGAAATAAGTATTTGGTAAGGTTTTTTTTTTTTAAATACTAGCCTCAAACAAACAGGGGTAACGTTAACTCTCTCTCTCTCTCCCCGCCCCCCCCCCCACACACACACAGAAACACACACGCTTAAGCTGAGGCTCAGAGAGGAGCAAGGCCCACAGGGAAGGATCCTGACCAAGGTCTCAACAGTCTATTAGCACAAGTTAGGTCTGAAGCTCCTCCAGAGCCCTTTCTTGTCCTCACTGTTAGTCTCAGAAGCTCTTGGCGATGGTGGCTAAGCAGGCAAGCAAGGAGGCTGTTACCAATTCTCTCTGTGCTGTGCACTCACAGCCAGGTCCTCCCACCCTGGCCCCCCCCCTCACCCCAACAGGTGTCCACCCCAGTCCAGCCCTCCCCAGCTATTGCTCAAGGCCAAAGAGAGCAGAGGTCCCCACACAGCTGGAGAGCCTGGGAGGCCATTCCCCCCTCCTCTGTAAATGGATAATTGCTGTGTGGTCAGACCAGAGGAATTAGAGGAGCCCTCTAGGAATTCCGTACTGATTTTGCAAATGAATGTGGAGGCTTTGCCTTTTGAAGTCCAGGCAGCTGTGTCAGCAGGGCAGGTCTGAGGCTGAAGCAGAGGTACGGGTAACAGGCTGGGGTCCATGCATGCAGCTGCTTAAGAGTAAGAGTGAGGACAGTGGTGATGGCGCTGCCCAACTCGTGACATCCCACGGAAACTGTGGGCTCTCCCTAGATCACTCACTCACTCATTCTCCATGCTTTGTCCCCACCCGTAGCCGCTCTGCAGGGAAAAAGAGTGGGGCCCTGTCCCCTCTACTCCTGTTCTGCACTCCCACTCCTCCCCTGATCGCTCTTACTTCCCTCTCCACCCGTGATCCTTCTAGCTCAGCAGAATGACCTGATGCCTTCACCTCCCAAGGAGGCTGGGTCAGGAAGCCCCTGTGCACCCTGCTTTCATTCCCCACTAGCTTGTCACCAGGGCTAGAGCCAACTGGTTCTCTCCGGCTTCATCCCTTGAACTTGCTCCCAGCTCTGGAACTGGGAGAGGCTTGTGTAGACTCTTCCCTGGGACTTATAATGTATCTTATTTCCCTTCCCCATGTGGGTAGAGTACAGTGGGGTCATAAGTTCAGGGGCCATGGCCTCTGGGGACACATGTAGAGGTGGACAACAGGAGGAGCAGCAGGGAGAATGCAGTGGACTCAGGGAGCCACAGAATGCCTGAGGAATCCAGCTCAGAGAACATGGAGTGTTGCCACCTTCCCTCAGCCTTAGGACTCTTGTCTATAAAATGAGGTCAATAATACCATCCTCCAGTCAGAGAGGACAAAAGAGCTTAGCAAACACCATGCCAGGAACCATGAACTGTTGCATCAAAAGGGGGTAGCTACCATAGCCAAGGACGTCAGGTCCTGGAGCCAAGAGCTACCACTGCTCCTCAGCTCCTATCTCACAGGGAGCCTGCAGCCGTACTGCCGTCTTCTTGCTGGTCTCTTCTGTAGCACCAGATCCTAGTATGAACTCTCTCTTAACCTGTCTATGCTGACAGGAGACAAGGAGGTCTCCTCCCTCCACAGGACAGAGTCCACACGAACTCCTTCCTGGAGCTCACTGCCCACTAGCCTCTCTGCCCAGCAAGTACCACTCTGCTCATGTGGGTGACTAGGCTTGAAGGATAGGTGAGGAGCCCCAGAATTGTAGGGTGGGCTGTAAGAGGAACAGCCTGGCCTCCAGAGGACAGAAGGGAAGCAAGTACAGTCAGCCCCAAAGTGCAGGCCAGAGGGGGGAGGGTCTGCTGCTATCACAGGGTCCACCCTGTACAGTCCATAGAACAGGGACATTTGTGTGAGAAGCTGATTCCATGTTTCTCTGTGTGGTGGCTGAGAGTAGGGAGAAAGACAGCCTTGCCATCAAGCTGGCCTCCTCCTTCAAGCCTGTGTCCTGCACTACACACCCAACACTTACCACTACCCTCTTCCCCACCTACTGCCCTGCTTCATACTGACTGATAGTAGCTGACCCCAGTGCCATGTCCCAAAGTTAGTGACTGATAATGGCAACTAGCTGGTAGAGGAGAAAGAGTTTAGGATCCAGGCCTTGCTGGGGAAGCCAGTGACTGTAGTACATTTAGGTCCCCAAACGGTTAGGGGCAGAACTCACCCACTCCCACTCTTCTTTCCACACATTTGAATAGTTCCATCCTTGAAGGAGCTCTAATCACAGTCTCTCCTTTACTGCGGGCTTCCTGTTCCTCAAAAACCCCCACTTCCTCTGCCTCATGGCCTTTATTCAAATATTTTTTCATATCTTTATGGGACGCCTCCCTTAGCATCTTTACATCTTTTCTCAAATATTGTTCCAATATCTAATTCAAAATGTCAGCACCAAACACACACACATCATGTATGCACACACACACACACACACACACACACACACACACACACACACGCCATGTATGCACACACACATGCACACACAGCAATACAACCACATCACACATGCCCCACATCACACACAGCAACCACACCATACACAACACAGACACACACACACCACACCACAGCACACACGCCATGTATGCACACACACATGCACACACAGCAATACACCACATCACACATGCCCCACATACACACACAGCAACCACACCATATCACACACACACACACACACACACACACACACGCCATGTATGCACACACACATGCACACACAGCAATACACCACATCACACATGCCCCACATACACACACAGCAACCACACCATATCACACACACACACACACACAGAAATGCACAAACATAAACACAGCACATACACACACAACCCACACCACACATATAACGTACATACCACAGACACACACAGTACACACATACATGCAACACACACACAGAGAACGCACACATCACACACACACAGCATACACACCACACGTACCACACATCGCACATACAACATACACGCCACAGACACACACACACACACCACACACAGTTCACATACACCACATACACACACAGAACACAACACACACGCACGCACTCTCTTCCCTTTGCCTTGTTTTCTCCTTAGCAGCCATCACTCTCTTTCTTACTGCTTCTTTCAGCACCAGGCCTTTGCTTGCTGTGCTTACTATTGTGACCCCCCTCGCCTGGACCAGCAAGCTGCTGTGTAAGTGCTCCGTAAATCTGCAGCCAGTGAACGTGTAAATTGGTCCCTGTCATGGGTGGGTAAACCAAGGTCTCAGGAAGGAAAATGAGCCACTCTGGGCTTCCTAGGGACAAGTCAGAGACGGTGGGTAGATCTCTGGTCCCTGCTACTAACCCTGAGCTACAGGAAACCTTGTGTTTATCTGGATGCTCATTCTCCATAACCTGGTGCATGTAGACAGAATAAGTGTCGGAAGCCTGGGAGACTGTGAAGCCAGCCCGTGGAGCAGGATAACAGGAAGTAGTTAGTAGTACTTTGGTGCCATCCATGGGGCATGGAGAGTAAACAAATACATTTCAGTGCCAGCATTGTGCCTATGTATAAATATCCCCTCTGCCACAGATGGCTTCTGTGAGGTAGACTGCTCGCCACCCCTGCACTGGGTGCTGACAGGTCCAGGATAGCAGTGCTGCTCTGTCTGGATCATGGTGGAGAACTTCTAGAGGTGTGAGTCATGGGATGAGTGATGCCCTCAGCTTGCCGTGTACTGACCTGTTCATTTTAGAAGCATCTCTCAAGTCTTTACTATGTATGTGACTGGCACTGTATCCTCTCTTGGGAATAGCTAAAGCCAAGCTGACAGTGTGCCTCTCAGAGGGGTCCTGGACTAGCCTGAGGTTTTTCAGGCTGGGACAGAGTAAAGATAGCGGGAGGCTAGGTAGCAGTGGTTGGGGCTAGCCGTAACATGATGACCTTTCCTCTCCTCATGTGTCAACCTTAACAATATCTGGTCATCAAGGCTCTCTGTCTTTCTGTCTGTCTCAGTCTTTGTCTTGTCTCAGTTGAGCAATCAGAATACAGGCCCTACAGACTGGCCCTAGCTCTCTGATAATGTGTGTCCTTCTAATGGAGGAGTGGAGGTGGCTTATGGTAGAGCTGGGGAAAGCAGAGGGAACCCAAGACCCGCCTGTTGGGCCTGAGTCTGAATCCCAGGCCTAGTTCTCCATCTCCATCCCTAAGGCCTCAGTTTCCATGTTTGTCACATGAGAATGACAATCTTCCTCTGGACATCTGGACGGACTATAGTATGACATGGTTTTCCCAGTGTCTCTGCCATAGTCTGTGTCGTCTGGCATGCTTGTCAATTCTAGCTGCACTTCTGTCACTCTCCTTGCATGTTCAGCTCCACTTGTCCTGGCCTCTGCTCCCCATCATGTGCACAAAGGGCCTTTGCACCTGCTGGCCCCTCTTCTCTCCACACCCGTGCCACACCTTCTTAATCCTTTTCTGAAACACCTACTATTTTTGTTATCCAAGAAACAGGCCAGTAGAAGCTATGTACACATGCCCACATCTGCAGCTGATGCCCAGCCATGTGCAGCTTAACAACGGGAATATGTCCGAAGAAATGATTCGTTGGCTGATTCTGCCGTTACGTACATATCACAGTGTCTGTACAACCTAGGAGCCCAGCCTCCTGCACCTAGGCTATGTGTTACAAGCTGTTGCCACTAGCCACAAATCTCCATAGCATGCTACTTCCTGTACAGAAAATTGTAGACAACTGTAATTCATGCATCTAAATGCAAAAAAGGTATAAAAAAGATGGCAGAGGCCACAGAAACTTGGCTCCGCTGTAATTTTAAGACATGTTCATGTATGTAGTACGTCATTAAATAGCACACTTGTATGATCCATTACTGCGGGTACACAAAAATGCAAACGCATGGGAGGGACGTAAAGGCAGAGTGAGACAGAGGTGCATAGAGGGGCAGTGACAGAAATCTATTCCAAGGAATTGGCTTAATGGTATAAAAGATGGCAACTCCAAAATCTCCAGGACTGGCAGCTGAGCAGAAGTCCAGGGGAGGGTTGATGCAGCAGTTCCGAGTTCACAACACTGCTGGCAGAGAGCAAAAAGTCACTTTTCTCTTGAAACTATCAGTTGATTTAGCCCGACCCACTCTATGAGGAATGACTCATTTTCTTCAAAGTTTACTAAAATAAATATTAATCTTGCCTTTAAAATACCTTCATAGAAATGTCTAGAAAAAGCATAGTCTGTTTAATAAATGGTACTGGCAAAACTGGAATTCTAGAAGAGTGAAATTAGATTTATACCTTTCACCTTATACAAATAATTTCAAAAAAGACCAAAGACCTTAATTTAAAACCTAAAACACTGTGACATTTTCAGGGGAAAATATGGGGATACCTGAAAGGTATTCAGGTGAGCAAGAACTTTTGTTTTTATTTTTTATTTTTTTTTTATTTGTTCACTTTACATCCCAATTGTAGCCTCCTCCCTTGTCGCCTCCTGATCCCACCTCCCCTCCCTCATGTCTAATTCCTCCCCGCCACCCACCCCCGTCCTCAGAAAGGGGCACTCTGCTCCCCTAACATGACTTCAGCCTATCAAGTCTCATCTGGACTGCCTGTATCCTCTTCCTCTGTGGTCTGGCAAGGTTGCCCTGCCAGGGGGAAGTGATCAATGTTTGGGGCCAGAGTCCATGTTAGAAGTAGTCCCTACTCCCCATATTATGAGACCCACAAGGAGACTGTGCTGCCTATCTGCTACATCTGAGCAGGGGGTCTAGGTCCACATTGTATATGGTCCCTGGTTGGTGCATCAGTCTCTGCAGCATCCCCTCCTCCGCCTGGACCTGTGGGCTCTACTGGTCTCCTTGTGGAGCTCCTGACCCCTCCAAGTCCCTCTATCCCCCAAATCTTCCATAAGACTCCCTGTGCTCCACCCCAGGAGTTTGGCTATGAGTCTCAGCATCTGTTTGGACCTCCTGCTGGGTGGAGTCTTTCAGAGGACCTCTGTGGTAGGCTCCCTTCCTGTTCCTTCTCTTCAACTGCTTCCTGTGTATATTCTATTTGCCCTTCCAAAATAGAACTAAGCATTCTTCCTAGGGTCCTCCTTGTTATTTAGTTTCTTTAGGACTGTTTTGTAGTGGCGTTATCCTGTATTATTTGGCTAATATGCACTTACAAGTGAGTATATACCATCTGTGTCTTTCTGGATCTGGGTTACCTCACTCAGGATGATCATTTCTAGTTCCATCAATTTGCCTACAAATTTCAAGATTTCCTTGTTTTAATAGCTTAATAGCATTCCATTGTGTAAATGGACCACAGTTTCTTTATCCATTCTTCGGTTGAGGGACATCTAGGTTGTTTCCAGATTCTGCCTATTACGAATAAAGCTGCTATGAACATAGTTGAGCAAATGTATTTGTTGTATGGTGGAGCATCTTTCAGATATATACCCAAGAGTGGTATGGCTGGGTCTTGAGGTAGACCTATTCCCAGTTTTCTGAGAAAGTGCCAGATTGATTTCCAAATTGGTTGTACAAGTTTGCACTCCCACCAGCAATGGATGAGTGTTCTCCTTTCTCCACGTCCTCGTCAGCATGTGCTGTCACTTGAGTGTTTTATCT